>NC_136071.1:930921441-932195036 GCF_964261635.1 Lissotriton helveticus | reverse complement strand
ATCTCATGCCTCCACTCTCTCCCATCTCATGCCTCCACTCTCTCCCATCTCATGCCTCCACTCTCTATCCCATCTCATCCCTCCACTTTATCCCATCTCATGCCTCCACTCTCTCCTATCTCATGCCTCCACTCTCTCCCATCTCATGCCTCCATTCTCTATCCCATCTCATCCCTCCACTTTATCCCATCTCATGCCTCCACTCTCTATCCCATCTCATCCCTCCACTTTATCCCATCTCATGCCTCCACTCTCTCCCATCTCATGCCTCCACTCTCTCCCATCTCATGCCTCCACTCCCTCCCATCTCATGCCTCCACTCTCTCCCATCTCATGCCTCCACTCTCTCCCATCTCATGCCTCCACTCTCTATCCCATCTCATGCCTCCACTCTCTCCCATCTCATGCCTCTACTCTCTCCCATCTCATGCCTCCACTCTCTATCCCATCTCGTACCTCCGATCTCTCCCATCTCATGCCTCCACTCTCTCCCATCTCATGCCTCCACTCTCTCCCATCTCATGCCTCCACTCTCTATCCCATCTCATAACTCCACTCTCTCCCATCTCATGCCTCCACTCTCTCCCATCTCATGCCTCCACTCTCTCCCATCTCATGCCTCCACTCTCTCCCATCTTATGCCTCCACTCTCTATCCCATCTCAAGCCTCCACTCTCTCCCATCTCATGCCTCCACTCTCTCCCATCTCATGCCTCCACTCTCTCCCATCTCATGCCTCCACTCTCTCCCATCTCATGCCTCCACTCTCTATCCCATCTCATCCCTCCACTTTATCCCATCTCATGCCTCCACTCTCTCCTATCTCATGCCTCCACTCTCTCCCATCTCATGCCTCCACTCTCTATCCCATCTCATCCCTCCACTTTATCCCATCTCATGCCTCCACTCTCTATCCCATCTCATCCCTCCACTTTATCCCATCTCATGCCTCCACTCTCTCCCATCTCATGCCTCCACTCTCTCCCATCTCATGCCTCCACTCTCTCCCATCTCATGCCTCCACTCTCTCCCATCTCATGCCTCCACTCTCTATCCCATCTCATGCCTCCACTCTCTATCCCATCTCATGCCTCCACTCTCTCCAATCTCATGCCTCTACTCTCTCCCATCTCATGCCTCCACTCTCTATCCCATCTCATACCTCCGCTCTCTCCCATCTCATGCCTCCACTCTTTATCCCATCTCATGCCTCCACTCTCTATACCATCTCATGCCTCCACTCTCTATCCCATCTCTCTGATGCCCAAACCAAGTTGCCACTCCTCCCTGGACCCTGCCTTTGACACGGTGGCAAGGGAGGGTAGTCTGAAATATTCTTCCTCCCAATTGAAACAGATCTATACGGGTCACAGTGACCCCTCTCTTTGTTGTGTTCAGTTCTTTCCTACTCTGGGGGGACCAGGAATCTGCAAGTTGTGCGCATTCTCTTGGTCAGTTACAGTGAACTCAGTGGGGACTGGTCACTCGTGAACTGTAATATACCCACCTTCCGCTGCCCTCACAGAGCCCTCCCTGAAGATCCCCAAGCACTGTAGCAGTAGTAGCAGAACTATCTTGTATCCTCATAATGATTACATAGCCAATGTAGGTGGTCTATACTGTAACATCAGATCAATGGCAAAGCATTCCATAGAAATATGAGACATTATCTCTGTACCACCCAAGCTATGTTTTTTCACTGAGACGTGGCTTTGTATTCAGCCCATCCCTGCATTCCTCAAGCTATACCCGACCATTACTCTCTGATTGAATTAGACAGGGAAGAACACCCGGGTGGGGTGTGCCATCGTCTTTCATGACTCTCTAAAAGTTGAATAAGATGACACTCTACTCTCAGCTTGGATGGAGAAGTGCATTTTTAAGATCACTATCTCTAACAATGAGGTCTGGAAAGGGTCCATGATTTATCATCCACCTGGCCCCAGAAAAAAATTTGCCAAGTCTTTAATTGATTATGTGTCACCTTACAATATTGCTTCTAATAAATTCCTATTGCTGGGCGATTTCAAACACCATGGAGAGGATATTAATGACCAAGGCGTATCGCAACGTTTAGCAGATATGGAGACAGTTGGGCTAAAATAAATATTGTCGGGCCCAACTCACAGGGCCGGTCACACTCTTGACCTATTTACCCATATTGTGTCTTCAATCTGTGAACCTCCGCTGCCTATTACCTCGTCAGATTATTACTTGATTAAGTTTGTCATCCTAGAGAAATCTGGCTTTGGTAAGCCTAAAACTGAGGGTTTGAAATCCCAATGATCCTGGAAGATGTTTTTTCCGGCACCCTTTTCTAAAGCCTCCCTCTTTGTCGCCCAACAAGGATGCCAACGACGCCGCCATGGCCTACAATGAGGCACTAGCTAATACTTTTAATCATATTGCTCTGCTGGAAAAAACGGCACACACTTCTTCAAGTCAACAATACACCCTGGTATACAGACACACTTCAACAGAAAAATGTAAGTGCAAACACTTGGAACACAGCTGACGCTCCACCAAATTCCCTTGAGGATAATCTATCTTATCACGATGCGTTAAGGAGCTACCAGAATATGATTAAACCAACACCGAAAGCACATTTATCTTGGACTATAGCCCAAGCAGGTAATTCTACTATGGAGCTATATAAAACATTAACACATTTCTGATCCCCCGGGCTTGTGCGACTGCTGTTCCAGCATCTCAAAATCTTTGAGGCATATTATCAAGAACTGCGATAAAATTATCGCCGCTTTAGCGGTAGGAAACTGCCGCTAAAACGGTGATAATGGGCTTGATAATATGCCCTTGGGAATTCCCATAGCAGCCCAGGTTAACACCAGAACCTGGGCTGCTATGGGAATTCCCAAGGACATATTATCAAGCTCCTTATCGCCATTTTAGCAGCAGTTTCCTGCCGCTAAAGCGGCGAAAATTTTATCAGCGTTCTTGATAATATGCCCCTTTGGGACTCCCTAGCGGATTTTTTCAAAGAAAAAGTTATCTACAATAGCATTCCACCTAGCCCAGTAGGCCTAGAGATGCAATTTGATAAGAATCTACCTCACTCTGAGGTTACCGCCTGTATGGTTGACTTTGATGTCCTATCCACTCAGCAGGTCCTGAAAATGTTAACCGAGGCTAAATCTGGCTCTCTACTGGACCTTTGCCCTACCAAGATCGTGTCCAGCTTAGCTCCGCATCTGGCGCCCTCCACAATGACATTGTTCAATCGCTCTATGACAACTCGCAAAGTGCCTACTGAATGGAAACATGCTCAGGTATCGCCGCTACTAAAAATGCTTACTTTAAACCCTGTTACAGGCCCATTTCTCTGCTCCCATTCCTGGCAAAAATCTTTACAAGTTTTTATCAACAGCTAACTAACTTCCTTTCTGGAAGCTCACAAGATTAGATTTCTGATTTTTGTCAATCGTGCTTTTGAGCCCTACACAGCATGAAGACAGCTTTACTGGCAGTAACAGATCATATCCGTCTTTCTCTGGATGCAGGAGCCCCAGTAATGCTTGTACTACTGGACTTATCTGCAGCTTTTGACCCGGTCTTCCACTCGTTCCTAATTCACAGACATCATGCTGCAGGTATTTACGGCAGAGTGCTACACTGGCTGAGGGACTACCTTGCCAATTACATAACTCATGTCTGGACACGTTTGAATCGAGAACAATGAATGTCAGTGAGGGCGTCCCACAGGGCTCATGTCGGAGCCCTACATTATTCAATGTCTATGTAGCATCTCTAGCTCAGTCTGTGAGAGCATGTGGTGTGGAGATCATGTCCTACGCAGACGATTCACAACTGCTCACCTCCTTCGGCTCTGACCCTGATAAAGTAAGACTTCGATTTGCACACTGCATGACAGAAAATGGGAATTGGGTGGCTATGAATTGCCTCCAATGTAATAGTGCAAAAACTAAGAGTTATGGTCAGCTGACTGGTGGTCTCCTGACCTTGGCCCAGCCCCTTAGCCTAGTGGTGAAGAATTTGGAAGGAAAGATCAACCACACTTTTTCTATGAGATACCAAGTTAACTCCACTTGTGGCATGTGTTTTGTCACACTGAGGCTTTTAAAGAAAGTTTTTCCTTGGCTGCCTTCTTATTCTAGGAAGAGCCTTGTCCAGGCTCTCATAATAAGACATCTTGATAATGGGAATGCCCTACTGGTTGCTGCAAATTACACCTTGCTAACCAAACTGCAAGCCGTGCAGAACACAGCCCCTCAGCTTATCTGCAACCTTCCTGCACATACTACATCAGCGTCTACTTTGGAAAAACTACATTGGCTGTCTATCAGAAAATGCACTGTTTTCAAACTGTGCTGTCTGATGCTCATGGTCTTTTATAATTCTGCACCTGCCCTACTCTCCTCTAAACTCAGACACCACCAGCCATCTAGGCATTTAAGGTCCTCCAACAAGGCTCTGCTACAGAGCCCATGTTTATGTTTATATGTTTATGTTTATATATGCTTGTAAAGCGCTCGAATGCCGAGGCGTCTTGGCGCTGTGGTGTGTAGAGGGTATGGCTGGGGGGGTGAGATCTTATATGGCTGTGAACAGCCAGGTCTTTAAGCTCCTTCTGAAAAGCTGGAGGTTGGATTGCATTCATACAGCCAGATTTGGTGGCAGGGCCTCTTCCTATTTAGCCTCACTTCACTGGAAGAAACTGCATCTCCATATCTGCACTTATGCAGACTTTTGGGCCTTCAAGAAGGCGGTGAAGACATGGTTGTTCTGAAAAGCTTTTGCCCTGCTTGCTCCACAGCGCCAAGATGCTCCTTCGAGACTGAGCCGAGCTCCATATCAAGTTCACTAAATAAAAATAAATAAATAAGTTGTTTCCTCTACTAGAAAAGATTGCTTCCTTAGGCCATTGCTCCGAGACCCAAAGCAACACTGGTACAGCAAGTATGCACTGGTTCCCTAATGGAACGAAAGAAGACTGTTTAAAAAGCTGTAATTCTGCAGCTGCAGCACCAATGATACCTACAGTTCTGTGAAGCAGGCTACTACTCTGCCCTTTCCACAAGCCTGTCTCTCCTAGGCCTGATGCCCAAAGCACACTATGTTTTCTGCTGCTTTGTGTAAAGAAACAAACATAAAAAGTCCCACTTCTTGCCCCTGCTCCTTCCCCTCTCATACCCCCCTGCTGCTTGAGTCCTGTTCCATGCATAGCAAGAGTGACTGGGAACCTGATGCCAGCAAGAAACATGGGGTCTGTGCCCCTTTTCTTAGTACAGTGGCCACTCACACCTCTGGCCCCAGGGCTGCATCACATGCTGAATGAATGGTAGTGACCTCCCTTTATAAAAAAAAAAAAGAAAAACAGAAAAGACACCTATATTCCACCCCACTTCCTGATGGCTTCTTTCTAAGGAAGCAGTCTCTTGTCCATTTGTAAACCAGAAAATGAGCACCAACAAACCACCCACCCGATGGCTGAAAAAATACTCCCAGGGGTGAGAGGGGGTAAGTCCCTTGTCCCTTCTGAGAAGGATCAGATTACACATTTTGCTCCATCCTTTGAGACTCAGCCACAGTCATGTTGCAGAATGTGGGAGGAGAAACCATAAAACTAAAATAATTACATTCAATTCCATTATTGCATGTCTGTATGGGACCCAGCGTAGTAGCGCAAGTTGCGCAACTAGTGTGTCATGGACCTCGAACAAGAAAGAAGATGGCCACCGGCTGCTTTTTGATTGATAAAATGCAGCAATAATCAGAGTTCAGTGCCCCCCCAGGCATTTGGTGCCACTGCACTTGCTGCACCAATAGCAGTTATACCCCTGCCAAGTGATGGTGATCCAACACAGTTCTTTGTTCCAGAAATGCATTATTTCCCTTCCCCACTCTTGCAGGACCCAAAACAGAGGCCAGGATCACTTGCCTCCTGCAGCTGCAAACAAATGATGAAATAATACATATTATCAGCCAGACTGCCAGCAGGCTCCATGGCTCACCATTTTCCATTGCAGTGTGCATGGAGAATGAGGTTTGCGCTCAGAGCGGTGATGAAGTCAAGGGTAGTAAACGCTATATAAAATATAAAATGCAGCAGCAAAAGAAGTATAAGGTCCTCCTGTGGAATGTGGAGGCTCAGGGGGTGAGTTTCTTAGGAGAGTGCAGTCCCGGCTGAAGAAGATCCTCATCTTAACAAAAACAGTAAAGAGAGCACCCTGGGACTTCTCTGTTTGTTGTTATTTCTCTGCAGTGCAAGCCCCGGGAAGTCCAACAGCAAGCCATAAAGCTGCCACCAGTCACTGAGGGAAAGGTTTTGTTTGTTTGTCCCACCTGCTGCAGTCTGTATATTTCACAGTTTATTCAGAAGGGTAAATTAAAGGGCTAAATATAGAGCACAAAAGGGATCTGTTTCACTTTCACTTTTTAGGTCAAAGCCCACCAGACAGCATAGCTTTCTGGTTTGCTAAAGACATCTTGGTGACATTCGGAAAGCTTACCTGGGAATGCATTCCACCCATTGCTTACGATTCACTTAGTATTATATAACTCACATGTGCTTGCTTTCTATTTGCTGCCTTTATTTGTTTTAGGCTGTTCAGCTTGACTTCATCCCTTCCATAGCCCACACCCTATTTACGGTATCCTTCCACCAGTGCTCAATTTCTTAAACAAGCCTTTAAATCTTGTTCTTATCTTGTCACATTTGCTGTGCATTTAAAGACAGAGGTCCAATGTCAGGCCCTGTCTCCGGAGGGAGATTGGTGTTTACTTTTCTTACTCTGACTTCAAAGTGAGAGGATTTATGTGACAATCTTGCTGTGAAATACTTTATTTATAGCACACTACAAAGTTTAAATGTCTGTAATGAAGTGTGCAGACATTTCAGAATATATCAGAAGTAGAAACGTGCAAATTAAGCAACTTTTTTGTAATTCTGAAGTATGGTGGAAACAAATATTTTAATATGATCAAAACAAATCAGTACACTAGGTGGTGACATTTTCGCACATTAACCTTTGTGTGCTGCATGCTTTTATCAGTAAAACTGTATGTCTGTTCAAGTTTAATGGTAATTTCAACTGAAAATGTGTTGTCTGTAACGTCAGTGCGCTACCAAACCATGATTAATCCACCTTTCGCCACTCTACTCTGCACCACTTTACTCTAAGCCACTCCACTCTGTGCCACTCCACTATGATTAACTGATCTATACCCTTACCACTCACCTCTGTGCCACTGCATCCTATGCCACTTCTCTTGATGCCTCTCTACTCCGCTGTGCACTACTCTACTTTATGCCAATGCACTCTACGCCACTCTGCACCACTAGACTCTTCGCCACTGCATTCTACTCCACTTCAGTCTTGGTCACTTCACTGTACTCTGAACAACTCCACTCTGTGTCACTCCACGGCACACTACTCTGCAACACTGCACTCTATACCACTACCCTCTATGCCATTGCACTCTATGTCAATGCACTGACTGTACTCTGTACCACTCCATTCTATACCACTGCACTCTATGTCATTCCTCTCTGCACCACTCTAATCTACTGTGCACCACTGCACTCTATGCCATTGCACTCTATCCTGCACCACTCCACTCCACTTCACCCTACCCTGCACCACTTCACTCTACTCCACTCTACTCTACTCTGAAACAATCCACTCAATGCCACTACAGTCTGTGCTACTCCACTATACGCACTCCACCCCACTTTATGCCAATGCATTCTGCACCACTCTACTGAAAACTCACTATTGCACTCTACGTCACTGCACCCTATGCCACTCTATTCTACTCTGCACTACCATACTCTATGCCTCTCTACTCTACACCACACCATTACACTCTAAGACACTCTTCTCTACACCACTGCACTCTATGCCACTGCACTCTACTCTGCACCACTCTATTGTACATCACTCTGTGCCAATGCACTCTACACCACTACACTCTTTGCCACTCTACTCTGCAAGCTCTACGCCACTCTACTCTATTTCACTGCACTCTGTGCCACTCTACACCACTGCAATTTACTCTGCAGCACTGCGCTCTATGCCACTGCACTCTATGCTACTGCACTCTACACCAATTGTACCACCCCACCCTATGCCAATGAACACTATGCCAGTCCACCACTGGAATCTACTTTTCACTACTGCACTCTACACCACTCTACTCTATGCCACTGCACTCTACCCTTCACCACTCCACTCCAACCTACCACACACCACTTCTCTCTACGCCACTTCACTCTAGTCTGAAACACTCCACTCTACACTACTCCACTCTATGCTGTGCCACGCCACTCTACACACTGCACTCTATGTCACTCTACTCTAAACCACAGCACTCTATGCCAATGGATTCTACACCACTCTAAGGAAGACCAATGGACTCTACGACACTGCATTTTTTGCCAATCTACTCTGCATATACTCTACACCACACTATTCTATAATATTGCACTCTTTGTCACTGCACTCTATGCCACTCTATTCTACTCTGCACCACTATCTTCTATGCCACTGTACTCTGCACACTCTATACAATACCACTGCGCTCTACACCACTCTACTCTACACCACTGCACTCTACTTTGCACCACTCTACTCTACACCAATGCACTCTATGCCACTACCCTCTATGCTACTCTGCTCTGCACGCTCTATGCAACTCTATATCACTGCACTCTGAGCCACTCTATGCTCCTGCACTCTACTCTGCACCACTGCAACTTTTGCCACTGTGCTCTATGCAACTGCACTGTATGTCACTCTATTCTGAAACACTTTACTCCACGCACTGCACATTATGTCACTCTTCACCATTGCACTCTGAGTCAGGGCACTCTATGCCACTATATTTGACTCTGCACCACTCTATTCATTGCCACTCTATTCTACCCTTGCACCAGTCCACACTATGCCACTTCAATTTATGCCCGTCTACTGTGCACCACAGCACTCCATGCCACTGCACGCTACTCCCCACCATTCTACTCTGCACCACTCTATGCCAATGCACTCTGCACCACTACACCATACACCTCTGAACTCTGTAGCACTCCACTCTATACCACTGCACTTTACACCAAACCACTCTACACCACTCAGTGCCACTGTACTCTATGGCACTTTAGTCTGCTCTGCACTGCTCTAATCTATGCCACTGCACTCTATGACGCTGTAACACTCCACTCTATGACACTCCACTCTACAACACTCTATGCACTCCATGCCACTGTACTCTATCCCACGAACGTTTAGCCATGCTGAACAGCAGCCACGTTGGGGTACAACATGGCTAAAACACATTGACAAAGCCAATAGCTCTTGCATAGGTGAGACCAATTGGCTTTGCCAATGCTTCTTATTTACTGCCAGTGCTCAGACTCGAAGGGCCCGGCCGACTTAAAGCATTGCTACACTCCTCGAAATCTGGGCCTAGGTTTTTTACACCTATGACATATTTCAGCAACCATTGTCTATGTGAGTGAACATGAAACCCCAGGGGAGCAAAGTATCCCTTTTGCTCTTGCAGAAGCCAAAATTTCCTAAAGCAGTAAACATGTCACATCAGTCCGAGTTTGATGGTAACTTCCATAGAAAAAGTATTACGGATTAAACTCGAAACGGGATCAATGAAGCCTACTGGACGTTAACTCCTACTCCTTTTCTCTTGACCAGTACTAAAATAGAGTTCCGGGCCAGCAGTTAGACTCAGATTTACCCTATTCCCGGAATTGCTTTTTTTTTTTGAGAGTGGGTAAAGTTTTAATGATGTCAGTACTTACGGTCATTGCCGGTCATTGTACAGTGACTTGTCCTTCCAAGTACTTTTTATTGAAATATTTACAAGGTGCAGTATACATGGGTACAGTACAATCTCGGTCACCCGGGGGGGGGATAGCAAGTTTGACAATACAAATAAAGTTATATGTCGGTAGGGTTACAAACGGCCTTGTCGGAGCATGCATATTGCCCTTGTATGCTTGTGTATGGCATTAACGGTGGCTCGTGTGAGTACCCCTAGTTAACTGGAAGGGGAAGAGATAGATGAAAGGAGAAGAGGAAGTGAGAAGATGGGAGAGACACTAGTTCGCGTTTTGTTGGCTTTGGACAGGCTTCCCCGCCTGCGTTGCGCCGGTGTATTGCGCTTTCTGGGTGGCCGACTAGGGGGGCTTGTGAGAGGACAGGTAGTTGTCCAGTGAGAGCCACATTTCAGCCCTCGTGTGTGTGGCTGCTGTTTTTGTTTTTGCTGTTATGGTGTCTGCCCCCCGTAGGAAGGTGACCCATTTGAACCAAATCTTGAAGGTTGCTTTCCCCGTGTCCTTCCAGTTATTTAGGATCGTCTTGACTGCCGCCGTTAGTAGGAGGTCAATTAGTTCCTTGTCTTCTTTGGATTGGATTGACGGTGTCATGAATGCTGTGGCCAATCCGTGGAAGTCTAGTTGTATTGAGAGGCCTAGAGCGTTGTTTATAAAGTCACTTATTCTGTTCCAGAAAAGTTTGACCTTAGATCAATGGAATATTAGGTGTGCAAGGTCCCCTTTGTCTTTGTTACAATTCTAGCAGACATCGCTGTCTCTCATCCCTGTCCCTGTTCGGAGTACCCCACCAATAGACTAAGAGAAATGTAACATTATGTTAGCATTTTTAGCATAGCACTCTGTACACTCAAATAGGTTACAAGGTGCTAGCACAGGATGCTAAATTGCTGCCCAAAAAGATAAAGGGAGCGGAAAAAAATGGTCTGAGTAGAGTTTTTACCTAAAGGTGAGATAATAGAGGAAAGCTCTGCAGTAGAGAGGACCGCCCGCCTTCTGTAGCTGCAAACAAATAATGAAAGAATACAGCAGGCTCCATGACTCACAGACGGCTGTCAGAAGTAGAGGCTAGGTCTAAAGATAATTGGAGATCACAGATTCATGATTTGATATACGGCAGGGTTGAGTTTGGCAAGGATGCATGGCTGGCAGAGGTGGCGTCCGGTACCTGAGATATGGTAACAGATAGTCAGATGCCAAAGGACATGGGGATAGGAGTAGATTGCATGAACCAGGTGGTGAAGGGATGACTAGGACGATCAGCTTTGGAAAAAGAAAAAATGGGTCATGGCACTGACACAGAAGTAAGACTCAAATTTTGCAGGGACAATTCATGTTTATGTTTTGTAGTGCATGGCTACCCGAGGGCTTCCCCGCTCTGGAGAGTGCTGTGCTGAGAACCGAGCCCCCTAGTGCATTTAAGGGGGAACAGCCTGGTCTTGAGTTTCTTCCTAAAGGAATTTTCATTTTGCAGTACTCTGAGGCTGGGTGGGAGTTTGTTCCACAGCTTCGGTACCAAGTATGCGAATGATCTTCCTCCCTCCACAGTGATGCATAGAATGGCTTAATTGTATCAAGATTGGTATTGTTGTGCTAATAACATGGGATAATGAAATGCAACACAGGCACACAGAGTCACGTAAGTTGCTTCCTGATGAGTGCTGCTGACTCCCTCTGTACTGAGGCATACATGTATGTTTGTGTTCACTATTTGTATAGTGCAAACCTAGACAAATGGCAGCGGAACACTATAAAGAGACAAAGGATAAGATACAGTGTGTCCAGAGGCAGAGATATAGTGGGATTGGAGGTCAGAGCGAGGGTGGGCTGTTACTGCATTATAGTATTCTTTAACTCCTTAACCGTGGCGCAAATTCCGCAGCGGTTCGGGAATTTTAATGAGTGGGCGGGGCCGCGTCGGCCAAAAGACATACGCAGCACTAGCCAGATAGTGCTTGCGACGGCCGTTGTTGGACGCGCACACGGTATGGGTTAAAGAGGTTAGTCTGCAACTCTTTTCTAAGCTGGAGAGGGGGTGGGGAAGCCCTGATGGCTACGGGGCTGTTGGTTCAGATCCTGGGTGCATAGATAAAGGAGGCCTCTTCATATGGAAGACTGTGGCCAGACAAGCTGCAGGGGAAGTGCATGGTGTCAGCCTAGCTGATCTGGGAGAGTGATGTGACCCGCGATGATATATTTACACTGATGTTCTGCTGCTCAGTGCTCTCAAGGGACTGTTGAACATTAGTGATGTTATCTGGATGTCTGACCAGCACAATGGGCGCTAGTGGTATATATACTAGAACAGTGAAAATGTTCTAGAAAGGAGAGGGCCCAGCCAGAGGCTGAAGGGTTTGAGACAACTAGGGGGTTACCTTAAGATGAGTCTTTTGTGAGTGATACTGGAAGGTTGGGTGTCTGAAGAAGATATAGAGTTCCTCAATTTGCTCAATTGTGTTCTCCTAGTCAGTGAACATGGATAATTAAATATGAACATATCTATATATAGATATATAAATATACAGATATATGCTTCACCGTCTGTGTCTTACTGATCTTACTGATCTGACGAGGGCACACAGCACTGCAGACTCCGATATGTTTTTCACTTCTTCTTTAATAATTTAAATTTAACACCATAGTGCAACCAAACGAATGGGCGGTCTACGCGTTTCGGCACTCAGCCTTCTACTGGACTATTGGGTTCTATGGTCTAGAACGCCATTTAAAGTGCTCTTGTGCCATATTCCCTCATTACTGTTTAATATACAAGACTGACTTGACTGTGAGTCTTCATTTTATTATTGGCAATTCATGATCATCATTTTTAATCCCTGTAAAGTACAATGCATCACTTTATAAAACTACATTCTGACAATACGTTTCAAGGTGAATCAAAAGTTTTTAAAATAAAGTTATTTTGTCAATATATTCAATTACAAAAGAGGCAGAACTTTGATTGAGCATTAAAATGCTTCAAACATGTGTAAAGAAATATCCAAAATATGATATAATATATACATCCAAATGTAATGCCAGATATGTCTTATTTCTTGTGACAAAGATGTTAGTCACTTTTAAAATATAGTTTGATGGAGTATAATGTACCAGTGGGGCTAAGGGGCAAACGAAAAGGAAGTAAAATAAATTAAATGTACCTGGAGAGCTAAGGAAGCTATTTCTAGCTTCTTATGATTATTTTCCATTTCTCAAAGTAAGAATCAGTTATTCCAAGTGTATTTGTTAAAATTTCCTGAAATCACAATATAGTGTAAAGTGCATTTGGGGCGTGGCTTAGCAAGCCACGATGGCGGCTGTGTCTTGCTGAGGCTCCGCGATCGGGCTAGCATCTTGCCCAGTTCCCGTGATCGCTGGGAGCCTCAACCTGCCCGCATCAACGCTCGGGATGCCCCCGCACACTGGGGCACCCCCCGAGTGATCAGCAATTACAACGGGCGGACAACACTAGCCGAGCTGTATCCTGCCGGGTCCGAGGGACGCCGACCCTGGAAAATGGCGGGCGCTACCTGAACCTGCGGATCTGTGAGCCGCCGAGACCCGACTCCCTGGACAACGGTACCTGACGACGCGACCAGCAGCGGCCACAGAGGACCCTGCAAGAGGGACGACGTTGGCCCACGGAGGGGCTTGTTGCATGGCGCCTCTCTACACTCCGGAGCCCTGACACGCAAGATGGCGGCCGCCGCCCCGGGGCTCCGATGCATAGAGGCTGGACACCCACCAGACGCCTGATCGGCTCCCGAACCCGGACGGCCTGTCACCGCTAACCACGAGAGGCCGGCGTGCACGCCACCGATGCGGAGCAGACCATCCCAGGTGTCCGACGCCCTCATTGTGGGCGGTGAATGGTGGTCTCTCCCGCCCCACCCCCGGAGATCCTGACTGCGGCGCCTCAGCCTCGGACCCTTGAACCCCCGGGCGCTGGATCCCTGCACAACGGCCCCAGAGAGCTCGACCAGCCGACGACCGGGAGCCACCCCTGCGAGGGCAAAAACACCGAACGGAGCCCTCTTTCACCCCGGGGCCCCGGCTCCCAAGATGGCGGCCGCCACCCCGGGGCTCCGACGCCTCGGAGCTGTTTCCCTGCCAGAAGCCTGAATCAGCCCTCAAACCCTGACAGCTTGCCATCGCGGACTACAGGAGGGCCGCCACTCACACGGAGCTGAGCGCTTCGGAGAACCCGCCACTGCCATCGGTGAGTGCTGTGCTGCCATTTCCCCTCCTGCTCCCCGAGGATCTCAAGTCGACACCCCGGCGGCCCCCTTTTCACGTCCACCCACGAGGACAGCCACAGAGCACGCTGCCACCCGACCAGAACACCCAGGTCGCACTCACAGGTACGAACTGCCCAGTGAATCCGAGTGCCTGACCTTGACATGGCGCCTGTGCAGGCCTGACACCGGGAACAGCCACGAGTCCCGCTCTGGGGACGAGAGCATTCCACTTGCATTGAAGACATTGTCAGCGCCTCCCCTAGCCCACGCCACCCGACCTTGCCCTGCCGGTCAGCGCGGACACTGGCCCCCGCCCCGTGGAGTGCAGAGACCCCCACACGGTCGAATCCACCGACCCCGGAAACCGCTTACCACCCTTGACGCCCTTGGTGGTGGCCCCCCGGGGTGAAACGAACCTCGCCTTGGACCCGGAGGAACCGGAGTGGCGGACCACTCACCCACCGATACCACGTGGCGACGACCTACCACCCGCAGGACACGCGACGACCGAGGGGACACCCCCCCTCTTCCCCTCAACAGCACCCATGGGGAAGCCGAGGAGCACCCAGGGGACGACAGTCCCGGAAACGGCTGTCGAGAAGATGCCCCCCCCAGACGAGGGCATGGAGACAGTCCAATACGTCGCAAGCCGACCCTACGCTATCAACGAAGCTGGACCAGGTGCTGGCAGCAATAGAAATGTCTCGCCTCTCGATGGAGGAGAGATTGGGCACCCTGGCAACAGACATTAGCCTAATCCGAGATGAACACCGTAAACTGGCGGATAGAGTGAAGGAGGGTGAGCGGGTCGTGACTGAATTGCAACCAACGGTGCAATCGCAGGCAGCAGACATGCAGGAGATCCTACGCCGCGTGGCGACCCTGGAGGAACGCACAGTGGATTTGGAGGGGCGCTCGAGACGCTGCAACATTCGCGTCCTGGGCCTACCGGAGGGGATTGAAAATTCGGACCCTCTGACCTACATGGAATCCTGGACTAAATCGTTCACCCCGGACTGTGACCGGTCGCCATACTTCTCCATCGAGAGGGCACACAGGGTCCCGGCCCGGGCGCCCAAACCTGGTCTTCCCCCGCGGCCCATGCTGGCCAAGTTTCTGCACTTCCGAGATCGGGATACAGTGCTTCGTGCGGCCCGGACGGCGGGCCCCCTACAGGTGGAGGACCAACACGTTATGGTGTTCCCAGACTATGCCAGGGAGGTTCAACAGCGTCGATCCACGTTTCTAGAAGTCAAGAGGCGCCTCCACGCAAACGATCTTCAATATTCCCTGCTGTTCCCTGCCCGCCTCAAGGTGATCCACAAAGGGAAAGCCCTCTTCTTCGACACGGCGGCAGACGCACAGGACTGGACCGAATTTCATTGCCCGCTGATCCCTAAGCCCGGACCCCGGAAGGCGCGCAATACTGACTACAGACGGCCCAGGAAACGTGGCGCTAACCATGAGCGCTCTGGCCACCCCAAGAGCCAGACGTCCTCCCCAGCGGGCTCACCCGATCTCACCCAAATCATGCAGGAACGACGAGACGCCCTGCGGGCGGTCACTGAACTACATTCGTCACCCCCGGCTTCGGACTTGGAAGGTCAGCCACACCTATTCACCCCAGAGAAAGATCGGGACAGCGATGGAACTATGTCGGGATTGGGCCCGATCTCCTCCCCCCTTGTTGTGGCACACACACTGGACGCTGCCCTAACCAGCCAACCTGTCACTTCCTCGTGAACAACTGAACTGTCACCTGACATATCCTTTTCTTGAATGCCTGTGATGATGCGCGACGTCTAGAAGCCTAGACTGCTCTACCAGATAAATGTAAGCGCCAGCGAGCGATAGATACTTCTCCTACTAGAGCCCGACCCGCGCACAGGCCCAGCAACGACACATGCTGCCACCCCCGCAAACTTCTATTGACTTTTTTCCCCTAGTGGGACACTAGTTTGGATATGCAACCCCCAGTGACGTATCCTCAGTATTGGGACGGTTACCCACCCGAAGTTCTAGTTGCTGTTCACCTCCCCAGTCCCCCCCCCACGTTTAAGGAAGCTTGGCGCGCAGGAACATATACGACACGCACACATGGACGGCACACGGGAACTGTAGAGGTGCCCCTCCCCCAAACACGTCACCCTAGAAATGGCTGTCCCCCACTCTGACGTTAGTATCCTTACACTAAATGTACGGGGCCTACACACGCCCAGCAAGCGCTACTCTGTATACTCCTACATACGGCGCATGGCGGCCAACATAACGTTCTTACAAGAGACGCACATTAACGCTACTGAACTCATTCGCCTACAAGCTAAATGGAGAGGGACCATCTGCGCCACGCAATATTCAGCGTTCGCACGCGGCGCATTAATTTGGGTGAGACCTGGTACTCCCTTCCGGGCGCTCCGGCGAATAGTAGATAGAGAGGGCAGATACGCGCTTCTGGAGGGAATTCTTGATGGGCAAGGGGTACTTCTTGGCAGCATATACGCCCCTAATACGGATCAGGACCGGTTCTGGGATCACCTTACGGGCGTCCTGGCCCAGTTCACCACAGTCCCATGGGTGCTGGGAGGCGACTTTAACTGCACACTAGACCCCTCGCTGGACCGCTCACATCCTCCCCCCACGCACTCCCCGGACCCCCGGCAGGCGGCCCTCTTCAAGGCATGGACCACACACTGGGCGCTCACTGATGCATGGCGACACCTACACCCACTGGCTCGCATCTACTCCTTCCACTCGATTCCACACAACCTTCGGGTCCGCCTAGACCGTTTCCTCTGCTCTGCTCCGATCCTCCCTAAGGTTACATCTACAGATTACCTGGGACGGATCCTCTCAGATCATGATGCCCACATAATACGGCTCACCTGGCGCCCCCCGCATCCACCGGTCCCCACCTGGCGCCTCCCCAGAGACTGCCTAACGGACCCGGTCTTCAGGGACGCGCACAAAACCAGCATACGCGACTACTTTATACACAATGAGAACACGACGTCATCGGTACTAGTGGAGTGGGACGCATATAAAGTGGTGGCAAGGGGAGAATGCATCAAACAGATAGTGGGGGTCCGCCGCACCTTAGAACGGTCGCTCTTAACGACGGAACAAGCTCTAGCTGCTCTCACCAAACGGCCTGACGACTCGGAGGAACACGCCGTACTTACGGCAGAGGCCAAAACGGAATATCAAACTGCCTGCGCTGACCTCCGTAAGTATAATTTCAGGGCATACGCCTCTCGGGTGCACAAAGACAGAGACAAAACCGGGGCGCTTCTGGCCTGGATGGCGAAGCAGGACACCGAAATCAAGCCGATCACGGACATTCTCAACCCGGAGGGTGTACTGGTGCAATCACAAGCTGAGATTCTCCTAGCATTCCAACGCCATTATACACGAGTGTACGAAGCCCCGGCATGCTGTACCCCGTTTACCGCGGATCAGTTCTTAGACCCTCTGACGCTGCCCACGATATCGGATTCCGACAAGCGCACGCTCGACGCCAAGATAATTCCCTCTGACATCACCCAAGCGATACGCGCCATGTCCCGAAATAAAGCACCGGGACTGGACGGCTTCCCACTAGAATACTACGCAACATTCTCTCCCCTGGTGGTTCCCCGTCTGTCACGGGTGTTCGGGGCGTCACTCCACTTGGGGAAACTGCCCCAGTCGCTGCGGGAATCCGTGATTGTCACCTTTCTTAAGCCCCACAGAGATCCGCTTCTCATGGGGTCATACCGGCCTATCACACTCCTGTCGGCTGATTGTAAGATCCTGGGGAAGATCCTAGCTGATCGTTATGCGCAGGTCATACGCCCGCTGGTCCACCCCGACCAATGCGGCTTCGTCCCCGGGAGGAATACCTCCCAGAACCTCCGCCGAGTCTTCCATATCCAAGATCAGGTACGCGACAGATTTCCCCGCGCTGCCTGCCTCATTATGGACCTGGAGAAGGCGTTTGACACCCTCACCTGGCCCTACCTATTTTCGGTCCTGCGGCGCCTTAATCTCGGCCCGACGCTCATGGCATATACCCGCCTCCTATACACCGACCTCACTACTCGAGTACGTATGGGGAATCGTATCTCACCGGCGTTTGCAGTCCGACGAGGCACAAGACAAGGTTGCCCCTTGTCGCCCCTCTTGTTCGCGCTAGCAGTCGAGCCGCTGGCGGTTCGGCTGCGTCGGGAGGGTGTGGACTGGGGAGTACCGCTTGCAGACGGGACCCATTGTGTGTCCATGTACGCGGATGATCTCCTCATATATGTCCGAGACATTGAAATGGACCTAACCCCCATAGGGGCCACATTGGCGGACTTTGCAACTGCCTCGGGTCTACAAGTCAACTGGGACAAGTCCACGGTTTACCCCCTACACCCGGACCTGCCCCCCCGAGACATCGACCTTGGACCACATAGGCTTTCATGGTCCACGGAAGCTCCCCGATACCTCGGCGTCCGCTTATACCATTCTCCGACGGACATCTTTGAAGGCAACCACCGCAAGGTACTCGAGAGTTTGCGCCCGACGGTAGCCTTCTGGAATAAATTACCACTGGCCCCGATTGGACGGATAGCCCTTGCTAAAATGGTGATGCTCCCCCGGCTCCTCTACCATTTCACGAACCTGCCGGTGATACCACCCAGATCCTTCTTTCGCGACGTTGATTCCCTCTTAGGAACTCTCATCTGGGGAGCAGGCCGCCACAGAGTCGCCCTGAAAACTCTACAACTCCCCACAACACAGGGGGGACTCGGAGCTCCATCCTTCGAGGCATATTTCCTCGCAGCACAGCTCCAGTGGCTGTCCTACTGGACAGCGGACCGTTACCCTCAGGAGACGGTTACTCCTACTGGTAGAATCACGACTCCGGAACTCACCCGTCTGCTCCTTCCGGGCACCAAGCCACGGCGCACTTACCCCCTCCAGGTGACGATAGCGCGCCGATGTATGCTGCGGATACACCGGCTGTCCCCCGCTAGACCCCCATACTCCCCGCTGCTGCCGCTAATAGGCGGCCCCAAGCAGGATTCCTACTTTGCGGCCCCACTACTCGCCGACTGGTCCCGCTGTGGCATCACAGATCTAGAATCACTCTTCGAGGAGGGTCAGTTGAAACCGCTGGACCGCCTGGTCGCAGAATCCGGGCTCCCCCCAGGCCAATTCCTCAGGTATAGGCAACTGCTCGACGGATACCGACCCCATTTCAATCTCCAAAATGGCGAGCCAGACACGCATCCAGTAATACATACTATCCTACATATGGGGGTGGGTCGCCACCTGGTCACATGGCTATATAAATCCATCCGGGAACTCTCATACACCCCCCTGACGACCCTACGTACCACTTGGGAAGAGGACATAGGCCGTGTTCTGCACGACTCGGAGTGGACTAAAGCTCTTGAGGCCCCTAAACGCGTCTCTAGGAACGCCCGCTTCAAAAATATTCAATATTACATATTACACAGGGCATATCTCACCCCAGCGCGATTGCAGAAGTTCTACCCCTCCACGCCATTCTTGTGCCCCAGATGCTGTTCCCCAGCTGCGAACTTCCGTCACATGTTTTGGGACTGTCCCGATCTCCAACCTTTCTGGCAGGGGGTGCACAACACACTACTGGAACTCACGGGTCTCACTACACTAGCCACCTGGGAGTCCAGTGCATTAGGCATCCTCCACATCTCTAAGCGTGAACCGGTGCATAGGCGCTTCGTGTCTTTAGCGCTCCTACTAGCCAATAGATGTATAACCATGCGCTGGCGATCCCCAGAGGGTCCCCCCATAGCACAATGGAAAGGGGCGGTTAGCAAATGGGCGGCAGCGGAGGAAGATGCTTTAAGGGAAGAAGAAGCCAAGGGCGCGCGCAAACTTCCCATCTCCATGGAATGGGCCATGCTCCTTCACAGATTCCGCCAGTCCACGCAAGCTGGAGACTCGCCTGACCCTTCCCCTCCCCCCACCCGAGAAGACCGGTAGCCTTGACCTGAAGTGAGCCACCCCAGAGTCGGACCCAGATAACCCCCCACGTCCTAGGCAACCTCTCGCATGTCCGGCCAGCCATGGGTTTCTCCCCCCCCCCCCCTCGACACCCGCCGCCATTATCTCCCTACTTAGACCCTGCTAGCGCCTACATGCTTCCCTCCCACAGTTCCGTTACCCCCCTGTTCACTGGTAACACTGTTATGTGCACAGTACAGATCCAGATTCGGCACTGTTACGGCATGAAAGTACCCATCTGATCTTATTCATCGCCCCTATGGCGATACCGTCCCATCACCTCTCAGCCTGCAGGAGCCTTTACATGATTATAATGCACTGATTCACCGAAGTCATGTTTATGTGTACCAGTTCTATATAGCAAGAAAACGTTGCACACATAGCTGTTCGTGGCTGAATGTTGAGGCCACGTCGGCGGACTGTCTATTCTGTACTGAAATACCTTACTGCAACAATAAAAACAAATTTAAATAAAATAGTGTAAAGTGCATTTTGGACACAAGTTTTCATGTAAAGTACATTGTCCATTATTTTTCTTATCGTCTCACATTTGCAATGAAAAGATTATGAATAGATGTAATTTTTTTATTCTATTCTCTTTATGCATTTTAGCCTTCTGATATATTCTGTCAACATAAATAAATACGTTGATCAGAATATACCACAATTATGCACATTCAGTCAGTTCAAATGCCATTTGACATCAGTTTATAGAAAGTACATTGTGCATTTTACTCAATCCATCAATCCTAAGATACCTCGTCAAATTTGTACTATTTTAACTCACTATATCTGACATGTCTAAAGTGCTCATTACTAAGTGAAACTTTCTTAAAAGTATAGATAGATAGATAGATAGATAGATAGATAGATAGATAGATAGATAGATAGATAGATAGATAGATAGATAGATAGATAGATAGATAGATAGATAGATAGATAGATAGATAGATAGATAGATAGATGGATGGATGGATGGATGGATGGACGGACGGACGGATATGATTTAATTCGAGGAGTCAAGCCAATATTTAGTTAGTAGTCAGTTGTGTTTTTTTGCAGCACTTTTGGTCGTCTCCACTAGAAACTGGGACAAGGTCGCTACTTTCACATGTATCAGGAAACTCGATGGGGTTCTGAATCAGCCCTTAGTTGTTGTCGTAGGAAAGGACTTGTCGCCAAATGGCCAACCCCTGAATCGTTGTCACCTATGGTGCAAATTTGGTAACCCATTGGTTTTCTGATCAGAGAGAGTATTCTGACGTTTATGTTCCAGAGCTGGCACTACCATGTGCCAATGGTGCACAATTGAACCATTTATGGATTCATACACGATTGATCAAATTAAGGATTCGAATTTAAACACACCAAGGGGCAGATTTACAAGCCCCTTGCGACACATTTACGCCGCCGTAGCATCACTTCTGTGACGCAGCGGCGGCGTAAACCATGCGCCATGGTGCGCCGTATTTACAACGTGACGCATCTAGGGAGATGCGTCACGTTGTAAAGCCCTGCGCCACATGAAACCTGATTCAGGTTTCATGTGGCCGTTCCGGCGCAGGGTGGGCATTCCCTCACAGGTGCACCTCGTAAAAGTGAAACAGTGAAATCTACAAGATTTCACTGAGTCACTTTTACGGCCATGCTGCGTCAAAACCCTGCGCCTGCTTGAAGCAGGCGTAAGGAGGGACGCAGCATGTTAGGCATCGGGCACCCCCCTCAGCCTTGCTGGAGCCGCGTCGCGTTTGCAACACGACTCCAGCAATGCGCCGCCTTCACACCGGGGGGTGCGACACGCATCTGCCCATCCGTGCACCACAGATGGCCAGATTTACAACGCGGCGCATCAGTGGTGGCGCATGGGTGGTTTTGCGTGGCGCAAGTGTTCTGGCGCATTCCTGCTGATTTGCAGAGATGCGCCAGACCTTGTAAATCTGCCCCCCAAGACTTGTTGTTGTAGCTCCAGATATCCTGAAAGAAATGAGTTTCAATTCCCACCAGTAGGTATTTTTCTCCTCTCCTAGCTCTAGCCATTGTTTTTCCTCTTATTTTACACAGGCCTAAATAAATAAATCCAAATTAATTACCTGGGTATTTAAAGGTACTGCATGCTCACTGCATGTCTCCTTAGGATTAAGTTAAAGAAGAATATGTAAAAAGGCCCACCACATCTTCAGAATTTACCCCAAGAGGGCCACCAGAGTAGATTGACTTTATGCTGCTCTGGCCCTTCTCGGCCATGAGGAGGAATACTGCCATCAAGAGCGACCATAGCCGCCCCCTAAGTTCCCCCACATACTGGACATCTAGTGGAGAATTCGGGGGCTTCGGAGCACAACATGGGAGTTCTTGGTGCAGCCTATACTGCTGGATGTGATGAATAAGGGCTATCTTTACTGACGCTGATAGGTGCGGCTACCACAGCCTCAACCCTAAGATGGAGTCCAGCCTGAGCCCCATTGGTGCGGACTGACAGAGGCGATCCTGTTGTCCCCTAGTGGTGGAAAAGTTTAAAAGGGGACCATGAGTAGGACAGAGGTAGCATGGCAGGTGGTGCCCAGCACAATTAAAGAGCAAAGAGTCCAAAATGAATGAACAGCCTGGTAACCTGCCAGGAGCTGCTGTGGGAGTTCGGTGCACAAAGGGCAATTTAAATGAGCAGCGGCACATTATGTAGAGTAATCTAAGCCTCTGAGACATAACTTTCACAAATGTCGGTGAGTAGCCAGCATTAATCAGCCGGTTGCACTGTGCTTCTAAAGCCAAGCAGCGAATCTATGAAGCAGGGTGGTGATTAGTGATGTGAACTCAAATGGGTGTTGATCCCGATACGATATCCGATGCTATAATTGCAGTGGAAATTGCCGATAAATACTGTTGTGAAATAGTTGGTACCAATCAGTGGTGGTGGCCCGGAGACACCGGCCTTTCAGATCAGGGGTGTACTTTCATGGTGACACACATTTGCAGGTGATCAATTACCTCCTTGAGAGTCACCAATTGGGAAACACTGTCTATCCTGTGTGTCAACCATGGTACCAAAAACCACAGAGTGCAATATCACAGAATTCCTGCATACCAGAACTATACAAGCACCTGATGCTCCTTTGGTGGATATCATGGAGGCAATGTCAACAGGCACATTGACTAAAGAAGACCTTAAGGCATCTTTCACTAACCTGAAAGCAGATGTAGACAAACCAAGAAAAGGCAACATACAAATTCTATTAGCAGAACTCTGTAAAGAGATAACAGAGTTGAAAGCGCACATAAGAGTGTTTGACCAACATCTGTAATCTACAAAAGCATAACTCAATACTGTCACTGACGTAACACTATTGATAGCCACCACACTATGTTGCATGGAATCTCAACTCAATGGGCAACATCAAATTACGAAGACCTTGAAAATCGTTTGTATAGAAGCAGTATACCCATAAGAAATCCAAAGGAAGCAACAGTATCAATCAATCAATCAATCAATCAATCAATCAGAACAATTTGTATAGCGCGCTACTCACCCGGAAGGGTCTCAAGGCCCTGGGGGGGTTAGGGGGGGTCTGTTACTGCTCGAAAAGCAAGGTCTTGAGTTGCTTCCTGAAGAAAGATGGTCCTGGGTCAGCCGTAGGTGGATGGGGAGGGAGTTCCATGTCTTTGACACCAGGTAGGAGAAGGATCTTCCTCCGGCGGTGGCTCTGCAGATGTGTGGTACAGTGGCGAGGGCGAGGCTGGTCGATTGCAGCTGGTGGGTGGGCGTGTAGAAAGTGAGGCGGTTGTTGAGGTATTTAGGGCCAGGTCGTGGAGAGCTTTGTGTGCGTGGGTGAGGAGTCTGAACGTGATCCTCTTGCTGACGGGGAGCCAGTGCAGGTCTCTCAGGTGGGCGGAGATGTGGTTGTGGCAGGGGATGTCCAGGACGAGTCGTGCAGAGGCGTTCTGTATGCGTTGAAGTCTTTTCTGTAGTTTGGCAGTGGTTCCCGTGTAGAGGGTGTTGCCGTAGTCCATTCGGCTGGTGACGAGTGCCTGGGTTACCGTCTTCCTGGTTTCTGTGGGGATCCATCGGAAGATCTTACGGAGTATGCGCAGGGTGTTGAACCAGGATGACGATACGGCGTTGACTTGTCTGGTCATTGTGAGGGCGGAGTCCAGGATGAAGCCTCGGTTTTGTGCGTGGTCCATTGGCTTGGGGGTGGTGCCCAGGGCAGGGGGCCACCAGGAGTCGTCCCAGGCGGAGGGGGATGATCCCAGGATGAGGACTTCCGTCTGGTCTGAGTTCAGCTTCAGGCAGCTGTTCTTCATCCATTCGGCGACATCTTTCATTCCCTCGTGTAGGCTGGCTCTGGCGTTGGCCGGGTCGTTGGTGAGGGAGAGGATCAGCTGGGGGTCGTCGGCGTATGAGATGATGTTAAGGTTGTGTTGGCGTGCGATGGCTGCGAGGGGGCTCATGTAGACGTTGAAGAGGGTGGGGCTGAGCGGGGATCCTTGAGGTACGCCGCAGATGACTTCGGTGGCCGCGGATCGGAACGGGGGGAGGCGGACTCTCTGGGTTCTTCCGGCGAGGAACGAGGTGATCCACTCCAGTGCTTTTCCTTGGACTCGGATGTTGCTGAGGCGCTGTATTAGAGTGCGGTGGCAGACTGTGTCGAATGCTGCAGAGAGGTCCAGGAGGATGAGGGCAGCTGTTTCCCCGTTGTCAAGCAGGGATCTGATATCGTCGGTGACTGCGATGAGGGCGGTCTCGGTGCTGTGGTTGGCTCGGAAACCAGACTGTGAGGGGTCGAGGGATCCGTTTGTCTCGAGGAAGGCGGTGAGCTGTATGTTGACGGTCTTCTCGATGACTTTGGCAGGAAAAGGGAGGAGCGAGATGGGGCGGAAGTTCTTGAGGTCCTTGGGGTCCGCTGTCGATTTCTTCAGGAGGGTGCTGAGCTCGGCATGCTTCCAGCTCTCCGGGAAGGTGCGGGCGTTGAAGGAGATGTTGATGATGTTCCGGAGTTGGGGTGCGATGATGCAGCCGGCCTTGTTGAAGACGTGGTGGGGGCAGGGGTCGGTAGGGGATCCGGAGTGGATGGTGTTTATCGTGCGGGTGGTGTCTTCGGTGCTGACCGGGGTCCAGTTGCAGAGGGTGGTGGTGGGGGGCGTTGTTTCGGTGGTTGGGTGCGTGGTTGGTGCGTCGAAGCTGTTGTGTATGTCGGCGATCTTGCGGTGGAAGAAGGAGGCGAGTGAGTCGCAGAGGTCTTGCGAGGGTGTGATGTCGTTGTTTCCAGCGCTGTGGTTGGAGAGCTCTTTGACGATGCTGAAGAGTTCCTTGCTGTTGTGGGTGTTGTTGTCCAGGCATTCTTTGAATGATGTCCTTTTAGTGGTGCGGATCAGCTGGTGGTGTGTGCGGGTGGCGATCTTGATGGCGACACATAACATCATGGGTTTGTGACCTCTTCTGTGACATAATTCAAGAGGACAACAATACGACCATTGCCATTAAAAGAGCCCATAGGTTAGGACGAAAAAGCAATAGGCCTAGAGACATAGTTGTAAAACATATGAGTTATCTGCAACAAAAAAAAGATAATGACTGAAGCTAGAAAGTCAAACCACTTTATAGACAGTGAAGTCTCCTTTTACCAGGACTTGGCAGTGGCTACCCTACTGAGTTGTAAAGCTTTTCAAGACATCACCAGAGAATTGATGGCAAAGCAGATTAAATACAGATGATTATTCCCAGAAGGGTCTACAGTTCTGCTGGAATGGTCAGGACACCACAATATAATTGCCAGATAAAAGACAGAAGTTGCTCAAACTTGAAACACCGGTTGGAAGACAGACAACGAGTCACACGCAAGAGGCCCGAATGTCACAATTGGTCAAGTAGATAAAGATTATTGGGGAAGGATACTAGATCCATACAAATGTTGACATACAACATAGAAGAACAGGCTTGGCGAGGCGCTCTTGGTACAGTACAAATCAAAAGAATAAGTGTAAGGTAGGAGGACTACATTGGATCTAAAAGAATCATGGGTAAATCATAACAACTAACAGCAGCAGACTTTCAGTAATATTCATTAGCAGGATTTGGCTAAGGGAGGCCCTCGGGTAGAAGAGTATAGTTTTTACATATATACAGAAGACAAAGACAAAGGCACTCTCAAACCCAAACAGTTCGCACTTCAACTGCGGCCATGGGTGAAATCGAGTCTTTGGGGTTGAATGTGCTGAAGAAATGTTATTTTATGGATTTAATTCTTTGGGTGTTATAGTTGTTGTGTTATCATTCCCAGTTCCTTGAGTAAACAGAACTAGGTCCACCTCTTGCAACATTTACAATGTACCCAGATTGACAGCTATATTGCTAACAAAATACACTCGGGTACATTCACCTTAAGATCTCTGAACGTTAAGGGGCTCAACACTACAAACAAATATAACAAGGTATGGCGGTATCTTGGGCAGTCGGGCCCTGATGTCATTTTCTTAAAGGGGATCCACCTCCTGAGCGAAGATACATTCCGTAAATGGTATAAAGATTACCTCTAGCAGTATTGGGCCTCGATAAAAACGAATTTGGTAGAGGTGGGTATTCTATTATAATGAAAACTAGTTGTGGACAAACATATGGTCATTAGAGTCCCTAATGAGAGATATTTAATCCTACATATAGAACTCAGTGGAGAATGTTTTACATTCATTAATATATAGAACTAAAACTCACAGCAAGAAAACTTTGTGGGATCTACTTGTCGGAAGCAATCTAAACCTGGCTCGGGAGCCAGATTCTATACAGAACCACACAAGCCGCGTGTCATGCTAAGGCTTTTCCCCAAAAACTGAAATACCGATTCACTGATCAAGGCTACATGACACATTGAGGTTTACAAACCGAGGTGCTAAGGATTACTCCTTCTATTCAGCAATACATTTTTGATAGATTGGTTGGAGCACGTACAGCTGGACGCAGCATATCAGGTCACTCTCGTCTTTACCTAGAGTGGGAAGGATGGAAACACCAAACATGTATCACACATGAAGAAATGAATGAGTCTATTCAAAAACAAAATAGAGGAGAGCTCATAGAAACTATCCGTACTTATTATGGGGAATAACCCTAAAGACACAAAATAAATTTACACGGGATGCTTTTAAGGACGCTCTCAGGGGGATAGCACTAGCAATCACACACAAGGCAAGTAGGGACAATAAACTGGCAGGAGCCAAACTCCTGGAACAACTCACTGAAGAAGCAACAAACAAACCCCATCAGTGAAAATGTGCACAGATAAGAATCTTATGAGTTTAATTTATCAAACATATTAACTACTTTACTTACCATTTAAAAATAATTACGTACTATGTAATTTTGAATATTAAACAAGCATAAGTTCAGTGAAACCTGTGGTTCTAGGAGCCTAGAAACGTTAATAAGTTGTATTGAGCTTGTGATTTGCAGCAGTTTGTTAAGTTGTTAAGATATACAGTTGCCTTTTTCTAGATTGACATAATGGGTCCGATTATAATGTCGGTCAGAAAGCCTCCGATCGACATCTCCGGTTTCAATTCCGACAGCCTAATAACAATGTAGGCGGTTGGAATTTAAAACTGCTGGTCATTTCAGCTGGATTCCGACGGGAGCCCGTTGACTAGTTGGAGGCCCCACTGTAAGCCCTGACGATGGCGTGTCCGCTGTCGGGCTTATGATGTCGGTTTCCGACAGACTTTCCATGTCAGGCTTTCCGACATGGAAAGCCTGTCTGAAAGCGACTTTGGGGGCCAATAGCAGGGCCCGCATCACACGATGGCCTCCGGTTTGGGGCTGAGGGGGCACCTATGGTGCCACTCTGTTAATCCCTGCACCATGTGGCAGGCACCTCAAGGTGCCTGCCACACCATTAACAGAATCTCCTATTTCTCCATGGGAGCTTGTGCTACAGCTGGTTTATGGCCGCAACCCAAGCTCCCATGGAAAAATGGAAGTATGCGACCGCACCATGTGTGGTTGCAATTTAATGGCATTTTCGGGACTGCCGACTAGAGGCAGGCCGGTCTTGAACCCACGTCGCACGTCCGCCCGACATCCTAATCAGGCCCATAGTTGAATATGACATCAGACACAACTTTCTTGAGAAGCCCCATGCGAAATAGACAGCATTAGCTTCCTTCTTATCACTGGTGCAGTAAGAGTGAGAAACTGCTGTGGCATTGGGGCACGGCTAGCCATTCTGGTGGCCAACATTTCAGGGCCTTTAGACTCAATGAACAGGAGACGACCCTTCCAGTACACAAACAACCCAGTGGCCTCCCTTATCTTGAGCCTCTTTTTGCCTGTGATGACCTCTCTTTGGCAGCACACGCGCTCTAGGTGATAGAAGGGCTTTCAGCAATTTGTATATAAGACAGCACAGGTTCCCTTGCTAAGCCAGCAATTAGGGCCCTTTTAGACTTAGGTATCAACCTTGCATACACTGCACGTGCCATCTTTTTTCTTCTGAGTTCTGCAGCTTCTGGCCTACTGTCCAAGGGACTAAACCATTGGCTTCACTTTGACGAGTGGCTTGAAATCAGGTCACTATAGCAGCCACTTCAAAGTCAGACAGATCATTGCCTAGGCTATAATCTTTGATCAATTTCAGGCATATAATTTAGCAACAATTCCCCTCCAAATTAGGATCACTACGGCCATTGGACAATTCTGCTCATTTCCCGGTAGCCTTCTCATCAAAAAGAAATTGTCTAGCAGATAATGCCCTGAGTTGACAAACAAATGCTCAGTTCCCACATAGCCCTCAAACCACTGAGTTTGTCTACTCTACTTCCAATTGTCATGACACTTCACAGGTATTTCTCTGTGTTGTTGTTGATACATGTGTCAGTGTTTCAGGATGACCAGCTACCATTCTGTCCTCGGGACATTTTAAAGCATGTTCCACTATCTTTGCTCCAGTGGGGCCTTTCATCTAAAATCCATGCCAAACCACCAGTTTTAGGTTTCCATACCAAACCAATTAAATAATGCTTAATTCTTACCCCTATTTGAATAAGAGAGATGCAGTCCATGATACCTCTCAAAATCTTTTGCCAACAGTGTATGTAGGTGTTGCATGCATAGATCCTATAGCCAGCTATTTAATGTTTAATGTTCAAAGATATCCTTCTGGTTGGATACTATTATTTTACGAAGGGTGTGTATTGAACCACAAATAAGTTTGTATATTAACCCCATGGATGAAATTCGATTCTAGATGCTTTTGTACATAGTGGAGCTTTTCGGTGGGTGGCAGAGTGGGGGAGCTGAGCGATGAGGACTCCATTGTTGTCCTTGTGCCTAAAGTCTAGATTTGTCTGTGATAAATAAATATTCAAAGAGGGTACCAGATTCATCATGCATGTTGACGTCTTTGTAATTAAAGCCAGTGCTTCGTTTGTAATTAAGTGCAGGGTCCTAAAGTTTTCTTAGGAGACCACAGCCAAAGCTGCTGAATGGCGTGGGTGACCAGACGTCCTGGATTTTCCCAGACAGTCACAGCTTTCAGCGAATTGTCCCGGTATCCTGACACTTTTCTTCATTTTAAATGCATGTCCAAAATTTTTGGGTCAATTTTCAGGCAATTCATCAAAGGAAAATTCAAATGTATGCTCTCATTTCACATGTGCCTCTGAAGACTGAAACAAAAGGGGTAATTTATCTGTTTCTGTTGGCATCACAGAAGTAGGTCGGCTGCATGCTTCCAGCAGAGGGGAGACAGGGTGGGGAGGAGGGCAGGGGGCTCAGGGTGGAGCTGCCATATACAATATTGAATGTAGCCTTGTCATTGTGTGCGCATATATAACATGATTAGAGACAGTCTGAGACAGGCCAGATATACAAGTAAGACTGAAGACATTAGTCCTACTTCTATTTCTGGCCTGTCCCAGTTTTTGGTTACCAAAGTCTGGTCTCCTTTCAAGGGTCCCTAGTCTTGACTTCGCCTCAAACCTCTTCCTTCCGCCCCTCTACATATCATGACTCCTTATTTCAATCGTTTGTTCTTTTTTTATCCCTTTGTCCTCCATTTGTCATTGTTTTTCTACCTTCCTCTTTCCCTTCTCTCCTCTACCTGCCTCTCTCTGTGGCTCTGGGTCAAGGTCTGATGATGACAAATATGACCCTGTCCATAAAATTAAGTGCCAGTGCCCACCCCCTACAACCAGTGGTTCACAGATTAAAGCCACAAACAACGAGTCACCTCGCTGTATATTAGCCCCCTTGCTCTTCACCATTTATATCAATGGCTTGGGCGCACACCTAGGGGAGCAGGAAGCCGACGTCCCGCATGCAGGAGCTGTCAAAATCCCAGCGCTTCTGTATGCGGATGACGCCGTACTGATCGCTCGCACGGGTGTTGGCCTTCAGCACCTTTTGAATGCCTTTGGTTCGTTCATGGAGCATTTGGATCTTAAGGTAAATGTAACTAAGTCGCATACAATGGTGATGGGGCGTGAGTGCAGTAAGAAGAGAAATAAAACATTTACTTGCAGGGGGGACATTGTTTCTAGGGTATCTACATTTCCCTATCTAGGCGTACTGTTTGATCAGAAAGGGACCTGGGGTCCGCAGGTAAGAGCAAAGAGGCTGGCTGTTATTAGATCATCATCAGCACTCTTGGGCTTTGCTGGTAGGCTAGGGGCTAGGCCTATGGAAGCTCTGTTAAATATCTATAAGAGCAAATCTGTGGCCATTGCGCTATATGGTTCCGCATTGTGGGGGCATGTAAATTTGGAATCAATCCAGAGAGCAGAGAATAGATTCATTAGAACCCTGCTTTCTGTACCACAGTCGACCCCAACCTACTCCATCCACAAAGAAGTGGGCCTACACTTTTTGTCTGACACGTTGAGCATGGCCCCTCTGATCTTTTGGTTGAAAATGTGGACAAATGAAGAACTTCCTTTAAATCATAAAATCATGTCTGACGTCTTGTCTCTGGACAAATCTAATAAGATCCCTTGGTTGGCCTATTTGGCTAAGGCATTCTTAGATCTGGGACGTCCGGAGCTTTTTTCCTCCCCTGAGAACATTAAGGCTCATGATATCGATTTTGTAAAAAAGTCTTTTATGGGAAGGAAGGAAGCACGCCGTGAAGAATGTGAATTGGCGAAACCGTCAGTAAGGGAACATTGCCTACTTGTTAACTCATCTTCACTTGCACCTTACCTCAGTTTCGTTACAATTCCCTTCCACAGGTTCCTTTTAACCAAGTTTAGATTTAATTTGTTACATTTTTATTTAGGCTCTTTTAAAAGCTGGCAGAAGCCGGAATTAGCTCCGCCCTGTAGCTGCGACCAGTTCTCTGTACAAGATACAATGCATTTTGTCATGTTTTGTGGGTTGTATTTAGAGCCAAGCAAAAAATATGTGTTCCCTATTCTTAAAGAGGCTGGCTTCACTCAAGTGAGACCGGCCCTGCTCTTTTTACAATTATTGCCCAATCCCCACATCACCTTTTGCATAGCTAATTTTCTGGTAGCCGCCTCAAGGGTGAAAGCTGTCTGCCAAGATTCGCCTTAAAGCAAATGTTTTATTACTTATACTCATTTTCTGAATGTAATATTTTCTTAACCGTTTGTAAAACTTTTTAATTGTCTATTTATATTTACTGTTTTTTAAGAAAAAGGAAGAAAAAAACCTTGTATGAAATGTTTTTAATTTTTTTCTCCACTTTGTATGGCTTTTAATAAGTCGAATAAAGATATTCTGACTGACTGAGTCACCTCGCTGTGACCGGTCATATTCATTTTCTCTAGAAAAGCAGACATAACTCGCACAGGGAGCCAGGTTGTCCATCTTTGGAATTTGGTATCCAGGTCTGAGCAAAGCTTCCAGAAATTGATGCCTCGATTTTGTACACTTACACCCACACCTTGCAGTTGTTTACATAGTATATCATTTTTAATGTTAAATGTGGCAGCTTTAATGTTCAGGTCCATCATCTACTACTGGTTTAAAGTAGACTTCACGTTTTCAGTTTTATTTAATATATACAGTATTGCTTTATACGCTTCCGGGGGTTAATCCCTACTACACAGAGGCGGGAGTGAGAGGTGAAGATTATCCTTGGGAATGCTTTCTTTGTGCCGACCTTTAGGTACTCCAAGAAGTTACAATGCATTAACAAAAGTAAATGTTTGTGTTTTTGTCTTTTTCAGTGGGATGTTCTATGACGGGAATCACACTTACCTGATTGAACCTGATGAAAACCGCAAAGCAAATGTAAGTCCAGAGGCCTGGGGCATATGTGGAACAGTGTCTGTATGCCAAAATAAAGGCTGGCCTGTAAAAAGCTGCATGTTTGTTTCTCATTGAAAAAGGTGGTATTGTTTCATACACCTGTATTCAACTTCTAATTGGATGTGCTTGCCTTTAAATCAATGATGTGTGATGACGTGGTTACTTCAATTTTGCAAATTAATTCTTCTGTCCGCCATTTCAGATCTAGAAAACAGCTACCAATATAATAATAATAATAATAATAATAATAATAATAATAATAATAATAATAATAATATATTCATTTCGCAATGTGGCAGATTGTATCTAATGACACTAGTGACTTTGTAGCGCTTGTTGTGTAGTGGGTTGCAATAATAACGAGATAAATACATCCGCAATGCCATTTCTAAGCATTGTAAATAACAGACGCTACAGTTTACCAATGCATGGTAATAATTGGCCCACCTCAGAAGAATAGAAGGCTGAGCCCACCTTGCTTGGCTTTGCACTCATGACCTCCAGAACACCACATTTGTCAGTGGCGAGTGTTCAGCTCATTGACGTAGCCTCTCAGCGATGGGAATTGGATATGTCACTTGGGATGCACACTATATGTAGCTAACATTGCAAGACACCGCGTGCAGACACAAATCAGGCAACAATATTACGTAGCGGGCAAAGGCATTCAGCATTACATATATATAGATTACATGGCATAGTTACATGGCCACGAACGCGCCGCAGACTGCTGCATTAGACCCAGCGGGGTGAACCAGTTGACAAAAACGTTGCATTTACTCCCTTACATACTGGTCAGCTTCTCTAGTACGTGGATGTGGGTGACGTAGAGTGGCGAGCAGCACTACCGCCCCCAGGGGGAGAGGGCATTTTTGCAATAACAGGAAACCAGCATGTGCCTGAGAGGTTAACATGCATTATTTAGTAATGATTCTAGAGAGAGATTGTCTTACCGAAGCTTTGTCCTTGGGAATAGGTTTCCTTTTGTTTAGGGGGCATCCGTTGTTTCTTACTCATTATCTGTGAGATAAATCCTTTCTTTGGCAAAGCCACTTATGTACTTTGATATAGTTGTATTTATAGTATGGAACAATTGTTTACACTATATTTAGTAGTCATTACCTAGCGACCAAAAATGTGGAAAAATGACATTTATTTTTTATTTTATTTGGGATGTTCATAAAGCACTGCTACCCACTGCAGTGTGGCCTCAAAGAACTTTGGAGGACCAATCATATGAGTAGATCAGGGAATACCAAAAGCTCCCTAGTGCTGAAACTGGATGTAATACCAATCTGGGATCCTGCAGCGGTGGACACTGCAGAAGAAAATTTGAAATTAAATATGATCATGAGGACGTGCAAAACCATTGATGTAGAAAGAATTAATGGGCTCAGGTCAGTGCTTAATTTGAGTCTGTGGTTTCCAGTGCTCAGCAGTGGCACTTTAGTGCCAATGAATGGAAACACAATTAGGGAGAAGAAAAGGGTATGGCACTGTACGTCCCTTCACGTAACATCTAACACAACATAAATGTACGGTGACAGTAATTCAAAGAACCGTATACTCAATACCCCAAAATTATTGCCTCTGACACGTATGTGGACTGTGCAAGACTTAAACCTTAGATCCCTATCTGTGGAAAGTCATCCTTAATGGAAGAGGAAACCTCACACACTTTTTAGTGCCATGCTTCATCATAGGAGACCTATGGGTAATGAGTGTAAAATAATATCCCGCCTTTGCTTTCAATTACGTGAACTTGACTAGATATTTATACATCCCAAAATCAAGAGGAAACACTCTTTTTTTTTTTAAACAAAATCCTATATTCAATAAAATTGTCCATCATAGCCCTTTTTGAGATAGTCACACTTGCTCACCTTGCTATTATTGAACAGATACAATCCTGACCGCAGGACAACTACTCCCATGAGCATACGGGACCAGGGACTGTCACATAAACATTGCATTTCCGGCTCCACACCGATGGAACAACGCGCCGACACCAAAGCGCCTATGTAATACCCCATCCTGCCTGCTGCCAGTCGTACCACGGTACAAAAGGGGGGTGGTGATGGACGGAGCATCTGAACCAATCAAACACTCACACCCAGTCAACAGATCTGGGTTTAATCCATCACCGTTCTTTAGCCCACTCTGCCACCCCAGTCGTACCACGGCACAGAGCGGGGGCTGGAGTAGGTAATGAAGATGGGCGCTCCTTTTGATGAAGTAAGTGGGTCTGAGCTAACGTGTGGGTGGACTTCTCTTTGCCAATCACTTTACCCTTATTTAACATGATTAGAGACAAATCTGTAGTCCTTTCAAATACTTAAGAACTATAATGTGCGATTCCTGCGTGTGTTCATGATAGACAGTAGCATACCGGTACACTAATATTTATACAGGAAGCATCTCTGCTACTATCAGAGGGTGATGAACAGCACTGGCTTGTCTCAATTTGCTTTATCTACGAGGTATACACAATGACGTGATGTTCTGTTTTATGTATAAAACCTTTGATAAGATCACTTTCACCAGCCAGTTAAGAGAGATCCGAGCCTTTCATATAAATATAACTGGTAATGAATGTCGAAACTGATAAACCAATGGTCCACTATCAATCAACCTAGCATTATCTCCACTTGAACAAATTAGAAAACCGGTGCTAACAACAGAGATTGGGTCAAGGGTTTCTGAACACTGATGGCAATTCAAATTTTGTTTTTCTAATAAAGAATTATGTCTGCGAAATCATATAAATCGCGAACATATGCGTGAGATGGTTGATAATCCTCCACATTGCCTTATTGATATACATTTGTTCTTTGTTATGGTTTCCTTTCTATTAGTGTGTGACTATAAAGGACCCCACCTCCTCTGTGACCATGATGCTGGTATCCCTCATAATCTAGGGTAAGGGACATACACTAGCAATCTTATGTAATGTCCACCATGCTAAAAATTAAGAAAATACGTCAACATGGGCTTTTAGCCATAGCACTATAGACTACGTAGGATTTTCCTTTGTATTTATAAGAACGTTTTTAAAGAGCACTTGTACAAGCACGTCCCTAGTTGTTCAATGACCGTATTATTCTTTTATTTCCTTTCCTTTTTGTATTTTTCGAATTTAGGTTGCTGATTTCAACTTAATCACTAACAGGTAGGATAGTGTGGTAGGACCAAAGTTAAGAATCCTCCGTGATAAAACCTAATTAGTCTGAATAGAAGAGTATTTAGGAGTATTTCACCCATAGGAATCCACATGCCCTGACGAATGCCCCAGACTTTTCAGGCTATTAATGATGGGCAGAAACATGTTGGCAAGTAGTTGGGTGAGTCATTGTACTCTTTTACCCAACCTATTTTGATTTTTAACCATATCTAGTGTACCACTAAATAAAAGTATATTTTCCCCAGGCACACTAAGGTATTTTTAAATATTCAGCTGGATCCCCTGTTATAAGGTGTTGTCCAGTAAGATTTATGCAAGAACTCCCTCCAATCTAGTCAGTCTTCGAGGAGGTTGAGTCCGCCCTGGTGGTAGTGTCCTATTAGGCTGGAGAGAGGACTCCTATGATGAAGCATAACACGAAGAAGTGTGTGAGATTTCCTCTTCCATTAAGGATGACTTTTTACAGATAGAGATCTGAGGTTTAAGTCTTGCAGAGTCCACATACGTGTCAGAGCCAATAATTTTGGGGTTCCGAGTACCCAGTTATTTGAATCACTGTCACCGTACATTTATTTGTGTTGTGTTATACTTTAGTGCCAACACCAGCTCTTATGACAGCCTGCCACATGGTGGCGCTGTTCATCTTAACTTTTGAGGAGCACAACAGCTGTTGTTTAATAATTGCATATTCATTAAAATGTAAATGTAATAAGAATAGCTTGGGTGCCATGTATTAGTAATTCTAATGTATATTTAAAGTCTGAATTGTCACACTTGTATGAGTGAGATGGCTAGTAGTGGTAGTACTGTCATTGGCAGTGCTAGTGAGAGCAATGGGAGGTGCACGCTGCAGTAGCCTCCTAACAAGGGTCCTGGCACTTCTTTGTTTACAAATTAAGCACTGGCCCAGGTGAAAGTGCAAAGCAAATGTGGTGTCTGACTAGTGATTGCATGTGTATATCAGGACGTGACCCCTCCTTTTGCCGACATGCTTTAAACCTCCTTTTTAGGGCTCGGGCCTACGTCACCACGAAGTGGGGGCGGAGCTTCCGAGCTCTTATGCATTTAGAAAAAAAAAGAATTCTAAAAGGGGTCCGGCTGGCACATTCTTTAGTGCGCGCCGCGTTTTTTATGGCATCTGCCTAATGATTCGTCTTCGCTGTGCTGTCTATTTAGTAGCCTTGACGTGATAGGCTATATTTACTTTGCGTCCGTCATTGATTTCAGTTGCATGGCATATTCTCGGCGGTTTCGCGCACGGCAGACTTATTAATCTTAATTAGGAGCTGTCAGAGTGCCCGTGTAATGCAATCCAGATGGTGCGAGCGCGTTCACCATTGCATTGCATGTATCATGCACGCGTTTAACATTTACCTTTTGCGCACGGCAGTCCATTCATTTTAATTAGGAGCTGTCAGAGTGCCACGTTCACGGCGGAGATAATGGAAAGAAGTTTCCTGTAGCTTCAAGGGCAGTCACAGTACTTTTTAAGATACCTCGCATACAAGCACCCTTGCCTCGCCAATCCGCGTGCCTTCTAAAATAAAAGTGGGCAGTCTTTCAAGATTTCTGAAAAGATATTTCTGTTGTTTCACGAACATTTGCCTCTTCTCTGCGAGGAGTGATTTCCGTAGCTGTTTTCTCCTCCCTTCAATATGTTAGAGTTTAACAGAGATTTTCGCAATAAACAAAAACACCTATGTAGATTGCGGCGTGTTTTATTTGCCATCACCTTGAGTTGATTTTTACGTACGTATTTCACACACACACAGTAGTGAGGGCAGAGTAGTGAGGGCAGAGTGTAGAGTAGTGAGGGCAGAGTAGTGAGGGCAGAGTAGGGAGGGCAGAGTAGGGAGGGCAGAGTAGTGAGGGCAGAGTAGTGAGGGCAGAGTGCAGAGTAGTGAGGGCAGAGTAGTGAGGGCAGAGTAGGGAGGGCAGAGTAGTGAGGGCAGAGTAGTGAGGGCAGAGTAGTGAGGGCAGAGTGCAGAGTAGTGAGGGCAGAGTGCAGAGTAGTGAGGGCAGAGTGCAGAGTAGTGAGGGCAGAGTAGTGAGGGCAGAGTAGTGAGGGCAGAGTAGTGAGGGCAGAGTAGGGAGTGCAGAGTAGGGAGTGCAGAGTAGGGAGTGCAGAGTAGTGAGGGCAGAGTAGTGAGTGCAGAGTAGTGAGGGCAGAGTAGTGAGGGCAGAGTAGTGAGGGCAGAGTAGGGAGGGCAGAGTAGGGAGGGCAGAGTAGTGAGGGCAGAGTAGTGAGGGCAGAGTGCAGAGTAGTGAGGGCAGAGTAGTGAGGGCAGAGTAGTGAGGGCAGAGTAGTGAGGGCAGAGTAGTGAGGGCAGAGTAGGGAGTGCAGAGTAGGGAGTGCAGAGTAGGGAGTGCAGAGTAGGGAGTGCAGAGTAGTGAGGGCAGAGTAGTGAGGGCAGAGTAGTGAGGGCAGAGTAGTGAGTAGTGAGTAGAGTAGTGAGTAGAGTAGTGAGTAGTGAGTAGAGTATTGAGTAGTGAGTAGTGAGTAGAGTAGTGAGTAGAAAGTAGTGAGTAGAGTAGTGAGTAGAGAAGTGAGTAGTGAGTAGAGTAGTGAGTTGAGTAGTGAGTGCAGAGTAGTGAGTAGAGTAGTGAGTAGTGAGTAGAGTAGTGAGTAGTGAGTAGAGTAGTGAGTAGAGTAGTGAGTAGTGAGTGCAGAGTAGTGAGGGCAGAGTGCAGAGTTGTGAGGGCAGAGTAGTGAGGGCAGAGTAGTGAGGGCAGAGTAGTGAGGGCAGAGTAGTGGGGGCAGAGTAGTGAGGGCAGAGTAGGGAGGGCAGAGTAGGGAGGGCAGAGTAGGGAGTGCAGAGTAGGGAGTGCAGAGTAGTGAGGGCAGAGTAGTGAGTGCAGAGTAGTGAGGGCAGAGTGCAGAGTAGTGAGGGCAGAGTAGTGAGGGCAGAGTAGGGAGGGCAGAGTAGTGAGGGCAGAGTAGTGAGGGCAGAGTGCAGAGTAGTGAGGGCAGAGTAGTGAGGGCAGAGTAGTGAGGGCAGAGTAGGGAGTGCAGAGTAGGGAGTGCAGAGTAGGGAGTGCAGAGTAGGGAGTGCAGAGTAGGGAGTGCAGAGTAGTGAGGGCAGAGTAGTGAGTAGTGAGTAGAGTAGTGAGTAGAGTAGTGAGTAGTGAGTAGAGTAGTGAGTAGTGAGTAGAGTAGTGAGTAGTGAGTAGAGTAGTGAGTAGAAAGTAGTGAGTGGAGTAGTGAGTAGAGAAGTGAGTAGTGAGTAGAGTAGTGAGTAGAGTAGTGAGTAGTGAGTGCAGAGTAGTGAGTAGTGAGTAGAGTAGTGAGTAGAGTAGTGAGTAGTGAGTAGAGTAGTGAGGTGAGTAGTGAGTAGTGAGTGCAGAGTAGTGAGTAGAGTAGTCAGTAGTGAGTAGAGTAGTGAGTAGAGTAGTGAGGTGAGTAGAGTAGTGAGTAGTGAGTAGAGTAGTGAGTAGTGAGTAGTGTAGTGAGGTGAGTAGTGAGTGCAGAGTAGTGAGTAGAGTAGTCAGTAGTGAGTAGAGTAGTGAGTAGAGTAGTGAGGTGAGTAGAGTAGTGAGTAGAGAAGTTAGTGAGTAGTGAGTAGAGTAGTGAGTAGTGAGTGCAGAGTAGTGAGTAGTGAGTAGAGTAGTGAGTAGAGTAGTGAGTAGTGAGTGCAGAGTAGTGAGTAGTGAGTAGAGTAGTGAGTAGAGTAGTGAGTAGAGTAGTGAGTAGTGAGTAGAGTAGTGAGTAGAGTAGTGAGTAGTGAGTAGAGTAGTGAGGTGAGTAGTGAGTAGTGAGTGCAGAGTAGTGAGTAGAGTAGTCAGTAGTGAGTAGAGTAGTGAGGTGAGTAGAGTAGTGAGTAGTGAGTAGAGTAGTGAGTAGTGAGTAGTGAGTAGAGTAGTGAGGTGAGTAGTGAGTAGTGAGTGCAGAGTAGTGAGTAGAGTAGTCAGTAGTGAGTAGAGTAGTGAGTAGAGTAGTGAGGTGAGTAGAGGAGTGAGTAGAGAAGTGAGTAGTGAGTAGAGTAGTGAGTAGAGTAGTGAGTAGTGAGTAGAGTAGTGAGTAGTGAGTGCAGAGTAGTGAGTAGTGAGTAGAGTAGTGAGTAGAGTAGAGAGTAGAGTAGTGAGTAGTGAGTGTAGAGTAGTGAGTAGAGTAGTGAGTAGAGTAGTGAGGTGAGTAGAGTAGAGTAGTGAGTAAAGTAGTGAGTGCAGAGTAGTGAGTAGAGAAGTGAGTAGTGAGTAGAGTAGTGAGTAGAGTAGTGAGTACTGAGTAGAGTAGTGAGTAGTGAGTAGAGTAGTGAGTAGAAAGTAGAGTAGTGAGTAGTGAGTAGAGTAGTGAGTGCAGAGTAGTGAGTAGTGAGTAGAGTAGTGAGTGCAGAGTAGTGAGTAGTGAGTGCAGAGTAGTGAGTAGTGAGTAGAGTAGTGAGTAGTGAGTAGAGTAGTGAGTAGAGTAGTGAGTAGTGAGTAGAGTAGTGAGTAGAGTAGTGAGTAGTGAGTAGAGTAGTGAGTAGTGAGTGCAGAGTAGTGAGTGCAGAGTAGTGAGTAGAGTAGTGAGTAGAGTAGTGAGTAGAGTAGTGAGTAGTGAGTGCAGAGTAGTGAGTAGAGTAGTGAGTAGAGTAGTGAGTAGTGAGTGCAGAGTAGTGAGTAGAGTAGTGAGTAGAGTAGTGAGTAGGACATCACAGGCAGCAGCTGTGCAAGCTTCTTACACTCACAAGGAGACCACAGGCAGCTGAGGTGCAATCTTCTCCCACTCACAAGAACGACATCACAGGCAGCAGCAGTGCAAGCTTCTTACACTCACAAGGAGACCACAGGCAGCAGAGGTGCAAGCTTCTCACACTCACAAGAAGGACATCACAGGCAGTAACGATGCAATATTCTCACACTCACAAGGAGATCACTGGCAGTACACACCACATGAACACACTCCATAACACATAGCAACAATACATTGGCATTTACAATGCCATTAGCTCAAACTCAAATAAATCCGAGCCCGATTGCATTTCTAATGCGTGTTATCTTTATGGTGTCTTCATCGGGAGGATAATGAAATATATGGGAGGGTGACATCCTTTCAGCAGTATATCCCCTCAGCTGCTTTATTTCATTTTGTTAGGGAAGAAAATATATTGGTATTTTGGATTGTTATTGTGACTTACAGCCAGATTCATCAACGGAAAATCGGCTCGCAAAGGGCCAGATTCTGAGAATCTGGCCCATTTGCGAGCGCAATTTTTGCATTTGGGATTCATCATCCCAATTGCAAAAATCGCAAATTGCGAAATCGCTAAATTGCGAGGAATTGCATTTAAAGAATCTCTATTTGAGATTCCTTAAATGCAATTCATGAACCATTTTAGAATTGCGAAATCGCAATTTTTGGCCGCTATTTACCGCGAAGTCTGACTTCGTGGTAAATAGCGAAAACTTAGAACTATGCACTTTAGTGCATTTTTCTAAGTTGTATGTTACACACACACATGTCCTTTGGACATGTGTGTGCGCAACATCAGTCTACATTTTCATTTCAGGGGTGCTACAGGGTGTCCTTTGGACACCCCTGGCACCCTTGAAATCGCATCCTTATTTGCGATTAGCAAATTGCTAATCGCAAATAAGGAATGACTCTCCATTCATGAAGGCCAAATTGCTAATCGCAAATAAGGAATGACTCTCCATTCATGAAGGCCCATTCCTTATTTGCGATTAGCAATTTGCTAATCGCAAATAAGGAAGCTGTAGAAATCGCAAATAATAATGCGATTTCTACATGAATCCCGTTTTGCAAGTCTTTAATAGCGATTCCTTAATAATCGCTATTAAGAACTCGCAAAACAGGACAATGATGAATCTGGGGGTAAATCTCTTTATTCCTTTTGCCTTCTTTATGGATGATTATTTAGAGCAGGTTATCATGTCATAGAGCTTCCAATGCGGGTTAGGCCTAAGTTATGACAGCTTTAGCTGTTTTTTTGAGAAATACTATTTCCAATCAATCAATCAATCAATCAAACAAATTTGTATAGCGCGCTACTCACCCGCTAGGGTCTCAAGGCGCTAGGAGGGGGGGAGTCGCTAATGCTCGAACAGCCAGGTCTTGAGTTGTTTCCTGAAGGAGAGATGGTCCTGGGTCAGCCGTAGGTGGGTGGGGAGGGAGTTCCATGTCTTGGCCGCCAGGTAGGAGAAAGATCTTCCTCCGGCGGTGGCTTTGCGAATTCGTGGGACGGTGGCGAGGGCGAGGCTGGCAGATCGGAGCTGGCGGGTGGGTGTGTAGAATGTGAGGCGGCTGTTGAGGTATTTGGGGCCCATGTCGTGGAGAGCCTTGTGTGCGTGGGTGAGGAGTCTGAACGTGATCCTCTTGCTGACGGGGAGCCAGTGCAGGTCTTTCAGATGGGCAGAGATGTGGCTGTGGCGGGGGATGTCCAGGATGAGTTGTGCCGAGGCGTTCTGTATGTGCTGGAGTCTTTTCTGGAGTTTGGCTGTGGTTCCAGCATAGAGGGTGTTCCGGTAGTCCAGACGGCTGGTGACGAGGGCCTGGGTGACCGTCTTCCTGGTTTCGGTGGGGATCCACTGGAAGATCTTTCGGAGCATGAGCAGGGTGTTGAAACAGGATGACGAGACGGCGTTGACTTGCTTGGTCATCGTGAGGGAGGAGTCCAGGACGAAGCCCAGGTTGCGTGCATGGTCCGTTGGCTTGGGGGCGGTGCCCAGGGCAGGGGGCCACCAGGATTCGTCCCAAGCCGAGGGGGATGGTCCCAGGATGAGGACTTCCGTCTTGTCTGAGTTTAGTTTCAGACGGCTGAGCTTCATCCATTCCGCAACGTCTTTCATTCCTTCCTGAAGGCTGGCTCTGGCTGTGGCGGGGTTGTTGGTGAGGGAGAGGATCAACTGGGTGTCGTCAGCGTAGGAGATTATGTTAAGGTTGTGTAGGCATGCGATGGCTGCGAGGGGGCTCATGTAGACGTTTCAAGGGGGTGGGGCTGAGCGAGGATCCTTGTGGAACGCCGCAGATGAGTTCGGTGGCCGCGGATCGGAACGGGGGAGGCGGACTCTCTGGGTTCTTCCGGCGAGGAACGAGATGATTCACTCCAAGGCCGTTCCTTGGATTCCGGTGTTGCTGAGGCGCTGTATCAGGGTGCGGTGGCATACGGTGTCGAAGGCTGCTGAGAGGTCCAGGAGGATGAGGGCAGCTGTTTCCCCGTTGTCGAGCAGGGACCTGATGTCATCGGTAGCTGCGATGAGGGCGGTCTCGGTGGACTGTGAGGGGTCGAGGGATCCGTTTGTTTCGAGGAAGGCGGAGAGTTGTTTGTTGACAGTCTTCCTGATGACTTTGGCAGGAAAAGGGAGGAGCGAGATGGGGCGGAAGTTCTTGAGGTCCGTGGGGTCCGCGGTTGGTTTCTTCAGGAGGGCGCTGAGTTCGGCATGTTTCCAGCTCTCCGGAAAGGTGGCGGATGCGAAGGAGCTGTTAAGGATGTCCCGGAGTTGGGGTGCGATGATGGAGTCGGCTTTGTTAAAGATGTGGTGTGGGCACGGGTCGGTTGGGGAGCCGGAGTGGATGGTGTTCATCGTGCGGGTGGTGTCTTCGGTGCTGACCGAGGTCCAGGTGCAGAGGGTGGTGGTGGGGGGCGCTGGTTCGGTAGTTGGGTGCGTGGTCTGTGCGCCAAAGCTGTTGTGTATGTCTGCGATCTTGCGGTGAAAGAACGAGGTGAGTGAGTCGCAGAGGTCTTGCGAGGGTGTGATGTCGTTGTTGCAGGCGCTGGGGTTGGAGAGCTCTTTAACGATGCTGAAGAGTTCCTTGCTGTTGTAGGTGTTGTTGTCCAGACGTTCTTTGAATGTTGTCCTTTTCGTGGTGCGGATCAGCTGGTGGTGTTTGCGGGTGGCGTTCTTGAGGGCTGTCATGTTTTCTGTTGTCTGGTCGTAGCGTCAGGCTTTCTCGAGGGTGCGGCAGGTTTTCTTGGAGTTTTTGAGGTCGTTGGTGAACCACGAGGCTGTCTTGCTGCCGGGTCTGCTGGGGGGGGATCTTCAGTGGTGCAAGGTCATTGGCGCAGTTGGTGAGCCATTGTGTGAGGTTGCGGGCTGCTTCTTTGGGGTCCGTCGTGTTGGTGGGCGGGTTCTGGCTGAGGGAGATGGTGAGCTGGTCGGCGGTGATCTTGCTCCAGCTTCTGCGGGGAACATGTTGCGGGTGGTGGTGGTGGGTCGTGGTTCTCCTGAAGTTGAAGTGGACGCAGCTGTGGTCTGTCCAGTGTAGTCCGGTGGAGTGGCTGAAGGAGATGTACTTGCTGGAGGAGAAGATGGGGTCAAGCGTGTGGCTGGCATAGTGGGTGGGGGTGTTCACCAGTTGCTTGAGTCCGAGGTTGGTGAGGTTGTCCAGCAGGGTGGCGGTGTTGCTGTCATTGTTGTTCTCCAGGTGGAAGTTGAGGTCCCCTAGGAAGATGAAGTCTGAGGAGGTTAGGGCGTGCGGGCTGACAAAGTCTGTGATGGCTTCGCTGAATTGTGTGCGTGGTCTGTAGATGAGAGTGCCTCTGAGGGTGGTCTTGGGGTCGGTGTGTATCTGGAAGTGAATATGTTACCTTTATATAAAGTGGCCTTTGGGCCAGCCCCCTGATCATGACTGGATGGCTTTGTTGACTGTCTCACTTTCCTGCTCCTGATTTAATGTTTAACCTCCCTATTGTGTTCGTCCCACCCAGGAGTATTTCGATTGATTAATGTATTTTTTAACTCTTAACCTTAGATCCTGCACCCTCTTCCCCTCTCTTTCACTCCCCACCCCTTCTTTTTAACCACCTCGTCCCCACTCTTGCACAGGTTCCTCTCGCTTCCCTAAAACCATTGCTCATTTTTCAGCACCCTTTATGCTATCCATGGGTGGAAATCTTAAAATAGCTTTTTGATCATTCTAAGAGGGCCGTCCGTACATGCAAATGCATGCATGGTAGGTATCTGAAATTACTTTTATTTTATTTTTTTAAAAAAATCATAAATCCCATTCAAAGATGTAAGCAGTAGAAGCTTTTGCATCCATGGGAGCCATATTTGAATATAATTTGTTAAAATGAAACAAAATGTATCCACAGATCGCTGTTGCAGAAGCCAGCATCCACAGTGATCATCTTTGAATGGGGTTTCATAAAATATTAATATAATGCTTTCAAGGACACCTTCTATAGATATGCGTGCATCCATGGCGGTCACCTTTGAATGCATTTTTGCCTTTGTAAACCAGTCCCGTTCACAGATGGCAATGACGCATGTGCTTATAATAACAGCGGCCATCTAGGATAAAAAAAAAAAAGAATTGATGAAGTCAACATGTTTCATGGCAAAGACCTACTGGCTTTGTCAATGCTTGTTTTATTGGTAGATACGAGGCTGGGGGTTGCTATGGGTGAAGCAGTTGGTGGAAAAAGACGAACCAGTTAGTGGTTCGGAGGATAATGCCAGCAACAATGATTGATATCACCAGGTTACGATACAGTGTTGGTTTTTCCTGCTTTCAGTATTTCTTTTTTATTAATTCAATTGTTTTGTGGTTATCAGTGTTTATACATTTTGTCATCACATACTGTGCCAAAGTTGATGCTTTTTCAGTCTTATAAATCAGCCTCTCCTCAAATACAAAAATAATGCCAAGGCCCAATTGAAATAATTCCAAAGTTTTGGCAATTGTTAAAGAGAAAGCTGAATTATGTGTTTGAATGGACGACATTTGCTATTTGGGCTCTTGTTTGTGTCAAAAATGAACAGACTGTAATAAGTAAGTCTCACAGAATGCCAGAGGGACTCATTTATGAAAAGTGATGTATCGCTGCATGAAAATAGCGAAGTGTCACTTTTCATTGCGCCCTCCTTGCGACATTCTGGATGCATTATATTTACAGTATTACACATCATGTTGCAAGGAGTTACAGATACGTCAGTATTTCTGACGTATCTGTAGGCGCAAAAATTACGCATTGCTGGAGTGTGTCACGAAAGTGACGCAACTCCATCAATGGGTCATTTTATATGGGCAAGTCCCATTTCAAAAGTGCCTGTGTCAGTCTTACGCCTGCTGTGAGGCAGGCGTAAGTTACTGACGTATTTACGTCCTAGAAGTGATGCAGTATAATCTCATAGATTTTAATGCATCACTTCTACAAGGCTTGCTTGCGTCAAAACGCCCACTCTCCATACATTATACCTGGCGCAGGTATAATGTGTAGCAGGGGTTTACAAATTGACGCATCTACCTAGATGCGTCACTTTGTAAATAAGACGCAACATGACGCATTTTTTACACTGCACCGGCAGCGTAAAAGTGACGCAAGAGTTCATAAATAAGGCCCAGAATATCCAAATATAAACATTGCTGCCCTACGCCGTGCTGTCAGGAAGCACAGTAGTTACAGTCCTGTGGGCAGATTTACAAGACCCTTGCGCCACTTTAGCATCACTTTTCCCATGTTAAAAATGACGCAAAAGTGGCGGAAGGTGCTTGCAAATTTGCCCCTCTGTGTCCTAACTCTGCGTTAATCTCTGTGAGAGCAGCCAACCATGAAATCTGGGGTGGGCGGGGCTATGAGACACGGCACACGTGCTAGATAAAACAAACTCTTCGTTATGTGTATTTTTACTTCACTTTTCTCGCGTTTTTAATGGAGTTCAGAGAGAATTGCCCACTGACGACGCGCGGATAACAAATAATCAAACATCATAAATATTGAACGCTCATGTACGTTTACATTGTTTTCACAACTAATGTTATGTTTCTTGATGTTTAAATGTAAAGCCCGGACAACAGGCCGTGCTGCCCTTTAGTTTCAGCAGAGGCACAGTAGTCCATCATTGCTGAGTGCGACACGCCCTCCACCCTCATTGACCAGAAATAGGGAGCAGAGACTGGTACCAGTAGCTGAAACTGGGACTCGTAGTCGGAAGTAAAAATATTAAGAATAAAAGTGCATAGCCAATGGTTTACCACCTCTTCATTTTGACGCGGCGCTTATACTACTTTGTCAATAGGTGGCGCCAAAGCAGTATAAATCCAGTGAATTTCAGTGGTTTTGGTTTCCAATGTAAAAGCAGGTAGTGCTGCCGGTGATTTTGTTTTTTTTCTTTAAACAATTGTGATTCAAACCGAAACCCTACAATCAAGGCCAACTTTTGGCGTGGGCGGGTTTAGCCCAAGACCAGGGCGCCTATCTGTATGGAGCTGTTTGTATTAAAGCCCTGCAGACAGCAACACCCTTACATGGTTCCAATGATTCCGATTAAATTGCTTTAATTTTACTTGCCGTAGGTGCCGTTTTACGCTCTATTAACCCCCTTTCATCACCCCTCACCCCCTGCCGCGACTCACCGACTCCGATTTGCACCACCTACTGCTGGACATGCTCAAGCTAAGAGCCCAATCCCTGCTTTGATGTGTGGCTGACATGGAAACAGAAAATGGGCACCTGCGGTCTCGTATTCACTAGGTGCAGGGAGGGCGCCGAATTTCTTTCATTCCCGTTCGCTATCCTAGCAAGGGCCGGCTCTGCCTACAACAGTGCTCATTAGCCACCAGATGAACAAGCATTGGCATAGCCCATAGGTCTCGCCCTTGGGAGGTGTAAGTCGTTTTGCTGAATATAAGGACTCCATAAGTAATACATTTCAAAATGTCCTGTAAATACTGGTGCTGCTTGTGTTCCCTTCTAAGGGCGGGGGGGGGGGGGGGGGGGGGGCAGTTTGAGATGGGCTTTTCCTGTGATGAGCAGGGTCAGTACTGACTTGCGTAGGGCGAGCCTTTGTCTAGAGTGACACAGTGGGCACCAAAACAATGAGTTGAAATGCTACCCCAAGCAATTGCCAGTGGTTTGACTTATTGCAAGCAGCCTCCCATCACCTTTTTATGAGACTGATGCCTAATCAGTATAGGCACTTAAAAAATGCAACCAGCCCTACACACAAATATGATTTTTGCCACCCTAGATTAAAGAAAATTTTTAATCACAGTTCCCTTGACACCAAGGCCCCATTTCACTTTTCAAGAACAATCTCACTCCACCCCTCAGTGATGCACCTGCAGCAGCCACCAATTTTTGCCTTACCCTACAGTCAGCACACTGAGGGAACTCGCTGTGGCCCTCCACATGGCAGGGCAGCAGTGGATGCAACTAATTTACAAAAAATCCTTTTGATGTCTAGAAATTGGCATGTAAGTAAATCTGTTCCTATTGTAAAAGAAAGCTGTAACTGCAGTGCATGTGAATTTCTACCAATGTTATCCTTACATGCCTCATCTCTTTAATCCCCCTCAAATCTCGAGGGTTGGTGAACTTAGGTTGTTGATGCAAGTTGGAGCAAGATGGTTTTACGCAGTTCGTTTCATTAAGAGGAAATAAAGGCGGATTTACAAAGACCTGCCCTGTAGGCTTGAGAAGCCCATTTCCCATTCATTTTAGGAGGCTGTGATCTGTTGTCCTTTGAAGATAACAGGGTTAGGGCAAATTAAGAAGAAGCAATATTCTCGAGTACATGGCATTTATTTGATAACTTTATTGCCAGGCTCGTGCTTCCATGACGACCTGGGATTCTAAGGCTCCGAATCAAAGCAATTTAGAAGTCATTTATTAATAATAGACTGTGCGATTACTTAAAATCTTTACAGTATAAAATACAACGAACTACAATAAAATACAAAGAAATACCCCCCCCCGTCGTGCACAACTCCACGAGACCGAAAATGCAGCTATCTAGTTACTAAGACTGATTATGTGAGCTGCTTTAGTCCAGTCAGAGTTTTATTAAAAGAATAAAGATTTTGATTTCTCCATGAGTCCACGCCTACTAGAGTCTCAAAGACGTGTAAAAGTTTGACGTCATCTGTCACGCTGCAGAGCCAGTGGACAGTGGGTAGGCTCTGCACCAGGCCCTTAGCTAACCCAGATTGAATACCTCAGTCCAAAGGTTCCAATAACTTTATGACGTCTCCCTGATTTAACTGTGAGCTAACGATCATGGGACGGCATTGAAAGTGCCAAGCCCACTGTCAAATCCCTACGGATTTGTAGCCTTTGATTGGGAATCGAGGGCCATTTTAACTTGGTAGATGAACTTGCCGACCCTAGCTAGCATGCAGGTCGTAGTTTCTGAGAAACACCAGTCCGAGGCCTCTCTGCATGTTCTATGGCCCAGGTTCCGTAATGCCGGGCGCAGCAATCGCTGTCGATCGCTGGCCAACTTTGTGCAGCAACATAGCAGATGTAGCCAGGATTCTCTGTAGTAGTCGGAAAGTCGGCAAGCGATGGCTCCGTCCGTTCGTGCCCAATTTGGGTTGAAGTCCGCGATCCTGAGGGCCAAAAGGCGCAGAAACAGAATTTTCTGTCTTACGTGGATTGTTAAAGAATCTTTCAGATATGGTTGAGGTTTGCCGGGAATGTAGGAGTTGTCCAGGGCCAGAGTTAGAGGGTTGTGCCGGAGCGAAGAAAGGTCAAGCTCAAATGAGATGGACTTGACTTGACGCTTAACTGCTTGGGCCCAGACAGAGTATGGAATATCGTGCATATACAGACTCTTTCCCTCGATTTTCAGAACATCAATAGCTAGTTCCACCTTGGAGTGCCAAGGCGAGCCTTCATCGCGAAAAATGGTTTTTAGGAAGTGCTTTAGGGTGTTTTCAGGCGATTTTATTACCCTAATATAGTATTTTAGCAAATCCCCCAGTAGTGCCAGCTCTGGTCGTTTCAGGCCTATTTCTAGTCTTAGCCTGTTGTTCCGTGCGTGTCTAGGGGCCCGTAGCACCATCTATATGCTTTCGCCTGAGCCACGTGGACCACTTTCTCGAATGCCCCTGGGTAGCCTATATGGCCGTACATGATTGCGGGGATCAGTTTAGCCCTGAGTACTGACAGCATCGGTTCTGCTGAGGGGCTGGCCAGGCCATGACTTAAGCTTCTTAGAGTTGATATTATTTTGACTATTTTTGGTTTAGGCTCCTTCAGGTGTTTGACTGCGGTGGCCCTCTCAGATACCCATATGCCCAGATAGTTGTAGGATGTGGCCGTGGTGATTAGGTGCTCCCCCAGGGACCAAGAAGCTTTGTTTTTTGTGATGGCATTTGCCAAAAATTACTATCTTGGTCTTGCTCACGTTGATACATAGATTGTTCTCCTTGTTGTAGGTGGCAAGACTATTTAAGGCTCTTTGAAGCCCTACCTTGGTGTGGTCCATGATTACCATGTCGTCTGCGTACTGGAGCAATCCCAAAACCAGCTTCCCCAATCTTGGAGGTGCTAGGTTGGCATCTTTCAGGGCTTGCCCCATGTCCGCTGTATACAGATTAAAAAGTAGGGGGGCCAAAACGCACCCCTGCTTTAAACCAGAGTTGGTGGCAATTTTTGTTGTTGTGATTGTAGGGCTTAGTTTCACCTGAACCCAGGTCCCCTCGTAAAGAGCTTTTATGGCTTTTAGCAGGGCTTTGGGGATCCCCCAAGACTCTAGTTTTGCCCAGAGACGGCTTCTGTTCACTCGATCAAAGGCCATGGAATAGTCTATAAAACAACAGAACAGAGGCAACTTATTCCTCGTGTTGGCCTTCTTCGCGAGGTAAGTGAGCGCTATGATGTTATCCAGAGTGGAGCTATTAGCCCTAAAGCCGGTCTGTGAGGGCATAAGAATGCCGTTCTTATCCACCCAGGACTCCAGGTCTTTTAAAAGAAGGCGGGCATATACCTTAGCTTCAATGTGAAGAAGGGCTATGAGTCTATAATTAGCCGGGTTTGAATGATCGCCTTTTTTATGAATGGGGAATAATATTGAGCCTTTCCAGGAAATTGGCAAGATCGCGGTTGCGAATGCGTGGTTGTATAAAGGAGTAAGTGTGGTTTCAAAAAAGGCTGGGGCGGTCTTAAAAACCTGGGCAGGGATCCCGTTTGGGCCAGGGGCGCCGTCGGTTCTGATGGCTTTGATGTGCTTTACTATCTCCGCCTCCGAGAATTTTCCGGGTCGGGTCGGTCGTAGGTCTTCTGTCAGGGCACATTCAGTTTTGATAGTAACGGCTGCCGCCTTGGGCCACGCGGTTTTACAAGGAGTTGGCCGTTTTGGCTCACAGGTATACAGCCCCTTTGCATATTGTTCCCACACTTTCCCTGCAACACTGTTTTCCTTATACGCGCCTCCACTGGACAAGCTATTAATGTAGCGCCAGAGCTTGCTGTTGTCTTTTTCTTTAATTAAGGAAAACACTGTCAGCCAGTTCTGTTTGGTCCGCTGCCTTTTCAATTCCCAGATCTTCTTTTTGTAGTTGGCACGCAGAACGGCAATCGGGGGTCCCCCTGGCAAGTGGGTGCCTTTCTTTTTTGCCCTGGCTGCCTTATTGAGTGCACCCTTAATCTGGCACAGGCTCTGCGTTTTTAAGCGACTTGACCTAATGTTTCTTTGGCAGCGTCTTGGTTGGTGAGTGTTGCCCAGGCACTTCAATATGTCCTTGGTCAATGTTTCCCATAGGTGTGTGATATTCTCACTATCTTGTAGCCTACGTTCTACCTCCCTACTGGCTACATATGCCGAAAGTCTATGGCTGAGATTGGTCGACCATTTTATTCTTTTGAGAACTAGATGATGTTCTTCACCTGTGGTCGTGCCAATTACTATGTGGGGATCCACCTGTTCACATGTCAGGTCAAATATGGCACGAAGGGGTCGCTTTCGACTCTGTCATCCACGGTGAAATTGCAAAGTTTGTGAGCCAGTCCTTCATTGGTAAAGATATAATCTATAGTGGAGACGTTCCTAAAGGTCGGATTAGCGGTCCATGCAGGCTGGCTCATTTTTTGTATCCCGTGGGTGGATTGCAGCTTATAGTTTGCGAGGAGTTCGATCAAAGGGGCTGACTTCTTACTTGGGGGTGCCACAGGGATCAGGTCCAAGCCTCTCAGGTTAAAGTCACCCGCTATTATTACATCATGGTGCAGGCAGCTTAATAATAGCTCTTCCAGAGCGATGGTCAGTGTTTCTAGGACATGAGGGGATTGAAGTTTTGCTGGATTGAGATAGCAGTTGATTAATAAAAGCGGGCGAGGTGTTTGATCCGCTCTCATCCCTTCTATTGTGATGGCTTGCAGGTCAGGTGACTTAAGATTTAGTTCTTTTACATTAAATTTGCAAGCATGTCTTATAAAGATGGAAAGTCCCCCAGACGGGCGACCAAAGATTGTCCTTTTGGTTGCTGATTTAAAATGTTCTTAAAAGCCAGCTATTGGGGTCGTTGACCATGCCCAGGTCTCCTGAATACACACTATTTCCCCCTGTGCAAGGTAATCAAGAGTGGTAGTGTCCCTGAAAATATTACGTAGCCCCGCGATGTTCCATGAGATGATAGTTAGCTTACAATCTTGGCTCCTTAACGGGTTTGCGCGGGCTCTGTTTTCATGGGTGTAGGCAGGGTTAGGGGCCCTGTCTCCATGTGTCCTCCATGTGAACCAGTCCTTGCTGAGGCCGCAGAACTCTACGCTGCTTTTGTTTTAGCAAGATTTTTATTTTTAGCGGGGTTCTTGGCCTACTTGATTTCAGTCCCCCGTCTGGGCTGGTAGATTTTGTGCCTTTGAGAACAGAGATAGGTTCTTGAAGGCCGTAATGAGGTCTGAGGACATATGGGTATTTTGGGGCCCTGGGGGCGATGACTTCAATGCCCCATTCTGCCAGTTGTGTTACTTCATTGAGGACAGCCTGTTGGGCTTGCTGATTCGCAAATCCGACTATGGTGGAGTCGCCGTGGGTGTCTCTCTCCAGGCTCTTGAACATCACCCATTCGATCATCTCCGATGTGATGTGTGCCAGGGAATCAATATGGCCAAAGAGTCGGACAATATTGGACCTGTTCAGAGTGTCAAAGGAGCCTGTGGCTGTGTATCTAGGAGTAAACAGCAGATCATGTATTTCTGATGAATTTTTGTACTCGGTGAAGCACCGTTTTACCCCTTCTCCCACGGACGTGGGCCTCAGATGAATTGAGGGTAAAGGATTTTTATTGGTGTCTCCTGGTCGCTGTCTGTCTGTCGCCACGATTGATAACCCAGCCTCTCTTGACGATCCTTGCCGCTCGTCGTTGGTTGCATTCAGATGTAGGAGGTTTTTGAATGTGGCTCCTAGTTGCTGGCTGCCTGGTGCCTCAGTTGGTTGCCCTACCAGACAAGACGGTCCCAATTGCGCCCCCTGGTTTAGTAAAAGATTTGCTTCTATCTACGTTGGGGTGCCCACGCAGTAGGGCCAGTGGTGCTGAGTTGTGCATCGATTACCACCTGTGGAGACCTAAATTGAGCCTCCACGTTGGCTTGTACCTCCAAATGAGGGATTTGATGTCTCTGGGCCTCGCATGGGGCGGTAGGTGCTTCTCTGGGCTTATCAGTCTTAGATGTGTGTTTGGGGATGAAAATGGGAAAGGGTGGGTTAAGACTACTTTTAATTTCATGCACGCCAGTGGTTAGTGTGACTGGTGGTATGTTCCTGCTTTTGACTTTAGATTTCTTTAGTTGTTTCTTTAGTCTTGTTTTGGCTCTCCTTGACAGCGGAGCATTTACACTAGCCGAAGCACCTTTGGCCTTCTCCGAGGGAGGTATAGTAATGGATGAATCGTCACTTTCGGTGTCGTGGTCCAAGACCTCAAGGTCCTCACTCCCTCGTTCTGCCAAAATGAAATTACTGCTTGGCCCTACCGGTGGATCTTTAGGTGAGCTAATAGCCGCGGTGCAATGGTGGGTCATTTCCTCCTGCACTTTGGTCAGAGCTGGTAACTTTTCTGCGGCTTGTACTTGAGGAGAGCTCTCTCCCAGACCCTTGGCTAGTGCAAGCATGTCTTTTAAAACTGCGGGTAGACTTGCCCATTTTTCTATAATTGCGGCACAAGAGTTAATATTTGCCGCATGGGCATGTTGAACGTCGAATAGAGCCTCTAGCTTTGCCAATTTGTCATCTTGGCGCACCACGTGTTGGGCAATTGAATGCAGGAGATCAACTTAAACTTCCATCTTCGTGGACTGCCAGAGTAAGGCCCTAGCCATTGTCTCTTGAACCTCTCTTATTACGTTCAAGTTTAAATCTATGACAGTGGGTCCGTCAGTGGGTCCATCGATGGGGTCTTGATGTTGAGTCAAGCCCAAGGGGCTCCATTCCTCCGTCTGTGATGTTCTCATACCACTCATTCTACCTGAATTTATAGGTGTAGCTTCAAGTGTGCGTTCTATTGACTGTTCTAATTTTTGTAGGAACGATGCCGTTAGCGCGACCATACCCGGAGAGGTCGACTTCGTTATTATCCGGGGTGTCTCCGTTGTACTCAGGCGCTTCCCAGTGCTCTTTGGGGAAGGGGGTGTGGTGGCCACGTTTTGCTTTGCAATATCTATCTCCACATTTGCCCCCGCAATGGGTCTCGTGTGAACATCTGCTGTAATCCTTAACGGGCTCTTCTTCCTGGCTAGAGGCTGGGGCCATGCTTCCGGGCTTCCAATTTTTTCGGTGTTGGCAAGCTCACTGGAATGAAGGCCCGTCTGATCTTGGTTGGGCTTTGGATTATCACTGCCCTCAGGACCTGGTAGTCTCGCGTCCGGGACAGTCTGGCCACCGGGGGCCTGAAAGAATTGAGTAATGAGACCTTGTGGGAGGGAATTGCCAGAGATTGAGTCCTGGGATTTTTGGGTGCTAGTGCTTCTAGTTACTCTTCTATGTGCCGCGTTTTCAGGGTTCATCTCCGCCCCCTCCTCCTCTATGCAAGACTTGGTCTTTCTGAGCGTCATCCCTTAGGGGCCTTTATCTTAAGCTCTACGTGGTAAAGTTCGTTTGCTGTGGCCTTCTTGAAGGGGACTTTCACCTTTGGGAGCCTTGTATTTCTTGTATGTGTCTAGTTTATATGTCTGGCTCTCCACACAAACTGTATGTGTGATGCGTCTCTACAGGGGGGAGAGGGGGGTGGCAAGCGGTGCACACAGGGGGGCTGCAGGCTGGGGGACCTAGTCGAGCAACCTCTTAGCCCACAACCTCGGCTCTTACTTCGCGGCTGCCTCTAATGGCTGTCGCGCTCGCCACCACCACTTACCTCCTGCACTGGCTGCTCAGACGGCTCCAGACGGCTCCAGATGGCCCCCAGGCCAGTGCCAGTGCTCCGAGTGGTCCCGGCTCCGGGTATTACAGATGCTCCAGTGCTCTGGTGTTCCAGTGCTCCAAGCACCCCCTCAAAGGGGCTCTTGGGCGCGGCTGAGGTGTCTATGCTGCACAACCACTACTCAGCTGCGGCAGGGCCACGCCGCCCCTCCACACGCCTCGCGCCACACGCCACTCCCCGGGGTGCGCTTCGGCGCCGCACTGTGTGCGCCACGGTCGCTGGCTCCGGACGGCTGCACAGCCTCACGACAGTCATGAAGAGGGAGTTGGAACCCCCGAGACCGGGATTCGGCTGGACACGGCTGAAAACGGCTGCGGCAGCTGCAGCTCAGCACTCGGAGCACTCGGAGCACACGCAGCTCGCAGCTCTCTCTCCTTTCGACTCCCGGCTCACAAATCGCAGTATCGTCAAAGCAATTGATAAAAGTAAAAGCACAGCTCTAATCACATGATATCTCAAAGTCAAACAGATCAAACGTTTGTGTGCCACAGCTCAGAGCTTAAATAACAAGCAGCACATTCCCTACATAAAATGTTAGATTCCACAGACAGAGGTTAAGACACTGAAGACCAGCTACTGACACCAAGGACCAGCAAGCACTGTTAAAATGAATTAGTTATGGAACTGAAAAGCAGCGCGGTCGTGAAAGTGAAAGCGACCGCGCTGGGTTAATTAGTAACCTGATCCAGGAATGCAGCTGGCACACTGTGCGACGCTGTGTGGTCTGTTCGCTCCTGAGATCCATAGACCTTGGGAGTGAACGTTTACAGAAAAAGCGGGACTTACCGCCGCCTTGGCCATTTGCGTGCTTTCATTTTTGAAAGCCACACGCAATGGCCAATAAAATGTGTGGGTGTGAACAAAATAACACAGAGAAGTATCTAGGAAGTTGGGAGTGCTTACAAGAAGCCTCCCAATAGAGCAGCGCATGCGCGCTGTGCTAGGCTCAACCTAACCAGTATTGGAATGGGTAGTGGATGGAAGTCAACGAGGAAACAGGCAGTTATCTCACCATTAATTTACCTTCATTGTATTTCTTTTTTTGATATTTTACAGTGTTATCTGTGTGGGTGTCAGCAATGTTTAAAACGATATGATTTGTTTTACATAAATTGTATTCCTTTCTTCATTTAAAAAAAATATTTTTACACTTGTGATTTGTATAGGTGTCACCAATCTAAAGTGAAATGACAATTCTTTAATTTTAACATATATATATATATATATATATATATATATATATATATATATATATATGTAATTAACAGCTCCTCCTCAGCACGCTCTGCGCTCGCAGACACCGCCTCCACGCCAGCATGAAATGAGGAAAACGGACCAGCAAAGTCAGCAACAGATGGTATTTATTCCATAAACAGAACCAGCGACGCGTTTCGAGCTGCAAAGCCCTTGATCACGCTGCTATATATATATATATATATTTTTTTTTTTGGGGTGTTTATGCTCCTAGTGCAATTCTCTGCCTGCAATGGTTTACGCACGATTTTTTTGCATTGCCTGTGCGTGGGCATATGTTATTTGTAGCTTACTCCGAGGCCTGGCTGGAGTAGATTTGATCCTCTTTGAATAGCAATACTAACCTTTGTTTTTATTCTCACATGTACTGTGAGCCCTTCCCTAATTTTCCCACCCCGTTTCCCAACCATTACCTTTTAGGGCTTTCAGTTTTACACCTAAAATGTAGACGTATGTGTGCTTAGTTGTTCCCACTAGTGTAGAGAATTCCACACACAAGGTATAGGATTGGTGTAGGCAGAGGACTCCGCAAACACTATTGTGAATTGTATTTATGGGTGAGTACATGAGGTAGTACCACAGGAGTACTACTACACATACTTGTAAATGCCTTTGCAAATTTGCCTCAGAGGGCGCAATTCCGCTGTGTTAAAGCAGTTCTGCAACTCTTTTTGTGTGTTTCTAGTAAGTGTGCATATTAACACCCCACATTTTGTCGGATAATTCAGCATGCAAGGTATTTCCTGAAAGAGATTCCAGAATGGGAGATAAACTAATGTTCTTATACTTCATGGGCATGGGGGACACTAGACATCTGACACAGGTCAATCGGTTACACTAGTGCTACTAGACATGTCAGCAGCATTCGATATGGTCAACCACAACATCCTCTTAAGCAGACTTATGGATGTTGGAGTTAAGGTAATGTCACTGAATTGGTTTACTTTGTATTTATCAGGCAGACAACAGGCAGTGGCTATACCTCCCTTTCTATCTAAATATAGTCTCATCCAGTATGGTGTTCCTCAGGGATCTACAATCAGTCCGATATTGTTCAATATATTCCTGCGCCCACTTATTCCAATGATCAAATCTTAATGAATTAAATTAGTGAACTATGCAGATGACACACAACTTGTTTTCTCGATGGAAGGGAGCCAAGCAGTATCGCTTGACAGATTCCATGAGAGTATGCGAAGAACTGCAAAATGGCCAAAGGATAACTCCCTACAATGTAATGGAGATAAGACGGAAATTGTATACTGTATAGCGAACAAAATATCTCACCCACTCCCAGCCGATTGCTGGCCTACCCCTACAGAAAAACCTCTAATTCCATCCAAGACAGTGCGCAACCTGGGGGTGATGTTCGACGATAGACTACAGTTAGACTCCCAAGTGAACAAAACAGTTGGCACTTGTCTATCTTTGATCAGAGCTCTACGGAAAATACTTCAGTTGATGCCAACTTCCGACAGGGAGCAGGTGGTGAGAGGTGTTATCCTGAGTCAGCTAGACTATTGTAACGCTCTGCTACTTGGAGCACCGAATTCTCTGATTAAGAAGCTTCAGAGAATGCAAACAATAACTGCCAAGTTAGCTTTAAAGAGACAACGTAGGTCTTCTGCCTCCCTGTCCCTGAAAGATCTCCGTTGGCCCTCCAGCGACCCTTGACCCTCCAGGTAGGTCGCTCCCCCCGCTGCAGCTCCACCAGCGCTTGTGCCCTGCATCCCTGGTCTCTTTGCTGCCCATTCCTGGGCGGTATTTTTCCTCGCCCCCCCCCCCCAGTGCCAACAGCTCACTTTCCCACCGCTGCTGCCCCTGCAGCCCCGCCCCCCCGTGCCCATTCGCTATCCCCTGCCTCCCACCTGCTCCTCCCTCCCAGCTCCCCTTAAAATGGCGGCAGCTGCACGGTGAGAAGAGCTACCCTTGACCCTCCAGATAGGTCGCTCCCCCAGCTGCAGATTCACCAGCGCTTGTGCCCTACATCCCTGGTCTCTTTGCTGCCCATTCCTGGGCGCTATTTTTCCTCGCCCCCCCCCCTGTGCCCACTGCTCACTTTCCCACTGCTGCTGCCCCTGCTGCCCCGCCCCCCCATGCCCATTCGCTATCCCCTGCCTACCGCCTCCCAGCTGCTCCTCCCTCCCAGCTCCCCTTAAAATGGTGGCAGCTGCACCGCTGGCGCGCCAAAGGCAAGTGCCTCTGCGCCCGTCCGCGCCTGGACCGAGCTCAGAGCCAGAACCCCTGGACCCCGCGAACGCCACGACACCAGACTCCATTACGACGCCAGCAGCCTCCACACACTCAAAGCCGGCCGAAACCACACCAGGCCACCCCGAAATGGACCCACGGACTCTTCTCCTGCCGGACCTGCAGCTTCACCTGCGACAGAACCACCAAACCTCCAAGGACTGGACCCAACCACCTCTGCTGCATACTCCTCAACACCCGCTCCGCACGCAAACACGTCGTCAAGCTATGGGATGTGCTCGACAACTCTGCCCCCGACGTGGCCTTCCTGACCGCGACCTGGTGGAACGACTCCTCGGCGCCCGACATCGCCATAGCCATACCGGACAGCTACAAGATCACCCGCAGGGATCGCGCCAATGGAATCGGAGGAGGAATAGCCATCGTCCACAAGTCCACCCTCAAGTTCGCCACCCACGCAGACAACACCCTCAACACCGTCGAACACCTGCACTTCCGGATCCACACCGACCCCAACACCACCTTCAGAGGAACACTCATCTACAGACCCCCCGGACCCCAGGCTCAGTTCAGCGACTCCATCGCCGACCTCGCCAGCACCCACGCACTTGACTCAACGGACTACATCCTCCTCGGGGACCTGAACTTTCACCTCGAGAACAACAACGATGCCAACTCCGCTACCCTGATCTACAACCTCGCCAACCTCGGTCTCAAACAACTACGCACCACACCCACCCACGCTGCCGGCCACACGCTGGACCCCATCTTCTCCACAGGCACCCACGTCGCCTTCGACTACACCACCGAACTACACTGGACCAACCACCGCTACATTCATTTCACCTTCAAGAAACCAACCACGCACCTGCGCCCCCAACAGCTGCCTCGCCGCTGCTGGAGCAAAGTCACCGAAGACCGGCTGATCACCACCCTCGCCCAGAACCCACCCACCGACCCCACCAACCCAGACGCCGCAGCCCGCAACCTCAGACAGTGGATCGACGACTGCACCAACACCCTCACCCCGCTCAAGAAACCCTCCAACAGACACACCAGCAAGAGAGCCACCTGGTTCACCGACGAGCTCCAGACCTCCAAACGCGCATGCCGGAAACTGGAGAAAATATGGCTCCATGAACGCACACCGGACAACCACACAGCCCACAAGGACGCCACCCGCAGACATCACCACCTCATCAGATTAGCCAAGAGATCCTCCTTCAAAGACCGCTTGGACAACAACGCACTTGACAGCAAAGAACTCTTCAGCATCATAAAGGAACTCTCCAACCCCAGCGCCAACGATATCCCGCCCTCACAAGAACTGTGCGACTCACTAGTCATCTTCTTCCACCGCAAGATCGCTGACATCCACAACAGCTTCAACACCACAACCACCCCGACTACGCCAGACTCTACCTCCCCTGTGAACACCACCAGCGCCATCGGCCTGACCTCCTGGTCCAACGTCAACGACGACGAGACACGCAAGGTCATGAACTCCATCCACTCAGGATCTCCGTCAGACCCGTGCCCACACCACGTATTCAACAAAGCAGATGCAGCCATCGCACCCCAACTAAGGAAGGTCATCAACATCTCCTTCGAAACAGCGACAATCCCGGAAAGCTGGAAGCACGCCAAAATCAACGCCCTCCTCAAGAAGTCCAAGGCGGAACCCAAGGACCTCAAGAACTTCCGGCCCATCTCCCTGCTCCCGTTCCCGGCAAAGGTCATCGAGAAAATCGTCAACAGGCAAATGGCCCGCCACCTGGAAGACAACATCTTGGACCCGTCCCAGTCCGGATTCAGACAAAACCACAGCACCGAGATAGCCCTCATCGCCGCCACAGACGACATCAGGTGCCAACTAGACAACGGTGAAACAGCAGCCCTCATCCTCCTGGACCTGTCGGCCGCCTTCGACACGGTCTGCCATCGCACTCTAAAGACACGCCTCCTAGAAGCCGGAATCCAAGAGAAGGCCCTTGACTGGACCACGTCCTTCCTCTCTGGCAGGACCCAGAGCGTCCGCCTCCCACTCTTCCGACCTGAAGCCACCGACATCATCTGCGGCGTCCCCCAGGGCTCATCCCTCAGCCCGACGCTGTTCAACGTCTACATGGCCCCCCTCGCACAAGTGGCTCACCATCTTAACCTCAACATCATCTCCTACACCGACGACACCCAGCTCATCCTCTCCCTCACCAAGAACCCATACACCGCCAAAAACCAACCTCCACAAGGAAATGAAGGCCGTCGCCAACTGGATGAGGAGCAACCGTCTGAAGCTGAACTTGGACAAGACGGAGGTACCCATCCTCGGACCCACCCCCTCATCCTGGGACGACTCCTGGTGGCCGACCACACTGGAACAGCACCATCACCCACCGACCATGCACGCAACATAGGATTCATCCTCGACTCCTACCTCTCCACGGCTAAGCAGGTCAACGCAGTCTCCTCCTCCTGCTACAACACCCTCTGCATGCTCCACAGGATCTACAAGTGGATCCCGACTGAAGCAAGAAGAATGGTGACACAGGCCCTCGTCAGCAGCAGACTGGACTATGGCAACGCACTCTACGCAGGAATCTCAGCCAAACACCTACGATGACTACAACGCATCCAAAATGCCTCCGCCCCGACTGATCGTCAACGTCCCCACCGCAGCCACATCACCCCCCACCTGAGAGACCAACACTGGCTGCCCGTCGACAAGAGGATCACCTTCAAGCTCCTCACCCACACACACAAAGCACTACACAACGCCAGACCAGCCTACCTTTACAGCAGACTCAGCTTCTACACCCCCACCCGCCAGCTCCGCTCCACCAGCCTCGCCCTCGCCGCTGTCCCCCGCATCCAACGAACGACCTCCGGCGGCAGATTCTTCTCCTACCTCGCCGCCAAGACCTGGAACACCCTCCCAACCACATACGGCAGAAAGGGAGGTTGCGCACACTGTTGGTGCCCTCTAACATAGAAAAGGCACTGGCGGAGGAAGCTGGCACTATCCCCCGTTCACAGGCCACCAGAAAGGAGTACTGGAGAAATGTCGCACTACTAGGGACTGGAAGCTAGCACTCCCAGGTGCCCTGTGGCTGCAAAAAGGCACTACAGTGAGAAGCTAAATCTTCTTTTCTAGCATTTGCTGCAGTTCTTAAAAAAGAAAAACATCTGTTTTTTGATTCAATAAATGTTTTGTTTATAAAATAGGAACAATTTTATTGCCATGCACTAATGATTTCTTTCCAAAATATACTATTTGATAGCTTTTGCTCTCTGATAATTGCTGGGCACCCACAGAAGAGGTCAGGACTCTTCGCTCTGGTCTCAGGCACTCTTGAAAAGAACAGGGTGTAGCAAAGGCAGGAGCTTGGGTTTTCTTTCTTTTAAACACCCCAGTAAACCGTGGTTGGCAGCTCAGTTCTCTGCACCCTCAGTCGCCACCACTCAAAATTTTGGAAAGGGAAAATAAAACTCCCATCCTACCCCTGATTGAAAGTCTACCATCAACGTGGATGAACAGTATTACACAATTCCTTGTGTCTTCATCTGTGTTGTTTTCCCTGTTACCAATGTTCAAATGTACTTTTTCATTGTATGGTGTATATCGCCATCTATGGGTAAAAGATGGGACACGGTCATAAGAAAAGCATAACAAATTCGCCACAATGAGCAAACAAGCACTGGCGTTGCCAATAGGTCTCGCAGTAGGAAAGTTGGAGCTATTACAATTGCAAATAACAATGCCTTTTATTTTTATTTTCATTTTAAAAACATAAAGGGCTTTGTCATTTACAAAACCAATAGCTCCAACTTTCCTACTGCGAGACCTATTGGCAACGCCAGTGCTTGTTTGGATATTGGTAAGGGTGATCAATTTGTTTGAGCAGCGTGTGTAACGTCACATCACACCTGAGGAGGAAAGGCTTTATTTGTGTGGTTGTGTGTGTCATTGTGTCGGTGTGGTGTTGTGGGTGTGTGGGTGTGTGTGTGTGCAGTTATGTTGGTAAATACACAGTCATTCTGTGACGTTTGACTGATCTCGTGCGGGTTGGAGTAGGCCGATCTGTACTCTGCTCGGGGAGTGTCTTAAGGGGAGGTAGTCAGGATCTGGCAGTTAGATGTGAGACTGGTGGTGACAGTTTGTCGCGGCGCGCACATGCCCTCCTACTTTGATGTGCGATTGTAGGGAAAGGGAAAGTTCTGGGTTTGACTCCGAATGGTGAGTTTGAGTGATGGTCGAACACAGGAGCCAGGACATGGTTTCCCTGCAGCAGCGGACGATTTCCGACTGACCGCCTACTGTGAACTGAACGGTCAATCCCCGTTGGTTGGGTGTGTGTGTGTGCAGTTATGTTGGTAAATACACGGTCATTCTGTGACGTTTGACTGATCTCGTGCGGGTTGGAGTAGGCCGATCTGTACTCTGCTAGGGGAGTGTCTTAAGGGGAAATAGTCAGGATCTGGCAGTTAGATGTGAGACTGGTGGTGACAGTTTGTCGCTGCGCGCACATGCCCTCCTACTTTGATGTGCGATTGTAGGGAAAGGGAAAGTTCTGGGTTTGACTCCGAATGGTGAGTTTGAGTGATGGTCGAACACAGGAGCCAGGACATGGTTTCCCTGCAGCAGTGGACGATTTCCGACTGACAGCCTACTGTGAACTGAACGGTCAATCCCCGTTGGTTGTTTTCCTAAAGTACTGTACACGTTTCTGTAGCTCAGCGTTGTTGGTAAATGACACACAAAGCTGGCTTCTATAGTGTTATGTTATCTGCAGTGGTGTGGTGTCCCACCCTCCTCCCAGTCACTCAAGTAGCTTACCCCACCCCAGTCTGTTCTTGTTGCTCACTCCTCTCCCTCACCTCCCTCGGCTTGTTTTATTTCACGGCTTTGAGCCGTCGTGTAAACTTTGATTTAAGGATTACAAGGCATGGACTAGCTGTGTTTCTGTGGCTTATTATTGCGACTGTTAAAAAGCCTATTCGTTACATGGGTGCGACTGAACACTGCGTGTACAAAGGTTGTGTCTACATACGAGTGAATACTGCCTGACTGAGTTCATGATGGCGCATAAAGGAAATGTGCATAGTGTGTGGCTGCACGCGTGTACACTGATTGCTGGTATTTGTTTTAATTACCTATGGGGGGCACATGTGTCCTGATTGCATAGTACACACTACTATTGTGTGCCTACTTTCGTCATAGCTGCCAGCAAGCCTTCCTCCTTTCATCTGTGTTGTTCTTATGTGCGCAATTCTTGTGGCTGCATGTAGGGGTTAGGTGGATTGTCTATACATGTGCTGATCTTGTATATGAACTTGTTTGCGTGAAGAGTGAAAAATGTGTTTCTACACACATGCGTGCACCACTGGCATCAGTATTGTGGTGGTTGTATATGTATGTTGTAGTGGGCTAAGAGCGCGCAAGTGTAACCGTGTGTTTGTTTCTGTTTACACGTGCATAGTATGTAAGCATTATACCTCTGTGTTGGTTATGTAGAGATCAGAATGAGTGAATGCGCACGCGTGTGAGAGGCACCCTGTCTGCACATATGTATTTATAGTGTGAACACAAGCGTGTACGTGTTGAATCCGAATAAAGGGTCAGTGCACATGTGAGAGAAAGAAAGACATTGAAAATATTTGCACCAGTCTGAAGACGATCGCATAATAAATCGCCAGAGTACACTAAGGAATTCATCATTCCATGTCTGCATGTGTCAGTTACAAATTAACCACTGACTAATAGAATACAAGGCACGGGCTCGCTGCGTTTCTGTGGCTTACTATTGCGACTGGTAAAACAAGCATTTGCAATGTAATCAGTCCGATTGCATTGCAAATGCTTAAGTTTAAAACTGAGCGCCGTGCCGCTTCACGGACATCACGCTCGGTTTCTTTATATATTTCTTAACTTCAACACTGAGCGTGGTGTCCTTGAAGCGGGCGCTGCACTCAGTGCTAAAGTTAAGAAATATATAAATAAACCGAGCGCGGTGTCCGTGAAGCGGCGCCGCGCTCAGGTTCAAAGTTAAAGTTAAACAACTGAATGGCAATCCTCAATGAGGTCCAACAAGATCAGCGGAAAGGAAACGAGCCTGGCTACAATCTGAGGTGCCAAAAGAATGACGAGCTATAAAATGCGCAAGGTTTCCTAAACATCGAGCTGTTGCACCGAGATCATACACTTGAAAATACAAGAGCAAAGACAGGAGAGAAGAGCTGATACTTGGAGATGTGAAAAAAAAGGTAGAGAGGAACTGGAGTAGAGGGGATGATGAACAGACAGTGAGAGACAGGGAGACAAAACGACAGAAAAAAAGATACATGTGAGGAGTGATGAGGGAAAGTAGGGTAAAAAAGGTAAATGCGTGACAATAGCGAAGACGTGAAATGAGAGAGAACGGGTGTGTGAACAGGAAGAGCGGCCGGGAAACTGAAAGTACGGCCGGCCAGCCATGATTAATTAGGGGAGGAGAAGCCGCAGAGCGCATGCTGGGCGAAGCCCTTTGATGTGCTGTGCGGCCGTAAAAAAAAAATGCAATTAGGAGGGAGGCTGATGCGCGTGCTTGTTTGGTCACGTGATTCACGTGAACTTAAAGAAAACCGCAGCAAGAAGCCCTTGGTTTGACGAGGATTTTGAGGACATGAATTCTCGCTCCGCTCAATGCGCTTGCGCGCATTGATAGGTCGCGAGACCTAAAAAATGTTGATGATGGTGCGAGACAAGCCTGCCTCATTTCCAAACGTGCTTCATCCAACAGCCAAAAGTTTTAAAGCTTTGAATTAGAGGCTTTTCAATCATTGTTGGCGCAATACGTGCCAATTAGAAGTTGGAGAACAGAGCAGGAATGGACCGGAGCGAGACAAGAAACTACAGTTTTAGTTATTCATTTGGATTGGAGTAGGAGGACTCGAGGAGGTAAGAACTCAGGGCCGGATTGATCAAGGGCTTGCCTTGCCCCTGCGGCACCCAAGGTGGTGCAAGGGCAACGCATGCCTTGAGTTAGATTAACTGTGCCATGCAGTGCCACCTTACATGACTTTGCGTGGTATAGTAAATCTGGAGTAACAGCACTTTCCCAGAAGAGTCGTAGCAAAGAAACATATCTTCATTTCTCCTTGTTTTGATCTCTTTCTAAGTGTCCTTCATTTTGCAGCATACTCAGAAGGAGGAAAACGCCTCAGATGATTACTTTTGTGCAGGATGGTGTCCCTTCGTGCAGAAAAACAATTCTAGCTGTAACGCAGACACCCTTGTTCCATGGCGCAAGGGTGTTTGCATTGACTTTTGGCAGCCACAAGAGCGCCAGCACAGAAAGAGAACAGGAATGCACCATATGTTCCTGCCCTCTCCATTTGACGCAGCACAGCAAGTTGTCGTGGTGCATTACCCTGCATCAACTTTGCATAACTGTGGCCTTCAGGAGCCGGTTTACTAAGGTTTTCCTTCATTGTTGCAGCATTTTTGTTTGACACAGCATGATGCAAAATCCTTTTTTGCATTTACTTAGCCAAGCAAAGCCACTTTGCGTGGTTTCGTAAATACAAAGTAGCGGCTCTGTCTTACGTTGCCTTGCACTGGGGAGGCATTCCATGGGTGGCGCATGGGCGTTCCCATGCATCCACCTATCGATTTTGGTGCATTCTCCGATTTACAAAAGCTAGCTAACATGGGAATGAGTCAAAATGGTATGCCTTCCCCAATGTGACATTACAAGGGTAAATATGTTTATTTCTCCTCATTACTTCCTTCTTCTATGTGTGCTACATTCTGCAGCACATATAGATAGAAGAATATGCCTCATGGTTTGTTTTGTGCAGGAAGATGTCCCTTTCTGCACAAAAACAATCCTGCCTGCATTGGCACTAGGCGGCCACAAGTGCATCACCCCCTGGAGAGGGTTCAGGAGCGCCACATCTTAATAGATATGGCACTTTTCAGCTTTCTCCTATTCATGCACCGCAGCACAGCAATTTGCCTTGCTGCACTGGATTGCGTGAATTCTAAGTAAATCTGCCCATAGTGTTGTTTTTAAGCCAACATATCAGGATATTTTGGTAAAATGCAGCACATTCCTGGCCCAACGCTACAGCAATCTTTTAATGCTCAAAGGTTCTATAAATCATTTGTTAGTGCCAGACAGTGGGTCATACTTATGAATAAAAACTGTTCTTTACCAGGTGGTAAGCACCTATAGGCAGCATCCTCCCATGTAAGATGGACACGACAGTACACAAGCAGTTACCAGCATTGTGTACTGTCGTGTCCAGCATTCAAAATTCGAGATGAGAACAGACCCAAATGGAAACCCACTGATGGGCCAGAACAAATGAAGCAAACACAAGAAGATGATGGTTTGAGAGCTGAAATTTTCAGTCACTCACCCCCAGTCACAGATCTGGGTTGAATCCATCATCATTCTTTAGCTCACTTCGCCACCTTAGTTCAGACTCAGCTATATGCAAATCAGTCGACCCTGTGCCTCATGGGAACAGTCCAGTCCGAACTGCAAAGCCAAGTCTTCCCTGAACTGGAAACAAGCATCCTGGGACCGGTTTCTGGGTAACACCCTTCATCAGCCAGGCTAGCCTAATTCCAGTGGCAAAGTGAGCAAGTGACCCACGTCTGGGCATACCCTGCCAACTTAGGGCAAACAAAGGAATCACAAGGCGATGATGGACGGTGAGCTGAAACTTTTCAGACACTCACCACCAGTCACAGATCTGGGTTGAATACATCATAATTATTTAGCTCACTTCGCCACCTCAGTTATGCATTCTGTCCATCAATTGTACTTTTTGCGTTTGTCACCCCGAGTGGCACGGGTATGCCCAGACGTGGGTCCAGTGCTCTCCATGCAACTGGAGTCAAGGTATCCTGGCTGATGAGGGCTGAAAGCCCGAACCCAGTCCTTGGATGCTTGTTTCCAGTCCAGGGAGGACCTGGCCTGGCAGTTTGGGCTGGACTGTTCCCATTGGGCGCAGGGTCAAGACTGATTTGCATATGGCTGGATCCAAACTGGAATGGAATGGTGAGCAAAAATACGATGGATTTAGGCCCAGATCTCTGTACTGGGGTGAATGTATGACATTGTTCTGCATTCTGTCCATCAAGTGTTCTTTTTGCACCAGAACTAATGAAGTCAACATTATACAATATAAAAAGAGTAACGTTGTGCATTGTTTCTGCTGTAAATTGGGCCAACAGGCTGCAGAATAATCCTTCCAGTGGAGAACTGTGTCTTAAGCTGTACCATACGGCCAAGCACAAGTAGTGTGCCAGGTAAGCGCATGAAATGTGTGTAGACACACAACAACAAGAGAGAAAGGAATAGTAGGAATTTGTTTTTATGACTACCTGAACTAATTGTACACCATCTTTGGCCTCAAAAGGATGAATTGGCTGTTCCAAGATTTACAAATAATTAGCCTGCATGTTTTCCACACATCTTAATAGTGAGAGCTTGTCGTGATGTGTCTTACTGGTTAAAAAGGGAGGACTTTGAAAAACAGAGGATTGGGAAAGTAAGGCAGTGGTCAGCAGGATAGAAGGAAATAGGGAACACGAGAGCGAAGGAAGAAATGCCTATAGGGAGAAGCAGACATAACAATAATGACAGACAAAATAACTAACAGAAGTATAGTATTAAGTAAAGAAAAGGAGACATCAAAAACAGAAATGAAAAATGAGAATGTCAAAAGCAAGAACTGTAAAATAAAACAGAAATATTGGGGCTAGACAAGGTATTGTGGCTTCGAATTCCACTACTGGTCAAAGATCACTTGAAAGGAAAAAAGATTTCCCGTTGAGTCCGACAATCCACAAGAACCACTGAAAAGGGGTCTTCATGAGAGGAGCAAAAAAACGATGCCCCTTCTGCAAACAATACGCCTTTTGCAGATACTTACCTCAGATTTATTTTATGGACTTGACCTGCTGGCATTTGTGACCGCTGGGCAGGGAAAGATAGCAAAATCACGTTTTCACTGCATGCTCATTCCACTGCTTGGAAAACAAGAATTGGTCAATTTTACTTTTATCCCATTGTGCAAGTGTGCAAGGACTGTCCATGTTGCATGAAAGACGAACAACTGGGGGATGCAGTGAAATTGTTTTGCGACCTGAGTTGTATGTAATACAAATATCACAAAAGTTATTTTTTAGTAATGCTCTTAAATGTTGCCTTCCTACAAACTGGCTTTTAGAATCAGTTTGCGCGGGTGGATAGTCTGGACGCCTGGAGTGACGTTTAATTAGGATCCTCTCCAAATCAAAGCAACACTCAATTAGTTTGAACTCCCTGCGTAATTAGTGCTCTGTCTGAAAACATTAGCTGAGGGGAGATGGCAGACAAGTGCTGGGAGGGAGAGTTCCTCACTTTGGTCAGGAAATTTAGAGGTGAGGTGGTGTCTGGGGGGTGGTGGGGACAGTGATAGGTCTGTCATGGAAACACAACGAGCAGTGCTTCATGCTAATGCTTTGCTGCACAACACAATATAGCTAAGGTTTGTGTGGGAAATGTTTACATTGTTAGGCTGAAGATGTAAAACTCCTTTAATGTAGGATTGAGTACGACTACTTTGAAGCTAGAACACTGGTGGACTGAAGAAGACTTCCTTTCTGGAAGAATTTTGGAACTCCTTGGATCCAGGATTGGTTACATCTCAGGACTACATTTGCCCAGGGTGAGTCCCAGGGAACAGAAAACACTGTTCTGGCCTGGTGAAAACCAGCAGAGATAGATTTGTGGCTGTGTCCCCGAAGAGCATGGTTGCAAATCTGTCTGCATTGAAATCGAAGTCCTCGTATCCACAGAACAGCTGGAGTACAATTGGAGTAACCAAGGAGTTGTTGTTCAACTGAAATCAGCATAATAGTTTGAGATGTACACTTGTGACATTATCATTTCTCACGACCTTACGGTTATAGCAGTGTTACAGACAGCTCAAGTCAGATTAAATCAAATCAGATTTAGTCGGTTTAAAATAATGCAAGCATAAAAGCATTCTAAAAAGAGTACTCCTCTTCAAAGTTCATCATAAACAGTGCAATAAAACACATAGCGTTGGCGATCATTCATAAGATAACACAGTAAGTGCAATGTAGTATATCACCTTATCAAGAGTTAAATACAAGAGGTAACTTGTACATAAAGTGCCCAAGTGCGAATATTTATCAGAAGTAAAGAACGCAGTGTCCCTAAGTATCACTAGTCAGTATATATCCTATGTTCTTCATATAGTAGGGCCCCAAGGTATGAATTAAGCGTTCTTCTTTTGATTACCGTTTTGGTGTAAACCATCACTGCATTGCAAACTTTCTCATTTTCTAGATTACAAATAAAATTGAAAGCAATTTTATAAAAGTACAGTTTTTCCTTTAAAAATGGGCGTAAAATACTCTTCCTACTATCTCTATAAAAATCACAAAATAGGATAAAATGTAGGGTTGTCTGGCCCGATTTTCCTACACTGGGACACTTTGGGAGATTTTATTTCCACTTGCCCATAGTTGAAAAAGCAATTAGAAAGTGGATGGTCCCCATTCTCAACCTTGTAAGATAAAATCTATGTTTTATGTTCGTTACCTGGAGTAGGTAGCACTGTGTCCCTGATCCAATGGGCTTTTACAGTACGCCCTGGTCAACTGTCTCGAGTTTGCGCCAGCTTCTCTTAGCCGTTCTCTTGGTTCTAAGAGCCCAATTTTTAGATCTTTTTTGCTATAAACAAGGACTTGTGTGGGATCATTAAAATCAATGTCATCAATCATTCCTTTAGAAGATTAATATACATCAACTAGGGATTTTTTTTTACCATACTCAAGAGTGAGGCAATCCTTAATAATTTCCTGCATTCATTTTGTTCCCTCCTTACTCCAGATCCCGTACCAGACAGTAAGGCCATGCTGCACTAATATAATCATTAATATAAGGGGCACCCAGCTCTTTATGAACGATTTATGTGGGGTAGATTTGGGAACGGCTAACAATCTTCAAGGAAGATATTTTCTTGTGTCTGGAGGATGACATGGTTAGCCTTTCCCCATAGGGCTGCACCATAACAAGTTCCAGTAAGAACCTTACCCCTATAAAGGGCCAAATTTCCCTAACTGACTTATTCCCCATTTTTTTAAAAAATTTAAAAATTGGCTCTGTTGTCTGTATAAATATTAATTTGCAGGTGTCAATGCAGAGTCCCCAGTGGCCCTCTGATGTAAATAACAGGCCTATGTACAACAAGCATTGGAAATGCAATAGGTCTCGCATAAGAAAAGTTGGAGCTATTGGTCTTGTAAATGTAATAATTTTTTAAGTTATGTTTATGTTTTTATAATAGCAAGTTTTTTGTGCCATTTGTAATAAAGCTTGAAACATTGAGAGAACATATTTGAACAAGTGGTGCTGTGGTGGTGCTGAGTGATAATGTGGTGGTGCTGAGTGATGCTGTGGTGGTGCTGAGTGGTGCTGTGGTGGTGCTGAGTGGTCCTGTGGTGGTGCTGAGTGGTGCTGTGGTGGTGCTGAGTGGTCCTGTGGTGGTGCTGAGTGGTGCTGTGGTGGTGCTGAGTGATTCTGTGGTGGTGCTGAGTGGTGCTGTTGTGGTGCGGAGTGATAATGTGGTGTTGCTGAGTGATAATGTGGTGGTGCTGAGTGGTGCTGTGGTGGTGCTGAGTGATGCTGGGGTTGCGCTGAGTGATGCTGTGGTGGTGCTGAGTGGTGCTGTGGTGGTGCTGAGTGGTGCTGTGGTGGCGCTGAGTGATGCTGTGGTGGCGCTGAGTGGTGCTGTGGCGTGCTGAGTGATGCTGTGGTTGTGCTGAGTGATGCTGTGGTTGTGCTGAATGATGCTGTGGTTGTGCTGAAGGATGCTGTGGTTGCGTTTAGTGATGCTGTGGTGCTGCTGAGTGGTGCTGAGTGATGCTGGAGTTGCGCTGAGTGATGCTGTGGTGGTGCGGAGTGGTGCTGTGGTGGTGCTGAGTGGTGATGTGGTGGTGCTGAGTGATGCTGTGGTGGTGCTGAGTGGTGCTGTGGTGGTGCTGAGTGATAATGTGGTGGTGCTGAGTGATAATGTGGTGGTGTTGAGTGGTGCTGGGGTGGCGCTGAGTGATGCTGTGGTGGTGCTGAGTGGTGCTGTGGTGGTGCGGACTAATGCTGTGGTTGTGCTGAGTGATGCTGTGGTTGCGCTGAGTGATGATGTGGTGATGCAGAGGGCAGAAAGGCACAAAAAAACGAGTCTAACAGAGGGCAGAAGGGCAGAAAAACAAGGGAAAAACGAGTGTAACAGAGGGCAGAAGGGCACAAAAAACGAGTCTAACAGGGGGCAGAAAGGCACAAAAAAGGAGTCGAACAGAGGGCATGGAAATTCAATGAGGACTTTTCAGGTGGCATATGGACTCATAAGTACAGCACACAGAAAGTTAACAACACAAAAGGGTTCCAGGGACCAGAACTCACAATATGGCACGAATGAGATACAAAAGTAGAGAAAAAGCACCCAACCACTTTTATGAAAGCAAATAGAGTATATGAATTAAATACACAGGGGACATACAAATGGGAGGAATAGAAGTAAGAAAGCAAGCCCAAGTCAAGTATGTTTGTCTTGAAAGGTTAAGGGAATGGACAGAATTGTGATCCTTGTCCGCTGCCAAATTGCATGTTTCGTGGATGGGCTGGACTATGAGCACACAAGCGAATCGACAAGCAAACCGGATCACCCTCATGTCAACAGCCAGGTTAATAGGGACAAGTTAAAAAAAATAAAAGGAGAAACGCGAGACACGGCCTGGCGGCCTTGAAAGTGAAAGTTGGGAGGGGGGAGGAGAAACGCGAAGTGAAGTGAATAATTAGGGGAGGAGAAATGCCTTCCTGAGGCCGAGCACATGCTGGGGGAGGCGCGCGCTGGACAGGGAGAGGGTGGGAGGACTAAAAATGAAGAGCCAATGAAAGAACTTAAAAAAAGTGCATGTGGCGAGAATGCGCATCCTTGTGTTCACATGAACTGCATGAAATCACCCGATGGTTAAGCTCTGGTTAAGCCCCAATATCTCTCTCAAGCTCAATGCGCAAGCGCATTGACAGGCGAGACCTAAAAATGACTGGGTTTCTGCAATGGCCACCTTATTGACATGGTGTGTCCTAGTCTTTGGCTTCCCTTTCCCACAAACCATTGTGAATGTTTTTTTCAGATTGAGTATTAAATCCTTTTCCTGCATATACTCAGCAAATTTCTCAATTAGGCAGTGAAGCCCATTAACAGTTCTAGATAGCAAAACCATGTCATCTGCATAAAGCAGAGTGGGGGTGACTCGGTTGCCAACTCTAGGGGCATTAGCCTTTAGTTTTTGCAGGCATCATCCACTCCATTTATGTATAGGGGTAAACAGGAGCGGGGAGATGAAACACCCCTGCCTAGTCCTTCGTGTTACTCTAAAGCAGGTAAGTACACTCTTCTCCAGGCCCATAAAAAACTCATGTGGTTAATCTCTTATATATTTGTGATAGGTAAGAAATGATGTCACTTGGAGCGCCCATCGGAGTCATAAAATGCCATACATTTGCATGATTTACTAAATCAAAATCACATGTGAGATCGACAAAACACAGGTGCAAATGGCCCTTTTTTGCAGCTGTATATTTACTAATTAGTAAATGAAGGTTAACGCACTGCTCAACAGTCCCTACCTCCCTTCTGAATCCATACAGCGAATCTGTAGGAATTGAGTTAGCGGTTGACCAGATTTCCAGCCTCTCAAGGAGGATGCTGCCCATCAATTTTGACGTTGGGTCAAGAAGAGAAATATGGCTCAAGTTCACTTAGAGTCCAACAGGCCTGTGCATGTTCTGCAGGCTTGCTCCTATTGAGTGTCACACAATGGAACCTGAATCAAAATGGATTCCACAAGGCAAGGAACTCACTTCATCAGCCTTTAAACGCCACATTGTGTGAATTAACAACAGTGAACCTAATTGGCAATGAGCAATTTATTTTCAGTTCTAAACTACCACTGAAATTCCACTGGATATACTTTACTTCCTCTGTCCAGGCAATAGAGATGAATCCAGTTTCCAACATCAGCATTTCTAGTCCACATCACACAACCAGAAATGAATGTGTTACAATAAGGTTGTACTTTAGCCAACTTCCCTGGATGCAACGCATTGGGCTGTTTGGAAGAAGGATCGTCAACACAAAGGTTAAAGCAAGAAGAGTGAGACCAGATTGTGCTCTATCATGCTTTATTGCTAGTGTCATAGCTAACCCATCCTAGCGTTGGTATTGTTTAATGCAATTTAGTAGATTCACTCCCATCCTCAAGTCCCAGCACTGACTTTTACTGGAATTTTGTCTCCAATCCTCCTTCTGTAATGAGACACTTTCTACCTCTTTCCAACATATTATCAGCAAGCATAAAGTTTATTCTAGTGTCTGTAATCCTTACTGAGTTCCTCCTGTGTTTAATTAAAAATATATTCCTGGTGGGATAGTGAGGGTTCATCGTAGTAATTAAAGCCTGGAATATCTATCAGATCAAAAATTGTAAATAAATATTCTAGCCGCTAAAACCGTGATAATAACTACTCCTACGCAGATTATTATGCAGGATTTTCCCAGTGGATTAGTTTGGTGGGTTTAACCGTATCCTGCCCCCTCCGCAGTTCTGTATTAAAGTAAACCATTTTCTTTGACTCTATAATCACTTGAAGAAATGTTAACTTTTCTAGATCTGTATTTGTGAGAAACCTTTCCTAGGGTCCCGGGCAGACCTTAGCTAACATTGCTCCTGTACATAAGGAAATCCTTATTTTCCCTTATTTCTGTGAATAATTTTAAAATTGAAAGTGAAAGTTCAAAAGAAAGGCAGCTTGTATTCTAATAGTATAAAAATATGACGCGGGCAAATAAAGTAAAATAAACGTATACATTCACTTTTGAAATCATACCACAAAGCCATGATTTGCGGCAAAGTCACCTTCTGTGATAAATTAATATAGAAAGCTTCCTATACTTAACTCTTCACAACTGTCTCAAATTTGATCTTGTTGGAAATGCTTCTTCATTCTGCTCACCACTGTAGGAAACGTGACAACATTTCTGTTCAATTGCAAGACAAATTTAATAAATTAGGAGCGTCAGTATTACGAATGCTTGATTGTGTCCAACATGGGTGGCTCTTCCGTGAAGACACATTACATGATCACATTTTCAATGTATTTCCTTTTCTTTTTGCCTAGATAACATCGCTTTTGAAAACTCTAAAATCACCTTTACAACACTTTTGATTCTGCTCCTGAGCACTAGCTAAATACTTTAGCAGAACAAAACACGCTGTTATTATCAGCCTCCTTCTTCCAGAAGGAAGTATTATACGAAGTAAGAAAGCTGTAATTTTTTTTTTTCAGCAAGTCTCCCATTAAGCTAAGTTTGTAGGCCTGGCTCTATGCTCCGAGTAATAATGAAATGCATTTTAAAATCAGACATACTCACATTGGTATTTTACACTTCATCTTTGCCAGCCCAACTTCAAGCAACAAAGACCGAAATACTCCTCCTATCCATCAGAGATGCGTCCCTGGTATTGGCAGACAACACCTTGGGGCAGATTTACTAATATTTCACGCAATATAGCATGGCAAAGTAACTTACTGCGCCGTATGAAAGGGAGACATCAGAAATGCACCATATTTACAAAGTCATGGCGCATTTCTGGTGCCACTTTGTGCTGCCTAGCGCCAAAGCAAGCACCCTCGCATCATGGTGCAAGGGTGCCTCCATTATGAGCGGGATTGTTTTTGTGCCGGAAGGGGCACCTTCCTGTACAAAAATAATCCTTAAAGGATTTTTTTCTTTTTCTGTGTGTGAAACGGAATACATCCACATATTCTGTCTCCATGCCCTTTGTAAATCTGCTGTTCCTATATAAACAAGGGGACCCGCAATAATGGCTGAGGACCACGGGTGTCAATTATATTTAAAAAAACAAAGGTCCTTAGCAAACATCAAAAGATAAACAGAGAATAAAATATAGACCGTATTAGGTTGCTATATGGTTCCAATGTCCAGCCGGGCATGGAATTTTATTCATATATTGATTCGAAAAATCAAGGTTTAGGATGAATGGACAACAACAGTGGGGCACAGTCCTGTAACCTCCAACGAAGGGAAAGTGTGGGGTAATTGAAGGACAAGTCATACAGTTTACACAAACAACAATTACAGGCAAAGACTGAGCACACTGGCCACTTGTAATCAGTGACAGAGATTCAACAAGTTTAAGCCAAAAAATTGTGTACACAGAAATTACGCACAATGGTCATTTGTGGCACTATTAAAGAAAGTCGAAGTTTCGATCCCTTGCTCAAAGATTAAATGGGATCATCATCAGGACTAGAACATACCATTTGCCTGGTAAGTAATTTAGAGACAAGGTGCGGCTACATTGGAGGCACGTGAATACGAGTAGCCGGGTCCCCAAAGGAATGGTTTAAAATAGTTGTGGGACCGCTTAACTGTCACATGGTGACATGACTGCGTTTCGAGTGATTAACCTCTAGAGACCAGCCGGCTCTGTAATTGTTGTTTGTGTAAACTGTATGACTTGTCCTTCCATTACTCCACACTTTCCCTTCGTTGGAGGGTACAGGACTGTGCCCCACTGTTGTTGTTCATTCATCCTAAACCTTGATTTTTCGAATCAATATACGAATAAAATTCCATGCCCGGCTGGACATTGGAACCATATAGCAACCTAATACGGTCTATATTTTATTCTCTGTTTATCTTTTGATGTTTGCTAAGGACCTTTGTAAATCTGCTGGTATAAATATTAGCTACTCTGTTTTCACTTTAAACCTATAAATTGGCTCCTATCCTTTCAAAGAGATCAAAACTATGACTAGATCTGTCTGCAATCCAATGGACTAAATTATCATCCACAAAAAGTGAAGTGAGAGAATGTGCCATTTTTATTACTGAAGTGGAAAATAAAAATAGTTTCTTAAAGAAGGCTCCTGCCCTTTACAGTAGCCCCCACCCAGCATTTCAGTCAGTCATCTGTAGCACTTAGGTGCTTTTTAGTCACCTGGTGCAGCTTCTGCACTCCTATGACACTCAGTACTCCGCATCAGGCCCCCATACTCTCAGTTCTTCTGTGAGACCCTGCACCACTGCTGTTTATCCCCCGCCCCTGATCCAGCTGCATTATCACATATCACCATTTAGCCACAACACTTCATTCTTCCGCTGCATCGTCACTAACCCTCTGTGGTCTCATTGTGCCTCAGCCTCATGCAGCCTAAGCGTGCATTGGGTCCCCTGTAGCACCACTGCTTCTCTGAGCCCCCACTCTGACATGTTCTCAAACCTGAAGCATGAGAGCGTTTGCAAGGCTCCTGCATCATGCATGCCCCTCCACACTTCTGAACTCCGCTGGCCTGTGCACCCTTCAGCTTAAGGGTTATATGTGCCTTGCACCTTCAGTGCTCCTCCAGATATTGTCCCCATATCTTCAGTGCTTCTCTTAGTACAATTGCAGCCTTAGTGCACATCTGAGCCCTTCACCCTCAGTGCTCACCTACAACCCTGGTGCTCATCTGACCCTCTGCATATTCTAATACTCTTTTTTTTCATAGTACTTATGTGCAATGTTACTTTTATCTGCTTGTTTATGATGGTTTCATGGCCTAATAATCTGATTTTGAAATAGCTATCCCAGTGATGAGGGAAATAGCATTGTGAGCTGCGACATTCCGGGCATAATTATTATTATTTTGTTTATTATTAGTTTGTTCATAAAGCGTAATACAGGACAATTTAAAAACACAGTATTGTATCGTAACAATGGCAAGTTGTGCACATGAATATCAAAGACCTACAAGAAAATCTAGTGCAGACAGATCAGCTGCAAATTTAGATGACACATTGATAGAATAACCATATACTGCTTCCTAACTCGAGACACAGTCCCCCCCCATTCTCCACAGGGCGATACCTTGGACACGCATAGTCAGGAGCCTCCTGGCTCCACAAGCTCAGCGACAGGAACGAGACAACATAAGATGTGCTATATATCGGGTTTGGAAACATGACGCTCCCGTGTGGTGCTGTCAGTGTCGGTCGTGTCAGTCCCTCTAGTTGACCGGTATGTCATGTAAAGTCCCCAACATTTTTTGGGCTGACTCCGAGGGGGGAAGGAGATCACTGGAACTATTAACAGTCCCATGTCAACCAGTTGCCGCACTCCCCTGGGCGTATGTTTAGAATATCCCAGGAGGGCTAATGCAGGGTCCGCAGTTAGTGCCACGTCAGTTATTTTACTTAGTTCAGTGAACACGGAGCGCCAAATCGTGTGAATCCCTGGGCAGGACCAGGCCAAATGTAAGAAGTCAGCAAGTGTCTCTTTGCAGGCTAGGTTATCCCTTAACACGTACCTGTGTAGTCTCTCTGGTGTATAGTATACTCTGTTCAAGTATTTAAAATGAAGCAGCCTATGTCTGCCATTCAAGGAGACTCGCTGTGTATTAACAGCAGTAAGCCCACATGGGGACATCGATATCCTCTGCATGTCTCGCTGCCAGGCTAGCCTCGCTTTGGTGTAATGGTTTGCCCTGTGGGACATGGACAGCTTATATATATTAGAGACAATCTTAAGGGGTGACTTCGCATTTATGGTGTAGACCAGTGCTAAGAGTTCCGGGGGTTCCTGAAGATCCGCCACTAATATATTGTGTAATGCATGTCACGTTCTGTGGAATTGGAATTGTGTAAGGAGTGTAGTAGAATTGGCGTGTTACTCTAGGTCTTCCCACTTTTTAGCCACACCATTTTGGAATAGGTCCCCTACAGTCTGGATTTTCAATGTGGCGCGCGTGACTGCTCTGTCCCTGCATGGGGGCATCCAGCGGCACCATTCAATTGGCATGGCTGGCGAGTACAGAATAGCTCTAGCCTGCAATTGTAGTAGGCGGTGCCAAGGGTGACTTGTGGCGTTAATGGAATCTAGGATCCCAGTTCTACGGTCCGTGGCTTCGAATAACATGGCTAGCAGTGGGTGTGCAACAATAGTTTCTATACGGAGATGCGTGGTGTCCGGTGGGCCATGGAACCAGTAGTAAGCGTGGGCACTCTGTGCTGCTTTATAGTATAAATTTAAGTCTGGCGCACCCAGACCCCCTAAGTGATATGGTAGTGTGAGTGTCATTTGACTCTCGCTTGTTTGCCCGCCCAGGCCAATTTTATCAGCAAGGTTATGACCCGGTGGAAAAAGGAGCTAGGGAGAACCATGGGGATGTTTGTGAAAAGGAACAGACACCGGGGTAGGACCACCATTTTCATGAGCGCGATTCTGCCTAGCAGAGACAGGGGCAGCCTAATCCAGCTATCAATGTCATCTTCTAGTCTACTAACCGCAACACCGTCATTCTCCTTAAACACCATCTCCGAATCGGAATGCACACGGATCGTCAAATATCTAATCGCCTCCGTGGACCATTGTAGGGGATAGTCCAGCTCAAAAGGTGTTGTGGCCGGCGTGAGTGGGAAAACAATAGACTTAGGCCAGTTGACTCGCAGTCCTGACAATGCGCCGAAATGCACCACCTCTCTTAATACCGAAGATAGGTTACTTTCGGATTGCGGACATATAACGTGTCATCTGCGTAGGTGGACACTATAAGTTCGTAGTTCGGGTATCTAAGGCCTTTGTGGCTGTGATATTCTCTCAGTGCGCAGGCAAGGGGTTCAGCGACCAAACCATATAAAATAGGAGACAGCGGGCATCCCTGCTCCGTTCCTCTGGTAATGGTGATAGGATCAGTCCCCAGGTTCCCAGGTTCCCGATTTTAATTCTGGCAGTGGGAGAATTGTATCGCACCCCTTTCAGTTGAAGGAAGACTGGGCCCAATCCCATCCTGATTAAGACTTGCCTCATAAAGTGCCATTTTACGGAGTCAAAGGCATTTTCCATGTCGAGAAATATGGCAACAGCCCTCGTCTCCCGTCGGGTGTGTTGTAAGGCACCAAACACAGTGCGGAGATTGTACAAACCCAGCCTGTTCAGGGGCCACTAGTATCTGAGCAAGGGGGACCAGCGGGTTAGCAAGGATTTTTGCAAATATTTTTGTGTCAACATTAAGTAGAGAAAGTGGGTGGTAAGATCCACACTCCTCCGGGGGCTTACCCGGCTTGAGGATGGTGACTATAATCACCTCCCGCATCGTAGGAGGCATGGTACCGGAGACGCACATGTCATAGAAAAGCTCGGTCAAGTGCAGGATTAAAATGTCCAGGAACGCCTTGTAAAAAGCTACAGTGAGGCCATCCACCCCAGTGGCGCTCCCAGTTTTCATACTTGATAGGGCCAGCAGGATTTCTTCTCTTTCAGAGGGCTTCATCAGGAACTTGCGATGTGTATCGGTGAGGAATTGCAGTTTAATATGAGCAAGATAGTATAGAATTTTATCCTCCGATCCAGTAGACCGGGTGGAATATAGATCAACATAAAACTGCTTGAACAGTCCCGCTATCTCAGCCTCCTCACTTAGTATATCCCCTTCCACTGATTTGAGTACAGTAACCTGTGTTAGACTACGCCTTTTTTTAAGGAGTTAAGCGAGAACCGCACACGGCCTTTCGCCCTCACTGTGGCGTATTTGCCCAGGTGTTCAATCTCAGCATCAGTTGCTTTGTGGAATTCCTCCAACAATTCCCTGATCTCCTGCGAGATCGCCTCATCGGCGCTCGCCAGTTGGCGTTGTTCTAAGACCCCAAGCCTCATTTCTAAGTCAGTCAATCTTTGGCGAATTGAACTGAGAACCCCAGAGTCTTTAGCAATCGTGACACCGCGAATAAAGTCTTTGAAAGCCTCCCAGACTACTTGGAAGCTGTCAACAGATCCCACATTATTAGGAAATAAAAACTCTATAGCTTCCGCCAGTTCTTCCTTAAAGACCGGGTCCAGCAGAGAGTAAGGGGGGAATCTCCAAGTGAAGGGCGGGGTAGTCTTTCTGGGAGTGTCAAGAACTAGCAGCTTCTCAATGCATCCCTAACGGACTCCATTGTCCCTCCAGATTGGAAATATGCAATGGGTGTCCAATTATTTTAAAAAAAACTAACTCTGACCCAGCGCTTCCCTCAAATTATCGTCCAATTTCGCTGCTTCCTGCTCTCTAAAAAATGTTTGAGACACATTAATGGCCACTTATCTAAGTTCATTGAAACCAATGGGCTCTTGCATCCTTCCCAGTCCGGTTTTAGAACCGGTTATTCTACTGAGTCCACACTCTTAGGTGTTACAGAAATGCTTAGACAGAACCTTGATGCTGGTGAAACCATGGCCCTGGTATTGCTTGACCTGAGCACGGCCTTTGATATGGGTTCCCACACCTTACTCATAAAGGCCCTCCAATCTTCTGGTGTCACCGGGGAGGCCCTGAATTGGCTCATGTCTTTTCTTTACGACTGCACCTTTCAGGTTTTTTCATCCACCACCAAATCCAAACCACATTTTTTACCTAATGGGGTCCTCCGGGTCCAATTCTCAGCCCTCTGCTGTGTAAAATTTACATTAGACCCCTGGCAGTTATGGTAGAGGAATCTGGGCTGTCGCTTTTCTCATACGCTGACGATACCCAGATCCTCTTTCTTCTTTCAGCGGGCAAAACCTCAGAACCTTCTGAACTCAGGTTAGGCCTCAGCTAAGTTGTGGCCAGGATGAACGCCAAATATTTTATACTTAATGGCGATAAAACGGAGGTCCTGGTCCTAGGCAAAGATAGAGGTCATTGGGGCCCTGAACACTAAAATGGGTATGCTTCCACAAACCTCCACCCAGGTACGCAATCTTGGTTTTATCATCGACGATTCTCTATCCATGCGTCAACAAGCTCCCGCTACCTGCTTTACCATCTTGAAATGGTTGAGGAAGATAGTGTGGATGCTACCTGTTCATACCAAGCATACCATAGTCCAGGCCCTTGTTACATCTAGGCTGGACTACGGGAACATCCTCTACCTGGGAGTCAACAAAGAGGTAACGCGTAAGCTGCAGCGAGTGCAAAACTCTGCTGCCAGATTACTTTGCCGCGCATCCAAAACTGCATTGACGTACGGGCTGCTGGGGAACCTCCACTGGCTTCCAGTGGAGAAACGTGTCAAGTTTAAGGCCCTAACATATATGTTCCGTATCAAGCATGCTAAGTCTCCCCCGCTACCTGCTTCATCTAGCCTGTCCTTATGTTCCCTCTCGCGCTCTTCGGTCTTCCACACAAGAGAAATTCCATGTCCCTAAGGTTGGACTTTCTCAAATGGGAGAGCGCTCTTTGCATACTTGGGTCCTGTTTTGTGAAACACACTGCCTTTGCCCCTCTATGCAATCGAATCCCCTGCTGTTCCGTAGATCTCTGAAGACTTGGCTTTTCAGCTAATAGATCTCTCCATTCTCTCTGCTGTTCCTTCACGGCGCCGGGAAACCCTTTTTGGGTAGCTGTTGGGCTGACATATAAATTTATACAAATAAATAAATAGCAGGAGGAGAGAAGGATCTGACAGGGGTCGAGGGAGTACCTTGCACTCTTTAATGTTGTCAGCTAGTGTCGAAGCAGCCAACCAGTAGTTGATACGAGTGTGTGGATTATGGTAAGCAGAGTAGTGTGTGAAGCCCCATTTGCCCGGATGCGCCAGACATCGCATAGGTCCAATTTGATCATAGCACACTCCAGCTCCCTAGCAGTAGCAGAGGTACATCTCTCAGGGACCCCCGGACGGTCCAAGCTAGGGTTTCTGACTAGGTTTAGATCTCCTACCCAAAGGAATCACCCTCTTCGTGATTACTGGCAGTGGTCGCTAGAGCATTGTAAAAAGCAGGGCAGTCATAATTGGGGTCGTAGATCTTAACTATTAACATGTCCATTCCCTTCCCTTGACACCTGAAATCACAAACCTACCGTCTCTATCCGAATCTAGTGGTACGAGAGTGTAAGGAGGCCTAGGGTTGACCCAGGTCAAAACCCCTCGAGCGTGTGTGGTGAAACCTGAAGCGTGTATGTTATCCCGTAAACCTCTACTGCGTAGAAGAGGGCTGTTAAGCGGAAGGCGTGTCTCTTGCAATAGGGCTGGGTCTATGTGATGTCTCTGTAGGTAAGTCAATACTTTGCGAATCTTCCTGTGCTCATTGAGACCCCTACCGTTCCATGTGAGAGCCCGGAGGGTGTCTGCTGTTACACTACCACTAATACTGTTGTTTGCCATCATAGCAGGCAACGAGGCATAATCTGTAAGCTAAGAATTGTCCTGTCCAACATGTGCAGTCAGAAGAAAAATAACAACCAATACAAACGACATTTCAATTCGAACAACCCATTCACCCCCCCACCCACGATGGACCACCCTCAACTTGGCCTCTGCAATTCCCCATAGACTTCACCTCAAACTCCCTCCCTCCCCCCCCCCCCCCTTGAAACAGTATACCCTCCCAAGTGTGGTTCAGTCGTGGGTGGATGTTGCTCGCCGAGAAAGGAGTGCTATTCGGCCTGGGTAGGGCCATACTCCAAGTACCGTCTGGTCATTAATGTGCATCTACATGAATGTGAAAACACAGTCCCCATCAGCAGCAGAAGTCTGTATTGCAGCAGAGGTTGGCTGCCAATCATGTAGTAGATGGAGACGCTCCCGCTAGTGCGACACAATTGACTAGGAGCTATCTCCCCAAATCTAACTACGGTCTAGTCCCTGTTGTAAAGCCCCAATCACCCTGGCAGCCTACAGGTGCCCTACGCTTATTACGGCGTGTAATACATGAGTTTAGTCCTGCAGCAGGCTCCCTACTAAACTGAAAGACAAACACTGTGCCCATACCGAGGCAACCAGCACACGAGCACATACATGCATGTAACTGATCACAGAGCGCCGCAATACAACCAGCACTTATCGTCGACCAGCATTCAGTTCTGCTCGTCTAGTTGCCCACCTGCCGCTTCGTCAAGCTGTTGTCGTGCCGGGCTGTGACGGTTTTCTTTGGATCAGTCTTTCAGAGCCTTCTGTAGAGCCTTTGGGTTGGTGAAGATATGTGAGCTGCCCTGCTTATTGACACGGAGTCTCGCTGGGTACAACATGGCGTAGTCAATGTTGAGGTCGAGAAGCTGCTTCTTCATAGGGGCAAACTGGAGGCCCGCTTCCTGTACTCGAATAGTAAAGTCTGGGAACAGAGAGATCGTGGAACCTTCATAACGCAAAGGCTGTTTTTCCCTAGCCACTTTCAGCGCAATATCTCTGTCCCGGTAGTTAAGCAATTTTGAGATGATGGGCCTACGAGCCGCTCCTACAGGGGGGCATGGACCCAGGGACCGATGCGCCCGTTCCACCACAAACATAGTAGAGAATGTGTCGACACCTAGCAGGGTAACAAGCAGTTTCTCTATGAAGAGTTCCATGTTGCATATTTGGGTAGACTCCGGAAGGCCGGTAATTCTAAGGTTACAGTGCCGCAAGCGCGCTTTCAAGTCCTCCGTCTTGTCTTGCAAGATCCGCATGACCCTGCCAAGTTGTTTATGTTCAGTGTCTAAGGTAGTTTGCGTTTCTTCCACTTCTGTTAACCTGTGCTCAGACATGTCGAGTCGCTCCGCGTGCTTATCCAGTCTCTCGGCCATGCGGTCCATTCTGTTGTAAAGGACGTCCATCTTAGCGCCCACTGCCGAGATGCCGCTCTGCAGGCTCTTCTCCATTGACATCAGCAGGCTACGAATATCTGAGTTTGTCTCTTCACTGGGCCGCCCCTGCGACCCATCAGCATTCTCAGTGGAGGCACCCCGGGATTTTGACAGTTTGTGCTCAAACTGAAGTTTCGGTTGGGCTTATCAACTCTGCCCATCGTCGTCGTTAGGATACATGAATGTGGGTACCCTCGTCACTCAGCAGGCTTGGGGGCCAATATTGAATCACTGATGCAGACCGCCTGCGCTCCAAAATGAGATCCGTGCTTAGCGCGAGGTAACAGGGATCCAAACTGCGTCCCAGAACTATGGTGCCAAGAGCTCCACAACAAGGCCAGATGTTTCCGTGGTGTAGCCAGCAATGGCCTCTGCATGGAACACCCCACGCAAGCAGACTGCGCGTAGGTCCCGTGCCTGAGTGCACCCTATAGTACTCCGTAGCAGTTGTGAGGAGGGCGAAGAGGGAGGGGCCCAAACTGTATGTCCTCTAGGGAGTCAGCCCAAACGGCGGTGATCTCGCCAACACTGACAGTCTCTTCCAGTTCAGGTGTCTCGCGAGGGAGCTCAGTGACAGGCAGTTGACTCAACCGGCCAGGGATGACAAAGTCCGGTTCCCACGGCGTCTGACTATCAGGGGCCAACCCCTCCGCACCGGTCAATACATGTGGAGCTGCTCTCGCAGGTGCAGCGGCCGCCACGTGCATAAAAGCTCCCACCATCCTGGCAGCCGCGCAGAGCAATGGCAGTGCGCTGTCCTAAAAATGGCGGATCCGGTCAGCCAAACCCCCCCTTGAACTAATTGGGGAGTAGATGGGTGATGTGGTACGAATCCCGCAGCAGATCACTTCCCCTCTGTGTTAATGACTCCCTGAGGTGCTTTTGCGAGGGCGCCAAGGTCCAAGCCGCCGCTACCACCAACCTCAGATCTGCAGCTCAGCACAGGCATTACACGGCTCGTAGGTCCGCCCAGCTTCGCAACTCTTGGGGGAAAGTCAGCACTCTTGGTGAACTCTTACTCGGCAGCAGCTCAGCAACCGTGGCGCAAAAGTTGATCCTCTTCTGAGTGCACGCGACGGGCGCTCAGGGTCCTGCGTGGTAGTGGCTCCGGGTGGGCACCCGCACCGCGAACAACTCCAGGCCAGGGATCGAGGCCCAGCAAGGCCAGCCCTTCGTGGGCTCACACAGCTCCATTCTCCGGCGTCGCACAGAGGTCGGAAGCAGCTCTTTGTGTTTCGGAGGGGCTCCAGTAACAGGGAAACGCCGTTTGGGGCTCAGAGGAGCATGAAGGCGCCAGATAAATGACGGATGTTGCGAAGGTGATTCGGAGCTCAAGCGGCTATCTTGGTCGCGAGCAAGCTTTGCTCCCACATTCCGGGAATAATTGGCTTCAAATCTGGAAAAGATACAAACCAATGTTGTCCTGAAAACCCTCTAGAGTTCCTTTGTGGGAAAGGCAAGGTACTGGCAGGGTTATATCTGAATCAAGAAACCCTACCAGATGTTGAGGAGCTTAATTCGTGTTTTTAAGGGAATGGTATCTGTTTATTTATTTATAAAGTGTTATATAGCGCAAACTAGATCCCATAGGATATCAGAGCTCTTTACATTAGGAAAGAAAGGAAGGACATTAATGCAAGTACATCAACAGGAAGGGATAAAACAAGCATGATCACAGATTACACGACAAATGCCACAAGGAGGTCATATTAAACAATTGTACAAGGGTAGCAAAGGAGGAGCATAATAGGTCATAAAGAAACGTAGTAGTAACTGATGGTACAATGGGAGTAGGAACAAAATCATCGGGGAGGAGAGCCTAGCCCACTTACAGAAGGAATTTATTCATAAGGAATCTTTTGACTTCCAATTTGAACACCGTTGTTAAGGAGATTCTGCGTAGTTCCGGTCTTTTGAGAGGTTCATGAGGGGTCCCCTAAATAAGGACACAAGCCCTCATCCACCAACATAGGTGCATGCTTGTCGACTCATCGGGCTGCTCCTCAAATCAAACTCCATGTATGGTAGCTTGAATGAGCCTCTATTCATTTAGGAAGCACTTTTTCGAGCGCAGGAATGCCAGTTTCCTGGCATTTATCGCTGTTTGCCAGGAGCTCCCTCTATGGAAGTTTACCCCTAAATAGGAGAAAGAGTCTGTGTTTTCAATTCTCTTATTATCCAAAAATGTAGGGCAGTGTGGTTTTTTCCTACCCTTCCCGCAGACCATTGTGAAAGTTTTAGAAATATTTATACTCAGGCCACGAAGCTTCATGTAGGTGTTGAATTTGTTTATAGTTCTTTGTAGCCAGAGTCTGGTCCGTGACATTAATGCCGCATCGTCGGCGTATAATAAAAGGGGGATAGGGGTACTTTTAATAGTGGGGTAGTCAAATTAAAAGTTCCTGCGATATTGTCCAATTGAATTAATATATAGGGTGAATAACAGGGGTGCCAAAATGCACCCCTGTCTGACACCCCTTTCTATGGGGAATTTGCCAGTGCAGTCACCCCTGGGGCCGTATCTAACCCTTGCACCTGCCTCTCTATAGAGTTCCCTGATGTATGATAAAATATGACTGTCGATCCCCATGTCAGTTAATGTCAACCATAGGAATTCATGATCTACACAGTCAAAGGCAGAACTTAAATCTATAAAAGAAATAAAAAGGTTGCCGCTCTTCGCCTCTGTATATTTAGCTATGAGGAGGGACAAATTTAAGCATTGTTCCATTGTCCCTTTTCCTGGTCTAAAGCCATACTGTAACTCAGAAAAGATTTGATTTTCCTCCCCCCAGGTTTGTATTCGGTTTAGGATGATACGGCCTGCTACCTTTGCTAGGGCATCCAACAAAGAGATGGGCCGATAGCAGGTCGGATCATTCCTCTTGCCCTTTTTAAAAATGGGTATAACTATGGCGTCTGACCAGGTGGGTATGAAACCTTCCTGGTTCGCTTTGTTCAAAACGTTAGTTATTATAGGGGCCCAAAGATCCATTTCAGCTTTATAGGTGTCTATAGGGACACCGTCAGGGCCCGGTGCCTTGCCCGACGAGCTGTCCCTAATGGCTTTTAATACTTCCTCATAATCAAAGGTTGCGGGTAAGGGAAAAGAAGTGGGCTGATTACCTACCAAGAAAGTGTTAGCCTCATCAATTGGAATGCATCCTCCTTCATTATCAGTCGGTCTACAGTATAGTTGTTTAAAATGGGATACCCATTGATCGGCTGTAATTGCCTGCTCAATACAGTTTACTTCATTGGACTGTAGAAACGGGTCGTTTACCACCCTCCAGAAAGCCCTATGATCTCTATTATTCAAGGCTTCTTTAAGGGCTGCCCATATCTTATTCATTAGGGTGGCTTTTCTCGACTTTATAGTATTTTTATAAGTTTTTCTGGCACTACGGATAAGAACCGGGTTTTTTGGAATTATATGCAATGCCTTTTTAAGGACGGTTAGTGCGTTAGTGCACTTACTGTCAAACCACCTTTGGGGCTTAAGAATCCCCTTCTGATGTTTTCTTGTCAGTAGGGATTTGACTGCGGTTAGTATTTTACAAAAGGAATTCATTACATTTTCCGGTGTCTCTTCAAGGGTTAAACAGGTATGTATATCTTCGTAATTAGAAGCGACGAGTTGGGCCAGAAAGGCCGTCGGATCTATTTTTTCCCATTTAATAGTGTATCCGTTTTTTTAGGCTAATCTTATTTCTGGGATATATGCGATATTGGCCACTGCCCTGTGTGTTTTTTTTTTTAACTCTGATACTAAACACTATAGGGTAATGGTCGGAGTGAGGAGCCTTACCCGTTTCCCAGGTGGCCACTGTCCCTACATGGGATGCAGAGATTAAGGTGAAGTCGATTGTCGTGTTACACCCCCTTCCATTGAAGGTTGGCTGAAATGGTATACTTGGGGTACAAATCTCATTAATAAATGTTAAGTTGAAATAAAAAAAGTATATTATTGAATGAGGTACCGAGTGACGAATGAGTAAAATGGATAGGGCAATCTTCCCCGTTGTCCGATAGGCCGCACAGACCATATGAACCGTGGGGACAGATTGTACAAATAAAATCTCCGACCCAGAACATGTTGTTATCACCTGACAACTGATCATGTAGGGAAATCAATGTCGAGAGAAGTTTGCTCAAGGTAGCCTCACTCCAGTCAGAAGTAATATTATTATAGAGATTTATTATGATAACGTTTTGTGGGGAACCCCGTTGTAGACACAATATCTGATAAAATTCAGTCTCCATAAACCTTTTAATTACAATACCCCCAGTAACAGATATAAAAGTACAAAGACCCCCTTTATTACGGCCGTGAGGACTTTGAATGGCTGACGTGTGAAAGGTTTGGTAACCATTGATATGGTAGGCGTCCCGGGACCAGGTTTCCTGGAGGCAAATTACATTGTGCCCGATGACAACCTCCAACCAGTATTTTTGGTCGACTTTGTCCGCTAAACCAGCCACGTTCCAAGAGAGGAAACTATATATGAACTCCTCTGATTTCAGAATGTTTATAGGAGGGGGATCAAGAATATTAAGCTGTGGTGGAGGTAAATCATCTGCAGCAGTAGTTTTGCAGAATTGATCATTCTCTGTTGGTAGAGGCCCTTGAGAAATAGTTGGAGGCATGAGTTCCCCCGCCACAGAGTAGTTATTTAAGCACCCTCTTAGTTGGGAGTTAGTTGGCGAGATATCGGTCATTATTACTGGAGATTGTATCGCAGTAGTTACCTGGTGTCAGTCCTGATCGTTTAGATCCGTGAGGGCATCATATTGATTTGACAGGGGGACTAACCAGGATGGTGGATTGTTCCCTCGATAGGTTGGAAAGTTCTGGCGTTTAAATTGCCCGTGTGAGTTCTCAAAATCCGGGCGAATGGTAGACCATGGAGTCATCTTTGGTGGAAATAAGGAATAGTTATTATGTTTATAATATGTGGGCATGCCGCGATGGCCACGCGGGACGATTAATGCCTCTGGATAAAAGTATGTTAAGGTTCTGGGAAATATGTTACTGGATCCCGGTTGATAATACCATTCAGCAATGTGTGGAACCACCCTACGGTCTCTGAAATTTATGATAATTACGTCTCCTGCAGTGTCCTTCGGTCTAGAGCCTACCCACGCTAATCTTCTAACAAACACTATGTCTCCATCTATATGGGGGGCAATGGCCTATTTTGTTTGAGGCAGTAGATGGCTTTGTTCTTTAGTTCAGAGTAACCTTCTTTCTTTCCTGCTGTAAGCTCTGGTACACCTGTCAAGATTATAGCATATGGAACTACCTCTGGGGGAAGATCTATGTGACATCCTTGAGTTATTGTGGGTTGGCCTCTCGGTTGACGGGTTGCTGTGTCTATAACCTTGGAGTCTGAATGTGTAGTGGTTGTTGTGGAAGTGTTACGTGGAGAAGAAACTGAGTCTCTGGGTCCTGTAAGAGTAGAGTGTGTGGGTGGATTACTAATCTTAACAATTTTCCCTGGTTTCGCACAAGGAATATTTAGAGTGCGTCGTGTATCTTTGGGAGGCCTGACTTTCCCAGTGGTCATGTCAGGACCAGGTGGGGTGGGTTTAGTGGCGTCTTTATTGACTAAACGTGGTTCACTGGGTTTAGTGGTTGCGTTGATGGCTACCAATGCCCTTTGAAATTTGAGAATTTAAAATGGTTTCTACCGTTAATTCGTTCAACTGGTCACCTATTCTTTTTACCCTTTCTAATATAGGAAGAAGTAGGGATCTGACTAGATGTTCTATGTCACTTAAGACTAGCTTGGATTCAGGTTATTGTTTCTTTAACTTAAATTGAGGTTGTGGGAGATTTGATTTTGACTTCAGTAGTGGCCGACAGGGTGAGGGTGTTATATTACAGTTAGCGGTTTGTGGGCTAGAACCCAATCGGGCTACTTTAAGTTGCCCACCCCGGCGATCGCTTCCCCGTCTCTTCCATTTCATTAAGGTAGGTTGTCTACGCGGTGTCTGCGGGGTTGTGTTGTTTGCCGGGATAGGTATATTACAGTTAGCGGTTTGTGGGCTAGAACCCAATCGGGCTACTTTAAGTTGCCCACCCCGGCGATCGCTTCCCCGTCTCTTCCATTTCATTAAGGTAGGTTGTCTACGCGGTGTCTGCGGGGTTGTGTTGTTTGCCGGGATAGGAGTTGCATTTGGGAGCTGCAACAGGGAAGTCTCCGATGGGGGAGAAATCTAATGAAAAATCCGAGAAGGTTAAATCAATATTAGGGCTTCTTAGTGGAACAGAGGTGGGGGTTGGGGAATTTTCCTGAAAGAGAAGGGGAATACTAGTATCCATGGAAGGGGGAATCCCTGTACTCGCTGGGCTGAATATTGGGGGGGGGGGGTGAAATCTGACGAATTGTGCCTAATGATGAGGGCTTGTTTTTTTTGAGTTCAAGGGACAAGCGCGATTCCGCTACAGAAATTTCATGGTCCAAGTTCGAAACAGCTTTAATGAGGAAGGCATCCAAGGTGCCTCTTACCTCCCCCCTCCCCCCACCCCCCCCCCCCTGTTTGGTGTTTCCCGCCATTTCCGGGCTTCAGTGGCATTGTCAATGGTCAGTGACCTCGGAAAGAGTGTGGGGGATACACAATAAAGGGACGGGGCCCGGACCGGCCACAGTCGTCCACGGACGGCCACAGACGGCCCGCCCTTTGCCCGGGCTTCGCCCGGCTAGTCCCGCGATGCGTCCCGCGATGCGTTGAGGGGGAGTGAAGAAATACACAGAGGTAGGCGGGGTCGGCACGGGAAGAGGCACCAGCTGCAGGTCACTCTAGGAATGCTGGTCCTCGCAGTCCCGGCGTCCCACTGTTGTAGTCCCACGAAGTGTAGCTCTGGAAACCGCCGTCACCTCTGCCACTGTGGCCAGAACAGAGGGCCAACAGAGAGGGTCCAGTAAAGAAACAGGCAAAATGATTGCAGAAAACTGCTGCGAGCGGCGCCCGCGGAGCGGGGGCCGCGAGCAGTTAAGGGCTGGTGAAAGTAGGCAGGGACGGCACAGGAAGAGGCACCAGGTCACTCTAGGAATGCTGGTCCTTGCAGTCCCAGCGTCCCGCTGTTGTAGTCCCACGAAGTGTAGCTCTGGAAACCGCCATCACCTCCGCACCTCCGCCACTGTGGCCAGAACAGAAGGCCAACAGAGAGGGTCCAGTAAAGAAACAGGCAAAACGATTGCAGAAAACTGCTGCGAGCGGTACCCCTTCTATCGATCAATAAAATCCTCAATAGATAGGAGAAACGAACACCGGCAAGACACCTGGGCCAAATGGCATCCTTCTTGAGAATTACCACAAATACTTAACATTTGTGACTCCCAGGCTTCTGGATCTATATGTGGACACCATAACAAACGGCTCCTCACCCCTGGACCTGTTGCTGGTTACTATTATAGTCATCCATAACATTGGTCCACCCATAGATCAATGCGCTTCATACAGGCCCATCTCCTTGATTAACACAGAAGTTATGATCTTTGCTAAAGTCTATGCAAATTGACTGTCAGTCCTAACAGCCCTGTACACCCTAGTCGATGCGACTTTATACCTACTTATAGTACCTGCCACTTTATAGGTCGTATACATGCACCCACCTTCATCACATCAAAAACGCCTCAAGTCTCCTGCTTGTTTTTTAAAAACTTTTTTATTGGGTTTTAAGATAAACAAGAATATCGCCCTCAGCATGACATCCATATAAAACACCTCTGTACTCTCAAATATAACTATGTATGAAATAGTCCCCACACAATTGTCATCCAAATCATAGACTTGGAAATAACAGTGCCTGAACACATCACTTGTGATCATATAAAGCATCCTACTTGTTGGCTTGATTAGACCCCTTTGGCCAGGTCCTTCTTTAAATGAGTTCTAGAACACATTGGGGTTCGGCCCCCAAAATGAGGAGGTATGTCAAAATCCTTTACTCCAAAAGCTCTGTACAAATGCAAATAAATAGATTGATCTCACATTCATTCCCATTTCAGAGGAACCAGAAAAGGCCGCCCATTGCCCCTGCTCCTCTTCGCCCTTTCCATAAAACCTCTAGCCAGGCTGATCCTTTGCAACGCCCAGTTGTGGTGTTGGGAAGATGGCACGGAAGAGAGGATAGGGCTATATTCTTCTGTTTCAGGCCAATCCCAACATTTCCGGTCCTAACATCCTACAACTTCTTGATCTTTTTGAAGGGGCCTCAGACCATCAAGCCAATTGGTCTAAATCCTGTTGATCCCACATAAAGGAGAGGAGTCTATAACGTGGCAGTACCCTATCCCAGTAAGGCGGCGGAGTTTCCGATATTTATATCGCACTGGAACCTGCCCTGACTTGGAGGCTCATCCTCTCCCTCTTCCTAACCAGAAAGAATAAAGACCTTCGGAAGTGGACTAAATTTTCACTCCATATCCTTGGCCGAGTGGCCTTGTTCAAAATGATGATCCTTCACAATTTGTCTATGTTCTGCAAAACGTCCCACTGACAATCCCCACCACCTAATTTGAGAAATTTGCAGCCATGATTCAATCCTCCTTATGGCCAGACTGCATTCTGGTATTGCCTTAGACAAATGTTGACAACTGGTCTATGATGAAGGGATGGGAATGGAAGGCATACTGCTCAATTATGAAGCTGCACAACTTGTGGGATCAATAATTGGCAAAATGGTGGGTGGGGGTGACATGGCTTACCAGACGGAAATGTCCCTGTTGGGAATTGACATTATAATGGGAATACTCAATGGTAGTCCTGTTCCTCGACACATTCCAGAAGTCACCATGGCAGTACTCCTAAACTGGCAATCTGCGCTAAAATTAACAGGGTAGGACCAACATCTGACACAATAGACTCTGCGATGGCAGAGTACATGGCTAAAGACATACAATGCACTATGATGAATTTATCAGATGGGACAAAACAGAGATTACAAATTTGGGGGATATGCAACATGGGTCACATATGAGGTCATTTCAGAAACTACAAGGCCATTTCTCCCTACCACAAACACAATTTCATAAATACTTGCAGCTATGCCATGCCCGTGGAAGACACAATGCTGCACTCTCAGAAATCCTAGCATGTAGTCAATTGGAAGGCAAAATCCTGATGGAACAAGCAGGGGAATGGTGATTTCCACAGATATCCCACTCTTTAGTCACCAATGCTCCCGATCGATTTATACCCCTTAAGCAGAAGTGGGAAGTTTGGATCTGGTCTCTCGATTACACAAAGTGGTGGGAAGCTCATTTGGCTTCCTATGAGATTGCTACCTCATCCCATCTGAGACTGGTCCAACTGAAATACCTGCATATGATATGTTATACACCTATGACCTGCATCTAAACTACCTGGCCCATCTGTTTTTGCTGCACTGACCAAGACGCTGACTTTTCCACATGGTCTGGTTGTGCCCTCCAATTACAAAGTTCTGGCACATAGTTGAGAGTATTCTGTCCCAAGTACTAGGGAGAGCGGTGGTAATGCTACCCAGAGTTGCTCTACTAGGTATCTGGAATAAAATGGGTGGTGCATGTGTTAAACATATGCTGGTGGGTATAGGCATAATTCTTGTTAAGAGAGACATTGCAGGCAAATGGAACTCCCCCGATCTTCCTACATTATCTGAATGGTAAGCAGCAATTGATTTGCATGCAAAGCAGGAAACACCCATTTCTCAGTCTAGGGGATGTCCCCTTAAACAGCTAAAGATTTGGAGTAGGTTGCCGGAATACTATAGACTGACAAACAGCGTATATGATCTATTGTAAGGAGCCATGATTGGCAACACAGATGATGTAGAAGCTTGTTGCTTTTTTGTGCTCTCTTTATGTAATAAAACCAATAAAGTAGATTTATTTAAAAAACAAAGAAATTGTCTTATAGTTTCAAAAATATAAATGTATTGGGGTCTCCAACAGCAAGACTAAAAGCTTTGTGTTGAATGTAGAAACTGTCAATGGTTCCCCATTCTTCTGGTCACATGCATAAGAACAGACATGCAGGATCCATTCAGAGGTACTCAGTTTTCTGGCGCATCTCAAACTTTTGACAAACTGGTGCCATAAGCTTTAAGGAAATAGCGCCCTGGGAGGTGCACCACCATAGACCTCTGCAGTCAAACTTTCATCAAAAGGATCTACAAGTTATTGTTACCTTCAGCCTCTTGGTCCATACTGTTTGTTTGTCTCACACCTATTACTAACTGGTGTTAGTAATAGGTGCTGCCCGCTTGGTCCCTCATCTTCCAGTGCCTCGTCATTACTGAAGTACAACCACACTCAAGCATGCAACTCTAGTCGTCTATCAATTCTTGCTGCTCAGACCTTTTGTAATAAAGTACTAAACATTTTATGTCATTTACATGTCTAGTATAATGGAAGGAAGATGCTGTAAACCTTATTCAAGCGGCACCCTAAATTGTTGCTTGCTCTTGGTCAAACATGTTTTGTGCTAAACAAAATTACTCGAGCAAAAGTAGGGATGATGTGATCAAATGCAAATTCATTACCATACTTTACCTGGCCTCAAATAAAGGCATAGAGCTCCTAACGCTGTTCTATAGCATGAGGCGCTCTAAAGACTTAAAACCAGAAAAACAGCAGATGAAGAAAACTTTTTCATTATTTTACACCAATAAGAAGTGTTATGTGTGGAGTGAATGAATTAAAGAGCACAATACCATCAAATCACAATTATAGAATGAACAAGTTTTATTTAGAAAAAAATATTTTTTCACTTTACACAAATCTTAGCACCCCAGTAATTAGACAAAAGAATAACTAAAAACAGGACAATATTAAACAATGTGATTTTTTTCTGTTTATAAAAATACTAGAACCTAGCAGTCGACTGAACTGTGGAGTTGATGGCACAGCTGAATGTGTTGAAAGAACAGTCAACCTCATTTTGAAATATCTTATCTAAACCAAACAGCTTTACAATCACATCCCTAAGGCAGCATTTCCAAGATCATGACAACAGACATTACTTTGCAGCAGTTAAAATTTGCCATATTTTGCAGTGCAAGCAATACATCTGCAGTGCATCTACAGTCCAGAAAAACTGTGTCAAACAAATTAATAGGAAACGGGTCGAGTACAATATGAAGTAGTCTCCCGGGAAACCCTGAACATGCACAACTAAGACAGAGATGGTATTACATTCACAACACTGTTACAGAGGCAGTATCAGGAAGTTACTTACATGGCACTAGAGTTATATCACACTTTTGCCACGAGAGGCAAAAATTCAAGAGTAACCTATTGAGGTCTGTCACTGCAATTATTAGATACAGAAGGTTGTGCATGCTGTGACATCTTTTACAATTCAGGATAGGAGACACGTGGATAAAGAGAATTTCTGGGTACAATAAAATATCTAAAAGTAGCAACATTTAGTTGTATTTCACAATATGTAAAAAAAAAATACACTCATGCTCATAATCCCACTGTAGTGGGCAGTCAGACAAATCTGCATGAATAGCAAACCACAGCTTTATTACAGAATACAGTAGCGCACTGTATTACATGTAAAACTCAAGAAAGGGAAATTGGTCAGCACAACACAAAGAATGAAATGTTTGAGCCGCTGCAACTTCCTGTAAGGGTTTAAAGTCCTGATTATCCCCGGACCGAGGGACTGGCTCACAAGCTTCAAACTTGAACTAAGTTGATGAAATTATCATTTTAATTGAGAAGAAACATATTTACTTATTTTGTCGGCAGTCTACTTTTTTAAGTGTCACTATTGTAGTTTTTGTAAAATACCTCTGCGAGTGTATATACAAACACAGTTACATTATCTAAAGCATTACCTTCTCTTTAACATTTTTACTGAAGACAATAAATATTACATTACATATTTTACAATTATTTTTCAGGTTCAAACACATATCAAGTTTGGAGAAGAAAAGATAAAGATCTTGTTCACTAAAATAGATTTTCCTGACCTCCTCTCTCCTCTTCACATCATACGAAGTACCAGTTTGTCTAAAGACATCTCTTGTTCATATGCTAGTTTGTTTACATGTATTTGAAGCAATGCATAAATAGCAAGGTGTGTTGTTCCAGTGTTTCAAGTTGGTGTGGGTGAAGGTGTTCAGCTGTACACCGTAGAAGCATTCTTCACACAATTAAAACATGAATAATGGCCAGATGGGGTTTAGCAAACAGAGTTCTGTTTGTGTAAACAGTGTTATTTCCTTACAATAACAGCAGGTACTATTAAGCTCATGAACGTCTGAAACAAACATGTTTTTACAGTCAGGAGAAGAGGCAGACGGTTGCATAAACACAGAGGGACGAGTTGTGACAGGGCCTCAGATCTTATGTAAGTTCAATGTAGCACTTTCCAATATACAAAAAAAAAATATTTAAGCCTATCATGCTGCTCATGGGTCACACTCCATGTTTACTAAGGAATGGAAAACAGCTATGAAAATAGGAACCAACATATTTACCATGGCCACCCTATGCACAGGATGCAAGGCTCTCAACTGATGCCACTCCTGGGCGATCAGCTTCAAAAGTGGAAAGTGGATTGAATGACAATGATGAGTTCAGGGACATTTGCACCTAGAACTCATTCCATCCAGCATCCCAAACGTTGGCCGGGTGCCAAAGGCTATGGGCTAGACCTACTAAGTTAGGCTTGTTTTTGTTCACCCAAGAGATGAAAACCGCACAAACCTTGCAGGAAGCCGCTAAGGCATCCAGCTACAATCATAAAAGGACAGCAACTATGTTCTGTACTAAGCATTGTTCTACAATATCTAACTGCAGTAAACCCTTAGTTCCCAGAGCAATAGCTGGCATGTCAAAAGAAGGAGCGTAGGAAATAATTGCTCAAACAAAATACACAACTGAAAGCCTTCTGGAAATGATTACCAAAAATAATTTTCAGCCAAACAGTTCACAATGCAAGGTCTTTGGAGAGTAATACCATCTGTGGTGTGCTGGCCCCTTGTACAATGACAGTTTGTTATTCACAAGGTCAGGTTTGTGTAGTCAACCTACTGTAAGGAGCTTCTCAGGTATGGTGACTTCATACACACAACTAAAAGCAAGAACCATTGATGGCCGTCTTATGGCATCAATAAATGGATGCCTACCCATGTGTAAGGAATACTATGTATGTTGACCATCCACCTGCCAAACCAAAGTGTCTGGTAGTCCAGTCATGATGGGGTTAGTACTTGTGTCCGCATTCGCAATGAATAGGTTAAAGAAGTAGGATGTTACAGACAAAATCCTACTGTTCACAATACTACTACTCAATTACAAACAGGGAAGTGTTCAGGAATGTATGCTAGGTAACCTGGCACAGTTCGAAGAGGAGTCCGAGCATAAAGTTCATCTTTGCGTAACAGTGTTCTCCGCATCAGGCAGTGTGAGTAACAACAGGAATGTCAATTTCAATACCAGACATCCTGGATCGAGCCGAGTAAGGCGCGGAGACGTAGCTATGCAGGCTGGGCGCCTGCGAGTACAGAGGTTGCCAAAATGGAGAGGGCAGAGATTTGCAAGCACAATACCATAAAAATAACATGACAGAGGTGAAATACATGCCCCCGGAGCTGCCAATGGCCACGAAGACGGCACTATCATAGGTAAAAAACGGTCCAAATTTTCTATTCAGAAAGTCATTGTAAAATATAGACCATATGGACGGGGTGATGCTCATGGTACCTGCTAAGATGTACAACAAGCCAGCCACCAGGTGGCACCCAGCACTGTTGACGAGACAGGCTGCAAGCTTCAAGTTTGGCACATTGGAGGAGAAGGTGGTGTTGCAGATTCCAATCAAACAAAGCAGCAGTGCGGAAGCAGCGGTCAGGATGCTGAAGGGAATGGCAAACTGGAGAACACGTATGTCTAGCTGGTCCACTGTCGCGTACCAATCAGTGTCGAACATCACACATTCGCTGGTCCCATCGAAGCGGGCGCACTTCACCCACAGCCCTGTGAAAATGGTGATGTTTTTCTCATTTCTATTGAAAGTGTAAAGGCTCATTTGCCGCCACTGTGGAAGCAAGGTGGCAGCGAACAGACCCGCGATGGAGGCAGTCCCACTGACGAAGGCAAACAATGTGGCAGCATGGACTTCTTGGCACCCCATTGTTGACAGTCACTTGTGCAGCGCTACAAAACAAAAAACATACATACATCACGTTACTGAGTGACTTCTTGAGCTCTAAGCAAAGTAACAGAGCACTGATCGACCACCATAGCAGGCTAAGAAAAAGAGCTTGCATCGAACAAGGTTACAAACAAATTGGTCTTGTTTTAGTTGTATTGGAAATAAGCTTTAGGTGTGCGATGCATTTTGCTGCTGTTCCTGCAGCAAGGCAATGTTCAAGTTTAGTCAGATCTCTAGAACATCTCGAATTGAGTGGGGAAAAAAATCGTACTGTATGAGGGTTAGCTAGCATAAATCCAATCTCAAGTGTGTGTGTTCAGGACATGAGGTGGAAAAGGATGATTTTGTGGGAAACCTGATACCATGCTCTGCATAGCGGGTTTAAACGAGTACTTTGTCCTATACGAAGAACCCTTAAGCACATCAGAGATTGTTGTACACCATGAGAATTTAGCGTTGCACCAGAGGTTTATACTGAGACAGCCAACACACACAATCATTTTATTAACAGACTACTTCACAACACAGTATAGGCATTAACTTAATATTCACTGTCCAAATTAGAAGGAGTTCTCTGTGACATACTTACAACATAAATGAAAACTGGGAGAGTTTTGAAAGGGTGAATGTTAGTTTGCGATTTAGTCACCTGAGAAGGGCTACAGGTAATCCCTTGTAAACTTGCTGATGCCAGACCCATTAGCTTTGACAATGCTAGTTGTATACTATAATAGTTAGGCAGTTTTGCAGCCACTGTTCCAAAGCTGCTTAAAAAGGGAAAGCATAGGAAGACACGACAATATTAAGGTGTTGTTCTTATAATGCCTAAAATATAATAAATACCATTATCCCAACATGTTAATTCTTGATCAGAGCTTCAAAGCAAGCATCACATTTCACGGTTTGAGGCAGATACTTTACAGACCACAGCCCTTTTGTTATTGAAACTATGCCCATAAACCATTTCTGCTTATCCCAACACACTTGGTTCAAGTAATTTGTGAATTAAATGAGCACAAGTATCACCCGTTTGCCTGCTATGTGGTCCCTGTGGTGCCACCAGTACATGCCCTTCTAATCTTCCTACTACAGCCAGTGGATGGGAATGCAGATGTGGCTTGTTGCATCTGCTCAATGCAGCTTCTTAAGCCCTGTTCTGCTGGTTCCTCAAGTGACAGACCCAAGGATGACGTCACCTCAAGTGCAGCCCAGGCAGTGTGTGTAAAACTACACTGGCTGCATTAAAAACTCGAATCTATTATTTCATATAATTTTCCTCTCAAGTCACTGGAGCCTCGGTTTGTATACTGACTCAATCCAGCAGTAGCAGGCCTTCCCCAGGTGCACTGTGAAGAAGGGAAATCTATGAAGAGAATGTCTTTATACAATCCGAACCTTCTTCATAACGTAAATTATGGTAAGTCTAAAGTACACAATCACCCTCTAGGACATCCTCGCTGTGAGCAGTTGTGTGCCTAGCCCTGCCTATGATGAGTTGGTTCATTGAAAGGCCAGGTCATCAGCTTCTTGTGGAATTCAAGAAGAGGGTCGGAAGCTATGGTGTGGAGTGGGAGGTCGTTCCACGCTTTAGGAGTGATGTAAGAGAACACCCGTCCTTCTGGTCTGGGTCTGTTTATGCGTGGGAGTCCTGCAGAGCAGAGGTGTCTGGGTGGTTGGTGAAAGGAGATATGACTGTTCAGGTAGACGATCCTTGATTGTGTGTGAGGAGTTTGAATTGAGCTCAATTGTGTATCAAGAGCCAGTGTAGTTTCCAGAGGTGTGGTGTGATGAGAGTTCTGTGAAGGAGGTTGAGGATGATTCTGTCTGTCAAGGCCAGGGTTGTTTGTAGTCTTCTAGTGAGTTGTTTGGTGATCCCTGCTTAGAGGGTTTCCTTATAGTCCAACTTGCTGATGACAAGGGTGCGAGTGACATTTTTTCTGTGGAAATGTTTGGATTTAAGATTCCAGTGCTCTATGCCCCGCAGGGTGCGACTTTGATTAAATCTGCTTTGACAATATATATATATTTTTTTTTAACCAACGTCAAAAGAGCTCAAGAGAGTCTAGACAATCTGTTTGGGGTGCCTTCAACTTTTTTTTAAACAAATCTCAAAACTGTGCTACTGGTTCTAACAAAAGCTCATCAATATGGTCTTATAATAAATAGGACCCATGAAGAAAACTACCATGGAGTCCCCCGTCTGTGGCTGCCCTGCCTGCCTGCGCCTACCCTAGTCCTTCTCAGCTGTCCATTCCCCATTTCGCAGTCCTTCCAAACACACATTAAGCTTACTCATAGCATTGTGGCCGACTCACTTCAACTCTCCATCGCTGTGCTCCCCATCCCACTTCCAGTATGTCTCCATCTCACACTCTGGTCTGCTTATTATAATTTTGTCATTTACCTCCGCCACCACTTTTCACATGATCATGTACCTTGTGACCTACTTTTATTCTCTCATTTCTGACACTTTTCTCCCTTGAAGTGTTCACCCTCCACTCCACACAAGACTAATCAGGCAAGCAAATAAACAGTCGTGTTCTTACTTTTACTTATAGTGATGGAGAAAGACATCAAAACAGCTCTTGCAAAATGATAATTAACCATCTCCCAAACTCAGTAATGGTCTAGACCATCTTAATGGACTTCTAGCAGAATCCTAAAACAGTGTGTATTCAATAACAGTTTTCTAGTTCTCTGACAAAGTATGAGCTCTATCAGAAGCACCATCCAGTTTTTTGCAGTTCCAAGTATTTTCCAATTGCTGAGCCTCTGACAGTCTGTGTTTCGGCATGAAGGCTAACCCCAACTACCCAACTAAAATAATAGCCACTGATAGGTAAGTCTCTAGCCCAAAGTCCTTCGGGTCCACCAATGTTACTGGTCTCTGATCGAGACACTAATGCTTTTCCGTTTGTAGCGAAAATAGGTACATCTTATGCTCCCCAGGGTAGACAACCGGATTAATTGGATACAGTACAAAAAACAAAAACAAAAAAGACACAGCGGCAAGCGCACATTTTATTTTGTGCGCTTGAGTTGGGATCATCAAACATAAGTTATTTCTTTTAGTGGCATAGTTCGAAGATATTAAGTTGAGTCTTTGTAGTTCAGTGCTTAGGTGGGTGCCTTCTCTCCTGGCCATTTATAAGTGAAGTGTAACAATTTGAACAGGGTCTAAGTGCACGCTGCCAGTCTGTGGAGGTGTCCTAGTGTTGTGATCAGGAGAGCTAGCAGATTACTTCAAAAGTGGTTCAGAGTGTGTTAAGGGAGGCCTGTGAAGCGTGTGTTGGCAAAATAGAGTTGGCTTAAAATACTGACTACTGATGCTGAACGTACCTAGTTCTACAATTATTTGTTCCCAAAACACTACATTTTATTGCTCCCCAACACCCAAAAGGAATACAAATGATTACTTGGGCATGGGCACGTGTCTCTTTCTTATAACATACTGTTTCTTATGCTAAGAGCAGTCTCACTATCATGTAGATTGCTATAAGGACGTATTGTTCCCAAGACATGTATGGCATCGGTACAGCACCGCTGATCAGAAACTAAGCTTTATGATATGTACAAATATGTATCACAACATATCTATCCCATCGATTAAGGCCTTTAACCATATCACAGCATCAGAACAGAACACAGGGTTACTGCCTACACACCCACTATGTTTCAGTGGTACATAGATATAATGATAACCACACAATTTCTAGTTAAGAAAATACGAGCATAAAGATATCCATCACAGTAGAAATGGAACGCTGGTTGGACCTTCAAAATTCACTACTAAAGCAAAACAAAAAAAGATGCTTCTGAGCTTTGTTCTGCATCACTGCAAGCAACTTCTGAAATGTCTAACACCATGATATATTTCTTGCATGTATTAATTAATTAATTAAATATATAGAATAGAGCCAAAATGCAATGGAAATTTTATTTTAAAATCTCTTATGTATTCAACTCTAGTTATTTTTGTTCTGGTCGTCTTGTGATATATCAGGCTTGCAGAAGAAGCATGTCTCAGGCTTGTGAAGAAACTGCATGGGTGTACTATGTTTATGCTGCACTGGAATGTGTTCACTTGTTTAGCATTTTTAGGTCTTTTTGGGGGGGGGGGGGGAAATTAGCAACAGAGATGATCCTAAGAATATCGGGCCTCATTACGAATACCCTATTTTTGCCTTCGCGTTCTATCCCCATCGCTCCCAGTGGACAATGCAGGTTTCAGGAGAACCTCTCACTTACAGGGGGTTGTGCAGTTCTGTGCCCAATCCCCCCCTCCTTCCGATACATCCTAATTTCCCAGCCAGAGATTTCACATGGTGTGGCTTGGCCTACTGGCAGCAATACCGTTGATGTAGACGTGGCTTGGCAGGTGTTCATTGTATTCCCCTTTTAGACGAGCATTCAGGGGAGTGGTCTGTAGCTGCTTTAGTTCTGTAACTTATCTTATCTTATCTTAAGTGCCATTTGTAGAGCGCACTGTCGCCCAAGCTTCCTGGCGCTTGGAAGAGACATGAGAGATTTCACCGTTTCTTACTGCTGGTAAATAGGGTTAGTGTTACAGGGGGAACGGTAAGATGAGGGGACTAACATACATAATGCTGCAAGTGACAATGCCAAGTAATACCAGAAGTGACATGGAGCAGGGTAGATATGTGCACTGCATAATAACAGAATCTCGAATGGCGCGGCTGGATAGACTGGAGGATCTTTAGGCTTCTTAGAGTGTTATTTACAAGTAGCTGAGGATGTCATCGTATAGGCATAAGTTATTATTAACTTAAATGTTCATATTTCCCTCACAAATGGAACGATCATTGAGAATAAAAAGGCTTGCCCATATTTGACAGCAAAGAATCAATACATTGTGCAGAAACATTGCTGGTATATTTCTCCATCTTATGCTTTGAGTACAACTTCACATATGCGCAAACTAGTCAACTTCATTTTCAAAAAGATTGAATTACTAATATGCAGATTGCTACGGATTCATCTTCAAGGTCCTCGCCTCATTCTCCACAAGACACCCACCCCAATAGGCCCACAGATCTCCTGTAGAACATTGAGAAGTCTCCCCAGGCAAAAATAATTGATCAGCGCCACAGAACCCCTCAAATGACGTGCGAGAAGCGTCGCTATTCATAACCATCTATCCCCTGAAACATGATTTGAGAACCAAAGACTGATTCAAGTCTGCAATAATGTCCAGAGCAGTGACCTTCATGTGGTAGAGCATACTACCTATCCCACAATATTCTAAACTTTGTCAACCATTCTCTAATGGCTCCATCTCTGGGAATCCTGCACTCCTTAAAAACACCGAATTAAAAACAGCAACCCTGAAGCACTGTGATCTAAGACTAACTTTCTGGGATGTTAGCGTGCAAATCTCTGCTTACTCTAGAACTGATCCATGGTGTAGTTCAAGGAATAAGTGTATATCAGGATTGTTGGCTTTTGCTGTTGAAGTATAGTGTGGCTGCTCCATTAAGAGGATATATTGATTAACATGAGCAGCAGGACAGTAATGCCATAGAAACGACAATAGAGTTACATAGCTTGATATGTAGCATGGATAACATAACGCAGGGTGCCTGAATAGGACATTATGTAAGGCCTTGCTTGTCTGTGCGCACAAAACCTTAGAAACATTACCTGGATGAACAAACAACAATTTAACATTAGTGAGAAAAATGTGAGGAGCAGCAATGGAAGAAAGAAGGACCTCGTCTGAGGAAACAATTACAAGCAATGTAAATCTTTGCAATTACGATTAGTGAAAAATTGCATTAAGCAAATACAGGGAGAGTAGTAATAGAAATCGGATAAAGGGAGTCAGAGAATATCTACTCCCGGCTCCACAATCTCTTGTGTACCATCCAAACGTAAGGATCCTGATTCAAAGATTTTTAGGTCTTGTATATTTTCCCTCTTTAAGTTAAGTTTACAAAAAGTCTCAGAGGTGGTACTTCCCTGGGTGTGGTTTGTAGCCTACTCTTTACTCAGGTGCCAGAAAAGAAGTGCACTTCAGTGGGAGGGCCTGTGCCTGCTCTGCTGGGCACCTCATTTTTGTTTTGCGCACTGTATTTTTGCACAAAAATGCATACCTCCAAAATCCAATGCTTGACCTTTTATGAACATAAAGACAGGGTTCTATTTTGAGTAACTTTAGAACAAGTGCAATCTGCCAATAGGCAACAACAAAGGATAAGGTAGATGCTAAGCCTACAAGTCAAAATAATAAACCATCCTGCTTGATCTGACACTGGCAACTCTAGATTCTAAAACTTGTCCCATTAAACTTCTCCCACACACTTATCCAAAATAACGTGTTTCATCATATGAAACCCAGACTATTTATAGATCTAGAGCCCCTGGAACAGGGTGAGGTAGCTGCCAAGAAAGCAAATTATCTATAAATGGTTTTAGGTCAACATGTACTTTGGAAGGGAAGTGACATGGGAGTCAAACTGAACTCACCGTCACAATAACTAATTCATGAATGTTGGGTAGGATATTGTCCAGAGGGAAGACATTTGCAACCAAAAATGCGATAAAAAGGGCATAAATGGCTTCCACACAAAATACCTAATCACTAAATAATGCAGATGACTATGCTCGAGGACAGTCTCGTCGGTTAGCAGAAATTATGACAGCCTACACTGTAAAACGAGAATCAGGGTGTTGGTATACGAGGACCTTTACTGTACTTCATGTAGAGATGAATGAGGTACTCCTGGTATACTAAAATAAAACTCCTTTTTTAAACTAAATTCGAAACAAAATAAATATTTAATAAAAAATGTGTTGGCAAGTGCACTGAGCCTACCCTGACACTTTCTCCGAGGTACTTTGGCCTGGGCACTTTTGCAGGAAGAACGAGCGCCTTGAGCCAGAAAATTTCCAAAGCACTTTTTAAACTTCCCGGATCTGAAAGAGTAATTTAATAAAGAACCTAGGTGAAGTCCAAATGGCAGAATATTTCTTTTTAAATCGGGTTATGGTGTATTGCATGTTTTACATTTTGAGGAAGTGTAGATAAATGGAAAATAATCATGTAGAAGGAAACACTGGGAAAAAAAAAGGTTTCCAGGTCCACTTGCAGTTACCCATTATTACTGCCGTCAAGTAACTTTCAATGTAGCCTCAGTTTTAAGTAAGTGAAGGGAGCTTCTCAGCTGTGCACTTAGTTTTCTCCATTTGTACAGCTACATAAGCACTAAAATGCAAAACTTTACACACTCTGCTTCCAAAAAGAGCCTCTGCAGAGATGGAAATGTTTGGGAGATATTTCTTCTAGATATGTTTTACAAAATAATCAGTGGCATCTGATATCTTCAAGGTGAGCCTGTTCCAGCATGTATGTCTAGCCACAGAACAGCTCACTATGCCACTGTCTTAACTGTATCTATTAGCAACAAAGAGTTGGCTCTAATCAGTTAGGCTGAGCACTTATATCTGAACAACAAAAGAAAGTGCCTGAACTGATGCAATTAATCATATATGATTAAACTAAAGGAAGAAATTATATTTCCACCCTAGGTTTTGCTAATTAATAGCTTTTTATTTATTCATTTTTTAAGACAGACTGTCTTAACTGAGCACTGAGGACGCCTTATCTACCCACCACACGGGGTTCAGATGTGTGTGAAACAGATCACCCATAACATGCTTGGAGCAGGCATCTGCAAGTTCATTAATGACAAGCTCCAAAAGTGTAGCGGTTGTGCCGGTTTACCCAATATATGGAACACAGTGGCATGCTATGCTTACGTTTTCATTTTGCCATTAAAACAAGCATTTACAATGCAACGGTCTCGCCTTTGCAAAAGTTAGAGCTATTGGCATTGTAAATGACAACATTTGTATTTATGGTGTTGCTTTTGAAAACAGATAAATAAATGGAATTGTCATTTACAATGCCAATAGCTTAATCTCTCGCAAATGCCACACACAAACACACAGACCCTCACACACAGAGCACCACACACAGACACAGAGCCACACACATAGCCATACACACACAGAGCCCCCCCACACACACAGAGGCCCCCCACACACAGAGGCCCCCCACAGACACAGAGCCCCCACACACACACAGAGCCCCCACACACACACAGAGCCCCCACACACACACAGAGCCCCCCCCCCACACACACAGAGCCCCCCCCACACACACAGAGCCACACACACACACACACACACAGAGGCCCCCCACACACAGAGGCCCCCCACAGACACAGAGCCCCCCCCACACACACAGAGCCCCCACACACACACAGAGCCCCCACACACACACAGAGCCCCCACACACACACACAGAGCCCCCACACACACACACACACACACACACACACACACACACAGAGCCCCCCAACACACACACCGAGCCCCCCCACACACACACCGAGCCACACACACACACAGAGCCACACACACACACACAGAGCCACACACACACACACAGAGCCACACACACACACACAGAAAAGGGGAATCCATCCCATATATTAGATGTCACGTGAATTTTTGAGAAAGCCTAAGTTACTAGTACTGGGACACAAAGGAAACTACCACCCCTAGCTGCCAAGTAGACCTGTGGCAGAGGTGACACTGAGAGCTAGTCCTGGCTCAGGAGGTAACAAAACAGCATTTTGGAATTTGCAGTTTAGCTGAGGGACCCACATAGTGAGGCCTTTTGATCTGCAGGTATGGCTACTGGATTATATTTTGGGCCGGTGATGATTTCCCACATGTACTCTGAACACTGTTGCAATACGGGTTTATGCCGTGTAGTTTTGGGGGCTATCCTCAAGCCCCTGGTGGGCTCTTTCTCTTCAGTGTGGCATGTTAGCAGGATGGATGACCAGCTGGTCTTAGGTCCTCACTCACCTGGGTGGGACATGGTGGTGACGCTGTTTCCGGGCTCGGTATTGAACACCACCACCCCCATAGCGCCCTTGCTGGCTGCGTTCTCAATCTTCTCCCGGAAGGTGCAGTAGCCCCGCTGGACTAGCGCTATCCAGGCGACCTCCGGGGGCGCCGTGAAGTTGGCGCCGGGCAAGCATGCAGTGTAGCCCTCGTCCTCGGGCACCGCCACCACCCCCTGCACCGGCGTCCTCGGCGAGTGCTGGCTGAACATCCCCAGCTCCCCCACGTCGGAGCGGGTGTGGTTGTTTTTGGTGTAGGTGCAGTTCAAGTAGGCCGTCCAGATGGAGGTGCCCGGGAGCCCGGCAGGGTCCGGGCCGCCAGTACTAGCAGGAGAATCGTCCACATTCCCGTCAGGTGCATCCTACCCAGCGGCCTCTCGCTGCCCCGGGAACCAGCTCAAACCAAGAGGGCAGGCAGGGTCACACTCCCGAGAATAGCCCGAAAAGGCGCTTTATCCTTCGGCTGGAGCTCTTCACACTCAGCGCGCTCCCTCCCCTGCGGCATGGGACTTTGCATCTAGACTGAAAAACAGATCCTTCCTACAGTGCACCCCCTCTTTAGAAGATACGCAATGGTACACGTACGTTTTACAGCTCAACACGTAAATTACTGTGAATGTTGTGATTTTCATTATAAAAGAAGGGTTGCTATGTGTTTGTCTCCCGTTTTTTTCGTCTTCTTTTCTGTAAAAGTTAAAGGTTTGTAAACAAAGCACCAGAAAAACAAAACCCACCAACTACAGGGGCAAACCAAAGATTAAAACAAATATTACCAAGCTACTACTAAAATAAGAGATACCACATAAAACAAGCGCTCGCCATTTGTCTCCAAGCCCAGTCCTTTTCAGATTGGGGGGGGGCATGTTTTTGACTTTCTTTCTAGGATGTAAACAATAGTCAAAAACACGCCCCCGCCCCGTCTGAAAAGGACGGGGCTTACAGACAAATGGTTCTTCTTTCTATCTAAGCCCCATCCTTTTCAGACTGGGGGGCATGTTTTTGACTGTTGTTTACAGCCTAGAAAGAATGTCAAAAACACGCCCCCAATCCGAAAAGGAAGGGGCTTAGATCCAAAGAAGAACGTCACTGGGACCTCTTCTCCAATGGCTGAAACCGTTTAGGAGGCCAGCCAATGGAGAAGAGGGGCGGGGTTAACCTCGCTACTCAAAGTCATTAAATCTCACGAGTGCGCATCAGACGCCACGCGAAACCTAAAAACATAAAATGGAAAACAAGAGGCTCATCCCATCAGTAAGCTCAAATAGAGGTGAAGTTACATCTCAAGCCAAAAGAAAACCTACCTTCCTTTTGACATTGGCGTATTTATGAACTTACAGCAGCACTGAATAATCACTTTACATATTGCATCAGATCCCAGGAAGTTACATCTCAAAGACTCCTCCTCTGGGCCGCAATCACACCTGGGCTGCGAAACTCCAATGGTCTAATTAAAGGTGTTCTATGATCAAGTTCAACCGAAAGAACCTATAACAACAACTTGCAATCAAACTACCTCTGCATGGGAGAACACAAGATGCTCAAAGTTTAGCTCCACCCACTTCCTGTTCTGTATGGAATCAAAAGACCGCTGCAGTAATGTTTCTTGACTTAGGTAAATCATTGCAATTTAACTAAAACGTTGATTAACATCTGCCCATGTCCATATCTCAACGCAAGAAAAAGAAATCCCAGCTAATCACACAATACCATAAATAGACACTAATATTTAATTTCTCTTTATCCCTCGGAGCAGGACGCGTATAGGTAATAACAAATGCCTTTGATGGTGGGTCCTGTTCTGGATCACTGCTTCCCCAGCAGCAGGGCCTTCATGGGCTTCAGAATTAGAGGTGCCTTAACAGGGCAGACCATTAGAACATACTATCAATATTTCCTCAAAAGCAGACCTTTTCAGGTGAGGCACAGCACTCCTTAAACAGATGGTCATCTAGGTTACAGCTACTGCATTACAAGACCATCAAGGCTTGTTGGTAGCATTGGTGGTAATCCTACGACAGGGGTGTGCTATGCGAACACAACTACACTACCTCAACACAGCGTCAAAAGTTAACCTGCAGTTTCCCGCCGAGGCAGACTAGTACAAGTTGTTCAATAAAATGCACATAATTGCCAAATAGATTCTGCAGGTGGCCATTGAATAACCAAGTCATTCACATTATTGGACTGTTCAGCGAGTCGACCGTGTATCATCACCTTACAAAATACCTTCACTCACAACCTACTCATAGTGCTAAATCCTATTTTAAGGTATGGATTACCGACGCCTATAACGTGTAACGGCGCACATTGTGTTCAGTTAATAAATTTAGTCCGGAGACTATCACCTTGCTCCAAAGAGCTACCATTTAGCAGTCAAACACCAACACAACAGCGCCTCTTGGGACCTCGCATATCTTGCCACACCTTTGTTTTAATACCACAACGCACACGAGATGACACACCGAAATCAATGATGCAACAGCAGGACCGTAGAAACGCAGGAAACGAGTCATCACATTTAAACTGACCGAAGGTTCTCCAAGAACACAATGTTCAAGTCAAAACGTAAAATCAGCTGATCTGGGCCTATTTTGCAGAGCGTCTGTCATATAAAGCTACAAACGGCGCCGAATTCTTCTAGCCTGCGAGAATTGCGAGGCAGAGGTGATTTACAGCGTGCAGGTTTCACACTGCAACATGTTCCATCCGAAAATGGGTCAGCAATGGGGGGTGGGGGTAGCCTCGGAATCTCGCATGCTGTAACGCTCACATTCCGGGCTTCCATCGGGTAGTCGCCCTGTAAAATGATCGTGGAACGAGCGAATGCCCCCCCAATTACTCGAAGCATGAAATCAATGAATGACTTCTGCTCGCTGGCTGTTCATTCAGAAGACCGCAAACGCAATTGCCGACCTGTTCTTAAAAACGAAATAAAAAGACGAAATGTAAGCGTAAAAGCACCTACCACTGCCTCGCAATCTGAACGTTCTCATACAGCCAACACAGGAGCTTCTACTCCCACACAGCTGCACTGAGCATGCCCGCAGGTTCTCCGCCAGCTCAGCCCCGAGCATCCTGGGATTGGTAGTTTGCCTGCGTGAGCTGCATGCATGTAACCTGCTGCAGGAGACTACAGCTCCCAAGCTGGCAAGTAATTTTCGAAACGATGCTTGCATTAGTCACCGGTAAACAAAATACAAGGAAGAGCATCCCCGATCCAAGGACAGCGGTGGTGGCAGAAGAATATTATAAAATTGGTTGATGAAGATGCCCCCGCTTTCCTACCGTCTTCTGTACACACTCTCTAATTCATTTAAATCTAATTACTAACACCAAAACCTTAATGTACCCGTCCGTGGTTCAAGCTCGGCAGCAGTTTGCATCTAATTTAGCCATTAAATTCCCTCTTAAGGCTAATACAATTACTCCCGTTATTGCTGGGTTTTTTTTTGCAACGGAATGTGTTAAAAATGTACTTTTTCCACATAATTGTAACTGTCTCTAGGACATAGCTGTCAAGTTTTCTATATACCACTGTGCGACATTTCCATGTTTTCGGTGTGCTTAAGTGTGGCATTTTAGGTAGAGAAAAATCAGATGACCTTGTTTGATCTGGTTTGGAAGCACATCTTCTTCTAGCCCTCTAGCCCTCTTAGCCTGTGTGTGACATGAGAAAATACCGTTTTTCCCAGCCTACAGCACTCTGCATTCTGGGACATGTAGTTTTGTTAGGCCATTAAAGACGGGCTTCCTAGCTTTGTGATGTAAGTTGATACAGCGGAAAATGTTCCTGGGCACTCTTGAAACTTAGTAGTTTAATTTATTACTAAACGGACCCATCCATGTTGGTTTTTCACACGTTGCTCATGGGAACCAGTTGTCCATCCTTAATACACAGGTTTAGTTCATAGAGGAATGTTCATGAATACAGCGTTTTGCATACAAGTGACAGACCGGTCTCATTCATAAAATCCGTTTGTTATAGAGCAACAAGTATCAATTGTTGCCAACTTCAATGAGAAAGTACAGAATGCAACATTTGCAAGTATGGCCACATTTTCAAAGTACTAGCACGCAACTTTAGCTAATAATCATAAATATTTTTTTCATTTTTGTAAATCTCCGTCGTATATGTTCTAAAGGGTATTCACACAAAATGTCCACGTTCTACATTCTTGCACTAAAGAATTGCACCTCTTTTCAAAGTCAATGATGCATTACAATTAGAGTAATTGACATGGTTTGCTAATTCAAAATACATTCAGAATCATTATGTTCACATGATGATAACTAAAGCTTCAATTAAGCTGTCAAATTGTATTAATTTCTGATTAATTCGCATAATTGTAGAAAATACATTTTATGAATTATTTGATCTTCAGCATGTTCTTGAACTCGTAAAAATTCGAACTGTTAGCATGTTAGACACTCAATATATGTTTTCTTCACTTTCTAAAGTCTGAGCAAACTTTTACAGTGCTTGTTTTACTCATTACTTCATGTGTTTCTCTTCCGTGTTCGCAGTGCACCTGTATTTCCTTTGTGAAATTTCATTATCATGTTAGATTTTTTATTGTGTAAAGACTGATCAGCTTTCACACTGGATCAAAGTGATATTTGTTAACAGGGCAGATTTGCCTTGACCATGTAGATGATCTTATAGTTTGATGATTAAACAATGACATTGTGCTTTTAGTAAGGAATGGTCTATGTATTTCCTAGTCTGAATAAATGCAGATATTTCCTCGAACATGTATGTAGATCAGTGCAAACTGTGTTAGGGTGACCAGATGTCCAGGATATGCCTGGACAGTCCGTTTTTTTTTTCAAGGACTGTCCTAGTGTCCCGACATTTAAAAAAAAAGAAATACATGTTCCCGTTTTGAGAGAGGGCCACTATGCTGTGAAGGGTCGTATTCACACATGCCCTCTCATCACACCTGGGACAGAGCTTACTTGATGAAAGAGTTTCCTTCTGTGCAACCTAACCTCAGTCACCAACACAGCAGGATTTAATGAGAGGTAAATCAGTCTTCATGGAGCCCATCGCCCAAGCAGGGATTGCAAACCTCCTGCCCTTGTAACAAAAAAGTTTCGGGGAGGAAATATGAATATATATACTGGAGGGCTCGAGAACACACCACAAGTCCCAGAAAGCTAAGCAGCATGAGAAACAAATCAACGCCCACTGGAGGGCTGAAAACAATTGAAAAGGACATTACTCGACTGGTGTGAGCGAGATGTCGAGTCAAAAGTCCTCTGAGGAAAGTCGGAGACACGACTGAAACGCGTCAGGACTGCCAGAAAATAAATGAATTTTAAGAAAATTACCTGTTGGAGTGCGGCTCGTTTCTTGTCCGAGAGGAGGAGAGTGGTAACAATGTGAACGGGCTTGGATCCGCCCGGAGGATCGCACAACCAGGAAGTGCGCCTCAATTTGCCCGAAAATGAACCAAGTGGAAGCCCGTGAAAACGTATAGGGCAAGCTGGCGCTACCTAGACCTGCTAAGGTATGGTTTCCCAAAGATGTCGAAAGGAGGCATGTAATGGGAGCAACAGCATGCAAAGTGAAAATGGCAATAATTAAAGGCACAACCCACTGGAGGGCTCGAGAACACACCACAAGTCCCAGAAAGCTAAGCAGCATGAGAAATAAATCAACGCCCACTGGAGGGCTGAAAACAATTGAAAAGGACATTACTCGACTGGTGTGAGCGAGATGCCGAGTCAAAAGTCCTCTGAGGAAAGTCGGAGACACGACTGAAACGCGTCAGGACTGCCAGAAAATAAATGAATTTTAAGAAAATTACCTGTTGGAGTGCGGCTCGTTTCTTGTCCGAGAGGAGGAGAGTGGTAACAATGTGAACGGGCTTGGTTCCGCCAGGAGGATCGCACAACCAGGAAGTGCGCCGCAATTTGCCCAAAAATGAACCAAGTGGGAGCCCGTGAAAACGTATAGGGCAAGCTGGCGCTACCTAGAACTGCTAAGGTATGGTTTCCCAAAGATGTCTTACGGAGGAATGTAATGGGAGCAACAGCATGCAAAGTGAAAATGGCAATAATTAAAGGCACAACCCACTGAGGGCTCGAGAACACACCACAAGCCCCAGAAAGCTAAGCAGCATGAGAAATAAATCAACGCCCACTGGAGGGCTGAAAACAATTGAAAAGGACATTACTCGACTGGTGTGAGCGAGATGCCGAGTCAAAAGTCCTCTGAGGAAAGTCGGAGACACGACTGAAACGCGTCAGGACTGCCAGAAAATAAATGAATTTTAAGAAAATTACCTGTTGGAGTGCGGCTCGTTTCTTGTCCGAGAGGAGGAGAGTGGTAACAATGTGAACGGGCTTGGTTCCGCCCGGAGGATCACACAACCAGGAAGTGCGCCGCAATTTGCCCGAAAATGAACCAAGTGGAAGCCCGTGAAAACGTATAGGGCAAGCTGGCGCTACCTAGAACTGCTAAGGTATGGTTTCCCAAAGATGTTGAAAGGAGGCATGTAATGGGAGCAACAGCATGCAAAGTGAAAATGGCAATAATTAAAGGCACAACCCACTGGAGGGCTCGAGAACACACCACAAGTCCCAGAAAGCTAAGCAGCATGAGAAATAAATCAACGCCCACTGGAGGGCTGAAAACAATTGAAAAGGACATTACTCGACTGGTGTGAGCGAGATGCCGAGTCAAAAGTCCTCTGAGGAAAGTCGGAGACACGACTGAAACGCGTCAGGACTGCCAGAAAATAAATGAATTTTAAGAAAATTACCTGTTGGAGTGCGGCTCGTTTCTTGTCCGAGAGGAGGAGAGTGGTAACAATGTGAACAGGCTTGGTTCCGCCCGGAGGATCCACAACCAGGAAGTGCGCCGCAATTTGCCCGAAAATGAACCAAGTGGAAGCCCGTGAAAACGTATAGGGCAAGCTGGCGCTACCTAGAACTGCTAAGGTATGGTTTCCCAAAGATGTCGAAAGGAGGCATGTAATGGGAGCAAAAGCATGCAAAGTGAAAATGGCAATAATTAAAGGCACAACCCACTGGAGGGCTCGAGAACACACCACAAGTCCCAGAAAGCTAAGCAGCATGAGAAATAAATCAACGCCCACTGGAGGGCTGAAAACAATTGAAAAGGACATTACTCGACTGGTGTGAGCGAGATGCCGAGTCAAAAGTCCTCTGAGGAAAGTCGGAGACACGACTGAAACGCGTCAGGACTGCCAGAAAATAAATGAATTTTAAGAAAATTACCTGTTGGAGTGCCGCTCGTTTCTTGTCCGAGAGGAGGAGAGTGGTAACAATGTGAACGGGCTTGGTTCCGCCAGGAGGATCGCACAACCAGGAAGTGCGCCGCAATTTGCCCGAAAATGAACCAAGTGGAAGCCCGTGAAAACGTATAGGGCAAGCTGGCGCTACCTAGAACTGCTAAGGTATGGTTTCCCAAAGATGTCGAAAGGAGGCATGTAATGGGAGCAACAGCATGCAAAGTGAAAATGGCAATAATTAAAGGCACAACCCACTGGAGGGCTCGAGAACACACCACAAGTCCCAGAAAGCTAAGCAGCATGAGAAATAAATCAACGCCCACTGGAGGGCTGAAAACAATTGAAAAGGACATTACTCGACTGGTGTGAGCGAGATGCAGAGTCAAAAGTCCTCGGAGGAAAGTCGGAGACACGACTGAAACGCGTCAGGACTGCCAGAAAATAAATGAATTTTAAGAAAATTACCTGTTGGAGTGCGGCTCGTTTCTTGTCCGAGAGGAGGAGAGTGGTAACAATGTGAACGGGCTTGGTTCCGCCCGGAAGATCGCACAACCAGGAAGTGCGCCGCAATTTGCCCGAAAATGAACCAAGTGGAAGCCCGTGAAAACGTATAGGGCAAGTTGGCGCTACCTAGAACTGCTAAGGTATGGTTTCCCAAAGATGTTGAAAGGAGGCATGTAATGGGAGCAACAGCATGCAAAGTGAAAATGGCAATAATTAAAGGCACAACCCACTGGAGGGCTCGAGAACACACCACAAGTCCCAGAAAGCTAAGCAGCATGAGAAATAAATCAACGCCCACTGGAGGGCTGAAAACAATTGAAAAGGACATTACTCGACTGGTGTGAGCGAGATGCCAAGTCAAAAGTTCTCTGAGGAAAGTCAGAGACACGACGGAAACGCGTCAGAACTGCCAGAAAATAAATGAATTTTAGAAAAATTACCTGTTGGAGTGCGGCTCGTTTCTTGTCCGAGAGGAGGAGAGTGGTAACAATATATATATATATATATATATATATATATATATATATATATATATATATATATATATATATATATATATATATATATATATATAAAACACCAAGAGTTGCCTCCAAAAGACGAAGCCGCTCACAACGTGCAAAAGCCATTTATTTCAAGGATTTCCATCGGCCTGGCTCGGCACACAAGTAGAATGCCAGACGCGTTTCGGGCGGAGCACGCCCTTGGTCACTGGCGCATAAACACAAACAGCAAGAGCAGACCACCTGTGCACTAAATATCCCGCCCCAGTGGGCGTGTGCTTGAAAAGTATTCTGGTCTGTGAAGTCCGCTCATGATAAAACCACAGTGGGCGCCATTTGGTCCTGTGAAATGTTAATATTACCCCAGTGGGTATGTGCAGCACAGTCAGGTTTAGGAAATATAAATCCTCGAAATGGACACGCTGCTTGAGTAGTGCCTCTTTGTCTTCCGCACTACCGGCCCGCATGATGTGCAGTGGGGCTCCGTCACGGCAGGGCATGCCGTTACATCTAAAACACCAAGAGTTGCTTTCAAAAGACGAAGCCGCTCACAACGTGCAAAAGCCATTTATTTCAAGGATTTCCATCGGCCTGGCTCGGCACACAAGTAGAATGCCAGACGCGTTTCGGGCGGAGCACGCCCTTGGTCACTGGCGCATAAACACAAACAGCAAGAGCAGACCACCTGTGCACTAAATATCCCGCCCCAGTGGGCGTGTGCTTGAAAAGTATTCTGGTCTGTGAAGTCCGCTCATGATAAAACCACAGTGGGCGCCATTTGGTCCTGTGAAATGTTAATATTACCCCAGTGGGTATGTGCAGCACAGTCAGGTTTAGGAAATATAAATCCTCGAAATGGACACGCTGCTTGAGTAGTGCCTCTTTGTCTTCCGCACTACCGGCCCGCATGATGTGCAGTGGGGCTCCGTCACGGCAGGGCATGCCGTTACATCTAAAACACCAAGAGTTGCCTCCAAAAGACGAAGCCGCTCACAACGTGCAAAAGCCATTTATTTCAAGGATTTTCATCGGCCTGGCTCGGCACACAAGTAGAATGCCAGACGCGTTTCGGGCGGAGCACGCCCTTGGTCACTGGCGCATAAACACAAACAGCAAGAGCAGACCACCTGTGCACTAAATATCCCGCCCCAGTGGGCGTGTGCTTGAAAAGTATTCTGGTCTGTGAAGTCCGCTCATGATAAAACCACAGTGGGCGCCATTTGGTCCTGTGAAATGTTAATATTACCTCAGCGGGTATGTGCAGCACAGTCAGGTTTAGGAAATATAAATCCTCGAAATGGACACGCTGCTTGAGTAGTGCCTCTTTGTCTTCCGCACTACCGGCCCGCATGATGTGCAGTGGGGCTCCGTCACGGCAGGGCATGCCGTTACATCTAAAACACCAAGAGTTGCCTCCAAAAGACGAAGCCGCTCACAACGTGCAAAAGCCATTTATTTCAAGGATTTCCATCGGCCTGGCTCGGCACACAAGTAGAATGCCAGACGCGTTTCGGGCGGAGCACGCCCTTGGTCACTGGCGCATAAACACAAACAGCAAGAGCAGACCACCTGTGCACTAAATATCCCGCCCCAGTGGGCGTGTGCTTGAAAAGTATTCTGGTCTGTGAAGTCCGCTCATGATAAAACCACAGTGGGCGCCATTTGGTCCTGTGAAATGTTAATATTACCCCAGTGGGTATGTGCAGCACAGTCAGGTTTAGGAAATATAAATCCTCGAAATGGACACGCTGCTTGAGTAGTGCCTCTTTGTCTTCCGCACTACCGGCCCGCATGATGTGCAGTGGGGCTCCGTCACGGCAGGGCATGCCGTTACATCTAAAACACCAAGAGTTGCCTCCAAAAGACGAAGCCGCTCACAACGTGCAAAAGCCATTTATTTCAAGGATTTCCATCGGCCTGGCTCGGCACACAAGTAGAATGCCAGACGCGTTTCGGGCGGAGCACGCCCTTGGTATATATATAACGCTCAAATCCCTCCAACCTCGGGAAAGGAAAAACAGCACTCAGGTAGTGGCAGATGAACAGCGGGTTTATTAATCGCAGCAGCAAACAAACGTTTCGGCTAACGCCTTCGTCAGTGTATCGACCAACACAAACATGTTTCCAGTTTAAATAAAGTTGTGAGTGCTTGAGTAAACATCGACAAGGGGTCAGCCCAACCAACACGAAGACGGGCGCCATCTTGGAATGGGTTCCTAATATAGGAACTAATGCAGAGTCACACCGTGAATCGGTAAACATACATACATACTGGGCAAAAAGTAAATACTCAAAATGTATATACATGTAAATATATCAACATATGGATACAATAAAGCCGTGGATATATATATAATTCAGCCGTTATAGTTAGCTGAATTAACAATAACTCGCACCCCTGCAATGCACTACTTATGACCTCACATATTACATCACTCATGACAAGGCCAGTGACATCACTGATGGCATCTCAAATGACATCACTCATGACATCAGTGATGACAGCACCCACTTACATCACTGTAGAATCTTTTATACACCCACTGCCACACCCATTCACAGACTCATACCAGTACTTACACACCCACTGTCTGATTCATAGATCCACACACACATCAACTTGCTCACCCATACTGCCACTCATACACCCGTTCACTCACTAGTACAGCCATTGACATATCCACATGCAACATCATTAACAGGAATTCCGACTTGAACTCAACTCCTCAGTATAGAAAACATGGATTATTATTAACCACACCTATGATTTGAGCTCAATTCCACAGATACCTGTGACTAACTTACTTCCATACTCAAGTTGAATACTTCCTCCCTGGCTGAACCAGTGTTCAACATTATGTTGCCGTTTTGGTCAGCTTTTCTTGTCTGGGTTACTGGTGCCTATATATTCTGGAGTGTCTGAAGTATTGCTGGATTTCTAGAGTCTTCTTTAGCCTTCTGCACCATTTTCTTAGCTATGTCAGTTTTCCATCTCCTATTCAAGCATTAACATTGTTTTGCCAGTCTAGCATGTGTCTTGTGCATTCGCTGCCCATTGATTGGCTCGATTGGGCAATGGTTTCATCCAGCATTTCCATACCAAGCGCTTTCAGACCTCTTTGTACCCACGTTATGTAATGGACCTTTTTACCTACCTGAAAGTGGAATCCACATGAAAAAGTTCACCAGATTCTGATGTTTTTGTCCAATAATGTATTATCAGGGTTCAAAGACCCGTCTTTCAATGAGAATGGTTTGTGATAAATTAATTTTTAATATTGTATGTTATAGGCACCTGGCGATGAACTCCTTTATCAACAGTACTTTTCTGAAAAAAGGAAGTTGCCCTAACTAGGATATCCTGTGGTGTGGGCTGCATGGCATGACTTCCTTGACCTACTCCATGTATACACTCAGTGCCCACTTCTCCTTCCTAAAAGTTAGAATCTGGGCAAGTAGGATTAATATATTTCCCCTGTAAACCCTCTTCTATGTTCTGTTTTTTGTTATGCATATTGACGCCAACCTATCTATGGACGCACAGATCAGCCTGGTCACATCATTGTGCATCTATCAACTAAGGAATTTCAAGAAAAAAAGGATTTTTTACTAAGGAGGCAAGTGTGGCGATCATGCTGGCCATAAATATGTACAGGCTGGATTATGCCAATGCTATCTATTTAGGTCTCCCAGTCAATTAAACCCACAGACTGCAGCTGATACAGAACCAAGCTGCCAGATTAATCTTCCAGCAACAAAGACACTGCCAAACTAAGCCATTGATGAAGCAGCTTCACTGGCTTCCTGTGGGTCAGCGGTCTATGCTTAAGACAGGTGCATGCTTTTCAATGCACTCCATGATAGGGGCCCTAAATTTATCTCCACAAAGATTTCAATGTACCTTCCCAAACGGAACCTAACATCAGCTTCAATGAATCTGCTGACAACTCCTAGATTTAAGCGCAAGAGAATGGGTAGCTCACGTTTTTCTATGCTAGGCCCCAAATTTTGGAACTCTCTACCGATTGATATCAGACTAACGCCGGACTACATTGGTTTCAAGAAAAAACGGAAACTTGGATGTTCACCCAAGCCTATTGTTAGATCATACCTCGGGTGGCGACCAACCTCCAATAAGCGCCAAGAGACCTTATGGTGTACGTGCGCTTAACAAATCCCTAAAAATTAACAATACAACACATTGCAACACTTTCCAAAGATCAATAGAGGGTGGTACTGCATATTCTGCAGTTCCAACTTTTATGGGCATTCTTTAGTGTTTTACAGCCGCTAACACTGCTTGCTAATTGACACTTGCATACAAATTAAAGATTAAAGACATGCACCTACATGCAGCAAGTAAAACAGCACTTTACTGCAATGACAAGGACAATGCACAGCCCTCGAGGCATTTAATCCGAATTTGTACCCAGCCTCTCTGTAATAGACAGCAGAGCTTTTTTTTTAAAAGAACAACTCAGTGGTTTTGCAGTAAACCATGTCACCCAATGTAAGTGAACGTTAATAGATAGAGTGGGGTTCTTGGTAGCTGTTACCAAGGAGACAGTCCTTATTCAAAGAATTTGTAACCAATTCATTGACAAAGTGATTTTCTTTTGCTGAAAGTATCAACTTCAATCATATTCGTGTATCAGTTCATTTATGGAATCTTCTCTGTCCTTTTTTTTTTTTTTTAGGAAAGTCTCCAGTTCCACTCCCTTTACAAATCAAAAGTGCTGGAATCTCTCCGGGATGAACTGCCCTCTGGTATGTTAGTCTGTGGTCTCAAATACCTGTACTTGTTTGTTGTTGCAAGTGGTCTGTTGTACAAACTGTTGTTTTCATGTGGATGGGAGTAAGTCACAGTAGAGAGTACTTTTTGTGCAAAGGACAGTGTCTATTATATTTTACAACACAGACAACATTTTTCAAAATTTCTGTCAGTATTTTATTCTCTGAAATTGATCATCCTATTATTTTATGGTTGGCCTTACAGCCAGGGCCGGCTTTAGCACTGGTGGCGCCCGGTGCGACGATCGGTTTTAGCGCCCTCAGACCCCATGACCGTCTCCTTGGATTCTCTCACTACCACCGGCATAAGTGCCCCTCATCTCTTCAATCATAAGTTATTGCTAAACACAGCACACCCCCTGAGGTCTGCACCCCCTCCACAGGTCAGCGCCCAGTGCGTCCGCACCAGTCGCACTGCCCTAAAGCCGGCCCCGCTTACAGCTTTAGCTGTCTGCCAGGTGATGTCGGACATTGCCGCGGGGCAGACATTACTCTCAATGCCGGTGTTTGCCCCGAGGTGATTTCCGCTTTCTATTTTTATATTTTTAGGGGAAAAAGAAATCAGTATGGCAACCATGAAAATATATGTTTTTTTTGTTTTTTTAATCTCACATTATGATTAACTTGTACTGAAAGAAACGATGCTTTTACCTCTCGCCCTCACCCCTTCACCTCTTATTTACCAGCATCTGCGTAAAAACAATGCCAAGGCTGCAGCCCTACCTGACCCTCCTCCCCCTCTGTACTCTTCCTGCTGTGAGAGAGTCGTCGGCTTTGTGTTGGTGTTTTTTTTAGAGTTTTAACACAATGCTGGTTTTCACAGACTATGATCGCCAACACTTTGTTAAAACTTTCTGAAACACCAGCATGGACACACAGTGTCTACTGGTCAGATATCTCACAAGAAAAGGAGGGGGTGGGCAGGAGCGTTCATAGGCCCAGCATACTTGGAAGGAACTGCATACTCTTGTTATAGTATTGCCAAAAGACAATGCATCAGTTTAAAACAATGTTGGCTTTCACAATCTCTGTCCACTGACCCTGTCTTAGAGGGAGTGGTTGGGCTCGGCTCTTGTTGGCCTCAAGGATCCAGGAGGGCCAGAGCCAGGCATCTGGTTCCAGCCAGGCTCAGGCTTTCAAGAGCCCGCCCACCTCTCTTAGCATTTACAGCCATTGGAACTGTTCAAGTGCCATTCACATTTTTCTGCCATCCACAACAGCTTACAGCCTGTGGCAATGGGGCAGCTATAGCCATTGCCTCTATTGCTGTGAGAGTTGACATTTTTCTCAACACTTGCATATCCTCTTGAAAATGAGCATGCTTTAAAGCTAGGACTAGAGATCCACTTTTCTAGTTTTCCCTTTACTTCTTTTATAGCCTCCCTTTTGTTTCTATTTTTTATCTTTAATTCTTTACACAGTGCTATCGGGCCTCTCACCTAGTTTTCAAATCGCACTGTTAGCGGCTAGTGCTGTTGGGCCACTTATTACCTACGCAGCACACACCAAGCTGGGGTCCACAGTGCAAATTTTGATTTTGAACATATTTTTTTTGCAAACAAATTAGAGCCACATTCAGGCAACATCATTTTTTCCCACTTTTATCCCTTAATATTTTCCATATGTTTGTAAACAAATCTAAATAAAAAATCATTAATCCTCTAACCAGAAGTATCATAGCCATCAAGTCAGGCATATTGACTTTGCCAATGCTTGTTGTTTTTGGTTCTCCAAACAGCATAACAAAAGAATGAGTCGGTTTATAAGGCCTTTGTTGACCTGCTGTCAACAAGCTTAATTCAGGACTTGCATGTAGAAATATGTTTATTTGACACATGATTTGGAGGAGGGGAGTAACAGGAGTTTTGCCAAAAAACATCAAAAGTCCAGTCCACCCTTCTCTGCATTGCCCCACCACATCTAAAGAGTAGGGAAAGCTGGCGGACCCAATAGCAGAGCCTCAGTTGACTCCAACATCAGGCAGTATTGAAACTACTGCATTAGGACAGACCAGCCATTTAGGGTAACTGGTCCTGTCCACCTTAATTTCCTGCCTTACCATTTTGTTGCAAGGCTGTAGAGGTCTTGCACAGAAAAATACCAGTACATCAGAGACATTTCAGAAGAGGATCCAGAAAATGTGTCCCCATTGTTTGAGTACATTTCGAGAACCCAAATAGACACATTTATGGCAGAAGAATTGGGTGGAGTGATAGGGAGAAGGCATAGGGTACGGCAGCAGCAGAAACAAAGACATTGACATTGGAGTCAAGAGTGTGAGGAGGCCTGGGTGGACTCTGGGATTGCTTACTCAACAGTTTGATTCCTGATGTGGCATGTACTGTAGCTGTGTAGCCGTCTCAGACTGCACATGGTACAAGAGGCAGCACAGATGTCTAAGAAGATGCACGAAGACAAAAAAATACAGATTTAAGCAATGCTTCGACATGGTACCGATATCAATTATATCCAAATAGGTCCAACTCCGGATTTAACTCTTGGACTTGTCTTGCACTAGTATGCAAAACCTTGAAAAGACCTGCAGAACAATTCTTTGGGCCCCATATGTCATTTACTTTGTGCTGATGCACAGGTCAGCAGGGCAGTGACACAGCAAAAAGCAAATATCTTTATATGTGCTTTCCCTTGGAAAATAGACAGATTTTCAAAAGGAGCATGGGCAGCAGACTTATAGAGTACTACATCGCTCAAGTGGGCTGACAAAAGGAGAAGACGTGTCTGAAGAACAAATTTACAGAATAAAGAATAATGGCGTAGACGAACAAGCAAGGTGTGTTGCCAGTGAATACCATGCTTACATGAGCTTATCACAAAGTGGAAGAGGAAGGATGAGGTATTCACTGGTGCCACCCTTGAGATATTTCTCTCACTGTCTCTCTCTCTCTCACTCTCCTTTCCTTCCTAAAACACACACATGCACAACATCTATCATTGTGAAACCTGAAGGTAAGTGGTGTTTAGCACGCATGACAGAATATACATTATCATCGTTGGCACCATGTTTCTAGTTGAATCGGGCATTAGTGGTACATGCCATCCTAGGTGTAAAGAATGAGATTGATGAACAGAGGTAAATTGTATGGTTTGTAATGGACATATGACTCTTCACACTTCCACGTATTAGCTTGAAGTCATATTAGAATGTGTTTTCACACAGTCATTGGTCACATTTTCATACAGATTTATGCCATATCCCTGCAGTTCGAAGCAGTTCTTTACCCACCCTGCATAGGTACTGCCGTAACAGAAATCATTGCAATGACGTTACATGCCCCCTATGCAAGAATATAATGTATGTTCCCATATAAATTTGCCATATTACAACAGACTACTGTCATGAATAGAATGTGGGTTGTATCTGCTGCCTGAGTCATGTACTCAAACCGATTCCCATTGATTATTCCCCTGCTTGAAAATCCCCCAAAGCAGTAATTAGCTGATGAAGACATAATATGGTTGCATTTCCTCTTCATATTTAGAGCTGGTAGTTGAATAGTAATTCAAGCTGAGTTGGGGAGACCTATTGCTGTGGATATGTCCTGTGTAACAGAAGCTGTGTGTTGCTATTTAATTAGTAATGTCATGGCATTTCATATTGCTAACACTTTACCTGATATTTCTGTTGGTAACCCCACCTAAAACGTGCAGCTGAATCCTAGTGTATTGTTAACGGATGTGGTCACTATGTTGAAAGTTGGACTGAAACCGTCAACATTATCGGCGCCCTCTTGCTCTCCTTAAACCTTATTAGCGCGCAAAACAGCCGCCATTTTGGGCACCATGGCTTCCCTGCTCTCGCCGAGAGCCAGTGCGCCTCTCTCTCCCTCCTAGCTTCGCTGGCAACCCCCTGCTTGCACCTGCTGCGAATCATAAAACCCCTCTTCGGCGCTGCTCTGCCCCAGGCCCTCATCCTGTTCCCAGCGCGACACCTCCCTTCTTCCCATTTATGATCCCCGGCCCTTTGATGCAAACCCCTTTTTCCGTGTGCCCGTCTGTCTTCCCCGTTCCCAGACCGACACCCAGCTCTGCCGATACCAATCCCTTGCCCCTCCCCGTACAATAGAAAGCTTCCCTCCTCAAAGGACCCCCGAGATGATCAAAGCCCCCCCCCAACCCACGAGATCCGATCGAACCCCACACACTCCGTGAATCGGCGGAATATCCAACTGCGCGATGATCATTACCTGTTGTGAACGGGGCGGGGACTTCCACTGTAACCTTACGTGGGAACGGGCTGGGAAAGGGGGGATTCTGAGGATGTCTTTCCGTACATCAAAGTATCAACGAGAATGTGTTACATGCAATAAACAGATAAACGTGTGTATAAGAGGCCAGGCCTCAGGGATGCAGTTAGAGCACCTCAGAACGATACCTTCTGTCCGTTTCGTTGTGTTCTCCTCCGGAGAGAATAAAAACCTTGTTTCCTGCCTTCCAGTCTCCAGCGCCTGCCTCTTCAATAGTTTAACTTCTTTGTGGGTTCAAGAGGCGACACCGCCGGGCAATACTTAAGGATCTTATATTCTGGTTGGTAGTGCCCCCCAATTATATTTTTCTACAATTGGCGTCCCAAGCGTGGGGCCCATCAGCGACCCATGGATCCAGTGGGAGAGGTCCTGACGACAAAGTGAACGACTGCAACGATCGGGAACGCGTCTGTCCGATAGACCCTCGTCTGACAGCCGATCATCCGAACTTCACTGGTTCCGAACAGACCTCTCTCGAGTGATCTACGGTCCTGACTGGGAACCATCAGGAGTGCCGCGAGGATAACGAAGAAGAGAGGACGATCGGGCCCTGGATTCGGAAGACAGGAAACTGTCCATGCGGTCCGGGTAAGGTCGTGTCACCACGACAAGTTGCGAAAAAATTGCTTGATTGCTTGTTTGTTAAAAAATACTAGTATTGCTCTTTTTATTTATTTGGAGATTCACTGTCTGCAAACGGAGAAACAACAGGCTCTCTCTTTGCAAGCAGTGGAGGATAGGTAGGGCGGCAGCCGTGCTTATTTTTCTCCCCCACTCAATAATCACTTGAAACTGAACTGTTGTTCCCAAAAACTATTGTTTCCTGGAGATTCCCTGTCTGCAAACAGGGAAGAGACCACCCTTTTTGCAGATGGTGAAAAGGGTAGGTAACGCAGATCTTTGCGGACCTACTCATTCTCCCCATTGTTATTTATTGGTCTTTTTGTTATTTTGATCTATGAGGGATTCACTGTCTGCAAACGGAGAAACAACGGGCTCTCTCTTTGCAAGCAGTGGAGGATAGGTAGGGCAGAAGCCGTGCTTATTTTTTCTCCCCCACTCAATAATCACTTGAAACTGAACTGTTGTTCGCAAACTATTGTTTCCTGGAGATTCCCTGTCTGCAAACAGGGAAGAGACCACACTTTTTGCAGATAGTGAAAAGGGTAGGTAACGCAGATCTTTGCGGACCTACTCATTCTCCCCATTGTTATTTATTGGTCTTTTGTTATCTTGATCCATGAGGTATTCACTGCCTGCAAACAACGTAGAATAGAAATATTCTGTCCAGTCTTTGCACCTAGTGATAAGATAGGCAGTGCTGACTTTTTAGTCCCTCGTTACGAGCCGTCATGTCTGTCTTCTCCCCACTGATTAGTAGCCTGTTTAGCCCGGACCGCCTATTAGAGATGGACCATCCAGCCCCACTGGAAGGCACCCCTAATAAGGACATGTTCATGAAGCATGGATTGACCGCTATAGCCTATAGTAAACTATGGCATAAATATACAAAAAAGGGTCAAGAAAGTCAATGGCCCCTGATAGGATCCTTCGATGATGATAAAATAAAAACGCTAGAAACTGCCCTGGGTAAAAACAAGACAACACCTACTATGCTTGACAGCTTCGGCATGTGGCGAAAAGAAACTGAACAACGTAAAAAGAAAACTGAGAGTAGGTTGGAAAAAGAGCTGCAAAAAGCAGCCCACCTAGCTGCTCAGAGACTAAAAAAGGAGATAAAAGAAAGAGAGAAAGCTAAACAGAAACTAGAAATGGAAACGCCAAGCCAGTGTCCGGTTAGAACCCCCTCCATGCTCTACCCTGATTTACCCTCGAAACGACAAGCCAATGAGGACCTGCTGTTAGGTCCTCCTATCATCTACATGCCCCCTCCATATGCCCCTTCTCAACCCTTGGCGCAGCATGCGCCACCCCCAGGTACAAACGAAGGTACCGCCACAGCGTCGGCCCCAATGGCCTCTGTGCCAGCCGAACCCCTTGTATTAAAACCCGCACCAACAACAACGTTAGACGACCATGAGACTCGAGGGGCTGGCCCTGCAAGAACAAACAGGCTAGACAAAGATGAGCGAGCGGGGATCGACAAAATAGCAAGGACACTGGTAGAAAGGAAGGATGATGAAGAGTACATCGCAGATATGTTCAGCTCGTATATAGGGAGTCACAGACGACATTTTACCGTACGACTGTGTTATCATGTCTTGAATGCATACGAGGACCGATATCGAGACAAAGGTCCCGAGAGTCTAAGGACTCTGTACCGGAAGGTCGATATCGGGGATGAGGGCGAGTGTGATGTGTCGGACCTCCTTACGCGTACGCTTGAGGTTTTCCGCCACCTCACTGAACGAAAACCGGGAGCTAAATCCGCAGCCCCCGTAGTGACTGAACCACCAACCGAGCAATCTAACACCATGATGCCGATACGTGAGGCTGCCCCTTACTGGGTTCCTCCTCGGGGTACAGGGACTCACGATGATGCAAACAACCAAGATGCGAAGGGAAGGGTAGTGTACAACTGGGTCTACCAGCCATGGGACCGGCAAGAGATACTGACATTCCGGAAATCTCTACCCGACCTACGTAAAAACCCCACTGCCTTCTATACTGAATTGGGTACAGCCCTGGGTTCAACGATCATGACCCTGGCTGACATCGACTTGTTCTTCGGGTTATGTCTACCAGCTGATGTGTGGAAGCAAATCCGGAAAGTCGACCACCTTGAGCTGTTTGGACATACCTGGTCACAACTCGATGACCTGGACAAACAACGGGGACCAGGACAAAAGCCGTTGAAATCCATTCTAGACCTCCCAGATAAAATCGTAGAGAAATTAAAAACCCTAATCCCAGAAAAGAAAGTGGATTGGTCGATAGTAACAGCCTGTCGCCAAAAACCCCAGGAGGATGTATCGGAGTACTTCTCCCGGTTCGAAACGGTGTTCTCCGATTACAGCGGCCAAGACATGACCACTGCAACCGGACACCATCTGTTCGTCCAGAATTATGTTAAGGGCCTATCATCGGAAATCTCCCAGAAACTACAAGCCAGCGAGAGTAGTTGGGCAGCCTCCAAACCTACAGCGATTCTCCAAATGGCCCAATATTATGAGCACCAGAAAAATGAAACCGATAGGGCGACAGAGAAAAAGAAGAAGGACTTAAAAGAGAGGGTGATGATTGCCAAACTGCAAGGGGTGACTATAGGACGGGACCAATACCGGGGAAACTACCAGACAAACGTCCCTAAGACTACATTTCCCCAGGACCGCACTCTGACTTCCTACAGTGGACGCACAGACCTTCGAGAAGACCAGTGCGCTTTCTGCAAAGGGACTGGCCACTGGAAATCCCAGTGCCCAGTTCTTCTGGAAATGATCAGAAACAAAGACCCCAGGGATGTAGCAAACGGACCGAGACCTAGGGGACAACAACGAGGGCCCCCAAATGACGCGACTAATGACAGATCAAGCAGACCAAATACGTTCGATCGACCCAGGCAGAACCAATATCAACAATCTGACTATGACGACACTCACGCCTTCGCATAGGACAGCCAAGGGCGAGGGAGGGATCCAGTCGAGCTCTATGTTGACCAGCAGGGCCCTTATGTCACTGCTAAGGTCCTGGGTACCAAGTCTCCATTTCTGGTAGACACTGGCGCAACACGTAGTGCGTTATCTAAACGACTGATTCCAAGGGCACCCTTGTCTGGCTCACTCATAACATCGACAGGTTTCGATGGAACGCCCTCCACCAACCCTTTGTCTGCCCCGATTCTCTTTGACGTAGAAAACAACACCACCGACACCACGTTCTTGCTTTCCTCCAATAGCCCTGACGCCATTATGGGACTTGACTTACTGAAACACTTCCGAGCGACGATTAGGTGTTCTCAAGATGGAGTTCGAGTGTTTCTTTACGACAACCCCGTTCTGCTTAGACATTGTTCCCCCCGACACATGTTTTCCATCACCGACGTTGACGCGTCCCTGCTTGACACTCTACCTCCGTATCTGTGGGCCAAAGCAGATTCGGACGTAGGGCGTATGTTAATTGACCCAGTGCACATTACTGTCCGACCAGACGCAACACTCCCAAAACTCCCACAATATCGGATATCGCCAGAGGGCGAGAAGGCATTGGTAATGATTATCCAGTCACTGATAGACGCAGGAGTGGTAGAGGAAGTGGTTAGCAACGTTTGTAACAGCCCTATCTTGCCCATTATCAAGAAGCAGGGAGAGGGAGATGAGAAAGCATACCGTTTCATCATCGACCTCCGAGAGATCAACAAAGTGGTGGTACCCCAGTACCCTGTGGTCTCAGACATCACCACCATCCTGACCTTGATTCCATCCACTGCCACCACCTTTTCCATCATCGACCTCAAGAACGCATTCTTCTCCATCCCCATCCACCCAGACAGCCGATATCTCTTCGGCTTTACCCTAAAAGCCCGCTCATATAGGTTTTGCCGAGCGCCTCAAGGCTACACGGAAAGCCCTAGCATCTACAGCCAGGCCCTCAAAAGACAACTAGACCAAGTCCAGTTACCCGACGGGGTGGTGTTGGTACAATATGTCGATGACATCCTTTTGGCAGCCGACACCACCCCTCTAGCGGTTACCGCCACCATTCAACTCTTGCACTTCCTTGCGGAAAATGGCCACAAGGTCTCCAAGAAGAAGTTGCAATTCTGCCTACCCCAGGTCACTTACCTAGGCCACCTTTTGTCCAAAGATGGAAGAAAACTCACCCCTGATCGAATCCAAACCATTCTAGATACCCCTGTCCCTAAAACCCAGAAGCAGGTTCGCTCCTTATTAGGCCTCACCTCCTTCTGCCGACAATGGTTACCAAACTTCAGCCTCGTTGTAAAACCACTGCTTTCTCTGCTAAACAAAGACGTCCCTTTCCCACTCCCTTGGACTCCTGAGTGTCAAACTTCCTTCACCGAACTACGAGATGCCCTTTGCTCAGCCCCTGTCCTGGGTACCCCTGATTACAAAAAGCCCTTCTCCCTTTACACTCACGAAAGGGAGGGGTGCGCTTTATCTGTCCTGACCCAGGCCATCGGCCCTAAGCAACGACCGTGCGCTTACTTCTCTGCCACTCTTGACCCTGTCGCCAGAGCCTTGCCTGCCTGCCTTCGAGCTGTAGCTGCTGCTGCAGTCTCTATCCGACAGAGTGAGGGGATTGTACTCTCGAATTCCCTCACGGTACTGGTACCCCATGCAGTCGACACCCTCCTGAACCAAACCAAGACACAACATCTGACGAGTGCACGACTGACTGGATACGAACTGACCTTGCTTGCCCCCCATATCACCCTGAAAAGATGCACCACACTGAACCCAGCAACTCTGTTACCCTTGCCAGAGAACGATCCCAATGTGCACCCCGTACATGACTGCGTGACTCTTACGGACGAACAGACCAGGAGTAGGGTCGATCTCAGAGACACAGCTTTCCCTGACCCCGACGGGGAGTTGTGGGTGGACGGTTCTTGCATCAAACTCTCCGATGGTACCACTTCCGCTGCCTATGCAGTCACCACGGCTCGAACTGTGGTAGAAACAGCCCGCATCACCCAGCGATCTGCCCAGGCAGCGGAACTGATTGCTTTGACGCGAGCCTGCATCCTGGCAACAGGAACCACAGCGAACATTTACACCGACAGCCAGTATGCCTTCGGGGTGGTTCACCATTTTGGGCTCCTCTGGAGGGAGAGAGGATACTTGACCTCACACGGCACACCCATTTTGCACGGGGATCTAGTCTCCGCCTTAATCGAAGCTGTCCTCCTCCCCAACAAACTTGCCGTTATCAAATGCCAGGCACACAAGAAAGTGACAGACATTATCGGACAGGGAAATGCACTAGCCGACATCACCGCCCGAACGACAGCTGAAAATAGAACGACAACACATATGTACGTGACCAGGTCACAAGCAGAAAACTGGACTGACGCCAAGGACACAATTAGAGACATACAAACGACTAGCACACAACACGAATTGACTGAATGGATACGGGTGGGATTGAAAGACGATGAAGGCTGCTGGCGGACAAAGGACACGAACAGATGGTTGCTACCTGATTCGTACTTGATTCCCATATTAACCATGGCACACTCCCCTGCCCACATAGGATCAGCCCCCATGATCGAACTTGTCTCCAGGGTTTGGCACAATGACAAGATCCCAGATTCCGCCAAACGCCTGGTCCAACAATGCTTAATATGCCTGCAACACAACCCCGGGAAAGGAACTGTAGTACCCCGGGGGGGATTTGGGGTCCCAAACCACCCATTTGAAGTCCTACAGATGGACTACATCCAGCTAGACAGATGCCAAGGCCTGAAATATGTACTCGTCGTGGTGTGCGCATTTAGCAAGTGGGTGGAAGCATACCCAACCCGTGACAACACCGCTATGGCCACTGCAAAGGTTCTGTTAAAGGAGTTTTTCCCCCGTTATGGCCTCTGTCGTGTTTTATGGAGTGATAATGGCCCCCACTTTGTAGCCAACGTTATCCAGCTCATCCTAAATGGGCTGGGTATTAAACAGAAATTCCACGCAGTCTTCCACCCCCAATCTGCTGGGCTTGTCGAACGACACAATGCCACACTAAAGCTTAAACTGGCCAAAATAGTGGCTACGACGGGCCTGAAATGGCCAGACGCCCTCCCATTGGCATTGCTATCGATGCGCTCTACCCCCACCCGACATCACTTAACCCCTTATGAAGTTGTCTTCGGTCGACCCATGAGCGTCTGGTCTGCCCCGAAACCAACTTCCATTCATGACGTTCCGGATGTCCTAATGTCTGATTATCTGTACAAATTGACTGAAACTTTGTCTGTCCTTCATCAGCAGGTGCAGCAGGCCATCCCCGATGCTTCCAGGGGTCCGGGTCACGCCATCCAGCCGGGGGACTTCGTGCTGATCCGAAATTTTCAACGATCAAAGAGTTTGGAACCCCGGTGGACGGGCCCCTGGCAAGTGCTGATCACCACTCGGACCGCACTTCGAGTGGAGGGGAAGAAACACTGGCTGCACGCTCACCACTGCAAAAAGGTCTCTCCAACCCTGGCCACGACAGACACCGTCAACACCCAAGAAGAGCTCCTGAACCAGGACCGACCATCGTTGAACTGCTACCCTGATACTGAGACACTTGAACTTTCAAAACATCCTGACCCCACTGTGCCATCTCGAGAAGGGTATTTCCTGCGTCGAAAGGAGGGAGCTTCGGCTAAGTAGGCCACGGACTAAGTTAAAGGATCTCAGAACGGTGACCCAAACTACCAAGGGTTACCTGGAGAGAAGCTAAAACTAAGTCTGTGGTCCTGCCCACTACCGAGCACCTTGAAGACGAAGATGATGGAAGCGCCAGATAAGAAGATGATGGAAGCGCCAAATAAGAAGCCGACGGAGACAGCAGGAAATACCCACTACAGAAATCCGAGAATAGACAGACTCCATAGCTCAAAGACAATTGCACTCTTCATCGTAATCCTCCTCTGTTTTCTCCTCATGACTACGCTCTGGATTATGGAAGAACATGCACCTGCTCACGAAACATTCCTAACCACTGCTCAGCCTACCACCATGAAGGAACATTATCTAATTTCGCTCTCTCCTCAACTAAGAGAGAGGCGAAAGGAGTTTTGGAACAACTCTTTCGTGCAGCTACTTCACCAGCACAATCTTGCCACCAATACCACCAACTGCTGGATCTGTGGGTTGCTACCCCATGCCACTGGACATTCAATACCATTCATCCCTTCACCCTTCTCTGTCCACGGCTCCTGCCTTGCTTGGCTGATCCTCCTGCAAGAAAGCTATACGGGCAATGCCACCTCCAGCAGAACTGCAGCACATTCTTCTCACGGGGCCGGGCGAAACAAGACAAAGACACACTTCTGCCCGCTGACCCCCAGCGACTCGAACCAAATGGACATTCCGACTAAAGAACGAATCGAAATGCAGGTGTTCAACAATCCAACCAGACCCACCTTCTCCTATCTGCGGAAACGAACGGCTGCCACTCTGACTGTGGCCCTGACGGTCATCAACGTCACAGGCCACATGTGTGTAGAAGGACTTGGGACACAGCTGGTGGGTCGCAGCGCTTGCCGCTTTACCAGAACTTTGGACTCCACGGATCCACCTTCCTTTGTGTCATCCCCAAACATGTACTTCATCTGCGGCACGAAGGCCTACACCTGGCTCCCCAAAGGCTGGGGGGGCACTTGCTACATCTCCTTCGTCCTTCCTCCGACTTATGTAGCCCCAGCGAATCACCACCGGCAAAAACGAGCCAAAGACATTGAACAAGCCGACTCAACAGGGGCGCAGTTCCTCGATGCTATGAAAGGACTCGTCCCCCTCTGGGGCCCGATGGCAAACAGCCGTGCCATCCGACATTTGACTCAGGCGGTCGAGACAACCATGAACATCACAGCGGGCATCTTTGCCAACAACACTGCCGAGCTCCAAGCGGTCCGTTTGGTGGCTCTGCAGAACCGCCTCGTTCTAGATGTGGTTCTGGCGGACCGTGGAGGAGCTTGCCGCATTATTGGGTCCAGCTGTTGTACATACATACCGGACAACTCACCCTCAGTGTACAAAGCCATCGAACATCTTCACAGACTCTCTTCGGAAGTTCACCAAGAGCAAGAAGAATGGTCGCTTGGTGGTTGGTTCTGGGACACCGTCAAAAGCTGGGGCTGGAGACTGCTCACCATTATCCTGATTCCCGTAGTTGTAATATGTGGCCTATGCTTAGGAATTCAATGTTTGCCACCTATGTGTTCTTTATGTACGAGTTGTATTTTTCCCAAAACTATGGACATTGGAAGCGAACATATGAGAGCATTGTATGATACCGAAGTTAGGAATTTGATGAAAATTGACATTGAGTAAAGCAAGGTGGCTAGATATGTTGAAAAGGGAGGACTGTTGAAAGTTGGACTGAAACCGTCAACATTATCGGCGCCCTCTTGCTCTCCTTAAACCTTATTAGCGCGCAAAACAGCCGCCATTTTGGGCACCATGGCTTCCCTGCTCTCGCCGAGAGCCAGTGCGCCTCTCTCTCCCTCCTAGCTTCGCTGGCAACCCCCTGCTTGCACCTGCTGCGAATCATAAAACCCCTCTTCGGCGCTGCTCTGCCCCAGGCCCTCATCCTGTTCCCAGCACGACACCTCCCTTCTTCCCATTTATGATCCCCGGCCCTTTGATGCAAACCCCTTTTTCCGTGTGCCCGTCTGTCTTCCCCGTTCCCAGACCGACACCCAGCTCTGCCGATACCAATCCCTTGCCCCTCCCCGTACAATAGAAAGCTTCCCTCCTCAAAGGACCCCCGAGATGATCAAAGCCCCCCCCCAACCCACGAGATCCGATCGAACCCCACACACTCCGTGAATCGGCGGAATATCCAACTGCGCGATGATCATTACCTGTTGTGAACGGGGCGGGGACTTCCACTGTAACCTTACGTGGGAACGGGCTGGGAAAGGGGGGATTCTGAGGATGTCTTTCCGTACATCAAAGTATCAACGAGAATGTGTTACATGCAATAAACAGATAAACGTGTGTATAAGAGGCCAGGCCTCAGGGATGCAGTTAGAGCACCTCAGAACGATACCTTCTGTCCGTTTCGTTGTGTTCTCCTCCGGAGAGAATAAAAACCTTGTTTCCTGCCTTCCAGTCTCCAGCGCCTGCCTCTTCAATAGTTTAACTTCTTTGTGGGTTCAAGAGGCGACACCGCCGGGCAATACTTAAGGATCTTATATTCTGGTTGGTAGTGCCCCCCAATTATATTTTTCTACAACTATGGAATTGTGATACCATTTGTTAGTAGCTCATGAGGATTTTCCTTGAGCAGAAGTAGTTGTAATTATAGAAAAGGTTGGAGACTCCTAGCCCAGGGCATTTTGGCCTCTGGAGTCACCCATGATGATGTTCCAAAAAGGGCAGCTGCAGACCATGCACCTGATAAGAGTATAACTGAGCTGAGTAAGACATTCAGAGTGTGATTTTTGACCATGAATGATGGTCAAAAATAACTGGTGGCACAAGGAAAGGCGATGTTGAAGACAATAACAGGGCTTTGTAGATTTGTGTACAATAAATCACTTTCCTAGAGATGCATACAAGGTTAGCGGTTACCAAGATTTAGCAAATCTGTAGATCAGCTGGCAAATGCGCTGTTATACTGCAAGTCAAGAAGGGGCATTGCAGTGGCGATGTCGCCATGGGTTTATGTCTACATTGGAAGAGCTGCTAACAGCTCATGTAGCCCCTGGGAAGCAATCACTGCTCCTGAAATGGAAGAGGCCTCCATCCTAAATAGCATTTTATTGATCCATGGTGGACGATGCACCAGGAGTTGCAGTAGTGAGGGAGAAGAGGATGGTGAAGAAGCGGCTGGTGAGAGATATAGAGAAGGGAGAGGCCCATTACATGTGACATAAAATCTGAGTCTATTTAAATGTCATAATTGAATATTAATATTTAAAGCTTTGAAGAAGCAGGAACACGGCTAGAGATTCTTACACCTTGCAAGGGGTTATTATATAGGACTGTACAACTTGCCTAATATTTATCTCAAAAATGGCCATTGGTGACATCCCACTGTTTAATGTTGGAGATACTGACCTGTGTGCTCCGGAGCAGTACTGCTTGCACACAGGATCAGCTCGAGCTGGCGCAAGTTTGTATGTTCACACAGCAAGTATCTCCCCTTGTGACCACGAGGCTCCAGCCGGTCAGTCCATGATGCCCTGCGGCTCTAGATGCCTCGTGGACCGCTGCCAGAGATGCTCTCCTTCCTCCAGGCGAACTTCTTCCTTGAGAACTGGACTCTTGGCACAATTCTTGAGAAGGTAAAACTTCAGTGGGACTTGTCTAGTACTGTATCTGACTCACTCTCCATTGCAGCTGGCTTGAACTTTTGCATTTGACCCGGTCTGGCGCAACCAGATCTCCCCGGTTGGTGCTTTATGCTTCTAACTACTACATTTCAATTTATTCTGTAAAAATTCATAACTCCCGTACTACTTATTGGATTTTAATTGTTTTGGTCTTGTTTTGTTCATTCAATTAATCTCTATTCTTCTAATCAGGTGTGGAATCTTTTTGTGTGGTGTTTTCACTGTTTTACTGTTTGAAGTGTTGCACAATTACTTTACACGTTGCCTCTTAAGTTAAGCCTGACTGCTCTGTGCCAAGCTACCAGGGGGTACGCATATGTTAATTTAGGGTGTGTTTGACAAGTATTGTGGTTCCTGCTTGGACAGGGTGCATGCCTCTGGCAGCCAGAAACCCAATTTCTAATAATTAGGCTTATTCTTTGTTCCAATTTTCCTTTTTCTGAAATACATGTTGACCAGGTATGTATTCTGTGGGATTGTTCTCTCTTAAGATGGTTTGACACAAGGCAAACTGTTTAACTGGATGTGCAGTATGACCTTGAAAAATTGAACAATTATGCTCCTTCACATATCATTATCATACAAACTTTCAGCAAAATTTAGATATGTATAAAACCTGTCAAAATAAGTTTCACATTACATAGTAAATAGCTTTGCTCCTTGTAACGTATTTGCTTTCTCTCTAGAATTTTGGCACCTGAATGATACTTCAACACAAATACTTTTCAAATCAAGACATAAAAGGAAAAAAAGACAGGTAAGTCATAGTTTGCAATGTTTAATATAATAAACTAATATGCTTCTAATTTGCAGTGATGTTACTAATATACAGGGATGTTAAAATAGAATAGGTACAGTGTATTTATAGAGGTTTGGCGGCCCTATGTATTCACACTGCTTAAGGGAATACCAACTACTCATGGTGTTTATGATCATATTTCAGTGTGTTACTTGGTGATGAATTAACTAAAATGTGGGCACACTAATAGGCAAGCAAGCAGTGTAGAATCCATACTTTTAATGTGGGCAATAGAAAATTAAATAACACAAAATGCTGTCACTGAGTAACTTTTTGAGTGAACACTTAGGATCACATTCAAAACATGTATAGCTTGCCAAAATGCAACTTCTCACACTAAAATGTCATCTGTGAGTGGAGATAGCAAATCCTCTATCATAGATTCAGGATTGGGGGACATTTAAAGCTATTTTTAGAACTCATAAGGGTAGAAGTAGAAACAGAGATGTTCTCGGTTGTGGGGAAGGTAGGGCAACTGTTAGAAAGGTAGCTAAAAGTTGCAAAGTCGAGATTATGTGGTATCCTTACAACTTCTCACTCATTTATTAATCAATCAAACAGGATTTATAGAGCACGGCTAATCACCCATGAGGGTATCCAGGCGCTGAGAGAATAGCTACTTAGGGGTCCAGTTGAACAGCCAGGTATTGAGTCCTTTCCTGAATTTCAGAAGAGAGGATGAGGTCCAGAGGGTTAGGGGGAGGTTGTTCCAGTATTTTGCAGCGAGGAAGGTGAAGGAGCGTCCTCCACTGTTGCTTCGGTTGATGCGGTGGGTGTGTGCGAGGGAGAGGAAAGCAGAGCACAGGTGTTTGGAGGGTTGGTGGAAGTTCAAGCAGTGGTTGATGTATGCTGGTCCTTGATTGTGAAGCGCCTTGTAGGTGTGGATCAGCATCTTAAATTGACATCTCTTCTGAATGGGGAGCCAGTGGAGCTTCTTGAGGTGGGGGGTGGTGTTTGTCTGTTTGGGGAGGTCCAGGATGAGTCTGGCAGCTGAATTCTGTTTGGTTCATAGTCTCTTCAGGAGGTGCATGGTGGTCCTTATGTAGAGTGCATTGCCGCAGTCCAGCTGGCTGGAGATTAGGGCTTGAGTGATGGTTTGTCTGGTGTTGACAGGGAGCCATTTGAAGATCTTATGGAGCATGAGAAGGGAGAGGAAGCAGGCGTTGATCTGGTTTTCAACGTGAGCTTGCTGTTTTGGATGATGCCAAGGTTGCGAGCATGGTCTGTCGGAGTGGGTGCTGGTCCTAGTTCAGAAGGCCACCAGGAGTCATTCCACTGGGAGGTGTTGTTCCCAAAGATCAGCTCTCCGTTTTGCCTGTGTTGAGCTTTATGCAATTTTGATTAATCCAGTCGCAATCCCCGTAATGCATCTGTGGAAGTTGGCCTTCGTGATGGAGAGATCTTCTGAAAGGGAGAGGATGAGCTGGCTGTTGTTTGTGCAGGATATGATGTTCTGCCGATATTGCCAAGGGGGTTATGTAGATGTTGAAGAGTGTAGGGCTGAGGGACAAACCTTGAGGGACACCGCAGATTATGTTCTTAGGTTCTGAGGTGAAAGGTGGTAAACGGATTCTCTGGGTTCTTCCGGTGAGTAATGATGATTTTCAATTTGAGGGCGACTCCTTGGATTCTGATGTGATGCCTCTTTTTAAGGTTGTAGTGGGATAGGGTGTTGAATGCTGCTGAGAGATCGAGGAGGATCAGGGACGCTGTTTCTCTCCGTTCAAGGAGGGTTCTGACGTCGTCAGTGTCAGCGATCATGGCGGTTTCGGTGCTGTTGTTGGTGCAGAATCCGGATTGGGAGGGGTCCAGAAGATTGTTAATCTTCAGGTGTTCTGTGAGTTGATGGTTGATCGCCTTTTCTAGGACTTTGTTGAGAAAGGGGAACAGAGATATGGGGTGGTAGTTTTTGAGTTTCTTTGGGGCCGGCTGAAGGTTTCTTGAGAAGGCATTTGACTTCTGAGTGTTTCCATACTTTGGGGAAGGTGGCCATGGTTATGGATTAGTTGAAGATGGCGGTGAGCTAGCTGCTGATCATTTTGCTGCCAAGGTTCAAAATGTGGTGGGGATAAGGTTCCATGGTTGCTCCTCAGCAGATGGAGTTCATGATTGCTGTTGTGTTTTGTATGGTGAGCTGGTCCCAGGTCGTCGGAGATAGCATCGGGTTTTGCATTCGTAGTAGCATGGAGGCTGAGGGTGCCAGCGGAGTTTGACGTTTTTGTAGATGGAGGAGATCTTGTTGTGAAAGAAGTCTGCCAGAGTGTCACAGATTTCCTGAAAAGGGGTGAAGATGTTTTCAGTGTCTAAGGGGTTGGAGAATTCTCTGACAATGTTGAAGAGAAGAGTTCTTTGCTGTGGTTACAGCTGGCTTTGAGGCAGTCACCACAGCACTCCTCTTTGTCTCTTTCAGTAGTTGGCGGTATTGTTTGAGGGACGACTTGAAGGTGGCTCGGTCTGTGGGTTCCAGGCTGGTGTGCCATTTCCTTTCTAGTCGCTTGCAGTAGTGTTTCGCAGTTTTCAGTTCTGTGGTGTACCAACTGGCCTGTATTGTGGGTCTCATGAGTTTGGTGGGCTTGATGGGGGCGACTCTGTTGGCACAATTGGTGATCCAAGCAGAGAAGTTTTTGACAGCCTATTCTAGGTTGAATGTGGTGTCAGGGTGGGAGGTTTTGAGGGCGTCGATCCACTCATTCTCTGATACTTTGTTCCAGCTGCAGTGTGAAGTGCTGGGAGGCTTGGTGGCAGTGCCAGGGAATCCTTTGATAGTGAAGTGGATGAGGTTATAGTATTTCCAGGTGAGCTTGGTGACATTGCAGTACTTGTCTCTGTCACTGCCCGTGAAGATGGAGTGCTGCGTAGTGTGTGGGGTCAGTAACTAGTTGGGTGAGTTGATGTTGTTCATGCTTTGGAGGAAGGTTGCAGTGCTGGCGTTGTCGAGGTCATCTAGGTGAAAATGTAGGTCTCCAAGGAAGATGTAGTGTTTGGAGTCAATAGAGAGCATGGTAATGAATTCAGAGATGTGTTGCAGAAACTGTGGTGTGGTCCTGGAGGTCTGTATGTGAGGGTGCCTCTGATGGTGTTTTGCCATTGATTTGTAGTTGGAAACTGAGTTGTTCCATGATCGAGGTAGATAGTCTGTGGTGGTGGTGCAGTAGAGGGTTTCTTTGTGGATGATGATGAGTCCACCTCCGTGTTTGTTGATGTGGTCCTGGTGTGCTATCTTGCAGCCAATTGGAATTGCTGAGGCAATGTCGGGAGCGGATGTGGGGTTGAGCAAGGTCTTGGTGAGAAAGATGATGCTGGGGGTGAGGGAGGGGATGGTGTGCTAGATCTCGGTGGCGTGCTTGCAGAGTGATCATGCAATGAGCAGGAGGCAGTGGAGTTCTTCCGAAGCAATTATGGTTGGCATGGTGGCCAACCGCGCAGCAGCCTCCATTAAGTAGGGCCGGGAGGTGTGCTTGGAGGCAGTGGGCGTGGCCTGCCAGGGCGGGAAGTGGGAGAGACATGTAGCGGGAAAAATCTGGGGGGAAAAGCGGTGGGAAAAAGCAGTGGGAAAAAGCAGTGGGAAAGCAAGTGGGAAGAGAAACAACAGAAATGAAGAAGGGCAGTACAGTTCAGTAACCAGTGAGGCAGTGAAGGAGCAAGGGCAAGCTGTCACGAAGGACCTGCTCATTGGGACTGAACTACCGCTTCCATTAAGAAGGTGTTGGGAGGAGGAAGGGTGCTTCTATGCTCATTGCCCTTTTCAGAGTCCCATGTGTTTCAAAACATTTTCTCAAGCTCTTTGTAGCTGAATCTCAAAGTATCGCATCTTGGGGTCATTTTACTTTCATTGTAAATTAGAGTGTCACAATTTTTGAATAAGCCAGTTTAGTTACAGGCCACCTTCCAGTGATATACACTTCCTTCAGTGACCTGACTTCAAACCTTCTTTTCCTCATAATCCAATTCCAAGACGTCCTTTTAAGGACCTGAGCTATGGGAGAGCCTTCTGATATGAAAAAGATCAGGAGGGACAATATAAGATGACATTTGGGAGTGTGTTGGCCATTGAGAATCAGTGCAAGAGAATCTTGGCCTCACTCTTTCCCTTAGGATAATGCAAGACCTATAAATTGAAACTAAATGTGGCCAGAATTGAGTCCTCTATTGATCTGACCTCTAATGGTTTTCTAATTGGTATTCCCCACTACTCGGTTTGCTACCCTGGCAAATATTGGTTGTTCCTCAGCCGGTCTCTTTTTCAACCTCAAAAAATTCAAATAAATTTCAGAGCCTTTGGAACATTTTCACTAGATTCAAATAAAGCTCGGGTCACTTCCATTCCCTCCAGCAACATATTCAGGTGTGCCAAACAGCCAAATCCTTCATACAAAAACCCAAACTCTCCCTTCTAAGAGGACACACTCCAGACTCATATCAAAGACTCCCTTAGTTTCACCATTCATTTTGAATTGCAAAACAATAAAAACATATATCTACACTTTCCAGCTGCTGTTCAAAGAATGCCTGGCACGAAAACTTTTCTTAAAAACTCACATGTCGCTCTAGTCTTACACCCTCAATAAAGATTGTCAATAAACCATGTTTAACAACCTACCAATAAACAGTACTCTCTGTTGATTTTCCAAGCTTCTATTCTTTGATTCAGTTTCATATTCATAATTGTAGGCTCTGCTCCTCCTCTTTGGTTGTTAAAATTGCTTTTTTGTAGATTACTGAAGGTCACCCAGAGTTAACAACACTTACAGAAAAACTCAATATAAAATAAAGGAATAACATGGACTGTTGACCTTGAATGCTGTTCATGAGGAGAAATGTCACCTAGACATCATGTGTGGTTCCACTGATGAAATGTGATTTGAAAGTGAGACATTTTGAGAAGAGGATGGATTGTTCAAAATCTTCAAATCCCAAGGAAAGGATATTCTTGTATTTTGGACAACTCTTGAACCCAGTTGCGGGAGCACCTCTGTGGGCAGCAGACCTACTCTACACCAAACTTCAGTTTATCTCACTTTTGGGAACACCCAGTCAGCAACTGCTCTAGTAAGCCAGAAAAAACGAAAGAGGAGAATGAGTGCCTGATTCACAAAGGGCCTCTGCACTCTTGGTGGTCCTCTGCAGTTGTGGGGGATCTCCGTACTCGGAATGGAATCTCCGCAATGAGAATTCTTATTACGGAGATTCTGCCCAAGTGCGGAGGCTCCCCCGAGTTTGGAGGCGCTTCCTGAATCAGGTCGTGAGTGATACCCACTGACTGACAACTCCATCTACTGCTCTCTTTTTGGAACTTTCAAGAATAAGCTACTGCTAAGAAAGGCACTCACTCACATATTGACACTGGACTCAATCCAACAACACAGCCTAAGGGTGAAAGCTCCCCAAGAGGCCATCTGCTCTTTTAAACCATTTGTACATTCAGCCTTCATGAGGAGGTTTGCAATGATTACAATCGGGAAGCATTGTATATTTTCACATGATGATGAGCAAAACTACATTAGTTATGTTTTTGAAGAAACTTTCAATTTTCTCACTTATGAGAAAAGATCTTTCTTATGTCCTCTGAAAGTTCACCTTACAATCAGACCCCTTAGGAGTAGACATTGCGGAGATGAATAGACCATTTGAAAACAAAACACATTCTTGGTTCTCCCAAAGAAAGTTGATAGTATATTAAATCTCTGTTTCTTCACAATCAGTACCACTGTTCCTCATTTCTGTCACTACAGGAGGAAAAGAAAATGGCCCCTAATAGACCTGGCAACTTTTGCCATGTTTCTCCTGTCTTTTCGCTCTGACCTCCTGGTTTTTGTGGTACCCTGGATATTGTTTTTGCTGGTTTACTGTTTCCACACACTTTAATACTGCTGATCAGTACTGAAGTGCAAGTACTCCCTGTAAATTGGGTTACTGATTGGTATATCCATGATTGACATATTTTATTTACTAGTAAGTCCCTACTAACGTGCACAGGTGTGCCCTGGGCAAGTAAAACAAATGCTTCTAGTGGGACTGCAGCACTGATTGTGCCACCCACAGAAGTAGCTCTTCAAAGGTGTCTCAGACCTGCTACTACATTGTCTGTGCGTAGTTTTTACTGCTATGCCGACCTGGCAAAAGCACCCACTTGCCAAGCCAAAACCTTCCATTTTCTTACATGTAAGGCACTCCTAAGGTAGGCCCAAGGTACCCCCGTGGGCAGGGTGCAGTGTATGTGAAAGGCAGGACATGTACTGGTGTGTGTGTGACATGTCTTGATAGTGAAATACTGTGTATTTTGTTTTTCACCAGTGAAGGGCTGTCTGTCCCATAGGCTTAACATGGGACTTGCCTTGTAACATTTTACAAGCATAACTCTCCATTGGGATAAGATGGAGAAATGGGGTTTAGTATGCCTGAATTCAAAATTTAAAAAGACATCCTGTAGTGAAGATGATTTTTGTGTTATGTGTTTGAAAATGCCAAATTTAGAAAGGGGGCATTTTCTTGCTTAACTATCATGTGTGCCTCTGCCATTTGTGTATTCACCGTCTGGGTTCAGAGTGATAGGAGCACGGATGTGCATTCACACCATACAGACACAAGGGGGGGGTTGAGGTGTGCCCTGCATTTCCTGGATGACTCATAGCCAGGCTGAATAGACCTGGCTGCATTTAGACTGGTGGGAGGAGTAGTCACTTGCACCCAAATGAACTGTGACAGTCTTCCACAAAGCTGTCTCCTACTCCTGGAGTGAACCTGGCCTGAGCCAGGTAGAACTGGTTCATGTATGCCAGTGGAACTTTGTGTTTGTGCCAACATCAAAGGCAAATGTGGTATACATATTGGGGCCCTGACCCCAGAACCTTTGAACTCTTTTGGCTCAAGGAACCTGCCAAGAAGGAGAGTTGGAGAAGTGGTGAGAAGAGAATACCACTTTGCTGTGTGCTTTTCTGTGTTGGCCTGCAGTAGCTGCTTCTGTCTTGGGCAGAGAAAGGACTGCAGTGAACTTTCTGCAACTTATTTCTGAGTGTCTCCAAGGACTTGAGGTAGAGATTGCCCCCTGTTCAAGACGTTTCAGTAACAGCAAAGACTTCAAGATCCTATGGGTACCAGCTTCTGGCACTGGCTGTTTCATTTGCCACAGAGGAAGCAGCTACACAATGACATCCCCGACGCCGCTGCTGGCTCCGTGACCTGAAGGCACCACAGACCCCCCCTGGTCTCACCGACAACGCCGTTTAACGCAGCGACCGAGCCGCTGCTTGCACCATGACCTGTGGTCACTGCACTCTGCACAACCTCATACCACCACCCTGGTATGCCAACAACATCGCAACGCCATCACTGATGCCGCTGCCTGCACCATGTCCTGTGGACACCGGTCGTAGAGATCACAGAGCACCATCCTGCTTTGCACTGCAGCCCTGGTCTCACCAATGACATAGCTTCAACCTGCCATCGCCTCCGCCTCCTGCACCGTAGTTTGAGGGCACCTTCCCACCCCGCAGTCTGTGCCCACCGTAGCCAGCACCATCGACTCAAGTTTGTTAGCCGACAACAGCGCTTAAAAGACGACGATGATGCAGCCTGCATTGTGACCTGCCAGCACCATGATGAGCATCGTCCCACTTCACACCGCAGTCCTGGTCTTACCGACACTGCTGGACGACCGTTACCAAGCCGCTGCCGACACCACGACCTAAGGGCACCGCACCCCCCACTGCTGCACTTCAAACGGCAGCTCCAATGCCCGCCGGCACTCCATACTTTAAACACATGGAGTTCAGCCTACAACGTGTGTGACTTCAAAGCCCTAATGACTCCTGCACTGACCTCCGGAACCGACCCCAGCCGATGCCGGCTCATCAGAGCTCATTGCAAGGTTTCCGACACCCTGCATTTCTAAAGCTACTGTTTTGCGGGTCTTCCCAACACCGTAGCTGGCCTGCGTTGCCGCGGTCAGCAAGAATTGGACCTGTGTGTTCACAACGTCATGATAGCCCGAACAGAGCTATTGACTTCATGGAACTGTTTTTAATGTCTATTTTTGCTTTATGAGTATTTTTAATAACTGTATGTTGTATACGTAATGGTTTGGTCTTGTTTTACACAGATAAATATTGGCTATTTTTCTAAAACTGGTGATGTGTCTTTTTGTAGTGTTTTCACTGTATTACTGTTTGTTATGTGCAAATGCTTCACACACTGCTTCTGAAATAAGCCTGACTGCTCGTGCCGAGCTACCAAGGGGGTGAGCAGGGGTTGTTTCAGAAGTGTAACTCCCTTATCCTGACAAGGAAAAAGGGTCCCTACTTGGACAGGGGAACAACCTGCCAACTAGAAACCCCCATATCCAACAGCCACTACTTCACAAAGCAAGGAGCAGAAGGGAGTTTTTTTATCATTGGCACTGTTTAAGTGTTTCAATCAGAAGCAGATTTTATTCTGCCGTTCAGAATGGTGAAAGTAGCAGCCACTTTCACCATATAAAAAATGCTGCATGCAAAATAGGATGGTGATCTTTACATCTCCTACCAGGTGAAACTACTGTGTTGCTCAAAGGCAGGCAGCTTGAAATAAGAGATATGTCATATGTTACTAGCTTTGACAGATACGAGGGAGACTGACATACATGAGTGCAGGAATGTTTGTTCAGCCAAAGAGCATTATGTTCAGACTTTGTACACTAACTTCCATTCCAAAGGGATGGATTCTGTCCTTTAACAAAATGATGACATAGAGCAAGGCAACCTGGGCCATGAATTTACTTTAACTTCCTAGTTGAGAAGCATGCACCTATGCTTAAAATGGTTAAGGGATATATTTCAAAGAAGGTTGCCCCTGATTCTGCCTTTTACCACCAGAAGATTCTGATTCTTACATAGCCTGATCTATGCGCTGGAAGTCTTGTGCCAAATGTGCTATCTGCAAATCAGGCATGCATCTAACATTTGCAAAGGCTTCAGTTAATTGTAACTGTCTTAAACTCTAAATAGAGCATGTTTTTGCCTCTAGGGGAATTAGCCAGGGTCCTGCATGTCACCTTGTTTTAGTTCCAGAACAAACAATCACTGAATTCTGATAATTTACAAGAACTCTGGAATTCATGGAGTTTTGCATTTTTTTCATGGTGGCAATGTTGATGAATCAAAATTGAAACATGGGGCCAGCGTGGCCAATAATGCACCGGAGAGGTCGCTAGATGAAGAGCTCCGCCTTAGCTCAGGCCTAGAATCCTGAAGATAGTAGTGGTGCAGCCACCCTCACCCACAATCATAGCTGCCTGCCCGCTGGTTTGAACCCTCTGAAGACAGCAGAGGGCTCCGGAATCAGGCAGACCCCGGGGAAAGCTTGAAAACATACTGCGCGTGCTGCCACCTGGGTCTCCTCAACGTGGCTGGGGATCAGGGGCAGCGCTGTGGCTGCAACACCCCTAGGAGAGACGCAAGCCCTGGGAACTGGCACCCTTGTCGGAGGGTGAACTACCAACCTTGCCCGCGACATGCCAAGAACACCGACCGGGACCTACGCCACATATTACTGGAGGCGAGGCCGGCTGAAGAAGTGCCCTGGGGGACAGTGTCGCAGAGTAGACGAGCCACCTCCGTGAGAGCTGAGGAGCATGGAGGGATTCACCACGGATGATAGGTGAGACCCGAGGGGTCATCAGGAAGATGCTGCAGAGCTGCAGGCGGGGCTAAAGCCGGATCCGGGGCTGGACTGAGGGGTACAAAAGCGCCATCGTGCTGAGTACTCGATCGCGGAGGCCTCACAACCTGAGGCCATGGCAGAGAGAAAATATAGCCTGAGACCAGGGGAATTGCAGTGATCACTGCGTCGAGATAAGCGGTCCGGAATTTGTAGCCATAAGCCTTTCCTTGGGTGTGATCCCCGATCCCACCTGTGGCTATGAGAGAAACGGGACCTGTGCCTGCGTCGCAAGCAGCTTGGGTGATGGCTGAGCAGAGGGGAGCTCTTGTTGATGACGCCACCGGGCCCTTGGGTGATGACGAAGAGGCAATGGCAATAATTGACAATACAGGATGACAGAGGAAGCTGTAAGTAGAGCCCGGCTGAGGGGACCGGGGATACCAAGGGACTAGAGGTAGGGCCTCTACAGCGCCTGGAGCAGGAACCGCAAGGTGAGATAGTATAATAACGCCTAGCATGGGAGCACAGAGGCCTTCGCGCCCGGGATCGTGGCAGCCTTCTGGGATGACACAGGAGGCAGAAGCATGTTGAAGGGGTGGTCGGGACCGAAGGATGCCCCCTGCATGCGAGACTGCCCACTTTGTTGAACAAAGGGAACTGGGATAGGCCTGGAGAGTCATCGGGGATGAGTCGGGCCCCCGGAGAAATATGGCCATAGCCCATTAGGAACAGGCTGAATAAATCTTACGGACACTTGCAGAACATGTAGTCAGACCTGGTGACCCCAGATCGCACTACGCATTTGGTGAGCCCTATTGACATGTGTAACCACAAAACACGTAAAGCATTAAAATCCCTTTGTGCACCTTCGGTATATATTGGGGGCGGCCACTCGCCCCAGAACAGGAAAGAGTCTCTCACTGGTTAAGAGCTCGACACGTATGGCACACATGGAGCAATGACACAGATGACCCAAGAGAGTTGGTTCACCACATATAATTGGTTGTCGATCCAGAACCAAAAGCCCTGGCATGGACGATACGGAACTGTGGGGGTCTGGTCTACAAGCAGTGCAGTCTTCCTATGGTACAATGCACCAAGGGCTAGCCTAACTCTACAGCTAATTAGGCACTGAAGAGCGAGCTGTAACCTGCTTGTTAGTGGGCAAGATGGGCAAACCCACACCAAAACAGGGGAGTGGTCCACCGGATGGAGGAGAATCCTCCCTGGGCACCTTGGTTACTGAAATGGAAGAGGCAGATGCCCATGACCAATCCATGGACACACCCTGGGATAAAATTCTGGCAACCATAGCGGACACAAAAGCCACTTTACAACACGGTATCGGGACAGTGTCAGTGGGGCTGGGTCTACTACATGCAGAGCACCACAAACTGGTGTACAGAATGAAGGAAGTGGAACTAGCACTGGAAGATATACAACCAGAACAAAAAATGGCATCGCACAGACTGGACGACCTAACCAATAGAGTGGTACCCGTTGAACGATGCGCTGAGGGCGCAGAAGTCAAAATCGCCGTAATAACATCAGAGTGGTGGGGGCCCTGGAGGGCACAGAGGGAACGGATATGGTGGCCTTCTTGGAAGACTGGCTCCAGAAGACAGAAACAATGGGATCACTCTCTTAGTTCTTTGCACTAGATAGAGCGCACAGGGTCCCTTCATGACCTCTCGCACCCGGGCGACCCCCATGCTCTGTGGTCACATGACTGTTATATTACAGAGACTGGGATGCCATAATCCAACACTCCCGTACACATGGCCCATACGTGATGTACAACAATAAGTGTGTCAATATTTCCTGACTTTATGGCAAAGGTACAACCATAACATGCTTCATTCCTAGAGGCCAAGAAAGCACTACGAGCAGAAGGTATACAATACTCCATGCAGTTCCCGACCAGACTTCAAATACAGTTGGATGGAAAGGTGCACTTGTATGACTCCCCGAAGGAGGTGTGGTCATGGCTGGAAACCTACAAGACAGACGCACAGTCTCCATGACCGCGGAAAGACACAATGGCAGCCACTAAACCGAAACGGAAGAGGCTGCGAAGATTGACCCGACGACTCACTGTGCAAAAACCTAGCTCATCCCAGACTGCACGTGAACAACAAGCAGCACTGAAAGCAGTGGCAGAGGTCCTGTCGACATCCTTAATGAAATGCGAAGCAGTGGAAACCTCGGACCACGGAACTGATTGCTCAGACTCAGGGGCGTCAGCACGGAGTGACATCCTGCTCCCGGTGGTGACTCCAGGTTCCTTAAATGAACTAATATGAAGATGTCCTGTGGGGAAGGTAAAGATAGGTGGTGAGCTGCGGGAGGAAGAGATAAAACATAGACTTCCACATTAGCGGGATAGCAAGTGAACTGATGGTTGCTGGGTGGGGGCAACCTAACGGTGGTGGGAACAACAGGCATGCAATATGATTTAGTTGTTGAAATGATTTTGAAGTAAGCTACTGGGCTGCCTGGCTGCCACTAGATAGCCGTTGTAGTAAGTTGAAGCCTGGGCAGGGACAGAAGATGCACAATTTTTCTCAGTGCCACCGCCCCCACCTTGATTGGCTGTACCACAGAGTGGACAGAACTCAACTACCTTTGTCACTTTCGCTTCTCTTCACACGTTTGGGCGGCAAGCCATTGCAAAGCTGCCCTTGGGATGGGGAGTTACTTGTTTAAGGGGTTCAGTGATTTTCCAGTGCTTCTCGTACCTATAATGCCTAGTGAGGTTGGGTGTAGGAGTGCAAGGGAAAATAGGGGGACCCTGAAATATGCCTTTGCCAAATATAAAACACTCACGCCAAGAGATTAAAATGCTATCCTGAAATGTCCGAGGAATGGAGTCGCCCACTAAGTGCCATAAAATACACGGCTATAGCACTAGGAGGGGTGCTTATAGTCATGCCGCAGGAGACCCACTTGACTGAGGAGGAAGGGATCTGCCTACAGTGTAGATGGCAGGTACAACTTTACACAACCTTCTATTCCGCTTTCTCCAGGGGCACGCTAATATGGATTAGAACTGGCATTCCATTTGAGATGCAACACACACTTAGATCCGGAGGGCAGATTTGTGTTAGTACAGGGTAGACTCTTGGGAAGATAAATCACATTGGGGAGTTTATATGCCCCAAACTATGACCAAATTATCGTGACTGATTTCTTTCTGGGTGGGAACTTTAATTGTGTAGCGGATATTGATCGGGCCGATCAACCTCCCCACCCTCCCCCACTACGCGGCACATTGATTTCTAAGCTAGCATAGGGAAAAGAGAGTGGCTGGCACCGTGGGAAATTAACGACTTCTGGAGAGTACATCACCGATTGACTCGTGATTACTCTTATTACTCACATCTATACAACCCCCACACCCGACTCAACCTGTTTGTCTATTCCAATCGACTGGCTCCAATGGTAATACACACAGAATACCTGGGGCGCACCATCTCAGACCACGGCCCATTCTTTCCACCCATTGTGGGAATTAACAGTAACTTCCACACAGCGGCTTGGCCCCGCCCTTCTGTCCGATGAATATTTCAGACAATCCTTATCTACCATGGTCACTGAATATTTCCTGATCAACCTGGGCTCGACTGAAACTAGGGCTGTGGAATGGGAGGCATTTAAGATGGTGGTAAGGGGACACTGATTGAGACAGTCGGTGCGCTTGAGAAAGCAACTGTTGACAGAACTCACCCAATTGGAATCCTCTGTACATGATCTGGGGCGTAAATTGTTGAGGGACTCAGAAACACATAGACAGTTGGACAACACAAGCAGGGAATACAATTGAGAGCTGGAATGGCTACGGGGCTTAGACCTACGCAAATACCACAGTAGAGTGCATGAAGAGCGGGAAAAAATGGGTAGACTACCCGCACGGCTAGTACGGCCTGACACTAGAGGATCGCCCATTACACAAATTACAAATGCAGAGGGGGAGATACTGTACCCCCCAGAAGTATAAATTAAGCGTTTAGTGCATACTATAAGAAACTCTTTGAGGCCACAAACCCACAACTTGTAGAGGATATATGAGATTTCCTGATGCCCTTGCCACTGCGGACTCCTGACCCTCATTTGAAGACTGAGTTGGGAGGATCAGTGATGACCCAGGAAATACAAGAGGCCCTCCGAGAAATGGCCACTGGGAAAACGCTGGGACATGATAGTCGGCCGGCGGAGTTCTATTCGATACTGGGGCAAATTTTGACTCCAAAACAGGAAACATTATATGCGGAGTCCCTGGATAGGGGTATATTACTAGCCTCTACTAGAGATGTCTTGGTGATTCCCCTTCCGAAGTCAAAGCAACTAGGAGCAAAAGTGTCTGAGTTCTGGCCGCTCTCCATGCTGAACACTGACTTTAAAATTCAAGTCCTGGCGTTGAGACTCCTACCAGACATGACAAACCTTGTCCATGGTGACCAGAATGAGTTCATCCCGACGAGGGCCATCTCTGCCAACATTTGAAGACTTTTCTATACTATGCACCATCCAGATAAAGGCCGCTACCCAGAAGCTCTTGTAATGTCTGTAGATCTGGAGAAGGCCTTTGACTCGGTCAGATGGGATTTTTTGTGCGCTACAATTACTAAAATGGGACTGGGAGATGAATGGATAAAATGGGTCACACTATTGTACTCCCACCCCACGGCACGGGTGAAAACGGGGGTGGAAGGGTGTTATCAGGATCACATAACATCTACAGAGGCACCAAACAGGGGTGCCCGCTATCCCCTCTCCTGTTTGCCCTAGCCATTGAACCCTTAGCGGAATCGCTTAGAAAAAAAGGAAGATTCTACGGTATGCGTCTGATGGGGAGAGATCATATGCAGATGACCTATAATTATATCTGGGCGATGGTAGCAGGGGTGTAGCACAAGTGTTGACCCACCTGAAGAAGTAGTCAGTCTTGGTAGGCTTAAGATTGAATAAGACGAAAACCTACATATTTCCTTTGACGGGCGGGGCACAACGCCCAGCTGATCTGCCCGTAGATCTGAACTGGGCCCTCCCTCCTATAAATATCTAGGAATTTAAGTATTTCATGATGTGGAAGATCTGGGGGAGGGGAATTTAAATCCAGTAATGCGGTCCTTCAGGACGGCTATCCCCTTCTGGCGTTCGATAAAACTTTCCATGAGGGCTCGAATTGCACTGGCTAAAATGATCATGCTTCCCAGATTGCTGTATTACTTGGTGAACTTGCCAGTGGTGATCCCGCCCTCATGGTTCGCCGGGCTGAACAGACTATTATGGGACCTGTTAGGGGATGGGGCAGAAACAGAGTTTCAATGGCTGTGCTACAGAAGACCCCAGAGGAGGGAAGATTGGGGCCCCAGGGTTCGAGCTATATTACTTGGCAGCCAGGCTGCAAGGCTGGCCCAGTGGTTGGATGGGCAGAACCTGGACCTTCTAAATACCACGCATCGAATTATCAATCAGAGGAAGGTGATAGCTACTCTTCTACACCTCTCAGTGAATATTCCGTGTCCAGGTGTGCTGTTACAAGCGGCATTGTATAGCTGGTGAGAATACCACTGTATGCTCTGGACCTACCCCTCATTGGGCTCCCATACGGGACACCGCCTACCCATTTTTCAAGGTCGCAAATGTCTAGTTGGAAAGAAGCTGGAGTTACGACAGTGAGAGAACTAATCCCTCTGGAGGACTTCCTGGCCCGATGTAATCTGCCATGGGGCCAGTTTCTCACCTACCACTCAGTAGTGAAAAGTTTAAAGACCTCTGGGGAAGCGCACAGCAGGAACCATAGACACATGAAATGCTACAAGTATTAGTTACGCTGGGATCTGCTGGGCACTTATTAAAGTGGCACTATAGAGTGCTGATTGAGATGATATAGACACCCTTGGAACGGTCAGTGGACAGATGGAACGGGGAGGTGGGGAGGGATTTGCGAGATAAGGAATGGACCCAAATAATACAGAGCCCGAAATGTATATCCAGGGATGCTGCATTAAAACTCCTTCAATTTAATTATGTGTATGTGGTCTACCTTACACCCCACAGACTGAATGTAATGCATGGGAGGAGATCCAGGGGTGTCCCAGATGTAGACAATGAGACTTAGGCTTTATCCATATGACGTGGGGGTGTACGCAATTACAGGAATTCTGGGACACAGTACTGACTCAGATCAATGCAACATTAACACTTCCATGCTCCGTTGAGGTATGCCTCCTAGGGTTGTTCCCCAGACCAAAAGCCAAAAAGGTGGGCTCCTGGTTTGTAGATCTAGCCCTGGTTTTGGCACCTAGACAAATAGCTATGACCTGGAGAGCCCCGAACTGCCCCCCCGGTATTTCTACGTGTAAAGAATGTAGACAACTGGGCCAGAACCTGATGAACTGGCTATACAACGAGAGGAAGCCGTGGGACTCCGTAGACTCTCAATAGCAGAGTGATGGACAGAAATATTGAGGGCTTGGAACTCCAGAGGTGGCAAAAATATAGGTGAGTGGGCGAACACAGATGAGAGCACGGAATATGACAGTGCAAAAACGTAAATGGGACATGCTGAGTATGGATCGAAAATGAGAGCGTTTCCCTCCCAGTGCAAAGTCACCCACCCCCCACGGCAGAGAAAATTAGAGGCAACACTGGACAACACTAAGTTAAATTGTTTCCAAGTCATTTATAATAAATATAATATCAATATAATAAATAAGATATGGTTAATAGATGCATAGACAGATGTTACTCCACAGAATACATAATGCTACTTCAAATACAGGAAACCTTAATAGGCGGTAACACTGTACCAGTACACCTTGTTGAATAAGGGGATTATGACAGTACTGTAAGCGCAAGTTGTATTGTTAAAAATATACTGACGTGAATCTTGATATTTTACTTGTACCCAGTAAGGTAATATGTAATAACAATACCTGTATGTATGCAAAATTGAAAGGTTGAAAATGCTAATAAAGACATATCTAAAAAAAATAAAAAATGAATCAATATTGAAAAATCTACCTGTTTGTCATGTCACTCAAAAGATGGACTGACAACTAGAGTAGCACTCGAGCAGACCCTCTTTTAGGGTGTGCCAGGTAGGCCACGGAGCTTCACCCTTTAAGAAGGATTGCATTCAGATCCCCAAACCCATGCATCTCCATGAATACTGTCTAGTCACATCTTGTATGTATGCAGTACGTTTTGCATTCCATTGTAGCCTGTTTAATGTACACCCACTGCTGGATTGCACTGTTCCACCTGCACGCAATCTGCCCAGCTGTATTGCTTGGCTAGAACATTCCCCTGCCATTCTGCACTTCATTGGAGTGAAAGTATTACTTGAAAGCTAGGAGACTCGACAGACTATACCATTCTTTCACAAGTGGATGTGACTTGTTTCATGGTATAGCTCCAGAATATTGGGGACTGAATAATGTTTACAAAAGTATCGCCCCGATTGGACATAATAATATAAAGCATACACCAAGTGGGATGATATATTTGTAAATGACAGTATTTATGTCAGACAATGTTTTTGACAATGGTATTCTGACATAAAAGCACGTTTCACATTGGGATCCTGACACAATTGATCTACTTTCTTATTACTAAAGCTTAAAACCCCAAAACCAAAGTCAGGTTCTATGTTATGGAAAAGCTGGGACATGTACTTGGTAGAGGAAATATATTTTTAGACTAGGATTTCTATCCTCTGCCTTTCATAAGACCACACAAAATGTCACTGGCAGAGAGATCCATATGAGAATACATATTGTTTCAACCTAACCAAGTAAAGGTGGTACAATATGAGGTATTTTGCGAAGAGGAAACTGGCTGCCTGGATAAAAGAAGATGAAGGCTTTCTATCAAACACCCTTAATACAAATGGAGGAGACAACAGCATATCTTATATGAGAAAAATATATAGGAAACACTATAAAATAGTGGACGTATCAAATTAACACGAACCAATATGTAAACACCCACAAATTTATATCATTAGACATGCATATTTTATTCAATTAAATTAATTTTTTGTATTTTATAAAAAGGGAAAAACAGTTTATACATTCATTAATAGGATCAAAGATTTAACAACCCCTCTCTTGTTGGGGCAATTATCAATAGATGCATTCACATGTTTACAGTATAGTCATTGATCTATATATACAGAGTCTCTTCAATCCAATATACCTATTTACATTACAAATTACAATACTATATCAATGTAGAAAATAAAAGAGGGAAATTAATTTTGATATAACTTTCACGGCTAATAATATATTCCAACTACGTGCGTTTTGGCCTTGTGCCTTCATCAAGTATCCATGTAATTATGAAACCTAAAAACATGGAAAGGTGAAGGGAAATCATTTAGAAACAATTATAGCATTTCTATAGGGGCTACATATTGGTGGTCCTACTAAATCTATACTATATACATATACAATACAATAAATAATAGATCTACATATTTACAAATTTACAATGTCACAGGAAAAAGACCCATGCTAAAGAAAATTAAGAGTAAAAGATATATGTGATTGGAAGGAGTAAACTGGAGAGGTGAGAAAAAGAGAAAAGGTACAAAACCAATCAGTCAAGAAGATACCAATAGAGATACAGAAAAGCCTGGGGTGATCAAGAGATGTGATATGCACCCATACACTTATGTGTTTGTAACAACCAGTCCCTTCAGTGCGGAGTCTAACAAGCATAAGTCAATACCTAAGGATCAAATGTTTACCTTATGCAAGGTTCATAAAGTTATTTGTATTGAACTTGTCAGCTGATGGTAGTAACTACAGAGCAGGATCTTGTGCATGGACTGGGTGGAATAAGCCCCCAGAGACCATGGTCATTATTGCGTGACACACAGTATGTGTTGATCAAAAACCGACCGGAAAAGAGAAGCGAGAACTTACCCTTAAAATTCTAGTGGATTGGCACTTAAGGGATGTGCAGACTGAGGTACATAGTATTAGTTCAGTCAATACATCAGCACTACATACCATTGCTACAGGTCAATGATTCTAACCCTCCCTTTCAAACTTCAGTTCCGCAAGTTATATCTGCATAGGAGCATTAGCGTCATAATTTGTATGCAAAGTAACATATCCATTCCCTGCATAGCTGTGATTTAACCAGATGATTTAACCAGTTGATCATGAACAAGCCCACATGAGAAGATAGAAATGCATTTTGGGAGTTCTTGCGCGAGAGTAGGAATTTCCATCTAACTTTCACAGGGATTTGCCTTTTCAAGAGAGAATGAGGGTCAGGTTCTGCATCTCTCATGAAAAATGCTGATTTTGAATTCCTGGTATCCATCCGTCCATACTTTGTCTGCTGTGATTCCAAAAACCATGCAAACAGCAGTGAAAAACTCACCGTGATCAAAATACAGATTCAGTTTTTAGGTTTCATTTGTTGGTCACTGTCAAAGATGTTCTCAGCTTTACCTATTCCTTGGCTAATGGCCACATAACTACTCCTGTGTTCAATTTCCTGTCTGCAGAAGCAGCAAAGCAACATTTTGATGGGATTATACACGTTTTCCCAGAGCAGGATTTACAATATTGTTTTAAATTATCTTCTCTTCTTAAGTTTGAAAATCACCTCAAATATGGAAAGAGGTGAAAACTTGGCTTTCAACTGAGGGCCTTCTTGTTACTTTTTTTACTTTGTTGATATCTCTTTCAGTTTTGTTTATTCTTATGTGGAACCTTTAGTGCCTCACAAGCTAGTTTAATATATCACAATAGTACATTAAGTGCTAGTTGTTCCTTTCACATTGGTAGTACCTGGCATCTACAGGTCATTTATGGCTTTCAAAGTCCAGTTGAGTAGAATCACAGTTAGAAACAAATTCCTTTTCGCTGTTCACATTTAATGCAGAAGCGCAATTATTACATGATGCACGTATGCCATGGAACTCAATGTGTGCTCTGCTTGCCATCCAATATTTTGCGATAAATTGTCTAGAAAACATAACATACTGCAAGCAATTAAAAAATGTGCTTCTGAAGAGAGAGAGACCAAGGCTTTTGGTAAACCTACCTTGAGACCCTACTTGATTTTGAAAACTAATGTTGGACGTGAACCTTATCTTCTTTCCCTTGTTAAAAACCCAGGGGAAAGATCTCTCCTTACAAGTTTTGTTTAGGTGCAATTCGATTTTATCTCTGTTTTCCCCTGGACAATTGCACCCTAGTTCAGTAATACCTTGCCCCTCTAAGGGCATTCACTCCAGTCTTTGGAGCACATGGTCTTATTTTGTACGTTTTGTGACCCCCTCAGCTGAGGTTTTTGTTACCTATTCTTAAATCTAGGGGGTTCTATCACTATAGACCAGGTATTCTCTATCTTCAAAGGCTGTCTGAGCCTGTCCTGTCTTTTTTTGTTGGGGCTCTTTAAAAAAAGAAGCTCTGTACTGGATCAGAATAATGAAGTTTTAAAATATGTACATGTTTTTAACTATAAAGGGTACTGCGATGATTTTACTGTAGGTAATGAGGTTTATTTTTATTTTTGATTAAAATGTTTTTAAGCTTGTTTTTATCTCTTGTTTACTTGCACTGATTTTCCTTTTCTAATGCTCTTTTATGATTATTGCTCAATAATCGAATAAAGATATTTCATCATCATCATCCTCATCAAGGAGAAAACAGATATTCACAATAACAAAGCGCAGGCAGTGGTGGTATAGGCGGTTGCACTACCAATCTAAGAGTTGCAATAACGTTTTTTTGTTGTAATTAAAGTTGGCAGTCCATATGATTTGAGTGAGATGGTGGTGCCTCTCAAGGTAACATTGACATCCCACTACCCAAGATGTCGGCTAAAACTGAGATCCAAAGGGATGACAGTTATAATGAGTTAACTAAACAGTTGTTGTACCTCGGCACTCAATTATTTGGCACAGAAGCAAGTGCTTCTATGAAAAGGGATTTATCAAGCCCTGACCTTATTACAGAGTCACAACTTAACGACAATCAGAAAAGAGCATATTATAAATTAGACCATTGTGTAGAGAACATCCAAAGACTCCAAATATTTTTACTGTTTTAATGTCTGCTTGGCACAAATCTCGTCAGTCCAATATCATATTGTCAGTAAATAGCATGCAGTACGTTGTTCCAAGTTCACAAAATTCTGGGGCACGTTGTTGAAAGTTCCTTAGTAAGTTCCCACTAGAGGTCTTGTGAGACGTTAAAGAAAGAGCTTAGTATGCTCTTAAAAACTGCTGCATTTACCGGAATCGCTGCCATCTGAGGAAAGTATTTTTGGACCAAAAACTTTACTCAGATGGCAGCGATTCCGGTAAAAGCTCTTTCTTTAGCGTCTCACCAGACCTCTAGAGGGAACTTACTAAGGTTCTTCGCACCTAAATAGACCTGACAAAGTGGGCCTTTTTTTCGTTGAATGCACTTATGGGACATACAAATGACACTAGTATAGAATAGGCTCCTAGCTGTCACTGAGCCCCCATACTGAGGATTATTGTTTCTTCTCTGCCGCTTGCCGAGCTTTTCTACATAGACTCATTGCATTTTACTCTTTATCAATCGTGCTTCAATCACAGCAGTTCCAAACATAGATTTTTTGTAAAAGGACTACACTGTCTATAAGTATCAATCTGAGCTTAAGGATAGAGAGGCTTGTCCCAGGTTCATCATTTTCTTTGAAAATTGTTTCAAATTGCGCATCTTGCTTCTTATTCAAGAAACAGCCATTAAGCCTTGAGGAAGTTACTGTTTAGTAACGAAACACGTGTCGGCTGCCTATTGTCTTCTCTTTGGGATTTATGCATGGAAGAACTTTCAATAACGTGCCCCAGAATTTTGTGAACTTGGAACAACGTACTGCATGCTATTTACTGACAATATGATATTGGACTGACAAGATTTGTGCCAAACAGACATTAAAACAGTAAAAATATTTGGAGTCTTTGGATGTTCTCTACACAATGGTCTAATTTATAATATGCTCTTCTCTGATAGTCGGTAAGTTGTGACTCTGTAATAAGGTCAGGGCTTGATAAATCCCTTTTCATAGAAGCACTTGCTTCTGTGCCAAATAATTGAGTGCCGAGGTACAACAACTGATTAATTAGCTAAAACAGATATATTATATTTTTTTGATTTCAATTCTCGATTGTCATCTATCATGTGTATATAACTGGTTAGTGGAAGTCAGCAAATAGATGAAGTGTCTGGTTGAAAACCCAAGCTAACAATATTGTTTATGTAAAACTTTTTTTTTTTTTATTGCCTGTTGTACTTTGCTGATTCTGTGAATGAAACAGTGAATCGTTTTTAAAAAGTGCACAAAAGTAATACTTTTTGTTGAGTTGTGTCTGTTTCTTAGCTGGCTATGTTATAACCACTGTTAAACTTTTGTAGATTCTTGGGATGGAGAGTAGCGTTGAAGATGAAGCAAAATACATTGAACTTATGATTGTGAACGATCATCTGATGGTAAGATATTCCTACCACATACTTCATGGAAAGCAGCGCAGTTATGCCGGGGTGTTTACTGTTTTTGTGCCGGTCATGGGGCCATCAGTCAGTGTTGTGGAGCTGATGCCCATCCGTGCAGCTTACTCGTCGAAAATTTTTGGGTGTACTTGACATCCTCTTTGAAACTACATCTCCTCGGGGATATTTGAAACAGTTCCATTTTGTCCAATTAACCGGAAATGCAGTGAATATGCTTTTCTTTGTCGATCCCTCTCTCAACAATTTGACACAAGTTCAGAGAGGTTGTTCTATTTGAATAATGTTTTTAATTCTTACTTGGTTGAAAAATTGCGGGTGTAATCCCTTTCTATGTAAAGATTTCATGACTGAAAAACACAGCAAATCCAGGAGAACAGGGTATTGGATCTAAAACTATTTGACAAGCGAGAAAACCCACCTCCCCGTCCTGTGGCCAGGTAAGGAGCTATCAGCCTGAATATTAACAAATCCCTGATTGGGAATCACTAATCCACATGCATTAAACGTTCATAATGCCAAGTTGTGATTTCTTAAATATCACAATTTACCTCGTAAGGACACCAAAGATAGCGTGGCTTGATATACACGGAAGAATTCGTGCTGAAGGTGTTACTCACTGCGTCATTAAATAAATTCTCAAAAGATAGTACAATGTGAGGTATTGTAAGAAGAAGAAACATGCTGCCTGGAGAAAAGAAGCATTTGGGGCAAGAGGAGGGTTTCTATCAAATGCCCTCAATACAAATGGAGGGGCAACAGCATCCCACTGCCTGAGGTACTTACCAGTAGTTCAGTCAATACCTCAGCACTGCGTATCATTGGTACAGGTAAATGATGCTAACCTTCCCTTTCAAACTTCAGTTACGCAAGTTAGATCTGCATACGAGCACTAGCGTCATCATTTTTATGCAAAGTAAACGTATCTGTTCCCTGCATACTTGTGATTTAACCAGGTGATTTAACCAATTGATCATGAACAAGCCCACATGAGAAGATGGAAATGCATTGGGAGTTTACCACGGAGAGAACACACCCAAAACAGCAATGTGGGCAAATTGTGTGCAATGCAAACTCTAATGTGACAATTGTAAGTCGATCCTAGTTTAAACGCAAAGTGCATGACAATGTAATGCATATTAAAGTTTTGCCAGTCTGACAAAACACTATCCATTACCGTTCACCACAGAGGACCCTTCACAAAGTGCGGAAGAGAAAGGTGAAATTGAGTCATACCACTGGGGGCAGACATGGGAGACACCAGCATACCAACATCCATGTCCAGCCAAACTGAACAGCCAAACTGTGGTTCAGTGTACTAATGTTCTGCATGGGCCAGAACCACTCACCAATGTCAGCATACAACTCAGCACAAACACAGGCACTTGTGTATACACTTCTCCTTCCTCAGAGACAATATGGAGGACAAAAAGCTCCCATAAAGGCAAAGGTAACAAGTGGTGATGATACGTGCCACAAGTATGCCCAGACATGGTTCCGTGCTCCTTGTACCATAGGAGTCAAGCTGCACCATGCTTACAAGGCCGAAATAGGTGGCACTGGTGTGGTGTTGCTTGTATTGTATTCAGAAGTAGGCCTAACCTGGCAGTACAGGAAGGACTGCTCGCATGAGGAACAGGGTCAGTACTGATTTCCAGTCTCTGTCTAGAGTGGAATGGTAGGTGAAAAATGATGGACTAAATGCGGCCCGCACAATCACCAGTAGCTGAGAATATTTCAAGAATTCCATCCATCACAATGTTATTTGTTGTAGTTGACACTCTAAGTCTGGTGGCAATGCCCAGGCATGAGTTCCATGCTCACTGTGCCATACGACTCATATCACACCCTACGGGCGAGGCCTAAATAAGCTTCATTTGGTCTGGGGTTGGATAGCTCCCTTCTGGAGGTGGCCAGCTTGGCAGTTTGGGATATGCTGTTGCCATGAGAAACAAGGTCAGTACTGATGGTTGTACGGTGGTATAACAGAGGTAATTACTTCGCATGCCTTTGCCACGCATTTATTTGTGCGCATGTTTTTACCACAAATATACATTTAGAACGCATGTCAATACCACGCATTGTTTTTAGATTTTAAAACAATGGATTTGTGGGGGGAGATCCCCCACCCCCCAAACTTACCTTAAATGCGTGGTAAATGTAAATGTCAAGGTATTTGTAGAGCGCACTGTCACCAAGTGGTTTCCTGGCGCTATCACTCATACCGCTGTGGAACTCTTCCTGGCTTTCCCTGTGAAGTGTCCACTCCTGGGCACGTCCAGGGTGAAGCCAGGGATCCTAGCACTGTTGGGGCCGGTGTGGAGGTTAAGCAAGCTATTGCCCAGAGTTGCAGCTTGGGGCCCATGATTAGAATAGGCACCGAGGCGAAAATTGTCAGGTCCGAGGAAATTGAGCCCAAGACCCGCCAAGGCCGGAATTGAAACCTGGTCCCGGGCCAGAACTCTGCATCAGGGTCTGCCGCTCTAACCATTGAGCTACACTCCTCCACTCCTGGTATTGGCACGCGTTGTAAATGCATATTCGCGGTAAAAATATGCATGGTAAAAAATGCGTGGTAAAGGCACAACGAGGTAAAAACTTCATTGTAAAGGCTGTTTCCCAGTACTGATTTGCATAATGCGGGACTCTGTGTAGAGTTACATAGTGGGTGAAAAATGATGTACTAGAATGTGACCTGAGCGATAACTAGTGGGGGAGACTCAAGCATCCCGTCCATCACCTTGTTTTTTTTATAGCGCAAGTGGTGAAGAGTATGAGGGAGATGACACAGCCGCCAGGGCATTTGGCCACTGAAGTCACCCATGGTGCTGGTCCAAAAACAGCAGCTGCAGACCGTGCACCTGATAAGAGTATAATTGAGCTGAGTAAGGCATTCAGAGTGGGATTTAAAGGCATGAATGATGGTCAAAAATAACTGTTGGCACAAGGAAAGGTGATGTTGAAGAAAATAACAGGGCTTTGTAGATGTGGGGACAATCAAGCACTTTCCTAGAGACGCATACAAGGTTACCAATTAAATGTGACATAAAATGTGAGTTTGTTAAAATGTCATAATTGAATATTGATAGTTAAAACTATCAACAAGCAGGAACTCTGCATGGGATTCTTACACCTTGCATGTGGTAATTAAATGATTATATAGAACTGGGCTACTTGTCCAAAACTTATCTCAAAAGTGATCGTTGGTGAAATTCCTCTGGCGTGCTTTTCCTCCAGCTGCTCCAGTGGCAACTGGGCCGTCATGTACATGGCGGGATAAGAGGGGGAGTTGGGGTCAGATTCTGATTCATCAGCATCTTGAGTCTATCAAGACGACATCTTTTTACAATGTTGTGTAGAATAAGGCACCAAGCTATTATCTATCTATTATCTTGTAAAATGGTTCTGCTAAATTACACAATATACTCCCATATCTAGTAATCACTGAAAAGCTGCCTTTCAGCAAGCCCAAGGAAGGATCCACCACTGACTGTATTTTTCTGTGTCAGTTGCATGTCTACTCCCTTGCTGACTTTGAATAAATGTAAGGTGTTAGGACACAGGTCAGGATTGCATACGCACTTGCACATATAAGACTTTTATGTATTTAGCAAAATGTTGTTGATATACTTAAGTGGGTGAGTTCTCACTACTTACCTCAAGCCATCCGTCCTCTAGCAAGATGGGCATTCAATGTGCTATGTGTAAACATGAAAGGATTTCGAACACTGCCAGGGTAGAATGATACAAGGTCTATAATTTTGAAATCATAATTGTAATAAATGTATATCACGTATATTTAGGGAATGCTGTTTTCTCCTGTTAATAAACTGGTATTCTGTACCCGATCGGTGGCCTTTCATTATATGGGTGCCATCTACAAAGCCTATCAGAAGTGGAAATTGTGCTAACAGATGGAAACCCATCATTATTTCCTGCCTGTGTTTGTACGAATGCTATGTGAGCATGTATCCTAGATGAGTGCATCTGTGAATGGCCCTAATACCCATGAAAGTATACAGGGAGATATACCACCTTCAACAGCTACTATGGTTTGGAAATTGCATGATGCATGTACGTGGCTAACAGAATCTGCATGTGTGTGGCTATGGCATCAGCTTCAATATGGCTGCCTGTATAACCTGCATTTAGCACAAGTCCTCTCTTCCTTCTATTCAGTGTCACTTACTGCTTGAAAATCGTCGTTCCTTACAAGATGCACGTGGAGCGTTAGATTATTAGCTGCACCCTGAAATATTTGAGCAGAATACTATTATGTTTGGAAGCATGCAGGAACATCTCTCTCTTGGTCTCTGACCCTCTCTCTGATGGGAGACGCTGTGCAGCTGTGTTTCAGGACAACTTTCCATTGAAAATACGTTTTTTGATTAACCTGTAACTCTGCTCCCCGTGCACAAAAATTGCCACTCCCATAGCATATAGAGATACGTTTCAGTATGCCAATTGTTGTGCAATTGAAAAAAGGAGACAAAAGTTATAAAGTGAGGGGTAAAAGATGTTTTCCCCATTTTAGAGGTGATTGGAAATTTTACTCACCGCTACAGCAGAAATCACTGAGAGGAATTACACCATACTTGGCGTAACTGTAGAACTTTACCAGGAAAACTTGATTTTCATAGTTTGGTATGAATCAAATCGTTTTTCAGAAATGAGCATTAAAATAAGTTACTGCATGGGTTTGGAAAGGATAACACTTTTGTGTATCTTGGCTTGAAAAGAGTAGTAAACAAGCCTTTGCAATGCAATAGGTCTCGCATTCACGTGAGTTTGAGCTATTGGCATTGTAAATGACAATGCCTTCCATTTATCTTTTGGGGTTTAAAACATAGATAAAAAACATTGTCATTTACAGTACTAATAGCTTAAACTCTTGCAAATGCAAGATCTATTGCATTTCAATTGAGTGCCACTTGTTAGACCGTAACTATCAGAGGAAGAGACCGGCCTGCAACATCTTCAAAGTAGTGATAAATAGTGCAGTGAAGAAGACGTGTAAGTGTTGTAAATTACACAGACACAAAGTATGAAGTGAGAGTTGCATATGATCCGAGCTATAAACACTAACAACGTGCTCCAACACCTTTCGCTCTGTGATTACACTGTCGCAGCTCAGGAGGAAAAGTGGGGGGGGCGGCTATTTCCTGCGCTCTCCGTGATTTGAGTGTGCAGTGTGGCATTGCATAATGTCATTGCTATCTATAGCCTAATAAAAAAACACTCCATCTGTAGTAGGGCCCTGGCTTCACCTCCTGGTGCAGGGCGGGCTGTGCTTAATGGCAGGTTTGGAGTGAGGGAGGGATGGTCTCGGCTGCAGCGAGGGATGGTCTCGGCTGCAGCTCCGGCCTCGTACAGTGTCCCTGCTAATACTAGTGAGCGAGAGGCGCTGAGGTGGTGGTATTGGTGGTGGTGGTATTGGTATTGATGGTGGTGGTGGTGGTTTTATTGGTGGTGGTATTGTTGGTATTGGTGGTGGTGGTATTGGTGGTGGTTATATTTGTGGCAGTATTGGTGCTATTGTGTTTGATAGTGGTATTGGCATTGGTGGTGGCGGTGGTGGTGGTGGTACTGGTATTGGCGGTGGTAGTGGTGGTATTGGTGGTAGTGTTATTGGTGGTGGTATTGGCGGTATTGTTGGTAGGGGAATTGGTGGTGGTGGAATTGGTGGTATTGGTGGTGGTGGTGGTATTCATGGTAGTGGTATTGGTGGCAGTGGTGGTGGTATTGGTATTGGTGGTGGTGGTGGTGGTATTATTGGTGGTGGTGGTATTGGTATGTTCAGTGGTATTGGAATTGCTGGTGGTGGTATTGGTGGTGGTGGTATTGGTATTGGCAGTGGGGGTATTGGTGGTGGTGATATTGCTGCTGATGGTGGTATTGGTGGTGGTGGTGGTGGTGGTAATGGTGGTGATGGTATTGGTGTTGGTATTGGTGGGGGTGGCGGTAGTGTGAATGAAAAAGGCTTTTTAAAACAACATGTCAGTTGGCTTTAGTACAGATGACATGTAACACAGATGTGCTGTTGTCATCTTCAGCCCATTAGAACACGATTATGTGCTACCTGGAATTCACATGACATAATTCCCTAATCATTTCTAAATCCATTTTTCTTGGGGAGCTGAAACAGGCACAAGATAATGCTGGGATAATGTGACTGAAAGCAGGCGTCTGTGTTATGGGGGCGGCTGTGCTGCTTAACCCCTCCCATGCTCATGACGAGCTCAGCTCGTCATGAGCCACGGTTACACTGTGCTCATGACGAGCTCAGCTCATCATGGTCACCGTGGCGCTCACACGTGGGGATAATTCCCCTGCTGTGCTGAACGTTCCACGAAAACGTGTGTGGTCATGACGAGCTCATGAGCACAGCGCCACCGTGCTGCATGACGAGCCGAGCTCGTCATGAGCACCGGGGTGCTGCGCGTGTCCCCGCTCCCCCCAGCACAGCGGGGGAATTACCGCTGCGGCGAAGGGGCTAAAAAAAAACAAGCGGTTTCAGCTGAAGCACCGCATGTCCAGCCTGCAGTAAGAGAAACTTAATAAAGTAAATAGTGCTTACAGACTTAATAACAGGTCCTGTGTAAAAACCGAAGTAAAGGGGCCAGTAGCCATGGGAGGTTACAACTGAAGACAAGGCCATACTAAAGAGGGACTAACAAGTTTATTAACGAATCCGAAAGCAGCATTTATGAAAGACAACAGAACCCAATGCAAAATATGGGCGGAGAGTGGGCACGGCTTCCCTCACATACTCTACTACAGCAATCTTGCAGAGCGAGTTGCGCATGCACGCTGCCGCTAAGCTCTATCTAAAAAGGTATGGTATGCAGTTAGGCATTGTACGTGACAAACAACGTAATATTTGAGTGTCATTTTCAGATGGCAAATAGTTCCTTATTCATTCCAATATTCACTTTTGGCAGGTTTAATGATTGACCAAAAGCATGACAAGAGACTTCTCTAGGTGGAGCCAAAGCCCACTGTATGTATACTTATATAATGGTAACAACATGTCTTGCAGACAGACCAAAAAATGAATGCCCCTCCATTCGATGCTGGTGTGTTTGCATCTGTTCCCCATATTGAGTCTATGGGCCCAAACCTGAGTATATTAACCCAAGGTTTCTGAATGTCTGGCCACAACAACCACCATTACAAGACACAGGGCTGTGACCCCATGTCCAGAATTGTTTTAAAAAAAAAAGAACAACCAGAGAGCCTCATGCATGGAAGGCAAGGGTGGGACCAACCACAAGTAGTCCCCACACTCCAGAACCCAACAGCAAAAGCTCCAGAAGAGCTTTAATATTAAGGTGAACTTCTCCCAGGATAAATAATTAAATCCATGGGAGAGACAGGGTGTGTGTTTTTTAAGTTCTGTGGTGGCTGCTGCACTTTTGCATATGCAGCTACCCAAACAAGCTTTGAGAACTTTGGTGATGCCCCTGCCATTTCATAGGACACTACATATTTAATATGCAAATATTTCTAGTGTTTGATGGCTCGTGGGGTGACCCCCTGCCCTGCAACATGCATAACGAATGAGCTGCTTTTTTAGTGAGTCTGTAGCCTCTTGCTGTACTTTTCTTTCCTGGCTTCCCCTGTCCCAACCTGGGCATCTACAGCCCGTTTTTGACCGGGTGAAATCACAACAGGGTGACCCTGTGTTTCTTAGGACCTGGGTTACATTCCCGCATATTATCTGTGCTTCTGTCAGATGCGCTTTAAGCACTGGTATTAATTTAGGGGTAAGCGGTTGTACAATCCCTTACAAAGCATCATTTTGAAAAAGACATTTGAAAACATATATAAGTCTGAACCACTCAGTTTGTATGTGACAAGTATATATTGTAATCGGGCAATATTGATTCACAATATTACTCAATAAGGTGCTCCGTATGTGACAAGCGAAAAGGTGTTCATGCAGTGAATCAAGGAATGTAAGTGAAAATATACAATCAGTACAAAATTATTTGCAACCACTGGTCGGCCTGGCCATGTGGTTCCAATTAGGTCTCATAAAATGGAGATGCAGGTTAGCTCAACTTATCCTTCACTGCCCAGAAGGGTCTTATAGTGCAGCCAAAAACACAAAAGCAGTCGATGTTTAGAAACATTCAAATTGTGTCTACTGTATAAACATCAAATCAGGTCTTCATCAGGACTGTGTGGGGAACACACCAGAACTGGTGTAAATTTAGTAAACAAACGGCTCCTTAATTTCGTCCATTTATCTGGTGGGGTGTAATTGCGCACCCAAAAAATCCAGTAAGTCAAAGGATATGAACAGCTTTATAACTTCAGCACATGGCATCCAGATGGGGATAACTGGTGCCGGCTTCTCCCAGTTACGCTGTTCTTCTCATCTGTGAAATATGTCCTGAAGAAGACCCAACGTACAGTTTAAAATCTGTTGAATCAATATATTTTTTAGGAGTTGGGTGGGGCTCTAAACATTTGTGTACAGTGTTGAGCCTGATCGCTATGCGTGCTCTCTCTTTGTAGAATGGGACTGCATTGAAAATTATAACAGAGGCTCTCCCCTCAATGGGGGAGCCAGCGATGTGGCGGAGAGCCGGAGGCGAATGGGGGGGACTGGCCGGGATCGGCCCGTCCTTTGGGTAAGGGTGGCGCAGATTGGCTGCCGCACTCAACCGGCCTCTATTTAAGTGGCCGCTTCGGGTCCGACGGGTTTCTGCTTCCTGCCAGCCCCAAGACGCGGTCGCCAAGGACTCCACTCGCTGCACAGCCACCGGGCGCGTACGCATCTTGGAGCTCTTGGGGCCCCCACCATCCCTGGATTTTGCATCAAAAACTTCCCTGAGAGCCGCACAGGTTACTGAGTTTTCTCACCTACCCCGAGAGTTTTAGGGCTCTCGGGCACGGCTGCGCGGAGGGCAGGGGGGGCGCCACAAGTAATTTTAGGCCATTTTAAGGGGTCATTGGAGACAGTATTCTACTGTTTTGATGGCAGCAGTAACCTGGGACTGGCCATTATTGGGCACCGTTGAACACGAGGTTAGTGCCCTGTCCCGGCAGTTGGTCTTGCAATCCTTGAATCGGGGGCATTTGTGCACGGTATTCGGCCATTTTTTCTGGGCAGCGGTGTTGGTTTTGGTGTGCTGTGGACACGTGGGAAGTTATCCAGTCACGGCAGGGCGTTTGTGAATCTAGGGGCATTGTGTTCTCTTGCGGCTGATTATGGTATACTGTCGGGCACGTGGTCAGTTACCCGGTTCCGATCTTGGCAGTAGAAATTTCATGTTGAATTAAGGGGCAGCTCTGGAGGATAGTGTGTCCTAATAGTAAAGGCCTTTGAAACTGGGAGGTTAGTTGTTGCGCGTAGCAGGGTAGGATTTATTTTTCTGGTGCAGGGTACTGCTGGCTGGTGGCTCTGTTGATCAGCGCATGGGGCTAATATTGCCGGGAGCGTGTTTTGTTCACAATAGGTTGGTAATTCTGTGGTTGTTGCAAAGTTTTCATTGGTAGAAGCATGCCTGGGGGAGCAAAGCAGGGTGCTTAGAGGGCGCGCCTGGCAAGCAGGGTGGGAGAAATGCTGCTCAGAATGGAGCGCAAGATTGAGGCAATGGATGAAAAGCTGATCCTGTTTATGGCAAGCGACTCCCAGGGGGGTCAGCCGGTCGATCCAGCAGTGCTGGATAGGCCTCGTAGGCCGGGGGTAGCTCCCAGGGTAGCTTTCCCTCCAGTCAGGAGGCGTGGTACCGGACAGGGGGCAGGAAGGGGGCACGATGCCCAGGCTGCACATGATCCAGCACCATTTGAGGTCGTCCAGACAGTGGGAGTAGGGGTTTCCCATATTGTGGTGTCAGAATCGGGCGCCGGCACAGCACAAGCTGGTTGGGTTGGCGAGGGAGTGACAAGGGGGCTGGTTAATCAGCCGGATTTGGTAGCAAATTTGGCTAGTGTATTGCCGTGGTTGTCCAGGGCAGGTCTTTGGTCGGCGCCAGTGTTGGGCGGAGCAATGGCAGGAGTGGTGGACGCTGATGATATTGAAAGGGCAAGGAGGTTGGTGGCCCATGTTGATGGCTTGGGCGGGCGGCCTCATAGCCAGGAAGGGGTTGCACTTGGGGCGGCAGGTCATGGTCTGTGGTGGCGGGGAGCCCGCAAGCCGGTAATGTGCTACTAGTACCAGTGGTGGCAGTAGGACCATCAGCTCCACCTAAGGAAAGCACGCCAGCAGGTACGTGACAATCCATGCCGAGTGTGGGGTTGGGCAATGTGTGCTCAGAGCCCGACCAATTGGGCAGGCATGTGCATCTTGACATTAAAGAAAAGATTTGGATGGGTGTCTATGTTGATATTTGTGAGTTGATTGTTGATACGCCTACCAGGGACAAAGCCAAACGTTGCAAGGAGTGTGCGCATTCCAGAGAGTGCGGGCATTGGCCATACAAAAAAAGGTTTAGGAGACTATCATGAACTGAGTCACGGGTTTCACGATTATTCAGGCTATAATGGTGGAAAAGTTCCCTACTTTGGGTGGACAGTTGGCTTGCTACCAGAACTGGATAGCGTGTGCGCATTTGTTCGGGGCACAGCCTGGACGCAATACGACAAAGAGTTCAGGCGTATTGGGACCACTAGACCAACACTGGGGTGGGACCAAGTTGATGTGAATGCATGGTTGCATTCCATGCACCCGCAAAGGGCAATGACATGTCCAAGCCAACCCTTTCGGACAGGATCAGATCCGATCAGTAGTCCAGGGGGCGAGGCAAGAAAGGGGGCCTGTTGGGATTTCAATAGGAAGACATGCACTAGGGCATCGGGTCAATGCAAGTTCAGACACTGTTGTTCGTTCTGCAGCTTATCTTCACACCCGGAGTCCAAGTGTTTCAAGAAAATAAAAGACAAGGGCCCCAAAAAGCTTGATTGAGGGCCCAGGTAAGGTTAAGACTACCCCCCCCGGTTATCTGGCAGTCTATGGTGTCATGGTTAAATGAACACAGCAACACAGCAGTGGCTCAGGCCTTGTATGATGGATTTAAGAGTGGTTTTAGAATTCCAGCTGAGGGCTGTATGCATTGAATATTATTTGCATGGGTCTTTTTGGCTTTTATTCAAGCACTGATCTTTCATGGAGCTCTGAAAAGCCACATGCTGGCTGCACCTTCGTGTTTTTTACCAAATGTTAGCCCCAGGACATGTCGCAGTGCTTTAGTGAAGTGCATGCAGACCACTGTCATTCTTCGACTTCAACTCCCCACTATCTCTGTGCCGGATGCATGTTTTATAAAGCTCTAGGGCTTCTTCACGAGGGGCATAACATTTTGCCTTTTTCATGTCATTCTATTTTTGTCTTCAAAGAGTGAATCTGAGTCACCAAGATGAGAACTAGTAGATTTTACGTAAGCAACACACTGCCTGTGTCAAAAAAGAAAGAATGTCTCATGCCTCATTCTTTTTTTATTTAAATAAAAAATGTATATGCAGAATACAATCACAACCACTGTTACAGGGTTAGCCAATAAGGGTAGTAGTCGTTCGTACAATGTTACATATATAGCTAGCCCCTACTGCATGCCTCATTCTAGCGGCAGACAACGAAAAAGCTAGTTGTGGAAATTAAATGTATTTCTTAAAGGTCAGGTTGGGTTTTCAGCCATCCTAATACTGTATGATTTCTAACCAGCATCAATTACATACATGTTTTATTTATTTGTTTGTTTATTTATTTATGTTCAGATCTACTAATTCCACGGTTTCTTGCTTTATGTATATTTGGTAACAGCCACCTCGGGCACAAGCCTGGGAGGTTTGTGCGTGAGTGGCCGTCCCTAGTGCACTTCTGACATTTTAGGTCTAAAATGGGAACTCTTGCCATGTCTAGCATTGTATTCAGAGCGGCAGCTTAAATATCATGAAGGGATCATAGAATTACTATTTTGAGTAAGAAATTTTCCGAACAAAAAATGAATTAACATCTTTAACACCTTGCCTTTTGAACTACAAGTTATTCCACTATTTGTAGAATGGAATTTAAGGCTTCGGTAGCTGTCGTCATCATCACAATATATAGATTTTTTTTCTTCAACAAAAATCGTTGCTCAAGAAGAGTAATTTTTAGGCCTGGCGTGACAATGCAGCTGTCAATAAGATGATCAATTGTTATCAGTTCTTTAAAATATACATTGGGTGTTATCCGGCTCTCGCCCCTGTGTAGTTTTAGACTTAGTTTTAGAGTTTCAAAAGGACCTTTGTTTCGCTAATAACTTTGGTGTGGTTTGAAAAATCTGCATGCCACTTTCCTAAAAATCACCTCAGCTCCCTCTTGGAAACTTTTGTGATGAACTGTAAAGAGAGGGTCACAAAATGGGGAGTCCCAAAAGTGTAATTTCCCATGTTAATTCCCATAGGAAACTTTGCTCTCCTATACCAAAAACAATGATGAACAGAATTACACCAAGTTTGACCTAAAGTTAAATTTCTACTCAGAAAGCTTGGTCTTTGTGATTTGGTGTCAATTCGTTCAACCGTTTTCGAGGAAATTAGCTTTAAAATAGGGGCTTGGTTTGGGCATGAATGGGTTAACAGTTAGTCTCTCCTTACCTTAAATTTAGAAAATAGTTCTTCCTTTTGATTAGCTGAGGGAGCTTTTTCTGCCATAGGTCATTTCTGTACTACAGTGCTGAGTGTGGTGGTTGCTTAACAAAGGTCTCTGCGTCCTGAAAAAAATTTGAAAGAGCCCATAAGTGGGCAGAGTGGTTACACCCTAATCCACAAGGCCATATGGGACTTGGGGGGCAGAGGATTCTAAATGAACCCATTAAGTCAAACAAAAACAAAAAATTGGGGTGCCGGAGCCATGGTATCCAGTGCAACATCCCGGTGATACTGTGGTACCAGTACTGCAGTAACAAAAAACATTTTTTAAAAAACCAAGAGTCTGGTCATAAACCAGACCTTACAGCCAACCGTCATTGTGCAGGCTGGATTAGGCACAGGACCAACTCACCACTGCATACTGCAGAAGGCTGGGTGCAGTGTGTGATTTGGCGCCCACAGGGACATGGTTACAGGTCCTGGCTAAAAGCCAGGCCTTGCAGCTCATTTCCCACTGCGCATGGCCAAAGGCAATTCATGTTGGGAGTTGGGTGCTTGCAGAGGAGGAGGTGCTCATCTCTGGGGAGTAGGTTGCAGACTCAACCGCTGCACATGGCTAAAGGCTAGATGCAGAAGGGGATGATCACCTGAAAGGGAGGGAGTTGATTGCAGGGCATGGCCAGTTGCGTGCCCTTTATCTAACCTCCCACTGCCCATGAGTGTGTGGGTGTTGTATGCAGGTTGACAACGGGCATATGCTGAAGCTTCAATATGATAAAAAAAACAGAAATTCACTGAAAAACACAAAGGTTAAGGTGACATTGTAACTAGGTATGGTAATAAGATCTTAGCTTACGATTCAAAAACAGAGCTAAATTAGTAATACGATAAACATTAATGTTTAAATAACAAAAAAATGACAAGTTATAGTTTGCTGAGCTAACTAAACCTTGCTTAGGACCTCACTTATTACATCATCATCATGACATGTTTAATGACATTATTGATAACATCACTGATGGCATCTGAAATTACATCAGTATTTATTTCTGATATTCTGTGGTGTGAAATAAACCTGCAATCCAGTCTCAAACTCCTCAGAGGTTTAATCATCAAACTGCCCTGTGTGTCTCCACCCAACCCTTGTTCGCATTTGTGATTTTGTCATTATTTACTTATCTTTCAATAGTTGACATACTGGTGATCTGTGTGCCCGATTTCAAGCAAGCATGCTTGAAAGTGCACCAGTTAATTTTATGTTCAGAAATATGTTTTGTTGGTCAGCAAAGGTCAGCATTAGACCCACTGCTTTTTATCCAATATATTTATATATATAGTAATGAATGGCGTATTTTTTCCAATGCATAAGGCCAATGAACAACGTCATTTAGAAAATAAATTGGCCATTTAATTAATTAAATGATGAAGGGAGGGTCTTGTAGTTTTGACTGCTTCCTTGGTAAAAAAAAAAAAGGAGGGGGAGTTTCTAATTGGTTAACACTCACATTCCTATATATAAAAAACTTGAAATGGGTTTGGTGCCCATTGGTAGTTCTAGCCACAGGATGTTTGACACTCATCCATTCACTGGAGTACATAGATTCTAGGCCACTTTTTAGAAATGGGACTTGCAGTTCAAATAATAGTGTAGAATAATGGTCATTTTAAAATTGGATAGAGGAGGGTGTAGTCCTGAAAGTGTGGTATGGTGATGTTGCTGGCAAAAAGAGAGCTTATCGAATATTGCTTATCAGAAATTAGATAGTAACAATTCTTTAAAAAAACAAGACCAGAATACAAGAAATTAAAAAACAGATCTGAAACTTTTTTAGTGGAGGATTACATCGATAAACATACAGATGTATCTAGGAAAGTAGGTTTGAGAGAGCTAGCTAGATAGAAATAAGACGCTATCAAAGAGGGGGTGTAAGGAATCTAGGAAGAGGGAAGGCCACATTACTGAGAGAGAGAGTTAGCAATCTGATATCCTAAAATTCAGGTAGGAAATTAAGCATTGATGCAATGGGTAACTAGAAACAGCAATTCATGTCTGTGAGGTTCGTTTAACGAGTAAACAGATTCCCTGATAGGTAGGAGAGTGGAAAAGCGAGATGTAATTTACGAACACACCAAATTGAAACAAGCATTTGCAATGCAATCGGTCTCACCTTTGGGGCCTTATATGTTTTTAGCTATGCAGCACATTAGCCTGGGTGCTGAAACATCTACTGTTCTTGAACATGAAGGGAAAGTAGGCACCAAACTGCGTGACACGCCAGGTATGGGAACATATGGAGAGAAATATTGCCCAACGGGGTTGGTGCGAGTTCTGGGTGTCGAGACCCGGTCCAATTATGTTTGAAAAATCCTTCAGGCACGTAAACAACAGGAAAGAAACACTCGCACACCAGGGTCCGTGATAACAAAGTGCTGTTATTGGCCAATAACAACACTTTGCTATCATCACGGACCCTGGTGTGCGAGTGTTTCTTTCCTGTGGTCTACGTGCCTGAAGGATTTTTCAAATATATATATATATATATATATATATATATATATATGCGTGCTGCATGACAAAATACTTATAAGGTCTCAAAGGCGCGACCTATTGGCTATGCCAATGCTTGTTCTTCTAGATTTTACTAGATTTTTCTGCACATTTCCCAAGATTTTCCTATACATTTTACCAGATTTTTCTGCATATTTCTTACATTTTCCCTTCAGATTTTACAGCTTTTTCTTGCATAAGTGTGAAAGTAGTTGTACTTGTTTTCACAAATGTATTCGCAGATCTACACTGCTCTAAACGAATATCCCAGGAGCGACAGATCTTTTCCACTGCTCACTTCCTCTTCAACTGCCGGATCTACCAGGAAGTGTTGACGTCATTAATTATGTATGAACCTTATGATTACACAGCCAATCATACATGTATTATGCAATATCTACACCGTAAAGCGGAAGCCTTCCGAGAAAAATATAAGATAAACATTTTTAAATTCTCAAATTAAAATATTCACCACAATGGCAAGCAGTTTGCCAGTGGCCTATTACTTTCCCACTCCCCATCCCTTTATGACCCACAGAAACGGATTGAAAAACATGATTTTGGTTTTCTTCCCAATTATTGCAATCTTTTTCACTTTGTCCTTCAAGCATCTGTTCTTCTTCAAGTTTAGATACATTGAACATTTTCTCTCACCTGCTGTTAATATACACCCCTTATTGAGGTGTTCCAAATATGAGGTTGAAAAATATGAAAAAAACTATGAAAACAAGCTAGGTTCCAAACGAAGCCAGTTCTGGATGGTGATCACAGGCCCTGGCCCACATGGGAGGCAGCCAGGCTTCAAGAAATACCTCACTGCTCCATGTCTCAAGCAGGGGTGTTGTTGGTGCCACCGGAAACCCCCTACATTTGCTCTGCATTTGAATGTATTCTTTTGTAATTTTCAACAGGAGCAAACACCTCCAACCACGAAACTCCAGGAGCACGCAGGTTTCAGTCTGTTCACTCTGTCACCCTTGTCCCTGTTTATCTTTCCTTCTGTATACCTCACCTTTCTCTATTTACTTATCTCCCTAACTCGCATGTGTTTCTACATCATCCCTATCTCTACCCCCTTCTCCCTTTAAATCACAAGGTTTGCTAAACTGTTCTTTGTATGTCTCTGTTCATCTTCTGTATCTCACCCCCTCCTGTTTCTCTTTCTCAGCAGGGCCACAGGTAACTGTCTAGCCCTGGAATCTCTAATGAGTAGCTTGTGATCTACTGATAGCTCAAAATAGAATTTGCTTAATTGATAACTGTATATCAACATTCATAAACCTGTATTTGAGACCTACATGTACATACTCTCCGAGCCCATACACTAATGTTTGGAGAAAAATGGTTCAGTTTCAAAAATATATTTAAAGCTTATGATTGAGTGATAAATGCGGCACTGGGGATACTTATTACCTACATTGCCTTGGTGCCGTGGGCATTGCACCGATGAACGTCATGTATTGCCAATTTTGAGGCCTTCCAAATTGATAAAGCATGTTTGCATTACTGCTGCAGCCATATCTGATGTGCCATTTCTGGTAGTCTTACATGGGGGGCCACTAATGGAAACTTGTCTGATGCGGTCACCATTACTACACAAGCATTTGCAATGCAATAGGACTCGCAGTAGTTAATGTTTGAGTTACAGGCGTGAAAACACACTCATGTTGCACACCTCGTGTGTGGGTGACATTCTTGCAGGGGTGGGGGATTCCTTTGCATGTGGGGGGAGGCAGGCACCGGTGGGTGGGAAGGTGCTTGTCGCCTTGGAGTGCTGGTTTGGCTCCAACCCGCACGCATATGGTTTGGCTCCAACCCGCACGCATAAGGAGAGGATTCAGGGAGCTGCTGGTGTCCCTTGTGCAGCGGATAGAAGCCCAGTCTTAATGCCCTCAGCCTTTCATCCTTCTAAGGCCCGTAAGACCGATTGCAGTTCCGGGTCAGCCGGGGTACCCACGGGCACCCGAGAGGCGGGGAGGGGGGTTGAGCACGGTCGGGGTAGGGCGGAAACGATGTTATGGCGGGAGAAGTGCGGGGAGGGCCAAGGGTTGTTTGTGCGGGTTGCACAGAGCAGTGGTCACCTTCCAAGGAAGCAGGGTATGACACCTGGGTGGGGGGTGGGGGGGACAGTTGGGGCAGAGAGCAGATGCAGTTCCTCTGAGGTGTGGGGGGAGGTTGTTGGTTTAAGGTGTGGGTGCCGTGAAACATTTGAGGGGTGGCGGAGATGCGTGCTGCAGCGTGGTCATGCAGGGGGTTTGCGGCTGGGCCGTCAGGATTGACGGGAGCATAGAGATGTGATTTGGAGTGTTGGAGGGTAAAGAGCAGTATACAAGTGCAGGGGACGGTGGGGTGCGGCTACACCCAATATTTGGCCCGGGTGCCATCTTACAGGCCCAGCAGTAGCGCGCATGCGGGACGGCATTGCCCCCAGCTCGAGGTTTGTCCGGCAGTGGGAGTGAAGCAAGGTGTGGGAGATGGTGTGGGTTAATGGTGGGGCTGGTGTGTTGGTGCTGGCCTGGTGGAGGAGGTTTGCAATTCGTGGTGGGCTTGCTGGGCACGGAGGGAGACAGGACTGCAGGAGATATGTGTGGGCAGGTGCACATCCTGGGGTTGGAGGACGGGTGTTGTGGTGCTTGTCACGGGCTTGGGCATGCAAGGGGATCGGTCTGGCTTGGTTGGGTTGGTTCCAGAGGGTAGGTGCAAGCTGGTTGCAGTGAAATGGGGAGGGGGGGGGGGGGGCTGCTGCGGGAGCCTCGGCTTGGTAGTAGTGTATTTGGTGGTTGGATGCAGGAGCGAAGGGGCCCTGGGTTCAGAACTGCCGACGTTGGAGCGGGGGAATAATGTTTAGATCTCGGCGTGGCTTAACAACATGTATGGGTGCCACCGGACGGACCTTTTAGCGGCACCGCGAGCGAGGAGGGGGCGGGGGGTCGGGTGCAAATTTGGGTGGATGGGGGAGGATCGCATGGCCGGTGGAGGCGGCGCAAGGGGGATGGGTACAGGGGGAGGCCTTTAATGGGGATTTTTTCCCGGACTGCGGGAGGCTCAATGGAGGTGAGGGAATGCGGGGGGGTCAGGGATTGGGAGCATGATGCCGTGGAAGCAAGGAAGGAGGGTCGAGGTTTCAGGGCGATGGGATGAGCATAGTGGGCAAGGCTGGGTAATCCTAAAGTAAGCACATACAAGCTGAATAGGGTTGGACAAGCAGCGCGCCGGGGGGCACCAAGTTAGGTAGCTAAGAAGGAGGGAGCGACGTTTTTTTTTTTTTACAGGATAGAGGAGGGAGGGGACCGGGTTGGGGGAGGAGGCCGTCCAAGAGAAGGCTGAGCATGTTTCAGTATGGATTTTCCCTTGGACAGCGGAAGCAGCTGCTGCAGCTGGGATGGAGCGCAGACAAAACTAAGCGGATTGAAGCTGCAGTTTTGCATCCCTCGCTCTGCGAAGAAACTACAGTTTTGTTGTTGCTGTCCCTGGGTGATGGAAACGTTGTGTTACCTGGCGGGACAGTGTGTCAGGAGAACCGCGAGTGCCAACGTGCAGTGCATCACTGCTTCGGTTGGGCCACGTCCACGCACACGTACTAGGCCAAGGAGAGCTGCTAGAGGAGCCGTCAAGGCGCTGGTTACAGGAGTCAGTGTCATCCCAACGCACACAAGGTGCACTCAGCCCCGGCATAGGGTGGGACTTATCCCTGGACCCGAGCAGCGGGAAGGAGGGGGTCGAGGGAGCTGACGTACAGTGATGCAGTACAGGCCCCTGTGGGAGTGCACATGCTGTAAAATAACAGCTTGCTTCATAGTTTTTCTCTACTGTTCAACAGTTTTTGTTTCCTCAAAGAGGCGGCAGTTTAAGACTTTACCTATTTATTTCTCAACTGTAATCCAATCTCTCTATGAAGTGTTTGCGCGTGCCCCTCTTGTGCTGGGAAGCATCAAAATTATAACCGGTTTCGACGGAACCTATCTCTCCCTCACCAAGCCCATGTCTCACCACGCAGCTGACCGACCCCCTGCGTTTAGCCTACAAAGTAGTTACAACGCACGGTCTCTCACCTTCCCAAGTAACGAACCCTCATCACCCTCCGGCAGATGACTTCAAACCCCCCTGGTTCAGAAAAAAAAACACTTGACTGATTGATCATCAGTCGCTCCCCCACCTCACCCCAGGTATGACCTCTCACCTATGAGGTCATAAGTCTTTCTCACCTTGCAGGAGTCGCAGCACCTCCTCCGGAATGGAGGGAGCCTGCATGACTGAAGCCTATCGGACACACACAGGACAGGCTAAGACTCCGGTAGGCCCTCGAGGGTGTAACTTCAAGATGCCTGGGCTAGTGGGGGGGCTCGGTGAGGTTAAAGGGGCGGGGCCAGTGCAAGCTAGGGGAAAGGACGCGAGCCGTTTGGTTGAGCTGTTGTTCTCGTGCTCGGGGCGGCTTTTCAAAGTGTTTGACAGAGGGGTGGTGCATTAAGTCTAATCTTTTGGCGGAAGCGTGACTGAAAACAGATCGGTATAACCCACACGCAGTGTTTCCTGCTGTAGGTTAACTTCTCATGCATGCTTTTATCCACCAACATAGTGCATGCTGGTACTTGTGTTTACTTTATGCGCCGCAGTTTCCTAATTAGAATGGGCTAGCTTCGAGAACGGCAGTCTGTTTAGCGTTCATCACATCTTCCCCTAGGAGCGTGAGTGTGTCTCGTGCAACTGCCGTACAAAAAGGGATGCAGCCATGAAGATATACAGTAGCGCAGTAAACACTGTTTAGTGATTACAGAACATTCAACACACACACATTGAGCTCCCTCCCGAATAGTGTACTGCCATACGCAGCCCTCTGGTGCAGTGGACAGTTAGGTCTCGCTTGAGACAGCTGTTGCTTTTGTTTACAGGGGTTAGAGTCCGCCCTTTGTTTACCATTAGTTGGTTTATCGTCACTCTTGCTCCTCGTTAGTCAGCGCGTGCCTGCTTCACTTCCGCTTTGTGTGTTTGTCCTCCCCATAGAGCGTTACCGAAGTACTGCTACCTTGCAGCACACAGTGTCCTTCCACTGTTCGTGTATTTTCAGAGGTACTTTTTCAGTTGATTGACTGAAGGCGGTAGAGGAATTCCATTATCCACCACCCCAAACCAGAAATGTTCTTCAAACTAGGGGGAGTAAAAATAACATACACTCAAATAGTTTTTATAATGGGTCAATGGCAAAACTAGAATCCGTTGGCAAAGCAAATGCTTTAGAACAAGTCGGCCTGGAGCGGGTCTTGGAAGAGACGCGGGAGGGGAGGAGCGTGACGCCGTGAGCGTGCACGTTGGCGTTCCCTGCTTCACGCGCGTTCACAGACCGGTGTCTGCTCGTGCACCGGTCTGTATCACTTGGGGAGGCAACAGGATGACAATAAGGCTCGCTAGAAGCGAGCCCTAAAAAAAACCTGCAAGTGGAAGAGGACAGAGACAGACCTCATTCAGGAATGAGAGGGAGGTAGGCTGTGCAAAGAGTCAAATAGAATGATGGTGACAGCATAGGCAGAGTTACATAGGTTGCCTTATCACCTATAACGTGATTCGCAGGCGTATCTTTCAGGATTCCTACAATATGGGTTATTGGCACCATCCTACTCACTCGTGATAAAAATCCCCCACCTGTTATTGGACTTACGTACACACTATACAGTAATTACCCCCACCAAAATAATAAATGTTTCATATATTTATAATCCTCTATCATCTAGTTAATATGAACCATATCTAAAAAGAAGGAGCCTATGGTTAAACATTTTATTCTCAAGGCAGTTGCTCTTTTAAGTAACAAACAATAAAGGATTATGCATACATCCAAACACATTTCTTAATCATCACATAAGGTGTACAGGGCCTGCAACACTTTCTATTTCGGCATCCCTTAAACTACATCTTGTGAATACTCCGTGGTTGGAAGGAGAAGGGATTTTCCCAAGGAGTGGAGCGATAAGCCAAAGACGTTTCACCATGGGAAAAAGTTTTCCCTGTTATGAAAAACATAGTAAAAAAAAATGTTTTTGAGCAAATATGCTGGCATTTCACCATGCACAACTATACACTGTATACAATTGCACATGCAGAAATGCGTCTGCCTAGACGAAATTAAAAATTCACAGTGGATTTCAAGAAAGTGCCTGAAACGTGACTGTCTAAGGTATAACCGAGGAGACCTTTGCGAATTCCCAAAATGAGCACATTTCCTTACGTGCAAAGTTGTAAACTGATTTACTATTTTTTTTTAAATAATGAGGCCCACGAATATAACAGCTGAGATGGGCAGACACTCCATTGGTCTTTGCACAGTGTAGTGTCAAGGTGGTAGCCCTAATTATCAGCATTTCAAACTGGCGATCACAAACATCAAAATGTGTGCACCCAAGAGATAGTTTGTGGTCACTATATGTGTGTCTGCGGTCAGCTGATCGGAACATCTGTACTTTTGTAGGTATGGTATTTTCAAACCATAAAATCACAGGATGGGTACTGAGAGAATATGCGATATTACAACGCATGTAATACATCCCATGCCATTACATGTTACATCGCATACCATTACAACGCAAGTCGTTACAACGACTTGCTGTAGGGGCGCTGGATATTGGAATAGTATAATTTACTAATTTAACTCCAGTCTGTGCAACAGTAGGGAAGGTGTTGGATTTTAATTACAACCCCTTCTGCCCCCTACAGCAAGTCATTGTAGCGACTTGCGTTGTAATGGTTTGCGATTTAACAACACGGTCGTTGTAACGACCGCCTTGTAATGGCATGCGATGTATAGCATGCAAAGGAAAGCATGTCTCCCGTACTGAGGCAGAGGCTAACAAGGACCCCATCTCCCACTTCTAGCTCCTCTGCTGGTTCTTTGTTCTTTGATCAGTACTCATAGTGCTCCCAAGTCATGATATATTCCCATTTCATGTGATTGGGTCACCAACGCCAAACCATAACCTGAGAGCTAGCCTTGGCTTCCTGGCACTAGGAATTTCACTTTCTCAGATGCTGAGACGCTGTCCCTTTGCTTTGTAGATTACTTATATACTGCACCGTCTACTGCACCGTGGTTTATTTGTTCAGTGTGTTTTCAGTGTTAAATGTCTGTAAGAAATGTCAAAGTAACTCAGTGCTGGGCAAAGAATTTCAGTGCTCTATCTTTCAGTGTTGTGTATGTTGGTGAAAACTACTTAATCCATTTGCTCATTTTTTGTAACTGCATTGCTATTGTGTTGTATTTTCATTTTAAGCAGTCTACCAATGTTAAAAATAATTTAATGAGCGGAGATAAGAAATTGTGTTTATTCCAAGTGCTCTACTATTTTCATTGCATTTTGTGATTGTTTTTCTGTGAATTGTTATTTTGCTGTGCTTTTTAGCACTATTTGTGATCATTTTCTACTATAAATGTATATAAATTGTGAGATACGATTAAGGTTTTGTTTTCTCACAACTATCACACTAACATCTTCATTGCAACTGTGATAATCGTGCTGAGCTGTATCTCAGCTCACCGTATTCCACCTCCATTGAGGTTGACCTTTATTGCTTGTTTCATCTCAACAGTCAACTGATCTGGGCTTAATCCATCACCGTTCTTTAGCCCACTCTGCCACCCCAGTTCAGACATGGCCATATGCAAATCAGTCTGACCCTGTGCCTCATGGGAACAGTCCAGCCCGAACTGCCAAGCCATGCCTTCCCTGGACCGGAAACAAGCTACCGAGGACCGGTTGCTGGCATTTCAGCCGTCTTCAGCCCGGCTTGCTTGAATCCAGTGGCAAAGTGAGCAAGGAACTTGTAAATAGGGCGCAACATCAAAATAAGTTCCTGTTGCAGTGAAATGCCCACCGCAACACCCACGGCCCACCCTTTCACGCTAAGCATAGCATGAAATGGGGTCTTATTTACAAGGCAGAGTTAAGCCAAGTTAAGTGGCTTAACTCTGCCTTGTAAATATGGCAATGCCCCTATCGCCACCACAATAATACACAGAAACAAGAGCCACCCATATGTCCTTGCAAACTGGGTAAGTACAATTGTACTGAAAAACAATGTTCACAAGGAACTCATTTCAACATTTCAATAACACATTTATGGCAATTAAATAATTTGCCCACACTAATAACAGAAAAAACAATTTATACTGTAAACAGCGTTGCAGCAACCGTGCTATACCTGAAGGGAATTGGTATCCCGTCCGGACTTGGCCCTCTATCACGGGGCCGATTGTTACATTCATGTAACCGGCGAGTACGAGCCGTATCTCCATACCGGAAACAGCCACGAGTAAAAGTAACCACCTCGAGTAGAAGGGTCTCCATTATCAAGCTGAACAATCATATAAGTGGAAGAAATATACCACTGGCTCGAAATAATAGACGAGTCGCTAGAACGTTGGATTCATCGTTTTTCACATATAATACTGTCCCCAGATCAATTGTCCTGATGAGACCCGGTACCTAGAGAGGGTCGAAACGCCGTCGACGAATTAGAATAAAGAGACACACACGAAATAGAATTGTCTCATTTTACCTGTGTTCTTTGTTTGTTTGTAAATTTTGTACTGATAACCTTTTGAATATATCACAATGGTCACTGTATATATGGTTACGGTCACTACACTTGGGGAATAATCTTTTTAAATGTTTATATGTAATGTATATAACTGTTTCGTTGCTGGAATAAAGTGCCTACTTCGGTGAAATAGGCTAGAATTAATTGGATGTCTAGTGAGCTTGTCAAGCATACATAACTAGTTTAAAACCAGTATAAATTGTTTTTTCTGTTATTAGTGTGGGCAAATTATTTAATTGCCATAAATGTGTTATTGAAATGTTGAAATGAGTTCCTTGTGAACATTGCCTATCGCCACCACAACGTCATAAAAACTGACGGTGTGGTGTCTATAGGGGCTTGTACATATGCCCCTGAGTATGATGAAACTATGAGTAGCACTATAAAAAAAAATTATATGTGAGCCAGAAAGGTGCTACAGAGAGATGAGGTGCGTTGTTGGTGAGTGGTAGTGAGGGACTTCATGGAGAAGGAGGAAACACTCATTGTTTTGAACATTATTTTCCGGATATGGCCCGGGATATGCGGGTGGTGGTCGATTATGTAGATTCCAGAAATTTCTGTCAGGTGGTGGGGGGGCCCGACATTTAAAAAAATTCAGCTGGGCTGGCTTAACCTTCAAAAGTTTGAAGACCTCTGCCTTAGAGGGTTGTTGTCTTTCCCTATACACAAGTTGTTCCTCTTCTTGGTGGGGATGGTTACGGGTACCTTCGTTTCGCCAGCTCCTTGCATCGCTGTCTGAAGCAAATGGTGCCTACTTGATAGGCCCTAGTAGCTTCCTTAATTTCGACAGGGCGCATTTATATAAATCTATATGAGGCATCCATTCTCTTACAAATCTGTCCCAATTAATTTTCTGTGCAAGCTTTCTTAATCGTTGATGTATAAGTCTCTGAAAATGCACGTTTATGATGCTGGGCCATTCCTGTTCTTTTCTGGGGAGGGATCTTCAACCAGATTAGGCTACAGCACGCGCCCTGTAAGCATGCTATACGTGTTTATTCTTATTTTCTCTGTTTTCGTATTTTTCAGTTTAAAAAACATCGGTTATCTGTTGGACTCACGAACAGCTACACCAAATCGGTTGTGAACATGGCTGACTTGGTAAGTATTACTAATGCCTACATTTGTTTAAATGCGACGCACAAGGGTTGAAAAACGGGAGCTGCAAGGGGTTCATGCTTATATTTAGAAAATAATGGCATTAATTACAGGCTACACATCTACTTTCCCTGTATTAAGTCATTGTAGAAGCTTAATTAGGGAGTGTACCCTGAAGAAACAGGCATGAGCTGGAACGGATTACATTGCACTGCATTGTGATTAAACCATATGTAGCGGGCGACCCTGACGCCTACATATGCAGATTTACAACTTGTATTATAAGTCCAGGAAAATTAAAAGAAAACAATGTCAATTCACCTGTATTTATGTCCCTGCTCTAATGTCAGTGCATTTATACGCAGAGACACTTATTGTTTTTCATTTGATAAAGATTTGCATGTTAGACAGTTGTGCTTATAACTTTGGAATAGCGATGCCCTCTTTGTTTGGGGTTTCATAGACTAACAGCTAGATTCATGAAGGGTAAATCGGCTCGCAAAGGGCCAGATTCTCAGAATTTGGCCCTTTGCGAGCGCAATTTTTGCATTTGTGATTCATCATCCCAAATGCAAAAATCGCTATTTGCGAAATCGCATATTTGCGAGGATTTGCATTTAAGGAATCTCTATTCGAGATTCCTTAAATGCAATTCATTAACCTTTTTTAAATTGCGAATTCGCAATTTTTGGCCGCTATTTGCCACGAAGTCTGACTTCGTGGTAAATAGCGAAAAAATAGAAAAAAGCACTTTAGTGCATTTTTCTCAGTTGCATGTTACACACACACATGTCCTTTGGACATGTCTATGCGCAACACCTGTGTAAATTTGCATTTCAGGGGTGCTACAGGGTTTCCTTTGGACACCCCTGGCACCCTTGAAATCGCATCCGTATTTGCGATTAGCAAATTGCTAATCGCAAATAAGGAAGATGTAGGAATCGCAATATTTTTTGCAATTCCTACATGAATCCCGTTTTGCAAGTCCTTAATAGCGATTCCTTATGAATCGCTATTAAAGACTCGCAAAACGGGTGTTTGATAAATCTAGCTGAAAGATTTTAAAAATGAATCTAAGAAAAACGACAGCAAGTTGTACTATCCCTGTTGGATACTTATAATCGTTGTATGATTTTGTCATTTGTCATTTTCTTCACGCAGAGTTGTCTAATTTGACTGAAGTTATTTTCTTGTGTGTGTTTATTAGTTATGTGCTGAGAATACAAATGTTACATGCATATTACAAAAAAAGTTTTTGAACGTTCATGCACATTGACTCATGACTAACTCTGTGTATTAGCTTCAAATAATTGTTTAGCATTTTTGGCAAGCTAGCAATATATATTGTGATGCGTCCTCCCCCCGCCCTTCCCCCATGGACCTTAACAGCACAGACCCAGTTTTTGCTTGGACTTCTAGACTGTGCCCTCTCGCCATCAAAGAATACAAAGTCGCACAAGGCACATTTATATACGTACTCTTGTCAGGCAGAGGCCCTTTCCGCACAGAAATACTCATTAGCTCACTTACTGTAATAATTTGTAATAAACTAACATTATTGCTGCAGTTCATTATTTACAGTAATGGCCTTGATATTTCCTTCTTTCGATCAACTTAATTCTCAACGCATTTTAAGACTGTGTGGTCTCTTAATGATGAGAAATATTTCATAAGATACAACCATGTGTAAAATTACTCTAAATTCACAGTGTTCACAAACTCTTTCAAACTTCACACACTCACCTCGCCCTGCTCGTGCTGCCCCAAAACCACTTCCTGGAGACGCACAAACATATTGTGTCACAATAAGACTTTGCCTCTGCACCTTAGTGTGTCACCCGAAGCCTAGACTCCCATAAGGAAAATCAATAAAGTTCAACATAATTTAAACATATCTTTGTTACTGACCATTGATCCAGGCAATAGTTCTAGTAGGGACTTGATCCTCGGGATAGGATGCATGAGGAGGACAAAGGACAATATATAAAACTTTATTAATTGAATCTATGTTTAGTACTGTAATCAGCACATACATATGCGAAACCCACCTCTCTATCCTTTATCTATTCTTAGAGCTGCACATGAGGTCTTGTATCCATGGGTGTGGCCGGCATTCTGTGGTATTGATTGGTTGGCCCACTCTTAACACTCCAGTGAATGTGCTGATACAACTTCAGTTCATAAATACATTTACAAATTAGTTAATTCCTCTGAGTTCAACAGAGAAGGGTTGGTCCAAGGAGCTTTCACTGCTTGAGTCAAAATTAACCTACCTCACCCCCCGTACCGACCAGCTTCCACCCCACTTCTCTTTACCCAAATCAAACCCTGCATTCCACCCCCACCCAACCCAGCTCGGGCCGGAGGATTGTCAAACAAAGAATGAAACAGCCACGGGGAGTCAAAAGTCCATCCCTGCTGCTGGTGAGCACAGACTGCGAGGCCTCACAGTGAGAGCCAATGAAGAGGATTTGGACACTAGCTCCTCCTTTGTGGCGCTTCAAATACAGCTCTGGTCTGCTGCAAAGCTATCCAGACTCAGGGGGGCAAGACAGCAAGTGACCAGGCTCCCTTTCTGTTGTTTCACTGTATGTAACACCTCATGGGTACATAACATTCATGCTAGAATTTAGCTACCTTATAAGGAGGGGGGATAAAGGAGCAGGTATTCTTACAGGCACAATGTGATTAGGTAAACAAATAAAACACACAAGCGTAAAGCTGTTGAACTGCTGGGATCCACTGGGTTCTCTAAGGATCCTGCACAACTGGGCTCTGTCAGTGTTGTATCATATCATGCACTGGGAAACACACACTTCAGTTGAGGGGTACCACCCATTATTCATTGCAGTGCTTGCCTCTCTGCAGTACATGCATGGTCTGCCCAAATGGTTGATGGGCCTTCCCCAAGAACCTCCTGAAGCTTGCTCCTTTTCCTTATCTATTTTGTGCCCTCCCAGGACGAGGTGACCTGTTACTGATTGGTCTGCTGACCAGATTCATGATCTCCTGGCTGCATGGCCGACTGAAGGCAACATTAGAGTCAGAATCCTATGCGGCTTCTCTGACCAATATGTGTCAATCTATGCGCACACCTAGGTCGCCTCGTGTTTATGTCAGCACTGCAAAAAGTTGATAGGGCCCACTTTTTATGTTTTAGGATCATTCATTCTTATTGATATATTCTAAAGAAAAACATGGTGACCCTGATTTACCATGATTTTCTTGTAGTTGTGTTTTATTACAGATTTTTCTGTGCCATATCCCTACATTTTTCAGTTGAGAGACAATATTTCTTTTAGTAGCACACGTATCTGGTGAAAACATATCTTCAAATATATTTTTCTCCATGTCTCCTGCCCATGCCTGTACAGGTGAGTATGGGGTCAAGAGCCTTTCTTCACAAGCTCAGCTTTTGTCTTCAGATTGCTTCTTGCCAGGCCTTCTTTGGGCCCCTAAAAGGATGCTGCAGTGGGATGTTAAATATCTGAACTGCTTGCAAGTGGATCTATGTGTAGGAAGTGATGAAAGGAGCTTTCGCTTTTCATGAAAAAATGCTTTGAACTTTAGATCACAGATTGTTGCATTGTTTCGAAGAGAGAATCAACCACTATACGCCTCTGACGCGTCCATTTTGTTAATGCACTAGATATATAAAGAGCAACTTAACACGAGGATCGTATTGGTTGCCATGGAAACCTGGGCTACTGACAACAAGTTCATCATCTCTGAAAACCCTTTGATGACACTGCGCGAATTCATGAAATACAGGAGGGATTTTATCAAAGAAAAAAGTGACGCCGTTCATCTTTTCTCGTATGTATATTTGGCCTACATATCTCTATAGTCTAGTTTGTGTTTTGTTCAATGTATTTTTAGAGCTTTGATGAGCAAGGAATGTAGAGTGATCCATTTGTTCAAAAGGCATTGTGGAAGAAAAAACAAGTGATATAGTTTCTCCTGTAACTTTATCAGTGTCTCTCCTTCTTGTGTCTTCATTAGCACGAACATCAGTCGTTTATAGAGATGAGGGGCCATGCCACATAAAATGTTCAACGGCAGCGGTTTTTTGAGTATGTTGATAGTAAAAGTTGTCTGTGGTCTTTTAGTTTGTCAGCAGTAGACTGCACTGTACGTGTTATCACAATGCTGCACGATATAATACATTTAATATTGATACCAGGCATATTTCGTTTTTTAAATCTTGCACAACAAAATTAAAATTCTTCCACTAGAATTTTACCACTGAAAAATGCAAATGACGCTGACACAAATCTGTTTACATGATTTGGTCAGTACTGCCCACACATTTAATACAGTAGACACAAGCATGTTGGAAGTGCTCTATGGAGCAATCATCACCACAGTGTTTCAGGATACCTTTGTATCTCAGTGTACTTTTTTTTGCAAGCTACAAATTGGTCCTAGCCCTTTGATGAGGCCTCCTGCACAGTGGATATGTGGACACTGTAGTGCGCCGTACCCATCCTATCTCCTTTTGTAGTAAGTGGCAGTGCCTGGCTCCACACTGTTGGGTGCTCTTATTTTATTTCACGTTCGACAAGTAGTCAAGCGCTAAAGGCAACAACCTCTGTGTTTATCCGCACCCATGTCACGCCCAGCAATAGGGAGCCGGACATTTAAACTTTGCTTTCGGCAGAATTACATACTCTGGCAATGAGCTTCTTTATTCCAGTCACTCAGGTAAGTCCTGTAACAATGGCGCATCATTTTCCACCCTCAGTAAAGGCTTTTTGTCTTGTTGAACCTGTAATGTCTTTTACTTTGTCCTCTTCCAAGGATACGTGCTATGCTTAAAACCGGGGAGAGAGCACTCTGCCTAGCATACTCCCACACATTTCTCCCTGACTCAGTGTGGTACATATGGTGTATGATAACACACACTTCAGTTAAACTCACAAGTCTTTACACTATTCACCATTGTTGATCCAGCCCGTGGTGTGTATCCATGGACACATGTTTCAGGATTGTTGACCTTCTTTAGCAGAGAGTAAGAAATGAGTTAGGAGGCGATTGGAAATGATGCTAAAAGTATTCTCCTGTTTCAGCACCTCTCTCAGACCTCAGATACATTCTCCTGAGCCTGTCAGCTCAATGACTTCAAAATGGAGCCAATCAAAAAAGGGTGAGGGAGCACACTTCCTGGAATAGCAGTACACATGTATCCCATTATATATTGTGACAAATGCAATTCTTGATAAAACTCACTTTAGTTACTCTCAAAAGTCTTTACAGTATACACCATTGTTGGCTTGGCCAGTGTTGTGTATCTCGGACATGTGTGGGGTCCAGGGTTTCCAAACGCAGTTTACTCTACTCGGTAGATCGGGCAGACCGTCTGGTTGGTGGACAGGCTACTCTGCCATAGTTGTGACGGAGTACCTTGCCCTCTAAACCCAAAATTTGATCTTAAGTACCTTTCTATAATTTGGTTCCATCAAAATTCACCCAGATTCTTCGAACTCTCCTATATGTTGGATTTATGTCCATCATTCTTTTTAAAAGTAATACCTATTGAGTAATTCCATGTACCATTCGAGGCTTTTTAATGTTACACTGTTATCATTATGCCCAAATTAATAGCACAGAGACTCTTCCATTCCATAGTTATCCTCACCAATGTATGTGTTATGGTAGGTTTTACTTCCCTTAGATCAATCATTGCATATGTACATGTCTCAAATATTTTGATCCAGTATTCTGTCAGCTGTTCACAGACAGCCATCATATGAATTAGATGTGGCTGCTTTTGTCTGCCTCTATATACATTACTGCCCGGGGAATTTTCATTTCTCTCATTAAACATTTTAAGGGTTGAAATGTGTTATCATAATGAATTTCTTAGTCACAACTTCATTATTTGAGAAGCCAACGAATCTTGACTATTTATCTACCCACTTTGGAAAAACATAAGTAATAACTATAAAAAAATACAAATCTTTGATCCTTGTTTTTACTTGGGCAATGCATAAATTGTTCAATGTTTCAGGATATTAAGACAATGTCACTCCTTGGTTTTAATACGTTACTAATAGTTGTATGTATTTAAAAATTGCTGTTTAGGGATCCGAAATTCTTCTCTAAGCTCATCAAACGAATGATATTTGAATTACAGTCCAGAGTTATCCCATAAATCAGTACCTCTGATCAGTCAAAAGGTTTGCCAAAAAGGATTGTTCCTAACCAGCGACTCCTCATGTTGTTGTGGATTATTAAAAATGTTTTATATTGTGCCAGCTTGTGCTTAAATCGCTACAAAAAAACTTCTATTTGATTTGTTTGGGGTGATTCCTGGTTCTGTACATCCCAGATCATATAATTTCAGACATCTATAGATATGAACATATGTTATTGAGACAGACGGCTCTGCAAGTTGTTTCATCATGTTACGAACTGCCGCTGCTCTCCAATTGTAAGATGAAAATGAGTGAACGACAGCCTACTTTGCAACTAGGGAAGTTGTAAAAATTGAAGGGATCATCTGGGCCTCTTATGGCTCCATATAAGCCCATCAACACTGAGTGTAGGGTTTTAGAAACAGTACAAACTGAACTGAGAAACGTGGGCATCAGGGAATAAAGAATTGTTCTGACATCTGATTATTCACAGGCTTGGATGCTCAAAGTGTTTACATAGTTTTCAATGCCGTTTGCAAAAACCTTTGGGGATACCAAGCATTACTATTGTCTTCCAGAAGAGTGTTCACTCTAGCTGACTGAGTGCCTTCTCTCCGTCCAGTGATCAGGCGTGCATTCTGACCCGAAGATGTCACACAGAAACATAGACATTGCAAATGTGTTGTTTGAGGTCATGTCTCTTCACAGGGGAAAGCCATGCTGTGAAGGGGAGACTAACAACTGGGTAAATGTGCACACTCTGTTTCTTATGATTCTAATATAGAGATTTGCATCTATCGCAATTAACAACATTGATTAGTACGATGGAGGCATGTGCACTGTATTCACATTCTTAGTCAAGATAATAAACGTGGCTATTTCCCATTATGCTGGTATATCTCCATCTCCCTCTGTAGTCCCCAATAATTTTTGAAATAACTGTACAAATACATGTGAAAATATTTGAACAGATCTTTTGGTGTAAGTCCTGTTGCCTTACTATTGACGACCTTGTAACTACTGAGTTTATTCATGATACAGTGATGGGGCGATGAAAGGGGCTATAAATATGACTGCCTAGTAGGCTGAGGTTGGTGGGTCTCACTTTCTTATTTTAATTCCGATTTTGAATGGTTATTACAAAACTTTGTAAATTACAATTGATATCATCATCAAAATCTGTATAATTATTAGAGATTTAGTAAATAGCACAGAAATGCTCCAATAACCTGCTTTTTATCACTAGTTATTTGTCCTCCCTTTCTGCAGTAATTCAAGTAACCGGGATAGAAATTTTTTTTCTCATCCCAGTGGCTAATAGCGTGCCAATCTTATCACTCAATTCAAAAGTCTTGAATCTAGAATTCCTATTCCTAGGCAGTCTCTCAACCATGTGTGTTGCAGTTATTATTTAAGCATATCTGTGCCATTGCCAGGCCACCCTGTTTTAGATTTAAACCTATATTAATTGATAAAGCCTCATCGAAAGGAAAACAGCCATCATCAGTGTAAACATAAATACACTGATACATTCCTGCACAACCACAGACTAAAATTCCATCCAAATAAAGGAAAGTGAACGAGAATGAGTACTTTTTATTACTTCCTGAAGGGGCCAATGCAAAGTAACTTTGTTATACAAAGTACCAGCTAAACGACCAGTCTAAAATAATTTTGCTTGATTTTGGTTGTTTAGAGATGTCACTAAAACAGCATTTTCCAAACTGTGCGTTATGATTTTTGGTGGGTCAGGAAAGTCTGATCAATAAAGAAAGATGTGTTTCCCTTGTCATATTTGCTGGTGCCTCAAAGATAGAGGTTTAATGTTAGGCTATGTCTTCTAGTTAATTGTTGAAGGATTGGTAATTACTTTTCTTTCTCTGACTGTAAAGTGAAAGTAGTGCTTTAAGTGAATAATGTGACAATCTTGCTGGACTACAAGGAATGTGAAAAGTAAGGCTGTAGGGTGTCTTTATTTGCAACACACACAATGTTAATACCTGTGGATGAACTGTATGCATTCACCAGTTAGGAAAACAAAAATGAAGCACATTATTCTGTAATTCTGAAGTATGATGGAAACAAAGATTTTAATAGGATCAAAACGAATCCAGATATTTTGCTTGATGATGCACATATGATAAATAATCGCAGAAACCATATTTTCACACATCATCATTTGTGTGCTGTATAGTTCTATCAGTAAAACTGTGTGTTGCAATGTTAATTGTCCATTTCAATGAAAAAGGTGCTATATGTAAATAAGAATGCGGTGCCGCTCGTTGTGAGAGCTTCGTGTCACTTCAGGCTGACCCTTTGCTACAGGAGTAGCCCTGAACCTGATCCTGTCTGCCAAGCAATCGCTTCTACAGCGTGTGGGAAGGAGCATCTGTGTGGCCGCAGTTGGAGGTGAGAGGCGCCGCTCCGGGACTGCGAGGACCAGCATTCACCAACAAACAGCTGGTCCTCTTCCCGCGTGAGCCACGCCCCCTCCCAGTGCCACGCCCCCACCAGCGCGTAGAAAACCTCTCGCGGCCCCCGCTCCGCGGGAGCCGCTCGTTGTGAGAGCTTCGTGTCACTTCAGCCTGACCCTTTGCTACAGGAGTAGCCCTGAACCTGATCCTGTCTGCCAAGCAATCGCTTCTACAGCATGTGGGAAGGAGCATCTGTGTGGCCGCAGTTGGAGGTGAGAGGCGCCGCTCCAGGACTGCGAGGACCAGCATTCACCAACAAACAGCTGGTCCTCTTCCCGCGTGAGCCGCGCCCCCTCCCAGTGCCATGCCCCCACCAGCGCGTAGAAAACCTCTCGCGGCCCCCGCTCCGCGGGGCCGCTCGTTGTGAGAGCTTCGTGTCACTTCAGCCTGACCCTTTGCTACAGGAGTAGCCCTGAACCTGATCCTGTCTGCCAAGCAATCGTTTCTACAGCGTGTGGGAAGGAGCATCTGTGTGGCCGCAGTTGGAGGTGAGAGGCGCCGCTCCGGGACTGCGAGGACCAGCATTCACCAACAAACAGCTGGTCCTCTTCCCGCGTGAGCCGCGCCCCCTCCCAGTGCCACGCCCCCACCAGCGCGTAGAAAACCTCTCGCGGCCCCCGCTCCGCGGGAGCCGCTCGTTGTGAGAGCTTCGTGTCACTTCAGCCTGACCCTTTGCTACAGGAGTAGCCCTGAACCTGATCCTGTCTGCCAAGCAATCGCTTCTACAGCGTGTGGGAAGGAGCATCTGTGTGGCCGCAGTTGGAGGTGAGAGGCGCCGCTCCGGGACTGCGAGGACCAGCATTCACCAACAAACAGCTGGTCCTCTTCCCGCGTGAGCCGCGCCCCCTCCCAGTGCCACGCCCCCTCTCCGCCCAAGGGAATATCAGTAAGACCAGCGACGCGCGCAGCGGGACGTGCGCGGGTCGCAACCGGGGCGAAGACCGGGCAAAGAGCGGGCCGTTTGAGGCCGTTCGAGAACGTGAGGAGACCGGGCCGGGCCATCCCTCTAGGTCCTCACTCCCACATTATCCAACTGTACCTCACCGATTGCAATATCTCTCAATCTATCCCACTGAAAATGAATACTAGGAGTCACAAACAGAAGAAACTAAAAAAGGGAGGGATAGGAGATCAACTTTTAGGTCCAATGGATGATTTTCTCACTAGGGCTAATACCTTCATTGATCACAGTATTAGCTTGATAGAGCGAAGAGTATCCACAGACCTCGCAAATGCGAGACGTTCCTCTATGGGCCCATTGGCCACAGCAAGAACTCCAGAGGTAGAGTACGCCTTAGCCGAATCACCACAAAGAACCAAAAGGCTCAGTCTCCCGAATAATGTAGATCTCTCAGCCTCTCAACTTTCTCTTGCATCCACTAACTCCGACCTAGAAAGAACACCTGAACTCTTACGTGTGCACACACCAGAAGAAGAAAGACAAGCAAGAGGGAGGAGGGAGGGGGCTGTCAAGAAGAGGAAGGAAAAGGGAAAACCAGACGTAGTCAATGGAACTAAAACATCTGAGACAACTGACCTCATTACGCCCCCAAACCTGACGTGTTCGCCCCCAAGAGCGACGGACACTACTAGTCATCAGGTTTTAGTACACCATTTTTCACCCAATAATAACACAAATACTATTGCTATAAGCCCACCTGTTATAATTCCCCACAGCAATGAACCAGGCACTTCTGACCTGGTAAATAACATTTCCTCGGCACTAAAATCTTTATTTCAACCCCTTGAAAAAAGATTAATTAACATCGAGACCCAAATGTTAATAATTATCAACTCTTTGCAATCTAATTTAGCAAGTGAAACTCAAAAAAAGGGAACAAACAATCATTCTGTATCTTCCCTACAAAGCAAAAAAGCTATTCAAACTTGCCCTGTAACTAAACCACTACCGGTTACAAAAAATCCTGTAGTAGGAAAACTGCTTCCGGTAACAACAATCTCAACCCCAAATCCCAATACACTTCCAAAAGCTCCTGTCACAAAACCAACAAAAGTAGCCACGCCAGCCCCCATAACCCCAGTTGCCACAAATATTCCTCAGAGTAAACCAAACTCTATGGCAAATAAAGGTACCACGCGAGGAGTCCCTGAAGCTAGATCTTATATGCATCTACCACCTGAAGCATCGCCATTTGTGGTTGTAATGACGGGGGTACCAGAATTAGTAGGGGAGACAACAGAGCCAAACTGGTCCTTAAAGAATAAGGTCCAGTATTGGCTGAATATAAATCGTCCTTCTCCCCCCAATTCTATAAGTAGGATAGCCACAGTCAGTAGGACCCCATGGGTGGGACACACAAAAAAGGCAATACAGGGTGATTGCATTGTTATTACTTTTGAGGACCCTAAAGTCGTTGAACATATATGCTCCTGGGAACAACATAATCCAACTGGGGGTATAGACACAAAGAGTCTTTCCTTTTTTTATCCCAAAAAGCATTATAATAACTATTTCAACGAACAAAACAACTTGTGGCGTAAAGCAGTTGCACAGCCCTGGGATTTTACTAATGTTAGATTTAAAATCCCCCCACAGCAGAACGGCCAAGAGCTCTCCTGGTGGTCGACTGACCAAAATTACCATCAACAGGACGGCCCATGGCAGGTAATGGGACCTCGTAATAGAAGAAGAGACTGTGAACAATGGGGTGTTCCACCACAGCGGCAGTTTAGACCCAGATACGGAGACACACCATACTGGGAAAACTGGCAGGGCATTCCAACAATGAACCGATATACTAGTCTGGAGATGGTCGATTGACCATCACCAGATTCCACCAATGATAAACTAACCATATCATCTCGGGTCCCGGAAAGGGAAATGACGAAGGGACAAGATAATTGTTCATGTTCACTGCCGGTCATTTTCTGGAATATAGCAGGACTACGCCCCAAAATTGAAGATGGTTCAGCAGCCAAATTCTTGGAGGATGGAAAAATAATATGCCTCCAGGAAACATGGGCCACAAAAGAGCTACACATCGCAGGTTATAAAACTTTTTTCTCCTCAGCCCTCCCCAGCATCACGGGCAGACCCAAGGGGGGCTTGACCACCTACATAGCGAATACTATCCCTAACTTGAAACTCCTTAAAAGTGAGAATACATCAAACTACCAATTATTCTCTATTGCAGTTGGCAAAGAAACTATTGTCATCCTAGTAAACCTCTATAATAACTTAGAAGAGGACAACTTTATCAAAATTCTTCTGACAATCCAGGAAAAAATTGCTAGATCTATCAATCTATACAGGAAAAAAGCCGCCGTCCACTTACTATGGGGAGGCGATTTCAACATACATCCCTGCCCACACTTGATCAATCATAATTGTGGGATAGTGGACGAACAGGACAACCCTCTCGCTCACTTTACTCATGACGGAAAAGGGGAAGTGATGAATAATCTCCTTACAGATCTGGAATTGTCTATAATAAATAAACAAAATCCGGTTGACAATACTTTCTGTCCTACATACCTAGGGAGGGGACACGAGACCACGGTCGACTATGTCCTCACATCGGATGGGCTGAGACAGCTTACCACGGATTTTAACCTACTGGCAAACAATCTAAGCGACCACTCAGCCCTTAGAGTAGATCTGGACCTCCTAAATCACCAAACACACACAACCATAATTGCACACACCCTCTCCCAAAACAGACTAGAGGTGGGCAAAGTAAATGGTTTCACGGTGAAATGGGGCAAAATTGATCCAATCCAGCTAAGCAGCAACATAATAAAAACTTTATATCCCTACATAATAAAATGCCTAGATTTGGACTCTGATGATAACATCGTTCTTGTAAACTTCAAGATTATCTTGGACAAAATCAAACTACTGCTGACCAGGGAAAACAAGTCAAACAACCCAACAATTCCAGGCTGGTTCAATCACGAATGTACCACCTCACTAAACAAGCTAAAAGAGGCCCTCAGACAACAAGAGACAAACAACTGATCAAACATCTAAGACTTCAGTATAAAAAGGCCAGGAAACAAAGAAAACAGGAGCTGAAACAGTCCTTATGGAACGATTTACATAAAAGTACTCTTACAAAAAACAGTGAATCTTTTTGGCGGATTGTGAAAACCCCTTTTCTTTCTGATTCTAGCAGACCTCAGATTGATGTAGCGATAGAAGAGGAAACCTGGGTAAACCACTTCTCCCACATTTTTAAATTAACACCATCACAGGAAGAAACAGCTTACTCTCATCCTCCTGTCGACTTTCCAATAAATTTGCAGTTCGATATCTCCGAGGTTCTGAAAGCACTGAACTTAAGTAAAGGGGGCAAGGCCCCAGGGCCAGACGGGGTCCCTGTGGATCTCTTTAAACAACACCTGGATCTTTGGGCCCCTATACTCACCAGAGTATGCACCGCAACAGCGAGACTGGGCTTAATGGAGTCTTGGTCCAACTCCATTATGGTACCTATTTTTAAAAAAGGGGATCGTCAAGATCCCAAATGTTATCGACCGATCTCTTTATTGGACACCACAGGAAAAGTAGTTGGCAGAGTAATCCTGGAACAACTCCAACAATGGGCTGATGATAGTAAGATCTTATCGGACCTTCAATTTGGTTTCAGAGAAGGGTTTGGAACTGTAGAACAGGCTCTCAATCTAAGTCTAATTGTAGCCAAGTATATTCATGCAAAGCAGGGGACAATGTACATGGTATACGTGGACTTGTCCTCTGCTTTCGATTGCGTCTCCCATGCAAAGCTATGGACCCTTCTGCGAAACATGGGGGTAGATCCCCCACTACTGGACTTCCTAAGGGAATTATACACGGACGCTTCTGCACGAGTGCGCTATGGGATAAAGGGCGAGCTTACTGCGTCATTCAAGGTAGAGCGAGGTGTCAGGCAGGGGTGCGTCTTGGCCCCCTTCCTTTTCTCCCTATATACAAACGGGTTGGAAGAGAAAATGTTGAGAGGGGGGCAAGACCTCTCAAGACTAAAACAACGCATGATCCCGGCACTGCTATACGCGGATGACGCGGTAATCTTGGCTCGCACTCCCATAGAACTTCAGAAATCCATAAATAAATATGCCGATTTTATGGGAGCACTAGACCTACATATAAATGTGAAAAAAACGTTTATAATGGTGGCTGGTGGAGGGAAAAAACGAATTAAGAACATTACCCTAAATAATCAAAACCTTGAGAGAACCCCACAGTATCCCTATTTGGGCATAATGATCGATGAGAAACTAAATTGGAAAGCGGCTATCGAGTCGAGAAAACACGCATTTAGGAGAGCTAACACTGCCCTGATTAGTTTCTCACAAAGACTTGGAAGGAAATCACCAGTGGAGATGTTACAAATCTATTCCGCAAAATGTTTGGCCACTGCTCTATATGGGGCTGGCGTCTGGGGACATGTTGATGCTGGATCTCTACAAACAGCTGAGAACTTGTTCATAGGATTTCTTCTATCTGCCCCGAGGTGCTCATCAACATATGCATGCCACATGGAACTAGGAATCCCCTACATTGAGGATCTAATAAAAGTCCAGCCACTGCTACTATGGAGGCGCATATGGATATCCGATAAGAACATGCTGACCAAGGCCATCTTAGAGGACTCAATGGCCCTGGATAATGCGCACAGGATAGCCTGGCTTACATATATTAAGCGATTCTTTACGGATATGGGCCTAGAAAGATATTATACTACTCCACAAGCATTGATTGAGATAAGCAAGAAAGAACTGAAACAGAAAGCAATGAGCCACCTAGAGTCACTCAGAATTACTCTGTTATCAAACAAACAATCTGCACAACATGCAAATATGGTACAGCTAACGCCACAAATCCAGCCCTATCTTGCATTGGAGTTTAACTCATATGAAAGGATGCTTTTGACTAGGCTCAGACTTAATTTGTTTCATAGACTAGTAGCCTTCCCGCAAATGAACATCTGGGAAGGAAAATTGACTTTATGCCCCTGTGATGAGACCTCGGCACAAACATGTATGCATACGATACTGTTCTGTAAATATCATCTCCCCCATAGGAAAATCTGGCTATTTCCATTACTAAAAGCCTGGGGTTTCAGACAATGTCGTCCGGCCATGATTTCTTTGCAGATGCTAGGTTCTGAGCGCACCTGTTACCATATATTGAACTATTTAAAATGTATTATCAGACACCGAAAGAATCTGTAAAAAACCTTTTTTGTGTGACCTATTTTTTTCCTGTAAATTTTATACTGTTGCTTTTATGGTTTTATAATGACAAAAACCGAATAAAGAAATTATTATTATTATAAAATAAGAATGCGCTACCACACAAGGCTTTAGTTACATTCAGAAATCTAGCTCCTCATGTCCATTAAAGGTAGGTGGATCACTAAAGTAAGTTTGTTGTTCTAAAAAGTGGGTCATGGTTCTATAAACTTTCCACTACACTAAAATATTGCTTCTTCATTCCTTTTGTTTCTTCCAGTCCTGCCATAGTTACACTTGGCAGCTAGGAATGTCCATACAACAACAGCACCCCCTAATGTAACTGGTCAAAGAGTGCAGAAAAGTAGTGGTGAGCATGCTTGAGCATAAAGTTTCAGGTACCTTAGAATGCAGGACTACAAGGTAATCTGGTGTACTTCGTGAAGGTTTCTCAAGGTACTCTGCCTTTGGCAGGGTTAACCCCCCCCCCACCCCCCATGACATAATATTCAGTCAGCTGTAGGTGAATGACCCACAATTGTGTCCAGGAATTTATCAAGCCATTTCAATATAGCACTCTTACTTTTTAAATCCATAATCCAGAGTGCTGACAGAGTCAGTTTGTGAGGCAATTAGATGTAGGAGAGACGGGAAAGCAATGCAAGTGAGAATGCAATACACAGAAGTACCATGCTTTGAACAATATAGCAAAAGTCCATTGGAATACTGCAAGTAGGAAGTCACTGCATGCTCTAAAATAGTTCTCCTTTAAATTAAACATGTGCTTTATCCCAATCACTCAAAACACAACGGGCCTGATTATGATTGTGGGTGGAAAGCCTTCGGCCAGCTATTGGAGGCTTTCCTCCCGACATGTTAGGTGTAAAGTCGACCACCGTATTAGGATGACAGTTTAAACCTGCGGGGGGAATCCATCGTGTTTTCGACAGGTTCAAGGAGCCTATTGGTCCATCAGAAACCCTGCATATTCCTTTAACCTTTTCCGTGCGACCGCGTTTCCCCCTCCGGTGCTGGGCCGTAATAGAAACGGGCGTGGTCATGACGGAACGGTTCCGTCATGAGCACAGCTCAACCGACGCTCATGACGGAACCGCTCCGTCATGAGCACCGAAGGGGATAATGATGACGGCTCTGCCATCGGGATTATGATGTCATTTTCTGACAGCCTTTCCATCTCGGACTTTCTGACATGGAAAGGCTGTCATAAAGCAACATTTGGAGCCCCTAGCAGGGTCCCCTTACCCCCTGCCCCTCCAAATTTGGGCCTGGGCGGTATCTATGGCTAAACATACCTGGTGCCTGCAGGGATGTTTCAAAACAATGATTTTACATTGAAAGCTTGAGCTGAGGGCCTTTTCCGCCCACCGCACAAGCTTCCATTGTGAAATGAATGTTTGTGACTGTCTGATTGGATCCGCCAACCTAAGGTCGGGCGACATCGTAATAAGGTCCAACATGTTTTGTAAACACTGCGAAAACACAGTTTTTGTCTATTTTGGGGGGTATATGTAGCTGAACAAACCCTGAAAAGCACTGACTTCAAAAGATATGGAAAACACTGAGAAACCACCACTGAAATCCAGAAAAAATAAACACTGAAAGCAGGACAGCCTAGCCATTTCATATATTACTTCTTTGTACGTATCCTCTTTGAGCTGAACTATTATTATGATTAGTGCTTCCAGTTCGAAACGTTGGCCTTAGTATTTCTTCTCTTCAGTTCTACTTTTCTTAACCTTATCTGTTTTAAAGGAACGTTTTGGCCCTGAGAAAACGGTGCATGTTCCTTATCAATTGCATAAAATTCCATGATATTCAAACTAGGCCCAGATGAGATTTGAATTACGACAGAGTAATTCACGTATTTTTGGTAATTTCATATAAAGATATTTATGCAAAAAGACAGAGATTATGCCATTATTTGTCATTGTGTAATTTCAGGGAGAAATTTTAATGCGCGAAGTACTATTTATTTGGGTGATGTGAGCAGCATTTCTGGTAAAGTGTTTACCCAGACGGAAAACTACAAATCCGAATGTGAGCGGATTTCTACACTTGAGTATTGTGTATGTATCCATGAATAATATGGGAATATAGCCCTCCAAACAGCAACCATTCAAAGGGTTTTCATAAATGTATTAGATTACTCCTAACTTTCACCATCCAATTTTTATACACCACTTAGCTACAGAATGTTGGAAAAATCACACGCTGTTATCAATGGATGGGTAGTGATAAATAGCTTTCACAAGATCTCCTTAAACATTTCAGGATTAGCCTCATTAACGCCATAAAGTTAACACATGGTATACACAGTCGGCCCAGCAGCACCTCTAACAATAACCCACATCCCTTTAGTGTCAGCCACACTGTTCATAACCACTGAACTAGCATATGTGGCATTACGTCATAGGTTGCTATATTGAAATTGACAGGATGTTGATACGAAATGAATTGCAAAGACAACTAACTACATTTAGTTAATAGTAATAAAGATTTTATATAACAACTGTTAGAAATGGGATCCCTGGTTGGCTAAGGCTTGCGCCAAAGCCAGGCAGAGACCACCACTCTAGTCAGGGCAAGGGAGTTACACGCCAAAGATAACCCCTTCTCACCCCCTTGGTAGCTTGGCACGAGCATTCAGGCTTATCCCGGAGGCCATGTGTAAAGCAATTGCACACGCACACAGCAACAACATCCCAGGCACACTACAAACGGAACTCCATACGAGGTTATATAAAAAATAGCCTTTGTATTCTCATAACACATTAGAATAGTAAACACATAATATACATGGTGCCACCTGGCACTGGGTCATATCTACAAGGGATTATATACACCTGACAGGGCCCACTGGACCACTGTCAGAACCATCACAAAGCGAACTTAGTAAAAATAAAACAAATCATAAACGTACAACCAGTAACTACTGGTAATCACTGTACTTAGCATCAGCCTGTAACATAAACTACATTATGCACAGTATCACATCAGGCGTGAATTACATTCTGCGCCAACCTCACTAGCATAAACACATTATGCAATACTCTCATAAATTTAAGCGCATTAGACCCTAACTTCCTAAGCATAACTCACATTAGGAAATAATCTCAGTGGAACATAATCTCACTAGCATAAACCATACTAGGCAAAACAACCTCATACATAAACCTACATTTAGAGATATCAAAACAGGATGCATAAATCATACTACATGAATCACATTTCCTAGCACCACATAAATCACATTTAGCACAAAGTCTCCTAAGAAAGTCCATAGTAGAGGCATAAATTACAATAGGGCCTGGCGCCCTATTTACCTCCCAGTCCCCCTGGCCAACTGGCCATCTCAAAGGGGCTCAAATGCCCTGTGTCCAGAATGTCAGGGTGCGCTGCCAATGCAGTGGAAGTCAAGGGTGTGCACTCTGCCCAGGCCTAAATGTTGCAGCTGGCACTAATTGCTGCGCAGCTGGGAAAGGATATGGGGCCATGGAGTGCATCTCACTCCTAACTTCAAAAGACATGCCACAAAAGCACTGTGGCCTAAACGATGCAGCTGCCCACTACTTTCTGGGCAGCTGTGAAGTTCCCTGGCACTCACTGTGCCTTTGGTCCCTCTCAGGGTCTCTCTCCCAATCGTTCCTGTTTGTGGCACTTTGCATAAAGGAGGGGGGCCTGGCACCTCTGTGCCCTCTGGACCCCCCCTAGGCACTAAATCACATGCCCCCCTTGTTGGGGTAGCCGCTTTCATGCGGGACCACCCAGGTGCCAAAAATGCGCCTCGGTCTGCCCCTGAGACTCTGTGGTTCACGGGAGCTTTCTTATGCACCCAAAAGAACAGGACCTGCCCCTAAAGAACTGTGGAGCCCACTGAGGTTCTCTCTGATGCTCTAGAAACTGCTCAACAACGTTGGAGAGGTCCGCTGCCAGACGGGGCCGCTCTGATTCTGCCTCTCCCAACCCGTACTCCCTCGAGCTCCACTCACCGGCTGGGGGCGGAGGCAGGATTCTTCTCTTAGCGACGGCAGCACTTTTCTCGCGGGGCTTACCTTTTCTCCTGAGAGCCCCGTGCTGCCGTTGGCGGTCTCGGCCGTATTTAGTCTTCGCTCCCCAGAACTCGCGGAGGCAGGGTGGGCTCCCATCCTCTCCGCACACCGCCATGCTCTCTTTCCCGTCCTGCTGCACTTCTGCCTGGCGGCCCGCCCACAGTCAGGCGGGCGCCGGGCTTCCTCTTCCGGCGATCGGGCCACGGTGGTGAAACGCGGTGTGGGCTCCCGCTTCAGTAATGAAATCAAAAATGCGGCAATGAGGGGTAGGTTCCCTATGAATTAAAAATATAAAGCGTACTGGGCACCTGCCATGAAAATAAAGCATGAAGCGGGGTGGTCACCCGCGAAGGCACCACGATGCGGGGTGGGCACCGGCCTCCACGTTAAAAGCAAAACTCAGCAGAAACGTGGGGTGGGCACCTGCAAAGCATCAAAAGAATGCGGGGTGGGCACCCGCCATTAAGGCATAATGGGGGAATCCCTACGATGAGGATTTCCTCACCAAGGGCTACAGCTCAGCGCTGCGCAGCCCCCAGGCTCCTTTTCTTTGATCAAATTAAAAATATAGTGTTCTTCAGATTCAGGAGCCACATCTCCACAGCAAAAGTCCAGGAGAGGTTCTGGGGCATAGCGGGTTCCGGGGGCCAGCACACAGGGCCCTCCAGCAGGGAGGCAGTCCCCATGGCGGTCCTTCCTGGGCCCCAGCAGCAGCAGCCCCCCTCCAGTCAAGTGAACAACCTAAGTCCAAGGAAGGGGGTTCAGGGGCATATCGGGCCCAGGGGCCAGCACACAGGGTCCTCCAGCAGGGAGGCAACCCCCATGGCGGTCCCTCCTGGGCCCCAGAAGCAGCAAGCCCCCTCCTCCGTCAGGATCAGGAACAGAACAGGAACATTTTCATGGGGTCACAGCCCCTATATTTATACTGGTAAATCCCTTTGTGTCACAGCACAGGGCTTGGGGGATACCAGTCAGAGCTGGTTTAGGGGAGCTTTGGAGCACTTTGTTTTGCTCAGTTCCTCTCTCCTTTTGTCAGGTGGGGGCTCAGGGATTAGACGCACCACAGGGGGCGGAACCAGCATTGTGGAGGAAAGGCACAGTCCTATTCAGGTCCCAAGTGCAACTCCTCCCTCCCATCTGCATGCAGATCTCTCTATTCACCACTGGGCTGACTCCTTCTGGCTCCTGGAGCCACCCACACCTCTCAGCTCCTATCAATCACAAGCCAGACATGCAATTCACATCAGGCAGGCAGACACACAGTGCACAGAAATACCAACTTCTAAAATTGGCATTTCTGCACCAGTCACCATAAATCTGCGCACACCATTGCACAGCATTTATCCTCACAAGTTCATACATACTAAACTGGCCCCTGCACTCCTCTCATACCAGGAATTACTATGGACACACATATCCCCCATGCATTCCTATGGGAGGGCAGGCCAATCTCACCACACACACTCAGAGAGCGCACACACTTTACACTGGGCCACAGTGCTAAAGTGCGCAGAGACCTAAAATCACTACCACTATGTCAGAGCTCAAGGCAAAAAGTTCAGGGGTGAACCTCCCAAAAGGGCCAAGTCCAACAACAACAATTTAGAATTATGTCTTGGGGAGGTGCACACCAATATCAATCCAGTTTACTCTATCTCACAATGTAAAATAGTTTCTATAAAATAAATAAATTGTTGCACTCAGCAGAATTGCAATCCACATTTACTCCAAGTTTGTAATGAAAGGATGTCTCCTTTATTCTGCCCATGCCAGCTGTGTTTCACAAACTCTGTCCTAGAACTCAGTGTTCTGAGTTTACACCCAGGATTTTTGGCCAGTGTTTTATTACACACGCAAATTATGTAAGTGTCTGACAAAATGATTCAAGACATCAGATCTTAAAGAAATATGCAAAATATGTGTGATCGTTCTATATTCTAGGAGCCTTTTCAAATGATTGCTGCTCTTAAATCTCGGTGATTTAAAATATAATTTGCTTCAATTATGGAACAAAGCAATCCATTTTCAAATAGATAAAGAATGTAGGATGTTTAGTATATCATACTGTTGAAATATCTCTTCCCCATCTGTGTCCAGTAGACATGTCAATGGGACCTTGAAAAATGTGGCACCTCTATGTGAATGAATACAATGGTCAACAATTGATCGGTAACCACTTACATTTTGCAGAGCATGGAGAGCGGTGGTGAATTCTATTTGTTGTTTTCTCGGGTGTGTTTGTTCTGTTTGAATTAGAAATTAGGTTTTGTGTTTAAACCTACAATTTATCAGCCACGGCCGGTGGTAGGTGTAAGGTGTAAATAAAACGAATTTCGTTGTGCGCACTGCATCACCAAATGCGATGCAGTGCGCGCAACGAAATTTGTTTTATTTATTTATATGTTTACTTACCTGTTAATGTCCGTAATCCATACATTACAACCCCCCACCCTGCCCCTCCCCCTCCCTACGTCACCGTCCTGCAGTTACACCTACCGTGGCTGCAATTTATGCAGCAGATGGTACGTTACGCAATTGAAGCACACCCATAAATTTGCTTTAGAAAAAACTACAGTGGAAATACATCATTTCAATGAACCTATATCAGACAGGTTGAAATTATACACCAAATATCAATGTGGAAACACACATAAATAAAAAGTGTTAAAATTAGTGAACTTCACATTTTATTACAAGATGCTTCTCACATGAAATGCAAACAGATGTTGGAATTATTCTTGTATTTTGGTTGAGTTAATAACACCTTTACACAAACATTATTAAATATGGGTGTTAGACTTGTTCACATATCTCCACTTTCACTTCTACAGCGGAAGCCAATTTCAAAGCAGTCGCAGTGGCGCGGCATACATTGGCGGAATGTGTTCGCTGCTGAAAGGTGGAGGTGTTAATGAGGTAGGTGATTATACTCCAATGCAGAATTTAGTAAATGCTTGATTTCAAAGCATTTATGGCTCTAACTGAAGCCTTTTATTTTAGCATTGCTTGAACATCGGTAAAAAAATTGTTTTGAATATGAAAATAAGCAAGCACATATATCAACCTGACAGAACATGCACATTTAAAATGTTTTACTGTATAAAAACTGAGGCTTTATTTTTGCTTTTTAGCCTAAAAGGAGTCTAGTGTAAATATCAGTTCTTTTATCAGATAGTCTTGTTGAGTATTTAAATATTTAGATTGAACTAAAGCTATATGGAGGAATGTTTTGAACTGTTGCTGAACTGCAAAATGTTCCCCTTGAAAGCAAATCCACCATTATATATATTTACAATTCTTAAATCCAGTCATATCTTTACCTCCGATTAGTTATCACTATATCTTTTAAACAGAGATAAAATTATAGCATTAACTATTCATCTCCCAGACTAAAACGGCCTGGGTAATAAAAAATTATAATGGTAAGCCTCGTGAAGACTATATACTTCAACATTCATGAAACATGTAATAATTAAATTCTATTCAAAATGTACCAACCCTTTAGGCGGGCGGTCCTGATAGCCGATAGGGTGGCGGGCGGGCAAAGCCCGTCCGCCATCCTAATAACCCCCTAAGTATGGAAATAGGGTTGCAAAATTGCACTGACATCAGCGCAAACTATTTAATCAGATTGCTGTTGCAAAATTGCACAGGTACCAATGCATCCTCCATTTTCTGACCCAGGTATGGAATGATTAACAACAAACATCTGTGCAATAATTGGCTGCGTTTGCAAACGTGAAACCACTTTTCCAGTATTTTTATGCTGATCGTTAGTTTGCACTCGTGGTCTCTACCGTGATTGGTGCAGATACGGTTATTACAGTTTTCATTGGTAAGTGAACATTTTTATGAACAACTTCATAAAATGTGCCCCAACTGATAAAAAATACACTTTGCACATGTAATCACTACAGGTTTATGTACCTACTGATGATTAATTAGCACACGTAACTGACATAAACGAAGCGTTAACTGAGTAATATAACATAAAGTGTATTTGTAAAGCGCACGTTCACCCGCAAGGGTGTCTTGGCGCTGAATAACAGAGGGTTCTTGTTACCCAACTCAATGGTACTCATTTTATCGACCTCAGTAGGATGAAAAGCTCAGGTGACAGGGGTCAATTATTTCAAAGGCGAACATTTCTCATGCCAGGTACCCTGTTGTATATGAAACTATTAATACACAAAAGAAAATGAAAGGTCTGGGTGTGTGGTTGTACAGATGACAGCAGGATCAGGCTAAAGTGAGTATGAAAGTATCTGTAGGCTGAGATATTCCCATCCGACCACCCTTATAATTACACTATGGCGCTAATGCAGATGATTTGACCATATGGCGCTAATGCAGATGATTTGACCATCTGCATTAGCGCCATAGTGTAATTATAAGTTTCAGTTACCTGGCGTGTTTTTAATTTTGACACCCAGACATCTTCAATAAAAGGTCTTTTGTCTGAGTCGTTAATTTTAACCCCCTTTTTCTCACATTAGCACTGCACACACACTTAAGTATCAGTTTGGCTTGAGTGCACATCATCTCATCCAATTACGCACCATCGGCTGATGGCTTGGGCGGTACTTTTGGATGTTATGACAATATACCCCAGATGATGAAACTCCGCCAAAATAAGGGTGGTCGGATGGGAATATTTCAGCCTACAGATACTTTCATACTCACTTTAGCCTGATCCTGCTGTCATCTGTACAACCACACACCCAGACCTTTCATTTTCTTTTGTGTATTAGTATTTCTGTTGGAGATGAAATGACAGGTCTTTAAATATTTCTCCTTTTGACCCTCCCTATACTCTGTTTGCAGTATATGAAACTATCACTTTCTTCTCCAGCGATGTGCCCCAATCAGAACTCATTGGCAAACTTCTCTTTAACCCCTTGGCCGCGGCGGTAATTCTGCCGCGGCGCTGGGGGGGAGGAGGGTCGCGCGGCGCCGCCATGCTCGTGACGGAACCACTCCGTCACTAGCCACAGGCGTGCTGTGCTCATGACACAGTGGTTCCGTCATGGCCCGCCCCCTCATTAATTCCGCCCTGCAGGCGCAGAATTGCTGCAGCGTGGGCGGGGCGCCCGCACCGTGATGGAACCTCTCCGTCATTAGCACAGCGCGACCGTGGCACGTGAAGGAGTCGTTCCGTCACGACCACGGAACGGGTTAACTGTGTGCCATGTCTCCTGAATATATGATCAGTGCTATAGATCACATTTTATATTTGTTGCATGATTTGATTGTTAGTGATCACAATTTGCTCAGGTGTATAATCAGTTATTTTGGTGGTAAATTGAGCTTATATTTGTGGCTGCAGAGCCGTGACCAGCACAGCCGTGCTTGTACAACCCACCACCGATCTCCTTTTTTTTTTAAATAATTCTTTTTATTGCTTTTAAAGTATAACATTAATGAAAGCAAGTATTGTGTTTTTGCGGCATGCCTCGTCCATCCCATGGCTTACTGTGTTTGTGTTATTTGCTTTCTTTTAGTTTGGGAAACCGGACGTTATGGCTGTGACTCTGGCCCAGTCCCTGGCTCATAATCTTGGAATTTTCTCGGATAAGAAAAAGTTACTAAGTGGTATGTTTATCCAAAGCCAAGAACGCATTCCTTTGTGATTTTCTAAACTGAAAACGAAGCAGTTGCGTACTGTAATGCATTCCTCAGTTACACATTTTATAATTTTATTTCAGTTGATGTTTTTTGGCTATGGAAACGTACTTTATTAAATTTCACTGGTTCTGCTTTTAACCATGTTACTACTGTAAATGTATCGTATGGTTGGGCTACCTATTTTAATTAATAAGCTTTTGTCCCTCATTATTGGAAACCTCGCACTGTACAATTAGCAAAAGAAGCGATCCTTCACTTCAAAGGTACCAGTTTAATACCCACGCCCACAGTGTAGGAACCTCTCTCTGCCAGGGTACATACCCTGGCAGATATCAGAGGAAGGCGGGGCTGTACTGGGCAGGGGTCGAGCAGTAGAGACGCACTTTCACCTGACAAGCCGCTGCTGACGTCAAGAAGTGCATTCAGTGGCACAGGAAGTGCGTCATGGGCCCTAATACTAGCAAAGAAGTGCCCTCTTGCCCCGTTTGGTAGTAAAAGACAGTCATAGTTGGGGTCTAGAGGGGTCCTTAAACCAATGGGCCCCAATGACACTGTACCTCCTGCACTAATGATAGTTAGGCCTCCTTAAAGGCTTTTACCTCTAACTGCTGTGGACATGGCTGACTGTACACCGTGGACAATAGCGCTGGAGCGGGCAACAGCGGCAACATGTGTTACACATGTTCAAGGCAGGTGCTACACGAGTACTGCCAAAGCAGGAGCTAAACCACAGAAACTGTAAGCTGATAGAGGTTGGGCTTGGGGAAAGGGGCACCAACACATATTTAATCTTTTCTCTTACAAACGAGAAAAAAAACGCATATGGTGCTCAGGGGCGTAACACAGGGCCCTGCAGGCCACGCGGTGCGGGGGGGCCCTCATCCTCCAGGGGGCCCCGTCAGCACCGCACTTCTGCTCTGGGGAGCTCTAGATTGAGTCGGAGGGGGCCCCTTCACGTACCCTGCAGGGCGGCCCCCTCAAGGTTTGTTACGCCACTGATGGTGCTACAGCATAATAGGATAAGAGGTGGAGTATGAGGTAGTGGAGTTGCGGTATATTCCAGTACCCAAACCTCATGTAGACTCCTATTTGCATGGGTATAAGTTTTTTTAGGCTCCTCCTTTGTTACAGGAGAGTTTTAATGTTTGCCCATCAGCAGCAAGATACACGCATCTGTAATTGAAAAGGCCATCTTCATCCTCCCCAGCTAGGCTGCTTATTCGTTCCTTGTTCCCAAGAAACCATATAATCACAGACTTCTTCTATAAAGTCAAACCATTTTTTTCAGAAATTAACATCGGAACTAGGGGTGGGTGATAAATTCCATTCCACTGGCAGAGTTTGCTGAGTTTTTCCCTCTCCGCATTACGCTTGTAACGCGGTGTTCCATCAAAACTCCCCCAACTGCCGCGTGGCTGAGTTTTTTTCTTGTGCGTGGCTCATGGATGTTAAGTTGGCAAGCGCAAAATAGAATTGGCATCCCTAACATTATTTTTGCCCATTAGTATGGCACCCGGCGAGATTTTCTCGTTGCGGGCAGTCAGGACTGTTCACAGTGAGAAAGCTGCAGCCTGAGTAGAAAATCTACTCGAGCGGCAGGAAAGAAACTGTGCCCTCTGTTGCACCACGTGGTGCAATTCGTGCTGATTTTGCAGCGTGGAACAAGCTCCCGGCACTAAAAATCAGTGCAACGTGTCGATTCCACCTGCTTGTGGAATATCGTTGGGTTTTCATGTAACTCAGTGGAATTCTGCAGAGTGAAACTTTATGAGTTCCACTCACCCCTAATCAGAACTGCTGGTCCAGTTCTTGTACTCTTGCATCTGCATGGTGGTAATATCCTACTCTGCGACCTCCCAGACTCCACACTAGCACTTTTGTAGGGTTATCCTACATGCTGCAGAACTTCTCATACAGGGCATACAAATAAATTATTGCATCACCCCATCCTGACGGAACTCCAATGCTCTCCTTCCTGGCCAGCACCATCTTAAAAAGCATCTTTATCACATAGATAGCCACCTCGACCAGTACCCCCAGTTATTTTGCAGACAAGCTCCCTATCTCTCATGAATCTTGGCACACCCGTTCCCAGGACTTCATCAGACTGGAGACTAAGTAGCATAAAAAAGAAAAATCAAGACATCAGGCCTTTTCCATCTATGCATCCAATGTCTGGAACAACATCCCCATATCTATAAGGACTGGTCCAACGCTGCTCCAATTTAGTAGAGAGTTGAAAATGCACCTATGTAATGAACAAAATAATACCCTTTCAGGCTTAGAGTGCTGAATAAATTATGCAAAACATATGCAAAACAAGAAGCAGAGAACTCTGGGTAGTTCCCAAATTGAGGTGGAGAGCAGCTCCTATATAGAGCACCCTGCAACACCAGCGACACTCTGAATCTACTCACAGCAAATGTCTGTTTTTCTAGCAAAGTTTTTAAGCATAGGATTAGCATGGTGCCATCCACGCTGACCTAGAAAGGGACAAAGCCTTTTACCATTTATACAGCAAAGTATTCAAGCATAGGATTAGCAAAGTGCCGTCCCTGCAGAGCTGCAAAATGACAAAAGCCTTTTACCACTCAAGGCACAGCACCACAACTTTGGATTGGTAAAATACCATCCAAGCCAACCTGGAATGCATAAAAGCAACCCTTGACATGTGTTTTGCTCTCAGCAGACCTCTTCAGAGAAGTATAGCTTTGTCCAGACACACCCAGTTTAAGTCAAAACAGTATCCTATCAGGCTTAGAATGCCAAATAAATTATGCAAAATAGGAAGCAAAGACCTCTGGGTAATTCCCACATTTACGTGGAGAGCAGCTTCTATATAGAGCACTCTGCAACACTAGAAACTCTGAATCGGCTCACCTCAAATGTCCGCTTTTTTTGTTTATGTACAGAACACTACAATACAATGCTTTAACTATCGATAATCCATGTTGCTCTTCTCTTACTCATTCGTTTTATGCTTGTATTTGACCATGTACAGAGCTCTGTCACCTTTCAGCTAGGTTCATATTATAAATATTATAAATATACCATATACATATTTAGAAAGTGAATTTTACTTGGCTTTCAACAAAGCTGCTCAGCAGTTCAGTGGCACTTTATAACATTAGTCAGTCTAGCTTTACAGCCAAGCAGCATGTTCTATTCTGGGGCTAGAATTTAAAACTAATTTTGTGCCAAAAAATCCCAATATGCAAAATGAAGGGGAAACAGCGTTTACTACGCTGTCATTACATCGCAGTACTATTACAACGCAGTCATTACAACGACCGCGTTGTTCGTATGCATTTACATCTCAAGTCATTACAACAACTTGTTGTAGGGGACGCTGAGGTATTGGTAATGAATTCCAACACCTTCCCTACTGTTGCCCAAATTGGAGTAGGAATAGTAAATAATACTATTCCTAAGTCCATCGCGCCCCCTACTGCAAGTCATTGTAATGACTTGCGAAGTAAATGCACTGCTTACTAACAACACAGTCGTTGTAACAACCACGTTGTAAAAGCACGATATTTAATACATCGCATTGTATTGTGCTATATTCAAAATGAAGTTGACTAAAAATCCAGAAAATATAAATGCTTGAGGACATTTAATAGCGTATTCTGTGAAAACCAAAATTGTTGATCCACTCTTAAGAAGTCTAGAAGGTGGATAACAGGACTGCAACTTTATTTTTGCATTTTTTCATTTACTTGTCAGTATTACACAAATACAGGCTGAAGGTGTCTTTGACTCTGACCTAACAAAGTTGTGTTAGTGACTAAGAGAAAGGGCGATCATAGATGGGGATGATGACATTTATTACATTCTCCACCAGTAGTCTCATCGACAGATTTATGCTATATGCCATATGAAGAGGCAGTATAGTCCTTCCAATACCAGTAGGCCCAAATTTATACCTAGACAGAGGGATGACCTAAACATGGTATCTGATTTTTTTTCACTGGGATGCACATGAAACCCAATCTATATATGACTCTCTGCCAACCATGGCATCATGCATCTATGCCTCAACTGACTTCGATTGTGCCTCACACAGAGTTGCCTGCAAGAATTCTAACAAGATGCACTAGAATAAGTGCAGCATCTTAGGAACACATAGGGACATGTTTTTTAAAGCCAGAGACATGAAATCCCATTAGATTTATGCAGATGCCTTTCTTGTTGTATGTTTGCTTTCTCACACCTAGCCTTCAATGATGGGATCACCACAAATTGCCATTTGCCAATAAATTCTGCTAAAAGTATATTGATTTCAGTTTCTGAATGTTTAATAATTAGGGTAGCCTAAATGTGCTTAAAAAATAGTATGGTCTTAGGCACAGTTTTTGTGATGCCTTCCAGAGCAAAAAATAGTTTATGGTTCCAACATCCTGGAACATGTGCTGCTGCATATAATCAAAAGGTAATGGAATGAACACTGGAGTACAAATATTCATGCACTTTGCGCCTACGTGTCTCCATCCATCACGTGTAACTTACTAGTCATGACACCTCATGATTAACCTGGATTTGGAGGCAGAGCCAAAAGAGGCTTGGAGAAAAGGTGTTCAACCGTTGTCCATCTTCATTCCAGTGAAATGTTTATTTTGAATGAGAAAGGGATTATTGATTGTGGCTCTCCCACATGCCTTGTGTGAAAAAGTAGCTACATTTAACTTTATATAAGCGTGAGTCAATGAAAAATACTACTATTCATAGCTTTGCATCTGGGTTATAAATGCTTTACTCTTTAGAGTTGTTAGTTGAGGGTCTCAATATGTCACTCCCTAAAAAGCCAACACATTTACACCATGAGTACATGATCATTAGTTACAGCTTAACTAAAGAGTCTATACAACACAATCAAACTTCAATTTTTGCATTGAGCACCACTGCATTCATTTTCAATAAATTTCCTCTGAAGATGTGAGCAGCGGATCTTGTGTCCCAAATAAAGTTTCAGATTGAAGAGTTTGTTACCCAATGAGATTGAAATCATGGTTGTAACTATGTTAGGATAGAAAGACCAGGTCTGTGAAATGAACAATAAGCCCATCGACTGTGCTACAGCTCTTCAAGCATTGGAGGTGGTTTTTAATAAAGGCTGTTATTTTCTTCAAAGCCTCACAGCAAAACACTGCACCCAATTCGAAAAGTTTTTTTAATAACTAGCTGTGTTTCACTCCTGATTTACATTTGAATTACTCCTGAGTTTCTGGCCTGATTCACAGGTATTATATTATGTTCAATAGTTGTATTTTAGTTTTGGCATGGGTGTGACTTACTGAGAAATTTCTTTGAGTAAAATATGCTTTCGTACAGAAAAATATCGTTGTCAGTTTAGGGCCAACATGCGAGCAAATGTTATTCCTCGAAATTCATGAGTGGATCTCATTTACGCCTGGATTGAGATACAACTGCTAACGTAAATGATTTATAAATCGGGTCTGGAAATTTAGGAGCAATTTAAAACATAGAAAGGAGCAAAACGCAACCAGGGCTCGAGTCGGGGTACCACGCGGGTGGACGGCGTCCCCCCACTTATTTTACCGGGAGCTCAATAACAATAAACTGCAACTGAGTGCAAGCCACCTTTCGTGACGTCACTTCCTGTTGTGACTTCAGCGTTTCCCCACTTCTTTTTTTTAGGACTTGTGCCCTGAACACAACTATTCACAGAAGACGCCTTTTCACTAGGAAAAGTGTGTACATTGCAATTATCCACTGTAGTTTATTGCTTTCTGTTCTGTTCAAACGCCTTGCAGTATGAGATTGTGTGTATTCGCTAAGGGCCCGATGTAGGTAGCCCTTTATCGATCGGAATCGGCCGAAAATACCGATTTTCTGCCGTTTCCGATCGGTAAAGGGCTATCGAGATGTAGGGGCACATTTTCGGTAATTTTACCGAATCGTTATCATTTCCGAATCGGTAAAGTTACCCAATCGGTAATATTTACCGATTCGGTAATGATGACGATTCGGTAGAACTACCGAAAATGCAATGTAGGTAGCCAATGTTCCATCAGCACATGGCCTACAGAATCGGTATTTTACCATGGAATACAAATCCATGGTAAAAAAACGATTCCTGTGTACATGCACATCTGTGCATGTACACATGTGCCATGTGACAGACAGACGTGCCCTTAGGGCATGTCTGTGTGCCACATTGCACACATGCCCGTTTTGGGGGTGCTAGAGGGTGTCAAAGTGACACCCCCTGCACCCTTGTGAATTCTTTAATTACCGATTCGGTAAATACCGAATCGGTAATGCCTAATCATTCCTATGGGCTTCAAAGCCCATAGGAATGAATGGGCATTACCGATTCGGTATTTACCGAATCGGTAATTAAAGAATTGTTAAGGATTCGGTAACGAATCCAGATGTTGGGACCTACATCCCATTTACCGATTTTTGAATACCGATTCGGTAGGATTCGGTATTTCAAAATCGGTAAATGGGATTTACCTACATCGGGCCCTAAGTGCCTTACAGAACTGGTCACTGGATGTATGCCAAGTTCCGTGAAAAGCCTAAAAAACAATCACAGCATCAATTTCCGTCTGGGAGACTGTGGAACAACTTATTTTGACTTTTAACACAAACCTCAACTAATACTATTTTGTTAAAAGATTTTTGACAGGTGCCTTCTTTCTATAAAGCTGCACTTGTTTTAATTTATAGTTTGTTGTACTGTTTCGGCATTAGTTTTATAAAGACGTGTATATCCTAACTTAATCTGCAGACTTATCATTGCATATTGAGATCCGCCAGGAATCTTAAGTATCTTGTAAGCTCATTATTGCAGGCTAAGCAGTTGGAAACCCGCCAGGCCTTCTTGATGGTGCAGATCATTGAAGTAAAGGAGTCACATGAGAAAATATTCATTGTGATGATATTGCAAAATGAGCTCTCAATGTTAATGTATACAACTTCTTGGTCTGTAACAGAATTAATTAGGAGCAGTGTGCTAGAAAGTGCCCTTCCAGTATGAGTGACTGTGTGCAAAGAAATATTCAGATGGCTTTGAGGAGATAAGACACCATCAGCAGTTTCTGATCAAGCCTCCAAGATCTTCTTCACTGCATTCATTTTTGGCCTTTATAAGAGACATTCTGTAGTCTAAGGCTCTCCTTGCTATTTTGTCTGCCAGCATCGTCTGGTCTCGTCTGACCTGAAGTCCCGTGCCTGGGACATTAAATTGAAGAACACTAAAAGTAATGGGTGGAAAGCTCGAATAAATCCTAGCCACTGTTAATTATTTGTGGTTGCATGCCAGTTCATCATTTTTCCCCCATGCCACCCCACAAAGGAATCACGATTCTCCATCAAGTGCACATTCAGTGATCACCCTAGTGACAGCAGCTGGATGCTTGTTAAATTAATTTCCCAATAGCACTGTATTACTGGATTAAACCTTATCATATATCTTGAATATTTTATAATGTTGTGATGCTTTGGTGTACAGCTGTATAGACACATTAAGGTTTAGTGAACTAAAAAAGAATATGAAACGCCATATTTATTATGAAGTTTGCTCTAGAACTTCACTAACAATATAAAAGAAAATAATGTGTAGACCAAGAGTTTGTTTCATCTACTGCATGTGTTCTTAACCTTAAAGCAATATTTAATGAAATGCTTAATTTTCTGTAGGTGAATGCAAATGTGACGACACTTGGTCTGGATGCATCATGGGAGATATTGGGTAAGATGTTTATAGCTGACCATCACTTTTGTGATCAAGAGGCATATAGTGTTCAGAATATGCATTTTAAAAGCATACATCATTCTATAACTTGCATCCTACACAGGATCTGCGTGGGTTGCTGGCTCATCAAGACGTCTGATACTGCTATTTATACTGGTCAAGTGACCCCAAAGGGATGGCTGCCAAGAGCTTGTTAATGGTCTTTTGGTTATTTTCTCAGAATTAAATCAAGGACATAAACAATAAATAAAAAATGTTTTTCTTCCTTGTTCTTTCCCTGAACCCCACCGATCCTTCGGTCTTCTAAACTACATGTTTGATTCCCAAAGGGTAATCACTGGCAAAAAAAAATAAAGCTTTTGAAATTAAGGTCCTGATAACGATATTTGCGGATGGGATAATCTGTCACAAACTTGGCCGTCCAACCTATTGCAAGTTCCATAGGAAATAAAGGAAATAAAGGAATTGTAATATGGCGGACTCGATATCTATCAAGTTTGTGACGGAGTAACCATGACCTCTCTGACTCTGTGAGAAGCGGTCGCTCCCCACGCTCTCTGCCTGGATATCGCAGCGCTTGGCTCTCACTGCTTGCCTGTAAAAATATTGCTGCTTGGGTATCGTAGCGCTTGTTGGCATTACTCGCAAAGATCTTTGTGCCTACTATTGTCCTTTGCTCGCATTTAATTTGTGGCGCTCGCATTGCTGGACTTTATAATTAATAATTATTGCCTGATTGTGCTGTTACCACTGCCCATAGCGTCTGCCCCAATCTCGTCCTGTTTCTGTTTTGTTTTCGCTGCCATTTTGTTTGTTGTGCCTCGTAGCCAGCCTCTCCACCCCGCTCCCGCCTCCCAGCTGCTCCTCCCTCCCACGGACTGATTAGGCTCGTCCCGTTGAAAGCACCGCTGTGACCTCTCTGACTCTGTGAGAAGCGGTCGCTCCCCACACTCCCTGCCTGGATATCGCAGCGCTTGGCTCTCACTGCTTGCCTGTAAAAATATTGCTGCTTGGGTATCGTAGCGCTTGTTAGCATTACTCGCAAAGATCTTTGTGCCTACTATTGTCCTTTGCTCGCATTTAATTTGTGGCGCTCGCATTGCTGGACTTTATAATTAATAATTATTGCCTGATTGTGCTGTTACCACTGCCCATAGCGTCTGCCCCAATCTCGTCCTGTTTCTGTTTTGTTTTCGCTGCCATTTTGTTTGTTGTGCCTCGTAGCCAGCCTCTCCACCCCGCTCCCGCCTCCCAGCTGCTCCTCCCTCGCTCCGCCCCCCTCCACTAGCCACTTATGACAGATGCATTCGCGCACAGCGTTCACGGGCAGCGGACGCGCCCCATGCGCGCCGAAGGTGCGTCAAAGGTAAGCCCGTCTACGCCCGTCCGCGCCTGGACCGCGCCCAGGGCCAGACCCCCTGTCCCCCGCAATATACTCCCTGCCCGCATAACGTACGACGCCGCAACCCTCTCAGCCCTTTACCCCGGTCGCCCACCTATCTGCTACCAAGCAGCCCCAGGACACACCCATGGACCCTTCGGCTGCCACTCCTGCAAGTTCGACAGCACCAGGACCCACACCAAATCCACAATCTCCAAACAGAGCTCCGACACTAACCACCTGAAGTGCATCCTACTCAACACCCGCTCGGTCCACAGACACTCCATCGAACTCTGGAACCTACTCGACACTACATCGCCGGACGTCGCCTTCCTTACAGAAACCTGGATGAATGCCTCATCAGCTCCCGACATCGCCATAGCCATCCCGGACGGCTACAAAATCATCCGAAAGGACCGCACCAACCAAACAGGAGGAGGAATCGCCATTGTCCATAAGAACACCATCCGCGTCTCGACCAGTTCCGACGACAACCTCACTACCGCCGAACACCTTCACTTCCAGATCCACACCGACGCCAAGACCACACTCAGAGGCACCCTCATCTACAGACCACCAGGACCCCGCACACAATTCAGCGAAGACATCGCTGAATTCATCAGCCCACATGCCCTCCCCTCAGAGAACTACATTCTACTGGGAGACCTCAACTTCCACCTGGAAAAGAAAAACGACAGCAACTCCACCACCCTTCTGGACAACTTGGCCAACCTCGGACTCGAACAACTTGTCAATACCCCCACCCACTATGCCGGACACACGCTCGACCCAATCTTCACCTCCAGCAAGCACATCTCCTCCGATCACACCACAGCTCTCCATTGGACGGACCACAGCTGCGTTCACTTCAACTACAAAAAAAACATGACCCACAACCCCCCACAACATATTCCCTGAAGAAACTGGAACAAAATTACCACCGACCACCTCTTCACATCGCTTCACCAAAACCCTCCTGCCAAATCATCGGATCCAAACCAAGCAGCCACCAACCTCACACAATGGATCACCCACAGCGCCGACGAACTAGCACCCTTGAAAAACCATCAAACCAAGCAAGGTAGCAAAAAAGCCCCCTGGTTCAACGATGATCTTAAGAAATCCAAGAAGTTCTGCCGTACCCTCGAGAAAGCCTGGAAAAAAAACCCAACCACGGACAACCTGGCCACCTTCAAGAACGCCACCCGCAAACACCACCAACTGATCCGATCCACCAAGAAATCAGCATTCAAGGATCGACTTGATAACAACGCCCAAAACAGCAAGGAACTATTCAACATCGTCAAAGAATTCACCAACCCCACCGCCGGCACCAACGACATCACTCCCTCCCAACACCTCTGCGACTCTCTATCATCATTCTTCTACAACAAAATCGTCGACATACATAACAGCTTTGAAAACCAGTCCGAAGGCCAGCCCACTCCACCCACCTCCGAACCAAAACCGCACTCTAACTACCTTAGCGCCTGGAACCCAATCACCACTGAAGACACCATCCGCCTGATGAACTCCATCCATTCAGGATCGCCAACCGACCCATGTCCTCACCACATTTTCAACAAAGCAGACTCCATTATCGCACCCCATCTCCGAGACGTCATCAACTGCTCCTTCAACTCCGCCACCTTCCCGGAAAGCTGGAAACATGCCGAACTCAGCGCCCTTCTGAAGAAACCCACAGCAGACCCCACTGAACTTAAGAACTACCGCCCCATCTCGCTCCTCCCATTTCCTGCCAAAGTCATTGAGAAAGCCGTCAATAATCAGCTCGCCACCTTCCTTGAATCCAACAAATCCCTCGACCCCTCACAGTCCGGCTTCCGAGCCAAACACAGCACTGAAACCGCCCTCATCACAGCAACAGATGACATTCGGACTCTACTGGACAACGGAGAAACTGCCGCCCTCATCCTACTTGACCTCTCCGCAGCCTTTGACACAGTCTGTCATAGCACCCTCATACAACGCCTCAACAACGTCGGAATACAAGGAAAAGCATTAGACTGGATCATCTCGTTCCTCGCTGGAAGAACACAAAGAGTCTGCCTCCCCCCTTTCAAATCAGAGGCCACCGAAGTCATCTGCGGCGTACCACAAGGATCATCACTCAGTCCCACCCTCTTCAACGTATACATGAGTCCCCTCGCATCCATCGCGCGCCAACACAACATCAACATCCTCTCCTACGCAGACGACACCCAGCTTATCCTCTCACTCACCAAAGACCCAAACACCGCCAAAACCAACTTACACGAAGGAATGAAAGAAGTAGCCGAGTGGATGAAGAACAGCGGTTTAAAACTAAACCCAGACAAGACGGAAGTCCTCATCCTAGGTTCATCCCCCTCGGCCTGGGACGACTCATGGTGGCCACCGGCCCTGGGAACCGCACCCATACCTACGGATCACGCACGTAACCTGGGCTTCATCCTGGACTCCTCCCTCTCGATGACCAGACAAGTCAACGCCGTCTCATCATCATGTTTCAACATCCTACGCATGCTCAAAAAAATCTTCTGCTGGATCCCCACCGAAACAAGAAATACGGTCACCCACGCACTGGTCACAAGCCGCCTGGACTACGGAAATACCCTTTACGCCAAACCACAGCCAAACTACAGAAAAAACTCCAACGCATCCAAAACGCCTCAGCCAGACTCATACTGGACAACCCCCGTCAAGCTCACATTTCCGGTCACCTGAAAGACCTCCACTGGCTCCCCGTCAACAAGAGAATAACGTTCCGTCTCCTTACCCACGCACACAAAGCCCTCTACGACCTAGGGCCCGAATGCCTCAACACACGACTGTCCTTCTACACCCCCACCCGCCATCTACGATCGTCCAATCAAGCCCTCGCCGATATTCCGCGCATCCATAAATCCACCATGGGGGGTAGATCCTTCTCCTACATAGCGCCCAAAACCTGGAACTCTCTACCCACCCACCTCCGCCTTACACAAAACCACCTCTCCTTCAGAAAGAAACTTAAAACTTGGATATTCGATAAATGAAGCACCCCCCCTCCCTCAAGCGCCTTGAGACCCTCTGGGTGAGTAGTGCGCTATACAAATTTCTGAACTTGAACTTGAACTTGAACCGCCAAGATCGTAATCAGACCCTTAGTCTGCCTAAATCTTCATTTCCGTGATGGACTCATCAATGTAACCTTAATACAGGCTCAGTGTTTAATAATGACCTACAATATGGAAAAAAACATGTTGCTAACAATATCTCCATTTTGCTGATCACTTTTGTTTTTTGAAAAAAATGGCAGGAGAAGGAAAAGCCAGTTCTTAATTTCCCTGTTCAGAGTTCAGCTGTAATTATCCTCTGTGACCTGCCATCTACCTGTCTGCTGGCAGCAGGCATTGTGACATTACACTTCAACTGCGATAACATGTTACAGGTGACCAGCTATACTGTTTCTTTATTACATGTCCACAAGTGGCCTATAGTAAGGAAATAAGTGACAGGCTTTTATACAGGCTTTCATACATTGTATATTATCTAAACACAGAGGTAACGTGCAAACTCCGGCAAGACAACTAGTGAAAGTCATAGGACCTGAATACGAGTTTGGTGGTGTGGGAGTAAGGCTGCCATGCCTCCCCCCTGCTTCCACACCACCAAACCTGTGTGTGCACCGTCCGCCAGATTATGACTATTTAAGTCACTGGCGGGCGGTTCTTTGGCGGTCCCATGGCACCGCAATGGGAACATCAAAGGCAGTACCTGTACAGCATGAATTGGGCAGCCCATGCCCTGCAGGTATTGGGGTGCATGCACCCTGCATGTGCACCCTGCATGTGCTCCCTGGCCCTGAGACAACAGGGGGCCAGCAGAGTCCCCTTTGTTTCCTCTCCACCATCATTCATGGCGCGGCAGTCCTGACAAGCATATTGTGGCCTCAAGACCCCCTCACCACCACCAGGGATCTCTGAACCCTGGCGGTTGCGGTGGCGCAATGGCGGTCCGACCACCCAAGTTGTAGATGAAAATCATCATAGATATTGACCTCTCCTTCAAGGGCCATATGCCAAGTAGACAAAAGATATACAAATGATGGATGGAATGTAGAGCAAATCAAACATTCACCCCCAGTCAATAGATCTGGGTTAAATCCATCATTCTTTTGCTTACCACGCCACCCCAGTTTCGATCCAGTCATGTGCTAATCAGTCTTGACCCTGTGCCTCATGGAAACAGTTCAGCCCGAACTGCCAAGCCAGGTCCTCCCTGGAACAGAAACAAGCATCCTGGAACCGGTTTCAGGGTATTACCCCTCATCAGCCAGGCTAACTTGAATCTAGTGGCACAGTGAGCCTGGGACCCATGTCAGGGCATACCCGGCACACTTAGGGTGAGAAAGCAAAAGACACACAAATGATGGACGGAATGCAGAGCAAATCAAACATTCACCCCCAGTCAACAGATCTGTCAAGAAGACACAGTCTGCTTGTAACCAACTCTCGTTGTCATGAACATTCAGTGTGTATATTACCTAAACCGATTTAAGAACCATGATACTTTCCTCACAGAGAAACTGTTCTTTTGTTGAGCAGTTTATAATTTAACTAGTTGGTGAAACTTGCTGTTTTCTGGATCACTTTGTGAGCTCCGTTCACTGCCAACCTCAAACGTCTACATACTTTGTAGAAGCTAATGGAATAAAGAATGCACACATGCCATTCTGTTGTTCTTCTTCAATCAATAGGCAGGGTCATGGTGAAACCTTACTGTTGATGAGTGAGAGGAGACCGTGAGAAATTGGTCCACGGGTACACTTTTTTCTAATATATCAGTACTAGCCAACACGGGATATCCTTTGCCCATCCAGAAAAGTGTCCTTTCCCAATCATTTATAGTCAAAGAAGAAGAAGACATATTTTTCTTAATGTAGGACCCTCACCCACTCTAGTAGTGGCATGCGTCATCCTCAGGTCTAATCCTGGTCCCTAAAAACCAGGATGGGCTTGACCATATGCCAGGGATCATTTTAGGTATTATCGTAACTGGGGGTATCTAGAATAAATATAAAATAACCCAAACAGACATAGGCTTCACTTTATGAATGGTCTGATTGGGTATAGATTAAAATTATCTAGAAGAGAGGTAAGGATGGTATGGTCCTATGACTCTAAATTGCTGTCAACATGTTTTAACCCTATGTTAAGGCCTCTTGGTTCCAGGGCTTTTGTCAGGACGTCAGTGTTTTGCCTGCCCCAGTAATAAAATCATTCAGTCTGTACAGGGCACGCAAGACTAACTTACATGCAAGGTGAGTGTTTACTTACCTAATCGTAAGATCTTGGTTCCCCACACAGAAGGCAGGAAGCATGTCCCATGTCCCTTAGTCACACAGTCGACAAGGATACCATGCCTCTTCATTACCTATTTTTATGCCCACGCTCTCCCGGCTTGTCTTGATGTTCCCCTGAGCTTCCGCTTTCATGTTCCTGATATGTACATTTTCACTCCTTGAGCGAATGTTCATGTCTTTCATGAGATTCAAGCATTTCGCATCTCGTCCTGACACTCTTCCCTGCCATGGCTGAATCATATAGTGAATGTTTATTAATGTTATCTCTAATTTACGTTTGTTGGGTTTCAGCATGAATGGCAGCTACTGATTTGGCATTTGGTTGTTGAATATGATTGTGGAAGTTAACTATTTTTCTTGCAAATTTCTCTAGGCTTTGCATCACTTTGGCTTTTGTTAAGGTTAGCATTGCTTTTCTTTTATGAGCTAACATTTGCAAGTGTTTGGCACTCTTTGGCACCCTTTGTTCCTATCACGTCATATTCTTTTCTTGATTAAACCCTCCCAACACTTGCAAAGGCTCCCCTAAATTTTTGTTCTGTGGAGATTCTTATTTATTCTATATGTTGCTAGGCTGATAACAGATCATTTGCTAAAGCTGAGAAGTTTATTACTTATACATTACAGCCCCTGGAGGGCGTGCTTTTAGGATGTGCCTCATACCACGCCTCTAGCTGCTAGGGCTTACATGAAAATGTCCAACATTTACAAAGTACTTCAGAGTAAACCAACATACCTCACAAAATGTTTTTCTGAAGCATTTATTTTTGGGATTCCATAGTTTAATGGAATTACCTATTCGTGTTATGGTGTCTTCTATGTCTGCTATGCATGAGTTGCTTCTTTACATTATTAACTCTTGCGTATGATCATGGTAAACAGAGGATATAGGGTAACTAACTTATTTAGAGCCATCAGAATAGTACCATATTCAAGTTCATCCTGGCATAGTGGCACAGCTATGGACATCTCAAATGTGACTTAAATGTGCCCAACATAAGTATAAAGAAGAAGAACTTAAATATAATAACTATAAAAACATCAGATTTATAATTATTTTAGGTCTGGTTTGACAGTGCAACTGTCTCATGACCTTATGTGATCAACAGAATAAAAGAGCTTTTAGAAGTACTACTGATTTGGGTCTTTAGCTCTGTCCACCTTTTGATCTTCCTTCCTACTGGGTTTGATTGGAAAAAGTTATATGCTTCCACTGAAAGAGAGTGCTTATCTTGCACAGATTTTGCTCAATAGGTAGACTTGAGTTACATATTGTTTTTTTAAGTTCTAAATGATTTTATTGAAGTATTATGTAAACAGAAGAAAAAGACAAATACAATCCAAAAGAATAAGTCTTATATGCGTAAATGATGAAATTGCGAGTATAAAATGCAATAAACCAAAAATGAGGAGAAAGGAGGAAAAAGGAGGGAAGGGGTGGGGGAGTGAGCAAATCATAGAATCATAAAATAAAATAATATAGAGTCACAAATTAAATTGAAGAACTAAGAAGATACATGAGAGGAAATTAATCATCAAAATACATAAGAGAACAATAAATCAAATCATTGCATAACATGCGATTCATTGCATAACATACGAATCAATAGGAGACCAAAAAGATTGAAATGACTGTGAATTGTGAACAACGCCTTTAAGAGACAACTGAGCTCCTCTTCTTGTAAAGATAATCCATGACCACCAAGCATGAACTGAAAGAGAAGAAGCATCTTTCCAACAAAAAGTAATGGATTTTAAAGCAGCTGTAATAAAAAAATTAAATAACGTTGCTTCTGACTCACTAAGGGGGAGGGAAAGGGCAACTGATTTACATATTAACATAGCATATGAAATATCATCGTGTAAAGGCAACATTTTCAAAATGACATTCCAAACATCCAACCAAAACTTCATAATAACTGGACATTCAAATAACATATGACGAAGTGATCCAGTACTCGAGGTGCAATGCCAACAAACATCAGATGGTAACAATTTCGCATGGCATAATCGAGATGGGGTCCATAGGGCATTAAATAAAATAAAAGCATTAGTCTGATAAAGAGACACCGGAAGCCAACCAGAGATACAGTTGAGCCATATTGAAGACCATGTGTCCTCTGATAGGGAAATGGACAGTTCAGTATTCCAAAAAGATGATATTGCACCAACATTAGAGCCCTGGGAGGAAGTAAATTTTTTATAAAAAACAGAGACAGCTTTAGGGGAAGATGTAACAGCCGTAAGGTAAATTAATAGGTCATTAGTGGCGGAAGAAGGAATACCATTGGGAAAAGAGTCCAAAATTGAATTACATAAAGATTGGTATTTTGAAAAATCAGAGGCTGGGAGATCAAACTTTAACTGTAGTTGCTCAAAAGGGATAAAGGCAGTTCCACAAAATATATCTTTGAGATAAAAAATTCCTCTTGAAATCCATGAGGACCAGAAATTAATGTTTCTGTTTAGTTTAAGTAAAGCACTATGCCATAAAGACAAGTGGACTGTAGATAGTAAGGGTAAATCAAAATTAGAATCCAAATCATTAATTATCAATCTAGAGGATTTAATTATAGAAGACTGATGAATAACCTTGGATGCAGATGACATCGACATCAAAGAGGGCAGTGAAAAGGGACGTACAATTGAAGATTCTATATCAAGCCAAATTGGAGGCCTAACCACATGTGAAGTTGCAAACCATAAGGAGCTTTGCTTCAAGATAAAAGCTTTATGGTAGAGGTAAAAGTCTGGAAGGGCAAACCCAGCCTGGGACTTAGGGAGTTTTAATTTCTTGTAAGCAATACGAGGAACCTTGTTAGACCAGAGGAATTTAGATAACAGTCTGTCAATATCTTTATAAAATTTGAGAGGAAATTGAGTGGGAATCATGGCTAGTGAGTAGAAGATTTTTGGCGCAATATTCATTTTTATAGCCTCCATTCTACCCCACCAGGTGAGGAAAAGGGGAGACCATTTGGAAGTTTTGTCTTTGATATAGTCGAGTATAAAATCACCATTTAGTTTTAATGTAGCAGGTAACGAGGAGGCAAATAGGATACCTAAGTATTTCAACTTACTGTTCTGCCAAAGAATATCCGTGTTTGGAAGCATATCCGGGGTACAAAAAGCATTCAAGGGAAAAAATTCTGTTTTACTTACATTTAACTTATAACCTGAAACTACAGAATATTTTTCAATAATGTCTAATAGGGAGGGAACAGAGGAAAGCAGACTACTAATAAACAATAAAACATCATCAGCATAGGCTAAAGTTTTAATCAAGACATCATTTATCGCAACACCCTGAATATTATCACTGCATCGGATATAATTAAGAAAAGGCTCAATTCCTATTAAAAATAACAATGGGGAAAGGGGACAACCCTGCCTAGTACCTCTAAAGAGGGAAAATTGAGTGGAAATTTGTCCATTAATAAACAAACGAGCAGTAGGGGCAAAATACAAAGCAGAAATCATACGAATAAAATGGGCACCAAAATTAAAAGACAACAAAGTTTTAAATAAAAATTGCCAATGAATTTTATCAAAAGCTTTTTCTAAGTCCAAAGCCATCACACCCGCAGGGGAAGCAAGATGTGGACTCTGTTCAATAACATGTAAGGATGATCTAGTATTGTTAGCCGAGTACCTATTTTTCATAAAACCAGATTGATCTGGATGAATGATGGAGTGAAGGATAGGAGCTAATCTAGTGGCAAGGATTTTAGCATATAGCTTACAGTCCTGGTTTATTAGGGATATGGGACGATAGTTAGCAACCAGGGTAGAGTCCTTATCAGGCTTGGGCAGAACAATGATTAAAGCGTCCGTACAGGAACCTGAAATAGTGCCAGAGGAACCAAAATGGGAAAAAAGTGTACTTAAATAAGGTAAAAGGTAAGACTGAAACTCTTTATAAAATTCAGCTGGGATACCATCTGGGCCCGGGGATTTATTCTTGGGGAGTGATTTAATAGCAAGTAAAATCTCATCACAAGTAATTGGAGAATCTAAACCTAATCTGTCAGATGGGGAAACTTGAGGCAAATTGCATTGATTTAAAAAGGAATCAATTAAAGAATCATCACAGGGGACTGGTTTACTATATAGGTCGGAATAAAAATTTAAAAATTCTTGGACAATATCATTATGGGAAATAGCAACTTGACCATGAGGACTACGTATGGATGTGATTTGAGTTTTATCCTTCTTGATTCGTAAATAGTTTGCAAGAAGTTTTCCAGATCTATTGGTATTAAAGCGAAATTTAGCATTAGATTTTGTGAGTTGGATTCCTGCTCTAGTACTAAGTATAGCATTAAATTCATAACAAAGCTTTTGCAGTTTAAATTTGTGTTGAGGGTCATGAGAGGAAATAAATAAACGTTCATATTTAGCAATTTGTTTTTCCAAATGTGTAACATTTGAGTTAAATTGTTTGTTCTCATGGGCCATAATAGAAATAGTGGTACCTCTAATGTAGGCCTTAAATGCATCCCATCTATTCACAATTGAAGTTGAACCTTCTGGGTTAAAGAAAAAATAGTCTTGAATAGCTTGTAAAAGTTTAGACTTATACTTATCATTAAGTACCATATTTGTGTTCATACGCCATCGACTTTGCTTGGTAAAAGTAGAGGAAATATTTAATACAAAGGAAATTAAGGCATGGTCCGAAATGTCAATATTACCTATAACAGGGTTGGTGGCTGATTGAAGTAAGGAAGGCAAAAGCAAAAAATAATCAATCCTTGAATGAGAATTATGGGGATTAGAGAAAAAGGAAAACCATTTCTCAGTGGGAAAGTGTAGCCTCCAAATGTCAGCCAACTTGGTTGTGTGAAGGAAAGATTTAAAGGCGTGAAAAACTTTAGGAGGACGGAATTTTGTAGTGGAAAGTCTATCTAATAACGGATCAATAATCACATTGAAATCCCCCCTAACAATCAAATGAACCTTCCCCAACTTCAAAACTTCAGAAGTTAAAGTAGCCCAAAATGAAGGATCGTCAGCCTTGGGACCATAAATATTAAGTAAAAAGAAGATTGAGTCGTGAACTTTAACCTTAACCACTATATATCTACCTTCTCTGTCTGTGAACTTACTAAGAATCTGACAATGTAACCTTTTTGCAAAGAGAATTGCAACACGATTTTTCTTTCCCTGCGCAGGGGAGGAAACAATATTATCTACCCATTTTTTCCTCAAATATTGCAAAATTGTATCATCAACATGCGTTTCTTGGATAAAACAAATGTCAGCTTTGCATGCACCCAGGTAATCCAAAATTTTCGTGCGTTTTACTGGATGCCTTAAACCCTTAACATTAAGTGAAACAATTTTAACATTATGAATATTAGCCATTAGGAATTAGGACGAAGAGGATAGAAGAATGAATCAGAAGACGAGGAAAGGAAAAACCGCCATGGAAAAATAGCGATTCTATGTAGAGAGTAAGAAAAGGAAAGATACAATAGGAATAAGAAGAAGGAAGAAATAGCAATGTGAAAGAAGTAACTCTATATAAAGGAGATGAAAGGGGAGAACAGAAAAGAAGGAGAAAGGAACAAACAAGGAACATAAATAAGGACAAGGAAACGCACACCCGTTCCACAAGTATGGCCAGGAACCGTTGAAGCCCGTGAGCAAAAGAATATGCAAAGATGTGACAAGTAAAGTCAGGCTAGTCCAACTCAAATATTAGGATCATGAGTATCCATAGATGGAGGAGCTTGCTGATCAAGAAACAGTCGAAGGTCTTCAGGACGTTGAAAAGATTTGGAGAGATTGTCTTTCCATACACGAAGGATCAAAAAGACCATATTTAAAGCCAAGGCTTCTCAGCTGCGGACGATAGGCAGAAAACTCTTTACGAATAGCAACAGTTTCTTTGGCAAAGTCCTGGTGAATAAAGATTTTGGTCCCATTCACCAATAGTGAAGGAATTTCTCTTGCAGCCTTTCGAATGAGAACCAAATGATGATGACGCAGAACCTTGAATATCATTTGCCTGGGTTTAGTATGTCTAGGATTCCGATGGGAGGGGACTCGGTGGGCTTTATCAATCTCAAATTTTTCTGTGAACTTAATATTCAAAAGGCCCGGTAGAAGAGATTCAAGATATAAGCGACAGTTTGTCCCCTCAACTTCTTCAGGCAAATTTAAAATACGCAGGTTGTATTGCCTATTACGATTTTCCATGTCCAACAGTTGAGTATGCATTGGAACTATTTTGGCCAATAAAGGCGTGAAAGTGTCAAGTTTATTTTTATTATCCTGAATTTTAATGGCATTGTCAGAAATTTTCATTGACATAGAGGCCATATCTTTTCGGATATTTTTGACTTCTGAAGCAATTGTATCAGTATTTAAGCGTAATGCTTTAATTTCCTCCAAAATTAGAACAAGAGAAGGATCTGAAGACTCTACCATCTTAGACTTGGCCGGAGGAGGAGAAACCTGCTGCTTTCTTTTATTAGTAGTGGAATTCTTAGAATCCATTTTGAGGTGAAATAAAGTCTCAACAATATGTGAAGATTGATAAAGACAAGAAAACAGCCTCAATATGTGAGAAAAATGATGTAATTGTCGAAGAAAACACCAACAAACTCTGTAAAACAGCAGGTGCAGCAGCTAAATTAGACTGGAGGCGTGGCTAGGCCCAAGCCAGGCTCTGTCATAAAAATTGCTCCGCCCCAAGCACTAAGTCCCGGCGATACCTGCAGGAAATACTGGAGTCCAGAACCATGGAGCCACAAATCATACTTCCGCCGAATGAATTCGACCCAAAATCACTCCACAGCTCGAAAACGACATAAGCAGGTAAGCGCCAGCATTTCCGCCGACTTTTTGACACAAAAATCGGCGTTTTTAAGAAAGTCGGGCTGAGGGGATTACGGAGCTCCGGTGGCGGCAGCCATCTTGATTGACGCGCTCGCGCGTCTCTTGAGTTACATATTGTGATACGTCGATTATTAATACTTTAGGTCCATATGCTTCATCAAGAAAGGTTATGTCTGATGCCTTAGGTCTGACAGCTTATTATGAAAAGTTTTGCCAAAGGCAGAAGGCCTGAATTATTTATTGTGAAATTTGTATTTTAAAGCCAATAGTCCTTTATGGATGGAGATTGTTATTTCACTATAGACTTTATGTTATAACATGGATTCTCACAGATTACCTTGGTAGGCAAGGATTTTGGTTACCCAATCTGACAAACCCTGATCTTTTTAATTTCATTAGTTTGTAGGCCTGGCTTGACGGCGCCACTATTTGTGAGGGTTCATGCAATGACCGGAAAAAGAGGCATAAGAATTGCCACTAAGAGAGGGGTTGTGGGTTTGTCCACATGCTAATCTTCTCTGCATGTATTTTAATAATAGTTGTGTTAATCTTCCTAAGAAGTAGTTCTATTGTTCATAACGGATAGGGACCTTGTTAACCAAGAACTCAGTCAAATACTTCAGGAAAGGGCTTTGATTAGTATAACCCTATTACTAATATAGCAGGAAAGGCTACATTACGACTTCTCTGTCAAATACAAAGTAAAGGGGTTTTATTGTGAATGCCGTAACAAACACCATAGGAAGGAGCTTATTTTGACAGATACAATCGGAATGGTTTTAGACTGTAAAATCTTCAACAAATACAAAGAAAAGGGGCTTAGTACACATATCCTGTTTCAGTTCTGACCATAGTAAGTGCAAGTTACTTGTCTCCACCGCCAGAGTAATGCAATGTGTTTACACTTATGTGGATGGGTGACTTCCCTCCCTAAACCCCTCCTTTGCCCTCCCCAAACCCCATTTACTCTTTCCTTATCCCTTTTAGTAGTAAGACTGCCCCTTTTCCCACCCACTCCCCTCTGTCCCTCCGACATTGATTACTCAAATATATACTTACATAAGCAGACACTCTGCGGTCAGGGTAGAGAACTCCACACATATAAGTATGAGCAAAACGTACACTCTGAAGTACATTTTATAGTCTTTCAAAATTTACTATAAAGTGCAGTTTGTGAATCAGACCCTTGGCGTCGCCAGAAGGAGAGTTTATGTTCATGTTACGTATACTTTGGGTCTCATTAAAATGTTTGATGGGTCTCTCCAGGCAGAGATTACAAGATCATCTTTATGGTTGTGTTAAACAGGCGTGCTATATTGTTTTTTAACTGTGGTGACAAATGCCGTAAACCTCTCATTTTAGATCGTGAATTGTTTGACAATGTCTGTTGGCCTGACACTTCAGATTGTGAAAAGAGTTATGTTTTGAAATAGGGACCTATAAGGGCATTGCTTGTTTCTGGGGTTGGAGTATGTTGGTGTGCAAATTGCCACATTGCCCACCTCATCTATCAAATTAATTTTCAACAGAAAACTAGAATGGAAATCAATTTTTTGATTGCTTTACTCACAATAAGTACCCAGAAAACATTCTGTTTTACACGTGGTAAAATAATCTAGTTTTAGCTCTAGAATTTGGATATTATGTTATTGATGTATGTTGATAACACAGCTGGCATCAGATCACTGTTGCCTAGCCATTTGTTAAGAACGTAACACCTAGCTGCTGTGTTTGTTGGTCAAGTGTTCATTTCCTATCTGTTAAGGGCGTGTAGAAATAGCTCTTTCCATCAGCTGGGCGTTCACCTCTTACTGCAGGAGGAACCTGTGACTCAAATGAAGATTTTTTTTGGTAGCAGGAACAGAGATTTAATTCATAGGTTAATGAGAAGGGAAAGTCAGAATCCTGACTATATATCCTCTGCAGATATTATTGAGTTCCTCTAATACTGGTTGTTGTGATTCTATGCCCTTATGTGTTCGGTGTTATTGTGGTCTCAATAAGCATATCCGGTGCTCCCTTTAAATAAGCCTGACTATGGCATTAATCGTCTGCTAAGACACCACCAAGTTAGATTGAAGAGTCAATCGAGAATGGTGAATGACAGTTGCAAAGAACCAGTGGCCCTGGATATTGAGGTAATCAGTGTGAATGACTCATACCACAAGCATTGGCTGAGGATAGCTGAGTTATGTACCTTACTCTGTGTAGATTATAAGAGTTCTTTCCTACAACTAACGCTGTCTCTAGGCAGTTCAAAAAATGCTCTTCTTTGGGTTGATTATGCCTCTAGGAAAAAACTATTCAGGTTGCCCATAAAAAGCATCATTTGCAATTTCCTAAAAATTATTTTAGCAAAGTTAGGTCTTCAAACATTTGAGTAGATTTAGATAATATATCTTCTCTGCTTTCTTGTTACAAATATGTTTTGGATGGTACAATATGTGTTGAAACCTTGGAGAATGCATAATACGATGGCTCATCTGCCTCAAGTGTCTATTAAAATCATTGATGCATTGCTTGCGCTTTGGCTCTGAGTCTAATGCCTAAAGAATGCCTGTGTTGCTGTGCTAAATGCCATTGTCCTTATGAAGGTATTTTCTATCAGCATGAGTGGTGTTTGAAGATGTTCTATTTTAAGTTTTTCTTTCAACGCATTATCCTGTTCCATTTGAGCCCTTTATGCAACTACCACAGCCTCGGTCCATTAAACTACAAGTTTAAAGAGGGATTGAGGAAACACAATGCAGGAGAAGTTAGTTGCCTACTAGCACAAATGATGAAAGAGCTGGGAAACAATAGAATCGCAGAGTGTTTCAGCTCATCAATTCTGCCTATTTAACAAGTATTTACTTTGATTTTGTTGTGTTTTACGAGTTTCTTTAAAAGAATGATGGTAAAGTAACCTTTGATAAACAGGGAACGTAGACTGTCATTTAGAAATTCTTTGAAGTGAATGGTGTACCACATGTGAAAAAAATGCTGAATAAAAGCAGCTGTACCCGATGAACTTAAAGCCAGTTTTGGCACCCAAATTGGATGCAGTCCTCACTGTCAAAGCGTAACTTTTTTTGTGAGTTTTATGTAGCGCAAACTTGACCCAAAACTATCAGAGCGCTTTACATGCTCAACCGTTGCCTTACAGACGTACACATTCATTTTGTTAGGCACGGGGAGATTAAGTGATTTGTCCAGAATTACAGGATGTTGAACAGCCCAGCCAAGGCTCGAACGCGGTTCTCCAACTTCGAGATAAACCGCTCTGGCCATTAGACCACATCCTCTCCCTATAATCCTTTCTTTGTTCACAGGTTGAGCTGCCTTTCAAGTGTTGAGAGTTTTAGCAGGTCAAGGCTGCTGTACCTGCTCTACCAAAGTATTACGCCTTTGTACTGGCAGAGAATCTTCCAGGTCTTGTCTGTCTAGGAGCACATTACATAACGTTCGAAAATATACCTCAATCTAGCTGATTAACAAACATGATTAAGGGGAACGTTTTCCTCAACCAGGAAGCTGTCTTCTGTCTGAGGTAGTGGAGTGCAGATTCAAATGCAGTCAACCGCTAAGAGGGAAGACATGTGGCTTCACGGAGGAAGGTTTTTTTTTATTTTATTTATTTTTTTAGACAAAGTCCAGGCTGACAGTTGTTGCCCATAGGACTTTGCATCAAAAAGTGGCCTCTTGACACAAAGTGGTGCAAAACAGAACATAGTGTACTTTCCAACACTGGAAAGTGAATACCCTTCCAAGACGTGAGCCGCTTTGCATCACTTTGCAGCGTGTCCACAAAGTCTTTGTAAATGTTATGTTATGATAGTGCCACTTATATAGCACGTAATTACCATCGGTCTCTTAGCACTTATCTAAGGGATTAACCACCTTACATCAGCTAATACTTGGCAGAGAGAGTTGGTGCGACTCCACCAAAGGCCTGCTCATACAAAAAGGTTTTCAGTCTCTTATAAATTGAAGGAGGGCATTCTTTCTTTGCAGACCTTCTAGGAGTCCATTCCACAACTGAAGTAACAAAACTGAGAAAGCCCGGCTGCCCAAGGTCGATTTGTGAAAAGGCTTACAGGTTAACAAAATTGCCTCAGAGGAACGAAGATAACATCCAGTTACATATCGCCTTAGACGGTCCTCGATATATTCTGGTACCGTCCCATACAGGGTCTTAAGTGCAATACATAAGCCCTTGAACCTGGCCTTCTGTTTCACTGGGAGCTAGTGCAATTGTTGTAGCAGTGGCGAAGCATGCGCCCGGTCTTGGTAAATTATATATTATTCTTGCTGAGTCATTCATAACTACTTGAACTTACCCAGCAACTTGTCCGGGAGCCCAATGTACAAGGCATTGCCATACTCCAACCACAGACCAATCAGTGCTGCCATCACTGTTCGCATCATGGAGAAGGATAGAAGAGGCACTAATTTCCGAAGCTGCCTTAGTAGGCCCATGCAGCTTTCCACCACTGTCGCCACCTGTCCAGTCATTTACAGATTTCCATCCAACTTAATACCAAGGCTTTTCACAATTGGCACGGATTTAGGGGCAGCACCTGACTTCTGAGGCCCAAAACTATCCATGCAGGGGTTATCCTTAGTAGTGATTGCCAAGACTTCCATCTTGTATGGATTCACTTTGAGAGAGTTAGCTGTCATCCAGTTCACCGTGAACCTAAGGCTCTTCTGCACGTTCAGCTGCGCCGGCCTAGAGTTATCAATGTGCAGGATCAGCTGGGTGTCATCTGCATAATTTAACAGTTGGCACTCTAGCTGTGCTAGTGCCACTACCAAACAATAGAGATAGATATTAAATAGAAGTGGGGACAAAGCAGATCCCTGGGGAATCCCACACAGGAGTACTCTTTCTCTGGAGACATAGCAACCCAGCCGTTCCTTCTGAGACCGGCCCTTCAGGAATTAAGAAATCCACTCAAGGTCAGACCCTGTAATTCCCTGCACCCATAATCGGTCCATAAGCACTTGATGGTCAACCGCATCGAATGCAGCTGTAAGATCCAGAAGGATCAATATGGAGAACTTGTTCCTGTCAGCAGCCAGCCTGACCTCGTCCAATACAGAAAGCATCAACCAGCTCCGTGCTTTGATGGGCCTGAAAACCTGCCTGGCAAGAATGGAGCAATTGATGCTCCTCCATAAATTCTTCAAGGATTTTGTTTACATGTTGTTTCACGATTTTAGCTGGAAAAGGTAGACTAGATAGTGGGCAGGTACTGAGCGGAGTGTTTCTTACTTCCGTTAGAATATCGCTAATTGTCTTCAAAAATAAGTCCTGCATCTTTTTACAGTCCTCTGGATCTAGCCCTGCCATCTGCTCTTTGATATGGCTTAACTCCCTCAGCACTTTAAATGTCTTTCTTTGAGTATCGCTCGATTCAGTGCTCCTTAACTCTCAAAACTCTGTTTAAGTCACGGTAATCGCTTCTTTATATATGCCCAGCTTCGCTTTGTACTCCTTCAGTGCCTCCGGCTCATACCGCGTCTGCCATTTCCTTTCATATTGGTGCAGTTTTTGCTTCCCTTCTCTTAGCACAGGGGTATACCAGGGTGCCCACTTGCCTTTATTCCTTACTCTTTCCCTCCGAGCCGGAGCCACCTTGTCTATGGCCTCCTGCATCCCACCTACAAAACACACGCTTTCCTGATCAATATCCTCTGTGTTGTTTAACAAGTGCATTGATTCCTTTAATCCTCACCATACGGGTTTTGTTTATTTTTGCCCAGTTCTGTACCATCCGCCGCTCTTGTGGATGCGCGCTGGTTGACTGGGCAAGGGGATTATACATTTGATCTGATAATGATCCGACCTGCTATAGGGTATCCTGACTGACAGCTGAGTGGCCCATATTAAGTCTAATGTGTGGCCCTTTTCATAGGTCTGAGATTCCATTAGTTGCTGTAGACCCAAAATAGCCATCCCTTCGCCGAACCCACTCGCCTGGGGCTCTCTTGGTACCAGATCCCACCAGAAGTTAAAGTCCTCCACCACTACCATCTGCTGATACCTTGAGCAGATATCACGCACTAATTCAATGAAAAGCTCATTGAAGAGGGGGGTTGTCCAGGGTGGGCAGTAAACTATCACCATCCCATGCAAAAGGTCTTTAAAACTAGTTTAACCCCCAGGACCACAGCCCCATCCATACCTTCCACAGCTACAACCTCTGATGCAAGGTGCTTCTGGCTAATCACTGCCAGCTATCCACCCCTCTTCCCACCCTGCCGGTTATACGCTAGGTTGTGATAAGTAGCCGCACCCCCTCCGCCCACCAGTCAGCCTTGCTGAGCATCAGCTGAACCTTGTGAAGCTGCCTGATCACTGGCAAAAAAACAAAACATTCCGGGAGCTGAAGGGCAAAAAAAATGTGCCCACTTACATCAACAATAAAACACCTCACAGTTTACAAAGCAGGATTTAAAACAAAATAAATAGATTTCACTGGTGCAAGGCAATGGCAACCCTACTAAGGCTAAATCTTTTTATTTCCAGAGTTTTATATAGCACAAACTTGACCCGAAGGTATCGAGTATCAGAGCACTTCACATGACCACCAGTTAAATTACACAAGGACACGTTAATTTCATTTATTTTTAAAGTAAATTTCTATAGTTAGAGTTCCATGGTCGTCTGTAGTATATAGATTGAATAATCTTTCTTTGCAGATATTAGTGTTGGAAAATTTAATGTGAAGAAATCTAATGTACTAAACTAGATCCTTCAGCGAAAGAAAACTTCTTACACTATATAAAGCTAATTACTATACTGGGATAAAATATGTTTTTTCATTACATATACAAATTGCACACTCTAGTTAGTTACAATTTAAATGCTTGAATACCACTAACACTTAGGGCCTGATTTAGAGTTCAGCAAATGGCTTACTCTGTCGCAAATGTGACAGATGCCCCGACCAATGTATTTCAAGTGCCATTAATTATAATGTGCTGGTAATACGGTGGACGGGATATCTGTCACATTGATTATAATGTGCTTGTAATACAGCAGACGGTATATCTATTACATTGGTTATAATGCACTTGTAATACAGCAGACAGGATATCTATCACATTGGTTATAATGCACTTGTAATATGGCAGATGGCATATCTGCCACATTGGTGACAGAGTAACCCGTCCTTCAATATCTAAATCTGGCCCACATTTCTTATTTGTTATTGTTACTGACACTAATCCCTGACAAATGTTTTTATAAATAATACTCAAAAGGTCTCAGAAATTTGTGTCAACGGATATCAAACTTAAAATTTCCAATGAAAATACACTTTCATTCACTGGCCCAATCTGACATGTAAGGTGTAAATGACATAGGCAATGATACATATTCATTCACTCTCCATGTGCATCACTTGAATGGGATACTACTTATTCATATTTCATCCTTGGAGTCCCTTAGATTCAATTTTCAAACGTGTCTTTCCTGGGGCATTGACCCATCTGTGTCCTATTCCTTGCCCATGGATTGGTGATACAGTGACAAGATGGAATACACAAGATATGCGCTGCCCTTTTTGTACCCAAAGTGTGCTTGCTGTTGGCATGAGTTCTGGATTCATGGATGCCCTTTAGATTCTTCAGAAGTCTGTGGACTGCTTCAGGTGCCTGTCTGTCTCACTGAGGAGTGTTCTGAACTGCAGTTGACTTTTACCGGGCAACACCTGTTTATATGTCCACTCTTTTGATCTTAGGTAGTGGCTGAGGAAGGCATCTACATGGGTCTGCCTGTCTCGCATTCTATAGAGTTCTGGCATTTTTTATGGACACCATCATTTTATCTAACTTGTTAGTCATCTTTACTCTGATGCTGCCATGATTTTTTTCACTGTTTTTCCTTCTTTGTGTTTTGTTCTCATTTATAGCATAGTATTGATGGCAGCAGTCATTTCTAGACCAATTCTAGAGAAATCGAAGAAGGAGTACACCACTGTGTGTGAAGAACTTTGAACCAGCAGGGGAAATATTGTTTAATTCAACAGACAATAAAAGCAGAATCATCCAAAGCCTAAACCGGTGATGCACTCACAGTTGACTTGGTATTCTCCACAGACCAACAGTGCTGGCTGCAGGAAGAAGGACAGTGCCCATTTGCTTGTCACTATCTGCAGTAGCCATATCTCCCATCTTTTGATGGTAGGTGGCAAGCTTCAATGTTAGTAGGACTTGGTGGACTATCACTATGGTGAAAAGTCACTTACCCATAGTGCAGCCAGATTTTCTTTTCTTGTTGTTAATGGGCACAATCAACTTCCATCAGCCACCTGCTGGCGTATGAAATTACCTTTTGAGCTGACAGCCATCCAGGTCTATAAAGTGGCAGAATAGTGCCCATTCTCATTCTCTTTGAATGCATGTATTTTTTTAATGACCTCTTTTGCAACCTAGAAAAGCCCCAGACCAGGAAACAGCGAGAGAGCGAAATGTGTTAGCTGTTTCGTGAAGAGAAGTGCAAAAGAAAATCACATTGCTAACTGTCTGCTATAAGAGTTGTCAATAAACCTAGAAGAATTAAAACACTAATTAATTTGAGGATATAAATGTTACTGCTTGTCGGGTGGATCCGTTGTCTTGTTGACCTACCTATATGTTTTAATACACATTTAAGACCATAATGCTATATCATACTCAGGCAATACTTGACCGAATGAATATAAGACAACTTCCTTTTAATCATTGGTCATATTCAATGTGGGCATTACCTACTAAGCCAACCAATATCTGTAGGAATGCAAAACACTCCCACTAGACTGCCCTACTCCCTGGAGTAAGAGCAATGAGCCCTTTGACATATCTGCCCTATCAGTGTCAAACAAGCTACGTCGTCCCTTACCTTGCTCTGTACCAGAATTCTCTTGGATGACGTAGAAGATTTCGCAGAGGCGCAAGGGACCAACTTCCCAAATTATTAACTATAATCTTGCTGATTTAAAATAAACAGCTAGAATAAAACTAGAAATTAGGGAAGAGGGCCGGTACTGGACGTTGTGGAAAGTTTTCTTGCTGTCGACCTGCGAACAACAATTTGCAAAGACTTTAGATGTACCTAAACTTTCCCCTTTTAATTCTTAAAGCAATCCTATTAAGAGATCTTTCTTAGAATTTTCGCACTGCACATTAAACTAACTAGACTCCTACTTGCGATCAGCGTTGTCTAGTCCTTAGTCCAGTATGTCTTTGTCTTGTGTGGCGAGGAGTCGTCTGAGTTCTTTTTTGGAATTCTTTTAGTTGAAGGGTGAAGCATTGAATTGCTAGGGAAAGATGAAGACAAAACTTATGAGAAACACTCTTTTATTCTTTCCTTTTTAATTCTCTTCTCATACCTAAAACTTACTTGCAATTGCTTTCATTCAGCATGTACATTGGGTTTCTGTATTTCTTTGTGTCCAAACCTGTTGATAACACTAAAGAAGAAAAAACAACCTCCTATGCTAAAGCCCAAATGAAATTACATATATGCTTCTAAAACAGACTTTTACTTAATTTTCCCTAATGCATCACAATAAACTCTTGCAATGTCTTTAAAACTGTTCTTTATCTTTTCCAAACGATTCCAGAAATCCAAACGATTCTTTAACAAGGAACTGAGGGCCCGATGTAGGTAAATCCCATTTACCGATTTTGAAATACCGAATCTTACCGATTCGGTATTTTAAAATCGGTAAATGGGATGTAGGTCCCAACATCTGGATTCGTTACCGAATCCTTAACAATTCTATAAATACCGATTCGGTAAATACCGAATCGGTAATGCCCATTCTTTCCTATGGGCTTTGAAGCCCATAGGAATGATTAGGCATTACCGATTCGGTATTTACCGAATCGGTAATTAAAGAATTCACAAGGGTGCAGGGGGTGTCACTTTGACACCCTCTAGCACCCCCAAAACGGCCATGTGTGCAATGTGGCACACAGACATGCCCTAAGGGCACGTCTGTCTGTCACATGGCACATGTGTACATGCACAGATGTGCATGTACACAGGAATCGTTTTTTTACCATGGATTTGTATTCCATGGTAAAATACCGATTCTGTAAGCCATGTGCTGATGGAACATAGGCTACCTACATTGCATTTTCGGTAATTTTACCGAATCGTTATCATTACCGAATCTGTAAATATTACCGACTCGGTAAATTTACCGATTCGGTAATGATAACAAATCGGTAAAATTACCGAAAATGTGCCCCTACATCTCCATAGCCCTTTACCGATCGGAAACGGCCGAAAATCGGTATTTTCGGCCGATTCCGATCGGTAAAGGGCTAGCTACATCTGGCCCTTTGTTCTTTAAATTGTTTCAGTCGTTTTCTTAATTGTCAGCAAAAAACGAAATTGTCTTTTCCCAAAGAAAATGCCAAGACGTGCTTGCGTTGGGCGCCAGAGCTTAAAAATACGAAAGTACTTAACTTAAATGTCTTTGTCTCAGACTTGCAGGTACCAGGTATCTTGGATTTCCCACGAGATGACTTCCTGCAGATGAATTCTGTCTCCCATGTCAGTTTGTAGCAGGAGCCCCCAGACGCGATCCTTGCTTCGAGAAAACCGGAAGGCAAAGTGTCTTCCAGAAGCCTGGGTGCGGTTTAAATAGGAGACCGCACCCAGAAGAAATAGTGCGCAAGTTCGCGTAAGGCTGCCGCGAGCAGATGCGCTCGAACCAGCTTTAAAGCGAACGACTTCTGAATTCACGGAGATGCTTTAAACAAGCCAGGCAACAATGAATTAGCTCTAAGGCTCTAAACGATCACAAAATACTATGCCATTTTACCACATTCCACAGAGTTTTACAGAGACATAAAGCATTGATAAACGAAATAAAAGAATATATCAAGTACATGTTTATGCACAAAAATAGGTAAGAAACACATTTCACACACAGGACGTGCAGGTGCACGGGAATGGGGTGGGATTTCTTAAAGATAACTAGTTTCCCCCTTTATTTTGGCATGGGACCAAGTGGGGAATCATGACAATCAGGTTGTTTAAGTTGTAGAAGATTCTTGGTCAATCACCACTTACCTTGATATTTCCCATCATGCTCACACCCGCTAATCATGCCCCCTGTTGGAAATGAACATCTTTTGTTTGGTATTACCACAGGTGAACATTTTAATATATTGTCATTTTCCATTAATTAATTTTTAGGTTTCACCTGCACAGCGCTTGCGCTTCAGAAATCTATTGTTTTTAATATAAACTTGAAAGGGACTTACATCCTGCCTTCTCTCTTTCCTGGCTTCTCATTGCTTCCTGTGTGTGACCCTTACCTTTCCTCCATTTCTATTTGCTGTAGCATATTTCCTGCATTTACCAAAGCTTGTTCCTCGTCTGCTTCTCTTATCAGTTTCCCGACTCCGAACTACTGTTAACATCCGCTTTGGTGGAACTATATTTTCATGAAGTTTTGCCTTTTACTATTGCAGCATACTTACATAACAATTTATCACCCGGAGAGATTAAGTGATTTGCCTAGAATCACAGGATGTTGCGCAGTGCCACCGAGACTCGATCTGAGATCCCCAGCTCTCTAGTCAGCAGTTCTGGCTGCTGCGCCACATCCTTTCCACTCCTGTGTTATCTGTCAGGGAGCTCTTTCTTTCTCCATTACAGAGGCGAAAACAATGCATTACCAATGCTTGTTCTGATAGCCTTCAAAATAGAGAATTACCTGCATTCTATTTTAATCAAGTTGCCCATTTCGATATGTGACATCGCCATCTCTAAAATATGGAGTTATATAATTGTTTATGCTACATCATGGTTTGCTGAACAAATCTTATTGATGTTGTATGCAGTCTTTACATGGCCATATCAATTCTAACGAATTCCCAAGAGTAATAGATTAGATATTTATTTTCATCTCTTGCTGGGTGGAATTTCTTCATTAATATTGCACTAAAATGAATTCCTGTAGTAGATTATGCATATACATTCCAAACTTAGTTAAGAATGCATATTGGATATTGGAAAATGAAGGCAACATAATATGGAATTAGCTTCATAGAAACATGAAAATACTGTTATATACTGTTAGATGCAACCAGTGTCAGTTATATGTATTGCTGTAGGCTTTAGCTTAGACATATACATTTAATCAAGACTCGTTCATGATATGCCTAGTTTCCTCATTACACCAAATGTCTATATTTTATTGAGAATGTTTCAAAAGATAGTAACTCTTACAGGTGGGCAGAGAGCAAAGGCTGACAGATGTTAAGCTTTGTGGGGGGTTGTTTATGGTCTTTACTCTGTTGTGTTACTCCTTATACTTGATATTTGAGTTTGTTTGTGGAAACCATAAGAACTCTTTAAGTTGAATGTTTAAATATTAATATTATAATTTGATTTGATTTAGAATATAATATTTAAAAAATTCAGAAACTTCTTCAGTAATGTTTTAGAGGCATACTTGTTAAACAAGAAAAACTACTAAATTATAATTTTTTGCATTTTGTTTTTTTACAGATATTATCTTCCTAGCAAGTTCTCCAAGTGTAATATTGAGGAGTACCATGACTTTTTAAATAGTGGTGGTGGAGCTTGCCTTTTCAATAAACCAACAAAGGTAATTATATAACAAAATGGGAATTTGGATGCTGTAAGTTTGCACCAAATTTGATATCTTCATTTTTCCCAGATCATCTACTTGAACTCAGAATTTATGGAGTAGTGTCTTCATTAGAACACAATTTCTTGTTTTCCTTATTGCTGTTTTGCTGCTACTTGCTAACATCCATAATTGATAACTGTCTGCCTTTGGAATTAACACACGTCTGCTGATGCTAATCAGCTTAAAGTATAGATGTAAATGTATTCACAATAAGCTCTCAAAGAAGGGCATACTGTATGTGCAATTTATGAAGTGCAACACGTCCTTTTTCTATCATCAAACATCTCTAAATAAATGCTAGAGCAGCCCTGAAAGTGAAGATAGGTTTATGGAGAGATGCACCTCTCTAGGCAGCGGTGCTGTTACTCTAAGGGATGGGTACTCACAAACCTTTTCCCAGGGGCGAAAACGTTTGGTCTTTGAAGTGACCGAGGCCGCACTGATGCCCGCAGGGTGGTGGTGGTGGGCTTGTGGGCATGGGGTGTTTTTTCACGGTAAAGTGGGTGCTGGGAAGGGTAGTATTTACATCTAGGGGTCGATTCCGATTCGGGAAAAACCGCTCCGAATAGCCGTTCGAGCGTTTTTCCCGTACAAATCGTACCCTGCAATGTCCCACGTACGTACGTCGAAGTACGATTCGTACCAGGAGCCGGACTCCCAACGAATCGTACAGAGACCGTACGACTCGAATCCCCGAATGAGTCTCTGTCGGAACCCGCTGTACGCGACATCTGTACGGCTTGCGGCTGGTTTATACGACCCAGCAAGTACGATATGTGTCGGGTACGCACCGTACGACCCTTTTTTTACGGGAGCTGAAAACAGCCGTAAAAGCAGAGTTTGCGCCAAAACAGGTACGGAACGGCCCTCCTCCGGGTACGGTGCGTACCCCCCATGATCGCAGGGATATGCCCCGTATACCTAGCGTACATGGGGTACGGTGCGTACCCCCTATGATCACAGAGGTACGCACCGTACCCCATGTACCCTGGGTGTACGGTGCGTACCCCTGCGATCATGGGGGATACGCACCGTACCCCATGTACGCTGGGTGTACGGGGCGTACCCCTGCGATCATGGGGGGGTATGCACCGTACGGTGTGTATGTGATTGTGCGCTTTTCTGTACGAATCGCCCTTACCTGACGTGGACCGTATGGATCCCGTCCTGAAGCCCCTGTCCGGATCATACTCGTCGGGTCGTACGGCGTGTGTACGAGTCGTACGGAGAGGGCTCAGGATACGATTCGTACGGACGTTTTTTTTCACCGGATCGGAATCGACTCCAAAGTGTCTTAATTGCACAATGTGAAACCAGAAAACCAGGTATTAATACGGGCTTCCTCACGTAACCAAATTGGGTGATCCTGTGCATTTATTTATGTCACTTTCCCTCAGTTTTCTTCTTTATCACAAAAAAAAAGGATCAGGACATGTATGAATTCAGGATGTGCACTGTACAAAACGTTCTCCTGTGTTTGATTTCATAAACTATAATGTTGTTCATGTATAATAGGAACCCAGGCCACCCAAATAGTGCACATAACAACCGACTTGCATCTCATTATTGTCATTGTTCTCAGAGTGGGGGAAAAAAGGAATTTTTATAAATTCATGTGTGAAAACTATCACTTTTAAAAAATACTTCTCAATTCGCAGGTAATCATATTTTTACACTGTTGCTGCAAGATGTCTTCAAAAATGAAGATGATCCTAAAGTTAAGGTGCACAGGACACCCTATTTACTTCCTTTCTTTAACTTTAATTATCCATTAACAAATACTTACCTGTTTATCATTTATTAATAATAGTGTGGAGTCTAGTAAACAGCAGCCCTGTGCTGCTGCTGCCCAGGGGGTCGCATGTGAAGTTCATGAGGGCCGCATACGTCCCCTGCCCCTACAGGGAGTATTACTGCTCTAAGGGAAGTCTGACGAATGAATTGTAATGCCCGTTTTAAGGATTACTCATTTGATATTTTCTCCTGTGTTCATAAATACATCCGTTCTCACTACTTCAGTTGGTTTGGGTGGTATATGAGTTTTAGGTGTGGCAGAGATGCTGTCTAATATTCTCCTAGTGTATTGTCTAGTCTAAGCCACAACAACTGGATACACTGTGCACTGATTGACCACTTTTTATCAAGTAACTCCCCAAAACTTTGTAATTGTCCACATCTGACATTTTAGACTTGGAATGTTTAATTTTGACCAAACTTTCGGCAACATGTAAATTTTTTACGTCATAATTCCTTCTAAGTATGAAGATAGAATCCTTCATCCGGACAAAACCGCAACCTCCAACCTCAGAATATGTACACTCACATACCAGATAGAGGTGGTAACGTGACACAATCAACCTCTGGAGGGCGTGCAGAATAATTTTCGTTATTATCATTAATTAATTAATTATCATATTTTGATTATCATATTTTTGGTTTTAAATGGTTTTAATGGAACTCGTTTGTTTTGCATATTTAACTATTTGTGGTTTTTCATTGATTCCAAATGTAACACTTTATCCCCATTTAGTTTTTATTAGTGATACATTTCTCTTTATAATTTCATTGAACCACTGATCTATATTTCTTCGTTTCTGTGTTGTTTTTCTTGATCCTAAGCTTGTAAACGTCCACGAAAATGAAACATCAGTGATGGAAAATGAGGAAAGGGGGGAGTTCCGGTTAGTAATGCAGATTTTCCTAGGTTATCTGAAGAGAGTACTCATTTTAATAAAGGCATGGATCCATGCTCCATTTCTTGCTATTTAATTAAAGCAGCCAACGCATTTTCACAAGTAAAACAGAGAATTATTTTGGAGATATACAAAACCATGAAACCTCTTGGTTTGAACCTACTAATAGAGGGATGCACCGTTACATCGCAACTTTTACAACGGGAGGCTTTTACAACGGAACTTTTACAACGCAGGATCCATTACATCGGATGCCATTACAACGCATGGCATTACATAGCAGATGCTATTACAACGCATGGCATTACATCGTAAGTATAGGTAAGTATTTAATTTTTTTAATTTTATTAATATTAATTATGATTAAATATATTTATTTATGTTTTTTAATATTATTAAATTATTATTTATTATATTAAATAAAATAATTTTTAAAATAAGTACAGGTGTACAGGGGTGTTTTTAGGTTTCAGGGTAGGGTTTGGGTTTTGGGGTACAGGGGTGTTTTTAGGTTTCAGGGCAGGGTTTGGGTTTTGGGGTACAGGGGTGTTTTTAGGTTTCAGGGTAGGGTTTGGGTTTTGGGGTACAGGGGTGTTTTTAGGTTTCAGGGTAGCGTTTGGGTTTTGGGGTACAGGGGTGTTTTTAGGTTTCAGGGCAGGGTTTGGGTTTTGGGGTACAGGGGTGTTTTTAGGTTTCAGGGTAGGGTTTGGGTTTTGGGGTACAGGGGTGTTTTAGGGTTCAGGGTTGGGTTTGTGCTTAGGGCTAATTAAATTATATTTACCATTTATAAATTAATTAAAATATATTTATTAAATTAAATTAATTATATTATATTAATTACATTTTTTAATTAAATTAATTAAATTAAATAAAATATTTTAATTAATTTATTTTAATTATAATGTTTAAAAATATTTAAATTAAATTAATTTCATTATATTAATTAATTAAAATTAATTACAATTTTTATTAAAATTAAATTAAATAAATAGATTTAAATTTATTAAATTAAATTAATTACTATTTTAAAATGTATTTTAATTAAATTAATTAAATTAAATTAATTAAATTAACTTAATTAATTTTTTTTTTAAAAGATATACTTACCTATACTTACGATGTAATGCCATGCGTTGTAATAGCATCTGCTATGTAATGCCATGCGTTGTAATGGCATCCGATGTAATGGATCCTGCGTTGTAAAAATTCCGATGTAACGGAATGCGTTGTAAAAAAACGCGTTGTAGTGACACCAATCCCTAATAGAGGCCATAGAGCACTGGTCTTCAAACTTTTTTTTTTTTGTAAAATGTTTATTTTGTATTTTGTGGAGAAAAACAGAGAAAATAAAACAAGCGACAGTCCCGCAGTGCTTCCCACACAGGGGGTATTGAAGAGGCATAAAGCATAGGCAAGGCGTTATAGAGAGTTACCACAGTGCAGTTCGAAAGAGCAGTCCCTGAGGGCAGTAAGACGGGTATTCAAAGTCAATCCCCCTCCAGAATCCCGGAGGAGTAGAAGCTCTGCGAAGAAGGGGTAGTGGAACCAAGGTGAGTGATTCAGTGCAGAAGATTTTCGAGGCCTCCAAGTGCCCTGTGGGCGTCGCAACAATAACGCAACCACATTACCCCACCCAACCCCCCTCCCTACCCACCCCCCAGGTGGTGGTGACAACCATATACATTCATTCCTACATTCATATGACCGTGGTTATATCTGAAAGAGGTGGAGCGCGCGTACTGAGGATGGGCAGACTGCAGATGGTAAGCCCCGTGAGAGAAAGCGGACCAAGGGACCCCATCGAAACATGACATTTTTGAAGTTGCCTAGAAAGATGTCCCCCACTCGTTCCACGCTCAGTAATCTCCACAGTCTCGCGTGCCACAGGGATATTGCCGGGGCGTCTGGCTTCTTCCAGGCTGCTGCCAGGGTGAGTTTGGCCGCTCCAAGACAGAGCCACAAGATCTGTTTGTCAGCTCTGGTTTGATGTTCGAGAACTGGGTCCCGGAGACCTAGCAGGACTTGGGCCATGGAGTCAGCTATCGGGTATCCGAGAATTTCTTTGATATGGGACAAAATCTCTTCCCAGTATGGGCGGATGACCCAGCAGTCCGACCAGATGTGGCGGAAGTCTCCTAACAGACCACAGCCCCTCCAACAGCGGTCCGAGGAGGCCAGGAATATGCGATGTAACTTGGACGGGTACAAGTACCAATCCATAAGGGTCTTAAGATGGGCCTCCCGCAAATCTACTGAGTGGTTGTGCGCCGTAATGTCTCGCCAGAGGCCTGACCACTCTTCATCTGTAATATCCCTCCCGAGAAGTTCCTCCCAGTGCCCCATATAACGGGGACGGGGTGCCACAGCAGTGGTAAGCAGCAGGTTATAAAGGAAGGAAATAGCACCTTTCATAGTGTTGGTTCGCAGGATGAAGGCCTCAAATGGGGACGGAGGTCTGGTGGCTGCGTCGCCAACCCCAGATGAGGTAGCCCAGTGGAGGAGCTGGATGTGGTGAAACCGCTCAGAGGCCGCGACCCCATAGTCCCTCATGCAGTTGGCAAAAGTGAGCGGCGCGGATCCGTGGAACAAGTGTGTAAGGGCCCTACAACCCCCCTCTCTCCACAGTTGAAAGGGGCCTTCCTGCATCGCCGGCGGGAAGGCCGGGTTGAAGTGTATTGGTGTAAAGGGGGATGGAAACGTAGTCCAGCGATCATCACTAGAGACTGTGTCCCAGACTTTCAGGACAGTGCCAGTGGGTGTACAGATGTAAGCGTTCTTGGGCCTATCTACCTTAGGTTTCCAAGCCAGGTCCCAAATGGACCTCCCAGCGACACTCCTGTCCATGTGCAGCCAGTGTTTTTCCGAGAGTTGCTGGGACCACTCCACCAGAACCCGTAGTTGCGCGGCTTTATAGTACAGGTGCATATCGGGGAAGCCCACCCCCCCTCCTTCCGCGGCCGCCGTAGAGTAGTGAAGGAGAAGCACACTCGTCCCCCCTGCCAGATGAAGCGCAGCATCAAGGACTTAAGGCACCGGAAGAAGTCCATGTCTATCGGAATGGGAAGAGCTTGGAAGAGGTATAAAAATTTCGGGAGGAGATTCTTTAGAGCATGGATCCTACCCAGCCACGAGATATACTTTGGTTTCCAACGATCCAAGTCTGCCCGCACTGACGCCAGCAGTGGGGGGTAGTTCGCGGAGAACAGTTTCCCTATGGAAGGCGTCAGCCGAACTCCCAGGTATAAGAGAGAGGCGGTCGCCCAAGACAGAGGTGTTAGTAGCCGCACACGTTCCACCTCAGCAGGAGGAAGTGTGAGATTGAGGATATATGATTTATCAAAGTTGACTTTGAAACCGGCCACCCCCTCAAAGCGAGATAGGACTGCTTGAATGTGCGGGAGTGAGTGAGCCGGATCCCCAACGGATAACAAAACGTCATCCGCAAACAGGGAGATTTTGTGCTGCTCACTGGTAAAGGGGAGACCCCGGATCTCCTCGTGCTCCCTCACTGCCAGCGCCAACGGCTCAATGCTCAGCGCGAAGAGCAGGGAGGAGAGGGGACAGCCCTGTCTGGTACCGCGGGAGTGTGAGAAAAAGGTGGATAGGTGTCCATTAACCGTCACTCTAGACCGGGGATCGCTATAGTTTGCCCTTATCATTGTTATAAACTTATCCGAAAAGCCAAAGGCGACCAGGGTGTGGAACAGAAAACCCCAGTCTACGCGGTCGAAGGCCTTTTCTGCATCAAGGCCCACCAGCACTGCTGGTATGCGAAACCTATTGGCCTTTTCTATCAGGTGGATCACTCGTCTCATATTATCATGGGTCTGCCGGCCCTTGATGAAGCCAGACTGGTCCGGATGAATGAGGACCGGCATTAAGTCCTGGAGTCTACGTGCAATGATAGAAGAGTATAACTTAGCATCAATATTGAGGAGGGCTATCGGGCGATATGAGGAGCATTTGGACGGGTCTTTCCCAGATTTAGGAATAACGGAGATCACCGCCTCCGCCATAGATCCCGAAGTTCTCCCAGTCTCTGCCATTTCATTAAAGAGGGAGACCAAATAGTCACACACCATCTGCCGCGAACGTCTGATAGAAAAGGGCGGTATAGCCATCTGGTCCCGGTGCTTTATGGAGTTTCAGGGCTTTGATAGCACTTCTGTTCTGGAGATGGGGGCAGCTAAGAGATCATTCCGTTCCTTCGAAACCTGGGGTATGGGAAGATCTGCCAGATATCTCTTCTGAGCCTCATGATCAAGGGCATCCCGCGCGTAAAGAGCGGCATAAAAGCGGCCAAAAAGGGCTGCCTTATCCCCATCCCGGTGTTGCAGGTCCCCTGTCGAATCTCGGATACCCCCGATGTAATCCCTCTCTCTCTTGTCCCGAAGTTGGCGGGCCAAGTGCCTTCCCACTTTGTTCCCCTGAGAGTACGAGAGGTACCGTAGCCTCAGCAGGGTGAACTCTGCTCGGTTATCGTAGTGGGCCTTCAGTTTTCCCCTGACCGCCGTCAGCGGGCGAAGGGTCAGTCTAGACGGGTGCAATTTGTGCGCTTGTTCCAAAGTGGCGAGCTCCGCCTCCAACCCTTCCCGCTCCCTCCTCCTCAGTTTGTTCACTGGGTGCCCCGCAGTGAAGCTTTTCATGCGTCCCAGGTAGTGAATACGGACATGTCCGAAACGGGATTGAGGGTCAGGAAGTCCCGAATGGCCTTCCGCAGTTCCCTACATGATGTGTCGTCTCGGACTAGCGCGGCTGGAAAGTACCATTTGCGCAGGCCGTCACCTTTCGCCGACCAGTGTAACCCGAGGACTAGCAAGCTATGATCAGACACGGAGAGTGGAAAAATGCTGGAGTCGCGGACGTCTCCACTGAGGGCTTGGCTCAAGAAAATGTGGTCTAGGCGGGAGTAGGAATGGTGGACATGAGAGAAGAAGGTGTAATCCCGGGACTGGGGGTGCAGAGAACGCCAGCCATCAATCAAGCCCAATTCACCCACCACCCGCTGCGTTTCAGTAGAGAACAGACCGGCATCGGGTCTCTGAGTACGGGAGCTATCCAGGTCCCTGTCCCAAACCAAATTAAAGTCTCCCGGGAGAAACAAGTGCCCCTCAACAAAGTCCCCAACTCTATGTAGCAGATCCTGGAGAAAGCTATTTTGTCCCGCATTGGGGACATACACCACCACAAAAGTGCACAGCCTACCATGCAGCATCCCCTTGACCATCAACCAGCGGCCTTCCTTATCGCAACTCACCCCTATAGGCTGAAAGTGAAGGGACGCACGGAACAAAAGGGCCACCCCCCGGTGTTTAGTGGAGGCAGAGGACCTGTAAATGAGGGGGAAATGTCTGTGCCTGAGGCGAAGCTCATCCTTGCGCGCCAAATGGGTCTCCTGGAGGCCCACCACATCCAGTTGATGATCATTCAGGTACTTCCAAATCTTCTTGCGCTTTTGCGGGGAGTTCAGACCTTTCACATTCCAAGTACCAATACTAAGTGGCATTGCAACACAGTGATTCCACTCTCGCTTCCCCCACCTTGTCAATGGGCCCCAGCGTTCCTCCCACCTCCCATGACCGAACCTCCCCCTGCACCCCATCCCCACATCCCCTCTCGCCGGTATGCCACGTCCCCCTCCTGAGCAACTGCCAGATCCAATCCCCAAGCTTCACCGGAGACCTTGCCAACAGCAGCACCAGATCGGCACCATCAGAACGAGGAGCACAGCTAACACCACGGCCGAGGCCCAAGCTAACAGAACGCATACATAGCACAAATTCAGGAGCAACAGTCACATCAAACCATGCATTCCGGTCACCACCACCCCCTAGTGCAGCCCCTCCCCCCCTTCCCCATGTCCCCCCCTCCCCATTCCCTCAACATACCATCCCGGATCCCACCCCTCCCAAAAAACTGCAAAGATCCCCATCAAATTGTAAGCAATGGAAAAAAGTAAAACAAACAATAATGGCAAACATAACAGTCCCCATGTGTGGACCTTTGTAGTCGCCCCGGACCGGGGTGTCTTCCCAAAAGTACAAAAGTACCCACAGTACCTGATGGAGAAGGGCCCCTCCGGCGCCATGCTGCTCCGCTGCAAGGCTCAAGCTGCCCCAGAGCTATCTTGTGATGATGGCACCGTTACAGATGCGACAGATGCAACCGCTGCCCCCCGCTCCTGCAAGCTGGTCGTAAGATCAGGCCTCCTCAGATCCGTCTCCCGCCCCACTCTCTGCCAGGACGGCGACCGCCGTCTCCGCCTCGAAGGGGAGCCCCCGTCACCCGGGGCGGGGGCCGCCTCATCAAGGCCCAGGATGTCCCTCGCCGCTTGAAGAGACCGGACCTGCACCAATCTGTTCTGCCACCTGAAGTTGAGGCGAAAGGGGTGGCCCCAGGAGTAGGATCCATTTTGTTCTCGCAAATAGGTGGTTACAGGGCGAAACTCGCGTCTCTTCTGGAGTGTCGAAGCCGCCAAGTCCTGGAATAACTGGGGGCGGTGGTCTCGGAATTGCAAAGATGGGATCTCCCGTACCTTCCGGAGAATGCGCTCCTTCAGTTGGAAGTCGTGGACGCAAACCAAAATATCGGGGGGAGGCCCCCCTCCGCGTCTAGGCAGGCCGAACCTGTGGAGCCTGTCCATCCTGATTTCGCTCACGTCCTTGTCATTTAGGATCTGCAAGAAGAGCGCTCCTACATACTCCGTTAGATCACCAGCTTCCCCGTCCCATGGCACAGCTCGGATGCGGATGTTGTTCCGGCGGGAACGGTTCTCCAAGTCCTCCGCGTGTGCCTGGAGGTCCAGGTTCTGTTCCGTGAGTCGGATCACATCTTGCTGCAGTTGGTGCACATGGTTCGCCACGCTCAGGTCATGATCCTCCAGAGTAGCTACCCGCTCTCCGATGCCATCCACATCTCTCCGCACCTCGCGAAGGTCCGAAGCCAGCTGAGAGCGGAGTTCAGAGATGTCCTCTTTAATGGAAGCAAAAAGTTCCATCATGAAGGCCTTAGTTGCGGGAGCCTCATCGTCCTTTGGCTTAGGTAAGACGCTGGGCCCAGGAGATGCCGGCTGCTGGGTCCCCCTCTGAGGTGCATCCTTACCAGGCTTTCCTTTACGCTGTGAGGCGGACATTGTGGCGGCGCTGGTCCTCCCACTCTCCAATGGCGAAAGACGGCCCTGGAGCGCCGGAGCGGTGCGTCACGGGTCTTCTTGTAAATACAGTCACTTCAACAGTGATTAAAACCAGCTCCAGCCCAGGGATCGATCCCTCCGCGACCACAGCAGCGGTCTCCCCGGACCTGTCTCCAATGGCTAATCCTCTCACCATCTCATATCAGCGTCTGGCCCCGGCGCAAGCCATAAGCGCTCCTCTTTCCGCCGGCTGGTATCGTGCTCCCCACGCGGCATAGGCCGCTCGGCACCACTCACACTGCCCGGGCGCCTGCGCAAGTCCACCACACCGCGTGTGCAGCCAGGCCACTGCGTTGGGGCCGGTCCAAGCACGGTCCACCGGGGGATGCTGGGGGGCGCTAGGATACGACCACCCAGCGAGAGCTCTCCTGCAAACCAGTCGGGCCAGGGACCCGGGCCAACATCCTGGTACAGTCACCTGCGGCCGGGGTCCACAACTCGGCAGCCGCCGGTGACGCCTCTACGTCCCCCGCTCTTCAAACTGCGTCCAACCGGGCACCTCGACAGGCAGGGCAGCCACGAGGAAACAGCCCCCAGGGAGGATCGGCAATGCTGGGGAGTTCACAGCTGTCCCGCGGCGATCTGGTAGGCCCTCCGCCGGACCTCAGGTATGCCAGACGCTCTCAAGGTCAGGGCTCTCCAACGGCGGCCCACCTCAGCAAGGCAGCCCACTGACCACCGATGGGGGAAGGGCGGCGAAGGGCACCTCTGGCCGCCCCCAGCAGGACACCTCCGCAGTGGGGCTGCCGCAAGATGTAGCAGGGCCGCTCCGGCCGCAAAATCAGCCCACTTGATCAAGGAGGGGGGGTGGGGCAGTGCGGCAGCGGCTCCGGCCGTCCCCAGCAGGCCTCCGGTCTCAGCTCCTTCTCACCGGGCCCCGGTTCAGCCGTCCGGCAGCGCCCCACGCTTCCAGGAGCACTCCGCAGCAGCCGCCGGGGAAAGGCGATCACAGCGCCGGCTGGTCCGGGGACACCGCATCGCTCAGCTCCTCGACAGCGCCCGCTCTCCGTGCCGCCACGCTCGTTCCTCGGCCACTCCCCCAACTCCAGGCCGGGGATCTCAGGGCCTCACCACGCCGCAGTGCTTCTGGCAAAGCACTGCCGCCACAGCACGTCCGTGGGGCAAACTCCGTCACCGGACTGTGCCCTCACGCCCCGGGAATCACAGGGGGCAGGAAGGGGGCTAAAAGCACACTGCTCTGGGGGCTATATCAAGGCGAAGCTAATTTCGGCGCCGTAGGGACTCTGCAACACGTCTCACTCCGACGCCATCTTGGCCACGCCCCGTCTTCAAACTTTTTAATCCCCCCCCTCCAGTGGGGGAATAAAAATATCAGGCCCCCCTCAGAATTTTTCACAATTATTTTATTAAATTTGACCATTTTTAAATATGTCTATACATATTTAAACATTGCAGTTACGTTCTGTGACCGTTTTAAAAATGAAATCAAATAAAGGATTGCCAAACATCCTATTCTGGCCAGGCAGGACTTACTAGCATGTACAAGTATAAGCAGTGTGACTATTAGAAGTGGGGGTGAGGGGTTTGAAGAATATTTGGACTTTCTTCCCTTTTGACACCTTCTCCCAGCTAAAATATAAATGACACAACATGTTAGTGATGGGCCTTTACAGAGCGGCTTTGTGCAACTCATTTTTGTCATCTTAAAGCAAAGCACTGTTATCAGCCTAATGCTTCTTTTGGGCAGAGCCTGATGCCCCCCAGGGGTCACTTGGGGTCCTCTAAGAGGGGGCCTGACCCCCAGTTTGAAGACCACTGCCATAAAGGTACAGTAATCAGGGTAGTCAATAGTATAAAAGGAGGCACCAACTTTTGCGTGAGGAGGAGGCGTGGATTTTGGCAGTGGAATGGGAAAACATAAAACGATGCTGTAACTCAGGAGAAATTAAAATAAGTTACATAGAAGGCATAGGATTACATTTAAAATATCACCTTTGCAAATTATCTGCTGGATGATACCTCCATGTCTTTAATAAAATCATGACCTTTTAGTAAATAATGTAGAAAAATCAATGGATGCTTCATTTATGCTTGCCAAAGAATATGAATAACAGATAAGGAGCATGGGGTTCATGTTTGTAATTGAAACTACTACACATTTTGTGATTAGATCAATCGGTATCTGTCTAAACATCTAAATGGGAAGCAGCCCAAAAGGCCTTGGAGGCTTAGCACTCCTGGAAGATTATGCCCTAAATGAAGTAGTGCACAGCGAAGATTTGCCATTGTAGGCGTATTCATCTCTTTACTCATTCTTTATCTTGTCAGTATCTTTTCATTTACGTTTTCTTGTTACTTTTGCTCAATTCTACAGTTTTAGTCCACACGTGGAAATACGCACTGTTTTCCAAGTTTCTAATGTCCCCAAAGTGCCCATCCAGACCTCGATCAGGAACACGACTGAAGCGCTTGTTCATAAAAAGCAGCTTTTATTCGCATTACAACCCAATGCCCTTCACTTGACTGGCAGTTATTGCGATTATCACACCATGTTTACATTCTCTAATTTATATCAAACAGGTACCCTCATTATACCGCAGTTAAAGTTCCTCATTTCCTCACGACAGTATTAACCCTCTGGTTTTAACTATTTATGGTAATCTGTTATCCCTCCTACCGAAAATTACAGACTGTGCTCTATCTCCTTACATTGTTTAAACATTATTCCGTACCTGCAACAACACGCTGCTGATCTTAAAACATCCTCGGAGTATCACAAAGTGTTTAGTGAAGGGCATGTGATTTAACGAAATTTGGTAGTGAAATATTTATCGTACATCAATTTGTAATGCTTCCTGACATTAATATGCACTGATTACGGTTTTATCTGTGATTTTTTTAGTGACCCCTGACGAAGGGCTATTTAAGCCTGAAATGCATTGGGTTGTAATGCGAATAAAAGCTGCTTTTTATGAACAAGCGCTTCAGTCGTGTTCCTGATCGAGGTCTGGATGGGCCCTTTGGGGACATTAGAAACTTGGTAAACAGCGCGTATTTCCACGTGTGGACTAAAACTGTAGAATTGAGCAAAAGTAACAAGAAAATGTGAATGAAAAGATACTGACAAGATAAAGAATGAGTAAAGAGATGAATACGCCTACAATGGCAAATCTTCGCTGTGCACTGGTTTGGGGAGAAAGGTCTTCCTGCATTGGGGTTGTTGTCTAAATTGTGTCATTTGGGCATGACACTAAGCCAAGTTGCACGCAATTAGGATTATAACGGATTATAAATGGATTAAACTGCGGAAAGTATGAGAACCATGGTGTGCATCCCACCCCCCCACATTTCTAAATGAAGTAGTGTCATAATTCATAATCCATTTAATCCACATGTCTAAATTGGTGAATGAAGTGGAACCACACATTTGCTTGAAAACATTAAGAGCCGTCTTAAAAACATCCTGGGAGAGCTAGCGTTTTTCTCATATTTGTGTGTACATTGTAAAAGACAGAGTTTAGGATGTTCAGAAAAGGCCAGATACTAAAAAGAAGTAAACAAAGTTTTAGTAGATCACAATTATCTTGTTTGGAGGAACCCTGGGGCTCTCCTTTCCCAGTTGTTGCTGGTATTCAGTGTGTATCAATCAGCAGTAATTCCTTTCAAAGCTTCTCATGAAATTCGATCAGTAAACCATTGTTGCCAACTGCTTTATTGTTTTGCATTCATGTGAGTGATTAACTGATCTCTTGAATGGGAGATTCAAGGACACATGAAAACGCTGGAGCTAAAGGCTATCTACATATTTTCTTTCATTTCAGAAGAATGTTTAGAATAAGAAAGAAAGAGGGCTATGCAATTAATGTAGATCTGATAGATGCACATGGAATTAGCCCCACTTCTCTTTAACTACAATGATGACTTCAAGTCTATGATTGCCTCGCCCATAGCAACTAACCTGTATTGTTTGGTTTTCTCTGATCCCACATGACTCTGTGCCATTTTTGGCATGCATGTTAGGTTGTTATCAATAGGATGCTCCTGAACCCACTAAGACCTGAATTAAGTACTACATTTCAAGGTCTCTAGGAATTATAATATCGAGTAGTCATTCTCTTTTTTGGATTTAGTTTTCTGTCTGTACATTTATAGACACAATGCCAGTATGTAGAGCCTGAGCCTTATTCATTCATTCCAAACAAGCTTTATTCGGCAAAAGTCATAAAAGCATTACAAAAAAACAAAAACATCACAGATAAATACATTAAAACAGCTTGACGGTGTAAAAATATGGTATCAAAGGGTCCAAGTTAAAATATTAAAAATGACTTCATCCCCAAAAAAATTTAAACTAGCAATTTTAAAACATTGAACACAAGTGCAAAATTCCCAAAGACCTATACACATTAAGAAAGCCAAGACTATCACTCTAGGCCAACATATAAATGGCAAGACAAGGAAGCAAAGGGAGAATATTACCCTGTTACACAGTTCAGTCTTATGATCCATACCCAACCTAAGAACTTTGCAACTCCCACTACGATGGTAGGCATAGTGCTAGTACACAAAATCCTTTGAGCTTCAGTGCTCCTCCTTGTACCAAGTAGTTTGCATACCGGGCTCAGCCAAACCCGTCTTGGGACAGCATAAGCCGGGCAGGCAAAAAACACATGAGCTATTGTTTCGGTGTGGATCTTACAAACGGGGCATGTGCTATCACCCTGTCGAGCCCACCGGGAAGTGAGAGATCTTAGGGGCAACGATCCTGCCCTCAGCTAGAAATACAACTTTCTGTCTTGTACCTTTGTGATGCTATCCCAAAAGGGTTCAAAACTGGGAATAGATTTCATATTCAAAAAAATACCTGACAAAGAAAGAGAGTCAGTACTTCTAAAGGCTTTGCTTGTAACCATCTCCCAATACTTCTCCTTCAAAACCTTTTTTGTTGGAAAAGAAGCACCTACAGGATTCTCCCAGAGTTCATACATTCTCAAATCCACTAGGATCTTTCTAACTTCTATGAAGCACCCTATTTTATGGAAATTGTCAGATTTTATTACGTCAAGGAAACCCTCGGCATACAATAACAATTCGGGGGTTGTCCACAATCTGCGCCAATAAAGAATGGGCCGCAGAGTAGCTATTTCGGCAATAGGGTTCCTGCCCAGATCATACCTTAAGGGCACTAGTGGTGTACTCTGGGGAAGGGAAATAATGGCACGCAAAAACTTGTTTTCAGAAATAGTTAAATCAGTCAAATTCCCAAACCCCCATAATTCCGCACCATACAGGGCAGAACTGACAGCTTTCGCCCCATAAACTTGTAGTACAGGTCTAATGGGCTTGGTCATAGATTTTTTTAATTCAGCAACCAGCACCCCCGAAAGTTGTCTATGCTTTAAGGTGGCCAAATCCCTTTGTTGGCTCCACTTTAAGTCTTTCTGAATATTCACCCCTAGGTATGTAAAATAACTCACTTGCTCCAATGGTTGCTTTGTCAATAAAAAATTATTTTTAAAAGTTCTGTGCGGATTAAAAGCCATGAATTTGGTCTTGTTCACATTAACTTGAAGGCCTTGCTCGGAACAGAATTCTTCAAAAATTAATAATGCCCGCTGAAGTCCGCTGGGAGTCTTTGCAATTAAGAGCGTATCGTCGGCGAACATTAAAATCGGGACTTTTATCCCCGCTTAAGTGGGAGCATCTGTGTTCACCAACAGTAGCCGATCAAATATTCTGTTTATGTATAAAGAGAATAGCGTAGGCGCCATAGCACACCCTTGTCGCACCCCTCTTTCGACTGGGAAGTCACAGGTTGTCATACCCTGCCTGCCCCACCTGATCCGGGCATGATTATCCTCATGGAGCCTCTGAATTAAAGTTAGCAACTCTTTAGGAAGACCAAGATCTTTTAACGTTACCCAGAGGTTAGGTCGAGGGACTAGGTCAAAGGCTGCCCTTAAATCGACAAATGCAAAAACAACAGTTGATGGTCAGAATGCAGAACAATGTCATACATTCATCCCAGTACAGAGATCTGGGCCTAAAGCCATCGTTTTTTTGCTCACCACACCACTCCAGTTCAGACATGGCCATATGCAATTCAGCCTTGACCCTGTGCCTCATGGGAACAGTCCAGCCCGAACTGCCAAGCCACGTCTGCCCTGGACCGGAATCAAGCATCCTAGGACCGGTTTCTGGCTATCAGCCGTCTTCAGCCAGGATAGCTTGACTCCAGTGGCATGGAGAGCACGGGACTTACGTCTGACCATACCCGTCCCACTCGGGGTGACAAATGCAAAAACAACAGTTGATGGACAGAATGCAGAACGATGTCATATATTCATCCCAGTACAGAGATCTGGGCCTAAATCCATTGTTTTTTTGCTCACCACACCACTCCAGTTCAGACATGGCCATATGCAAATCAGCCTTGACCCTGTGCCTCATGGGAACAGTCCAGCCCGAACTGCCAAGCCATGTCTTCCCTGGACTGGAATCAATCATCCTAGGACCGGTTTCTGGCTATCAGCCGTCTTCAGCCAGGATAGCTTGACTCCAGTGGCGTGGAGAGCACGGGACTCACGTCTGAGCATACCCGTCCCACTCGGGGTAACAAATGCAAAAACAACAGTTGATGGACAGAATGCAGAACAATGTCATACATTCATCCCAGCGATACAAAAGGGGATGATGGACGGAGCGTTTGAGCAAATCAAACACTCACCCCCAGTCAACTGATCTGGGTTTAATCCATCACCATTCTTTAGCTCACTCAGCCACCCCAGTTCAGACATGGCCATATGCAAATCAGCCTGACCCTGTGCCTCATGGGAACAGTCCAGCCCGAACTGCCAAGCCACGTCTTCCCTGGACCGGAAACAAGCATCCTGGGACCGGTTTCGGATTCATAATCCTCATCAGCCAGGCTATCTTGAATCCAGTGGCCAAGTGAGCAAGGGACTCAAGTCTGAGCATACCCCGCCACAATTAGGGCGAACAAAGCGGTACCAAAGGGGATGATGGACGGAGCGTTTGAGCAAATCAAACACTCACCCCAGTCAACTGATCTGGGTTTAATCCATCACCATTCTTTAGTTCACCCAGCCACCCCAGTTCAGACATCTGACTGGGGTGAGTGCTTGTATTGTCAACGCTCCGTCCATCATTTCCTTTGGTTTTTCTTTGGTCGCCATAAGTTGGCAGGGTATGCTCAGACGTGAGTCCCTTGCTCACTTTGCCACTGGATTCAAGCAAGCCGGGATGAAAAAGGCTGAAATGCCAGAAACCGGTCCTCGGTAGCTTGTTTGCGGTCCAGGGAAGGCATGGCTTGGCAGTTCGTGCGGGACTGTTCCCATGAGGCACAGGGTCAGACTGATTTGCATATGGCAATGTCTGAACTGGGGTGGCAGAGTGGGCTAAAGAACGGTGATGGATTAAACCGAGATCAGTTGACTGGGGGTGAGTGCTTGTATTGTCAACGCTCCGTCCATCATTTCCTTTGGTTTTTCTTGGATCGTCATAAGTTGGCAGGGTATGCTCAGACGTCAGTCCCTTGCTCACTTTGCCACTGGATTCAAGCATGCCGGGCTGAAGAAGGCTGAAATGCCAGAAACCGGTCCTCGGTAGCTTGTTTCCGGTCCAGGGAAGGCATGGCTTTGCAGTTTGGGCTGGACTGTTCCCATGAGGCACAGGGTCAGACTGATTTGCATATGGCCATGTCTGAACTGGGGTGGCAGACTGGGCTAAAGAACGGTGATGGATTAAACCCAGATCAGTTGACTGGGGGTCAGTGCTTGTATTGTCAGCGCTCCATCCATCATTTCCTTTGGTTTTTCTTTGATCGCCATAGTTGGCAGGGTATGCTCAGACGTGAGTCCCTTGCTCACTTTGCCACTGGATTCAAGCAAGCCGGGCTGAAGAAGGCTGAAATGCCAGAAACCGGTCCTCGGTAGCTTGTTTCCGGTCCAGGGAAGGCATGGCTTGGCAGTTCGGGCTGGACTGTTCCCATGAGGCACAGGGTCAGAGTGATTTGCATATTGCCATGTCTGAACTGGGGTGGCAGAGTGGGCTAAAGAACGGTGATGGATTAAACCCAGATCAGTTGACTGGGGGTCAGTGCTTGTATTGTCAACGCTCCATCCATCATTTCCTTTGGTTTTTCTTTGATCGCCATAGTTGGCAGGGTATGCTCAGACGTGAGTCCCTTGCTCACTTTGCCACTGGATTCAAGCAAGCCGGGCTGAAGAAGGCTGAAATGCCAGAAACCGGTCCTTGGTAGCTTGTTTCCGGTCCAGGGAAGGCATGGCTTGGCAGTTCCGGCTGGACTGTTCCCATGAGGCACAGGGTCAGACTGATTTGCATATTGCCATGTCTGAACTGGGGTGGCAGAGTGGGCTAAAGAACGGTGATGGATTAAACCCAGATCAGTTGACTGGGGGTGAAAGCTTGTATTGTCAACGCTCCGTCCCTCATTTCCTTTGGTTTTTCTTTGATCGCCATAAGTTGGCAGGGTATGCTCAGACGTGAGTCCCTTGCTCACTTTGCCACTGGATTCAAGCAAGCCGGGCTGAAGAAGGCTGAAATGCCAGAAACCGGTCCTCGGTAGCTTGTTTCCGGTCCAGGGAAGGCATGGCTTGGCAGTTCGGGCTGGACTGTTCCCATGAGGCACAGGGTCAGACTGATTTGCATATGGCCATGTCTGAACTGGGGTGGCAGAGTGGGCTAAAGAACGGTGATGAATTAAACGCAGATCAGTTGACTGGGGGTGAGTGCTTGTATTGTCAACGCTCCGTCCATCATTTCCTTTGGTTTTTCTTTGATCGCCATTAGTTGGCAGGGTATGCTCAGATGTGAGTCCCTTGCTCACTTTGCCACTGGATTCAAGCAAGCCGGGCTGAAGAAGGCTGAAATGCCAGAAACCGGTCCTTGGTAGCTTGTTTCCGGTCCAGGGAAGGCATGGCTTGGCAGTTCGGGCTGGACTGTTCCCATGAGGCACAGGGTCAGACTGATTTACATATGGCCATGTCTGAACTGGGGTGGCAGAGTGGGCTAAAGAACGGTGATGGATTAAACCCAGATCAGTTGACTGGGGGTGAGTGCTTGTATTGTCAACGCTCCGTCCATAATTTCCTTTGGTTTTTCTTTGATCGCCATAAGTTGGCAGGGTATGCTCAGACGTGAGTCCCTTGCTCACTTTGCCACTGGATTGAAGCAAGCGGGGCTGAAGAAGGCTGAAATGCCAGAAACCGGTCCTCGGTAGCTTGTTTCCGGCCCTGGGAAGGCATGGCTTGGCAGTTCGGGCTGGACTGTTCCCATGAGGCACAGGGTCAGACTGATTTGCATATGGCCATGTCTGAACTGGGGTGGCAGAGTGGGCTAAAGAACGGTGATGGATTAAACCCAGATCAGTTGACTGGGGGTGAGTGCTTGTATTGTCAACGCTCCGTCCATCATTTCCTTTGGTTTTTCTTGGATCGCCATAAGTTGGCAGGGTATGCTCAGACGTGAGTCCCTTGCTCACTTTGCCACTGGATTCAAGCAAGCCGGGCTGAAGAAGGCTGAAATGCCAGAAACCAGTCCTCGGTAGCTTGTTTCAGGTCCAGGGAAGACATGGCTTGGCAGTTCGGGCTGGACTGTTCCCATGAGGCACAGGGTCAGACTGATTTGCATATGGCCATGTCTGAACTGGGGTGGCAGAGTGAGCTAAAGAACGGTGATGGATTAAACCCAGATCAGTTGACTGGGGGTGAGTGCTTATATTGTCAACGCTCCGTCCATGATTTCCTTTGGTGTTTCTTTGATCGCCATAAGTTGGCAGGGTATGCTCAGACGTGAGTCCCTTGCTCACTTTGCCACTGGATTCAAGCAAGCCGGGCTGAAGAAGGCTGAAATGCCAGAAACCGGTCCTCGGTAGCTTGTTTCGGATCCAGGGAAGGCATGGCTTGGCAGTTCGGGCTGGACTGTTCCCATGAGGCACAGGGTCAGACTGATTTGCATATGGCCATGTCTGAACTGGAGTGGCAGAGTGGGCTAAAGAACGGTGATGGATTAAACCCGGATCAGTTGACTGGGGGTGAGTGCTTGTATTGTCAACGCTCAGTCCATCATTTCCTTTGGTTTTTCTTGGATCGCCATAAGTTGGCAGGGTATGCTCAGACGTGAGACCCTTGCTCACTTTGCCACTGGATTCAAGCAAGCCGGGCTGAAGAAGGCTGAAATGCCAGAAACCGGTCCTCGGTAGCTTGTTTCAGGTCCAGGGAAGACATGGCTTGGCAGTTCAGGCTGGACTGTTCCCATGAGGCACAGGGTCAGACTGATTTGCATATGGCCATGTCTAAACTGGGGTGGCAGAGTGAGCTAAAGAACGGTGATGGATTAAACCCAGATCAGTTGACTGGGGGTGAGTGCTTGTATTGTCAACGCTCCGTCCATGATTTCCTTTGGTTTTTCTTTGATCGCCATAAGTTGGCAGGGTATGCTCAGACGTGAGTCCCTTGCTCACTTTGCCACTGGATTCAAGCAAGCCGGGCTGAAGAAGGCTGAAATGCCAGAAACCGGTCCTCGGTAGCTTGTTTCGGATCCAGGGAAGGCATGGCTTGGCAGTTCGGGCTGGACTGTTCCCATGAGGCACAGGGTCAGACTGAATTGCATATGGCCATGTCTGAACTGGGGTGGCAGAGTGGGCTAAAGAACGGTGATGGATTAAACCCAGATCAGTTGACTGGGGGTGAGTGCTTGTATTGTCAACGCTCCGTCCATCATTTCCTTTGGTTTTTCTTTGATCGCCATAAGTTGGCAGGGTATGCTCAGACGTGAGTCTCTTGCTCACTTTGCCACTGGATTCAAGCAAGCCGGGCTGAAGAAGGCTGAAATGCCAGAAACCGGTCCTCGGTAGCTTGTTTCCGGTCCAGGGAAGGCATGGCTTGGATGTTCGGCCTGGACTGTTCCCATGAGGCACATGGTCAGACTGATTTGCATATGGCCATGTCTGAACTGGGGTGGCAGAGTGGGCTAAAAGAATGGTGATGGATTAAACCCAGATCAGTTGATTGGGGGTGAGTGCTTGTATTGTCAACGCTCCGTCCATCATTTCCTTTGGTTTTTCTTGGATCGCCATAAGTTGGCAGGGTATGCTCAGACGTGAGTCCCTTGCTCACTTTGCCACTGGATTCAAGCAAACCGGGCTGAAGAAGGCTGAAATGCCAGAAACCGGTCCTCTGTAGCTTGTTTCCGGTGCAGGGAAGGCATGGCTTGGCAGTTCGGGCTGGACTGTTCCCATGAGGCACAGGGTCAGACTGATTTGCATATGGCAATGTCTGAACTGGGGTGGCAGAGTGGGCTAAAGAACGGTGATGGATTAAACCCAGATCAGTTGACTGGGGTGAGTGCTTGTATTGTCAACGCTCCGTCCATCATTTCCTTTGGTTTTTCTTTGATCGCCATAATTTGGCAGGGTATGCTCAGACGTGAGTCCCTTGCTCACTTTGCCACTGGATTCAAGCAAGCAGGGCTGGAGAAGGCTGAAATGCCAGAAACCGGTCCTCAGTAGCTTGTTTCCGGTCCAGGGAAGGCATGGTTTGGCAGTTCGGGCTGGACTGTTCCCATGAGGCACAGGGTCAGACTGATTTGCATATGGCCATGTCTGAACTGGGATGGCAGAGTGGGCTAAAGAACAGTGATGGATTAAACCCAGATCAGTTGACTGGGGGTGAGTGCTTGTATTGTCAATGCTCCGTCCATCATTTCCTTTGGTTGTACATTCATCCCAGTACAGAGAACTGGGCCTAAATCCATTGTTTTTTTGCTCACCAAACCACTCCAGTTCAGACATGGCCATATGCAAATCAGCCTTGACCCTGTGCCTCATGGGAACAGTCCAGCCCAAACTGCCAAGCCATGTCTTACCTGGACTGGAATCAATCATCCTAGGACCGGTTTCTGGCTATCAGCCGTCTTCAGCCAGGATAGCTTGACTCCAGTGGCATGGAGAGCACGGGACTCACATCTGAGCATACCCATCCCACTAGGAGTGACAAATGCAAAAACAACAGTTGATGGACAGAATGCAGAACAATGTCATACATTTATCCCAGTACAGAGATCTGGGCCTAAATCCATTGTTTTTTTGCTCACCACACCACTCCAGTTCAGACATGGCCATATGCAAATCAGCCTTGACCCTCTGCCTCATGGGAACAGTCCAGCCCGAACTGCCAAGCAATGTCTTCCCTGGACCGGAATCAAGCATCCTAGGACCGGTTTCTGGCTATCAGCCGTCTTCAGCCAGGATAGCTTGATTCCAGTGGCGTGGAGAGCACGGGACTCACGTCTGAGCATACCCGTTCCACTCGGGGTGACAAATGCAAAAACAACAGTTGATGGACAGAATGCAGAACAATGTCATACATTCATCCCAGTAGAGAGATCTGGGCCTAAATCTATTGTTTTTTTGCTCACCACACCACTCCAGTTCAGACATGGCCATATGCAAATCAGCCTTGACCCTGTGCCTCATGGGAACAGTCCAGCCGGAACTGTCAAGCCATGTCTTTCCTGGACCGGAATCAAGCATCCTAGGACCGGTTTCTGGCTATCAGCCGTCTTCAGCCAGGATAGCTTGACTCCAGTGGCGTGGAGAGCACGGGACTCACGTCTGACCATACCCGTCCCACTCGGGGTGACAAATGCAAAAACAACAGTTGATGGACAGAATGCAGAACAATGTCATACATTCATCCCAGCGATACAAAAGGGGATGATGGACGGAGCGTTTGACCAAATCAAACACTCACCCCCAGTCAACTGATCAGGGTTTAATCCATCACCATTCTTTAGCTCACCCAGCCACCCCAGTTCAGACATGGCCATATGCAAATCAGTCTGACCCTGTGCCTCATGGGAACAGTCCAGCCCGAACTGCCAAGCCACGTCTTCCCTGGACCGGAAACAAGCATCCTGGGACCGGTTTCGAATTCATAATCCTCATCAGCCAGGCTATCTTGGCTCCAGTGGCCAAGTGAGCAAAGGACTCAAGTCTGAGCATGCCCCGCCACACTTAGGGCGAACAAAGCGATACAAAAGGGGATGATGGACGGAGCGTTTGAGCAAATCAAACACTCACCCCCAGTCAACTGATCTGGGTTTAATCCATCACCATTCTTTAGTTCACCCAGCCACCCCAGTTCAGACATCTGACTGGGGGTGAGTGCTTGTATTGTCAACGCTCCGTCCATTATTTCCTTTGGTTTTTCTTTGATCGCCATAAGTTGGCAGGGTATGCTCAGGCGTGAGTCCCTTGCTCACTTTGCCACTGGATTCAAGCAAGCCGGGCTGAAGAAGGCTGAAATGCCAGAAACCGGTCCTCGGTAGCTTGTTTCCGGTCCAGGGAAGGCATGGCTTTGCAGTTCGGGCTGGACTGTTCCCATGAGGCACAGGGTCAGACTGATTTGCATATGGCCATGTCTGAACTGGGGTGGCAGAGTGGGCTAAAGAACGGTGATGGATTAAACCCAGATCAGTTGACTGGGGGTGAGTGCTTGTATTGTCAACGCTCCGTCCATCATTTCCTTTGGTTTTTCTTTGATCGCCATAAGTTGGCAGGGTATGCTCAGACATGAGTCCCTTGCTCACTTTGCCACTGGATTCAAGCAAGCCGGGCTGAAGAAGGCTGAAATGCCAGAAACCGGTCCTCGGTAGCTTGTTTCCGGTCCAGGAAAGGCATGGCTTGGCAGTTCGGGCTGGACTGTTCCCATGAGGCACAGGGTCAGACTGATTTGCATATGGCCATGTCTGAACTGGGGTGGCAGAGTGGGCTAAAGAACGGTGATGGATTAAACCCAGATCAGTTGACTGGGGGTGAGTGCTTGTATTGTCAACGCTCCGTCCATCATTTCCTTTGGTTTTTCTTTGATCGCCATAAGTTGGCAGGGTATGCTCAGACGTGAGTCCCTTGCTCACTTTGCCACTGGATTCAAGCAAGCCGGGCTGAAGAAGGCTGAAATGCCAGAAACCGGTCCTCGGTAGCTTGTTTCCGGTCCAGGGAAGGCATGGCTTGGCAGTTCAGGCTGGACTGTTCCCATGAGGCACAGGGTCAGACTTATTTGCATATGGCCATGTCTGAACTGGGGTGGCAGAGTGGGCTAAAGAACGGTGATGGATTAAACCCAGATCAGTTGACTGGGGGTGAGTGCTTGTATTGTCAACGCTCCGTCCATCATTTCCTTTGGTTTTTCTTTGATCGCCATAAGTTGGCAGGGTATTCTCAGATGTGAGTCCCTTGCTCACTTTGCCACTGGATTCAAGCAAGCCGGGCTGAAGAAGGCTGAAATGCCAGAAACCGGTCCTTGGTAGCTTGTTTCCGGTCCAGGGAAGGCATGGCTTGGCAGTTCGGGCTGGACTGTTCCCATAAGGCACAGGGTCAGACTGATTTGCATATGGCCATGTCTGAACTGGGGTGGCAGAGTGGGCTAAAGAACGGTGATGGATTAAACCCAGATCAGTTGACTGGGGGTGAGTGCTTGTATTGTCAACGCTCCGTCCATCATTTCCTTTGGTTTTTCTTTGATCGCCATAAGTTGGCAGGGTATGCTCAGACGTGAGTCCCTTGCTCACTTTGCCACTGGATTCAAGCAAGCCGGGCTGAAGAAGGCTGAAATGCCAGAAACCGGTCCTCGGTAGCTTGTTTCCGGTCCAGGGAAGGCATGGCTTGGCAGTTCGGGCTGGACTGTTCCCATGAGGCACAGGGTCAGACTGATTTGCATATGGCCATGTCTGAACTGGGGTGGCAGAGTGGGCTAAAGAACGGTGATGGATTAAACCCAGATCAGTTGACTGGGGGTGAGTGCTTGTATTGTCAACCCTCCGTCCATCATTTCCTTTGGTTTTTCTTGGATCGCCATAAGTTGGCAGAGTATGCTCAGACGTGAGTCCCTTGCTCACTTTGCCACTGGATTCAAGCAAGCCGGGCTGAAGAAGGCTGAAATGCCAGAAACCGGTCCTCGGTAGCTTGTTTCCGGTCCAGGGAAGGCATGGCTTGGCAGTTCGGGCTGGACTGTTCCCATGAGGCACAGGGTCAGACTGATTTGCATATTGCCATGTCTGAACTGGGGTGGCAGAGTGGGCTAAAGAACGGTGATGGATTAAACCCAAATCAGTTGACTGGGGGTGAGAGCTTGTATTGTCAACGCTCCGTCCATCATTTCCTTTGGATTTTCTTTGATCGCCATAAGTTGGCAGGGTATGCTCAGAAGTGAGTCCCTTGCTCACTTTGCCACTGGATTCAAGCAAGCCGGGCTGAAGAAGGCTGAAATGCCAGAAACCGGTCCTCGGTAGCTTGTTTCCGGTCCAGGAAAGGCATGGCTTGGCAGTTCGGGCTGGACTGTTCCCATGAGGCACAGGGTCCGACTGATTTGCATATGGCCATGTCTGAACTGGGGTGGCAGAGTGGGCTAAAGAACAGTGATGGATTAAACCCAGATCAGTTGACTGGGGGTGAGTGCTTGTATTGTCAATGCTCCGTCCATCATTTCCTTTGGTTTTTCTTTGATCGCCATAAGTTGGCAGGTATGCTCAGACGTGAGTCCCTTGCTCACTTTGCCACTGGATTCAAGCAAGCCGGGCTGAAGAAGGCTGAAATGCCAGAAACCGGTCCTCGGTAGCTTGTTTCCGGTCCAGGGAAGGCATGGCTTGGCAGTTCAGGCTGGACTGTTCCCATGAGGCACAGGGTCAGACTGATTTGCATATGGCCATGTCTGAACTGGGGTGGCAGAGTGGGCTAAAGAACGGTGATGGATTAAACCCAGATCAGTTGACTGGGGGTGAGTGCTTGTATTGTCAACGCTCCGTCCATCATTTCCTTTGGTTTTTCTTTGATCGCCATAAGTTGGCAGGGTATGCTCAGATGTGAGTCCCTTGCTCACTTTGCCACTGGATTCAAGCAAGCCATGCTGAAGAAGGCTGAAATGCCAGAAACGGTCCTTGGTAGCTTGTTTCCGGTCCAGGGAAGGCATGGCTTGGCAGTTCGGGCTGGACTGTTCCCATGAGGCACAGGGTCAGACTGATTTGCATATGGCCATGTCTGAACTGGGGTGGCAGAGTGGGCTAAAGAACGGTGATGGATTAAACCCAGATCAGTTGACTGGGGGTGAGTGCTTGTATTGTCAACGCTCCGTCCATCATTTCCTTTGGTTTTTCTTTGATCGCCATAAGTTGGCAGGGTATGCTCAGACGTGAGTCCCTTGCTCACTTTGCCACTGGATTCAAGCAAGCCGGGCTGAAGAAGGCTGAAATGCCAGAAACCGGTCCTCGGTAGCTTGTTTCCGGTCCAGGGAAGGCATGGCTTTGCAGTTCGGGCTGGACTGTTCCCATGAGGCACAGGGTCAGACTGATTTGCATATGGCCATGCCTGAACTGGGGTGCAGAGTGGGTTAAAGAACGGTGATGGATTAAACCCAGATCAGTTGACTGGGGGTCAGTGCTTGTATTGTCAACGCTCCATCCATCATTTCCTTTGGTTTTTCTTTGATCGCCATAAGTTTGCAGGATATGCTCAGACGTGAGTCCCTTGCTCACTTTGCCACTGGATTCAAGCAAGCCGGACTGAAGAAGGCTGAAATGCCAGAAACCGGTCCTCGGTAGCTTGTTTCAGGTCCAGGGAAGGCATGGCTTGGCAGTTCGGGCTGGACTGTTCTCAAGAGGCACAGGGTCAGACTGATTTGCATATTGCCATGTCTGAACAGGGGTGGCAGAGTGGGCTAAAGAACGGTGATGGATTAAACCCAGATCAGTTGACTGGGGGTGAGTGCTTGTATTGTCAACGCTCCGTCCATCATTTCCTTTGGTTTTTCTTTGATCGCCATAAGTTGGCAGGGTATGCTCAGACGTGAGTCCCTTGCTCACTTTGCCACTGGATTCAAGCAAGCCGGGCTGAAGAAGGCTAAAATGCCAGAAACCGGTCCTCGGTAGCTTGTTTCCGGTCCAGGAAAGGCATGGCTTGGCAGTTCGGGCTGGACTGTTCCCATGTGGCACAGGGTCAGACTGATTTGCATATGGCCATGTCTGAACTGGGGTGGCAGAGTGGGCTAAAGAACGGTGATGGATTAAACCCAGATCAGTTGACTGGGGGTGAGTGCTTGTATTGTCAACGCTCCGTTTATCATTTCCTTTGGTTTTTCTTTGATCGCCATAAGTTGGCAGGGTATGCTCAGACGTGAGTCCCTTGCTCACTTTGCCACTGGATTCAAGCAAGCCGGGCTGAAGAAGGCTGAAATGCCAGAAACCGGTCCTCGGTAGCTTGTTTCCGGTCCAGGGAAGGCATGGCTTGGCAGTTCAGGCTGGACTGTTCCCATGAGGCACAGGGTCAGACTGATTTGCATATGGCCATGTCTGAACTGGGGTGGCAGAGTGGGCTAAAGAACGGTGATGGATTAAACCCAGATCAGTTGACTGGGGGTGAGTGCTTGTATTGTCAACCCTCCGTCCATCATTTCCTTTGGTTTTTCTTTGATCGCCATAAGTTGGCAGGGTATGCTCAGACGTGAGTCTCTTGCTCACTTTGCCACTGGATTCAAGCAAGCCGGGCTGAAGAAGGCTGAAATGCCAGAAACCGGTCCTCGGTAGCTTGTTTCCGGTCCAGGGAAGGCATGGCTTGGATGTTCGGGCTGGACTGTTCCCATGAGGCACATGGTCAGACTGATTTGCATATGGCCATGTCTGAACTGGGGTGGCAGAGTGGGCTAAAAGAACGGTGATGGATTAAACCCAGATCAGTTGATTGGGGGTGAGTGCTTGTATTGTCAACGCTCCGTCCATCATTTCCTTTGTTTTTTCTTGGATCGCCATAAGTTGGCAGGGTATGCTCAGACGTGAGTCCCTTGCTCACTTTGCCACTGGATTCAAGCAAACGGGGCTGAAGAAGGCTGAAATGCCAGAAACCGGTCCTCTGTAGCTTGTTTCCGGTGCAGGGAAGGCATGGCTTGGCAGTTCGGGCTGGACTGTTCCCATGAGGCACAGGGTCAGACTGATTTGCATATGGCAATGTCTGAACTAGGGTGGCAGAGTGGGCTAAAGAACGGTGATGGATTAAACCCAGATCAGTTGACTGGGGGTGAGTGCTTGTATTGTCAACGCTCCGTCCATCATTTCCTTTGGTTTTTCTTTGATCGCCATAATTTGGCAGGGTATGCTCAGACGTGAGTCCCTTGCTCACTTTGCCACTGGATTCAAGCAAGCAGGGCTGAAGAAGGCTGAAATGCCAGAAACCGGTCCTCAGTAGCTTGTTTCCGGTCCAGGGAAGGCATGGTTTGGCAGTTCGGGCTGGACTGTTCCCATGAGGCACAGGGTCAGACTGATTTGCATATGGCCATGTCTGAACTGGGATGGCAGAGTGGGCTAAAGAACAGTGATGGATTAAACCCAGATCAGTTGACTGGGGGTGAGTGCTTGTATTGTCAATGCTCCGTCCATCATTTCCTTTGGTTATACATTCATCCCAGTACAGAGAACTGGGCCTAAATCCATCGTTTTTTTGCTCACCAAACCACTCCAGTTCAGACATGGCCATATGCAAATCAGCCTTGACCCTGTGCCTCATGGGAACAGTCCAGCCCGAACTGCCAAGCCATGTCTTACCTGGACTGGAATCAATCATCCTTGGACCGGTTTCTGGCTATCAGCCGTCTTCAGCCAGGATAGCTTGACTCCAGTGGCATGGAGAGCACGGGACTCACATCTGAGCATACCCATCCCACTAGGAGTGACAAATGCAAAAACAACAGTTGATGGACAGAATGCAGAACAATGTCATACATTCATCCCAGTACAGAGATCTGGGCCTCAATCCATTGTTTTTTTGCTCACCACACCACTCCAGTTCAGACATGGCCATATGCAAATCAGCCTTGACCCTCTGCCTCATGGGAACAGTCCAGCCCGAACTGCCAAGCAATGTCTTCCCTGGACCGGAATCAAGCATCCTAGGACCGGTTTCTGGCTATCAGCCGTCTTCAGCCAGGATAGCTTGATTCCAGTGGCGTGGAGAGCACGGGACTCACGTCTGAGCATACCCGTTCCACTCGGGGTGACAAATGCTAAAACAACAGTTGATGGACAGAATGCAGAACAATGTCATACATTCATCCCAGTAGAGAGATCTGGGCCTAAATCTATTGTTTTTTTGCTCACCACACCACTCCAGTTCAGACATGGCCATATGCAAATCAGCCTTGACCCTGTGCCTCATGGGAACAGTCCAGCCGGAACTGTCAAGCCATGTCTTTCCTGGACCGGAATCAAGCATCCTAGGACCGGTTTCTGGCTATCAGCCGTCTTCAGCCAGGATAGCTTGACTCCAGTGGCGTGGAGAGCACGGGACTCACGTCTGACCATACCCGTCCCACTCGGGGTGACAAATGCAAAAACAACAGTTGATGGACAGAATGCAGAACAATGTCATACATTCATCCCAGCGATACAAAAGGGGATGATGGACGGAGCGTTTGAGCAAATCAAACACTCACCCCCAGTCAACTGATCAGGGTTTAATCCATCACCATTCTTTAGCTCACCCAGCCACCCCAGTTCAGACATGGCCATATGCAAATCAGTCTGACCCTGTGCCTCATGGGAACAGTCCAGCCCGAACTGCCAAGCCACGTCTTCCCTGGACCGGAAACAAGCATCCTGGGACCGGTTTCGGATTCATAATCCTCATCAGCCAGTCTATCTTGAATCCAGTGGCCAAGTGAGCAAGGGACTCAAGTCTGAGCATGCCCCGCCACACTTAGGGCGAACAAAGCGATACAAAAGGGGATGATGGACGGATCGTTTGAGCAAATCAAACACTCACCCCCAGTCAACTGATCTGGGTTTAATCCATCACCATTCTTTAGTTCACCCAGCCACCCTAGTTCAGACATCTGACTGGGGGTGAGTGCTTGTATTGTCAACGCTCCGTCCATTATTTCCTTTGGTTTTTCTTTGATCGCCATAAGTTGGCAGGGTATGCTCAGGCGTGAGTCCCTAGCTCACTTTGCCACTGGATTCAAGCAAGCCGGGCTGAAGAAGGCTGAAATGCCAGAAACCGGTCCTCGGTAGCTTGTTTCCGGTCCAGGGAAGGCATGGCTATGCAGTTCGGGATGGACTGTTCCCATGAGGCACAGGGTCAGACTGATTTGCATATGGCCATGTCTGAACTGGGGTGGCAGAGTGGGCTAAAGAACGGTGATGGATTAAACCCAGATCAGTTGACTGGGGGTGAGTGCTTGTATTGTCAACGCTCCGTCCATCATTTCCTTTGGTTTTTCTTTGATCGCCATAAGTTGGCAGGGTATGCTCAGACGTGAGCCCCTTGCTCACTTTGCCACTGGATTCAAGCAAGCCGGGCTGAAGAAGGCTGAAATGCCAGAAACCGGTCCTCGGTAGCTTGTTTCCGGTCCAGGAAAGGCATGGCTTGGCAGTTCGGGATGGACTGTTCCCATGAGGCACAGGGTCAGACTGATTTGCATACGGCCATGTCTGAACTGGGGTGGCAGAGTGGGCTAAAGAACGGTGATGGATTAAACCCAGATCAGTTGACTGGGGGTGAGTGCTTGTATTGTCAACGCTCCGTCCATCATTTCCTTTGGTTTTTCTTTGATCGCCATAAGTTGGCAGGGTATGCTCAGACGTGAGTCCCTTGCTCACTTTGCCACTGGATTCAAGCAAGCCGGGCTGAAGAAGGCTGAAATGCCAGAAACCGGTCCTCGGAAGCTTGTTTCCGGTCCAGGGAAGGCATGGCTTGGCAGTTCATGCTGGACTGTTCCCATGAGGCACAGGGTCAGACTGATTTGCATATGGCCATGTCTGAACTGGGGTGGCAGAGTGGGCTAAAGAACGGTGATGGATTAAACCCAGATCAGTTGACTGGGGGTGAGTGCTTGTATTGTCAACGCTCCGTCCATCATTTCCTTTGGTTTTTCTTTGATCGCCATAAGTTGGCAGGGTATGCTCAGATGTGAGTCCCTTGCTCACTTTGCCACTGGATTCAAGCAAGCCATGCTGAAGAAGGCTGAAATGCCAGAAACGGTCCTTGGTAGCTTGTTTCCGGTCCAGGGAAGGCATGGCTTGGCAGTTCGGGCTGGACTGTTCCCATGAGGCACAGGGTCAGACTGATTTGCATATGGCCATGTCTGAACTGGGGTGGCAGAGTGGGCTAAAGAACGGTGATGGATTAAACCCAGATCAGTTGACTGGGGGTGAGTGCTTGTATTGTCAACGCTCCGTCCATCATTTCCTTTGGTTTTTCTTTGATCGCCATAAGTTGGCAGGGTATGCTCAGACGTGAGTCCCTTGCTCACTTTGCCACTGGATTCAAGCAAGCCGGGCTGAAGAAGGCTGAAATGCCAGAAACCGGTCCTCGGTAGCTTGTTTCCGGTCCAGGGAAGGCATGGCTTTGCAGTTCGGGCTGGACTGTTCCCATGAGGCACAGGGTCAGACTGATTTGCATATGGCCATGCCTGAACTGGGGTGCAGAGTGGGTTAAAGAACGGTGATGGATTAAACCCAGATCAGTTGACTGGGGGTCAGTGCTTGTATTGTCAACGCTCCATCCATCATTTCCTTTGGTTTTTCTTTGATCGCCATAAGTTTGCAGGATATGCTCAGACGTGAGTCCCTTGCTCACTTTGCCACTGGATTCAAGCAAGCCGGACTGAAGAAGGCTGAAATGCCAGAAACCGGTCCTCGGTAGCTTGTTTCAGGTCCAGGGAAGGCATGGCTTGGCAGTTCGGGCTGGACTGTTCTCAAGAGGCACAGGGTCAGACTGATTTGCATATTGCCATGTCTGAACAGGGGTGGCAGAGTGGGCTAAAGAACGGTGATGGATTAAACCCAGATCAGTTGACTGGGGGTGAGTGCTTGTATTGTCAACGCTCCGTCCATCATTTCCTTTGGTTTTTCTTTGATCGCCATAAGTTGGCAGGGTATGCTCAGACGTGAGTCCCTTGCTCACTTTGCCACTGGATTCAAGCAAGCCGGGCTGAAGAAGGCTAAAATGCCAGAAACCGGTCCTCGGTAGCTTGTTTCCGGTCCAGGAAAGGCATGGCTTGGCAGTTCGGGCTGGACTGTTCCCATGTGGCACAGGGTCAGACTGATTTGCATATGGCCATGTCTGAACTGGGGTGGCAGAGTGGGCTAAAGAACGGTGATGGATTAAACCCAGATCAGTTGACTGGGGGTGAGTGCTTGTATTGTCAACGCTCCGTTTATCATTTCCTTTGGTTTTTCTTTGATCGCCATAAGTTGGCAGGGTATGCTCAGACGTGAGTCCCTTGCTCACTTTGCCACTGGATTCAAGCAAGCCGGGCTGAAGAAGGCTGAAATGCCAGAAACCGGTCCTCGGTAGCTTGTTTCCGGTCCAGGGAAGGCATGGCTTGGCAGTTCAGGCTGGACTGTTCCCATGAGGCACAGGGTCAGACTGATTTGCATATGGCCATGTCTGAACTGGGGTGGCAGAGTGGGCTAAAGAACGGTGATGGATTAAACCCAGATCAGTTGACTGGGGGTGAGTGCTTGTATTGTCAACCCTCCGTCCATCATTTCCTTTGGTTTTTCTTTGATCGCCATAAGTTGGCAGGGTATGCTCAGACGTGAGTCTCTTGCTCACTTTGCCACTGGATTCAAGCAAGCCGGGCTGAAGAAGGCTGAAATGCCAGAAACCGGTCCTCGGTAGCTTGTTTCCGGTCCAGGGAAGGCATGGCTTGGATGTTCGGGCTGGACTGTTCCCATGAGGCACATGGTCAGACTGATTTGCATATGGCCATGTCTGAACTGGGGTGGCAGAGTGGGCTAAAAGAACGGTGATGGATTAAACCCAGATCAGTTGATTGGGGGTGAGTGCTTGTATTGTCAACGCTCCGTCCATCATTTCCTTTGTTTTTTCTTGGATCGCCATAAGTTGGCAGGGTATGCTCAGACGTGAGTCCCTTGCTCACTTTGCCACTGGATTCAAGCAAACGGGGCTGAAGAAGGCTGAAATGCCAGAAACCGGTCCTCTGTAGCTTGTTTCCGGTGCAGGGAAGGCATGGCTTGGCAGTTCGGGCTGGACTGTTCCCATGAGGCACAGGGTCAGACTGATTTGCATATGGCAATGTCTGAACTAGGGTGGCAGAGTGGGCTAAAGAACGGTGATGGATTAAACCCAGATCAGTTGACTGGGGGTGAGTGCTTGTATTGTCAACGCTCCGTCCATCATTTCCTTTGGTTTTTCTTTGATCGCCATAATTTGGCAGGGTATGCTCAGACGTGAGTCCCTTGCTCACTTTGCCACTGGATTCAAGCAAGCAGGGCTGAAGAAGGCTGAAATGCCAGAAACCGGTCCTCAGTAGCTTGTTTCCGGTCCAGGGAAGGCATGGTTTGGCAGTTCGGGCTGGACTGTTCCCATGAGGCACAGGGTCAGACTGATTTGCATATGGCCATGTCTGAACTGGGATGGCAGAGTGGGCTAAAGAACAGTGATGGATTAAACCCAGATCAGTTGACTGGGGGTGAGTGCTTGTATTGTCAATGCTCCGTCCATCATTTCCTTTGGTTATACATTCATCCCAGTACAGAGAACTGGGCCTAAATCCATCGTTTTTTTGCTCACCAAACCACTCCAGTTCACACATGGCCATATGCAAATCAGCCTTGACCCTGTGCCTCATGGGAACAGTCCAGCCCGAACTGCCAAGCCATGTCTTACCTGGACTGGAATCAATCATCCTTGGACCGGTTTCTGGCTATCAGCCGTCTTCAGCCAGGATAGCTTGACTCCAGTGGCATGGAGAGCACGGGACTCACATCTGAGCATACCCATCCCACTAGGAGTGACAAATGCAAAAACAACAGTTGATGGACAGAATGCAGAACAATGTCATACATTCATCCCAGTACAGAGATCTGGGCCTCAATCCATTGTTTTTTTGCTCACCACACCACTCCAGTTCAGACATGGCCATATGCAAATCAGCCTTGACCCTCTGCCTCATGGGAACAGTCCAGCCCGAACTGCCAAGCAATGTCTTCCCTGGACCGGAATCAAGCATCCTAGGACCGGTTTCTGGCTATCAGCCGTCTTCAGCCAGGATAGCTTGATTCCAGTGGCGTGGAGAGCACGGGACTCACGTCTGAGCATACCCGTTCCACTCGGGGTGACAAATGCAAAAACAACAGTTGATGGACAGAATGCAGAACAATGTCATACATTCATCCCAGTAGAGAGATCTGGGCCTAAATCTATTGTTTTTTTGCTCACCACACCACTCCAGTTCAGACATGGCCATATGCAAATCAGCCTTGACCCTGTGCCTCATGGGAACAGTCCAGCCGGAACTGTCAAGCCATGTCTTTCCTGGACCGGAATCAAGCATCCTAGGACCGGTTTCTGGCTATCAGCCGTCTTCAGCCAGGATAGCTTGACTCCAGTGGCGTGGAGAGCACGGGACTCACGTCTGACCATACCCGTCCCACTCGGGGTGACAAATGCAAAAACAACAGTTGATGGACAGAATGCAGAACAATGTCATACATTCATCCCAGCGATACAAAAGGGGATGATGGACGGAGCGTTTGAGCAAATCAAACACTCACCCCCAGTCAACTGATCAGGGTTTAATCCATCACCATTCTTTAGCTCACCCAGCCACCCCAGTTCAGACATGGCCATATGCAAATCAGTCTGACCCTGTGCCTCATGGGAACAGTCCAGCCCGAACTGCCAAGCCACGTCTTCCCTGGACCGGAAACAAGCATCCTGGGACCGGTTTCGGATTCATAATCCTCATCAGCCAGTCTATCTTGAATCCAGTGGCCAAGTGAGCAAGGGACTCAAGTCTGAGCATGCCCCGCCACACTTAGGGCGAACAAAGCGATACAAAAGGGGATGATGGACGGATCGTTTGAGCAAATCAAACACTCACCCCCAGTCAACTGATCTGGGTTTAATCCATCACCATTCTTTAGTTCACCCAGCCACCCTAGTTCAGACATCTGACTGGGGGTGAGTGCTTGTATTGTCAACGCTCCGTCCATTATTTCCTTTGGTTTTTCTTTGATCGCCATAAGTTGGCAGGGTATGCTCAGGCGTGAGTCCCTAGCTCACTTTGCCACTGGATTCAAGCAAGCCGGGCTGAAGAAGGCTGAAATGCCAGAAACCGGTCCTCGGTAGCTTGTTTCCGGTCCAGGGAAGGCATGGCTATGCAGTTCGGGATGGACTGTTCCCATGAGGCACAGGGTCAGACTGATTTGCATATGGCCATGTCTGAACTGGGGTGGCAGAGTGGGCTAAAGAACGGTGATGGATTAAACCCAGATCAGTTGACTGGGGGTGAGTGCTTGTATTGTCAACGCTCCGTCCATCATTTCCTTTGGTTTTTCTTTGATCGCCATAAGTTGGCAGGGTATGCTCAGACGTGAGCCCCTTGCTCACTTTGCCACTGGATTCAAGCAAGCCGGGCTGAAGAAGGCTGAAATGCCAGAAACCGGTCCTCGGTAGCTTGTTTCCGGTCCAGGAAAGGCATGGCTTGGCAGTTCGGGATGGACTGTTCCCATGAGGCACAGGGTCAGACTGATTTGCATACGGCCATGTCTGAACTGGGGTGGCAGAGTGGGCTAAAGAACGGTGATGGATTAAACCCAGATCAGTTGACTGGGGGTGAGTGCTTGTATTGTCAACGCTCCGTCCATCATTTCCTTTGGTTTTTCTTTGATCGCCATAAGTTGGCAGGGTATGCTCAGACGTGAGTCCCTTGCTCACTTTGCCACTGGATTCAAGCAAGCCGGGCTGAAGAAGGCTGAAATGCCAGAAACCGGTCCTCGGAAGCTTGTTTCCGGTCCAGGGAAGGCATGGCTTGGCAGTTCATGCTGGACTGTTCCCATGAGGCACAGGGTCAGACCTATTTGCATATGGCCATGTCTGAACTGGGGTGGCAGAGTGGGCTAAAGAACGGTGATGGATTAAACCCAGATCAGTTGACTGGGGGTGAGTGCTTGTATTGTCAACGCTCCGTCCATCATTTCCTTTGGTTTTTCTTTGATCGCCATAAGTTGGCAGGGTATTCTCAGATGTGAGTCCCTTGCTCACTTTGCCACTGGATTCAAGCAAGCCGGGCTGAAGAAGGCTGAAATGCCAGAAACCGGTCCTTGGTAGCTTGTTTCCGGTCCAGGGAAGGCATGGCTTGGCAGTTCGGGCTGGACTGTTCCCATAAGGCACAGGGTCAGACTGATTTGCATATGGCCATGTCTGAACTGGGGTGGCAGAGTGGGCTAAAGAACGGTGATGGAATAAACCCAGATCAGTTGACTGGGGGTGAGTGCTTGTATTGTCAACGCTCCGTCCATCATTTCCTTTGGTTTTTCTTTGATCTCCATAAGTTGGCAGGGTATGCTCAGACGTGAGTCCCTTGCTCACTTTGCCACTGGATTCAAGCAAGCCGGGCTGAAGAAGGCTGAAATGCCAGAAACCGGTCCTCGGTAGCTTGTTTCCGGTCCAGGGAAGGCATGGCTTGGCAGTTCGGGCTGGACTGTTCCCATGAGGCACAGGGTCAGACTGATTTGCATATGGCCATGTCTGAACTGGGGTGGCAGAGTGGGCTAAAGAACGGTGATGGATTAAACCCAGATCAGTTGACTGGGGTGAGTGCTTGTATTGTCAACCCTCCGTCCATCATTTCCTTTGGTTTTTCTTGGATCGCCATAAGTTGGCAGAGTATGCTCAGACGTGAGTCCCTTGCTCACTTTGCCACTGGATTCAAGCAAGCCGGGCTGAAGAAGGCTGAAATGCCAGAAACCGGTCCTCGGTAGCTTGTTTCCGGTCCAGGGAAGGCATGGCTTGGCAGTTCGGGCTGGACTGTTCCCATGAGGCACAGGGTCAGACTGATTTGCATATGGCCATGTCTGAACTGGGGTGGCAGAGTGGGCTAAAGAACGGTGATGGATTAAACCCAGATCAGTTGACTGGGGGTGAGTGCTTGTATTGTCAACGCTCCGTCCATCATTTCCTTTGGTTTTTCTTTGATCGCCATAAGTTGGCAGGGTATGCTCAGACGTGAGTCCCTTGCTCACTTTGCCAGTGGATTCAAGCAAGCCGGGCTGAAGAAGGCTGAAATGCCAGGAACCGGTCCTTGGTAGCTTGTTTCCGGTCCAGGGAAGGCATGGCTTGGCAGTTCAGGCTGGACTGTTCCCATGAGGCACAGGGTCAGACTGATTTGCATATGGCCATGTCTGAACTGGGGTGGCAGAGTGGGCTGAAGAACGGTGATGGATTAAACCCAGATCAGTTGACTGGGGGTGAGTGCTTGTATTGTCATCGCTCCGTCCATCATTTCCTTTGGTTTTTCTTTGATCGCCATAAGTTGGCAGGGTATGCTCACATGTGAGTCCCTTGCTCACTTTGCCACTGGATTCAAGCAAGCCGGGCTGAAGAAGGCTGAAATGCCAGAAACGGCCCTTGGTAGCTTGTTTCCGGTCCAGGGAAGGCATGGCTTGGCAGTTCGGGCTGGACTGTTCCCATGAGGCACAGGGTCAGACTGATTTGCATATGGCCATGTCTGAACTGGGGTGGCAGAGTGGGCTAAAGAACGGTGATGGATTAAACCCAAATCAGTTGACTGGGGGTGAGTGCTTGTATTGTCAACGCTCCGTCCATCATTTCCTTTGGTTTTTCTTTGATCGCCATAAGTTGGCAGGGTATGCTCAGACGTGAGTCCCTTGCTCACTTTGCCACTGGATTCAAGCAAGCCGGGCTGAAGAAGGCTGAAATGCCAGAAACCGGTCCTCGGTAGCTTGTTTCCGGTCCAGGGAAGGCATGGCTTTGCAGTTCGGGCTGGACTGTTCCCATGAGGCAAAGGGTCAGACTGATTTGCATATGGCCATGCCTGAACTGGGGTGGCAGAGTGGGCTAAAGAACGGTGATGGATTAAACCCAGATCAGTTGACTGGGGGTCAGTGCTTGTATTGTCAACGCTCCATCCATCATTTCCTTTGGTTTTTCTTTGATCGCCATAAGTTTGCAGGATATGCTCAGACGTGAGTCCCTTGCTCACTTTGCCACTGGATTCAAGCAAGCCGGGCTGAAGAAGGCTGAAATGCCAGAAACCGGTCCTCGGTAGCTTGTTTCAGGTCCAGGGAAGGCATGTCTTGGCAGTTCAGGCTGGACTGTTCTCATGAGGCACAGGGTCAGACTGATTTGCATATTGCCATGTCTGAACAGGGGTGGCAGAGTGGGCTAAAGAACGGTGATGAATTAAACGCAGATCAGTTGACTGGGGGTGAGTGCTTGTATTGTCAACGCTCCGTCCATCATTTCCTTTGGTTTTTCTTTGATCGCCATTAGTTGGCAGGGTATGCTCAGATGTGAGTCCCTTGCTCACTTTGCCACTGGATTCAAGCAAGCCGGGCTGAAGAAGGCTGAAATGCCAGAAACCGGTCCTTGGTAGCTTGTTTCCGGTCCAGGGAAGGCATGGCTTGGCAGTTCGGGCTGGACTGTTCCCATGAGGCACAGGGTCAGACTGATTTGCATATGGCCATGTCTGAACTGGGGTGGCAGAGTGGGCTAAAGAACGGTGATGGATTAAACCCAGATCAGTTGAATGGGGGTGAGTGCTTGTATTGTCAACGCTCCGTCCATAATTTCCTTTGGTTTTTCTTTGATCGCCATAAGTTGGCAGGGTATGCTCAGACGTGAGTCCCTTGCTCACTTTGCCACTGGATTCAAGCAAGCGGGGCTGAAGAAGGCTGAAATGCCAGAAACCGGTCCTCGGTAGCTTGTTTCCGGCCCTGGGAAGGCATGGCTTGGCAGTTCGGGCTGGACTGTTCCCATGAGGCACAGGGTCAGACTGATTTGCATATGGCCATGTCTGAACTGGGGTGGCAGAGTGGGCTAAAGAACGGTGATGGATTAAACCCAGATCAGTTGACTGGGGGTGAGTGCTTGTATTGTCAACGCTCCGTCCATCATTTCCTTTGGTTTTTCTTGGATCGCCATAAGTTGGCAGGGTATGCTCAGACGTGAGTCCCTTGCTCACTTTGCCACTGGATTCAAGCAAGCCGGGCTGAAGAAGGCTGAAATGCCAGAAACCAGTCCTCGGTAGCTTGTTTCAGGTCCAGGGAAGACATGGCTTGGCAGTTCGGGCTGGACTGTTCCCATGAGGCACAGGGTCAGACTGATTTGCATATGGCCATGTCTGAACTGGGGTGGCAGAGTGAGCTAAAGAACGGTGATGGATTAAACCCAGATCAGTTGACTGGGGGTGAGTGCTTATATTGTCAACGCTCCGTCCATCATTTCCTTTGGTTTTTCTTTGATCGCCATAAGTTGGCAGGGTATGCTCAGACGTGAGTCCCTTGCTCACTTTGCCACTGGATTCAAGCAAGCCGGGCTGAAGAAGGCTGAAATGCCAGAAACCGGTCCTCGGTAGCTTGTTTCGGATCCAGGGAAGGCATGGCTTGGCAGTTCGGGCTGGACTGTTCCCATGAGGCACAGGGTCAGACTGATTTGCATATGGCCATGTCTGAACTGGAGTGGCAAAGTGGGCTAAAGAACGGTGATGGATTAAACCCGGATCAGTTGACTGGGGGTGAGTGCTTGTATTGTCAACGCTCAGTCCATCATTTCCTTTGGTTTTTCTTGGATCGCCATAAGTTGGCAGGGTATGCTCAGACGTGAGACCCTTGCTCACTTTGCCACTGGATTCAAGCAAGCCGGGCTGAAGAAGGCTGAAATGCCAGAAACCGGTCCTCGGTAGCTTGTTTCAGGTCCAGGGAAGACATGGCTTGGCAGTTCAGGCTGGACTGTTCCCATGAGGCACAGGGTCAGACTGATTTGCATATGGCCATGTCTAAACTGGGGTGGCAGAGTGAGCTAAAGAACGGTGATGGATTAAACCCAGATCAGTTGACTGGGGGTGAGTGCTTGTATTGTCAACGCTCCGTCCATGATTTCCTTTGGTTTTTCTTTGATCGCCATAAGTTGGCAGGGTATGCTCAGACGTGAGTCCCTTGCTCACTTTGCCACTGGATTCAAGCAAGCCGGGCTGAAGAAGGCTGAAATGCCAGAAACCGGTCTTCGGTAGCTTGTTTCGGATCCAGGGAAGGCATGGCTTGGCAGTTCGGGCTGGACTGTTCCCATGAGGCACAGGGTCAGACTGAATTGCATATGGCCATGTCTGAACTGGGGTGGCAGAGTGGGCTAAAGAACGGTGATGGATTAAACCCAGATCAGTTGACTGGGGGTGAGTGCTTGTATTGTCAACGCTCCGTCCATCATTTCCTTTGGTTTTTCTTTGATCGCCATAAGTTGGCAGGGTATGCTCAGACGTGAGTCCCTTGCTCACTTTGCAACTGGATTCAAGCAAGTCGGGCTGAAGAAGGCTGAAATGCCCAAAACCGGTCCTCGGTAGCTTGTTTCCGTTCCAGGGAAGGCATGGCTTGGCAGTTCGGGCTGGACTGTTCCCATGAGGCACAGGGTCAGACTGATTTGCATATGGCCATGTCTGAACTGGGGTGGCAGAGTGGGCTAAAGAACGGTGATGGAATAAACCCAGATCAGTTGACTGGGGGTGAGTGCTTGTATTGTCAACGCTCCGTCCATCATTTCCTTTGGTTTTTCTTTGATCGCCATAAGTTGGCAGGGTATGCTCAGACGTGAGTCTCTTGCTCACTTTGCCACTGGATTCAAGCAAGCCGGGCTGAAGAAGGCTGAAATGCCAGAAACCGGTCCTCGTTAGCTTGTTTCCGGTCCAGGGAAGGCATGGCTTGGATGTTCGGCCTGGACTGTTCCCATGAGGCACATGGTCAGACTGATTTGCATATGGCCATGTCTGAACTGGGGTGGCAGAATGGGCTAAAAGAATGGTGATGGATTAAACCCAGATCAGTTGATTGGGGGTGAGTGCTTGTATTGTCAACGCTCCGTCCATCATTTCCTTTGGTTTTTCTTTGATCGCCATAAGTTGGCAGGGTATGCTCAGACGTGAGTCTCTTGCTCACTTTGCCACTGGATTCAAGCAAGCCGGGCTGAAGAAGGCTGAAATGCCAGAAACCGGTCCTCGGTAGCTTGTTTCCGGTCCAGGGAAGGCATGGCTTGGATGTTCGGGCTGGACTGTTCCCATGAGGCACATGGTCAGACTGATTTGCATATGGCCATGTCTGAACTGGGGTGGCAGAGTGGGCTAAAAGAACGGTGATGGATTAAACCCAGATCAGTTGATTGGGGGTGAGTGCTTGTATTGTCAACGCTCCGTCCATCATTTCCTTTGTTTTTTCTTGGATCGCCATAAGTTGGCAGGTTATGCTCAGACGTGAGTCCCTTGCTCACTTTGCCACTGGATTCAAGCAAACGGGGCTGAAGAAGGCTGAAATGCCAGAAACCGGTCCTCTGTAGCTTGTTTCCGGTGCAGGGAAGGCATGGCTTGGCAGTTCGGGCTGGACTGTTCCCATGAGGCACAGGGTCAGACTGATTTGCATATGGCAATGTCTGAACTAGGGTGGCAGAGTGGGCTAAAGAACGGTGATGGATTAAACCCAGATCAGTTGACTGGGGGTGAGTGCTTGTATTGTCAACGCTCCGTCCATCATTTCCTTTTGTTTTTCTTTGATCGCCATAATTTGGCAGGGTATGCTCAGACGTGAGTCCCTTGCTCACTTTGCCACTGGATTCAAGCAAGCAGGGCTGAAGAAGGCTGAAATGCCAGAAACCGGTCCTCAGTAGCTTGTTTCCGGTCCAGGGAAGGCATGGTTTGGCAGTTCGGGCTGGACTGTTCCCATGAGGCACAGGGTCAGACTGATTTGCATATGGCCATGTCTGAACTGGGATGGCAGAGTGGGCTAAAGAACAGTGATGGATTAAACCCAGATCAGTTGACTGGGGGTGAGTGCTTGTATTGTCAATGCTCCGTCCATCATTTCCTTTGGTTATACATTCATCCCAGTACAGAGAACTGGGCCTAAATCCATCGTTTTTTTGCTCACCAAACCACTCCAGTTCAGACATGGCCATATGCAAATCAGCCTTGACCCTGTGCCTCATGGGAACAGTCCAGCCCGAACTGCCAAGCCATGTCTTACCTGGACTGGAATCAATCATCCTTGGACCGGTTTCTGGCTATCAGCCGTCTTCAGCCAGGATAGCTTGACTCCAGTGGCATGGAGAGCACGGGACTCACATCTGAGCATACCCATCCCACTAGGAGTGACAAATGCAAAAACAACAGTTGATGGACAGAATGCAGAACAATGTCATACATTCATCCCAGTACAGAGATCTGGGCCTAAATCCATTGTTTTTTTGCTCACCACACCACTCCAGTTCAGACATGGCCATATGCAAATCAGCCTTGACCCTCTGCCTCATGGGAACAGTCCAGCCCGAACTGCCAAGCAATGTCTTCCCTGGACCGGAATCAAGCATCCTAGGACCGGTTTCTGGCTATCAGCCGTCTTCAGCCAGGATAGCTTGATTCCAGTGGCGTGGAGAGCACGGGACTCACGTCTGAGCATACCCGTTCCACTCAGGGTGACAAATGCAAAAACAACAGTTGATGGACAGAATGCAGAACAATGTCATACATTCATCCCAGCGATACAAAAGGGGATGATGGACGGAGCGTTTGAGCAAATCAAACACTCACCCCCAGTCAACTGATCAGGGTTTAATCCATCACCATTCTTTAGCTCACCCAGCCACCCCAGTTCAGACATGGCCATATGCAAATCAGTCTGACCCTGTGCCTCATGGGAACAGTCCAGCCCGAACTGCCAAGCCACGTCTTCCCTGGACCGGAAACAAGCATCCTGGGACCGGTTTCGGATTCATAATCCTCATCAGCCAGTCTATCTTGAATCCAGTGGCCAAGTGAGCAAGGGACTCAAGTCTGAGCATGCCCCGCCACACTTAGGGCGAACAAAGCGATACAAAAGGGGATGATGGACGGAGCGTTTGAGCAAATCAAACACCCACCCCCAGTCAACTGATCTGGGCTTAATCCATCACCATTCTTTAGTTCACCCAGCCACCCTGGTTCAGACATCTGACTGGGGGTGAGTGCTTGTATTGTTAACGCTCCGTCCATTATTTCCTTTGGTTTTTCTTTGATCGCCATAAGTTGGCAGGGTATGCTCAGGCGTGAGTCCCTTGCTCACTTTGCCACTGGATTCAAGCAAGCCGGGCTGAAGAAGGCTGAAATGCCAGAAACCGGTCCTCGGTAGCTTGTTTCCGGTCCAGGGAAGGCATGGCTATGCAGTTCGGGCTGGACTGTTCCCATGAGGCACAGGGTCAGACTGATTTGCATATGGCCATGTCTGAACTGGGGTGGCAGAGTGGGCTAAAGAACGGTGATGGATTAAACCCAGATCAGTTGACTGGGGGTGAGTGCTTGTATTGTCAACGCTCCGTCCATCATTTCCTTTGGTTTTTCTTTGATCGCCATAAGTTGGCAGGGTATGCTCAGACGTGAGTCCCTTGCTCACTTTGCCACTGGATTCAAGCAAGCCGGGCTGAAGAAGGCTGAAATGCCAGAAACCGGTCCTCGGTAGCTTGTTTCCGGTCCAGGGAAGGCATGGCTTGGCAGTTCATGCTGGACTGTTCCCATGAGGCACAGGGTCAGACCTATTTGCATATGGCCATGTCTGAACTGGGGTGGCAGAGTGGGCTAAAGAACGGTGATGGATTAAACCCAGATCAGTTGACTGGGGGTGAGTGCTTGTATTGTCAACGCTCCGTCCATCATTTCCTTTGGTTTTTCTTTGATCGCCATAAGTTGGCAGGGTATTCTCAGATGTGAGTCCCTTGCTCACTTTGCCACTGGATTCAAGCAAGCCGGGCTGAAGAAGGCTGAAATGCCAGAAACCGGTCCTCGGTAGCTTGTTTCCGGTCCAGGGAAGGCATGGCTTGGCAGTTCGGGCTGGACTGTTCCCATGAGGCACAGGGTCAGACTGATTTGCATATGGCCATGTCTGAACTGGGGTGGCAGAGTGGGCTAAAGAACGGTGATGGATTAAACCCAGATCAGTTGACTGGGGGTGAGTGCTTGTATTGTCAACGCTCCGTCCATCATTTCCTTTGGTTTTTCTTTGATCGCCATAAGTTGGCAGGGTATGCTCAGACGTGAGTCCCTTGCTCACTTTGCCACTGGATTCAAGCAAGCCGGGCTGAAGAAGGCTGAAATGCCAGGAACCGGTCCTCGGTAGCTTGTATCCGGTCCAGGGAAGGCATGGCTTGGCAGTTCAGGCTGGACTGTTCCCATGAGGCACAGGGTCAGACTGATTTGCATATGGCCATGTCTGAACTGGGGTGGCAGAGTGGGCTGAAGAACGGTGATGGATTAAACCCAGATCAGTTGACTGGGGGTGAGTGCTTGTATTGTCATCGCTCCGTCCATCATTTCCTTTGGTTTTTCTTTGATCGCCATAAGTTGGCAGGGTATGCTCACATGTGAGTCCCTTGCTCACTTTGCCACTGGATTCAAGCAAGCCGGGCTGAAGAAGGCTGAAATGCCAGAAACGGCCCTTGGTAGCTTGTTTCCGGTCCAGGGAAGGCATGGCTTGGCAGTTCGGGCTGGACTGTTCCCATGAGGCACAGGGTCAGACTGATTTGCATATGGCCATGTCTGAACTGGGGTGGCAGAGTGGGCTAAAGAACGGTGATGGATTAAACCCAAATCAGTTGACTGGGGGTGAGTGCTTGTATTGTCAACGCTCCGTCCATCATTTCCTTTGGTTTTTCTTTGATCGCCATAAGTTGGCAGGGTATGCTCAGACGTGAGTCCCTTGCTCACTTTGCCACTGGATTCAAGCAAGCCGGGCTGAAGAAGGCTGAAATGCCAGAAACCGGTCCTCGGTAGCTTGTTTCCGGTCCAGGGAAGGCATGGCTTTGCAGTTCGGGCTGGACTGTTCCCATGAGGCACAGGGTCAGACTGATTTGCATATGGCCATGCCTGAACTGGGGTGGCAGAGTGGGCTAAAGAACGGTGATGGATTAAACCCAGATCAGTTGACTGGGGGTCAGTGCTTGTATTGTCAACGCTCCATCCATCATTTCCTTTGGTTTTTCTTTGATCGCCATAAGTTTGCAGGATATGCTCAGACGTGAGTCCCTTGCTCACTTTGCCACTGGATTCAAGCAAGCCGGGCTGAAGAAGGCTGAAATGCCAGAAACCGGTCCTCGGTAGCTTGTTTCAGGTCCAGGGAAGGCATGGCTTGGCAGTTCAGGCTGGACTGTTCTCATGAGGCACAGGGTCAGACTGATTTGCATATTGCCATGTCTGAACAGGGGTGGCAGAGTGGGCTAAAGAACGGTGATGGATTAAACCCAGATCAGTTGACTGGGGGTGAGTGCTTGTATTGTCAACGCTCCGTCCATCATTTTCTTTGGTTTTTCTTTGATCGCCATAAGTTGGCAGGGTATGCTCAGACGTGAGTCCCTTGCTCACTTTGCCACTGGATTCAAGCAAGCCGGGCTGAAGAAGGCTGAAATGCCAGGAACCGGTCCTCGGTAGCTTGTATCCGGTCCAGGGAAGGCATGGCTTGGCAGTTCAGGCTGGACTGTTCCCATGAGGCACAGGGTCAGACTGATTTGCATATGGCCATGTCTGAACTGGGGTGGCAGAGTGGGCTGAAGAACGGTGATGGATTAAACCCAGATCAGTTGACTGGGGGTGAGTGCTTGTATTGTCATCGCTCCGTCCATCATTTCCTTTGGTTTTTCTTTGATCGCCATAAGTTGGCAGGGTATGCTCACATGTGAGTCCCTTGCTCACTTTGCCACTGGATTCAAGCAAGCCGGGCTGAAGAAGGCTGAAATGCCAGAAACGGCCCTTGGTAGCTTGTTTCCGGTCCAGGGACGGCATGGCTTGGCAGTTCGGGCTGGACTGTTCCCATGAGGCACAGGGTGAGACTGATTTGCATATGGCCATGTCTGAACTGGGGTGGCAGAGTGGGCTAAAGAACGGTGATGGATTAAACCCAAATCAGTTGACTGGGGGTGAGTGCTTGTATTGTCAACGCTCCGTCCATCATTTCCTTTGGTTTTTCTTTGATCGCCATAAGTTGGCAGGGTATGCTCAGACGTGAGTCCCTTGCTCACTTTGCCACTGGATTCAAGCAAGCCGGGCTGAAGAAGGCTGAAATGCCAGAAACCGGTCCTCGGTAGCTTGTTTCCGGTCCAGGGAAGGCATGGCTTTGCAGTTCGGGCTGGACTGTTCCCATGAGGCACAGGGTCAGACTGATTTGCATATGGCCATGCCTGAACTGGGGTGGCAGAGTGGGCTAAAGAACGGTGATGGATTAAACCCAGATCAGTTGACTGGGGGTCAGTGCTTGTATTGTCAACGCTCCATCCATCATTTCCTTTGGTTTTTCTTTGATCGCCATAAGTTTGCAGGATATGCTCAGACGTGAGTCCCTTGCTCACTTTGCCACTGGATTCAAGCAAGCCGGGCTGAAGAAGGCTGAAATGCCAGAAACCGGTCCTCGGTAGCTTGTTTCAGGTCCAGGGAAGGCATGGCTTGGCAGTTCAGGCTGGACTGTTCTCATGAGGCACAGGGTCAGACTGATTTGCATATTGCCATGTCTGAACAGGGGTGGCAGAGTGGGCTAAAGAACGGTGATGGATTAAACCCAGATCAGTTGACTGGGGGTGAGTGCTTGTATTGTCAACGCTCCGTCCATCATTTTCTTTGGTTTTTCTTTGATCGCCATAAGTTGGCAGGGTATGCTCAGACGTGAGTCCCTTGCTCACTTTGCCACTGGATTCAAGCAAGCCGGGCTGAAGAAGGCTGAAATGCCAGAAACCGGTCCTCGGTAGCTTGTTTCCGGTCCAGGGAAGGCATGGCTTGGCAGTTCGGGCTGGACTGTTCCCATGAGGCACAGGGTCAGACTGATTTGCATATGGCCATGTCTGAACTGGGGTGGCAGAGTGGGCTAAAGAACGGTGATGAATTAAACGCAGATCAGTTGACTGGGGGTGAGTGCTTGTATTGTCAACGCTCCGTCCATCATTTCCTTTGGTTTTTCTTTGATCGCCATTAGTTGGCAGGGTATGCTCAGATGTGAGTCCCTTGCTCACTTTGCCACTGGATTCAAGCAAGCCGGGCTGAAGAAGGCTGAAATGCCAGAAACCGGTCCTTGGTAGCTTGTTTCCGGTCCAGGGAAGGCATGGCTTGGCAGTTCGGGCTGGACTGTTCCCATGAGGCACAGGGTCAGACTGATTTGCATATGGCCATGTCTGAACTGGGGTGGCAGAGTGGGCTAAAGAACGGTGATGGATTAAACCCAGATCAGTTGACTGGGGGTGAGTGCTTGTATTGTCAACGCTCCGTCCATAATTTCCTTTGGTTTTTCTTTGATCGCCATAAGTTGGCAGGGTATGCTCAGACGTGAGTCCCTTGCTCACTTTGCCACTGGATTCAAGCAAGCGGGGCTGAAGAAGGCTGAAATGCCAGAAACCGGTCCTCGGTAGCTTGTTTCCGGCCCTGGGAAGGCATGGCTTGGCAGTTCGGGCTGGACTGTTCCCATGAGGCACAGGGTCAGACTGATTTGCATATGGCCATGTCTGAACTGGGGTGGCAGAGTGGGCTAAAGAACGGTGATGGATTAAACCCAGATCAGTTGACTGGGGGTGAGTGCTTGTATTGTCAACGCTCCGTCCATCATTTCCTTTGGTTTTTCTTGGATCGCCATAAGTTGGCAGGGTATGCTCAGACGTGAGTCCCTTGCTCACTTTGCCACTGGATTCAAGCAAGCCGGGCTGAAGAAGGCTGAAATGCCAGAAACCAGTCCTCGGTAGCTTGTTTCAGGTCCAGGGAAGACATGGCTTGGCAGTTCGGGCTGGACTGTTCCCATGAGGCACAGGGTCAGACTGATTTGCATATGGCCATGTCTAAACTGGGGTGGCAGAGTGAGCTAAAGAACGGTGATGGATTAAACCCAGATCAGTTGACTGGGGGTGAGTGCTTGTATTGTCAACGCTCCGTCCATGATTTCCTTTGGTTTTTCTTTGATCGCCATAAGTTGGCAGGGTATGCTCAGACGTGAGTCCCTTGCTCACTTTGCCACTGGATTCAAGCAAGCCGGGCTGAAGAAGGCTGAAATGCCAGAAACCGGTCCTCGGTAGCTTGTTTCGGATCCAGGGAAGGCATGGCTTGGCAGTTCGGGCTGGACTGTTCCCATGAGGCACAGGGTCAGACTGAATTGCATATGGCCATGTCTGAACTGGGGTGGCAGAGTGGGCTAAAGAACGGTGATGGATTAAACCCAGATCAGTTGACTGGGGGTGAGTGCTTGTATTGTCAACGCTCCGTCCATCATTTCCTTTGGTTTTTCTTTGATCGCCATAAGTTGGCAGGGTATGCTCAGACGTGAGTCCCTTGCTCACTTTGCAACTGGATTCAAGCAAGTCGGGCTGAAGAAGGCTGAAATGCCCAAAACCGGTCCTCGGTAGCTTGTTTCCGTTCCAGGGAAGGCATGGCTTGGCAGTTCGGGCTGGACTGTTCCCATGAGGCACAGGGTCAGACTGATTTGCATATGGCCATGTCTGAACTGGGGTGGCAGAGTGGGCTAAAGAACGGTGATGGATTAAACCCAGATCAGTTGACTGGGGGTGAGTGCTTGTATTGTCAACGCTCCGTCCATCATTTCCTTTGGTTTTTCTTTGATCGCCATAAGTTGGCAGGGTATGCTCAGACGTGAGTCTCTTGCTCACTTTGCCACTGGATTCAAGCAAGCCGGGCTGAAGAAGGCTGAAATGCCAGAAACCGGTCCTCGGTAGCTTGTTTCCGGTCCAGGGAAGGCATGGCTTGGATGTTCGGCCTGGACTGTTCCCATGAGGCACTTGGTCAGACTGATTTGCATATGGCCATGTCTGAACTGGGGTGGCAGAGTGGGCTAAAAGAATGGTGATGGATTAAACCCAGATCAGTTGATTGGGGGTGAGTGCTTGTATTGTCAACGCTCCGTCCATCATTTCCTTTGGTTTTTCTTGGATCGCCATAAGTTGGCAGGGTATGCTCAGACGTGAGTCCCTTGCTCACTTTGCCACTGGATTCAAGCAAACCGGGCTGAAGAAGGCTGAAATGCCAGAAACCGGTCCTCTGTAGCTTGTTTCCGGTGCAGGGAAGGCATGGCTTGGCAGTTCGGGCTGGACTGTTCCCATGAGGCACAGGGTCAGACTGATTTGCATATGGCAATGTCTGAACTGGGGTGGCAGAGTGGGCTAAAGAACGGTGATGGATTAAACCCAGATCAGTTGACTGGGGTGAGTGCTTGTATTGTCAACGCTCCGTCCATCATTTCCTTTGGTTTTTCTTTGATCGCCATAATTTGGCAGGGTATGCTCAGACGTGAGTCCCTTGCTCACTTTGCCACTGGATTCAAGCAAGCAGGGCTGGAGAAGGCTGAAATGCCAGAAACCGGTCCTCAGTAGCTTGTTTCCGGTCCAGGGAAGGCATGGTTTGGCAGTTCGGGCTGGACTGTTCCCATGAGGCACAGGGTCAGACTGATTTGCATATGGCCATGTCTGAACTGGGATGGCAGAGTGGGCTAAAGAACAGTGATGGATTAAACCCAGATCAGTTGACTGGGGGTGAGTGCTTGTATTGTCAATGCTCCGTCCATCATTTCCTTTGGTTATACATTCATCCCAGTACAGAGAACTGGGCCTAAATCCATCGTTTTTTTGCTCACCAAACCACTCCAGTTCAGACATGGCCATATGCAAATCAGCCTTGACCCTGTGCCTCATGGGAACAGTCCAGCCCGAACTGCCAAGCCATGTCTTACCTGGACTGGAATCAATCATCCTAGGACCGGTTTCTGGCTATCAGCCGTCTTCAGCCAGGATAGCTTGACTCCAGTGGCATGGAGAGCACGGGACTCACATCTGAGCATACCCATCCCACTAGGAGTGACAAATGCAAAAACAACAGTTGATGGACAGAATGCAGAACAATGTCATACATTTATCCCAGTACAGAGATCTGGGCCTAAATCCATTGTTTTTTTGCTCACCACACCACTCCAGTTCAGACATGGCCATATGCAAATCAGCCTTGACCCTCTGCCTCATGGGAACAGTCCAGCCCGAACTGCCAAGCAATGTCTTCCCTGGACCGGAATCAAGCATCCTAGGACCGGTTTCTGGCTATCAGCCGTCTTCAGCCAGGATAGCTTGATTCCAGTGGCGTGGAGAGCACGGGACTCACGTCTGAGCATACCCGTTCCACTCGGGGTGACAAATGCAAAAACAACAGTTGATGGACAGAATGCAGTACAATGTCATACATTCATCCCAGTAGAGAGATCTGGGCCTAAATCTATTGTTTTTTTGCTCACCACACCACTCCAGTTCAGACATGGCCATATGCAAATCAGCCTTGACCCTGTGCCTCATGGGAACAGTCCAGCCGGAACTGTCAAGCCATGTCTTTCCTGGACCGGAATCAAGCATCCTAGGACCGGTTTCTGGCTATCAGCCGTCTTCAGCCAGGATAGCTTGACTCCAGTGGCGTGGAGAGCACGGGACTCACGTCTGACCATACCCGTCCCACTCGGGGTGACAAATGCAAAAACAACAGTTGATGGACAGAATGCAGAACAATGTCATACATTCATCCCAGCGATACAAAAGGGGATGATGGACGGAGCGTTTGACCAAATCAAACACTCACCCCCAGTCCACTGATCAGGGTTTAATCCATCACCATTCTTTAGCTCACCCAGCCACCCCAGTTCAGACATGGCCATATGCAAATCAGTCTGACCCTGTGCCTCATGGGAACAGTCCAGCCCGAACTGCCAAGCCACGTCTTCCCTGGACCGGAAACAAGCATCCTGGGACCGGTTTCGAATTCATAATCCTCATCAGCCAGGCTATCTTGGCTCCAGTGGCCAAGTGAGCAAGGGACTCAAGTCTGAGCATGCCCCGCCACACTTAGGGCGAACAAAGCGATACAAAAGGGGATGATGGACGGAGCGTTTGAGCAAATCAAACACTCACCCCCAGTCAACTGATCTGGGTTTAATCCATCACCATTCTTTAGTTCACCCAGCCACCCCAGTTCAGACATCTGACTGGGGGTGAGTGCTTGTATTGTCAACGCTCCGTCCATTATTTCCTTTGGTTTTTCTTTGATCGCCATAAGTTGGCAGGGTATGCTCAGGCGTGAGTCCCTTGCTCACTTTGCCACTGGATTCAAGCAAGCCGGGCTGAAGAAGGCTGAAATGCCAGAAACCGGTCCTCGGTAGCTTGTTTCCGGTCCAGGGAAGGCATGGCTTTGCAGTTCGGGCTGGACTGTTCCCATGAGGCACAGGGTCAGACTGATTTGCATATGGCCATGTCTGAACTGGGGTGGCAGAGTGGGCTAAAGAACGGTGATGGATTAAACCCAGATCAGTTGACTGGGGGTGAGTGCTTGTATTGTCAACGCTCCGTCCATCATTTCCTTTGGTTTTTCTTTGATCGCCATAAGTTGGCAGGGTATGCTCAGACATGAGTCCCTTGCTCACTTTGCCACTGGATTCAAGCAAGCCGGGCTGAAGAAGGCTGAAATGCCAGAAACCGGTCCTCGGTAGCTTGTTTCCGGTCCAGGAAAGGCATGGCTTGGCAGTTCGGGCTGGACTGTTCCCATGAGGCACAGGGTCAGACTGATTTGCATATGGCCATGTCTGAACTGGGGTGGCAGAGTGGGCTAAAGAACGGTGATGGATTAAACCCAGATCAGTTGACAGGGGGTGAGTGCTTGTATTGTCAACGCTCCGTCCATCATTTCCTTTGGTTTTTCTTTGATCGCCATAAGTTGGCAGGGTATGCTCAGACGTGAGTCCCTTGCTCACTTTGCCACTGGATTCAAGCAAGCCGGGCTGAAGAAGGCTGAAATGCCAGAAACCGGTCCTCGGTAGCTTGTTTCCGGTCCAGGGAAGGCATGGCTTGGCAGTTCAGGCTGGACTGTTCCCATGAGGCACAGGGTCAGACTTATTTGCATATGGCCATGTCTGAACTGGGGTGGCAGAGTGGGCTAAAGAACGGTGATGGATTAAACCCAGATCAGTTGACTGGGGGTGAGTGCTTGTATTGTCAACGCTCCGTCCATCATTTCCTTTGGTTTTTCTTTGATCGCCATAAGTTGGCAGGGTATTCTCAGATGTGAGTCCCTTGCTCACTTTGCCACTGGATTCAAGCAAGCCGGGCTGAAGAAGGCTGAAATGCCAGAAACCGGTCCTTGGTAGCTTGTTTCCGGTCCAGGGAAGGCATGGCTTGGCAGTTCGGGCTGGACTGTTCCCATAAGGCACAGGGTCAGACTGATTTGCATATGGTCATGTCTGAACTGGGGTGGCAGAGTGGGCTAAAGAACGGTGATGGATTAAACCCAGATCAGTTGACTGGGGGTGAGTGCTTGTATTGTCAACGCTCCGTCCATCATTTCCTTTGGTTTTTCTTTGATCGCCATAAGTTGGCAGGGTATGCTCAGACGTGAGTCCCTTGCTCACTTTGCCACTGGATTCAAGCAAGCCGGGCTGAAGAAGGCTGAAATGCCAGAAACCGGTCCTCGGTAACTTGTTTCCGGTCCAGGGAAGGCATGGCTTGGCAGTTCGGGCTGGACTGTTCCCATGAGGCACAGGGTCAGACTGATTTGCATATGGCCATGTCTGAACTGGGGTGGCAGAGTGGGCTAAAGAACGGTGATGGATTAAACCCAGATCAGTTGACTGGGGGTGAGTGCTTGTATTGTCAACCCTCCGTCCATCATTTCCTTTGGTTTTTCTTGGATCGCCATAAGTTGGCAGAGTATGCTCAGACGTGAGTCCCTTGCTCACTTTGCCACTGGATTCAAGCAAGCCGGGCTGAAGAAGGCTGAAATGCCAGAAACCGGTCCTCGGTAGCTTGTTTCCGGTCCAGGGAAGGCATGGCTTGGCAGTTCGGGCTGGACTGTTCCCATGAGGCACAGGGTCAGACTGATTTGCATATTGCCATGTCTGAACTGGGGTGGCAGAGTGGGCTAAAGAACGGTGATGGATTAAACCCAAATCAGTTGACTGGGGGTGAGAGCTTGTATTGTCAACGCTCCGTCCATCATTTCCTTTGGATTTTCTTTGATCGCCATAAGTTGGCAGGGTATGCTCATAAGTGAGTCCCTTGCTCACTTTGCCACTGGATTCAAGCAAGCCGGGCTGAAGAAGGCTGAAATGCCAGAAACCGGTCCTCGGTAGCTTGTTTCCGGTCCAGGAAAGGCATGGCTTGGCAGTTCGGGCTGGACTGTTCCCATGAGGCACAGGGTCCGACTGATTTGCATATGGCCATGTCTGAACTGGGGTGGCAGAGTGGGCTAAAGAACAGTGATGGATTAAACCCAGATCAGTTGACTGGGGGTGAGTGCTTGTATTGTCAACGCTCCGTCCATCATTTCCTTTGGTTTTTCTTTGATCGCCATAAGTTGGCAGGTATGCTCAGACGTGAGTCCCTTGCTCACTTTGCCACTGGATTCAAGCAAGCCGGGCTGAAGAAGGCTGAAATGCCAGAAACCGGTCCTCGGTAGCTTGTTTCCGGTCCAGGGAAGGCATGGCTTGGCAGTTCAGGCTGGACTGTTCCCATGAGGCACAGGGTCAGACTGATTTGCATATGGCCATGTCTGAACTGGGGTGGCAGAGTGGGCTAAAGAACGGTGATGGATTAAACCCAGATCAGTTGACTGGGGGTGAGTGCTTGTATTGTCAACGCTCCGTCCATCATTTCCTTTGGTTTTTCTTTGATCGCCATAAGTTGGCAGGGTATGCTCAGATGTGAGTCCCTTGCTCACTTTGCCACTGGATTCAAGCAAGCCATGCTGAAGAAGGCTGAAATGCCAGAAACGGTCCTTGGTAGCTTGTTTCCGGTCCAGGGAAGGCATGGCTTGGCAGTTCGGGCTGGACTGTTCCCATGAGGCACAGGGTCAGACTGATTTGCATATGGCCATGTCTGAACTGGGGTGGCAGAGTGGGCTAAAGAACGGTGATGGATTAAACCCAGATCAGTTGACTGGGGGTGAGTGCTTGTATTGTCAACGCTCCGTCCATCATTTCCTTTGGTTTTTCTTTGATCGCCATAAGTTGGCAGGGTATGCTCAGACGTGAGTCCCTTGCTCACTTTGCCACTGGATTCAAGCAAGCCGGGCTGAAGAAGGCTGAAATGCCAGAAACCGGTCCTCGGTAGCTTGTTTCCGGTCCAGGGAAGGCATGGCTTTGCAGTTCGGGCTGGACTGTTCCCATGAGGCACAGGGTCAGACTGATTTGCATATGGCCATGCCTGAACTGGGGTGCAGAGTGGGTTAAAGAACGGTGATGGATTAAACCCAGATCAGTTGACTGGGGGTCAGTGCTTGTATTGTCAACGCTCCATCCATCATTTCCTTTGGTTTTTCTTTGATCGCCATAAGTTTGCAGGATATGCTCAGACGTGAGTCCCTTGCTCACTTTGCCACTGGATTCAAGCAAGCCGGACTGAAGAAGGCTGAAATGCCAGAAACCGGTCCTCGGTAGCTTGTTTCAGGTCCAGGGAAGGCATGGCTTGGCAGTTCGGGCTGGACTGTTCTCAAGAGGCACAGGGTCAGACTGATTTGCATATTGCCATGTCTGAACAGGGGTGGCAGAGTGGGCTAAAGAACGGTGATGGATTAAACCCAGATCAGTTGACTGGGGGTGAGTGCTTGTATTGTCAACGCTCCGTCCATCATTTCCTTTGGTTTTTCTTTGATCGCCATAAGTTGGCAGGGTATGCTCAGACGTGAGTCCCTTGCTCACTTTGCCACTGGATTCAAGCAAGCCGGGCTGAAGAAGGCTAAAATGCCAGAAACCGGTCCTCGGTAGCTTGTTTCCGGTCCAGGAAAGGCATGGCTTGGCAGTTCGGGCTGGACTGTTCCCATGTGGCACAGGGTCAGACTGATTTGCATATGGCCATGTCTGAACTGGGGTGGCAGAGTGGGCTAAAGAACGGTGATGGATTAAACCCAGATCAGTTGACTGGGGGTGAGTGCTTGTATTGTCAACGCTCCGTTTATCATTTCCTTTGGTTTTTCTTTGATCGCCATAAGTTGGCAGGGTATGCTCAGACGTGAGTCCCTTGCTCACTTTGCCACTGGATTCAAGCAAGCCGGGCTGAAGAAGGCTGAAATGCCAGAAACCGGTCCTCGGTAGCTTGTTTCCGGTCCAGGGAAGGCATGGCTTGGCAGTTCGGGCTGGACTGTTCCCATGAGGCACAGGGTCAGACTGATTTGCATATGGCCATGTCTGAACTGGGGTGGCAGAGTGGGCTAAAGAACGGTGATGGATTAAACCCAGATCAGTTGACTGGGGGTGAGTGCTTGTATTGTCAACCCTCCGTCCATCATTTCCTTTGGTTTTTCTTTGATCGCCATAAGTTGGCAGGGTATGCTCAGACGTGAGTCTCTTGCTCACTTTGCCACTGGATTCAAGCAAGCCGGGCTGAAGAAGGCTGAAATGCCAGAAACCGGTCCTCGGTAGCTTGTTTCCGGTCCAGGGAAGGCATGGCTTGGATGTTCGGGCTGGACTGTTCCCATGAGGCACATGGTCAGACTGATTTGCATATGGCCATGTCTGAACTGGGGTGGCAGAGTGGGCTAAAAGAACGGTGATGGATTAAACCCAGATCAGTTGATTGGGGGTGAGTGCTTGTATTGTCAACGCTCCGTCCATCATTTCCTTTGTTTTTTCTTGGATCGCCATAAGTTGGCAGGGTATGCTCAGACGTGAGTCCCTTGCTCACTTTGCCACTGGATTCAAGCAAACGGGGCTGAAGAAGGCTGAAATGCCAGAAACCGGTCCTCTGTAGCTTGTTTCCGGTGCAGGGAAGGCATGGCTTGGCAGTTCGGGCTGGACTGTTCCCATGAGGCACAGGGTCAGACTGATTTGCATATGGCAATGTCTGAACTAGGGTGGCAGAGTGGGATAAAGAACGGTGATGGATTAAACCCAGATCAGTTGACTGGGGGTGAGTGCTTGTATTGTCAACGCTCCGTCCATCATTTCCTTTGGTTTTTCTTTGATCGCCATAATTTGGCAGGGTATGCTCAGACGTGAGTCCCTTGCTCACTTTGCCACTGGATTCAAGCAAGCAGGGCTGAAGAAGGCTGAAATGCCAGAAACCGGTCCTCAGTAGCTTGTTTCCGGTCCAGGGAAGGCATGGTTTGGCAGTTCGGGCTGGACTGTTCCCATGAGGCACAGGGTCAGACTGATTTGCATATGGCCATGTCTGAACTGGGATGGCAGAGTGGGCTAAAGAACAGTGATGGATTAAACCCAGATCAGTTGACTGGGGGTGAGTGCTTGTATTGTCAATGCTCCGTCCATCATTTCCTTTGGTTATACATTCATCCCAGTACAGAGAACTGGGCCTAAATCCATCGTTTTTTTGCTCACCAAACCACTCCAGTTCAGACATGGCCATATGCAAATCAGCCTTGACCCTGTGCCTCATGGGAACAGTCCAGCCCGAACTGCCAAGCCATGTCTTACCTGGACTGGAATCAATCATCCTTGGACCGGTTTGTGGCTATCAGCCGTCTTCAGCCAGGATAGCTTGACTCCAGTGGCATGGAGAGCACGGGACTCACATCTGAGCATACCCATCCCACTAGGAGTGACAAATGCAAAAACAACAGTTGATGGACAGAATGCAGAACAATGTCATACATTCATCCCAGTACAGAGATCTGGGCCTAAATCCATTGTTTTTTTGCTCACCACACCACTCCAGTTCAGACATGGCCATATGCAAATCAGCCTTGACCCTCTGCCTCATGGGAACAGTCCAGCCCGAACTGCCAAGCAATGTCTTCCCTGGACCGGAATCAAGCATCCTAGGACCGGTTTCTGGCTATCAGCCGTCTTCAGCCAGGATAGCTTGATTCCAGTGGCGTGGAGAGCACGGGACTCACGTCTGAGCATACCCGTTCCACTCGGGGTGACAAATGCAAAAACAACAGTTGATGGACAGAATGCAGAACAATGTCATACATTCATCCCAGTAGAGAGATCTGGGCCTAAATCTATTGTTTTTTTGCTCACCACACCACTCCAGTTCAGACATGGCCATATGCAAATCAGCCTTGACCCTGTGCCTCATGGGAACAGTCCAGCCGGAACTGTCAAGCCATGTCTTCCCTGGACCGGAATCAAGCATCCTAGGACCGGTTTCTGGCTATCAGCCGTCTTCAGCCAGGATAGCTTGACTCCAGTGGCGTGGAGAGCACGGGACTCACGTCTGACCATACCCGTCCCACTCGGGGTGACAAATGCAAAAACAACAGTTGATGGACAGAATGCAGAACAATGTCATACATTCATCCCAGCGATACAAAAGGGGATGATGGACGGAGCGTTTGAGCAAATCAAACACTCACCCCCAGTCAACTGATCAGGGTTTAATCCATCACCATTCTTTAGCTCACCCAGCCACCCCAGTTCAGACATGGCCATATGCAAATCAGTCTGACCCTGTGCCTCATGGGAACAGTCCAGCCCGAACTGCCAAGCCACGTCTTCCCTGGACCGGAAACAAGCATCCTGGGACCGGTTTCGGATTCATAATCCTCATCAGCCAGTCTATCTTGAATCCAGTGGCCAAGTGAGCAAGGGACTCAAGTCTGAGCATGCCCCGCCACACTTAGGGCGAACAAAGCGATACAAAAGGGGATGATGGACGGAGCGTTTGAGCAAATCAAACACTCACCCCCAGTCAACTGATCTGGGTTTAATCCATCACCATTCTTTAGTTCACCCAGCCACCCTAGTTCAGACATCTGACTGGGGGTGAGTGCTTGTATTGTCAACGCTCCGTCCATTATTTCCTTTGGTTTTTCTTTGATCGCCATAAGTTGGCAGGGTATGCTCAGGCGTGAGTCCCTTGCTCACTTTGCCACTGGATTCAAGCAAGCCGGGCTGAAGAAGGCTGAAATGCCAGAAACCGGTCCTCGGTAGCTTGTTTCCGGTCCAGGGAAGGCATGGCTATGCAGTTCGGGCTGGACTGTTCCCATGAGGCACAGGGTCAGACTGATTTGCATATGGCCATGTCTGAACTGGGGTGGCAGAGTGGGCTAAAGAACGGTGATGGATTAAACCCAGATCAGTTGACTGGGGGTGAGTGCTTGTATTGTCAACGCTCCGTCCATCATTTCCTTTGGTTTTTCTTTGATCGCCATAAGTTGGCAGGGTATGCTCAGACGTGAGCCCCTTGCTCACTTTGCCACTGGATTCAAGCAAGCCGGGCTGAAGAAGGCTGAAATGCCAGAAACCGGTCCTCGGTAGCTTGTTTCCGGTCCAGGAAAGGCATGGCTTGGCAGTTCGGGATGGACTGTTCCCATGAGGCACAGGGTCAGACTGATTTGCATACGGCCATGTCTGAACTGGGGTGGCAGAGTGGGCTAAAGAACGGTGATGGATTAAACCCAGATCAGTTGACTGGGGGTGAGTGCTTGTATTGTCAACGCTCCGTCCATCATTTCCTTTGGTTTTTCTTTGATCGCCATAAGTTGGCAGGGTATGCTCAGACGTGAGTCCCTTGCTCACTTTGCCACTGGATTCAAGCAAGCCGGGCTGAAGAAGGCTGAAATGCCAGAAACCGGTCCTCGGTAGCTTGTTTCCGGTCCAGGGAAGGCATGGCTTGGCAGTTCATGCTGGACTGTTCCCATGAGGCACAGGGTCAGACCTATTTGCATATGGCCATGTCTGAACTGGGGTGGCAGAGTGGGCTAAAGAACGGTGATGGATTAAACCCAGATCAGTTGACTGGGGGTGAGTGCTTGTATTGTCAACGCTCCGTCCATCATTTCCTTTGGTTTTTCTTTGATCGCCATAAGTTGGCAGGGTATTCTCAGATGTGAGTCCCTTGCTCACTTTGCCACTGGATTCAAGCAAGCCGGGCTGAAGAAGGCTGAAATGCCAGAAACCGGTCCTTGGTAGCTTGTTTCCGGTCCAGGGAAGGCATGGCTTGGCAGTTCGGGCTGGACTGTTCCCATAAGGCACAGGGTCAGACTGATTTGCATATGGCCATGTCTGAACTGGGGTGGCAGAGTGGGCTAAAGAACGGTGATGGAATAAACCCAGATCAGTTGACTGGGGGTGAGTGCTTGTATTGTCAACGCTCCGTCCATCATTTCCTTTGGTTTTTCTTTGATAGCCATAAGTTGGCAGGGTATGCTCAGACGTGAGTCCCTTGCTCACTTTGCCACTGGATTCAAGCAAGCCGGGCTGAAGAAGGCTGAAATGCCAGAAACCGGTCCTCGGTAGCTTGTTTCCGGTCCAGGGAAGGCATGGCTTGGCAGTTCGGGCTGGACTGTTCCCATGAGGCACAGGGTCAGACTGATTTGCATATGGCCATGTCTGAACTGGGGTGGCAGAGTGGGCTAAAGAACGGTGATGGATTAAACCCAGATCAGTTGACTGGGGTGAGTGCTTGTATTGTCAACCCTCCGTCCATCATTTCCTTTGGTTTTTCTTGGATCGCCATAAGTTGGCAGAGTATGCTCAGACGTGAGTCCCTTGCTCACTTTGCCACTGGATTCAAGCAAGCCGGGCTGAAGAAGGCTGAAATGCCAGAAACCGGTCCTCGGTAGCTTGTTTCCGGTCCAGGGAAGGCATGGCTTGGCAGTTCGGGCTGGACTGTTCCCATGAGGCACAGGGTCAGACTGATTTGCATATGGCCATGTCTGAACTGGGGTGGCAGAGTGGGCTAAAGAACCGTGATGGATTAAACCCAGATCAGTTGACTGGGGGTGAGTGCTTGTATTGTCAACGCTCCGTCCATCATTTCCTTTGGTTTTTCTTTGATCGCCATAAGTTGGCAGGGTATGCTCAGACGTGAGTCCCTTGCTCACTTTGCCACTGGATTCAAGCAAGCCGAGCTGAAGAAGGCTGAAATGCCAGGAACCGGTCCTCGGTAGCTTGTTTCCGGTCCAGGGAAGGCATGGCTTGGCAGTTCAGGCTGGACTGTTCCCATGAGGCACAGGGTCAGACTGATTTGCATATGGCCATGTCTGAACTGGGGTGGCAGAGTGGGCTGAAGAACGGTGATGGATTAAACCCAGATCAGTTGACTGGGGGTGAGTGCTTGTATTGTCATCGCTCCGTCCATCATTTCCTTTGGTTTTTCTTTGATCGCCATAAGTTGGCAGGGTATGCTCACATGTGAGTCCCTTGCTCACTTTGCCACTGGATTCAAGCAAGCCGGGCTGAAGAAGGCTGAAATGCCAGAAACGGCCCTTGGTAGCTTGTTTCCGGTCCAGGGAAGGCATGGCTTGGCAGTTCGGGCTGGACTGTTCCCATGAGGCACAGGGTCAGACTGATTTGCATATGGCCATGTCTGAACTGGGGTGGCAGAGTGGGCTAAAGAACGGTGATGGATTAAACCCAAATCAGTTGACTGGGGGTGAGTGCTTGTATTGTCAACGCTCCGTCCATCATTTCCTTTGGTTTTTCTTTGATCGCCATAAGTTGGCAGGGTATGCTCAGACGTGAGTCCCTTGCTCACTTTGCCACTGGATTCAAGCAAGCCGGGCTGAAGAAGGCTGAAATGCCAGAAACCGGTCCTCGGTAGCTTGTTTCCGGTCCAGGGAAGGCATGGCTTTGCAGTTCGGGCTGGACTGTTCCCATGAGGCACAGGGTCAGACTGATTTGCATATGGCCATGCCTGAACTGGGGTGGCAGAGTGGGCTAAAGAACGGTGATGGATTAAACCCAGATCAGTTGACTGGGGGTCAGTGCTTGTATTGTCAACGCTCCATCCATCATTTCCTTTGGTTTTTCTTTGATCGCCATAAGTTTGCAGGATATGCTCAGACGTGAGTCCCTTGCTCACTTTGCCACTGGATTCAAGCAAGCCGGGCTGAAGAAGGCTGAAATGCCAGAAACCGGTCCTCGGTAGCTTGTTTCAGGTCCAGGGAAGGCATGGCTTGGCAGTTCAGGCTGGACTGTTCTCATGAGGCACAGGGTCAGACTGATTTGCATATTGCCATGTCTGAACAGGGGTGGCAGAGTGGGCTAAAGAACGGTGATGGATTAAACCCAGATCAGTTGACTGGGGGTGAGTGCTTGTATTGTCAACGCTCCGTCCATCATTTTCTTTGGTTTTTCTTTGATCGCCATAAGTTGGCAGGGTATGCTCAGACGTGAGTCCCTTGCTCACTTTGCCACTGGATTCAAGCAAGCCGGGCTGAAGAAGGCTGAAATGCCAGAAACCGGTCCTCGGTAGCTTGTTTCCGGTCCAGGAAAGGCATGGCTTGGCAGTTCGGGCTGGACTGTTCCCATGTGGCACAGGGTCAGACTGATTTGCATATGGCCATGTCTGAACTGGGGTGGCAGAGTGGGCTAAAGAACGGTGATGGATTAAACCCAGATCAGTTGACTGGGGTGAGTGCTTGTATTGTCAACGCTCCGTTTATCATTTCCTTTGGTTTTTCTTTGATCGCCATAAGTTGGCAGGGTATGCTCAGACGTGAGTCCCTTGCTCACTTTGCCACTGGTTTCAAGCAAGCCGGGCTGAAGAAGGCTGAAATGCCAGAAACCGGTCCTCGGTAGCTTGTTTCCGGTCCAGGGAAGGCATGGCTTGGCAGTTCGGGCTGGACTGTTCTCATGAGGCACAGGGTCAGACTGATTTGCATATGGCCATGTCTGAACTGGGGTGGCAGAGTGGGCTAAAGAACGGTGATGGACTAAACCCAGATCAGTTGACTGGTGGTGAGTGCTTGTATTGTCAACGCTCCGTCCATCATTTCCTTTGGTTTTTCTTTGATCGCCATAAGTTGGCAGGGTATGCTCAGACGTGAGTCCCTTGCTCACTTTGCCACTGGATTCAAGCAAGCCGGGCTGAAGAAGGCTGAAATGCCAGAAACCGGTCCTCGGTAGCTTGTTTCCGGTCCAGGAAAGGCATGGCTTGGCAGTTCGGGCTGGACTGTTCTCATGAGGCACAGGGTCAGACTGATTTGCATATGGCCATGTCTGAACTGGGGTGGCAGAGTGGGCTAAAGAACGGTGATGGACTAAACCCAGATCAGTTGACTGGGGGTGAGTGCTTGTATTGTCAACGCTCCGTCCATCATTTCCTTTGGTTTTTCTTTGATCGCCATAAATTGGCAGGGTATGCTCAGACGTGAGTCCCTTGCTCACTTTTCCACTGGATTCAAGCAAGCCGGGCTGAAGAAGGCTGAAATGCCAGAAACCGGTCGTCGGTAGCTTGTTTCCGGTCCAGGGAAGGCATGGCTTGGCAGTTCGGGCTGGACTGTTCCCATGAGGCACAGGGTCAGACTGATTTGCATATGGCCATGTCTGAACTGGGGTGGCAGAGTGGGCTAAAGAACGGTGATGGATTAAATCCAGATCAGTTGACTGGGGGTGAGTGCTTGTATTGTCAACGCTCCGTCCATCATTTCCTTTGGTTTTTCTTTGATCGCCATAAGTTGGCAGGGTATGCTCAGACGTGAGTCCCTTGCTCACTTTGCCACTGGATTCAAGCAAGCGGGGCTGAAGAAGGCTGAAATGCCAGAAACCGGTCCTCAGTAGCTTGTTTCCGGTCCAGGGAAGGCATGGATTGGCAGTTCGGGCTGGACTGTTCCCATGAGACACATGGTCAGACTGATTTGCATATGGCCATGTCTGAACTGGAGTGGCAGAGTGGGCTAAAGAACGGTGATGGATTAAACCCGGATCAGTTGACTGGGGGTGAGTGCTTGTATTGTCAACGCTCCGTCCATCATTTCCTTTGGTTTTTCTTTGATCGCTATAAGTTGGCAGGGTATGCTCAGATGTGAGTCCCTTGCTCACTTTGCCACTGGATTCAAGCAAGCCGGGCTGAAGAAGGCTGAAATGCCAGAAACCGGTCCTCGGTAGCTTGTTTCCGGTCCAGGGAAGGCATGGCTTGGCAGTTCGGGCTGGACTGTTCCCATGAGGCACAGGGTCAGACTAATTTGCATATGGCTATGTCTGAACTGGGGTGGCAGAGTGGGCTAAAGAACGGTGATGGATTAAACCCAGATCAGTTGACTGGGGGTGAGTGCTTGTATTGTCAACGCTCCGTCCATCATTTCCTTTGGTTTTTCTTGGATCGCCATAAGTTGGCAGGGTATGCTCAGACGTGAGTCCCTTGCTCACTTTGCCACTGGATTCAAGCAAGCCGGGCTGAAGAAGGCTGAAATGCCAGAAACCGGTCCTCGGTAGCTTGTTTCAGGTCCAGGGAAGACATGGCTTGGCAGTTCGGGCTGGACTGTTCCCATGAGGCACAGGGTCAGACTGATTTGCATATGGCCATGTCTGAACTGGGGTGGCAGAGTGAGCTAAAGAACGGTGATGGATTAAACCCAGATCAGTTGATTGGGGGTGAGTGCTTGTATTGTCAACGCTCTGTCCATCATTTCCTTTGGTTTTTCTTGGATCACCATAAGTTGGCAGGGTATGCTCAGACGTGAGTCCCTTGCTCACTTTGCCACTGGATTCAAGCAAGCCGGGCTGAAGAAGGCTGAAATGCCAGAAACCGGTCCTCGGTAGCTTGTTTCAGGTACAGGGAAGACATGGCTTGGCAGTTCGGGCTGGACTGTTCCCATGAGGCACAGGGTCAGACTGATTTGCATATGGCCATGTCTGAACTGGGGTGGCAGAGTGAGCTAAAGAACAGTGATGGATTAAACCCAGATCAGTTGACTGGGGGTGAGTGCTTGTATTGTCAATGCTCCGTCCATCATTTCCTTTGGTTATACATTCATCCCAGTACAGAGAACTGGGCCTAAATCCATCATTTTTTTTGCTCACCACACCACTCCAGTTCAGACATGGCCATATGCAAATCAGCCTTGACCCTGTGCCTCATGGGAACAGTCCAGCCCGAACTGCCAAGCCATGTCTTACCTGGACCGGAATCAAGCATCCTAGGACCGGTTTCTGGCTATCAGCTGTCTTCAGCCAGGATAGCTTGACTCCAGTGGCGTGGAGAGCACGGGACTCACATCTGAGCATACCCATCCCACTAGGGGTGACAAATGCAAAAACAACAGAATGCAGAACAATGTCATACATTCATCCCAGTACAGAGATCTGGGCCTATATCCATCGTTTTTCTGCTCACCACACCTCTCCAGTTCAGACATGGCCATATGCAAATCAGCCTTGACCCTGTGCCTCATGGGAACAGTACAGCCCGAACTGCCAAGCCATGTCTTCCCTGGACCAGAATCAAGCAACCTAGGACCGGTTTCTGGCTATCAGCCATCTTCAGCCAGGATAGCTTGACTCCAGTGGCGTGGAGAGCACGGAACTCACGTCTGAGCATACCCGTCCCACTCGGGGTGAAAAATGTAAAAACAACAGTTGATGGACAGAATGCAGAACAATGTCATACATTCATCCCAGTACAGAGATCTGGGCCTAAATCCATCGTTTTTTTGCTCACCACACCACTCCAGTTCAGACATGGCCATATGCAAATCAGCCTTGACCCTGTGCCTCATGGGAGCAGTCCAGCCCGAACTGCCAAGCCATGTCTTCCCTGGACCGGAATCAAGCATCCTAGGACCGGTTTCTGGCTATCAGCCGTCTTCGGCCAGGATAGCTTGACTCCAGTGGCGTGGAGAGCACGGGACTCACGTCTGAGCATACCCGTCCCACTCGGGGTGACAAATGCAAAAACAACAGTTGATCACCACCTCCTTTTGTACCCTTTTGTTCGCCATAAGTTGGCAGGGTATGCTCAGACGTGGGTCCCTTGCTCACTTTGACACTGGATTCAAGCAAGCCAGTCTGAATACGACTGAAATGCCAGAAACCGGTCCTCGGAAGTTTGTTTACGGTCCAGGGAAGGCATGGCTTGGCAGTTCGGGCTGGACTGTTCCCATGAGGCACAGGGTCAGACTGATTTGCATATGGCCATGTCTGAACTGGGGTGGCGGAGTGAGCTAAAGAATGGTGATGGATTAAACCCAGATCAGTTGACTGGGGGTGAGTGTTTGATTTGCTCTAACGCTCTATCCATCATCCCCTTTTGTATCGCTTTGTTCGCCCTAAGTTGGCAGGGTATGCTCAGACGTGAGTCCCTTGCTCACTTTGCCACTGGATTCAGGATAGCCTGGCTGATGAGGGTTATGAACCGGAAACGGTCCCAGGATGCTTGTTTCCGGTCCAGGGAAGCCATGGCTTGGCAGTTCGGGCTGGACTGTTCCCATGAGGCACAGGTTCAGACTGATTTGCATATGGCCATGTCTGAACCGGGATGGCGGAGTGAGCTAAAGAATGGTGATGGATTAAACCCAGATCAGTTGACTGGGGGTGAGTGTTTGATTTGCTCAAACGCTCCGTCCATCATCCCCTTTTGTATCGCTTTGTTCGCCCTAAATTAGCGGGGTATGCTCAGACGTGAGTCCCTTGCTCACTTTGCTACTGGATTCAAGATAGCCTGGCTGATGAGGGTTATGAACCCGAAACCGGTCCCAGGATTCTTGCTTCCGGCCCAGGGAAGACATGGCTTTGCAGTTCGGGCAGGACTGTTCCCATGAGGCACAGGGTCAGACTGATTTGCATATGGCCATGTCTGAACTGGGGTAACGGAGTGAGCTAAAGAATGGTGATGTATTAAACCCAGATCAGTTGACTAGGGGTGAGTGTTTGATTGGTTCAGATGCTCCGTCCATCACCACCCCCCTTTGTAACACTTTGTTCGCCATAAGTTGGCTGGGTATGCTCAGACGTGAGTCCCTTGCTCACTTTGCCACTGGATTCAAGCAAGCCGGGCTGAAGATGGCTGAAATGCCAGAAACCGGTCCTCGGAAGCTTGTTTCCGGTCCAGGGAAGGCATGGCTTGGCAGTTCGGGCTGGACTGTTCCGATGAGGCACGGGGTCAGACTGATTTGCATATGGCCATGTCTGAACTGGGGTGGCAGAGTGGGCTAAAGAACGATGATGGATTAAACCCAGATCTGTTGACTGAGTGTGAGTGTTTGATTGGTTCAGATGCTCCGTCCATCACCACCCCCTTTTGTACCACTTTGTTCACCATAAGTTGGCAGGGTATGCTCAGACGTGAGTCCCTTGCTCACTTTGCCACTGGATTCAAGCAAGCCGGGCTGAAGATGGCTGAAATGCCAGAAACCGTTCCTCGGAAGCTTGTTTCCGGTCCAGGGAAGGTATTGCTTGGCAGTTCGGGCTGGACTGTTCCCGTGAGGCACAGGGTCAGATTGATTTGCATATGGCCATGTCTGAACTGGGAGGGCAGAGTGGGCTAAAGAACGGTGATGGATTAAACCCAGATCTGTTGACTGGGTGTGAGTGTTTGATTGGTTCAGATGCTCCGTCCATCACCACCCCCTTTTGTACCACTTTGTTTGCCATAAGTTGGCAGGGTATGCTCAGACGTGGGTCCCTTGCTCACTTTGCCACTGGATTCAAGCAAGCCGGGCTGAAGACCGCTGAAATGCCAGAAACCGGTCCTCGGAAGCTTGTTTCCGGGCCAGGGAAGGCATGGCTTGGCAGTTTGGGCTGGACTGTTCCCATGAGGCACAGGGTCAGACTGATTTGCATATGGCAATGTCTGAACTGGGGTGGCAGAGTGGGCTAAAGAACGGTGATGGATTAAACCCAGATCTGTTGACTGGGTGTGAGTGTTTGATTGGTTCAGATGCTCCGTCCATCACCACCCCCTTTTGTTCCACTTTGTTCACCATAAGTTGGCAGGGTATGCTCAGACGTGAGTCTGTTGCTCACTTTGCCACTGGAATCAAGCAAGCCGGGCTGAAGATGGCAGAAATGCCAGAAACCGGTCCTCGGAAGCTTGTTTCCGGTCCAGGGAAGGCATGGCTTGGCAGTTCGGGCTGGACTGTTCCCATGAGGCACAGGGTCAGACTGATTTGCATATGGCCATGTCTGAACTGGGGTGGCAGAGTGGGCTAAAGAACGGTGATGGATTAAACCCAGATCTGTTGCCTGGGTGTGAGTGTTTGATTGGTTCAGATGCTCCGTCCATCACCACCCCCTTTTGTACCACTTAAATCGACAAATGCAGCGTATAAGCTTCCTTTGCCTAGGGTCACCGTTTTCCAGTAGAGAAGGGTGAAGCGAAATACTTGGTCAATGGTGCTCGTGGACTCCCTAAAACCCGCCTGGAAGGGGGACAATATACTATTGTCTACTATCCATAGTAAAACCTTGTTTAAAATCATCCTACCTACATTTTTTTGGATGGCATCAATCAAGCTAATGGGTCTATAATTCCCAGGGAGTGACCTTAGCCTTATTCTATAAATGTGTCAATGAACTCTGAGGCACATTTAATCCACTAGGGAGGGAGAGAATGAGCCAAAGTCCACTCTCTAGACTTTGCAATAGTAATTTCAAGAGACCAGTAATGAGTAACAGATAAAGCTATAGGCATGTGTGCCACTATGGACATGGTAAACTATGGCAAGGGTCTGTGGTTAACGAAAAACGCATGAGTCCAGGCATAAAATGTATGTAGTGGTGAACAACTTACCTGCCTAATAGGCACCTTGCTTATAGAAGAATCCAAAACACAAAAAAGTCATGTAGAAGAAAAAGAAGCCCAGTAATTGTACTGCCACTATGCTCCCCTAAGAGTAGCCAAACAGTTTCGAGAACAGAATTGGCTTCAAACTGGCAAGGCTGCATCCGATCTGCTGGCTAAGACCATCCATTGTTTCTAATTAGTCTGTATGTCCACGTTCCACCCCAGTGGGAGGCAAAGTTCAAATGTTTTTTCATCAGTACCAAAGTATCATTTCAGATTCTTGGGCTCTGAGGATTGTGCAGGATCGAATTCTCCTCTCTTCATCCATGTTCTAGTGTAGTAAGAATACCTTGGACTTGATCTGTAGAAAAAGAAGTCACTGTTCAGAAGGGAATGCAGTAATTGTTGAACAAAACAGCCATTGTTCTAGTACCACAGGAGGGGTGGAATCTGGAGTCTATTCCTATGTTTTTCTGGTTAACATAAAGTGTATTTGTAAAGCACACGCTCAACCAAGGGTATCTTGGTGCTGAATAACAGGTGTTTATTGCTACCCAACTCAATGCTATTCATTCTCTCGACCTCAGAATGATAAATGCCAAATGGACCTACTGGGATTTGAATCTGTGACCATGAGGTTGAACACAGGCCCCTACAGTGGATGCATTAGTCCACTAAGCCTCCACACCGAGCCCTTATGTTGATTTTGGGAGTTTTCAGATTTATTATCAGATTGAAGGGATTGAATCAATTCATCCACCTCTAGATGGGCACACTGAAGAATATAATCCCATTATTTCTGCCGTAGGAAGTTTTTTAAAGCACTAGATCTGAAAGATGCATATTTCTACGTTTTAATCTGGCAAGTTCATTGAACATTTCTACAGTTTGAAGTTATGTTATCCAGTTTGCAGTCTGATGTTCTCCCATTTGGACTGAAATTAGCTTGGAGTGTCTTCTCCAAGGCCTTGTCTCCAGTGATTGCAGTATTTCACAACAATGGCAGGAGCCTCCGCTGTTGTCTGGATGAGTTACAGATCCATGAACAACCACATTGAGGACATTAGTGCATGTACAGAGAGTTTTCCGCTGTTGAACTCTTTGGAATTCCTGGTCAACTAAACCAAGTTCAACTCTCTTCAGATTTTACAATTTAGCAGACCTCCCTTTCAGATGAATATGGGAATGAGACCCTTTCCCTTCGGATTGTGCCAATTTGATTCACGATCATGTGCCATCTCTCCTGCTCAGGTTGGAGGCGTTAGCCAGTAGATGGATACAGTTCTAAGGAGATGTGCTGAGTAGAGGGTTCCTACAGGGAAACTTTCTTATTTCAGGGAGAGTCTCTAATCCCCAGTGTTGTCTCCTTTTTGTAAACCTCCATTGTGTTTGTTGTTCCTTGGGCTAGATTGCCCCTGGGTCCAGCGTCTATTGAGATCCTCCATTGTTGGGGCCCATTATCACATCAATATGGCAGCAGTATTCCAATACTGGAGGACATTTTGCAGGACATGCAATGTTGGCTGGCTCCTTCTCACCTAGAGAGGGGGTTTCCTCTTCTGTCTCCAAATCCAGTTTGAGCTACATTTGGGATTCAATTGTGTAAGCCAAATGGCTTAGTGAAAAAGAGAATGAGAAATGGTTATTCTATTGAAAGGAGGTGAGTACTCTCCTCAAGCCCTAGTCTTTCAGTAGTTTTGCCCTGAGAAAAGCACTTCTGTTGTTGACTAACAATGCTTCAACCAAAGCATATGAGAATTGTCAGGGAGGTACAGGGTTCAAGAATCTGGTAGTTGTGGCTTTCCAAGACAGTGTTCTGCGTAGAAAAGAATCTCTTGTCTCTAAGAGCAGTACACATAATTAGGACCAACACTTTTTTTCAGTGGATTTGTTTTGTTAAGTTGCGTGATCTACTCATCTCCGCATCTACGTTTTTCTCAGGAAATTTAAACAGGTGTGTGTCACTTTTGACATTCATTTGATAGATCTGTGGATGCTCACAGTTTTCAGCTCCCAATGTTCTACTCCAAGTACCAGGTGGAAGGATCATAGAGAATTTATGTTTCTGTAATTCTCAGACTGTTGGCCATTCATTTGAGATTGGTACAAGTATCTTCCTTTTGGCTTTGGAAGTAATGTTTTTCACACTGGGTCGCTGGATGTTAATCGAACCAGAATGAATTCTTCCAGTGTGCCTATGGCCGCTCTGCTGAATTACCCTCTCATTGTTCTCTCTTCAGAGAATGTGGTGTAGTGGTTGGATTGAAGGGCTTAGAAGGCTTGGCATTTCACACAATTTTGCTTTCTCTGTTCAAGCTTCTAGACCACTTGGCAGCCTACGACCATCATACGTGGTGAGACGTTAGATAAGTGGTTCCTTGGGAGTGTGATGCAGGAATGATTTAGCATTTTCTGACAGATGATTTAGAGTTGAGGTTGTCTCCATCTACCCTTGGAGTTCATGGGACTGTCATTAGAGCTTCTAGAGCCGGGATCTTCAACAGGTTGATTGCAAGGTACCACTAGCTTGGAGGGTGCCTCTGAGAAGGACGCACATAATTGTTGGTTAAATAATATACTACTCCGCTTATTTGAAGGCAGCACTTGTGTGCTCAGTTCTGTGAGGTGGGAATTTGACACTGCAATTCAGCCCAAACTCTTCTCAAACATTATTTCTTTCTTGTTTGTTCTTCCTATCTCTACTAATTCCTTTTGATTTCTCTTTTCTTTAAATCATTTTCTCCGTAGCTTCATATTTCTTTTGTTTTTTTCTTCTCATTCTTTCTCTTTGTTGTTAATCTCTCCTTTATTGCTTTCTCTCATTCCTCCCATTCTTTCATTCCTTTCCCTTTCTTCTTTCCCCATTTATTTATTGTTCTGCTTCATTATTTCTTTCTTTGCTTCTGCTTTACCTTCTTCTGTTTCTTTCGTGGTAGTCTTGTCAGGATGGCGCATACCCTGGTATTATGCTTGCACTGTCATAGTACTGTTAGTTCACAGCATTTTATCATTACTGCTGTGTAAGACTGACATCAATCCATGCACATACTCACTCATCAGTTCACTCATCCATTCACCCAGGCACCCACACATTCCCTCACTCATAAATTATCCATCCACTCTGTAATCACTTGTTCATCCAGGTACTCTCTCATCCGTCCAGCTGCTCACTCAGTCTCATATTACAATATTAATAATTCCAGATTTGTAAAGTGCAACTTATCACCCGTAGGGGTATCCAGGCACTGGGGACCATCGGGGAGATTAAGTGAGATATTGCCCAAAGTCACATGAGGCTGCGCTGAGCTTCCGCCGGCAATCAAACCGTAAGCCCTGTGCTCTGGAGTGAGCCGCTCTAGCCTCTACGCCACACCTCTCCCACTCACCCATCCACAGAATCTCTCCAATTAATGAAGAATTGCCAGCTCAGCCCCTTATGTCAGTGCACTTATTCTGTAGCTCTTATGCTGTATGGTTTTTGTTTAGACTCAAAAGCTCTTCTTCCCACACCACATTATTAAACTATGATGTTTTTGCAAAATTTTAGCTTTGATCATTTCTTTTAATGTATCTTTTAATAATTTGCTATCATGCTCAAAGACTTCAATCGCGTTCGCCAAAGAAAGCTAAACTAGGTATTGTGATCTGCAAAATTCTTTGCTAAATTGGATGAATACATCTATTACCAATAACCCTTTTTACAACATCTGCCAGTTATTTTTAAAAATAGAAAGTAGCACAATTGCATGCTTCATATTGGTATTTATAATTCTTTCTCTGTTACCTCCTGTGTGCCCTTTTCAAATAATCTATCATCCTATAACAGGTTGTATCTTATTATCTAATCAGAGTTGTTTTAATGTAGAATTTTAGGATCCTTCAAACTAAGGTGCAAAATCAGCTTAAAGTGCTTTAGAGGAGAGCCTGGAAATCTAATGGCATTTTAGTACCTTTTCACAAACTTCTACTAATATTTCTACAGAGTTGGTAAGGGCCACCCTTCATGACAGAAGGAGTACATTAAGGTTTAGGATCTATTGCAAAAATCACAGTGGGACTCCAAAATGATATATTTTTCTACGTGAACTAGTCAGTTTTTCTTCACTACTTAGGTCACACCGTTGCCTCACCCTGCTGCCATTGCAGCGTTGTGGATGATCTTTGCCGCATTGAGGATGAACTTTGCCTTTGCCAGGTCCCAGAGCCGGTGCTGTGGCCTTGGCTGGTGTCCTGTGGTCCTGTGGGGCGACCGCCAGCTGGGCTTTGCTGGAATTTGCTTTCCCGACGTAGGGACTGGATCATTCCACCCTATCCCCTCCCCCTCCCACCCCTCCCACCCCCACTCTGGAGGACTGCTGCCCTTCCAGAAAGTTCTGTCAGGCCCTCTTGGAACTGTTTTCTTCCTCTCACATTACAGATGCCCCGCTGGCTGAAATACTTTGCTACCTAGCATAGCCCCCTCCTGCTGTGCTCCGGCAGCAGTTCATTTGCATCGGTGAGCCCCTCCCCTTCTTTGTTTGTCTTAAGCTTGGCCTGTTGCCCACTGGGGTCATCCTGCCCTTCTCTGCAGCCACAGTATAGGTCCTTGGATCAGTGAGGGTCAGTTGGAATTGAGACATTGCATGCACTGACCTCTGCTTTATTACCGCTACTCCTGTTGGTGGCTCTGCTTGCAGACCCCCTGTTTCTACGTATGGACCTACAGGCATTCTTTGATGCACTTCCTACCTTGGGCCACACTGAGGCCCATGTTTGTTGACTCTTCAAGCTGTTCTGGGGTGGGTCTTAGTCCCCCACTAACACCATTGATTCACAAGAGGGAGGAACCCTCCTGGTTGCACAAAGGCAGCAACAGACTCCTACAGTGCGGAATGCATACAGGTTTGTCCGTCCGCAGCCGGACAAGGCTGTGCTGGGTCACCTCTCTTGGCCCTTTGCCTCGGGACATTGCGCCCTTGTGATAACTCTGCTGCAAAAATCCCAACAGCATTGATTGCGGTAAGAGCATGGGGAAAAGGAAGTTGATTATGCCGGCTGCAACCATCACCAGTTTTTTTACCACTGCTATTGGGGCAATTAATAGTGAAGTTGAGTGCGTGGTGGAGATGTTGGGGCCACAAAGAAAGCTCTGCAAATCAGCCCTTTGGAAGGAGGCACCAGTGTTCCACAACTTCCGTGTCTGGCTGGTAATGACACAAACTCTGTGGAAATCGTGAATTCATGTGTTTTCAATGGTGACTTGGAGATTTAATCTAATGACAGTCAGAATACTCAGATGAAGCCACCAGTTCACTGCCCCCAAAGAAGGCCAAAGGGAGTAATAATCCTCCTCTAAAACTAAAGTTGCCCCCAGTTTTGAAGAAATCAATCCTTTGCAGGTAGGGACACTGTGCAATTTTCTCAGGCTGAGCCAGTTAAAGAAACCGTCAACGAAATCTTGATACACATCAAGTTTGCAGATATTTCAGATACAACTTTAAAAACGTACTTTAATCTAGTGCTAGCCATTCTAAATAGTATTGAACCGCCCTTGAAATTTTTATCGGGTAAAGCTTAGGCAATTTGTTGGGCAAATCTGAAAAACCGTCGGAACTAAATCAAAAAGATCACAGTTACAAACTGGTAATGTAAAACAAGGCAGACTACGTGAGGGTGGCCATCAAGATAACAAGAAGGGAAATAGTATCGCTTTAAAATATTTCGATCATTCTGCACACATCATTTCAGCAGGGGAATGAATTGTCTGTGGCGCAAACATGCGCTCAGCGAGGAACTGGATCGAGGCCTGATTCAATATTAGAAGAAGGAATTACGAGTGTAGGTCAACAGGCAGTTCGATCCAGTTCACAAAGAATCCTGAAGCTTCCGCCCAAAGCAACTCCGTTGGTAATTATTTAAAAAAATGTCCCACCCCAGTCCCCAGCCCCATGATGAAGACCCACAACAATTACAAAATAAGGTTGTACATGGAATACAAAAATCTGCATATTGTCATAGTTGTGAGGAGTTGTTTAGGAGTTTAAATAATAAACAGAGAGTATCCTGGGTTGGCTCCCAACCAAAGGAGGATCCTGGAGACTGCATTGTTGTCAATTTTAGAAATAAGTTTATGGCAGATTTTCTTTTGGAAAGACTGTAAGACCGTGCTCGTTAAGGGACGGGATTAGGGCAGTACCCCTGGGTCATTTTTATAAACCAAGCAAACAAGTTCCTTCCATGTTACGTTCCACTCACGGAGGTGCCCTGGAGTTATTTGCCATCCCGACCTACAATTGCTTCTCTCCTTTGGAACACATTGATTGACTGCAAACCCAGAGGATACCCACTGCTCAGGAACTCGCAAGAAAGGACACAACGATATTTATTCAGAAAGATGCACTCTCTCCCTCAGTTTGTTCTAATATGGAAGCAGACATTACAATCACACCGAGAAAGTGAGGGACAAACATGTGACACTTGATCATAAAAAAATGGCAGTGCAGGTGACACAGGACGGACTGAACCAAAGGCTAATAATCTTATTTTGGAATGTGGCTGGGCTTGCAAGCAGGGTGAGAAATGATGATTGGCTAGATTTTATAAAGGACTATGATATTGTCTGTCTTCAAGAAACCTGGGCCTGTGACGTAATACATATTGATGGGTTTACTTCTATCCATTCTCCAGCCGCTCACTCGTTGGGAGGCACACAGTGGTTTGCTTACTTTAATGGCAACCACCATGGATATTCAACTATGGTATGCAGTTCCTTTAAAAGAGAGAAGAAGAGGAAGAGGCCTGGTCGGTCTAACACCCTAACCCTATAGTGGAGACAGAGTGTCTCCCACTTTGGGATTTAGTGCCCTCACACACCCAGTTGGGTGTCATGCTTCATCATATTGCATGCTCCTCGTTAGGCCGGCGCTGCAACGCCTGATGGGGGGCTCTTTATCGGAGTTATTTTCGTCTCAAGCCGTTAGTTGCAGTGTGGGTATGGGGCCCTGTAGTGTAGATGTGAGTGCAAGGTGTTAGGGAGTTGTGCAGAAAGGGCTAAAATGGGGCACAGTGGCACTTCAAATTAATTTTTAATCAGCGAGCTCACTGGTCCCAATTAAGATTGGAAAGGTATGCCACCACTGGGATAATGGACAGTGGTGGCTACGTAATAGCGGTCCACATGTTTCTTTGTGTCTGGAGGATCACATGGCAATTCTTCAGGACCAACGGCTAGATGTAGGTAATTTAGATTTACAGATTCGAAAATACCGAATTTTACCGATTCAGTATTTTCAAATCGGTAAATGCAATGTAGGTAATTATTCGGTAAAAAATACAGAATCAGTAAGATTCGGTATTTACCGAATCGGTAATTACCGACTCGGTATTTGCCGTTCATTCCCATGGGCCTGGAGGCCCATAGCAATGAATGTCAATTACCGAATCGGTAATTACCGATTTGGTAAAATTGGTAAAAAGTCAAGGGTGACAGGGTTTCACTTTGACACCCTGCTGCACCCCTGATTAGTACTTGTGTGCACATGTTGCACACATACATGCCCTAAGGGCATGTATGTCTGTCACATGGCACAGGTGTAAATGCACATATTTGCATTTACATAGGAATTCGTTATTTACCACCAACTAATAGTTGGTGGTAAATAAAGAATCCTTAAAGCCCTGAAGCACTGTTGAAAGTGCTTCCTACATCTCATTTACCGATTCGGTAAATACCGAATCGGTAAATTATGATTCAGTAAATACCGAATCGATAAATACCGATTCGTTATTTACCGAATCGTTAAAATAGCCTCCTACATAGGGAAAGGCTTTTCGGCCGTTACCGACCGGTAAAAGCCTACCTACATCTGGCCCCAAATGTATACTATCTACACAGTGGTTGGTTCCAGTGTTAGTGTCAAGTGTAAACCAAGCACTAAAGAAACCTAGCAATAAGGTATCTCATTAGTAGACCAACCTAAAACAGAAGCGAAAACAACATAAAACATAAGGAACAACATTAAGAGCCGCATCTGGAGAGATAATATCCAGATTTACAAGCTCAGGTGGTTAGTCGAACTCATAAGTGGTAAGCTCTGTGAAAAGGAAGAAACAATGTGGCAATATATATAATGCCTTATGAATAAAACCTAGGCCTGTTCAGGGTGGAAAGAGCTCACTGCACCGCAAAAAGAGAAGACATTGTATATGACTAGATCCGGCTTTTGGAGCTGGTCTTTAACAAGTACTTGGCTAGCACACAAGTTGCTCTTGAAGGGGATTGAGCAGCATTCGGTGCTACCTCAAACATTACCTAAGTGACCAAACAGTTAAAGGCTCCTTTGTGACCACCAGAATAACTAAATAAGAAGTATAATATAGAAACTCAGTGCCTCTTATTGACTGGCCTCAATGCAGTGATTACTGAAATAGAAAAGTGAGGTAAAATATTCAGATTCTTTCCTGGGCTTTCAAAGGAATTCTTGGGCAAGTGTATGCAAGTTTGCTGGAATGATTTACTCAAAAAACATAGCTTGAGGTATCTTCACTAATCACGCTGTTCAAACTAACAATTATCATGATGAAAGTGAGTGGCGGATCCTTACAAAATTGTAAGTGAAATACAGTTTTAGACTGTATCATCCGGTAAGGGATAAAGGTATCTAATGCATACACTTCTTAAATCAGGCACATCTACTCTCACTTGAAACAAGTTTCACGTTAGATATTTTTTTTATAGTTTATCACTGGTTGCCGCTGACTAATTTCTGCCCAGATCGAGGACATTAAGAGTGATAAGGCAAGTCTGATCATTACTGTAAGAATCTGGACATGCTTTGCAGATTCTAGAGCAATACAACAAATCCGAACATGCAGTTAGGATTAATGAGCGTGGATGCAAATCTGTACACGTAGTCAAGATTTCTGGATAATTTTGCAAAGGTGGGTGTGCATGCACGATTTCTGAGTGATGGTGCCAATATCAGAATTTACCAATTATTACTGAGTGATTGTGAAACTCTGGCAGTACACTAAGATTCGTGGTTGATGGTGCAAATCTGAATATGCACTAATGGTTGTTGAGTAATGGCACAAATGTGTCAAGGAAGCCAAGATTTTTAAGTGATGGTAAAAATCTGGGCTGGCCCTCAAGAATTCTATGGGTAGATCTAACCATGCACTCAGGATTGAGAGATAGTGCAAACCTTATGGCAAATCTCAACATGCAGTTATGAGTAATGAGCAATAGTGCAAATACCAACATCTTCTCTATTACTTTTATTATGTGTACAGCAGTGAAGGTTCCATATATCCTGTTGACTCAATTCCAGTCTCACCCTGCCACACAAAAAACACACACAAACTTGATAATTAATGCAAAACCACTTTCAATTAGAAAATTGCCATATCTTTGTGTTTTGCCTGTGACTGTTTTTCCATGAAGGTAGCAAATGATCCTATATGTAATGGTATTTTGATGGACACAATGTTGAATCCTGACTTTGTGTTAATCTTTTTGTTCTAATGGTGGCTCCAGGAAAAAGGGTGCTTGATGTACAAAACGCTGATTACAAAATAGTGGTCACCAAGTGCGACCAATATATTTGTGGTTTAGACTGGGTCGCATTCCAAATTACCTCATGAATATTGAAGGTAGGTCACAAATTGCGACTCACCCTAATTGGATGGCGACCTGCTGGGATCAGAAGACTACCACATCTGTGATCGTATTTCAATAAACAAAACTTTTTTTTAATGTAGTCTGTTTTTCTTAGAGGAAACAGGACTGTGTTTTTAATTGAACGTTTACTTGTTTTAAAGTTGAAATTTAGCACCATACTCTACGCCCAAACAAACTTTTTTTTTTATTTGCAGAGGTAAGGGGTCATGTGGATCCCTTTCATTTTGTGAAAAGCTTATTACCCCAGTTCAGGAGTTTGCAAACATTCAATGTTTTGCGATCAGATTTAAATGGGAAAGTATAGATATCTCCTAAAGTATTGCTATTTTGCAGGAATGCCTACAACACGCCCCTTCCAAATTGTGATTCTTTTGCGGTTCCTTAGGGGCTACTAACATGTTTTAGGAGTGGGTAATACTTTACAGATCCTAAATTGGGTTTGTATTTATAAAACAAGCATGGGCAAGGCCAACTGGTCAGGCTTTGACCGCTAGCCTTTTAGTACTTCTTGTTTTGTTTTGTCATGGTTTTTGCAAAACTTTATTTTTCATGAAGCTGCTAGGCTCCTATTCTATAATCTAAAAAAGCAATGGCTGAAGTGTTTTTAAAAGTACTCTTTACCTTGGTGCACCTGGCACTAAAGGGAACTACATTGTGTTTGTATGGGCTCCTTGTGAAAGGGCAGCATGCTGTAACTCATAGTAAAGTCAGTCAATGGCTGAAGTGGGCTAACATTCCCCCTTGATGCATGCTGGAGTTAGTAGAAGAAAAATGTGAATGACCCAATCACTGACTAGTGTATGAAGTCTGGCTGAAACCCCTGTAAGTAACTATGTTATGTACATACTTTTAGTAAACTCAAAAGGATTTAGCCAACACAGATCTAAAAAAAGACATCAGCAAACCTCACCTTCGAGAAACAAGGGAAGAAATTAAGGAAGTGGGGCATACAAAAAAATGAAGCAAGGAAATAAAAAAGGAAGGAAGACAAAAATGAAGGAAGGGAGGGAGGCAAAAGGGAAAGGAATGAAGACAAAACGGAAGAAAGAAGGGAAGGAACGAAGGCAAAAAGAAGGAAGAGGAAAAGAAGTAAGGGCTCAATTACGATGACGATGAGACCGCCACCGACACCACAATACAATGGCGGGCGGTGCGTTGGCGGTCGGAAAAACCAACCGCCACCCATCTGATAGGCTCCTTTAGCCCGCCGGTGGGGCGGAGGGGCTTGTAATCCATAGGCGGTGCGTACCAGGCACCGCCATAGGGATTACGATGCTCCTTTCCACCCACCTGTTAAGGGCGGCCATGAACAGGCAGGCGGAAAGGGACTTACAGGGCCCGATATGAGCCCCCTTCCCCCTGGCCCTACGCTGTGGGCACTGGGGAGCACCTAAGGTGCCCCCCTACATATCCCCGCACCATGTGCCTGCCATGTAGTACAGGGATATGTAAAGTGTCCCATTTTTGCATTGCGGTGGGTGCTGCATCCAGCAGCACCTGCCACAATGCAAAATATAAGCATTGCGACCGCCGTGGTGTCGGTCGCAACATAATGCCTAGTGCGGGACTACTGACTAAGCATGGGCGGATTTTGCGGATCCACGATTCACGAATTTGCGGATTCACGGATCGTGGATCCGCAAAATCCGCGGATTTAGCGGATCTGCGGATTTGGGGGCGGGGCTTCCTCGAGTGTGTGGGCGGGGCCAAACGGACGGGGCTTCCATGCGAGCGCACATGCCTCTTGTGTGTATTAAAGGTCAGAGATCGATCAGAGCAGCAGATTAAGAGACAGAAGCCCCCTGGTCACAGGAACAGCACGGGGGTTGCGCTCGTGAAAGTCAAAGATGCAAATGCATCTGGGCAGCATCACAGCGGATTTTCGATGGTATATTTGTGAAGAAGGCACATCTGCCCAACGCTCACAATTTTTTTTGGGCTGATGAATGAGTCACTGCATTTGCACTTCAACTAGTTCCAGCGACCAAGTGTGTGTTACTATGCAATCGCGCCGAAGTGCGCAGGGGTCCCTGGAGTGAAATGGCCATCATAGTGGGTAAATGGCGGGAAGACGGTGCACACCTCGAGTGTGTGGGCGGGGCCAAACGGACGGGGGCGCTCACGATTATTTTTGGGCTGATGAATGAGTCACTGAATTTAAGCTTCAACTAGTGCCAGGACCGTCGTGCCAGAATGAACCCTGCCCTTCATATTTATTCAAGAAGAAGACACCATGTAAATAATTTACGATGGCGCCGGCAAGCTGCCAGCGCCATCCTGCAAAAGTTACTTAATTAGCTTCAACAGGAAGCTCCAACTGATAAAATAAAGCAGGCGCTCGAGCCCCTGCTTTATCTTATCTGTTAGAGCTTCCTGTCGAAGCTAATTAAGTAACCATTTGAGGATGGCGTTGGCAGCTTGCCGGCGCCATCGTAAATTATTTACATGGGGCTTGAACTTTTGACCGCAAAATCCGCTCCGATCGCGGATTGCGGATTCTCGGTAAATTCGCGAGAGTTCGCGGATCGCGGATTTACCGAAAATCCGAAAAATCCGCGATCGGAGCGGATTTTGCGCTCATGCTTACTACTGACAGCCTGTCGGACAGTCCAGTCCACGAAAGGGTGGCGGACGGACGAAAGTCCGCCTGCCATTTTAATCAGGCCTTAAGTCAAGGATAAAAGAAAGGAAGAAAGAAATACAGAGAGAAAAGAGGGCAAAAAATAAAAAAGAAGGAAAGAAGGCAACAGAGAGGAAAGAAAGGAATAAACAAGGTAAAAAGAAAAAGGAAAGTAGTGAAGAAATAAAGAACTAAAGAAAGAAGGCAAAAAGAAAGAAGGAAAGAAAAAAGCAAAGAAGGAAAAAGAAAAAAGAAGGCAAAAAGAAAAATAAGTCAACAAAAATGTTAGAAGGCAAAAAAAAGAAAGGAAGAAAAAGGAAAGAAGGCAAAACTGAAAGAAAGCAGACAAAAAATAAGTGAGAAGGGATGAAGGTAACAAAGAAAGAAAGCAGGAACAAAGAAAGAGAAACTAAAGAAGACAAGAAATAAAGGTGAAACAAGGAAAGGAAGCAAGAAAAGGATTGAAGGCAAAAAAGAAAGTAAGAAGAAGTAAAGTAGACAAAAAAGGAGTAAAGAAGGCAAAAGAAAGAAAGAAAGAAAAAGAAGACATGGAGGCAAGAAAGGGGGAATGAAGGAAAGAAAAAGGGAAAGAAAGAAGGCAATTGGAAAAAGAGAAAAAGAGAAGGAAAGGAGAGTAGGAAAGAAAGTAGGAAGAAGAAGGAATGGAGAAAAGACAAAAGGAAAGAAAGAGAAATAAGGCAAAAAAAGAAAGGGAAAGAAATAAGAAAAAACACCAAAAAGAAAGAAAAGAAAAGGCAGACAGTAGAACAAGAAAAAAAAGGAAAGGCAAAAAGAAAGAAGAAACAAAATGAAAGAAGGAAAAAAGAAGGTAAAACAGAAAGAAAGAAGGAATAAAAAAGAAAAGAAAGCAGATGGAAAGAAGGAAGGAAAGAGAGTTCACAGTATAACATATTGTATATTAAAACCCAAATTACACTCCACCTATGTTTAAATAAAACTGTTACAAGTGTGCTGCAAATTAAACACCATAAAGTTTGGTCTTCTTCCTGGGAAACGTTTATGAAAGAACTATTGGTGAAATCTCAGGAAAACCTTATGGTATGCTGTGAAATAAGAGTAGTCTAATTCAAAAGGAATTTATGACAGCATTGGAAGGAGACAGGAACTGATAAAGCTGGTATGTGCCCTGAGCTCACTTCAAAATGCATCAGGCAACTCTAGGACTAAAGCGAACCCTTTGTGTGCAGATGTGCACCTGGGGAAGAGCAACATGCAGTCACTCAAAGTGACGTTAACCAGAGGCTTAAGTAGGCTGACTCATTGCCCAATTCTGTATGCTGTAGTCAGAGGAAGCAAATTGAAATGACACAACAAAAGATCAAGAGAGAGGTGTAGAGAGGTGGCTAAAGCCCCTTTTAGTAAGTATATTACACATATTATTTTAATAAAATCAAAAGGTCTCGACTAACACAAGACCTATAAACGTGGTTACTGTCACAAACAGTCCAAATTGCTCTTTGCAATGGTAAAAATCGCTTTGCACATCAGTCCTAAGTTCTTGAAGCTCCAGGATCCCTACCTTGGCTGCCAAATTAGTAAAAGGGTCCACTCATTCAGCGGGAACACTTAAGGCTGCTTGTTGTTCCCAAGCTGTGAATATGTGTCTTTGTAATGATCCTCTGAACCAGTAAGAGTATAAAGAAGCAGTAGTCCCAGACCTCCTTTGTTTCTTCTAATTGGAAATTCGGTGCGGACGCAGGAGATACAAAGTGGTCTTTGCCTCTTTGGTTCATTATAAAATGAGCTCTTCTGCTTATCCCACTAAGTTGTTTTTAATGAGCCTCTGTCGTTTTAAATTTGTTTGATTAGTTTGCAAAACTGCTCTGTAAAAACAAGCTCTGTTCTTCCCCGACTGCATAATCATGGCATGGCTTCTGTAACCCGCCAGCGTATGCACCATCTGTGTATTACACAAAGTGCAATTTAAGTGAGGTAATCAAGGGAGTTAACGAATGTAAATAAAAAAGGTATATGGTTATGGGTCTTTTCCTTGACAAGGAATGCCCATGCTGTTGTGAACATAATTGTACCTGAATGAAAACTATATACATTTGCCCTCATGGTGTTGGGTGTCAGTATTTATAAACCACCGTATGTGTGTATATCAGGGTGACATTAACAAAGCTGAAACAGTAAGAATAGAAGCATAGATTACTTACAGAAATACCGAAGTCCTGGTAGATGTACATCATAAGTTAGTGTGTTTGAGTGTATTTAGGACAGGTAGCCGCACCTTCTCTTGATTTTACTGTGAGAATTAGAATCAACACTTATTTCTACATTGCTGACAGGGAGACTGCCCCTGCCTATTATTGCAATAGTTAGTATTGTATGTTCAGCTGGGAATGCATCCTTGAAAGCTTAAGTAACAATGGAAGTAATAGAAGGACAGCTTCTAAAGACTACCGCTCTCTTTGTGTTCAATAACATGTAATTAGTGGGGTGATCCCCTATTGGTCATAACCCTTAAGCATAGCATGCCTTACTCTATGTAGAAGAGAAATTTGAACAGTGAGCAACCCAAAATACCCTTGAGGGCTTGGGTGATTAAGTAAAAGGGTAGAGGTGCCTTCAAGGGAATTCGCTTGAGCAACTATTAGAAATTCAAGTATAACTTGAAGGGATAAATCAATAAACCCTATGTGAATTCAATTCCACTAAATAAGTAAACGATTTTTTAGAAAACAATTCATCAAAATACAACAATAACTACATAAATGACAAACACAAGCACAAAAAGGTGTATAGGAAAAAATAGAATTTTTTTATTTTAGGTGAACATCATTGAAATATCACCGAAACGCCACGCCGCGCCGACTGTAGTTTTCTTTTTTTTAAAATTGTTTTGTGATGTATGAAATATTGATGCTTTTATGTTTTTATGAAATTCATGAGGAAATTGTATTTTAACCAATATATATGTAATAAATTGTAAAAATATTTTTTGACATACTTAACTGTGGGCCTGTTTGTATTATTTTCATGTTAGCTGACATAAAGAAGGATCAGTCCCTTCTTCCTTTTTATAAGAATTTGTTCTGCTATACACTCGGATATGGTCTAACCTTTGCATAGTAGGTGTATTATGTGCTTAAACTCTTATGACATATCTGTGTCCATCTGGTTGGGACATTGTAGTTTCTGTTGACCTACTTACCCAGTCCCTATTGTGAATTGTAGGGTACCTCACTTTCTTTTAAACCATTGTCTTCTTACAGAGCAATACTTGGTCAGTGCCGGCCTAAGAGCGTAATCATTTTTTTTTGTTTGATGAAATGGGTTAAGCTGTTAATGTTAAGGGAGATCATTGACAGTGCATTGTTAAGCTCATTTGCACAGTACTGTATTTTGGATTGTATTTTGCAGATTCATATCAATTTTTCTTGTATTTGTAATTGGTGATAGTGTTGGTTGAGAGACAAGTAGAAGTAATTCACTCAATGTTTGTTCACTTGATTAACTATAATGTCAGTGTCTGTGTTGTGTCCCTGAAGCTGGAGAGAGAGGTATATGCATTGGATATATAAATCAATAAATCTAGAAACTTCTTGCACTCTAGGGATAATTCAGTCTTGGTTCTGAGTCTGGCTATTCGTTATGCCTGTAATCCGTGGAGTTGTGGTTGGTGTCCTGGCCAGGGGCTTCAGAACCACCGGGCTATTCATTGTAAGACTATATCTTCTATACGTATTTCGTATTTTCCAAATAAATCATCTGAGGACTTGCTGCCCCTACTGTCTATTTTCGGTGGTCCCCTTGTTGCTCATTTCTCTTAGAGACCCTATGAGATATTGTGCTGGTTAAGTCCTATACAAATTACCATCCATGGAAGTTAGTGCTCACAGAGTGGCCTTAGAAATACTTACTTCTCTCAGTTTCCCTCCTACCCCAACTCATCAAACCTGCTGGCGTACCAGTACAACATAGATAAGACACTTTTTAGTTCATTACTTCATCCAAATCTGATGCCATTAGTGAAATAATCGCAAAACAGACAGCCGCACAGTGGCCAGGCATCTTTACAGTATCTCCTGCTTTGATGGTGTCCATTGTCGCTGTTTGCTTCCTTGCACCCATTTACGTGTCACCTTTTCCCATGCGTGTCCTATTGTAAGCACTCTTATGAAAATGAGGACAATATGGTAGGCCAGTAGATTTAACCAGCGTTGGATTCCTAGATTGTGGATTTGTGGAAAGGTATTCAGTACCTCTGCGCTGCAGTGGAAGCCAGAAGAACTGAGCTTCTCAATAAACTTCCTCTTCACCCTTTAGTCTGGATGGCATAGTGATATGTTCTATCACTGAATGAAGTTCCTGCCTTTGTGAGACGGGGGGGTTAGTTTTAGGTATTACTCAGACTAGGGAGTCTCAGGGAAGGCATAGCAGGTGGTTATTTGTGTAGGGGAATGGAGGGAGTCTTGTGATCATTAGCAGTAGCTGGCCATAGTTATTGGTGCCCTTTTTGAAGACCAAAGCACCCTTCCTATCCATGTCAAGGTGGCCACTACATATTGAGAGGTGGTGTCCTCTTTCTATGTCATGGAGCAGCTTCACCATCTCCTGCACCAGAGGGGCCTCTCTGCCACTGCTCCGGTCCCAATAGTTATAAGTGGGTGAGGATTGTGTGCACAGTAATGATCCACTATAATATTTTTGCTGTTGTCCTGCCTGTGAACCATTTATATCATTCGAATTCCGACTTCGGTGCCAGGTGTCGCATCTCCTACCATACCCTAGGGTATTCCATAGAACTGTGTGCCAGTGTCCGTCATATGGCAACTTTTTTTACATATCTGTAGCCGTTTATCTAGTCTTTTGTGGCTTGGGCTTGCCATGTCCTTGTGAGCCTCAGGGACATGAGGCCATGTTCATCAGCTCCAAGCCAAGCTCCCCTGCGTGGTCTGCCTCGTGATCAATCCCTAAGGTATAGATATTATACGACATGACATCACTTCCTGTGATGGTATTTCCTATGATGTCACTGCATGTGATGCCAGATTAAATTGCCTATGATCATTAGCCCAGTTGCTTTGTTTTTTAAGACAGGTACCTCAATATTGGGAATCACTGTTTCTGCACCAATCCCCACGTCATTTTTTAATTTGTGGGCCAATACCCAATCCTCATTTCACCTGTCCAGCAAAAAAAATTAAAGTGCCTATGTCTTCCTATGGATCTTTAAGACCCCACTGGAGCAAGTGGTTCCTGTAAGCAGCGACGCCTGGGACCACCTTCCCTTGGGCGGTAAATATGTGAACTTTCCGAATGTGTTTATAAAATCAAGCTGCTTTACTTTTGCTAAATGTTAGGCGCATGAAAGCAATGATGAGACGGTAGTGCCATATATTTTAATCGGGGGCAATTTAGAACTTGTGCATTTTGATATATTTAGTGTCGGTGATGATGGCTAACTTGTGCTGCCATATGTAGTAAGTATTTACATATTTGGAATGTCATTTCAGCGTTTCTCTTTGGAATAAATTGTTCAGTTAACTCCCAAACTCTTGATTTTTTTCTTCTTTTCAGCTGTTAGATCCTCCAGAATGTGGCAACGGCTTTGTCGAGGTTGGAGAAGAGTGCGACTGTGGCACTTCCGCTGTAAGTACTTTAATTGCAGTCAGTAACTCCTTTTACAGACTTTAGTGCTTGTGTTTACCTGAGGAGATATCGAATATTCTACCTTTTTAAAAAAAAATAAGTTGTTGTTTTGTCAAAATCATAGAAATCCACATGACTGTACTCCGAGAACCCTAAAACACATCTTAATGCATCTGTTTATTCACGATGGCACATCATTTTAGAATGGTTTTGTAAAAACATCTCATCACTGCATATGAATGATTATCACAAGACCAGAGCACAAGAGGGAAGATCGAAGGTGTGAAGAGGCATGGGCGAAAATATGAAGAGCAATTACTTTAAACATTTATTCAAGATACTTAAAAGAAAACATGTTAGAAGTCATAATGAGTCATGTGAAATGTTAAGGACAAAAAAGGCTATTTTTTCTTTGATACAAGGAATCAACAGCCCTAGGTGCCCCGAGAAACGCGTTAAAACAAATGAGAGACGTGCATGGAAAATGGTTAGAAAAGCAAAATAAACTGGCAAACTCATAAAGCAAAGCAGCAGACCTTTTTTTTAGGTTTAGATTGTAAAAAGGAGCATGGAGGTTTTAAGGCTATGGGCCAGATGTACGACCATTCACTTTAGCGAGTCACAAATTGCGCCGATTTGCAACTCACTAAAGTGAAGGTACAACAGTGTTTCAGACACTTTGTGATTCCCCAATGGGGTCACAAATTGCATGCCTCATCAATATTCATGAGGCGACACCATTGGGAATGGCTAGCACTCACAGGGATAGTGGCCTGTTGGAGTCAGCAGACCACCATGTCTGTGACTGCTTTTTAAATAAAGAAGTTTTTTTTTTCATAACCACAAATGCGGTCGCAAAACAACAGTACATGGCATTGTGTGGAGAAGTGTGGCTCAATGGTTAGAGCGACAGACCCTGATGCAGAGGTCTAGCCTGGGACCAGGGTTCAATTCCCGCCTCGGCGGGTGTTGGACTCAATTTCCTCGGACCTCATGATTCTCACCTCGGTGCCTATTCTAACCATGGGTCCCACTCTGCAACTCTGGGCAATAGCTTGCTTAATCTCCACAATGTCCCCAACAACGCTAGGATGCCTGGCTTCACCTTGGGGGTGCCCAGGAGTGCGCACCTCACAGGGAAAAGCCAGGAAGGGTTCCACAGCGGTATGCGTACAAGCGCCGAGATACCCTCATGGGTGGATTCGTGCGCTATACAAGTACTATTACATTTACATTTACATTGAGACTCGCTATAAGGAAGGGGCATCCTTCCTAATAGCTAGAGTCGCAAACGCTATTTTGTGAGTCAGTGACTCGCAAAATAGTGTTTGTACAAGCCTGCAAAAAAGGGTCGTACATCTGGCTCTATGATTCGGAACGGAGAAGGAATCACTGGCAAGAATTTCCTTGGGGGTCTGTCCTAGGGTCTGAAAAGGTGTGGAGCCGAGACAAAGGTGTATTTCAGCCCCAGAAAAGTAAAAGGATGTGCTACATCAGCTAATGAAAGTAGTAATGAAACAGCCTATCTTACAAGGTTGAGAATGGGGACCATACACTTTTTTATAGCATTTCCAACCATGGGTAAGTGGAATCGAAATCTTCCAAAGTGCCCTTGTGATGGAAAATCAAACCAGACAACTTTACATTTTATCTGATTTTGTGATTTGTTTTAGATATTAGGAAGATCATTTTACGCCCATTATTTTTAAAGGAAAAAATTGTACTCTTATAAAGTTGCTTTTGATTTTATCTCTTAAAAATCTAAAAAATCTATCTAAAAAAATTAGAAAGTTTGCCATGCGGTGGTGGTCTATACCCAAAGGGCAATAAAAAGAAGAAAGCTTAATTCACAGCTTGAGGCTATACTTTATGAAGAAAACAGGATATGTACTAATTTGCGATGTTTAAGGATGTTGTATGCCTTACATCTTACATACATCACTTAAGCACTTTGGGCCAGATGTACGACCTGCCAATTAGCAACTCACAAATTGCGTTGTATTTGCAACTTGCAATTTGCGACTCGCTAATTGGGATGCACAACAGTGTCTCAGACACTGTTTGCAATTCCCAGTGGGGTCGCAAGTTGCATGCCTCAATCATATTAATGAGGCTGTTGCAATTTGCGATCCCATTGGGAATGGCTGGCACTCCCAGGGATGGTGGCCTGCTGGGGTCTGCAGACCTCCATGTCTGGAACTGCTTTTAAATAAAGCAGGTTTTAAAAAAAAAAATGCAGCCTGTTTTCCTTAAAGAAAAACGGGATGCATTTAAAACCTAAAAATGAAACTTTCAGTTTCATTTTTTAAGGGCAGGCAGTGGTCCTTGGGACCACTGGCTGCCATTAAAAAATATTTGCGCATGCATTTACAAAGGGGAAGGGTTCCCATGGGGACCCTTTCCCGTTTGCGAGTGCTTTACCACACTTCTGAGAAGGGTGGTAAACTGCAAGTGTTTTGCAACCGGCAATTGCGGTCGCAAAACATTCACTCATACATACCTTTTGAAGTCGCTATTAGGAAGGGATGCCCTTGGAAAGCCTCTTCCTAATAGCGAGTCTCTAATCCTATTTAGCGAGTCACAAATTGATTTGCAACTCGCAAAATCGGATTAGTACATGGGCCACAGGTTTTTTGCGGACGCAAACGGGTCTAAAACCTATTTGTGCCCGCAAAAAACCTTTGCACATCTGGCCCTTTAAGTACAAGTTACCTTTTGTATTTGACTCTTGATGGATGAAATATAATACTGTGTTTATTGTGTTTACCCATCTATAGACTGATCTCTAACTCATGTTTTATTGCAATGCTTATGATGAATTGTGAAGAGGCTTACTCTTTTTTAGTATGCTTTTATGGTTATACTATTTTTAACCGAATAAAGCTGATTTGACTTTGACACAGCCATTTTAAAATGCTATTTAATATGCTATGTGACAGTGTGATTTTATAGAAATCTGATTTAGAGTCAGTGGCTAGCTAAAGTAAACCTAATCACTCAGCATCCAAAAATCTAACTTAAAATCAGGGAGTTGACGCCCCCATTTCTTGTGTGGAAGTTTCATAACTCGGATTGCTCGTCTCGCCCGCTTATAACCCCAGATAAAACCTCCAATCACCCAGATGTCTAAAACATTAATCTGGGACCCGTAAAGGGATTGCCCTGGTCTTGATGAAAAAATTATGTTTTCTTTAGCTGATTGTCAATTCAGGACCAAATCATGTTTGTTTATATTGGGGATATCCAAGTTCTCGATCATACTACAGTATGTAATGTTTCATAAGCGTTTCCACTTTATTTTGTACGAATATTTATTTGTGGAGCATTATGTACCTAACATTTCTGACTTGAAATGATAACAAGAAATAAAGAAAAAAATAATCTGGGGCCAGATACAATTCCAGCCATGAATGAGAGCTGCTTGGATTTCAGTACCACTCTTAGTACAGCTCCAAATAGCAATGTATTATGTGGGTGACTAGTGCATTGTTAGGCGAATCAGTCTAACTAAGAGATTTAGGAATTGTAAAAGAACAAAACATGCCGGTGAATCGAATTGAATTGAAGGGAAAATTGTCACCCAGCATTCCAAGGTTCTCTAGTGTATTCAAATTTTACATTTTAGAAGCAAAAGGTAGAGGGGATGCTTATTTACAGGAGGTTAGAAAGTTTCTCAAACCCAAAGAGAGTAAAAATTATTAGGAGTGTCTGGGAAGATGACAAATAAGATTCAAGATAGCTACTTCTGAATTTCTTTAATTGTCCACATTACAGTTATAGACATGGTTGTACTTTGAGAGGTTTAGATTTACTAATCCAAGTCAAATCTTATCTACATTGAGGAACGTTTGGGACTTTGGAGTGGGTCACATTTACTATATCCATTCCACCCATAACCACATTGGGAAAAGTGTTGGAATTTGGAGGGGATTCATATTTAATATTCCAACTCCAAACGTAACCCCAATGGGTGACAGTGTTGGACATTTTAGGGCTCAAATCTACTATTTCCACTCCAAACCTAACCACATTGTTGAATATTCTGGACGTGAGGGGGTTCAGATTTACTATTTCCACTCCAAACGTAACCACATTGGGGATTGTGCTGGACTTTGGTCGGGTGCAGATTTACCATTGCACTCCAAGCTTACAAATTTAACCACATTGGGGAGAGTGTTGGACTTTGCAGAGATGGGGGATGGGGGGGAGTAGATTTACAACTCAAAACTCCAAACGTCATCACATTAGGGAAAGAGTTGGATGTGGGGAAGGGGGTCAGACTTGACTACATTGGCAACTGTTGGACTTTGCAGGGTCAGAAAAAATTAAAGAGGCACCATGTAAAATGACAATATATGATAACCTATCCTACAACAAAGTTTTCAAAATGACTTGGTAACTTTTTCCCTTGCTCACTACTGAACCGAAGGATTTACCTTGCACCCTTTGCATTTTATCAGAGCTTGTATCCATCTACACATTTGGTACATCAACATTCTCCACACCAATCTCAGACCCTTTATTTACACCACACTACTTCCCACATTGTGTACCCACTCACATCTTGACTCTTCCTTTGCTAGTATCTATATTTTTTCAGATTTCTACACAAAGTGACTCGTTGTAGATTCCACACTCTACCATCTTCCATTTTAACAGCATTACTGAAAACCTTAACAATCTGCTAAGGTTCTGACCAACAAGGCAAACCCTTCTGTATAAACCCAGGTTTCTTAATTCTTGCATATTGCCTCACTTCCACGTTAGCTACCGTCACCTTATTGTGTTATGCCTTTGCGAACAATTGACTAGACTAATGTTCACGTTTTTGATCATCAACCACCATGGAAACAACTTGGTAGAAGGTTTCCTCCCTCTTAAAAGTTCTAAAGGCAGTCTACTGGTCACAGAGTGTTGTGTTATTCCGTACAATATTAACTTGCTTTGCAATGCTTTCTTCCAATGTAATTCTTATTTAAGTGCTAATTGTATGGCTTCTTTTATGACCCTAGTAAACCACTCAACCCCACCATATTCTATTATTGCATGGGTCTGGTAGCAACTCCCTCTGAATAACAGAGCAACTTCTTTTAGCTTCTGTAAGTGTGAGTGAAGCCTAGGCAACGATCCATTCACATCTTACCTCCCTCTGCGACAATACTGCACAAACACAATACTCACTGACATCCATTGAAATTACGTAGTCTATACCCATCTCAAAAGATTTCAAACCGGGGGCCAGATGTACGACCATTTTTGCATGCGCAAATGGGTTTGCGAACCCGTTTTCGTATGCAAAAACAGCATTGGGAATGTACAAACCCTATTTTGCGAGTTACAATTTTTTGCGAGTCACAAAATACGGTTTTGTGACTTGCTATTAGGAACTGGTATTCCCTCCCTAATAGCGAGCACAACCCTATGTAAGAATGTTTTGCTTCTGCAATTGCGGGCACAAACACTCAAAAAGTACCACCCTCTTGAAGAGGGTGGTAATGCACTCGCAAAAAGAAAGGGGTCCCCAGAGGACCAGTTCCCCATTGCAAATGCAGGGGAAGCTAACATTTCAAATGTTTTTTTTTAAATGCATCCCGTTTTACTTTAAGGAAAATGGGCTGCATTTAAAAAAAACTGCTTTATTTAAAAGCAGTCCCAGACTTGGTGCTCTGCTGAGCCCAGCAGGCCACAATACCCGGAAGGGCCTGCCATTCCCAATGGGGCGCAAATTGCAAGAGGCTCATTAATATTAATGAGCCTCTCTATTTGCAACCCCATTGGGAATCGCTAACAGTGTGAAATACACTGTTGTACATTGGAAATAGCGCCTCGCAAATTGCGAGTCTCTAAGAACTCGCAATTTGTGAGGCGCTATTTGCATGGTCGTACATCTGGCCCAAGGTGCCTGTGAAATTTCTTTCTTAATCAAGACACCAAGAACGTTTAACATTCTCAAGTGTTCCACTTTGGTCGTATAGTTTCCCACAAATTTGAGTAAAATCCCATTAATCCTAGGAAGGACAGTAATTGTTGTTTAAAAGTGCACGGGCGTTTGTTATTGCTTCATTGTGACCACCTTTTAGATAAATGCTATCACTTGATATCACATGGGCTAAATATTCAACCTGAGGCTTACCAAAAGCACACTTTTTTTCTTTTCACTGTTAATCCTTTGTTTGTTATGACAGACAAAACTTGGTTTCGTTTTTTTTCATGGTTGGTTTTGTTCCTCCCAAATATCAATATATCGTCTTGGAAAACGCGTGTCTCTTTTATGTCTTACAAAATCGTTGACATTTCTCTTTGATGTACTGCTGAGACACTGGCTAGGCAGAAAGGCATTCTCCTATATTGAAATACCCCTTCTGGTGCTGTAAAATGTCTTGATTTCTCCCCCAGTTCCACTTGATCAAGTGGACTTGTAAGATTAATTGTAGAAAACACCGTGGCATCATTTACTGATGACATTCATTCTTGTAAATTAGGTAAAGAAAATGTATCTACCAAAATGACGTAAATCCCCATTTGCCTGAAGTCAAATTTCCACAGAAGTCCAATATGGACTGTCAATTGGTTCAGTGATATCTTTGCCACATAGATCTTCAAGCATTAATTTTAATGTATGTCTATACTTCACTGGAACATTGCTTAATTTTTGTCTCACTTGAATAACCTTCTCTTGAAATACAATTTTATTTTTTAAATGTTTCAGACTACCAAAAGATTCACTGAATACTTTAAGAAGTTCATCTTCAGTGTCTCATACTCGGAACTTGTTTCATTCATTCCTTTTATGGCATTAACAGGGAGATCGGCAATGGGATCCAATCTGATTCCTAATTTACTGATGTGGGACACTCCAGAATTGTCTTATCGGCTACATACAATTTGCCATGACATTTCTTAGTGTTAATTTCCAAATCCAAACATGTTAGTTTAATCCCATCCCTCGCTCTCCTTGTTCTCCTCCCGCTTAATAATCCCCTTAATGTTATTTTGTGCATTTCAACAGTTTTTTACAGCATAAGATGTATGTTTTATTCATTTCCTTATATATTTGAGTAGTTCTATTGTATACTCTATGGTGTATTTCATATTTTATTTAACTTTTGTTGTGTTTCAATTACTTCTTATACCATTATTAAATGCTGTTCACTGTTCTAAATAAACGCAAACTCAAAAAATCCACACACACACAAAACCTACCATTGGTATTTTATGACCTGTATAACTACCTGAACTTACATCTCAAGTTCAAGTTTTATTTATTTATGATCTTGGAACTCCAAAGAGATCCACATAAAATTGAAATGTACAATTACAAAACATTAAAATATGATATACAAATACCCTGAGTGTTATAAAACATCAGATAAAACCAAATTTAATGATCATAACCTCCATATAAATGTTTTAATACATATTTAAAAAACACTTAAAAAAGTAAAAAATCCTATGACAAAACATTTAATTTGGCGGTTCATAAATAGAATCTGTTAGTGCAGAGGCAGAAAGAATAGATAATTGTAAACAGATTGCCCTCCTCCATTTACGCCGATACAATAAAAGGGCGGGGCAGATAAATAGCACATGATTGACATCCTGGATAGAAATATTGCACACATTATAGACTGGAGAAGAACCATACCATTTAGATAATATGTTGTTTAGAGGGAGAATACCCGGCCTCAATAATAACCACTTCCAAGTGATATAAGCCTGTACTTTGTTTATCACACAGGAGTCAATAGTTGGGTGGGCGCCTCTCTTTAAAATACGGGCTTCCCTATCCATGGTGAAACTTAATTTCCAGGTGGCCTGTTTCACATTGGCCTTTAATTGATATGGCGATAGCGTGAAAAGTACGTATTCATCCAGTTGTAGCAAGTCAACCGCAGCTCCGAAATTTTTAACAATTAATGACTGCTCATTCAGACTTCCTAATAATTCTTTCCGGATAAAAGATCTTAGTGTATACCAGGATCACCCTTTACAAGGCTTGTAACCCATCGCACTATCACAGCAAGACCCTGAACCCAGCTACTTCTCAGACCAAATTCCAACCTTAGTGCTGCCACTGGACAAGCAGAGTTGACTGAGGCTAGGCTCCGTAAAATGTTGCCTTCTGTCGTATTTAAAAAGCCCCATTTTCCTAAGTCAAGTAGTTTAATACCATACAACAGGAAAGCAGGAATTTTAGCACGTAATACCTCTAATAAAAGTGCAAAATGTCTTCTTCCAGTTGATCTATAGAGGGAACCCAAACTTTTTCCCTGTGTAATTGCTTCATAAATATTATTTTCTATATGGGCTTTACCACTTAGGTTGCCACACACCGTTTTTCCCAAGAAAACATATGATTTTACTAGTTCCAGTTTTTGTCCACCTACAGAAAACTACCATACTTCAACTTTTTTCTTCTGTGCATGCACATTATTTTACTTTAAGATACATTTATCTTTAAATAGTGGGCCTCTGCATATTCGTGTAGCACCTGCAGATGACTATTTAATCCCCTCTGCGTCAAATCCAGTATTAATATGTCATCAGCATAAAGTAAACAAGCAATCGGTTTTCCCCCCAGTAATGGGGCAATGCCCTCACTTTGAAACAAAGCATGGGGAAGGTCCGATAAATATAGGGAGAATAGTAGAGGAGCCAATAAACATCCTTATTTTAGGCCATGTACAGTGGGGGTAGTTTGGGAGAGACCTATTTCCCCTTACATCTGCATTCATTAATCCCTTCCTGACCCTAACACATGCCCTTGCCCAAAATAATATCCCATGCACAAGAATATACCAATGCATTCACTTGAATACTATCAATTAGTAATTCACAAATAGGTCTTTTCACTGTCAATTGTTTCATATCATTTGTTTCATGCTGCAAACTCAATACAACTCCATGCATACTCAAAGTATCTTTATCATTGTTTCAGACATGAAATTAACTCTCCTTCTCATCATTTTATTCACTCTACTGAAAAGCCCTTTTTCTTGCAAGTGCTACGTATTTCCCTTAGGCAGGACACTATTTGGCATCGGCTAATTAGTTATTTAATCCACTTCCATAACACAATATGTCTCTATTCTTAGCACTAGTTTATTTCACGTCAATTTTTCTCCATTTGTCATTCCCTGCCCTCACATTTGTTATCACTGCATTAATCACACTAGATCTTTCATTCTCCTTCCTTACTATTTAAATGCATTTTTCTGACACTTCATTGCTTCTCGCAACATCCAAAATGGCTTTCAAAGACATCTCACCACTCTACCACGATTTCTTCTATATTTTGTCTGACTTAACTTTTATTAAAACCTGGTGTCTCAAAACTTGGTCGTAAGGCATGTTCAAAATTACATGTGACTGTCAATCCTCTCAAAACCACTTCACATTGATGAATTGTTTCATCCTGTTTTTGAACCTAGACTAAAATTTGAATCTTTACAACACAATTAATTTAACTTACATATCTTTCATGTAATTGCTGAATTGCAATTTGACACACATCTATTTTGCCTGTATTTTCAAAAGGTCGGAGTTTTTAAACTTTCTTACACTAATCGCTCCTAATCTGTGTTTTAATAAGGATTACTGCCTTTCAGGTGAGCATTCTCCATCTTCTAAAACCACCACATAAGCTTATGATAATATCAAGCCAGAACTTCCACTATAACAGGGGATCTCCAGGCTCAGCTAAAAAAATGATGCAGGTTGAATACAAGCCATTATCTTAAATACACATACATATTTTAACTCCCTTACATCAAATAAGCTTAGAGCAATCTAGTATGGTTGTTATTACACACAAATTACAACAGTATTGATATGAGTGTGCAGGTCACTGGCACTTAGTGGACAATGTTCGCGAAGTGATTAAATACGTTGACTGTACAAATATGTGATACAAACTTTGTTCAGCTGAATAGTTTCTTATTTATTATAATTAATTGGGGTGGGTGCGGCACTGAAGACCCGGCAAAGTACCATTTGAAATATAGTATCGTGTGTGACTCACCACTCATCCAGCACTTTCTCTTGTGTCAGAGATTTCCTCTCAAAACATGACCGATGAATGATGGATGAGTATGTCACAGCATGATGACTGCCTTGGAACAATGTACATGACCCGACACTTCACAGATGCATGAGGAAATAAGAATAGCTCGCCCTCAATGTGCTGGAATCTCCCACTTCACTCTTGCGTGCGGATGCCAACAGTAACAAATGGCACACTCCTCCAGACCTGACAAGTTCCCCCACTGGCTGCAAATGTTTCAGTCTGGCCGTATCCACCATCTAAATAAGCAATCACAGCCTGCCTTAATATCAAGTTGCATCAAGCCTCCAGCCAGTCACCAATAGCCCGTCTCCAACAGCCCGGCTCAGTCGATCCGGTCTCCATTCCACTGACAACTCTTGCTCATCACCAATGTTAAGTTAAATGATGATACTGATTATTCTTGTAAGTTATTTAAAGCTTTAATATGAGATGTAAGTGAAGCAGAGTGGTGCCAAGCTCATCTACAGCTCTCCTTCATCAAATAGGCACTCCTATAATCCTCGTCCCCTGCACATTCTAATCCAACATTCTACTGTAGGGCTCACTTGACAGTTATATGCACTATTTCCACTCCAAGCATAACCATATTTGGAAAAGTGTTAGATTTAGTGGGGGAGCAGGCGGGGGTCAGATTTACTATTGCCACTCCACAATTAACCAAAATGGGGAAGATGTTGGATTTTGGGGATGGGTCAAATTTGCTATTTCCACTTCAAACTTGACTACATTAGGGAACGTGTTGAACTTTGGGCTTCACATTTGCTATTCCAACTCCAAACGTAACCACATTGGGAAAAGTATAGGACAGTTGGGGGGAGCTTATTTACTATTCCAACCCCAAATGTAAACACATTGGGGAAATCATTGTACTTCAGGGCAAAGGGGTTACATTTACTACTCCAACTACAAGATTAACTACATTGGGAAATGTGTAGGACACTGGGGAGGGGAGGTCAAATTTACAATTCCAAATCAAAACGTACCAACATTGGGGAAATAGTTATACTTTGGGGGTTCACATTTACTCACATTGAGGAAAGTGTTGGACTTTGGAGAGTTAAGATTTACTATTCGCACTCCAAACATAAGCACATTAGGGAAAGTGTTGGAAATTGGAGACTTTATATTTACTATTTGTATTCCAACTAACCACATTGGGGAAAAGTGTTGGACTTTTGGCAAAACAAATGTACTATTCCCATGCCGAACTTAGATACATTTGAGAAACTGTTAGACTTTTGGGTGGTCAAATTTACTACTGGAATGTTAGATTTAAAAATTGACAACTACCACTAATTTTTAATAGACTTTACACAACAAAGAATCCATTACAGATTTCCATTTTAGTTATCCCAAAATGTAAACCATGCAACATAAAAAATGAATTCTGATTTTTGCCAATTTTTTTTAAATCACTGTAACTTTCAACTTTAATATCTGTAATGCATTAAAGAAATATCAAATCTAAAAAAATTTAATATTTTAAGGTATACAATTAAACTACATACATTGAAAGGTCACAATGTAAAAAAAGACAATAAAAATGCGTTATTTAGAATCAATAAATATATTTGTGTTAATTAAATTCAATATTTCAATTTAAACATAGGAAGAAATTAATTTTTAATTATAAAGGAACACTTTTTTGTCAATTTTGAAAAATAACAAAATGAAAATATGTTTTAATTTTTTCAAAATAAATTAAAAAACATTACATATACATTTTAATGGTACATAATTAAAATGCAAAAAACAGTAAAGGTATATCATCATAAAAAATAGTTCATTCTGAAATATTGTAAAAAGAAAAGGAAAAATTAACACAACAATTTTAAACATATTAAAAAAAATACATTTTCAATTGCCCACAACTTATTCCCCTATAGACCCAACATCTCAGAAATAAAAATTATTAAAGACAAATCCAAATGTTTTTCAACCAAATACAATGCAGTAAAATATAAATGCACACAATACACTGAAACAATGCATCATTTACAATGAAAAAACACAGCAATTTTGATTAACAACAATATTATAAATAATATTGAAGAAACAATAACCTTAGATGCAATATTCTGGCCCTTTTTTCTGACATTACAATATTAAAGGCACTATATGTGTGGCTCGTGATATTCTCTACACGATTCCTTGTTGGAATACCTCCTGCTCAAATGCCTAAAGATTCGTTGTGAAATACATTCCGTGGGAGCTGAGTATAGATAGATATGGAGGACTGAAACCTTTGGTGCTCTTTTAACACACATGAAGTATATTCTGAGAGGACTAAGAAATAAGAGACTCAAAGGGAATCAATAAGTTATTTCCTCTTTGCTTGTCAAAGGTCTCAAGCAGTTTGTCTCAAGGCAGCCACCCGCAAACACCACCAGCTGATCCGAGCCACCAAGAAATCAGCGCTCAAGAATCGACTCGACAACAACGCCCATAACAGCAAGGAACTATTCAACATCGTCAAAGAATTCACCAACCCCACCCCAGCCTCAAACGACATCACTCCCTCCCAAGACCTCTGCGGCTCGTTATCCTCCTTCTTCTACAACAAAATTGCCGACATACATAACAGCTTCGAAAACAGTTCCAACAAACAATCCTCTCCACCCCCCTCAGAACCTAAACCACCCTCTAACAACCTCAGCGCCTGGAACCCAATCACCACCGAAGACACCATCCGCCTAATGAACTCCATCCACTCTGGCTTGCCAACCGACCCCTGCCCCCACCACATCTTCAACAAAGCAGACTCCATCATCGCACCCCATCTCTGCGATGTCATCAACTGCTCCTTCATCTCTGCCACCTTCCCAGAAAGCTGGAAACATGCCGAAGTCAGCGCCCTCCTGAAGAAACCCACAGCAGACCCCTCTGAACCAAAAAACTACTGCCCCATATCCCTCCTCCCATTCCCGGCCAAAGTCATTGAGAAAGCAGTCAATAGCCAACTCGCTGCCTTCCTCGAATCCAACAACTCCCTCGACCCCTCACAATCCGGCTTTCGAGCCAAACACAGCACCGAAACCGCACTCATCGCAGCAACAGATGACATCCGAACTCTACTGGACAACGGAGAAACAGTGGCCCTCATTCTACTCGACCTCTCCGCCGCCTTCGACACTGTCTGTCACAGCACACTCATACAACGCCTCAGCAACATCGGCATAAAAGGAAAAGCCTTGGACTGGATCATCTCGTTCCTAGCTGGGAGAACTCAGAGAGTCCGACTTCCCCCGTTCAAATCAGAGGCCACCGAAGTCATCTGCGGTGTACCACAAGGATCATCACTCAGTCCCACCCTCTTCAACGTCTACATGAGTCCACTCGCTTCCATCGCGCGTCAACACAACCTCAACATCATCTCCTACGCAGACGACACCCAGCTGATCCTCTCCCTCACCAAAGACCCCAACACCGCCAAAACCAATCTCCACGAAGGCATGAAAGAAGTAGCAGTATGGATGAAAGACAGCCGCCTTAAACTCAACTCGGACAAAACGGAAGTGCTCATCCTAGGATCAACACCCTCTGCCTGGGACGACTCATGGTGGCCTTCGGACCTGGGCACAGCACCCATACCCACGGACCACGCACAAAACCTTGGCTTCATTCTAGACTCTTCACTCTCGATGACCAATCAAGTCAACGCCGTCTCTTCCTCCTGCTTCAACGTGCTTCGTAAGCTCAAAAAAAAATTCCACTGGATTCCCACCGAGACAAGAAAGACTGTCACCCACGCACTGGTTACGAGTCGACTGGACTACGGAAACACCCTCTACTCCGGAATTACAGCCAAATTACAGAAAAAACTCCAACGCATCCAAAACCCATCAGCAAGACTCATTTTGGACATCCCTCGCCAAGATCACATTACCGGCCACCTGAAAGACCTCCACTGGCTTCCCGCCAACAAGAGAATAACATTCCGTCTCCTCACCCACGCACACAAGGCCCTCTACAAACTAGGTCCCGAATGTCTCAACACTCGACTATCCTTCTACACACCCACCCGCCAACTGAGATCCTCCAATCAAGGCCTCGCCGCAGTTCCACGTATCCAAAGATCCACCATGGGAGGTAGATCCTTCTCCTACTTGGCGGCCAAGACCTGGAACTCACTCCCCACTCACCTCCGCCTTACACAGAACCACATCTCCTTCAGAAAAGAACTTAAAACCTGGTTATTCGACAAATAATGAACCCCCTCCCCAAGCGCCTCGAGACCCTTTGGGTGAGTAGTGCGCTATATAAATTCGTGAACTTGAACTTGAACTTTGTACAATAAGGGTTATAGTTGGAAAATCATAGGGCATTTTTACTAAGGAGGACTTGTCTAATGTGTAAAGAAACTGTTGGTGCACCCCATATCTCACTGGCGTAAACAACATGGATAGGACAGAAAACAGTTGTAAAGTGAGATCTGACAAATAGAAATCCTGGTCAAAATTTCCAGCTTTGCTCTTAAAGAAAAGTTCATGGTGACAGTTCACTTAGTGAAATCAATCCTCTGTAAATACTCCTTTATCAGTCTGTGCTGACAAGAATATAAACCTGGGGCCTCATTTATGAGAAGTGACGCATCGCTGCGTGAAAGCAGCGATGCGTCACTTCTCAGTGCGCCCTCCTTGCGACATGATTGATGCGTCATATTTATAATGTGACGTATCATGTCGCAAGAAGCTACAGATACGTCAGTATTTCTGACATATCTGTATGGCGCATAAGTGATGCATTGCTGGAGTGTGTCACAAAAGTGACGCAACTCCAGCAATGTATCCTTTCACATGGGGCAAGCCCCATGTGAAAGCGCCTGCGTCAGTCTTACTCCTGCTGTGAGGCAGGCGTCAGATATTGACGCATTTGCAGCCTAGAAGTGGCGCAGTAAAATCCTATAGATTCCGCTGCGTCACTTCTATGACCCTTTCTTGCCCCTTAACACCCCTCCCTTCATACATTATAGCTGGCGCAGGTATAATGTGGTGCAGGGGTTTACAAAGTGACGCACGTACTTAGATACGTCACTTTGTACATATGGTGCAACTAGTCAAATTTTTTACACCACTGGTGCGTCACAAAAGTGACGCACCGGCGGTGTAAAAGTGACGCATGGTCTCATAAATAAGTCCCCTGGAGTCCAGCAGGTGAATAAGCAAAAAATTCGGTACCCTGAGTCTTGTCTGATAGCATGAAGTTCTGATGGAAGAACAGGAAGGTAATGATTACCTCCACTGAAGATGGAAAGGAATTGCTGCACTTTGCTGACAAGTACAATTAGGAGGAAATGCTGAACTGAGATTCTGGAACAGTGCTGAAGGAGTTAGATGGCATTCTAGGCCACAGAAGAACCAAAGGGACAAATCCTCAATTACAAAGTCAGTGAGGCTGTTATGCTGCAGAGAAACGTATTTAAAATATGCTACATCTGGAGGAGGGAAGATTGTGCTCCTAAGGGGAAGAAAATATGGTTAGGGTGGGAGGTCTTGGGCCCTTCAGAGGAAAGGAATGGTGGTGGGGGGATACAAGTGCAGGAAGATGCCACATGTAGGCCAAGTTGTAAAAATGCCAGATGCAATAGAAGCATCATGAGATGATAGGCTATGTGCATGGAGGAGAATGGCTCAAATATGAAGGCAGCGATTGTTACATTTAAAGCTATTTTGTGGGAGTCCACACTAGCTTAACAGAGGGGTAGATGCTGCTTATTACATGATGACTCAGGACACAATTGGTGCTTTGAAAGTAAGATTGGGACCTGTGGTATCTAAGTTCAGTATTAGGTTGGGGGAGTTTCTTCTTTTGGGGATTTTGGTAGGCTTTTATGGGGACATATCATTATGTCATGCCAATGTAAGGCATTTTATAGATTTGTGGCGATAAAGAGAAATGCAGAATAATTTAAATTATTATTTGTTAATGTGAAGATATTGAATTCTCCTAAAAAGCTAAGAGAAATCTAAATCCAAGACGGCATTTTTATTTTCTTGCAGGAGACCCACCCTCTATGATCGGATCAATTTTCATATTTAAAAAACCCAAAAAGGTCGACCCTGTGCAGTTCTGGGCCTTTGCTGGACTTAAAACTGCAGGGGTTGGAATGTTATACTAAAAAGAGACGTAGTGGGTACATATATCACTGAAGCACTAGAGCTTCAGGATGAGAAGCTCACTATGATCAATTTCTATGCACATAACACACTACAGGAGAATTTTCTAGGAAGAGAAGCACGGTAGGGAAATTAATATTTTGCAGTGATGTTTATATATCTTGACATTGTTGAAGTGGACAGAGAGGACCAATATGGACAAGAGTCAAGAAATCAGGCCCTACTTGCTCAGGCAATGAACTGAGGCACCTTTAAGGCAGTTCTGAGGGTGCTCGCAATTGCTCTAGCAACTGAAGTGAAAGAGAAGTGGTTACTGGAGGATTGGCTCTCTGCGTGGCTCACAAAGAAGGAGAGAAGGAGACTAAGTGGGAACACACTAATGCAAGGCAAAGGAAAATTGCAGCTATATAAGGCCAGCCCAGTGTCCTTTGAACTAATACAGCTGAAATGACCTTGCTCATATTGAAATAGAGGTTTGCTGAGACTTTCAACAAAGTGGACTAGCTCTTCATATGTAGACTGAGGGCTCAGAGAGCTAGAGCCATTATTTATTGCTGGGACAGGCACCAGAATAAAGGTTCTGGCCCTACTTGTTAATTTTATAACATTTTTACAGGGCAACATATTGGGCCTCTATTTACTTTTTTTTTAAACTGAGTGCCCTCCAAAAATGTGTGAGTTGAAGATGACCCTAATCTTGGTAAAGACATTAAAAACTGCAAATCTTACAGGTCTTCTTCAGTGATCAATGGTGCATAAATATTCATTACAATACAGATGATTATGCTAGGTAAACTGTTACCTCGCTTGATTAAACCTTTTTAAGTGGGTTCCAGGAGGGAATGGCAGGGACAGGGAAGATAGAGCACCTGTGGAAAAGGCCCTTTACAATATGGTCCCAACTCTCCTGATTGCACTTGATGCAGAGAAGGCCTTTGCCAGCGTAAGCTGAGATTTTCTGAAAGCCACCCTAGAGAAAACAGGATCAGATATGCAAGAGAAGGATAGAATAACGGGCCATGTATATGTCTCACACTGAAGACCTATGTGACAATGGGACTCAGTACGTGTGACAAATTATTTGACTATACTACCAGTTTATTTGCAAGATTAAGCTTACCTAGCTAAATTAATTCATAACGGTTTACATTCTCATTCATTCATCCTCATTCATGTGACCTCATCTAGTTATTTGAGGTATCGACATGAAGATTTTGGTTTGGTTCAGGTCATTCTACTTTTTGAGTACGTGGGATGTTGTGCCCTTTATGTGCCCCTGCTGTCTAACTGCTACAAAGTTTTAGGTCTCTAGACCTAAGAAACACGATGTCTTCCCATCAGGCCAGCTTCTCATTATTTAAGCATCATTATGACAGAGTCTTTTAATCATGTGACTAAAGCTATTGCTTTTAATCGCTTTCATATCTGCTATACAACTGGGAAAATTGAAGGTCAGTGATGGGCACTGAGCCTTACCTGATTTGGTGGGGCCAGGTGGTCTCCACAAAAGACACTGATGTCTTGTGAGGTGAATATGCTGCAGTTCACCATTACTTGTAGAGCTTAGAGTTATTAAAATAAGTGCTAACTAAGCACAGATTGTTTATCCACTATGGGGGTCATTCCAGGTTGGTTTTGAATTTGCTGTAGTAACTGAGTACCTGCAATTCGTGATACCTCATGGTGTAGTAATAAACTAAAGAACGATTGGGGTACACTTCTGGGTTTACAAATTTGGAAGAGGGATAACATGCTAATTGCATATGTCTTCCCTACTTGCGGGGAGCGCAAGTAAAACATTTGTACTCGTGTGCTGATGTGCGCCTGATTTTTCCTGACCAAAATCATGCTGGGAAAACACCCCACAATGTACACAATTTACATCTGACTTCCAGTCCTCAAATGGGATTAGCATATGGCTTGTTTTGAGGGTCTAGGAATGATAGCTTTGGTTTTATGTGGAGGGGAGAACAATCAATTTTGGTGAGCATTCCATAATAGAAAGGTTTAATGAAATGTTCATAGTGTGTGTAAAAAAGAAAATTGGACTATTATGAGGAAATGCAGTTCTTCTTAGTTTGGCCTATTGCCTTTTATAATTTTGTACAAATCTTGTCTCTTGACCTAGGAGTGTGCCAAGGAAGGAGGGGAATGTTGCAAGAAATGCACCCTAACTCAAGGCTCCATATGCAGTAATGGACTTTGCTGTAAAAAGTGCCAGGTGAGTAAAAGATTTTTGATTTGGTGAGTAATATGTCACAGGAGCAGAAAAGCTCAATGTTGTACAATTACATGCAAGTGCATGCACTGTTGACATTGACTCTTAGTACCTTGCACTTTCTGCCAATCTTCACCAGAGAGCCTGTTTACAGTTCTTATTCAATGAGGATGTTTCGTCCCAAAAGAGTATTTTTACTACAAACCCCTCTAATGTTTGTCCAACTAGTCAAGGTCAGAACAAGTCTAATATACATCACAGGAGGAAGTGGTAAGAAACATGGCCTGGAACAAAGAACATTTTGATTTAGTTTAATAAGTAATCAATCTCAGTGATACCAAATCATCTTATTACACCTCTTCTAAACTTAGGCTGCCCCAAAAAGTAAACCCAGGCTTTGACTGACACCAGAGGACCCATAGCACTGCTCAGATATCAACATGAATATTCTACCGACTATTGTCACTCGTGCATCATCAGCATAGCTACCTGATATTGTCTACTGTTTGGAGAAGGTAGAAGTCTCATCTTTGCAAAACCCACATAAGCTGCAGCTTCCTCCCAAGAGGACTCTATACCTTCGGAATTAGTTACATTGCCCCTAGGAGGTTTCCCTACATAGGATGTTGCATTAGCTCTTTTCTGTTTCAACAGCAGAACTGGATTTTTCTCTGTGATCAAACACCAGGAATTTTTTGCGACAGTGCAGAGTCAGCAGATTTTATTTTTATATCATCCTGTTAAAGGAGTCTTGGTGTGATGGATGAGTTTGAGGCATGTCGGGATGCACTAAACAGGTATAACATATGTAACATGTTAATGAATTGTAAATTGCAGAAATATTCTTACTCGTACTATGACATGGCTTGCACTTATTAAAAGCTCCATGTCATGAATAATACTGGATACGGGGGTTGCATACACAAAAATACTCGCCCTCGCTCCAGGATGTTCAATCAATCAATCAAGCAATTTATATAGCGCGCTACTCACCCGGAAGGGTCTCAAGGCGCTGGGAGGGAGGGGTCCGTTACTGCTCGAAAAGCCAGGTCTTGAGTTGCTACCTGAAGGAGCGATGGTCGTGGGTCAGCCGTAGGTGGATGGGGAGGGAGTTCCATGTCTTGGCGGCCAGGTAGGAGAAGGATCTTCCTCCGGCGGTGGCTCTGCGAATGCGTGGTACTGTGGCGAGGGTGAGGCTGGTCGATCGTAGCTGGCGGGTGGGTGTGTAGAAAGTGAGGCAGTTGTTGAGGTACTTGGGGCCCAGGTCGTGGAGAGCCTTGTGTGCGTGGGTGAGGAGTCTGAACGTGATCCTCTTGCTGACGGGGAGCCAGTGCAGGTCTCTCAGGTGGATGGAGATGTGGTTGTGGCGGGGGATGTCCAGGATGAGTCGTGCAGAGGCGTTCTGTATGCGCTGGAGTCTTTTCTGTAGTTTGGCAGTGGTTCCCGCGTAGAGGGTGTTCCCGTAGTCCAGTCGGCTGGTGACCAGTGCCTGGGTGACCGTCTTCCTGGTTTCGGTGGGGATCCATCGGAAGGTCTTACGGAGCATGCGCAAGGTGTTGAAGCAGGATGATGAGACGGCGTTGACTTGTCTGGTCATCGTGAGGGAGGAGTCCAGGATGAAGCCCAGGTTTCGTGCGTGGTCCGTTGGTTTGGGGGTGGTGCCCAGGGCAGGGGGCCACCAGGAGTCATCCCAGGTGGAGGGGGATGATCCCAGGATGAGGACTTCTGTCTTCTCTGAGTTCAGTTTCATTCCTTCGTGTAGGCTGGCTCTGGCGGTGGCGGGGTCGTTGGTGAGGGAGAGGATCAGCTGGGTGTCGTCGGCATAGGAGATGATGTTAGGGTTGTGTTGGCGTACGATGGCTGCGAGGGGGCTCATGTAGACGTTGAAGAGGGTGGGGCTGAGTGAGGATCCTTGTGGTACGCCGCAGATGACTTCGGTGGCCTTGGATCTGAACGGGGGGAGGCGGACTCTCTGGGTTCTTCCGGCGAGGAATGAGATGATCCACTCCAGTGCCTTCTCTTGGATTCCGATGTTGCTGAGGCGCTGTATTAGGGTGCGGTGGCAGACAGTGTCGAACGCTGCAGAGAGGTCCAGGAGGATGAGGGCAGCTGTTTCCCCGTTGTCGATCAGGGATCTGATGTCGTCGGTGGCTGCGATGAGGGCGGTCTCGGTGCTGTGGTTTGCTCGGAAACCAGACTGTGAGGGGTCGAGGGATCCGTTCATCTCGAGGAAGGCGGCGAGCTGTTTGTTGACAGTCTTCTCGATGACTTTGGCGGGAAAAGGGAGGAGCGGGATGGGGCGGAAGTTCTTTAGGTCGGTGGGGTTCGCTGTTGGTTTCTTCAGGAGGGCGCTGAGCTCGGCATGCTTCCAGCTCTCCGGGAAGGTGGCGGTGTTGAAGGAGATGTTGATGATGTCCCGGAGTTGGGGTGCGATGATGGAGTCGGCCTTGTTGAAGACGTGGTGGGGCAGGGGTCGGTTGGGGATCCGGAGTTGATGGTGTTCATCGTGCAGGTGATATCTTCGGTGCTGACCGGGGTCCAGGCGCAGAGGGTGGTGGTGGGGGGCGTTGGTTCGGTGGTGGGGTGCGTGATTGGTGCGCCGAAGCTGTTGTTTATGTCGGCGATCTTGCGGTGGAAGAAGGAGGCGAGTGAGTCGCAGAGGTCTTGCGAGGGAGTGATGTTGTTGTTTCCGGCGCTGGGGTTGGAGAGCTTTTTGACGATGCTGAAGAGTTCCTTGCTGTTGTGGGTGTTGTTGTCCAGTCGTTCTTTGAATGTTGTCCTTTTAGTGGTGCGGATCAGCTGGTGGTGTGTGCGGGTGGCGTTCTTGAGGGCAGTCATGTTTTCTGTGGTCTGGTGGTGGCGCCAGGCTTTTTCAAGGGTGCAGTAGTTTTTCTTGGATGTTTTGAGTTCGTCGGTGAACCATGAGGCTTTCTTGCTGCCGGGTCTGCTGGGAGGGTTCTTCAGTGGTGCGAGGTCGTCGGCGCAGTTGGTGAGCCACTGAATGAAGATGCGGGCTGCTTCGTTGGGGTCCGTTGTGCTGGCGGGAGGGTTCTGGCTGAGGGAGGTGGTGAGCTGGTCGGCGGTGATCTTGCTCCAGCTCCTGCGGGGAGCTTGTTGCGGGTGGTGATGGGTCGTCGTTCTCCTGAAGCTGAAGTGTACGCAGCTGTGATCAGTCCAATGAAGTCCGGTGGAGTGGCTGAAGGAGATGTGCTTGCTGGAGGAGAAGATGGTGTCGAGCGTGTGGCCAGCGTAGTGGGTGGGGGTGTTGTACCAGTTGCTTGAGTCCGAAGTTGGCGAGGTTGTCTGGTAGGGAGGTGGTGTTGCTGTCCTTGTCGTTCTCCAGGTGGAAGTTGAGGTCTCCTAGGAGGATGTAGTCGGAGGAGGGGAGGGCGAGCGGGCTGATGAAGTCTGCGATGGCTTCGCTGAATTGTGTGCGTGGTCCCGGGGGTCTGTAGATGAGGGTGCCTCTGAGGGTGGTCTTGGGGTCGGTGTATATCTGGAAGTGGAGGTGCTCGGCGGCGGTGAAGGTGTCGTCGGAGTTGGTTGTGATGCAGATGGTGCTTCTGTGGACGATGGCGATGCCTCCTCCAGTCTGGTTGACGCGGTCCCTCCGGGTGATCTTGTATCCGTCCGGGATGGCTATGGCGATGAAGGGGGCTAAGGAGGCATTCATCCAGGTTTCCGTGAGGAAGGCGACGTCTGGTGATGTTGTGTCGAGGAGGTTCCAGAGTTCGACGGCGTGTCTGTGGACGGAGCGGGTGTTGAGCAGGATGCACTTGAGGTGGTTATTGCTGGTGCCTGACCTTGCGGGTGCGGTGCCGGTCCAGAGGCAGGTGAACTTGCAGGCTTGGCAGGTGAAGGGTCCGTGGGTGTGTTCGGGGTGGCTCTGTAGCAGGCGGGGTTCCGGTCGGGTTTGAGTGCGTTGAGGGTGGCAGCGTCGTAAGTCCGTTGTGTGGGCTGGCATCGTCGGGGGCCAGGGGTCCTGGCGCTGGGTGCGGTCCAGGCACGGACGGGCGCAGACGTGCTTGCCTTATGGCGAAGTGGGAGGGAGGAGCGGCTGGGAGGCGGGAGCGGGGTGGCGAATGGGAGAGGGTACAGAAGAAAAAGGGGGCGGGCCGCGGGGGAGCAGCAGCAGGGAGCGGGGTGGAACAGCGGGAAAAAGGCGGCAGAAAGGCACGAATACAATAATCAGGGGCACAACAGTGAAAAGCAAAGCAAGTACTGGTACAAAAAAACAAGGGAAAACCAGGGAAAAAGGAAACTCAACCGCAGGGGCAGCGGCGAACAGGCGGTGGCAGCAGGGGGGACCGGGCACACTCAGGAGGAGCCACGCAGTGGGTGGAGCGACCGGCTCTGATGAGGTCAGGTCAGGTCACAGCCCCTCGTCGCGCGGCCATAGCCCTAAGTGTCCAGTGGGAGGGAGGAGCAGCTGGGAGGCGGGAGCGGGGTGGGGAATGGGAGAGGGGAGAGGGTACAGAAGAAAAAGGGGGTGGGCCGCGGGGGAGCAGCAGCAGGGAGTGGAGTGGAACAGCGGGAAAAAGGCGGCAGAAAGGCACGAATACAATAATCAGGGGCACAACAGTGAAAAGCAAAGCAAGTACTGGTACAAAAAAACAAGGGAAAAAGGAAACTCAACCGCAGGGGCAGCGGCGAACAGACGGTGGCAGCAGGGGGGACCAGGCGCACTCAGGAGGAGCCACGCAGCGGGTGGAGCGACCGGCTCTGATGAGGTCAGGTCAGGTCACAGCCCCCTTGGGCACTGAAAGCAGTGTATGCATGTTTTGTCTATCCCTTTACCGTTCAATGAGGCCACCGATCTTGTAAAGGTATCCTAAAAATCAGACTGCAAGATAGATTCTATAAGTTCCATATTTTGCTATCATCTACATGTTTTACCTATGCAAGATTACTGTGTACATGTACGAATCTGTTGTCATGAGCAAATGCTATTTGCGTTAGTGAAAGTGATTAATGTTGAAGAGAGAATTGCAGAGACAAAATTCATGAAAATGTTGTACAGCTGCTGAGATAAACATGAATGTGTTTATATAGGCTAAATTACCAGTTCTAAATGCTTAATGTAATAAATAAAGATGTATATTTTATTTTGGAACGATTGATAGGGCTTATTAAATATGTTTTATTTTCTGATTTATATTCATATTTTTTTCCAAACCTTTTTATAGACATGTTGATAATAAACACAGTATAAACATGTGCATGCACCGTCATGATCAGTAGATGAAATAACATCTCTGCATACAATATTACAAGCATACCTCCCCTTCACTTCCCTTCACACGACCGATATTGGATTATGATATCAAATGTCCGGATGAGGCCCCTCTAGATCATCTGGGGCAAGAGAATCAAAGATAATACCTCTATATTCATTCCAGGCTACCATGGCCCACATATACCACTTTCTTAGTCAACATACACCAGTCCATGTCCCTATGCCAGTCTGTCAATTGCGGCACTTGTTCTGGCCCCCTGAGTCTTCCAAAATTCCTTTTGGCAATGGGTAATCCCAGTGTTATCGATGTTTGCTCCATGCGATTGAGATCCCAGACACCCCAGATATTCAGTAAGCACCATTTAGCAGAGGTGGTAACAGTATGACTGCAGAGAGAACCCATGCAATCCACAACCAATTTCCAAAACCGCTTTATCAGCGGGCAATCCCATATGGCATGATAAAAGATGTCAATTTGTCCACAGCCACAGCTACAACACTCGCTCTACCCATTTTGAACATAGAGTGTTGTGCATAGTGGGAGAGATGTACTTTTTAAGTTGGACTAGGCAGAATACCACCCTTATGACCACTTCTCTTGGGGATATTATGGCATCCGTCCACTCATCGTCCTCTAGGCTGTCTAAGTACCGAGCCCATCGTACGCTTGGACCCAATAGGGCAGGTTTATATTCATTCTTATTTCCATCAATTCACGTATGCTTTGTAACAACGTGAATAGCTTTGTGTTTGTTTGTGTCTCAGTTGTCTACTTACAATTTCTTCTTTAGCTTAATTTTAAAGGGGCCAAATGTCGAGACGTTGTAAATGACTGTGATATCCCGGAAACCTGTACAGGCAACTCCAGTCAGGTAATGGTATCTTTTTATGCTGTTAATGCACTATAACCTCAACAAAACAGAACAATGCATGATATAATGTTCAAGAAGAAGGGGTGAGGCTTTGTAAAACGAACGTCTTGTAGCCCATATTTTTTGTGGTTATTTTGCTAAATCTCACTTTCACAATGTTGGTACAAATCTTCAAGCAGATAACAAGACTTGAGTTTTATGTTGTAAAAAATAAAGTATCTCATTTCAAGTTACTTGAAGTGTGGCTCAATGGTTAGAGCGGCAGACCCTGATGCAGAGGTCTAGCCCGGGACCAGGGTTCAATTACCCGCCTCGGCGAGTCTAGGGCTAAAAAATTCCACGGACCTGATAATTCTAGCCTCGGTGCCTATTCCAATCATGGAGTCCCACTCTGCAACTCTGGGCAATAGCTTGCTTAATCTCCACAACGGCCCCCACAACGCTATGGATGCCTGGCCTCCACCTTGGGGGTGCCCAGGAGTGGACACCTCACAGGGAAAGCCAGGATGGGTTCCACAGCGGTATTCGTACAAGCGCCTTGAGACTCTTGCGGGTGAGTAGTGCGCTATACAAGTATCAATTTACATTTATATATTGTGCAAAATTGTACCTGGTCAAAGCCGGCGATCCTCGAAAACACAGGCTTTGCAGCCGCAAAAATCTAATTTGCAATGTCTTTGCAAAGTACACGTTGTGAACCCTACCAACTCACAATGGTAAAGACGAAAGTAATGGGAGGGTATGTAATGTAATGCATGAAAGGTTTTATGTAATAGTTGTGGTTATAAACCAATGATAAGTTGCAGAGAGACAAAAAGGAGTGGTAACAGATATGCAAAGATATGCAAAGTGGAAGCTTCCTCCAAAACACAGCTTCCATCTTCTGACTGGTAGCTGACGACTTCATGATGGCCCAACAGTGGTCCTAAGGACCACTATATCCTCCCTACAAATGTAATTCATTGCACACTGACCTTTTATTTTTTAGTGAGGTATAGCTTTTTTCTATAACACACTTAGCATGGGACCCACACCTCGGCATGAAACATCACGCCTAGGGTGTTGCATTGAAGGAAACAATGTGATGGGTGGATTGCTTGAATTAATTTCAGCTACTTGTCATAACTCTGGGGCACAATCCAGTCCATCATTATTTTCCCATGCAGCCCCAGAAAGGGCCAACGCTGATATTCATATGGCAGGTTTCCCTCCTGTATGCGGTAGTGGGTGAAAAAGATGGACTGGAGACAGCCCTGGGTGGTCGCCAGTGAGTTTAATTCAAGCATTCCTTTCATCATGTTGTTATATGTTGCATGAAAAAATATCTTCATACCGAGAATGTGAATGCAGGAATGGAGTATTGCTCTCTCTCAATGGCTTCCATGCCTGTGTTCAGAGCTTTTCAGTGTCATAAAAGGTCTCCTCCCTCATAACTATTTCCACGACCAGAAGTTCTGAAGCTACCAATGAATGGGCATACAGTTACACAACTGATTAGCTCATCAGCCTCATCTGAAAAGAAAAGGTAGGTTTGCAATTGGAACCTAGGCTGTCCATGTGCCGTTAAGACAAGCTGGAAGCAGATAGTCTAGCTAAATAAATAAAAACAAGTCTTGAAGGCTTTTGCGAACTGTAGGTGATTGGAGGAAAGGGGGGGGGGTGGCGGAGGGGAGAGTTCCAGTGCTTTGACGCATGGAAGGCACATTCCTTATCTTCCTAAAATACATGAATGCAGCCTGGATGTTAAATCTAACTGGAAGAGATAAAACAGGGTTAGGGCAAGGACACGGCCCTGTTTCAGCCCTTTGGTAGTTGAAATCCTTCTAGACAGATGGCTTCCGGTCCCCTGCTTTACTTGTACCCAGATGTCTGTATGCAGTAGTATTAGTTGATTCAGGAGGAGAGATGGAATCTTCCAGTTAGTCAATTGTCCCCACAGTTGGCCACTGTTAATACGATCAAAAGCCGATCTGTAATCGATCAAATAGAAATACAGTGGCAGTTTGGCTGCTTTCATGGCCTCAATCAGTAGAGCGAGAGTTAGAATGTTTGTAGTGGTGCCCATGTGCTTGAAGAAACATGTCTGAGTGAGGGGAATGCTGTATTTACAGTGGCCCAAGATGTTTATTCCTCCAGGATGAGACCGGCATAGTATTTGGCATCAGTATCTATACGAGCTACCAATCTAGTTTTTAGCCTTGTTCTTTTCACATTGTATAGAGATTGGGGAGATGAGCGAGCCCCTCCACGAGGCCGGTATTACCTCTATTCATAGGATTTCTTTAAAGACTGGCTTCAGAGTTTCTGCCCAATAACCATGGTCTAGTTTGAATGAGACTGGGGGTATGCCATTTGGGCCTGGTGCTCCCTCTCTTCTCCCTTTGGCTATCCTCTTAGTCATTTGCTGAGCCGAGATTGCAATTGTAGATGTTACCAGATTGCTGCGTAATTCATGAGTTATCTCTTCTTCTGCTAGTCCTGCATTGAATTCTGCTTTTAAGCTGCTGTTAAAGTAATCCCAAAAGAAAGTCATCAAAGCCACTTTCTTCAAATGTGAACTAACTCCATGGATTGTGGGTTTTTGGAGCATGTTGATCGTATACCAAAATCTTGCGCTGTTGTTGCTCTATACATCATAAAAAAGCTTATCACAAAGCGTCTCTTCCGCCTCTCTTTATAGTTTCCAATTTAGCTTTTTCCATGTTGCCCTAAGTTGCAGGTTGAGATTCGGGCCATGTAGAAAAAGCTCCTGCAAATGTTTTATTTATTACTTTCTTGAGCAGCCTGTTTTGCACATTCTGTGATTTGGTGTACCTCCTATGACAAAGTCCTTCTGTTATCCTTTGTTTTGACTCTTCTTTGGTTGAATGGGCTTCCCCTTATGCTTTTATAAAACTTTCCCAGCCGACTATGGCATACGTTCCCTGTATTTGTTGTTATTGCAGGAGGATCTTCGCAGAAGCAAGCAGATTTTCTGGGTGTCAATTTTTGCATTTGATTCTTTTGTTGTTTACCTTATGTATGGAACTAGGCGCATCTGCTTGCTGAGTTGGCATTATAACTTGCGCAGTTAGTGTAATTTCTTGTGGGAGATGATCACTGTTGTCCTTTACTCCCAGGTGGTAATCGGCAATTTTATAGAACAGGGAGAGCGTTGCAGAGGTATAGTCTATTGTGCTAATATTGCAGTGTGATAAGTGGATGCAGTGGGGCGATCTTCTGTTAACTGGCCATTTAGTGAACAAAAAGCTGTTGTTCTTAACATATGCAAATTAAAGTTGGCAGTTATTATGAAGTTTGGGGTGTGTTCCTCTGATAACATCCTTGTTACCTCCCCTGCCAGCAAGTTGACACCCTTGGCATTGTCTCATGAGTGCAGATATACATTTGTTATCAACGACTGCAGATCTTTAATAACATTTTTGACTGTCACTCTAACAGCCTTCATATTTCAACTGTAACAATGGTTGCTTTTTTTTATACATTTGTACGTTTTTATATTGTGAGTTTTTATTAACTGTACAATAAACCTTACCTTACCTTACCTAACAGCCTTCATTGCATTTGTCAAGAATAATTTTGAATCCAGGTCTTTGACAGCATTATACTTGCTATTGAGGTATATATTGCAAGTCCCCCTTTGAAGTGAGTATATTTAGCTATTTTGGCGACTTGAAGACTGATGGTGCGGCTTAAACCCTTGTAAATGGAACGGCTGATCCAGCCAGGCCGCCTCCAAAAGCACATTGTCAAAGGATTGCAGATAGAGCAACAACTGAGGGTCTGATGTTTTGTTTCCCAAACCATTGATGTTCCAAGAGCATTAGAGTAAGGTGTTTTTAGCAGTTGGTGAAAGATTGCTGCTATGTCAGGGATTGATGCTCCGGACATTTATTGTACTTGCTAGTCTTGGTTGTACTTGTCTCATTAGGAATGCCCCCCTGGCAAGCTGTTTTCTTCTTATGCATAGGAGATGCTCTCTGTGCCCCTTTTAGTACAGAATATGGGCACACCGTGGCACGCTCATGGCGATATCCTATGTGATCATTATACCTAGCTAGCAGAGGTTTGGGGTACCCGGGTTATAATAAGGGAGCAGCTTTATTCCCCAGATTCTCCATTGTTCCTGTTCATCCAGAACCTTCCTGGATATGCCTTGTGTTGTCCAGATTGCTTGTGTTGCCTCATTGCCTAGATGGTTATTGTGTTCCACAAATTCTATGGATGTCAGGTCAGATGATTTCAGATCCTCCAGTCTGCATATGGCTATTAATAACCATAAGATATTCCCCCTGTTTAAAGTATCAGCATGACTTTTGGACTTATATTCATAAAGAAAAAGTGTAGTGCATGTTTCCGGCTGTACCCGCAGCCTGTTAAAGGCATTTGACTGTTGTGTGTTCTGTTTGGATTCTGGAGGAATTAATGAGACTGTAAGTTAGGTTTAGGTTCTGACATTATGACCACTAGAGCTGACAGCACCAGTAAGACGGGTTGTACCATTTCATTTGGATGCATCTCCTGGTCTTCCTCCATTTTTGTTAATCGTTTACTCATTGGTCTCTGCTCCCTTCACAGTTGTTGACACAGAATTATGTGTGACCATCTGGTCCCCATTTCCAGGCGTTAGATTTGATTTCTCTTAAAGGTCAGCTCCCTCACCCGGTGGGCAGTGCCTGGCTTTGGCTCCTAATATGTTTGGTTCCTGAGAGCTTTCTCTTCCCCTGAGCGTTGCTCAATCTGTTTCTTTCCAATGAGGGTTGATTAGCTCCAATTTGTATATCTGTTTCTGTGTCGCTAGTAGCCCGCAAAATGGGCTATTAGCAGCACAGTAAACAAGCATTTGCAATGCAATAGGTCTTGCATTTACGCGAGTTTGAGCTATTGACATTGCAAATGACAATGCCTTTTATTTATGATTTAAAAACGAAAAAAAGGCGATGTCATTTGCGATGTCAATAGCTCAAACTCGCATAAATGCGAGACCTATTGCATTGCAAATGCTTTTTCTCTCTTTTGCTGAGGGTCAAACAATGAAGAGGTGGAAAATATGCGCCGGGGCCCCAAAGTGCCACTGGTGCCCGAGAGGGGTCGGGCAGAGAGCAGGGGGGAAAGAAAGCAGAAACTTATCAAGAATGAGAGAAAAGGAAAAAGAAGCCTAGGGTGGTGGAAAGACATGCGGTGAAATCAAGACTTGCTGCATTGGCACTTGGCAGGAAAAAGAAGCCTAGGGTGGTGGGAGAAGGACATGCGGTGAAATCGGGACTTGCTGCATTGGGACTTGGCAGCGCCCGGGGCGGGCTCTGGTGAAAAACTTTAGACCTCTGCACTGATTTGTTTATGCATACTTTAACGCCACGTCTACAGTAGCTTACCACTACCATACCCAAGAAAAAAGGAGCTTTTTGGTCCTGTGCGAGATTCTTTACTCTGCAGCAGTGGCTTGGGTTCATGGAAGAGTAATATTGACAGGAGTAGTATTAATGCATTTTTTTATTATATACAACGCTATCACAGTTACTAAGCGCTATAAAAAGCTGCTGTGACTCTGACCTAAGTTAATGATACTCGATACCACAAAGAACTCTAAAAGGTAAGTCCTTCACTGCAGCTAGCACGCATCAAGTACCCTCAAGAAGGAGCACAGCACAGACTAAGTGCTCATTCATTACTTGGCCTCTCGCTGACAATTAACTCATCAACTCAACAGAGTGGTCTCGACTCTGGGATTGAGTCTGATGTCTAAATGAAGTGCTCCCGCTCCTGCCGCAGATCAGGGAAAGTGCTTTCTTATGAAGGGTAATCAAAGACTTGTTACTTAAAGGCTGTCAGACTGGTCTATTTATAATGAGGGAGTGCTAAGACTGTCGGTTTGCCTGGGGAGCGATCAGTCTCCTCGGTCCCAGTTACTGACCTCACCCACTTAGGCGCTTACCTCCTTTGAGGGGTCCCCCTGTAGGTGGGTGTCCGATCTTGTATTGGCCAGCGAGAAATTACCTGCTAGACGCCACTTATGATGACTTAAGTGCTTTTCACTAATTAGTTAGTAAGAGATGCAAAGGCTCATTATAGTGCGATGGGGAGCAGTGTTCATAAGTGATGAGGAAGGGGGTGCATATCTGATCAGGGAGTGGTGGAAGTCGCTGATCGAGTACAGTGTACATGAAATGAGTGTCCAACTCCTGCGGATTTGCTATCGAGACTACGAAGAAAAGTAAATTTGAGCAGAGGACACAGTGTCCAACTCATATAAGAATTGCAGATCCATAACTGTGGTCTTTGCGTCCAGTACCACACGAGCCCTTGCGCGGGGGCCACCGGAGCACATTAATGAGCCGGTGCTCAGAGGCATTGCAACGGTCATGAGCGGGTGTTTGGAAGGTACCCCAGACTCTCCTCCACCGGTACTCGTACCGCTGTCTCTTCACCTTGCCCAGCACACTGCAGAGTTCCAGATTCCAGGAGTGATGGTGTCCATCTGGACCTTCACTTCATCGGGATGTGTCCATGTTACCCCTGGTCCCTGCATGGTGCCCTGCACCTGGATATGGTTCCAGATAGTGCTGGGCAGAGTGCACTAAAGGTGCGGAAGCAGTCTGGCCCGGTGGGTGTTGCTGGCTCGTGGAGTGTCCGTTCCAGCCTGATCCTTGGGGGTCCAGTTATGCTGCTCTAGCTTGTGCATCCAGGATAGGAAGCGGACACTGAGGGTCTGCAGCAAATGACTGAGCCCAGGTCATCCCTCAGTGCAGAGGGCATCGGTGAAGGGGGTGCAACCAGCAAAGGCCCACGGGCAGGGGCAGCCATGGCTCAGGTCATGTCTCTGAACAGCAACAAGCTCATTATGTGGCCTCTATGGGGAGCACGCTGGGCCGGTGCAGCTTACGATGCTTGGCGAGAGGGGTAGGGATCTGAGCTATGCCTTCCCAATAGGCAAAAATAAACGCCATGACCATGAAGACACCGCATCCGGTTAAAAACAAGCTGTTAGTTTTTCCAATGTTTCTAAAGCATTGATTAAAACAAGACGTGAGCGAAACCGAAACCTGTTGTGGGTCTGGACTTCCGTCTTCTGAAGCCCGCGCCCACGGAGTGGCTGGCCCAGAGAGGAGCAGTGGGGATGCGGGAGGCTGCAGAGTCCGGAGTGGTGCCGATGCGGTGAGTGTGGTTAGTTGTATGGAGGGGGATGTCTCTGTATGTGTGCATGTGTGCGCTCGTGTGTGTGTGGACGCGGGGGGGTGTCTCTGTATGTGTGCGTGTGTGCGTTCGTGTGTGTGTCGGGCGGGGGGGTGTCTCTGTATGTGTGGGTGTGTGCGCTCGTGTGTGTGTGGGGGCAGGGGCGGTGGCAGGGGGGTGTCTCTGTATGTGTGCGTGTGTGCGCTCGTGTGTGTGGGGGCGTGGGCGGCAGCGGGGGGAGGTGTGGTGTGTGTCTCTGTATGTGTGCGCTCGTGTGTGTGCGTGCGTGTAGGTGCGCTCATGTGTGTGTGTGTGTGTGTGTGTGTGTGCGCGTGTGCGAAAGCAGGGGGAGGTGTGGCTGTGTGTGTTGGAGGCTAAAAAAGACAGGAGATGGTGAACGCGCGCGCGCGACCTGATCCGATTACGGCAGGCTGCGCGTGCCCATCTCTTGTCTCCTCTTGCCTCGTTGTAAGAAAGCGGACGGCTATAGGGCTCGCTGCGACATCGCGTCACGATGCGTCACAGGGCGAGACCTAATTGAGTTGTGGAGCCAGTTTGAAAGTAGTTATGTTTGCTGCTTGACCAGTGCTCCTGACCCTGTCAACCAGTAACCCAATTTCCAACAGAATGTTGTCAGGGACTGTTGAGCTACACTTGAGATGCATTTTTACCTATAGATTGATACCTTGGTGAACCTCATTGGCCCTAGTGAGACAAAATTGTAATTTACTGCAGATTTCACCCGTTACGTTTAATGCAGTTTAAGCATCACAGACTTTCAGAAAGCACTATAGATCAACACTATTTATTCCACTGACATTACGAGGACTACCCCAGATGAGTACCAATGCATGAAGAGTCAAGGATTGGTACTGACCTGGGGTAGTCCTTAAAATGTCAGACAATGCAATGCCATTAAGAGAATACAATGTTAGTACATCATCAGGAGACATAAAATAGTTCCTTGGGGATCAGTTTTGCAAATCTACATTTAATACATTACTGCAAACCGCTTTTTGTGTCTTATTTAACTCATGTTTTAAAAGTTTAGCGTTGCCTAAATATTATTTCTATTATCTTTTCAGTGTCCTTCAAATATTCATAAAATGGACGGCTACTCCTGTGATAATGGACTGGTAAGAATAATTTCATACAGTTTAATCGTTACCACACTTACCAACACTGACATTATGCCCACAGTGCCAAAATACGGGGACCAATTCTCAAAGATGTTTCAAAAAGTCACAGACATATGAATTGCATGTTTCCTCATGTAATTTGCATGCCTTTACATGCCTTTACAACATTCCTTAGTTTAGCTATTCCTGAGGCGGATGCCGGGAGACTGAGGGACTAATATCGTCTGTTTTAAAAACTTTGCAATATTATAGCTTGTTTTCAAAATTTACAAATGTTGTGGTTTTAACTTTGCTGAGTGTGATAGCGCATTGGTAACCTGTACCTTTCACTGGTGCGGTCCATTCGCCTTAGCCCCACTTCAGCTCGACCTCTGATCCTAGCGCAGCCGATCAGTTGCTGACGCCGGATTTGACAGGGTTAAGCCGCCATCTTGGGGGGGTCACTGAGAACTGCGGACTAGTTGTTTTACTTCCTCCCGCCCTCCTCACGCCCTATAAATGTGCATTGGACATCGTCCGCGCAGCGGGCGGGCGCAGCGGGCGTGCCGGTCCTGCGCCTCCCAACAGAGACGCTGGCTCAAATCCACCAGGTAATGTAGTCTACTCTAAAGAGGAGCTGCTAAGGCTGCGCCCTGCTAAGGCTACAGGATGCCTGGGTCCGCTCGATCCGTTGAGTGGCCCGGTAACCTGTCCTTGCGCTCAATTTACTCTTTCTGCCCCTACTATGATAGGCGCTTGTGGTAATTCTTCTGCCCAGCAATGGTTAAAAATACTACAGTTGAATGTTAGGTCACTACCGAAGCATTATGCTGAGGTGTTTGACCTTTTAGTTGACGACGCCCCGGATATTCTTTTTCTGACCGAAACTTGGATGAGGGATGATCTTACAACCATTCCTAATCTAGCGCTACCCCCTAAATATTCAATTATGCTGGTGAACAGAACTACTAGAGGGGGCGGCATTGCCGTAATCACTAGATCTAGTTATACCTGCACATTTGAGAAAATCGAATTGAAAGGGGGTGAATGTGCACACTTCAGTATCACTGTTAATACTCACTTCACCTTCGCTGGACTTTTAATATATAGGCCTCCTGGACCCATGCAAAGTTTTAATACATCTCTTTTGGAAGTGGTGGAAGCTTATGCGGTGGGGTCAGCCAATTTTAGTATATTGGGTGATCTTAATCTTCATTTTGATTCTGACCAGGATCTGAGTGTGCGTACTCTAATTTCTGACTTGGCGGCCTTCCAGCTTCTCCAACTTGTTAAAAGCCCCACCCATATAGGAGGCCATGTGCTGGATCCCATTTTTACTAATATAGAACTTTCTAGAACTGCCACTCCTATGCCGATAGCGTGGACAGACCATTTTTTAGTGGAGATGTCCGTATGCGTCGCTATCACTACAGCAGGCAAAAGTCAAAGGGCTATGTGCAATAAACCTTGGCGCAAACTCCGGCTAGAGGAGTTTCAAGCTCTGCTGGATCTTGACCCTTTGGACTCCTTCTCGGATATGGAGACAGGTTATGACTCCTTCTGTACCTGGCTTACCCGGGCGCTGGATACTCTCATTCCGGCAAGATGGGTCAAAGGACGCACACAAGACACCAATCCCTGGTATAATGATACCTTGGCTGGCCTAAAGACTCACTGCAAAAGACATGAGCGGGATTGGAGAAAGGATTATTCCTTAGAGAAAAAGATTAGTTATATGAAGGAGCTCAAGGCTTACCATAAAGCTATCTGTAGGGTGCGAGCAGAATTCTATGCCTCTGAAATAAACGCCAGCACTAACCCTGCCAAAGTTATTTTTAAAATTCTTAATGAGCTCAATATGAAAAAATCGGTTAGTGCTACCCCGACCTCGGCGGTTCTATGTGAAGAACTGGCTACCTTTTTTGTGGACAAAATTCGGGGCATTTATCAAGCCTTTGTCCCGGTGCCACATGATAACCCTGTTCCTGGTCCTCTACCGGGTTTAATTTCTAAGATGTCAACTATTCCCGAAGAAGAGTTCGATAAGCTTGCTAGACAGATTAAATCTGGCTCCCCAGCAGACCCTTTAAAACCTGCCCAATTTATAGAGTTTTCCCTCCACTGCCTGCCTCCCCTACTGAACCTTGTCACAACTCATTTTCTACGGCTACTGTCCCAGCCAGGTGGAAGCAGGCTTGGGTGTCACCTATTCTTAAAAAACCCACATTAGACCCACTAAAACCAGAAAACTTCAGGCCCATATCTTTGCTACCCTGGGCGGCGAAGATTGCGGAGTCCCATGTGAATTCAGTTCTTACCAGCGTTCTGACTGCAGGTGACATTCTGGATGACACCCAACATGGGTTTCGGGCCGGTCACAGCACGGAGACGGCGCTCCTAGCTGTGACTGAGCACCTTCGCTCCACTATGGATAATGGTCAAATGGCGGCACTGGTCCTGTTGGATCTTAGTGCCGCCTTTGACACTGTCTCTCACCAGATCCTTCTCCACCGTCTTGTAGAGGCTGGGATCACGGATAGGGCTCTTGCCTGGTTCCGTTCTTTACTTACCGATAGAACATTCCGTGTTTCCACTCCCCCCTTCCGTTCTAGGGCGCGTCCTATTGAGCAGGGTGTTCCCCAGGGCTCAGCCTTAAGCCCCACCCTGTTCAATCTTTATGTTCAACCACTGGCTGCAGTCGCTAAAACATGGGGTCTCAACATTGTTTCCTATGCTGACGATACGCAGCTAGTGGTTGCCCTAACGGAAGGTCTCACCATGGACCATAACAGGTTCAAAGCAGGTCTGGCAGCCGCTGCTAATTGGATGACAACTAACTGTCTCCAATGAAATGCCGCTAAGACGGAAGTGTTGTTGGTTGGTAGAAACGTGGGCCTGTGGGGCGACCATTGGTGGCCATCCTCTTTGGGGACAGCCCCGATACCGAAGAATGAAGTGAAGAATCTGGGAGTCTGGGTAGATTCAGAGCTCAGTTTCTGTGCCCAAACGAAAAAGGTTGCTGCCACATGTTTTGGCATTTTACGCAGCCTTAAGCCAGTTTTGAAATTCTTCGACCCCGCCACCAGACAATTAATTGTTCAGTCGACGATACTTTCCAGACTGGACTATGCCAGCTCTCTATTTATTGGTGCCAATAAAGCGGAAATTACCCGCCTTCAACGTATCCAAAACTCTGCTGCTAGAGCATTAATAGGCTTGCCACGTTTTAGTCCTACATCGGCCACTATCTGGAAACTTCATTGGCTTCGAGTAGCTCAGCGGATACAGTTTAAAACTTTGTGTATCACTTTTAAAATTATTAGACTATCCAGTCCTAAATTGCTGAGACCACTGCTTAATCTGTACATGCCTACGCGGTCTCTGCGGTCGGCAGGACAAAATCTGGTGGTAGTCCCCCAATTTAAGCATAGTAGAGCAGGAGGTTGTTCCTTCCGATTCCTGGCGGCTAAGCTTTGGAACTCACTCCCTGCCCAGATTCGAGAGATAAAGGATGCGCTGCGATTCCGAAAAGCCATCAAAACGTATCTATTTCCGGAGAAATAGTGTCTCTCCGTTTTTTTCTACCCCAGCTATGTTTCTTTACTTGGGACTAGTGCCGGGACGCCCCTTTGCTGGGGAAGCCGTGCGCTTAATAAACTGTATAACATAACATAACATAACATTAGAGAGTTCACAAGAGCATGCCCTGGCACGTGCATGCAGATGTACACAAATCATGCATTTCCATGCATTCACCAAAGTTGCTATGCTTTCCTTTGAGGATTCCCAGCTGGGTGAACAATACACAGAAGTAAATCTTGAATGAGCATTAGCACATGTAGCTCTTTTTAATTATTACGAACCTGGAAAATAGTTTTCCTGGCGGAGAAGACTTTTTTCCTTACACCCTCATGAAATATGGGAGTGTTCCATAACTTTTCTCTCCCTAGAAGCACACGCATTTCAACCTTTTAGTGAAGAAAAATTGAGAGTGTTTCCAGGGTGGCAATGATTATGCAAATTGTTTGTAAAGGCCCAGTACCTAAAACCTTTGTGGGTGCTGCTATATTGCTGTGGCTGAATATCCAACGTACTTTACTACTGCAACAAATCTGATTTACTATCTGATTTTGGCCTTTTGATTGTATGTGGAGAATGCAAAAATGCAACTCCTGATTCTGTAAATGAGCATTTACACAGTGTGACCATAAGTTCCACTTTTTGCACACCATAGTGGCAGCCTGGTCTGCGCAAAACGTTTTTTGAATCAGGCTTGGTAGGTGTAACTGATCATGGAACACGGAAAAGGCTAATGGAAAAAGTGGCACATGGGAGCATCATACTATTTTTTTTAATGCAATTCGGAATGTATTTTAAAGAAGGTGTGGGGAAAAATACTTTGGGAAGTAATAATTAAAGGTGTTACAGAAACATGCCCAGCACTTTCACCGCATGTTACTTATACTCGCAGCATTAGCAGTTTGTAGATGCAATCTACCCAAAATCCCAGGAGAGTGAAGAAGATATGTTCAGCAATATTTTATGTATCTTGCTATAATGAAGAAGTGACAGCTGCCCTCCTAGTAAGAAAATAATAATTTCAATTACACAGAGGATTCTTGATTCAGCTCTAATTTTTGATTTCATGTTTAATTGTGTGGTTGTAAATGCCATTGCAATCCCTATAAACTCCATTCAGAAATAAGAAGAAAACACACCTTTCATCCCTGATCCCAATTTACTGTGTCCCTCTTTATAATTAAAAAGGGAAATATTTTAAAGATGTTTCCTTAAGTTATAGAACATTATCAGGCAACCTTCATCGTGAGGCACATTAAAGAGAGGCTGTTCCTTCTAGCAAGTAGAGTCTTTTGAGAAGAGATTCACTCTGACATAATAATCATAGGTTTATGTGCGAATTTGAATGTAATAAGTAGTCAAATAAGCAAAGGAAATAAGCATGTGAAGTAGACAAGAATATGATACAAATAAGAGTAACCCTTGACTAAATTGTTCCTTTTGTTGTTGTTTTGTCATCCAGGGTCTCTGCTTTGGCGGTCGATGTAAAACCCGAGACAGACAGTGCAAGTTCGTATGGGGACAAAGTAAGTACTAGGACCAGGCTTCTGCTGCAAGCTATGGGAATCAATAAAGGACAGGCAGGTGCTGCGCCTGATGGCCCTCCCTTTGCCACCCCTGGTCTCAGGGTGCATAAAGACAGTGGCAGCGATAGAAAATACTCTCACAATAGCTTCCACGACTTCCTCTTCCTCCAGCAACAAATAGAAGACTGTTGAGGGATTAAGGATGTGAAAGTGTTCAACCTTGTCAAGTTATTTGGAGTTAAAGGGTGTGTTATGTCCCTTCCACTACCAATGGCATTGTGGCGATGAAGTGATCTGCATATATTTAAAAGGAGAACGCTTCAGTGTCCACTTTGCAACTGCCACATCAGAGGAATTCATTGAGGTTTTCTGGTGGCCTGCTAGCGGATGGATGGGTCTGTCTCCAGCTCCAAGGAGAGAGTGCCTCTGTGTTTCGTTCGCATAGTGCAGCCCTTTCTACCATTCTTGCCAACTCTCCATAAAGTTCCTACTTGCTGTAGTCTGCCAGATTCTAGCTCATGTCAAGTGAACAACTGTCTTGCAGTAGACCTTTGAGGCACTGCTGCAATAAGCCTGCAGGCTGTGTAGTTATCAAGGATGCCTATCTTCATGAAAGTCAAACCACCATCTTTTCCATAAAAAGGGTTTTCCACAACTATTAACATCACAGGTCCTGTGAAGCAGCTGAGACGAGGTGTGGCGCAGTGGCCAGGGCAGCTGACTCCGGAACCTGAGAGCTTATGGTTCGATCCCCAGCGGCAGATCAGCCCAGCACCATGTTGCTTGCTTAATTTTCCCGACGGCCTCCGACACGTTGATGCCCTCGGGCAATTGTTCGCGCTTTACAAATACTGGACAGGATGATACTTTGAACCAGGACACACCACCTGAAAGTCAGGCTGTCAAGGCAAAACCAGGGCAGCAGCCCATCATGTGCCTTGCATTAACTTATTTTATCTTAAATGTTTTAAATGTCTAACGTACCTGCTTGGCAACAGTTCACATGTTTAAGACACACTTTGTATCTGAAACAAGGGTATGGTGAAATATAGACTTTGTTTTCCAACCTAGAGTTTTTATAAGTTGTCTTGTTTTCTAACTGTTTTCCAGAAGTGACAGCTGCAGACAAATTATGCTATGAGAAGTTGAACATTGAAGGGACTGAAAAGGGCAACTGTGGTAAAAGCAAGGACACGTGGATTCAGTGTAATAAGCAGTAAGTGGAAATCATTACAACTACTTTGTTTGGGCTGCAGTAAGTGTTTTGGCTTTCATGGTCTTGTACCGTCCATGTGGATTCCAGTTCTTCATCATGTTGTTTTCCAGTTAGTGTTTTGCTTGTCAGACTTGTTCTCGCCGATTGTGATGCACATGTTACTGGAGATGGCCTGTCTCAAACAAGTTGATATATTACCACAGTAAAGGCCAGTACAAAGAGTTTGGCAATTTGGCAGTGACACAAAATACTACAAAATGATAGATACTACTGTGATGGTGCCACCTCCTGGAGAGAGCTCCAGTTGTTGCCAATATTGACTAATGGATGGGGGCTCATTGAATCTGATGCAGTATGAAAGCATTACTTGCTTTGAAATCCTTAATACTAGATAGATACTGGCTCATGCCAGTGTTGTTCGGGAGCACCTAAAAGAATGAGAAGTAAACACATAAGCTGCTACAGTGACATGGTTCAATGATTTCTCAGGTCCTTATATGTCACTGGTACCTCTCTAAAAAATACTCATTATTTGTAAGAATAGAATGAGCTGGATGGGTACCATTGTGGCACTCATCATTAAAAAATACATGAACTTTAAAAGAATGAAGTGTGGCACCTCTGAATTTTGTAAAAAGTATTGTTTGTATATGTAGCATGCCCAGTAATAGCACACGTAATGTTCCTATAATTTATAGACATTCAAATGTCGACAGGAGTTTTTTTAAAACAACTATGGGGCTCCTTACAATGTCGGTCGGAGTTGCCTCTGAGCGACATCGCCGCGTTCATGGACCGACCGACCGCAACTCTGTGGTCCCAACACCACAATTACGATGCAACCGCACATGGTTCTGTCGCAAGCTCCCATTCCTCTGTGGGAGCTTGTGCTGCAGTCGGAAACTGGCCATAGTACAAGCTCCCTTGGAGAAATGGGAGTTTCTGTTAATCTCTGCACCGTGTGGCAGGCAACCACAAGAGAGGTTTCAGCAAGCAAGAGTATTAAAATTCTTAATGTTCTCGGTGGCTGAAAGCTGAGCACAGATTGCTATGGCTTGGTGTGAGTGGTAAAGCTCAAGCAAAGCCATAGCAAACAGCTATGCCTGGGAATGTGCACCCTGGAACCAGCCCTGGTGGTTGATGGTCCCCACGGCCATCTATGGCGCAAGAGTCATATTTAGCCTGGTGGTGGTCCCCAGGGCTGTGGGGGTGCCCCAAAAGCCCTCCACATTCATTTCATTTTTAGCCCCTGGGAGGTGGCGATCCCTGGGACTGTGGGGGGGGGGAGCTGGGCTGGCCCCTGCATTGTTTCAACATTTGCCATGCCGATCAGTGTTGGCAGCCAATCAGATCTCAGCATGAGATCAGGCGGGGTCAGGGATCCTCCACAACTATTGAATAGATTTACACCAAATCACAAAAAGGCACTTCCCTGAACCAACATCGACCTTCCTGCCAAAATTGGTGTAATTCCGTTCAGCAGGTCTCGGTATAGCTATTTCCAAAGTTCCTATGGAAATTAACATGGGTAAAACGTGTTTTAGGACCCTCCTTTTTCTCGGCCCCCTCTTGACAAATCACCCCAAACTTTTTAGGACAACTGCTGGATTGAGTAGCGAGCTAGTTTTGAAAATCTGTGAGGATTCGTCAAACGACGCCAAAGCTATTGGAAAATGAAAGACAGCTCCTCCTATGGAAACGACATCCTAACTAAGACTACCTACTGGTATATATACTGTGAGTATCAGGGGCCCGCCCACCTAATTGACTTAGGAATCTGGAGGGAGCAGGTTCTGCACTCAGTCGCCACAATGAGTAGAATGTGCATGGTAGGGGCTTCCCATCTTACAGGGCTTGTGTACCTAGAGGGAGTGAGCACTATGCACAGTCTGCACACAAAGCGTAGAGGGAGCATAATAGTTTCCTGCTCTGGTGGGAGTTCCACAGATACCATGGGACTTCTCATGGGAGTCTCACAGACAAGAAAAGGGAACTTTGAGTGGGCTTTACTTCCTGTTCTGGGTCCTACGGATGTCTCAAAAGAGCACACAAATTCTATTTAAAAGGAAAAGAGGATTTCTTTCCTTGAATTTGACCCTACAGTTTTGCTATGTGAACAACTAAATGAAGATATTTTTCGGCCTTATTTTGAAATAATTGACCAGTGTTTAACTTTCCCAATCCCATCAGAGTTCCGACAGTGCCTCACAAGAGTCCTGCAAGAGTGATGTCTCACACACAAGAAAGATATTGCTTTGGTTAAATTTGACGCCTTGTAACATTTATGGGAAGTATCACCCTTTAAACACTTATTTCAGGTTTGCTTTTGGTTCTTCTAACATTCTGGGCTCACAGACCGACATCGTAGGTTTAAAGTCCGACTGCCTAATTACAATGTAGGCGGTCCGAGTTCAAACCTGCCAGTCTGATGCCACACATAATTCCCTATGTACGGTGTTTCCGCCGTGGGGATTATGGTGTTGGTTTCCGACAGGCTTTTCATATTGGCCTTTCTGACATGAAAACCCTGTCGGAAAGCTACTTTGGGGTCCCCTAGCAGGGCCCCCATCCCTCACCGGTTCTGGTTGGCAGACTGGAGGGCACCTATGGCCCTCCCTGCCTAGAATTGGAATGTAAACATACACCTTTGCACATAGTGAAGGCTATGCACAGTAGGGCTTGGTCCCCCAAGGATCATTGCTCCGCCCCACAGTCTTCAACATCTTCATGGCCACCCTCGCTGCCATCGTCAGACAGCATGGACTTAGCATAGTATCCTGCACTGACGACACCCAGCCCATCCTCTCCCTCACGAACGAACCCAACACCACCAGACTCAGCTTTCACGAGGGAATGAAAGACGTTGCTTCCCGGATGAGCAGCAGCTGGCTGAAGCTCAACTTGGAGAAGACAGAAGTCTTCATTTCCGGACCTACCCCCTCAGCATGGGACAACTCCTGGTGGCCCACCACCCTGGGCAACCCTCTGCAACCAATGGACTGTGCCCAGAACCTTGGCATTATACTCAACTCCTCCCTCACCATGACCAGATCGATCAACGCCGTCTCCTTCACGTGCTTCAACTCCCTCCACATCCTCCGCAAGATCTTCAAGGGGATCCCCCCGAATCCAGAAAGAACGTCACCCACACACTCATAACTGGCAGACTGGACAACAGACACACCCTCTGGGCCGGAATCCACAAATCCCTTCTCCAAAACCATCCAGGCCTTCCAGCACCCTGCTGCTAGACTCGTCCTCGGCATCCCACGACATGGCCACAGTAAGCAGCACCTATGAGACCCCCACTGGCTTCCCGTCGAAAAGCGAGTAACCTTCATGCTAACTCACTCACGCCTACAAATCCCTGCACAACACCAGACCCCAATACCTCAACAAAAGAGTCCCCTTTCACGTACCCAAGAGAAACCTCTGCTGACCTCGCCCTTGCCGCAACCCTGAGCATCCACAGAGCCAGAGTGGGTGTAAGAGCCTACTCTTACATTGTGGCAAAGACCTGGAACGAACTCTCGCTGAACATCATATATTCCCCCACGCAGCACACCTTCAATAAGAGCCTCAAGACCTGCCTCTTTGGCTGATTCAGAGCTGCATGCCATCCTCCCCCAGCACGGGTGAGTAGTGTGCTTCACAAATCCCTGATTGGTTGATTGAGTAGGGTTTGGTGAGAGACTGACCAGTCAGTAAATACCTCTGTACAGGTTGCCCACGCCCCGGGAGTCCCGAGGAAGTGTAGGGCCATGCTGGCTCCCTTGGGATTCCTGCAAAAGTTCAGACCCCCAGGCCCCAAAAAAGCATTAAAAAAATAATAATTTTGGCTGAATTCATACTGAGAAATAGTGATGGTACAAATCTGGAATTTCATTAATCATTACTTGAGCAATGGAGCATTTCTGAACATGCAGTTTAGGTAACATATCTTGCTGTTTGTCAGTGAATGTGGTTTGCTTCGATATTTAAATAAGTATTATATATATAGCAATCTGCATTGAAAACTGAGTGGATGTATAAGTGTCTGGATGGAGGATTTAGTAGCACTATAATTGACTGCCTAAGTGACTAATTTAAAGTGTCCCACTAAATATATGTGATAGTGATTAAACTGTGTGAATATTTGTATCACTCTATCTCTTGTTGTGTAAACCACTACATAAGTTGGTTACTAGCTATGTGAAAGTCCATATTAGTTAATAATTAGTTACGTGAGTATTTGTATGGGATAGTGAATGTGTGTGAGACTGTTCAAAGATGTGTAAATAGTTGATTTAGTAGGTATATGAGGTTAAGACTGTATGTGGAAACAGTTGTTTGGGTGTGAGTGAATCTCTTTATGGGTGTGATGATGAGTAAATATATTTCTCAATGATACATGTCCAACAACGTAGAAATATAAAAGGCAGTGTATGTGACAGTTGTATATAAATAAGTATACATAAGACTTAGTGATTGTGTGAGTGACTATATTGAAAACTTCACACTTGTAATAGTGATTTTATAACACACTAAGTATGAGTTACTATCTATATGAATACGTAAAGTGGTGTTTGTATAAGTGTGTTGTTTAGTAAATGTAAGTATGATAAGTGAATACGATGACTGCATAAGTGAATAGGATTTTTGCTTGGGTGTAATGTCGATGTAGGTGTATAAGTATATTTAATAGTGTTCTATTGATGTTTGTTAGCATGTATGAGTAAATCTATAGGTAGGTTTTTAGATGTGTGTGTAGATGTAGTAATCACTTAGTGGGTGTTTAGAAAGTTGTATTGGTGTGTCAATGGTTTCAAATATGGTACTCCATATTTTATAATGAGTGTTGATAGGTTATACTAGTATATGATGAGATCTATCAGATTGTCACGTAGATGATGTCATGAGGGATGTAATCAGTGATGTCATTTGAGATGTCATCAGTGATGTCATCAGTGATGTCACTGACCATGTCATGAATGATGTATATGTGACATCATCAGCACTGGCAGTGGATTTTGGGCGCGCAAGTTATAGTGAGTACAACTAACTATAACATAGGAATTTCAATGGTTTTGTACGAGTGAAATGTCCAGCTAACTATAACACCTGTAAAACCTATGCTTTTTTCAGTGAGTATATATATATATATATATATGTATTCCAACACAATTTAGCAGCAAGCTCAAAGACGGGTGCAATCGCGATGGGGCCGAATCCAAGCCATTAATTAATTTTCACAAAAAAGGATACGATGCACTCCAGATCCAGTCTCAAGCTTTTTATTTTCAGCAGTACTGGCGCACACCAACGCGTTTCAGGCCTTGCGAGGCCTTTGTCATGGTTAGTGAAAAATGTTTCTCTTTCACTATTTATCCCAAACACAGGTTGACTATAATATGGCATTGTGGGAAACTTAATTCACTTATTACATTGTGTGTGTCTGCATACAATATTTACAAGGTTTTGTCTTAGAATTTCAGGTGACATTAATTATATGTCACAATACTGTTTTTCTTTGCAGTTCATTATACATTAAAAATCGCTCTATCAATTTATTCTATGGTTTTTACCAATTCAATGAGTCTTTCATCTATTTCCATTTGTTGACCATAGTGCTTCTAATTTATATATATATATTTTTTTTAACACAATTGTTTTTGGGGATATTGTCACATCAATTGTTACTGCTGCATTAGATTCCTATGTCATAGGGATTAGACTTTCTATTATAACAGTTCTCATTTGTACGTTCTTCAGTGCAGTCAATTATTGAGATTCAGGGGCGATCAGTCCAGATTTATAAATATCGCCTCCTCTTTCATTGCTTTGTATGGCGTGTATTCCAAAGAAACACATCGCTTTCCAGTCACTGTTTTGGCACATCATCATATGTTTTACTGTTGCATAGGAAGAGTCTTTGTTTTTTACAGCTCAAATATGCTCGAGTATTCTGTTTTTGAGCATACAGATTGTACTTCCTATGTATTACATGCCACATTTTCATTGAATGATGTATACTACGAACTTTGTAGAGCATGTTATTGTTTGTTGAATTTCAATTTTATTCCCTTGGAAGTCATATATTATTTTGCAGTTTTCTCCAATTTTGCAAGCTTTGCATGCTTTACACTATACAAATCCCTTTTGTTGTGTGGTAACCAGTTTGTTGGCCCTTCTTCTTGGAAGTGGCTTTGCACAATTAAATCTTTTATTGGTTCTGTCTTCTTGTACGTGACTAAAGGACGTGATCCAAGTAAGGATCCAATGTCCGGGTCATTAGCTATTAGATGCCAATTTTTGGGATGTTCTTTATGATCAGACCATTTTCTTTACTGTATGTTATAATACATTTTGGCAGTTCTTGCTGCTTAGTCTCTTTTGTCAGTTTTTCTTTTTTGGTGATTAGAGTTTCAGTTTGTGTCTTCTGTTGTATCTTCCGTCTGCCTTTGCACAGTGTAGTCTCCCTATAACCTCTCGACTTCAGTCTTCAAGATATTTCTTTTATTTTCTCCTCCGCATCACTTTCTTTTGAGCTATTGCATTTCATTCTTGTAAACTCACCATAGGAGATACTCTCCAAAAGAGACTTAGGGTGAAAGCTCGTGCCATGTATTATACTGTTTGTAGAAGTTTCTTTTCAGTAAAGAGTGGAATGAATTTGGTCACCTTCTGTGTATATCCATGTATCCAGGAATGCAATGCCTTTTGTACTTGTGGTGCATGTGAGGCTTAGTCCTACATCATTCTTATTTAATGTATTAAAGTATTCCATAAATGCTCCTGCCGTGCCGTTCCAAATTATGAATAAGTCATCAATAAATCTGACCCATAAAATTGTTTTATCCATATAATCCTGATTTTGTTTGTTCCAGGCTATCTACTTTTCCCACCATCCCATCACGATATTCATGTTTTTTGGCAAAAAGGATATGCCCATGGCAGTCCCAGTCTTAACGGTACAGGTCATGGTTGAAGAGGAATACATTACTGGTCAAACATAACTCAATCATAGACAGTAACATTTTCATGTGTTCCAGTTCTGATATGTTACGCTGTTGTAGAAAATATGTGCATGTCTTCAAACCCACTTGATGCTCATTCGATGTATATAGTGAGACCACATCTATGGTGGCTATGATGTTTTCCGCGTTCCATGCTGTTCCTGTTAAGATTCTTAAAAAATCGCCATTGTCGCGAATGTAGGAACTCAAATTTTGTGCAATTGGGGCTAGAAAATGGTCTACATATATCCATATTTTTTCATAAAGTGTATTGCATGATGGCTCAATAAGCCTGCCAGGTAGATTTGTTAATGTTTGTGTATTTTCGGCTGGAAGTATACAGTAGATGGTTGGTAATTCATTTGTCAAAAATTGTAATTCATCCTGGTCTAGTAAATTCATTTTGTGCCAGGGCTTTATTTTGATGTTCAATTTTGTTGTCATGTCATTGATGGGATTCCGTTTAAGCTTTGCATATTTAGAGGTGTATCATTTTGTTGCCTGTACGCTTCACTTGTATATGCCTCTATGTCCTGCAGGACAATATTTCCGCCCTTGTCCGCGGGTTTGATTATCAGCGTTTTATTTTTCATTAAGGATTTTACAGCTTCTCTTTCTCTGCATGTGAGATTTTCCTTTAGATTTGGATGTGTGATTTTTTCAATTTTCCCTAATTCCTCAGTTATTGCTTCCGCAAAAAGGTCAAATATATTTCCAAGTAACATTGCTGGACAAAATTGTGACTTTTTCTTGAGGCCCGTATCCTGTTTGGGGGTGTTTACTAGTTTTTGATGATAGGTCATGGACATCAGTTCAAGCATGCATTGTAAGTCTGTTTTTTGGTCAATTGTCAGTTCAGTGGTTCCATTTTCCATACTTTCTGGTATTTGTATTTCCCTTTCTCCAAGTTTTTTTTTTGTTGCATGTACTTTTCGCTAGTTTCAATTTTCTCACATACTTGTACAAATTGATTTTGGTTTGAGTATAAATGAAATGATGTTCCGGACAAAAGGAGAGTCCCTTGTTTAATAATGTTGTTTCCTCTTTCGTTAATTCGTGTTTAGATAGATTCGCAATTAGATTTTCCTCCATTACTTTTTCAAACTGTGCAATGGATAATTTCTTTTTCCGTCCCCCCTCATCTTGTCTTTCTTGATGTTTTGAGGCATCCAAATCCCCTCTGATTCATTGAAAATAAAAAGCTTGAGACTGGATCTGGAGTGCATTGTGTCCTTGTTTGTGAATACATATATATATATATATATATATATATATATATATATATATATATATATATATATATATGTACGCTTCAACATGTCAGGTACATTAACTCACTCTCAGATTTGAAATGTGCCAAGGCAGTTTGTTTGGACATTGTACAAAAAATAAAAGCCAAACTGGTACGAGCCATTGAGCAATATTTGATTCTTCACTTGCTGGTTTATGAGTATACTGGGACTCTGGGGAGCTCACCTCATTTGTCATTTATGGACCTTTCCTATGCCTTTGACAAGATCAACAGAGACAAATTGTGGTAAGTTTTCAAGCTGATGGTGGTGGGGGCAGCTATCATAGACGTTCTGAAAAGGTTACAGAGTAATCTAACAGCAAGGATCAGATATGGGCCCAGTGTTGAGTTATATGAATATTGTGATCTTCATGAGGGGGTACGACAGAGATGTCTTTTAGCACCATAGCTTTATATATTGCACACCAGAAGGCTTGTTGATTAGTTAGGAGTTGTGACTCATGATGTTCTACATGTTTCTAACTCTATCACACAGTGCTTATGTAAGCCAATGATGCTATCTGAAGAAATTGATTAAGTGATTTGTGAGTTTTATAGATGGTTTAGACGTTTCTAGTAACTTTTTTTTATTTCATATTTTAACCCAAGGTTCAGAATATATGAGTATTTTCTTTTGGAAACTAAGCATTAAAAAGGTTCTATGCTGTTCATAGTTCGAGATAACTTCAGATGATCCATTAAACTGGTGTAATTTGTTAAGTACACAGAGACTGCAGTTCTTTAGAGCAATGGGGCAGTCACTAGTTTTGCAACTAAGATTGGTAATAAGCCGTTAGACTGAATGAAAAAATTTATTTGGCCAAATCTGTCAGTGTCGCCTGCTATGCTGCCTGTGTTTGGGGATTTACCTCATGGAACTTCAGGTTTCATCTGTCATAATGTGTCGGGCCTTGGATATCACGAGGATAACATACATGAGGCTCCTCTGTTTTTATGGATCAAAATTTGAAAGAGTTACTCAACCAAACTAACACGAAAGCTCATTTTATACTGTTTAGCTTGAACTCTCTGTATTGTCTTCCCTGGCTTATATAACCAGTACAAGGAGATCAGGTGCTCTAATCTATTGGATCATCCCAAGGTTACATGCAGTAGATATAAATTGTATTTTGACCGTATAACTGTTTTAAAAGAGGAAAGAACGTTTTTTGAAGTGTCTGTTTGTTCTTTATCCAGTATAATTTATTTTTTAGGAATTAAGCATTGCACCATTGGCTTGTTTATCTGAAGGGTTAGGTTTTGTCTAATTTCACTGACAGTCTACATTGCATTTTATGTTTTTTTGCAATCTGTTTAAGCCTTTTTGAGTAACATATTTCAAACAACTCTAATGTGAATGGTAGAGTCAGTCTTTTTACGATCATTTCCCTCTTTTGCTGTTGCTTACTAGGCTGGTACATTTTTTTAATGTGCAATATAAATAAGGTCTGCTTGGTGTTTGTTTCAGTTAGACTGGGCCACAATATCATTCATATAAGTGCTAAAGTCAATAAAAAGTTATTTTTGCGAGTAGGTGCCCTGTTGGGTTAGGTGGTGTTTTTGACACAAAATGACAACAGGCAGTAATTTACCAAAATGTAGTTGTAGCAGAAAGTGATATTACTCACTATTCAACTTAATTGACATTGCAAACTTAATCACTTGTGCCTTCCTTACTCATTCAACAGCCGTCTTTGTGTTGACTGATAGATAAGGAGTCAATACTAAAAGGGGTGAGGGAGCATTGTATAGACCTCTTCACTTTCTATACCTGCTACTCTCACAATCATTTTAAAGCAGAAGCAAAGGGGGCCGTTGTATGTAATAATAATATATACAGAAATAGTGTCTGACATAAGTATCGTGCCCTAAATATCATTTACAAAAATATTGTCCCATTGAATTGAAATTTTCTATTAATAATTCAAAAGGGGCAGTATTGTTGTAGAAGATATTAGGCCAAGATATTTGTATAAGACGATATTCTGATAAAGATATTTTGGTCGCTTACCAAGCAGCCAATTGCCCAGAGCCACCACCATCCACGGGCCCTCTAGTAAAGTAATCAAGATTATTTTCTAATTTAATTGCAGTGCCCTGTCTTGTCGGATCTCATTCTTTTCTTCATTGCCAAACCACTACATCCCTAATCTTCTGTCTACCTCAGTCAGTTCTCTATCAACCCCGCTCTCCAACCATCTCTATGTGACCTCTCTTTAGCAGCCGTGAACTGAATGGTTCTTAGCCTGTGGTCCAGGAAATCCTGGAGGCCCACGAAGCCTACTCAGTCCATTGTGGATGCTTAGAAAACTCCAAAAAATCAATTGGGGAAGTGTAGAGGAGATGATAGAATCACCCTCCTGAACTAGACTTGTAAACAATGGGATTCTATCAATGTGAGTGGTGACTAATTTTATATGATATTGTATATTCTCTAAACTTGTGGAAACACTGCAATGTGAAGATTAGGCCTCTCTGCGGGTGGCAGAATGAGGGCACTGTGTGTTTTTAAAAATACCCCTCACACACTATGAATCCCATAGTGTCATTCTCCCATCATTGGGGTCTTCCCGTCCCTCTACGGGGCGGGGCGTGCTTCAACCTACGAGTGACGCGGGGGCACTTATATTTTTTGACAATAGGCTATGTGATGTGATGAGGATAGTGGTATATGTTAGCGAGTGTAGGGACCTATTTACGTGAATGGTGGTGTAAAAAAAGGTAAAAATTCCCTGGCTGGTCAAAAAAATTAATTTTAATAGCTTCGCAAGCTGGGAACATTAAAAAGGGGGTTAGTAAGTAGAATTACAAGTGTGGTCTACTTTGTCGACATGACATGTTTCATAGGCAGACCCCTCCTGCCTACTCATCAGGACCTCAGTTGATCCCTACAAAAATACTCAATTCTAAACTAAATGTTAAATGCCTATGGTCCTAAAACTTAACAGCAAAAATCGGCTGCTAGGTTTAGCCTCTGGGCTTGAGTTGGCCCTTGGTGAGGCATTATCATGAAAAATTATCATGAAAAATGACCTAATATGGTCTATTTGAAGCGTGGTGATAGGACCTCATGAGCCTGCGTCTTAGGGTGATTAGTTGACTGGTTAGTGACCGCATGCCTAATCTGACTTTATTCCATACCCTTCAGCAGCTCCGTGGATGGACAGCCGATTTTTGCTGTTAAGTTTTAGGACCATAGGCATTTTTGTAGAGATCAACAGAGGTCCTGATGAGTAGGCAGGAGGGGTCTGCCTATTTTACACCACCATTCACGTAAATAGGTCCCTACACTCCCAAACACATACCACTATCCTCATCACATCACATAGCCTATTGTCAAAAAATATAAGTGCTCCCGCGTCACTCGTAGGTTGAAGCACGCCCCGCCCCGTAGAGGGACGGGAAGACCCCAATGATGGGAGAATGGCACTATGGGATTCATAGTGTGAGAGGGGTATTTTTAAAAACACACAGTGCCCTCATTCTGCCACCCGCAGAGAGGCCTAATCTTCACATTGCAGTGTTTCCACAAGTTTAGAGAATATACAATATCATATAAAATTAGTCGCCACTCACATTGATAGAATCCCATTGTTTACAAGACATGCTTAGAAAACTCAACAACAATTTTAACAGATTTATAAAGTGTATATAAATAAAAAAATGAAATGCGCAATTAAACATTTTAAAACATTCTGTAAAGACAAAGGAATTTGAAATTGGGGGCTAAAAATTAAGTTAGTATCCTCAGATTGATTTGTGGGAGCAGTGCAAGAGCATCAAACAGAATATAGTATGGATGATGAGTGGCTTCAATCATATTTAGAAAAACCCCAACCTTCCTATTAAAATAAAAATGTAATTTTCAAAAATATTTCTTAGTTAAATATTTCATCATTTGTGTATTTGTTTGACGAATGCTTGCTTGTGTATTGTCTGTGTATTGTTTTACAGTTTAAATCATCGGAAAACGTACCCAGGGATCCACAGGCTTTGAGTCATGACTCAGCAGGGATCCCTAGATTCAAAGAATGATTCAGAGTGGGTCCATAGAAGCCAACAGATTAACATATGCTACACTGACTGTTTCACTAGCACACTGATCTTTGTCTCATGTCTCTCTCCATGCTTCATCTTACCCCTTCTACCTCACCATTCTCTCTTTGTCTCTGCATCCATCTCCCACCTCAACTATGTCTCTTCATAACCCACCTATCTGTAACTCAGTGCTCCTTTTTCTTCTTACCTCTATGTACTACACTTCTCTACCTGATGTTTACCTCTCTTTACCCCACTCCCACTCCCTCTCCCTCTCCCTCTCCCTCACCCCTAAAACTCACCATTCTCTACTAACCCCTGATGCAGCGGAAAGGGGCTTTGCCAGATTTTATCATTTTATCATCAGGAACCAATTTCGACACCTTACCAGTCCCTTCCACTGTGTTTTTTTATAATGAACGTTACCAAAACAGGTTATCTATATTCATCATATTTGAAGGTCCTCTCTCCCCGATGGACCTTTGAGAGTTGATAGGGATTGACAAAAGATAGACAGCATCGTAATTTAAGAGGACCTAAACAAGAAAATAATTCAAACACTAAAATCAAGTAACATTAATAATGACAAACTCTGATTACTTATCAATATGCTTTTATCTAATTTTAAAGTAATTCTGAATGCTCATCAAGTACAATACAGCTTGAATCACAGATCTTCACACAAGAGAAACATTACTACAGTAATTCATAATACATCTCACAACGAACCTTGAGTAAATGGCTAGGTGAAGAGACAAAAGAACATTTGCAAATAAGATAAATGCAAATACGGAATATCATACAACCTAGTAATAATTTTAGCACAAAATGCTAATAGTATGGAAAGCCTCTATCCGGCCGGAAGAGTAAGCTGGGCACCCTCACGAAGGTATGAGGAGCAAAGTTAAAGAGTCAAGATCAGCAGAACAACAACCAGTCAGTTAAGTAAGGGGAAACAACAACAAGGCACTCTTCTCTTGAAATAAGAAGCACCGCTGCCAACAATTCTAACACTAGTAATAATACCATCATTCACTAAAGTCTCAGCATCCCATGTATCACAACACAAAAATCCAGAATTCTGATTGGGCTAGGGCACGGAGTGTCTGATCACTCCACTTTCAGTGCACCTGACTCTCAACAGGTTCTTTGTCTTTAGGAAACATAGCCATTAGCCTTCAGCAGAGGAAACTCCAATAATTTCTTCCGCAGCTTGCACATAGCTCGCTGTAACATTTTATCAAACACGATTGTCCAGGGAACATTTTCTCCGGTCGGCAAGGAAATTCCATTAATCCATTAATAACATTCATTACTTCCTCCGCACAACCATGGCCATCATCAGGAACTCTCGAAGGACAAAATGCATTTCTTTGCAGCCTACGTTTTAGAAATCAAATTAAACCTAGACAGAAAATCTGAGGCCTTGTCTGCAGAACAGTAAAGTGTGTTTTTTAGCACAACAAAACTCCATTGTTATTGCTTTGCATTTCTGCACAGTTTTGAACAGTTACTGCAAAGAGAAAATATCTCTTTTAAAACTCATAGCTTCTAACATTATTTTCTTTTGGCTGTTATTTCTACATTAATCATTCACATTTGCAGCCTACTAGAAAAGTACTGGAAATACTAATCTCCCTACAGCACGCATTTGCACAATTTCATGTTCTCCCCATTTTTAGTTATTCACTGTTAATTTTCACACAACTTTTGTTAATAATACACACATTGAGATGTTTGATCCGAGATTTTATTTAGCTAAACTCTTCTCCATCACCCCTCTCTCCACTTCATTTCCCTCTCTAGTTAACGTCGCACCATGTGCATAGGTCATATTTTAATCTTATGCATTAGTCCCCTAAACACCCACCAAATCTTATGCACTAGTCCCCTAAACACCCACCAAGTCACCCTTACCATGTCTTACCTACACTGGTAGCAACAAGATAATTAGACTGAAGCCATATAAAATGGCAAATATTGCAAAACCACAAATATGGGTGATAAATTTAGAGTTCTGTAGAGATGGCCCCAAAATATGTCTTACACTGGTCCCAAAAGTCTTATGATGCAGAGCCTGGAGGAATGGAAGCCATGCAAAGAAAAGCAGAAAGGAGCTGTAGGCACAGTGTGAAATTAGTCTAACACAAAGGCATTCAGAAATAAACATAGCTACTGTGATGAAAATTCCTGTCTAGAGGCACAGAGATTTGTATGAGTGGCACAGAGAGGTTTACCAGAAAGCTTCAATGCAAGGCTGATGCATTTTGCCCAAGCTAAAAATAATTGAGTGGTCAGTAAAACTCAATAAGTAAGTCAACTTGGAATGAGTCTGCCATGTTTGAACGCATGATGCACTCAGAGAATGACAGTTCAAAAGCTGCACTACACAACAACGAACATAAGTAATGCGTACATAATGCTGGGTATCGGAGTAAATATATGATTTTTAGCTTGGTACTAAAATCAGCAACTGAGTGAATACCGTTTGCTTTAGGGCAAACATGGACAATTGTAAATAATAACTTTTTACAAATATGCGATTGTAACTGACTGCAGAAATTTGCATTCAGATGATACAGCTGCTTATATGAGCCTGGTCACTGGCCGAAGAAAATGCTTATTTAGCTAGATTTGGATTATCAATAAACTATGCACTCATCAGTTCATAAATTAGAGATCAACTTTGGTAAAATTGAGCATAATTTTGAACGTGGCAGTTCGCAAAATGTTATAGTCTCTAATTAAATGTAATATATAGATCATAAATAGAATAACAAAGTCCAACTACAGATCGAAGGACACTCCGAAAGAAAAGGCATACATACAGTAGGAAAAGGAAATTTAACATTTGGAAAATGAGGGTTCTAACATATGGTAATATAATATATAGCAAAATAGATCTTTCTATTTACTTAAGAAGCACCCTATCCACACTAAAAGAGAAATAAAAGCCAACATCCAGTGCGAATGTAAGCAGACAGTTCCAAAAAACCATATACTGAAAAAGAAGTATCCATAAATCAAGGGTACCTTTGCTACTTTATTTCTTTCAGCAAAGTAGGAACTCATTTCAGTATGTGTAGGTCATTGCACTAAATCCATAAAACTGGAGCAGTTTTAGTTCAGGAGTGCCCCACATTTATTTTCACTAACAGGGCATAAAATATACTTATGCTGTGTCAGCGAAATTAAATGTAGACCAATATCGGAATTTTTTTAAGCGGAACCACACTAAAACACACACATCCACGTATTTATTACTACAGTGTAGAGATCATATTTCAAATTATACCTGGAGTACAGCCTGATATGACCAATCACTGTTCACTGTGCCACAGAATCCATGTTGCAATGCCTTGACAAAGGAAACAAGTTTGCTTGTCATAAGGCCTATTTATTGTGATTTCATCTCACTGTAACCCGCAGTGGCCTGGTTTCTTTCAAATACCTTTGTTTATAATTGCTACACATTACAGAACACTATGACATACATCTACTTGCAGGTTCTCAAAGAGTAATATGCTATTTATCATCACTGTTGAAGGAAGGAATGGGCATAAAGACCTACTCGAGACTTCACCTCTAATGATCAATGGCACCTCCCCTCACACAACATTGGTAGAAAATACCATATTTAACTGTGCATCTGCATATTTCCTGTTTGCTGTCTAAAAGCTAGGGTTCCTGGATGCATACTTGGATAGGAACATAAATAGGCTTTCCTGTTTTCAGTTTCTATTTTTGGTAAATTATGGTGGTTTTTTTCAGTGTTTTCAAGAGATTTCATTATCTTTAAAAAACAGTGGTTATCAGTGGTTACACATTTTCACGCCATTAAAAACAACAGAAACAGTGTTTTTTCGGTGTTTATAGAATGTTTTGCTTTTATTATTGATTGCTTTCTGCACTGATATTCAATGATATATAGACTGTGTACGTACAGTGTATATGAATCCAAATACATTTTTGCAAATCAAACTTATTGTGGTACACCATACAATACTTTTTCATTGAGTTTTTGGTTGTGTGCGCTCCCTTTTTCCTTCCCATGTAAACATTTTTCTGTGAAAAGGCCCTCTCAACATTAGCACTTAAGATGAGCAACGCCAAAACAGCCAGTACACAATTTGCTAACTCTGGCCACTGACATAGCTTTCCATGCCAATAGTGGTACACTTAGAGATTGCGATTCTCTTGGCAGGTTCAGTAACATTTGTGTTGAACTGGGCGCTTATGCCCTCAGAATTATTGAAGCAGTCAAAAATCAAGTGACACTTTTGAAACTATGGAGAAAATTCCCCTTTACTGACGGGAGTTAGAACTTGTACAGAGTACCACAGTGAAGTTTCATTGACTTCAAACACCATGGTTGGTGAAGGGACACTTCTATGCATCATTGCAAGCCATTTCTCATACATTGTAAAATGAAAGTTCCTGAATTGCTTATCAACATTGCTTTGCTTACCAAGTGGCAAGCACTCTAACATGGAACATGTTGCAGTGCCAAAGTCACTAATGGTGTCACCCAGCCTACTCTCAGGGAGATGCTTCATATCTACACCAATTATGCTGAACACTTGGCAGACAAGGGTGTTTTCAGACTCTAGTTGTTTTATTATGTCCACCACAGCAGTTATGTTTTCCTGTGAAAATCTAAGAATGCAGTAGAGTGTACTTTTTCACATTACTATCAATATGCGACCATAGATCCTCCCATTTCTTGCCTTTGGCATCATCAATTCTGTAAACGGTTGCCACATGGATAATATAGCATTCACAGCCCCTTGAAATGAGAACCATCAGCTAAGTGGTACAGTTGGGATGACTCTTTGTTTGATCCCAGACAAAGCACAAAATGAGAAATATTTGCTTTTTAGTTCCCATGCATAACAAAACAGTGCACCACAATGGGCTAAATAGTCAATAGCACTCTTCATTAACTCTGAAGATTGTAAAGATGTTTTCAGCCTATCAACTAACAAGTGGCAAGGATCTTTAGTAGCCCTCGATGCCTTTGGGTAACCACGCGCTTAAGAAATGCTGATTCATTCATTCATTCATTCATTCTTACACGGAAGCACTTAATCTTAGATATCAATTTAGACAGGTCATCACACAACTTTTTCATATACGTAGCTGAATCACTGCAAATACAAACAATATCACTCCAATCTTTGTTGAACTTGGAAATAGCCTTTTTGCAGCGCATTCCAAGTGACATTGCGTTCCATGTTTTCCAAAAGTCTGGTGTCATGTTTTCACCACTATTCCAGATGCTTGGTGATAGCACTCTTTTCACATATGCTTCTCACACTTTGCATTGAATGTTTGAAGCCTGGGGTGTCGGCAATTCACCTACTATCAATACTGACTCACTAGAAACTGGGGACTGATGGATCAAGGCTTTTTACCCATTCTCTGTAGGTAAATGTGAGGGCACATATTGGGAAAGGTTCTTATGAAACCAGCCATTTTAGCTATCAAGAATCAAACGGAGCCAAAATGTCAAATATGATTTTGATATTTCCTGAATCTCTACAGTTTATAAAATCATTAAATACGACTTAAAACATGCTTCTAACCCCTGCATTGTTAGACCAAAGACCACAAAACTAAAAAAAGCAATAGGGAGAAGAAATAATATTTTAGTGACATCCCTAAACAACAAAACTCAAGCAGAATAATGTTAGCTCAATCTTTCTTGCTGCTAGCTTGTATAACAAAGTTACATTGTATTGGCCCTTTCAGGAAGAACAAAAATACTCTTTCACTCTCCTCCTTTCTTTGAATGACATTTAGTTTGTGGTTCAGCAGGCGTTTTTTCTGTGTTTATATGTTTACACTGGTAAGGGCTATTTCCCTTTTGGTGGGGTTTTATCAGTTATTATAGGTTTAAACCTAAAACCGGACAGCCTAAACATAAATAATCTTCTATAGGAAACATTCTCATTATCAGCACAGTCCCTGTTATCGTAGGTGCATGGGGGCACAGGGCATATTTCTACTCCTTTTTAAGTGCTCCTCAATCTGCATTTTAGTATTACAGAAGGAGCTGTAGACACTTGTTGTAGCTCCTTCTCCAATATGCATTACAGAGTTACAGGACTAGAGGCAAATCAATAGAGTTGGTATTCCGTTTTTTGCATATATGAAATGATTCATGCAAACAAGTAAACAGCTTTGCGTTTGTGCCTGCTTAATGTCACATGCACTGACACATGCTTAATGAGGCATTTGTGGGATGCTCTAACTATTCACTACCCATGAGGTGGCACACAGTTAGTGCCACACCAGGGTATTCTATGGAAGGAGGCATACAGACTCAGCAACACCCCACACTGGGATGTGTTGCAATGCCTTTTGCGGGGAGGGTGTGACCTCGTCCAATGGCGGTCTGAAGGTGTGTCTACAAGGACAACAAAGGTGCAGAAGGAGCCATGCTGTGAATGTCTCATCATACCTACCCTCCACCAAACATACTGAAAGGGGTGCTGAAGAACCCGTGAGGGTGGGTGAAGTCAAAGACTAATGACGTGTAGTAGTGGAGGCACTGAATTTACAAGTATAGTCATGAGCAAAATGTTTCATGCAATTTAGTCTAGTCTCTTAGTACTGGACAAATAAAAAGATTATTTAGTGCTGCATACATTTGTTCATTTATAGGATCTGTGCTCTCTGTGTGGTCACGATAAAAGCAGAGCTTATATTTACTAGTACATGTAATACATGGGTTTCTTCTGTTTTTACAAGTTTTCCTTTAACATCTTATAAAGATATGAATACCAGAGCCGTGTTTTTGGAAGTCAAGTAACGGACAAAATTAATATCCGAGAATAACACATATTTATTGTATATTTTCAGTTGTCATAAAGGGCTGGTTGAAAGTGGTGAGTCCATACAAACCATGCTATTCTAATCATAAAAAAAGAAGATCTAGAGATGTTTTAATAGATTATAACTTCAAATACATGCATATCATGAGTTTTGTGTACATGTTAATAAAGTTAAGTACAGAGTGTAGTTAAAAAATCAGCACGTATATGCTAGAATGTGGTTTATTAGTAGGGGTAATTATGGAACCTACCACTAGTAAGAAAGCCACAATCAGAATATAATGCCCAGTCAAGGTGTCAATAAATTATTCTCTTGCTCAACCCTTGATAGCTGGTTGCAAGCAAGCAGGTTTAACTTGGGAGGCAGGCGCACTTCGTTCTGCCAGCAGTCTTCTCCAGTTCTCTGGCGGCTGCCTCTCCCAGACATTGAGCCTCCTACTGATTGCGCCTTGATCATCATGGAAACAATAACCCCATTCCTACCTGGGTTTTGATCGGACTACGTTTTCTCATCTCTCCAACTCCCTCGTTTGACACCCACATTCTCAGATTTAACCTGATCATTATCCCGACAGCGGAGTCCGAGTATTAGGACCGATGCCCAGAGGAGCTGCCTAGACAGCTATAGAGGAGATCGGTCCTGGTTCACCCCTCGGCCGTCACCCACCCAGTCGGACCTTGGGCACAGTTTCCCCCATCTCCCTGTACTATGTACGGAGCAGGAGATATGGTTTTTAAAAATAAAACACTTCCTAATGCCAAAGTCAAAATTTCAGGCCGACCGCGATGGAGCGCGGATCAGATACTATTAGCGGTAGGGCCTGGTCAAGTTTTTACCTTCTGACTTAGTCACTTTTTTGGAGATTTTTCTCTTGTCGTCGAGCGAGGCTCCTCAGCAGGCCGGTTTTCGAGCTGACGGTGGTAGCTTGGTTCAGCGTGAGGCCATGGTGATATCCTGGAAGTCTTGAGCTCCAGTGCTTTCAGCGGGATGAACCTATAATTCAGGCCAGGTTGTGGTTCAACATCGGCAGCTTGACTTTCAACGACGGGTTGGTCCACTTATGAAGCTTTTTATCAAACTTTTTCCAAAGGTCTCCAAAGTTCTGGAGCTTCTTTCAGAAGGTCCTTTTGGGGTTCCAAAGTGTCCACAACACTAATCAAGAAGCTCTGAGTTGCTGTTTGGGATGTTGGGACTACGTCTCCCACAATGCACCTCACCAATTCTTTTAAAGTCCAGCTGAAGGTGATCAGCTGGTTTCTTCTGGCTTCTTCTGGCTGGAAATGATGCAGGTGGAGCTCTTTTAACCTACTGATTTCAGGGAGTCCACTCCTTCGCTTTTCAAAGCAAGGCAAAGTCCTTATGGGCTGAAGACCAATGTGTGCAGCAGTTGTAGTCCTTAATAGTGCAGTCCTCTTGGTGCAGGCCAGAGATTTAGCAGGACAGTCCAGTCCTCCTTCTTCTTGTAGTTTCAGGCAGGGATCTGTGTTGCTGGGCAGCTCTCCCACATTTCTCCAGTGCTCTTGGGTGACACTCTGGGGGGAACCCCTAACCAATGGGGTACATTGTACCACCCAGAAGTATGACAACTTCCTCCAAAGTGTGGCATAACCTTGTACCAGAAAGCGCATTGTTTGACAAAATCCAAGATAGAGAAACTCTCTCATGGAGATTAAGATCTGGCTAAGCTAACCCAATAGCGTGGCTAACTTGTCCTAACAATCCCCTTCCAACCCCTCTGCTAATTCAATTACTGGGGCTCCTGTCAGGCTGGGGTTGCAGAAAGCGGGGGTGAGCCTGTATCCAGTCCTACCTGTCATTCCCTCTTTGAAGACTAGTTTGGCTACTCCACCCCCATCCTGCCTTTTTCTTATACAGGTGCAGATCTCCTCCAACTAGTTGTCCTGTGTCTCTATGCAGGCCACTTCACACCCTATTAGAGTAGTTTGGTTCAGCCTGTCGAAGGCTGGCCCATCAGGAGAGGCTGCTAGAAGGCTGGATTTGCAAGTTCTGTAACTTTCTTTTGTAATAGTTATAGTAAATCTACCTAAGAAAGTTGCTGGATTTATCATAACTATTCTTTTAAGTCTTTGAAATAATATTTCAGCTCACTCCTGCCAATAGTTATACTTTATAAATTATTCCCATGTTAGTCTATTAAGCTAATGTACTACAATGCGGAAAAACGGAGTCCACAGTTTTTTCCTCACCAGGTCATTTAAAACATCTTTTATAATATCCCTGCTTATTTTAAAGTTGCACCCTACCCTTCGGGCACCTAGGGCAGACTTTAGGGGGGACGTATATGTACAATTAAGGTAGTTTAAGACTTTGGAAGTACCTTTAATTCCAAAATCGAATTTGGACATCTTTTTATTTTAAAAGCAGCTTGCAAAGCAGGGCTGGCTTATAAAATGTCAGCAGGCAACACAGGAGTGCACACTTAAGTGCATTAAATCTACCTGGACTATAGACTTACATGCCCAACCATATACTAGGGGCTAACAGGTGGGTTGTCAAATCAATTGTAATTACACGTAATTACCTTATACCTTTTACACAGAGCTCTAGCCCTGGTTAGCAGAACCCTGGGCACAATCTGAGTCAGCTACTGCCAGTATCAGTCAAGAAATGGGGGTGATCATGTCAAAAATGATGACTTTCTCACAATATAAAACATGCTGCAGTGACAGACTTGCTTGCTATTTGCTGGACAGATTGCACTGTGTTGTATAATTCTGTGTACAACAATTAGGACATTTTATTAAATCCTCTGTGTTTTTTTTGTAATAGCTGTTTTGTTTTATTGCAGAGATGTACTGTGTGGTTACCTTTTGTGCTCAAACATCTCAAATGTTCCAAGACTTGGAGAACTTGATGGAGAAATCACAACATCTTCAGTTTTACAGCAGGGTAAAACTTTAAACTGCAGGTACTGTAATGGCAATAACTCTTTATTATAAACATCTACAAGGGCGGCCTCCTAGACTGAATGTAGTCCTTGCATGAGTTCAGAGAATACATCGGTAACGATGGTCAGCACTAGTTTAAATAATGAATTTGATATTATTTTGTAAATGCACTTTTTATTGCAACTTTTGAATTTTGATATCTGCATGGAAGACAGTGGCGTATTTCAGGGCCAATAATGTCTGGTACCTTCTGCTCCAACATTCCATTGCTTGTCTTTCTGCTTCTTCAGGGTTATTGTAAAACATTATACTATAAGTGGGTGGACTGTTCCAATAGCAATTTAGCTCTTCTGCCTGAGCTGTAACTGGTGTTAGAGGCAATCTCCCTCATTATAGGCCCTCATCTGCAGCTCATGTCTATAACTAGGGAGCAGGGCCTTTAGCAACCATTTTTGCTGTCAGCGGTGCAGTATTATGCTATATGAATTAACTGTTTTAAATAAATACTTTTTGTAGATTTGTACTGTTCAGAAACGCATTCTATTCAGTCTAGCTTCTAACTTCGATTTATAGGTAAAGCTAAGTATATTACTTTCAGTAATTGCGACAGACTAACATATATGGGGTAGGGATAGCCAATGCGCATAATAGTGAATATAAGTGTAATTGACATAGGCACATATTAATCAAACTTCTCTGTATCATACTAACGCTGTAGTTTGCCCTCATGTCCGTGGATCAGACACTGCACAAAAACAATGTGAATAAAAGGTAGAGGGACATATCCATCAAAAGTGCAGCAGGTGCAGTGGCACTGGGCGCCTGGAGTCCACTGCACCCAAATTAAAGTTATTTTTACTAGCAAACCAAGGGCTAGAGGACACATTATCCTTGTTTGCTTTGGGGCCAATGCACCCTTGTTATGCCTCTGAAAAGGGACAAAAATAATAGAGCATTTGCTTTGTAACTGAGCTTCCCAACTGGGTCAGGTAAACTAGTTCTTTATAGTCTGCCCCCTGGGACCAGAAGGATCCCTTTTAGTGGTAAAACTGTGCATATGTCTACTGACATTCATACACATTGTAAAATGATTATAAACATTGAAGGATGCACCATGTTGCTCCTTGCTGACAGACCTAAAAAAAGAATGTTAAGTGGCCACAAAATCATTAGAACTATAATATCGTATTACGTATTCAAATCTTTATTTCGATCAAGTGATCATAAAAGATATACAATAAGACATCATTTAAAATTTCAAAGCATCAATATTTCATTTGTGTTAAATACATAAGTTAAAAAGGAATATTAAAACATGAGTAACATTGTATCAGGGGAAAATAATTTTTCAGGAGTCAGCAGCCATCTTTAGGTAACGAGTTCGAGCATGCCACATTGCTGTTAAAAATTTGGCTAGGGCAAACACAGTTGGCGGGGATAAATCTGTTTTTAGAACTCTGAGTGCAGGGAGGAATGTTCTAAATCCCAAGTTTCTAAGCAGGGGGACGAGCCAGAATTGCCTGCTTTTTCGATAAGCTTGGCACAAAAAGATAACATGTACTTCGTTCTCTTTGGTGTGGGCACAAGCAGGGCACGTCTCTGTGGCGGACCGCCCAGGCCATGCTGTGGTGAAAGACATTAGAGGAAGGGTCCCATACCTCCATTGCAGGAATAATTTTCTAGTTAAAGCAGGAGTCATTCCGTCCAAGACACTTTCAAGATGGTATGAATCTTTAGTTATGATAAAGCGATGTGTCAAAGAACCCTCTCGTGCACTGTCCAGGACTCTGGAAAGCATTTTAGCATAATATGCTCTAGAGAGCACTTTCCTTGGGATCCTGTTGCTTGTGCTTTCTGGATGGGACCACAATTCTGGTATTCCAATGGTCTCGCATGTTCTCTTGATGTATTTTAGCCAAGGGATTTTGGTCGCATTAGGTAGAGATAAAAATTCCTGTAGCTCAGATCGATAGTAGGTGAGATCTTGGCTACTCCAAATGCGGCGCCAGAATAGTAAGGGTTTGAGCCCTAATTCCTCCGTGATGGGCCTCAGACCCAGGTCCAATCTCAGAGGCAAGAGTGGAGTGCTTGGCGGGAGGGCGGTCAGCTGCCTTAAGAATTTATTTTCTGTAGTCTGCAAGGGGAGGGACGAGATGTAGCCCCACATCTCTCCCCCATAAGTTACACCCGCCCGCGCCTGGGCTTTATATATTTGGATGGCGGGAGTCAGAGGGCGATAAGTTGACTTAGTAGCAATTCTCATGATGCCACCCACCTTCTGGGCCAACTTCATGTTCCCTTTAGTCTGGTGAGCCCCCCACGTAAGGTTTTGGTTAAAGTTATCCCTAGATACTCTATTGTAACAACCCTTTCTAGTCGTACTGTGCCAAGCAAGGGATTTGGGCGCTTTGGGGACTTAGGATTTAAGATCATAAATTTTGTTTTTTGTGGGTTGATTTCAAGACCCCTTTCTGTGCAGAACTCCAGGAAGCCATCAAGCACCCTCTGTATGCCCATCGGGGTTTTAGACAGCAGCAGGGTGTCATCCGCAAACATAATTGCGGGCACCCTGCTGCCAGTCAGTTTTGGGGCATCAGTATTGGCGATCCCGGTCAGGTGTGCGATTACCCCGTTCACAAAGAGGCAGAACAGGGTCGGTGCAAGCATGCAGCCCTGTCTCACCCCTCTGCTGACGGGGAATCTTTCGGTTAGTTTACCACTTCTCCCACACCTGACCCTTGCAAAGTTGTTATGGTGTAGTTTAATCAGAATTGCAAGGATGTCTTTTGGGACGCCTAGCTCTGCCATTACCTCCCACAGTTTTGATCTTGGCACTAAATCGAAAGTGGCACGTAAGTCCACGAAGACCGTGTACAACGTGCCGCCCTCGATAAGTGCAGTCCTCCAGTACATGAGGTTTAATCTGAGGATTTGGTCAATTGTGGAGACCCCCCTCCTAAATCCTGCCTGGTATGGACTCAGAGTATCTGTCTCCTCCAGCCAACTCTGCAACCGATCCAATATTAGCCTGCCAAAAAGTTTCTGAGAAACGTCGATAAGGCTTATTGGACGATAGTTGGCTGGGAGCAGAGGGGATCCCTTTTTGAATATTGGGACCACCTCTGCGCCCAGCCAAGTATCAGTGACCTCCATACCCTTGAGAACCGCGTTAAATATCAACAGGAGGTACGGGGCCCATATCCCGGGTTCCTGTTTGTAAAGATCTCCTGGGACCCCGTCCAGCCCTGGTGCTTTTCCTCCTGCCAACCCCGCAATTGCAGCACGGACTTCTTTTTCCGTGAAGGGTTCACCCTCTTGGTCGCTCGGAATAGTGCAATCGGGCCTGCTCTGAAACGCATCATCCACTGCGTATAAGGATTGGTAATGCTCCTGCCATATGCCAGGGGCTATGTTGGGTTCGATTGCCGAAGGGAGATCTTTTGACCCATGATTAACCAGCCGCCAAAATTTACAGGAATCCCTGACTGCTAGTGCACCAGAAAGGTCCTCCCAATACTTAATATCCCATTCGGCCTTAGCATTTGCCAACAGTATCTTGTAAGCCCGTCTTTTGGCTTGTATCAACTCCCGACATCCCCGCGCTTTAATTGCGAGTAGGAGCTCTCGTTTTGAGTCCCGGCATGTGGCATTATACCAGGACTTTTTGTGTGTCCCCTTATTTTTACCTGCTCCTTTGACAAATAGGTCTAATTCCAGGGTATTTATTAGATCTTCATGGATTTGCCACAATTGATCTCTTTTTTCCCCGTTATCTAGATCGTTTGCATGTGCGAATGCTTTTTCAAGAACTGGAGTAATTTTGGCATAAAGCCTGGGTAGCTTATCGCCACTTGTGGCCAATTTCCCCCACCTCACTCTCCTCCTGTTATTCTCCAGAAGTAATCCTGTAGTTGGATTTTCTTTGTCCGGTCCTGTGTCCTCGATGCCTGGCATGGCATATTCGAGCTCGAGGGCGTTATGGTCGCTGTCCTCTCTATCCAGTACCCTGAAATCGATTATTCGCGACCAACATGGCAGTTGGACTAGGACGTAATCAAGTCTGGATTCACTTCCTAATTTATTGAAAGTGTGTTTACTTGGGATATCCGATTTTGTACGCCCATTGCATGCTCTTAGACCGTAGTTAAGGGTCATTGCGGTTATCTGAAGAGCAAGGGGAGTCCAGGCTCTTGGTGCGGGTGCCACCGTAGCTGGTATCAGCCATCTTGAGTCCTCGTCTAGGGAGGGTCCATCAAGCAGGCCAGGGAGTGGCTCATAGTGTGAATTGAGGTCCCCTGCGACTACGTGGGGGAGGTCCCTTGGGATTTCGCTCAGGAAAGCCGAAAGTTCATCAATGGCATTCGATTCACATAATATAACAACTGGTCTCGAATAGACATTTATAACCATCAACTTAGCAAGGTTTGGCCATTCTAGCAGGACAGGTAATATATCCTCAGAGTCGACAGCTAAGCACCTAGCCTTGCAGCCCAAGTGGGATGCAATCATGGTTATCAGTCCTCCTGATGGACGTCCCCTTCCCCCCCATTTAGCTTTTTTTGAGAACACTGCGAACCCCGGGCATAAATACTTCTCTCTTGCCCAGGTTTCTTGAAAGAGGCAGTTACTTTTTGAGCTAATGTACGCCAGCTACTCCGGGCATTCCATTTTGTTACCAAGGCCAGCTATGTTCCATGAAATCATGTTAAGTGCGGCGGGTCTTCGAAATGGTAACTCAATGTTGGAAAGGTTATCCTTTTTGGTGGCAGGATTTGGGTTTGCCATTTGGTTTTGTGGCAGTTCGCCCTGTATAGGCCCTATGATACTAACATTGTCCGCTACCTCTGCTGTAGGGTTTCCGGGATCTTGGGCGTGGCTGTGTTCGTTAAAAATAGTTATTTGTTCTATTGGGGATTGAGTTTGTTCCCAGGGGACAGATCTATTCTCTATATTGTCCGTTAGATGAAGACAGTCCTTGGCCCTAGCTTTGAAGTTGGGTAGTCAGTCAACCATTTCGAGGCTACTATATCTATTAGAGGTTGAGAGGTAGGCAGGGTGGTGTATGGCCCGGGGACTCCTCTCAGTGTTCCACCCCAACCACCCCTCCTCTTAGTGCTCTACTCCCACCCTTCGTCATCACCATAGATTGGTAAGTACTCAGGCCGCATGCTCCTCTGGTAATGAGGCTCCCTCCTTCCTACACTATTACTCTCCCACTCTCCCAATAGCTCCTGGTGGTGCCCCCATCTTGGATCTTCTGTTATATACATACTTGATGGGTAGAAGGATGAGAGGGGGAGAGCCTGGATGAGGTTCCCTTGATCGTCAGAGGGCCAGCTACAGATGTACGAGGCTGTCCTCGGTTCCCTAAAACTAACCACAATGCAGTCACCTCTAGTTGTCTTTCTCTGATTGCCCACCCAAGCGACACGTCTCACCATGAGAACGTCGCTGGTTGTGCCTTGGGGAAGAGGTCTATATAAAGATAACCAGTTGATGACTTTGTTCTTAAGTGAGGCAGTCGTCTCTGTGGCAGTGGGGGATAATTCGGGTACACCCACCAGGATCACTGTATAGGGGGACGCCTCCGGTGGTAAATTCACAGGTTTGATATTACGAGAATTATTTTGCATATTGTCTGAAGATCTTGTGTCACTCTTTATTTTTTCCGGGGGATTAGGATTGCCTATGGGTTTTGTGGATGTGTTTGGTGGTGGGGGTACCGGTACCTGAGTTGATGTGGATGGCGTGGCTTTGTTTGGGGTAGCGGATGGTTGGAGAAAGTTATTTTGGCTAGGTTTATGTTGTGTATTTTGAGGGGTGGGTAGCCTAGTTTTCTTCATTAGAGTTACGGGATCTGTACTCTTTTTGGACTTTTGATCTAACCCCCCTTTGGCTCCCTTAATTTCTGTTTTGAGGCTGGATTGTAGATTTTTCAATATTAACCAGCCTGGCTTCAATCTTTATCAACCGAGCTTCTAGGGGGCTTAGGAGTGACCTGAGGAGTGTGCCTAAATCTGCGAGTGTGATATCCTCGTTGGAAGAATCTATGGAGATATTTGAAGGGGAGGGTGTATCTGCAGGAATAGTGACTATTGGTTGGGGCTCCATGGCACTCTTAGATAACTGGCCCGAAGTGTTTCCGCCTGCGCTAGCGGCGCCCTTAGCAGGGTCAAGTTTAGATGTTTTTACCTTGCTAACTCCTTTGGTTTGACCCCCTTTCTTCCTTTTTTGAATGGCTCCCTCCCTTGCTCCCCTTGAGGGATCAGAGGGGTTCACACTGATGCTGGGTATGGCCGAGTCCTTACTAGAAATTGGAAGTGGGACAGATGGTATTTGGACCATTGGAAGAGTCATGAGGCTCATATCCTCAAGATCGTTGAAGTCCTCCATGGTGAGGTCTGGGTTGATAGGTAGCTGGTTTGTCTCTGAACCCTCCTGGTTGGTGTTGGGAGGTTCTGGCCTTCCTTCTGGGGTCTTAGCCAGGGCCATTGGACCCAGTGATGATCTCCTCACCCACTCAATTTCTTGGGAAATGCGCCTTTCGAGAACGGTGATTTCATCTATCAGAAGTGAACCAGCTTTGACAAAGTAGTTGTCAATGGGACCTTTGGTGGCTCCGGCCACAACCTGTGCGGATTTACTCCTTGTTTCCCTGGTACACATCCCTGTGTCTTGATGGTCCAGATCAGTAGCAAGCAAGCAGGTGGGTCGATGGGGCCAGTCCGACCAGGGGGGATAGCCCGATCCCGGTCTCTCCGGTCCTCGAACGGCCTCAAACGGCCCGCCCTTTGCCCGGGCTTCGCTCCGCGCTTTGCCCCGCGCGCGTCCCGCGTGCGCGTCAGACGCTATCTGGTTATAACGGGAGAGGGGCGGGAAGAGGACCAGCTGCGGCGAGTCTACAGGCGCAGCGCCCGCTGGTCCTCGCAGTCCCGCAGGGGCGAAAGCGTCTCTAGGCGGCTCCTTTCGCTGTCCGGAAGTCCCCAGTGATGCTAGCCGCGAGCGGCTCCCGCGCAGCGGGGGCCGCGAGGAGTGGGATTAAAACAGGAAAGGAACCACTTGGCAGAAAAGCAGGGGAGAAAGCACGTTGTCCCTCTATTTGCAGGGATGCACAGACGCACTGAACGCCCAGCCCTCAGTTCTTAAATCCAGACGGGAGGGGGGCGGGAAGAGGACCAGCTGCGGTGAGTCTACAGGCGCAGCGCCCGCTGGTCCTCGCAGTCCCGCAGGGGCGAAAGCGTCTCTAGGCGGCTCCTCTCGCTGTCCGGAAGTCCCCAGTGATGGTAGCCTCGAGCGGCACCGCGCAACGGGGGCCGCGAGGAGTGGGATTAAAACAGGAAAGGAACCACTTGACAGGAAAGCAGGGGAGAAAGCACGTTGTCCCTCTATTTGCAGCGATGCACAGACGTCAGGGAAACATTTATATGAATTCTTTATACCTGTGTTTTCTTGTCTATTGTTTTTTTCTTGGAGTTTTATATAGCACCAACTTGACCCAAGGTATCGGGTATCAGAGCGCTTTACATGAGCACCAGTTGCATTACACAAGGACCCATTAATTTTTGTTAAGCACAGGGAGATCAAGGGCTAGATGTACGACCTGGAATTGCATGCGCAAACAGGGTTTCGACCCGTTTGCGCATGCAATTTCCGTCTGGGCCATGTACAATTCCTAAATATTTAGGAATTGCGAGTCGCAATTAGGAAAGGGGCGTTCTCTTCCTAATTGCGTCCGCAATCTATGTACAAATGTTTTGTGACCGCAATTGCGGTCGCAGAACACTCGCAAATTACCACCCTCTTCAAGAGGGTGGTAATGCAGTCGCTATTTGGAAGACTTTGTGACTGACTCCAAAAATATTCTTTAAGTGCAGGTACTGGTCCCACGGACCACTTCCTGCCCTTTTATTGTCTTTTTTGTTTTATGCATCCTGTTTTCCTTTAAGGAAACGAGCTGCATTAAAAAAAATACTGCTTTATTTAAAAGCAGTCCCAGACATGGTGGTCTGCTGAGCCCAGCAGGCCACCATACCTGGGAGGGCCTGCCATTCACAATGAGATCGCAAATTGCGAGAGGTTCATTAATATTCATGAGCCTCTCTATTTGCAACCCCATTGGGAATCGCTAACAGTGTCTCTGACACTGCTGTGCATTGGATTGAGCGCCTCACAATTTGCTTCTCGCAATTTGTCGCAAATTGCGAGGCGCTAAATCCAATGTTCGTACATCTGGCCCCAAGTGATTTGCTCAGAATCACAGGTTGTTGAGCATCATTGCTGAGACTCAAACCCAGTTCTCCAGATTTTAGAATAACCGCCCTTGCCATTAGGCCACATACGTCTGGTGTTAGCCAAGACCTTTTGATTTTACTAAGATATGGATAATTACTTATAGGGGCTGTCAGCCACCTATCATCATCCATCGGTCTGTTGTTTGCCATTTCTCATTTAGCTTGTCCCACTACAACATATAACATAGGGCAATGGTATAGCCTACTTAAGCCACTGGTTAACTTCACTTTGAGTAACTGCATGTTGCTCTCCCACTTGGAGCACATCTGCACTCAAGCTAGTTCCCTTCAGTGCTGGTGTTTTTGTATTTACTTTATAATTACATTAGTGTTGCCTTTGTGTTTAAAACCTGATGTAAAAGAAGGATGCTTTTGATGCACATTCTATCGTTATCATATCCCCTCTCCTGCCAATGGAATATAGCATGTTACAACGCATGCTAAACATCACATACTATTACAACGCGGTTGTTACAACAACCGCGTTGCTAGTACGTAATGAATTTACATCGCAAGTCATTAGAACGACTTGCACTAGGGGCGCGCTGGACTTAGGAATAAGTAGTATTAATTACTATTCCGACTCCAGTTTGCGCAACAGTAGGGAAGGTGTTGGAATTTATTTCAATGACCTGAGCGGCCCCTAGTGCAAGTCGTTCTAATGACGTGCGATGTGAATGCATCGCGTACTAACTACAAGGTTGTTGTAATGACCGCGTTGTAATGGTAGCGCAATGTAATGACAGTGTTGTAAACTCTGTTTCCCCTGCCAATGCTGTTGTAAATTCCTTTTGAAGTGTTTTGTTTTTCTGACTGCTGCTATTTCACAGTATACCAGACTCTGTCCATTGTTCTGTGTTCAGTTATCCTCTTTTTGATGTTTTTTCTTTCTCTCCTTTTTTACTTTCCTAATATTTTTCATTCCTTCTTTCTATCCACTTTTCTTTCTTTCTCTTTCCTTCTTGCTTTTTCTTTTCTTTCCTTTCCTTTCATTCTTTTTCTTTTTTCTCTCTTCTTTCATTCCATCTTTCCTTATGTTTCTTTCTTTTTTTGTTCTCTCATTTTCCTACTCACTTTCTTTCCTTCCCTCATTCTTTTCTTCTCACTTTCCTTTTTTCTTTCTGTTTCTTTCTCTTTCTCCCAGTCTGTTTCCTTCTTTCTTTCTCTTTCACTCAATCTTTCCTTCTCTCTTTCATTCTTTCTCTATTACATACTCTTTTTTCTCTCTTCTCTTTCATTGTCTCTTTTCTTCTCTTTCCTTCTCTCCTTTCTTTCCTTTTCTTCTCTTTCCTTCTCTGACTTTCCTTCTTTTCCTATCTATTGCTTTCTTTCATACTTACCTTTTTACTTGCAGTCTTTCGTTCTTGCCCTTTTTCTTGACTTCTTTCTTTCTTGTCTTTTTCCTTGTCTTCTGTTTTTATTGCTTTTTTCTTTCTCCCCTGCCTTTTCCTTCCTTTCTTCTTTTTTCTTACTTCTTGCCCTTTTTCTTGCCTTCTGTCTTTATTGCCTTTTTTTCTTGCCTTCTTTCCATCTTGCCTTTTTTTGCCTGCCTTCTTGCTTTCTCTATTTTTTCTTTCTATGTTTCTTTCTTTGTTCAGAGCTTTCTTTCTCAAAGGCAAGAGGCATGCAGCCAATGCCAGACTGTTTGACAGTTTTGTGTGCAGTGTTAGCAAGAGCTTTTGATTTTACTAAAATTACGTGTATAACACAGTTACTTATAAGGGTTTCAGACAGACTTCTGTAAATCTGTGTTTCGTGTCATTCACATTTGTCTTCCACCTATTTTAACATGTATTCAGGGCAATGTATCCGCCCCCTTGAGCTATTGGCTGACCACTCTGAGATCTAATATTGTTTTTTTTTTTTTTGCGGTCTTGTCTTTTGTTTTATTCTCTTCTTGTGTTTAATTGAAGACACTGAAAGGGCCTGCTTTAAGTGTGCTTCTGCTGTTGGCATCCAGACTATTTAAATTTCTAACCACTTTGTTGTGTATACAACCTGTCACTAGTTGCCTCACAGTGCAGAAGGAGTGAGAATGAGGCCTATGGAAGACAAGACTGAGCCTGAGAAAGAGAATTGTTTTCAACCCTTCAGGTGTCTCAAACTTCTTTTAAGTGTCTCATCCTGTTGTTACTAGAATGGCTGCACCCTTGCTTTTAAGTTACAGTGATGCCTGAGTGCTGTGGGTTTAGCGCGCTGTTATTATCTATGTGGAGATCCTCCAAAATCACGTTGATTCCTTCTCTGCATAAAGTATGCAATACCTAGTACCCCACGGGGCACATGCAGGGTCTCACTTGAGTGCGCTCCTCATTGGCTGCACTCTACTGCCCTCCTGAAGTACAGACAGGCATCCACTTCAGGCCAGTCATAATTTTTACAAATGGGACTCAGACTGGTGAGTACCCTAATGTGGGCGGGCTTTGGCTTGGATGAACTCAACCTCAGTAGATCTTGAAGAGAAACTATAAGAACACCTTTATTGGAAATTCCTCTTGTACATTCCGTGTTGTACAGCAGCAACATTGTAAATTTTAATCCTAGGCAAAGCACTACACAGATTGCGCTACTTTGCACAACGCGAACTGCATGTAGCACAGTACAAACACGCGTAGTGTAGTGCAGCAGTAATTTCTCGCTTGCTCGCGGTCCTCAACGTCAAGTTGACGACCGCGAGCAAGAAAAATGACATCCCGGCAAAACTTTTTCCTCGTTCGCGATCAGCAACATCAAGTTGCCGATCGCAAGAGTGGAAAATAAACCTCCCGGCGAGATTCTTAACGCGGGGAGGTCAGGTTTCTCATTGCGAGTGGTCGCGTATGCTCGGGACCCCTTGTGATGAGAAACTACCAGTCCCCGTTGAGAAAGCTGCAGCTCGAGTAACAATCGACTCGAGCGGCAGTAAAAGACAGCTTGCACTGTGCAAGATGCCGTTTTCAATGATTGCACAGTGTGGACAAGCATCCGGCAATGTGCAATCATCGCGAACAGGGTACTACACAGTTCGCGTAGTGCTACGCATAGTGCAAAGTGTCCTTTGCGTAGCTCTACTTCGCGAACTACACCCAGGTAATACCTGTTTTTTGTGACTATTTAGTGATGTTAATTAACAAACTTCTTCTCACCTTATCGGACTCCTGCTGGAACATTTTGGCTGACTTTATTTTCCATGTAAAAGAACAGACTAGTGAGTAAAAACATAGGTGGTAATTGTATTTGAGGCTCTTATTTGTTTATACAACTCCCAGGTTAGACCAAACTAGACCAGAACTAATGAGAAACTCCTCATCAGCGAAGCGTGTAAGGGAGCTAATCACATGATGAGGACACTCAGAAACATCAAGACATTCCTTCCAGTAAAGGACTTCAAGTAGGTGGTACAAGCACTGGTCCTGCCAAAGCTGGACTACGGCAGCGCTACGCTATGTGGCCTTCCCAAATACACCCTGGATCCCCTAAGGGCATCACTGAATGCGGCGGCCAGAATGGTCACAGGTACCAACCGAAATGAGCACATATCCCCAATCCTAAAATCTCTTAACTGGTTGCCCTACGAAGCTCAAATTCAGTGAAAGATTGCTGTTCTGGCGCACAAAGCCCTGCATTTCAAAACTCCCAGGTACCTAGAGCAAAAGCTTGAATGATCCTGCGGTGGGAGAGCCTCCAGAAGCGCTATCACTCTCCTCCTGAAACCACCATCCTTAGCAAAAAGAGAACCGGTCTCTGAGCCTTCTCCGGCACTGCCCCAAGGATAAGGAACTGTCTTCCACCGGAAATGCGCTGTATCTCTTCAACGACTGCTTTCAAACTGAAAGCCAGGACACATTTTTACCTTAACTTGGGCTAGGATCACTTGCTTGAAATCATTGTTTCTACAACCATTGTACCTTCATGTGATGCTGCTCTTCTTTACCGCATGTGTGTGCCCCTTCATAGCCCGTTATATTCCTGTTTATCGTATTACTCTTCTTGATCCACATGTCTGGGAAATATACGAGTATTCCTGTTGTGTATTCCTACTTGATGTCGATATTGGATCTATGCTCTTCTTTTCCGCCTCGTGTACCCATTTCGTAGACTGCTACATACCCATTTATTGTACTACTCTCCTTGATTCAATTTTCTGGGAATTATGCAATTATTGGTCTGGGATTTATGCGATTATTCCTGTTGTGTATTCTTACTTGTTGTTGATATTGGACTTATGTCGTTCTTTTGTAAAGTGCTCTGATATCCTTCTGGATCTTGTTTGCGCAATATAAAACTTAATAAATAAATAAATGAAATTGAAGTTTCCTCCTGCTTCTCATATGCAGACGCTAAGATGCTGCTCACCTGGTCACCCTCTATTGGAGCCCCATTAGTGAGACAGAACTCAAAAGGAAGATATTTCAGGCTGCTTGGCACTGTTCCGTGTCAGAGGCACGCGGAAACTTGAGGAAATTTAAGCACACATGACCACCAATAATTGATGTGTTCTTTACTGCCAGGAAGTGCGATTTTACGGGGCTATCCACTTTTTCTGAGGCACCCAGTGCGTGTTTCTATGTGGCTATCTCTTAACTTGGTGGTACTGATCTCATGCCTTTGTTCCTCCCTGTGACCCTAGTTACTGTTAAAGAATGACTTGGTGGAAAAGTTTTTTCTTTCTTGATTAATATTGCTTCTTAATGCTCTGAGCTCTGAGGGTCACATTGTCCTCTTATTTCATTTACTTCCATCTGTACCTGGCATTCATTCTCTGTAAGGCTGGCCACAGTACAAGAAGTTTATTTTCTTGTTGGTTTCTCTAAAGACATCTGCCTTGTGTGCTACATTTGTCTCTTTTGGTTACTTTTATAGCTCCACTAGCATTCCTCTTTGTAGCGTCAGAGGGATACATGGGATAAAAATGTATTACAAGCAGCCCTCGTTAAACTAAGACGAAAAAGAAGCATCATCATGCACGTCATGCTTTACGTGTTGTATCCTGTTTATCTCTTTGCCTCTGCAGAGAGGTGTGCAGACCCATCCATAAAAGGTGTAATAAAATAACGCCTTTAAACATTCAATGTAGCACAAGTCCATGCCATTGTTTACTCTGTACATTAAATAAAGGGCGACCCTAGTCCTGCACACATTGCTCTTTGCTAACAGAAGAGATGGGATGTCACCAAGCACGCTCCTTCTGTTAGAGCCTACCTTACCTTGCTTGATTCTCTGTGTTAGGGCAACAAATGTGACTGCTACTCGCACCTGTGCATGTTTAAGGGGAGAAAATGTGGCCTAACGGCTAGGGCTGTCGACCTCGAAGCTGGGGGACCGGGTTTGAGTCTCAGCTGGGACGCTCAATATTCTGTGATTCTAGGAAAATAACGTAATCTCCCCGTGCCTAGCAAAAATGAATGCGTCCGTCTGTAACATAACTGGTGCTCGTGTAAAGCGCTGATACCTCCGGGTCTAGTTTGCGCTATATAAAACTCCACATAAAAAGAAACCCTTAAGGAGACATGTCTGGAGCGTGGCAGGGTGCACCTTCAGCTTTCTCTTGCTGGAGTCAGCATGGCTTCATGGACAGATCATGGTGTACCTCAGGGGACAGGCAGATTTTTCCCGAAAAATAAACAGCTTTGAAAATTATGTAAGTAGTCGCTATGTTGACATGAATTGCTCACAGACCTAGGCGTCTATTCCAGTGGAGCTAAAACAGACAAGTGTTCACTTCAATAAGGAGCAGTCACATACAGTTCTGGGTCAATTTGCATGAAAAATGTTCCCTATGTGATGCTACACTGCACCGCATTTATTATGAAGTGCACTAGGAACAACCATTGGCAGAAACAATAGGTCTTGCAATAGCTGCTTTATTGGGATCATCTTCTCATGGTGTTCGCAATTCTTTACTGTTTAGGAAGCTGCCCAGCCCCCATCAATCTGAAAAAAACACTGTATCAAAGCAAAGCAAAATTGCCATAATAGTACTTGGCACTAAAACGAACTACATGGTGTGTGGATGTGATTTTTGTGAATGGGCAGAATTCCAATACTGAATTTGACCCAAACTGCATTATGTAGTTAGTGAAAGCAAAATGTGAGTGACCCAATGGGTGAAGAGGGCAGGCAAAAAGCCACTATAAGTAAGGATGTTGTACGCATAATTTTAGTAACATAGAAAGGTCTTCCTAATGCAAAAACTAAAATTGATAACCACATTCAAGCCTTTCTGTACAGCAAACAAATTAGCCACGCTGTTTATCCAGATGCAAACATCTTGTCAGTGAAGGTGATTTAGGGGTTCATCTTGATGGAAAGCCACTACCCCTGCCTGCAAACACCAGTATTTCAGGTAACCAACTTCCTCATACATATGCATTAGTACCATGTGGCGTCCCACAGGGCTCATCCCTGAGCCCAACGCTATTCAATGTTTATGTAACTGATTTAGAAAGAGTCATCAAGTCTCATGGGATGAGCCTTACATCTTATGCGGACGATACCCAGTTGGTCCTGGCCATAGAAAACAATGGACAGGAAATAGCAGCCAACTTCCAGCATGGCATGCTCGCGATCAGCGACTGGATGGCCACAAATTGTCTGAAGTTAAATTCCGAGAAAACGGAAGTCATGATCTTTGGCAAGCCCAGCCCGACCTGGCCCACTGCCTGGTGGCCCACAGAACTAGGTCCCCCGCCCAACCCTGTCACCAAGGTTAGGAACCTAGGTATGGTACTGGACGACAAACTCCCTTTTGCCGCTCATGCCAATGCCATCGTCTCTTCCTCTTTCTACAAACTGAAAACTATTTAAAAAATCCTCCCCTTTCTCCCCCCCCAATTCTGGAAACATACTGGTCACAGCTTTTGTAATGTCCTCCTTGGGTTATTGCAACAGACTTTTTATCAATGCCCAGCAACAAGCTATCCTCAAACTACAGTCGGTACAGAACGCAACGGCAAGAATGCTCTCGGGAACTCCTAAGTTCAAACCTATTGCCCATATTATCAAAAGTTACCACTGGCTTGCAGTAAAAAATCTGCATTAAATTCAAGGCTTTATGCATCGCTTACAAAGCCTCACGCAAGCTAGGACCCCGGTTCCTTCTCAACTCCTTAGCTTTCCATGTCCCTAACCGACTACTACGATCTTCCAACGCCCTCATGATGTCCGTACCACGCACTAAAACAGCCTCCTGGGGCGATCAAAGTTTCATTGTCTCTACAGCCAAACTTTGGAACTCTCTCGATTTAGACACTCGATCCAGTCCCACTCTGTTAGCTTTCAGGAGAAGAATAAAGACCTGGCTGTTCAATCAATAATTCACCCCATCTTCTGCAACGTTCACAGCGCCGAGACGCCCTAGGGCATTTGATGCACTTTACAAATTTCAAATAAATTAGTAGAGCATGTGTGACGCAGAACATCTAAATTCCGTCCTTGTGTATGTTTATGGGTGAGCACGCCAAAGATAAGTTTATGCATGTCAGCACAGGTAGGTATTATTAACATGTTTTTTTCTGGTGCGCTTTTTTCTTTACCTACTCATGGATCAACGTGTACTGATTTTGAATATATTGAATAGCTGAAAGCTAATCTGCTTGTCTGATCTCCGTAATCGCAGAGCACACATCACTCGGTGTCTATAGCAGTCACTCTCTCCTATGGTATCTCTTGCTCAGTGCAACACAGGAAGCCAACATCTCAAGTATAGGTGTATGATGTTACAACACATGCCATTACCCCACAAGCCATTACAACGCAAATCTTTACCCCACCTTGCTGTTGGGGGTATGCTTGAAGTTGGAATAGTATAATTTACTATACCAACTCCAGTGTGTGCAACAGTATGTAAGGTGTTGGAGTTAAATCCAACACCTTCTACCCCCTGCAACAAGCCATTCGCGTTGTAACGACATGCAGGGTAATGGCTTGCATTGTAACACATGCTTTGTAACGGTTGTTTCCCCTCAAGTATGCACAGTGTTGCTTCAAAACTTGTGATGATTTACTGTGCAGATTAAAATTCCCTGCTTCTGGCCTGCAGCCTCTAACTCACCTTTAGCCAACTCATAACATGGTTGGGTGACATGGCAACCCATTTCCTGATTGACATGTAGCCCCTGGCACTGCACGTTGGGAGCCTCAAGCACAACTAACTTTGCATCCATGTCATCAAGGGTGAAAATTATCCCTAAAGGTTATGGCTTTGCCGGACTGTTGATCTAACAGGCCTCAAGGGTATGAGATCATCAGCCCGGCAAATGTTGTGACCAAGTTGTCTAGAATGAGCAGGTGCCCCCGCGCCTAGAGGAGGGGCGCCCTTAGTTGCGCCAAGGGACCAAACATCCCTATGGGAGGCTCGTGTGAGGAGGGGGCTGGCTAGTGCGTCCAGGTTATAGGATCGGTTAAAGGTGAAACAAAACCGAACCCTGCTAGTGTAGCTATTTAAGGCAATGCCTCGAGGGGATCGCCCTCTTTGTCTCTCTGGACCCTAGCCGCAGAGCGTCGGTGAACTACCCACACCATTAACAACAAAGGGGCACACTCAACAAGGGAGGTTTAGTGACTAGATGGACCCCAGGACGGGGTATGATTGAAGTGAGCAGTGGATGGACGGTGAAAGGGGACCGGCCTGCCGGTGGTCCTCAACTCTACTATCCTAACACATCACTTAAGGACTGAGATGAATCTTGAGGAGGCTCCTTGTGTTCAGGTACCTCGGAGGGCCGGTGCGCTATGCGGTGCCCTGGATTTCAAGCAAGGCTAATGTGTAAAGATGAGGCGCAGGCAGGAAATGTTTGTAGAAGATTTATTGCAGGAAAGAGAGCCGTCCAGCTTGAAGGGGAGAAGAGCAGCTGCAACTGCCACACAGGGAATCCTGGAGTAGAATACTCTGTACACGGAAACCCCACAGGTGACATCACAGGGTTCAGTGAGAAGATAACAACAAGCAGTGGACAATGCAGATCACCACACACCTCCCCCCTTTTTTGAAAAAAAAACACAAAAAAAAACAATCCTGAAAGAAGAATAACAAGGAAAAACAAATCAGAAATAATCACGAAATCAGTTAACAATCCAGAAAATAGAATAACAAGGAAAAACAGATTAGACGTAATCACGAAATTTGTTAGGTCTAACAGTTACTCTAGAACTTTTCCTTAAACTATTCCCAACATTGACAATTTTAGGCGAAGGAGCAGTTGCACGGGAAGGATCTTTAGCAACACGAGAAGTGCTCCACCAATTGCCATTTGAAAATTTGACAGCATTCTTGCGAACTTCCACAACCTGCTGAGAATCAAGAAATTTTGAGAAACCTTTTTTAACAGTGACAGGATTCTTAACTCTAACCCAATCACCTGTACGAATACTGTGAAAAGACTTCTTGCATAATTGTTCATTATTGGGCAGAGAACTTGAGGATTTTTTATTAGCACATTGCCAAACTTCTTCTAAATCACAGCCCCGGTGGAAACTTTTGGCCATCCAAAAAGGGAAAGCTTGGGAGCAACCTTTCCTTCCTCTCATGAGTTCGAAGGGAGAAAAACCAGTGGTAACATGAGGGGAAATGCGATAAGACCATATAAGATCTTTTACAGCTTGAAAAATACAATTATCAGACCTGAAAGCAGCTTGCACACATTCAACAATGACTCTATTGAATCTCTCGGTTTTGCCGTTGCTCTGGGGATGGTACAAAGGAGTTCTGGTGTGTTTAATACAGCAATTTTTCAAAAAAACACTCATTTCCTTGGAAATGAACTGTACTCCGTTGTCAGTGAGGATTTCTTCCGGACAACCCTCCCTCAAGAAGATTCTACTCAAGCAATCAATGACACTTTTAGAGTTGGGGACATTGATAGGTTCAACTTCAACCCATCTAGAAAGATGATCAACAAGGACCAGGAAATATTTGGAAGTATTGGGAAGGACATGGAATGGGCCTAGAAAGTCCAGGCCAATTTTTTGCCAGGATCTGATAGGAGGAGGAACAACAGAATCACTAACACCTTCTAAGACAAGGACCTTGTCACTAGTGTTGCAACGTGTACAAAGTTTAATAGCTTCCACAGTCTGATTGTCCATTTTAGGCCACCAAAAATTCGATCTGACATTTCTCTTGGTAATAGTGGCTCCTAGATGTCCAGAATGGGCATCAGCAATTATTTTCTCCCGATAAACAGAAGGGGGAATGAATTTGTTACCTCTAACAACTTTACCATTTTCTAAAGACAGTTCTGAATTAATTTTCCAATAGATCTGAAGTTCAGGAGAAAGAGATTTTTCTTTGGGCCACCCTTTTTGTATGAAAGAAGTTACATCTTTAAGTACAACATCATTTTCAACTGCTTTAATCCAATCATTTTCTGCAAAAGAAATAGAGTCTTCGGAAATGTTGGCTACAAAGCATTCTTCAACCTCAGTTTCCCAATCATTTTCATCAGAATCTGGAATGGGCAACCTGGACAAACAGTCTGCCCGTTTGTTTTTACCGCCTGGGATATAAATAACTTTGAAGTTGAACTCCAATAATTTAGTGGCGAGTCTAGCCAAACGTGCAGTTGTACGTTTGATATTTCTGCCTGACAAAATATCGACGAGAGGTCGATGGTCGGTCTGAAGAACAAACGGTCTGCCCCATAAATAAGATTTGAATTTCTCAACACTCCAAGCGCAAGCTAGGAGCTCTTTTTCTATAACTGAATATTTCCTTTCAACAGGACGAAGGGTCCTGGAGGCAAACCCCACTGTAAATTCCTTTCCATAAGCCAATTGTGAAAGAACAGCACCTAAGCCATATTCACAAGCATCAACAGTGACCACGGTTTCTCTATTTCCATTAAAAGGCTGAAGAGCAGGGGCTTTAGTAATATTCTCTTTAATAAGCTGAAAGCCTTTTTCACACTCTTCAGACCAGCTGAAGGTGGCACCCTTTTTTAGTAGAAGCCTAAAACATTCAGTAGTTTTGGCATAGTCTCTCATGAATTTTGAGTAAAACTCACAAAGACCGAGAAAGGACAAAAGTTGTTCTTTGTTCGAGGGAGGGGAGCTTCAATAATGCTTTTGACTAAACCTGGTCTGGGTTTAATGCCACTCTCAGAAATGGTATGACCAAGATATTCTACCTCTCTGGTCTTGAATACACACTTACTTTTCTGTAAAGTTACACCTCTTTGTTCTAGTATGTTAAAAACTTGGTCAATGGCTTTCTCATGTTCAGTCTCAGTTTGAGTAAAAATGAGAATGTCATCCTGGAAAACGACTACATTAGAGAGTTCCTCAAACATTTCAGACATGATTCGCTGGAAGACAGCAGCGGCAGAGGCTAGGCCAAAAGGGAGGCGACGAAATTGGAATAAACCATCAGGCGTTACAAAAGCAGTGAGATGTCGTGAGAGTGGATGCAATTCAATCTGGTGGTAAGCTGCTTTGAGATCAAGTTTGGAAAACCAAGTAGATGAGCCCACCTTAGCTATTAAATCTTCAATACGGGGAAGGGGGAAACCATCGACCCAGATGGCCTCATTAAGACTGCGCAAATCCACACACATCCTAAGGTCACCGGACCTTTTCCTGGCAAGTACAATGGGAGAAAGCCATAATGTGGATTCTACTTTCTCAATGATTCCTTGTTCACATAGTGACTTTAGATGTTTAGACAAATCATCTCTAATGCTAAGTGGGACATTTCTGAGTTTGTGTTTGATTGGAGTAATGTTATCTTTGACCTTAATAAAATGCTGAAAATTGGTGATTTTACCAAGGCGATCTTCAAAAAATTTCTCATATTTGCTTTCCCACCATTTACCATACAGAATGTTGCATACAGGAACAGAACACGGAGGATTACACCCTTCAATAAATACAGGATTGGGTAAGCCAGGTTTGATGGTGATACCAAATTCAGCCTGATGTAGAAGACCAAGGACATTAATGCCTCGCTTGGCAACGTAAACCTTCCCTTTAATAGATTTACCGAAAATAGAGATTTCAGCCCAGAAATAACCTAAAAGATTAATTCTGCTTCCTTCAAAAGCCACAGTTAGAACATCAGGAGGGAGTAAACACTTGTCTTGCCAAAAATGAGAGTATTTGTCATGAGAAACGATAGTGATGCGAGCCCCGGTATCTACAAGTAATTGAACATGATATTTATCAATGATAGTATCAACTTCAGGATCAGGAACGTGAAATGTATGGCTGAGGTTGTCACTATCTTTTACCACAACTACATACTCCTGAGTAGTTACATCACATTCTGAATATTCAGTTGAATGCACTGGAGAATTCAAATCAGAGGAAGAATCATTCTCATTCATGACACATCGCACGCTGCCTCTTCTACCTCTCATGCAGACTCTTGAAAAATGACCATTTTTGCCACATTGGCTGCATTGTTGATTGGCAGCAGGACAATTTTTGAAGTTAGAAACATAGTAAGAAGAACCACATCTGAAACAAAAAGTACTTTGACTAAATTGTCTATTAGGCATAAAAGGTCTTCTGGTACTGGTAGTTCTAAAATAACCACGTGTGTCACGAGGAATAAAGTTAGGTGTCTTGGTAGAGACAGGCGCTTTGGTGGAGACTGCACTTGAAATAGAGGTATTGGAGAGAGAAACTTCTAATTGTTTAGAATCCTCCAAGGATGTCTCTATACTTTTAGCTATGTCAATAGCTTTATCCAGAGAAGGATCTTTGCAAGATAATAATTTCCCTTGAATTTGTTTGCAAGAACAACGAGCAACTAGTTGATCCCTAATAAGTTGTGAGGTGAAATTATCAAATTCACATTTAGAAGCAAGTATTTTCAAAGCAGTAACAAAGGTGTCAATGCTTTCTTCAGGTTTTTGAGCCCTGGTGAAAAATTTGTAACGATGTACAACCATGTTTTTAGTTTTAACAAAATACTTGTCTAATTTGGCTATAGCTATGTCAAATTCATCTGGAGCTTCACCAGGAGGCGGAACATAAGGGGGTAAATGGTCAAAAACATTCTGGCCTTCCACGGCAAGATGGTAATACATGAGATTTTTTTTTTCTGCACGATATCTAAGACCATCAATTGCACCTTAATAAGCCATGAAAGATCTCAACCAGAGTTTCCATTCAAGAGGAGGGTCGCCAGGAGTCTGAAGAAATGGAGCTGGAGGAGAAACACTTTGCATTGTGGAATCTTCTATTTTCTTTTTTTTTTAATTGAAAAGAAAAAAAAAAGATGTGTAGATGTTCTTTTGATGTGTACAGAAGCTGTGCACACCAGCGTGTAAACGTCACTTTAGTAAGTAAAGGCTGTGCGCGTCAGCGCGAAGACGTTGTTGTTTTTTTTTTTTTTTTTTAATATATATAATATGTATATATATATTTAGCTGTGCACATCAGCGTGACACAAAAAAAAAATTTAGCTGTGTGCCCAAGCTGGGCACATCAGCGTGATGAGACTCTTTTCAGCAGAAAAAAAAAATTGTACAGGTAAACATGAATATGCACACAAGAGCTGTGTACATCAGCGTGTGAATGATAGGCTGCTGTGTGCATCAGCGAAGGTGAAGGCTTTCTAGCAGATCAGCTGTGCACGACAGGAACAAAGAAGACTTGAAAGCAGCAGATGAAGCCTTTGTGACGAATGGAAGCTTTGTGACGTGTAACAGCTGAAGGGCAGCAAGAGCGTCGTGCAGGAAGAGCGTCGTTGTGACGTGGTTGCAGACAAACAGGCAGCGTGAGCGTCTTGACGAATAAAGATCGTTATGGTAACCAGCAGGCGTGAGACGTGATGGCGTTTGATTGATGTACGTTGGGGATTCTACAACGTCATCATTACAAAGCGCAGCTCGGAAGGAGAGGAGCAAGCGAAGGAGATACGAGTAGCGCAGAGTTGAAGGTAAAAAGAGTCTTAAATTGCGAAGGAAAAGTCTTAATAAAATGAGCTGGAGGAAACAATGTGGTTGGCGCAGGAGAGAATTACACGCAGCTTGATTGCGCGCAGCTTAGGCTTAATTGGCAGTGGAATAGCAGTAAAAAAAAATGAAAGGAAATCCTGCGGCTGTGACGGCTCTCAATGTGTACCGCAAGCAAAGTAACAGTTTGTAAAGGTACTCACAGGGATGACGATTGTAAAAGAAGAAAATGTCCTCACTTCCAGAGCGCTTTACGCGAGGGTGTTGGAGTCGAGGTTGAGAAGATAGCTGAAGAACAGCTGACCATCCTCTGTCGCCAATGTAAAGATGAGGCGCAGGCAGGAAATGTTTGTAGAAGATTTATTGCAGGAAAAAGATCCGTCCAGCTTGAAGGGGAGAAGAGCAGCTGCAACTGCCACACAGGGAATCCTGGAGTAGAATACTCTGTACACGGAAACCCCACAGGTGACATCACAGGGTTCAGTGAGAAGATAACAACAAGCAGTGGACAATGCAGATCACCACATAATGTTTGTTGTACCACGTTGTGTGCGCAGCAGAGGGTTCAAGACTATGAACGATTTAATGCAATGCTCACCTGTGACGACAATAATAATTTCATGGTGCCTTTGATATGTATATGCTGGAAAGTTTTGCCATTGTTGAGATACCTCTGAGGGCCGGTGCTTTAAGCGGTGCCCTGGTTAAGGTAATGCAACTGTTTGCTGTAGCGCGTTGTGACCTGCCGGCATAATGCCTGCAGTACATTGTACAAGAGGATGGTCAGCTTAATACAATGCTGAAATGTAATAACTAGATAACATATTAGTGACTTTGACATGTGAATGTCGCTATAGTGTGAAGTACGTATATCTTTTATGTACCCAAGTAGAATATTTATACTCACGTAGTGGTTATGTTGAATGACCCTGTTTTGATGTGAATAAAATCTACGCCATGGACAATATAATCACATTATGAGAATTCATCGGCATGGCAGGGGTGTGGGTTGGGATGGATGTTGGCAATGGTGGAGAAGTGAGAGTGTCACATTGTGCGCACACTATACATGTCAACATATTTCAAATCCCTGTCCTGTATAAAGGAGCTAGTGCAACTCGGGTGAGTGCTGCCACCAGCCAGCAACATGTGTGTTTTTTTTGTTTTAATAATCTTAAATCCTGGATATGAAATAAAATCAAGTTTGTCCTGAGGGAGAACATAAAGAGGGCTGACCCCCCTATGTCCACGTCAGCAAACTGCGGCTGAAACTGCGGCCACAGGGAGTTTCAAATACCTTATTGCTACATGATACCGGGTCTTAAAATCTGGACATTCGCCACTGCTAACTCCCTTCCTTCACCTGGCTGCGCTCCTTTCTTTGGCTCTGACAAATAACTGCAGTGAGGGCAAGTAACAATTAAAGCAGGGCAGTACAATCATTTTATTATTTTGGGACATATATTAATATATCAGACTTATATCAACCATTTACATTACCTTCTTATTTTACTGTGTATTTCTGTAGGAATGGTGAATTAAGCATTTGAAATATGTCATTACTGTATTATGGCATAAAAGCGTATGTGTCCTTTCACAAAAGAAAATTACATTTTTATTGCTACTAAAATATATATGAACAACAGGAGGGGACGGAAAAAGGACAATGTTTAAAGGGGTCCAGTGTACCTGTCCTAAGAACATGTAACAAAAAAGTTGTACAAAGTTCCCCTGGGAATGGTCTTGTAATAGAGTCTCTCTCTCTGAATTTACTAGTGAAGTCGACAGTCTGGGAACTCAGCAGGTCCCTTGTCGGAACTAAGAAACCTCACACAACTAATAGGCTGGATGACATGTTTCGTTCAGCCTTTGTGGTGTTGTTTTCATCATCGGCTTCCTGCTCCAACGTCAAGCCGGCGCTGCAATGCCTGACGGGTAACAACCAGTGGTCGAAGTGGAGACAAAAAAGTAGGGGAACTGTGGGCGGAGACTTAGGGGGCGGGAATAAGCAGAGGATTGGATTCGTGGGCGGAGTCAGAGGTGTGGCTAAAAATAGCAAAACATACCAATTTTTAGTGCATTTGACATTTCACTGACCCAGTTACAGCTTATAACGTTATTTAATTCAAACAATCGATACACATGTTTATTTGAGGTTTAATATATAAGTTGTTTATATTTAATTCATTTACAATGTGGGACATGTTTCCAATCACAGAATATTCCAAATACGCTTATAAGTGGAATCATAAGCCATTTGACTCTGAGCTATGCAGTTTCTTTCATTGGCACTTCTCCTCCCTTTTTCTAACCATTTCTGAACATAAAATTCAGGTTTAAATTCTAGGACAGGAGGCCCCACGATGTTTATGAACATTATAGAAGACAGACGATTTATTGATATTCTGTTCCGCAGTGGTGTGAGCACATCATTCATTACACTAAAGCACCGTTCACATTCAGCAGTTGAGGTACAAAAGGTGTTTATAACGTGCACTAATGGTTTCAGGCTTTCAGGGATGCAATTTTTTTTTTTGTACTCTCTTAAACCAAGGATGTACTGCCTAGCATCAAATACATGCAACCTGCTACAAAGGTTTTGTAATTCTCCCTCACCATATAAGATGTCTACTGGATCTGGCCAATAAACTGGTTGTAGAAGTTTCATTCTGGTTACTAACTCTTTGTATTCGATTTGGACATTGTTTGTGGTTGTCCATCTCGAAACATTTGATGCACTAGACATTGTCATCCTTTTTCGCAGGTTATTTGCTAAGCTCCGAAAAAACTGTGCCCTATTGATGCTAACACTAGTTTGCAGATGTTTTCCACATAAGTATAGCTCTGCAGTATTTTTCCACATGATACATCTGCCGCATAATCTGATGGTTTTATAAAAAAAAATTGTTTGTAGCTCAAACGGATAAAAAGTTACTAAACAGCGTGAATTGTGTTGCTGTGGAGTGGAAGGCCGTGTGCAAAGGTTGACTGGTCACCTTTCTCACCGCTGCATTGGCATGTTACACTGGGATTAATGAGGTGAAAGCTTTCCAGAGACTGTTAGTATGTGTAAAAAATGTCAAATTAATAAAGTATCAGAAAATGTACTATATAACCCTGCAGTCTTTTTTTGCTTCATAATTTAGTCATACCTCCAACATTATGTTGTCCTCCTTTGCTGCATAATTGCAGTGGGTCCAATGCAGGTAGCACATGCTAAAAGTGATTGTGTATGAAGCAGAGATACCATGAAGTTTGTGAGCTTAGGGGCATATTTATGGGAATGGTGGTGCAGGGCAACACCGCATGTTACTTTGCTGCACTGCCCTGTATCACAGGGAAAGGGCAAGAATGCACGTTATTTATCCGTGGCTTTTAAAACATGACTTGGAGCTTTGCATTGTGCATGTACCACATTGTAAGCATACCTACACCCAGCACTCCCCTTGCTCCCCCTCAATTCCTAGAATATCATTACCCTGCTTCTAGCATACCCGGACCCAGCCCGCCCTCGCCACCCTCACTTCCTGGCAGCGCTCATTATCCTGTTTCTAGCATACCCACATCCTGGCCTCCCCTCGCTCCCCCTCACTTCCTGGGAACACTCATTACCCTGCTTCTAGCATACCCACATCCTCGTCTCTCCTAGCTCCCCCTCACTTCCTGGTATTTCTCATTACCCTGATTCTAGTATACCCAGATCCAGCCCTCCCTCACCACCCTCACTTCCTGGCATAACATTCATTACCCTGCTTCTAGTAAACACGGACCCATCCCTCCCTCGCCACCTTTACTTACTCCTATCAAGCATTACTCCTGCATCCAGCCCTCCCCCTCGCCCACCTTGCTTCTTCTGGTATACCCAGCCCGCCATCTCTACACTTCTGGAGACTTGCCGCAGATCACACGGGCAGGCAGAGCAGACTGCAAACTGCCCAGGGGGCACATAGGGCGAGCGGGCATAAAAAAGGCTTGAGGGGCATCAGCAGAGCCTCTACACTGTAATTGCAGGTTAAGCTGCACGTTTGGATTGAGATAGGCAGGGACAGCATTGTCGGGCCCCTACCAGCAGCACAGAGAGCAGTGGCAGATCGGGATAGATGCCCTTCGGTGGAGCAAAATGCCAACATTTTAGAAGAGTAAAGAGGGAGATTTGTTTAAAATAACCGGAAGAATGAATTTCCCCCATTGACTTCTGTTGAAAGCAGACGCCGCAGGCAGCTGAAATCAGTGCTTAATTTGTCAAATAATATGTGCCGGGGCTCAAAGTTTTTCTCAAAAGCTCGTGCTGCCGAATGCAGGGTTGACAGTTGTGTCCGCTACCACCAAACACTCCCTGTGCCTTTATTTTACTTTTGCAGGTTCTTTTTCATCCCTGCTTTCTGCTCTTGTCTCTATTTTCCAGTCCTCTTTCTTTACATATATTCTGCCTTTCTCTCTTGTACTGTTTTAGTCCCCAAAAACTAGTGCTGGTGGCCACCACCTGCAACCACCTTGTCAAATTAAGCACCGGAAATGGGAGGCCTGGTGACAGTATGGGGCGAGAAGCCATGAAGTACATAATATAGATCAGCAACTACACAAGCCTTCCCTTATCCCAGCTTGCTAATATTCACTTCACATGCAGTTATTTATATACATGGGTGTCTCCTACTTCCCATCTCCAAGCCTGAAAGGCCTCCCATCAAACCTTTTGGTCTTAGGGGTAGGTTTAGAGAAGGGCACAGGAGGAGTGCCACCGTGTGAGAGGAGTTGAAAGACGACAAGATTCTGTGACAGAGGAGTGTGTGAGGGTGAGTGAAGGTGGAAGCCAGAGAAAAAGCACTTACCTTTCAGGGAGCTCAGATAGGCAATTGAAATATTACTGCTGCATTGCGCACAGATAGACCTTCAAGAGCTACTGGCCTACCGTACAAAGTGGGAAGGGAGAATCCACTGCTCAAGGTGTGGGGTGTTGGGGGGGCGGGGGGGGGGGGGGGGTGTTGATGTCCTAAGCCTGCCCGAACGTTGAATATTGTTGCTCGGACATATAGAGTGCGAGACTTCTTTGCAGCATTTACTTGCATCTTGCACACACTGAAGCGAATCAGCAATAATATTCTATACAAAGTCTAGCATATTTCACACTGACACTGTATACTGTTTTATTTGTAGCTGTGTACAGTACACTTTGCAGTATGCATTAATACGTAGAATCACTCAAATGCATCAGTCTGCAAAACTAAATTGTCCCCATCTATTAACAGTACAACCTTTAAATTGAATATGCTTTAATTGTGGTGGTCTCTAAAGTGGTGCACTTGAGTAAGTTTTCACTAATTCTTAACTCCTGTAATCTCTACCGAATGTGAAGTGGTGAACATATAGGGCGATATGAGTCGGTGTGCCTGCTAGTGACACAGAGAGCAAGCTAAGCAGAGAAGATAAACGAGTAAGAGTCTTGCTGTGAAAAGCAGAGAATGAAGTGAGATAATGAAAACATTAATGGAAAACCGTAGGGGAAAGGAAAGGTGGAAAGAAACAAGTATTGGGACACAAAATGTTTACGTGAAAAGAAGTGGTAAAGAAAAAGGAAGGAACAGGCAAGGAGGATTGCAGAAAAATACAAGCTAGTAAGAAGCAGGTGATGGAGTGAAGAAAAGAGAATGGTTTGGAGATAAAATACGAGGAAAGGCAGAGAGAAAGAAGACAGAAGCAGCAAAGAAAAGGGATAAGGAGAGTTATGGACCAGGTGTTTTATTCCCCCCACTTACTTGATGTTTGGGGAGTTCGGCTTCAGAGGCAGTCCAGGCTCGCGTGCAGGCCCGGTTCAGCGAAAGGGCAGAACTGTAAAGGAGGGGTTGGGACATCTGGGCAGGCACGGAGAGTAATTTCCAGGAGAGGCTGGTGGGGCTGGGTCAGCTTTTCAGTGGCTGGCTGGAGAGCAGATTTATAGCAAGTCACATAGTCCCCCAGGTGGCGTCCGTCAGTCTGCTTCACACCAGAGAACAGTGGCGTCACTGGGGTTGGTGTCACCCGGTGCAGGTAACTCATGGTGTCACCCCCTCACGACTTACCGCATTGACCATCTCTGTCGGAAATGTACGGCGCTAGGTACTGTCTTACTCCCTGTAGCTCCCTCTCTCTGTCTAGCTCCCTCTCTCTGTCTTACTCCCTCTAGCTCCCTCTCTCTCTGTCTTACTCCCTCTAGCTTCCTCTCCCTCTGTCTTACTCTCTCTAGCTCCCTCTCTCTGTCTTGCTCCCTCTAGCTCCCTCTCTCCCTCTCTTACTGCTTCTAGCTCCCTCTCTCTCTGTCTTACTCCCTCTAGCTCCCTATCTCTCCGTCTTACTCCCTCTAGCTCCCTCTCTGTCTTACTCCCTCTAGCTCCCGCTCTCTCTCTTACTCCCTCTAGCTCCAGCTCTCTTAGTCCATCTCTCTCTTACTCCCTCTAGCTCCCTCTCTCTCTGTCTTGCTCCCTCTAGCTCCCTCTCTCTGTTTTACTCCCTCTAGCACCCTCTCTCTCTGTCTTGCTCCGTCTAGCTCCCTCTCTCTCTGTCTTACTCCCTCTCGCTCCCTCTCTCTCTGTCTTAGTCCCTCTAGCTCCCTCTCTCTGTCTTGCTCCCTCTAGCTCCCCCTCTCTCTCTTACTCCCTCTAGCTCCCTCTATCTCTATCTTGCTCGCTCTAGCTCCCTGTAGCTCCCTCCCTCTATCTATCTTACTCCCTCTAGCTCCCTCTCTCTGTCTAGCTCCCTCTCTCGCTGTCTTACTCTCTCTAGCTCCCTCTGTCTCCCTCTCTCTCTGTCTTACTCTCTCTAGCTCCCTCTCTCTCTGTCTTACTCCCTCTAGCTCCCTCTCGGTCTAGCTCCCTCTAGCTCCCTCTCTCTTGCTCCCTCTAGCTCCCTCTGTCTCCCCCTCTCTCTTACTCACTCTAGCTCCCTCTCTCTCTGTTTTACTCCCTCTAGCTCCCTCTCTCTCTGTCATACTCCCTCAAGCACCCTCTCTCTCTGTCTTGCTCGCTCTAGCTCCCTGTAGCTCCCTCCCTCTATCTATCTTACTCCCTCTAGCTCCCTCTCTCTGTCTAGCTCCCTCTCTCGCTGTCTTACTCTCTCTAGCTCCCTCTGTCTCCCTCTCTCTCTGTCTTACTCTCTCTAGCTCCCTCTCTCTCTGTCTTACTCCCTCTAGCTCCCTCTCGGTCTAGCTCCCTCTAGCTCCCTCTCTCTTGCTGCCTCTAGCTCCCTCTGTCTCCCTCTCTCTCTTACTCACTCTAGCTCCCTCTCTCTCTGGTTTACTCCCTCTAGCTCCCTCTCTCTCTGTCATACTCCCTCAACCTCCCTCTCTCTCTGTCTTCCTCCCTCTAGCTCCCTCTCTCTCTATCTTACTCCCTCTAGCTCCCTCTCTCTCTGTCTTGCTCCCTCTGGCTCCCTCTGTCTCCTTCTCTCTCTATCTTACTCCCTCTAGCTCCCTCTCTCTGTCTAGCTCCCTCTAGCTCCCTCTCTCTGTCTAGCTCCCTCTCTCTGTCTAGCTCCCTCTCTCTGTCTTACTCCCTCTAGCTCCCCCTCTCTCTCTCTTACTCCCTCTAGCTCCAGCTCCCTCTTACTCCATCTCCCTCTTACTCCCTCTAGCTCCCTCTCGCTCTGTCTTGCTCCCTCTAGCTCCCTCTCTCTGTTTTACTCCCTCTAGCTCCCTCTCTCCCTCTTACTCCCTCTAGCTCCCTCTCTCTGGCTTGCTCCCTCTAGCTCCCTCTCTCTGTTTTACTCCCTCTAGCTCCCTCTCTCTCTGTCTTGCTCCGTCTAGCTCCCTCTCTCTCTGTCTTAGTCCCTCTAGTTCCCTCTCTCTCCATCTTAGTCCCTCTAGCTCCCTCTCTCGGTCTTGCTCCCTCTAGCTCCCCCTCTCTCTCTTACTCCCTCTAGCTCCCTCTCTCTCTGTCTTGCTCGCTCTAGCTCCCTGTAGCTCCCTCTCTCTATCTATCTTACTCCCTCTAGCTCCCTCTCTTGCTGTCTTACTCTCTCTAGCTCCCTCTGTCTCCCTCTCTCTCTCTCTTACTCTCTCTAGCTCCCTCTCTCTCGGTCTAGCTCCCTCTCGGTCTAGCTCCCTCTAGCTCCCTCTGTCTCCCTCTCTCTCTTACTCCCTCTAGCTCCCTCTCTCTCTGTTTTGCTCCCTCTAGCTCCCTCTGTCTCCCTCTCTCTCTTACTCCCTCTAGCTCCCTCTCTCTCTGTTTTACTCCCTCTAGCTCCCTCTCTCTCTGTCGTACTCCCTCTAGCTCCCTCTCTCTCTGTCGTACTCCCTCTAGCTCCCTCTTTCTCTCTTACTCCCTCTAGCTCCCCCTATCTCTCTCTATCTTACTTCCTCTAGCTCCCTCTCTCTCTATCTTACTCCCTCTAGCTCCCTCTTTCTGTCTAGCTCCCTCTCTCTCTGTCTTGCTCCCTCTGGCTCCCTCTGTCTCCTTCTCTCTCTATCTTACTCCCTCTAGCTCCCTCTCTCTGTCTAGCTCCCTCTAGCTCCCTCTCTCTGTCTTACTCCCTCTAGCTCCCTCTCTCTGTCTAGCTCCCTCTAGCTCCCTCTCTCTCTGTCTGACTCCCTCTAGCTCCCTCTCTCTGTCTAGCTCATTCTCTCTCTGTCTTACTCCCTCTAGATCCCTCTGTCTATCTCTCTCGCTCTGTCTTACTCCCTCTAGCTCCCTCTCTCTCTGTCTTACTCCCTCTAGATCCCTCTCTCTCTGTCTTGCTCCCTCGAGCTCCCTCTGTCTCCCTCTCTCTCTGTATTACTCCCTCTAGCTCCCTATAGTTCCCTCTCTCTCGTACTCCATCTGTCTTCCCTGGATTTGTATAAACAAGAGTGCGAGCAACAGGTGGCACTGTAGTGAAGAGCAAGCTGAAATTTGGTACTGGTTCACTGGAAAACTGAAGACTGTGCAAGATACTGAAAAATAGGAAACCATACACCCTCAGATGAGCAAGGCTGCTATAGAGTTGCCTTGTGAGCAAAGAAAATTGCAGTCAAGCATTGCAGATCTCCTGCGAGACGCTGGCGAGTGTGAACAGCACGAGGAACAAGCTTGCACAGGGAGCGACAGTAAAGTTGAGAGCAGAGGCGAGGCTGCAGTGCAGATTGGTGTCACCCGATGTGTTGGTGTCACCCGGTGCGATCCGCACCCTCCCCCCCCCCCCCCACTCCCCTAGTGACGCCAGAGAATCATTGTCTGTTTGCTTGTTTACAACTGCAGTTGCTTTTCTGTGCAAAAGCAAAACTCGAATGCTATAGTGTATTATTTTTCTCCACTAAGTTATCCTGAAGTTCCATGTGGTCAAATGTTGAAATAAAAAAAGTATGTGTTCTTAAAAAAATTAGCTTTGTTATATATGAGCCCATAAAGTCGACAACACTAACAAACATGTAGATTAGGGGGGTCTGGCAGAGTTGTGAGGTGTGAATCATGGGCTCACAGCAGCCGCAGGGCCATCAGAGTAGCCGTTTTCGCACCATGCTACACTGATGGTCCTTTCAGTCTCACTTTGCAGGCCCATTAGACACAGCGGGGAAGGGGAGGAGGTCGGGTGCACTGCAGAGGCCTTTTGAATATTCACGTTGCACCACTCATGGGGGAAAAAAAAGGTGTACTTTTAAAGTATGGCAATTTTACAGTCCCCGGTACGCTCTTTCAAAAGTAAGAAGTAGGGGAACGGACTAACATAATTTTAAGAAGTAGGGGCACGCCGTGCCCTTCCGTCCCCGCCCACTTCTAACGCTGGTAACAACAAGTGTTACACTTTTATGGGGATCTTTTGTTCCTTGCCGTGGTTTGATAGCGTGTGAGGGACCTAGAGAAGTGGAGTAGTGAGCAAAGTGTAATTTTAAAAAAAGGTTGGTTAGTCCACAAAGTATCCTTTATTCGTGTGGCTAGCCACCTTATTAAAAAGTGCAATGAGGGGTATCGAGGACCAAGATTACATTAGTATGGCCTCATTTCAACCCTCATATGTGGTCAACATGTTTCATGCCCTAAAGGCAATTCTTCAGGACCAGATAGTGCTCATAAATTAATCAGGGGCCCGGAGGTGGGCTATGGTGTATACATTATACAACCTGGTAGGTCTATGACTAGAGCAAGCTAATAGTCCTGCGTCACCGTCAGACCTAAGGATAAAATAAAGGTATCAAAACACAGTATGTTAAAACGCTAACTTATTATGCGTCGCAACCTTCCCAAGTTTAAATATAGCACCCAGGCATCAGTGATCATCTAAGTGCTTGAAAGTACAAATGTGACATCGTGAAGAGAGAGAGAGACTTTAATTACATTCGTGAATATATGTCACCCAAAGCATTTTTGAACATTTTTGGATACTAACTCTAAGTCGAGGTATGTTTCTTTATAATAACAAAACCTTCTATGGTTAGTTAATTGTAGCTTATTCTGAAGGGCCAGTGTCCTCCGGATTAGAAATCGGGGACTCAAGGAAAATTGGAAAGAAGGAAAAAGGATGACAAACAGCACGTATTGTGGCTTACCGTTGCAAACCCTGTGTCAGTCCACGCGGCTTGTTCGTGTGGGACCTGCGCTAGCGGTAATTACCTGTAGGGTTTATGAGTAAGGGATCAAATAAACTTGTCAAAACAGATCGGAGTCATGAAGAACTAAGTCTAAGGACGACCAGCAGCCCACACGGAGTCCTGCCCCGCCAGGCTGCACTGTACGGTAAGGCATACCGCGCGTCATGACTCGCGGCGCCGCCCGCAGGCGCTGAGCGAACACGCCAAGGTCGTAAGTTGGTGTGAGTGTCCGTAGGTAAGGGAGCCCGTGTGACGGCGCCAGTCACCCCACAACCGGCGCCGCAGAGCCAGGCGAGGGCAGTCCCCAATGCCCGCAGCCTGGCGGAAGACAAAGACCCATGCGGTCTCGCTCAGGGGTCCGTCAATAGTCAGCGTCAGAGTAATATAGTAGACACTGTAGGCTTACCTTAATTGCGCGAGGCCAGCGCCATTCACAACCTACCCCCACACACTCCAGCGTGTAACTACACGCGGAACAGCCGGTGGAGTACTGAGACTCTGCCGCCATTAAATGCAGGGTGTACGAGTCCCAGTCGGGGGGCGTGTCCATGATGACGTGTCTGACGGAGCGGCCAATCAGGTGCCTCTCGTGTTCGGGAATGGGAAATGTGATCCAATGAGGTGCCTCTAATGTTAGGAATTAGGAGTAATGAGCTTAGTGAGAACGGGGTGTAAGGTATCTTACGTCTCAGACCCCAGGATCCCACTTTCACATACTGTTGGATTTGTAATGGCGCTAGGTTTCGGTCCCTCCCTCATAGAAGGTGTCAAGGAGTCCCCGGAGGTATAGTTGCACATAAATGCGGAAAGGCCAGGGGACGTCCAAAAAGTGACACAGCCATTAGAGAGCGTCTAGTCTGGATGCGCGCAATTGGCGTAATCCAAGGTGATATTATGCCCCCCGTGCGTGCCATGCTCAAAAAAGAGAGGGGGGGGTTTGGTGGGGGTGTGGTAGGAAAAAGGAGACTATAGTGGTCAAAGGACCTTATTGGGTATGTATGTTTGCTCGATAGTGTAGTGTACAATAACAACACCATCAAGGACTAGGCAGAATGTTGGTGGAGCGTCATAATAATCATCTCGCTAACTGATTCCAAGGGACAGAGTCATTGAGCCCACAGGTGTCTAATTGCAGACGGTGCACCCACCTCTGTTCCAATCTGTGTAGTGCTTGTTGACTGATGGAGGGGTGCCATTCTAAGACCACCCATGTCATGCTTTCTGCTGAGTGGCCAGCTTCTTTGCAGTGTTCATATAGCCTTGTATGTGTCTTTGCACAGCGGATATTGCTGTTATGTTCAATTATGCGTACTTTGACAGTGCGCATCGTCATACCTATGTATTTGAGCCCGCAGGGGCATGTGAGCATGTAAATACATCTGCTGCTGTTGCAATTGGTATGCTTGTTTAGGTGCCAAGTAAAAGATACTGATAGCATGATATCTTTGCTTTGTATGGACTGGGGGCAGACGATGCAGTTGCCACATCGGAAATGGCCGACCACTGGTGGTAAGTCCCAAAGTGTATTCTGGTGGAAAGTGCTCGTCTTCTTTGGTCGAGTATGGATCAATGTATCCTTCAAGTTGGCAGTTCTTTTAAAGGCAAATACGTGGACGTGGGATATCCAGTCCAGCGGAATTAAGAGTACCCCAGTGGGAATTTATTATCTTTTTGATGAAAGTGGAATTCTTGGTGTAGGTCGTTAAACATGTGATGACATCATCTACAGCCTTTGTATGTGTCTCCAGGAGGGCTTCTCTATTATTGTTAAGTGCTCTTTTGACTGATTGTTTGAGGAGTCTAGTCGGGTAGCCCCTCTCCTGGAGCTTATGTTGTAAGGTAGATGCTTCGCGTTTGTAGTCATTCACTGACGTGCAGTTTCTACGAATCCGCAGGAATTGTCCGAATGGTAGCTTCTCCCTCAAAGCCCTGGTGTGGTGGCTCTGGTAAAGAAGGAGACTGTTCCTGTCAGTCTCTTTCCTGTAGAGAGTAGTAGTGATCTCTGTTGGATCCAACCTGATGGTAAGGTCGAGGAAGGGGAGTGATTGTTCGGAAATGGTACCCGTAAATTTGAGAAATGGGTTCTGGAGGTTAATCCATGAGCAGAACGCCTCGCAACTAGTCCGGTCCCCCTTCCAGAAGATCAAAATGTCGTCGATATAGCGACGCCAGAGGGTCAGGTGTTCAAGAAAAGGATTCATGTCGGCGGGGTAGATGAAGTGTTCCTCAAAGGTGGCCATGTATATGCATGCCAAGCTCGGCGCAAAAGTAGAACCCATAGACGTGCCACGAATCTGGTGGTACAGCTGTGATTCATATCTGAAGAAGTTCTCTGTCAGAGCTATACTTGCTAGAGCCATAATAAATGAGATAGGGGTGGGTGATGTCCATTCCTCCGACCTCAATGCAGACTCTACTGCCTCTAAAGTAGCTTGCTGGGGGATGTTAGTATATAGGGCTTCTACGTCCAATGTCAGTATGAGATCGACATTTTCCCTACCATCCATATCATCAATCAGGCGCAGGACGTCTCTGGTATCCTGAAGAAAAGATGGAATTTTCTTAACTATAGGTTGCAGAAAGACGTCGCAAAATTGGGACAGTGGTTCCAGTAGGGATCCTATTCCGGAAACAATGGGCCTGCCTGGCACCGGGGTGACCCCCTTGTGAATTTTTGGCAGTGTGTAGAAATAGGGCGTTACTGGTTCGGTGGTGATGAGGAATTCTGCTTCCTTCTTTGATAGCCATTCATTTGTTTCTCCCTCTATCACGAGACTCATGATGGTAGTTGTCAGGCGTTTGGTAGGGTCTATGGTGAGGGGTCTATAATGGGTACTGTTAGATAGTTGTCGTCTGCATTCCAGGTCATATTCATCATAGTCTTGAATGACCGTGGCTCCCCCTTTGTCTGCTTGCTTAATGACGATCGTATTGTCATTGCCTAAAGCATGGGAGGCCTGTCTCTCTGCTTTGGTCAGGTTATTGAATTGGTTGCTATGTGGTTTCTTAGTAAGGCTGGTTAGAACCGCTCTCTCAAAAGCCAATATCTCCGGGGGGACCATCCCATTAGTGGGGGTGAAAGTGGAGGGTTTCCGTAGTCCTGTATCTGGATTTTCTGGTTCCGGTTTGTCATCAAAGAAGGCTCGCAGGCGTATCTTTCTGAAGAGTTGTTTAATTTCAATCATTTCTTGAAAGTTATCTGGAGTCGGAGTGGGGACGAAGCCAAGTCCTTTTTCTAACACTTTATTTTCAGTGGGAGTCAGGACTCTTTTAGAGAGGTTCACCCTCAAACTCTTCTCCCCCTGGTTGTACTCCTGGTTTCTACTGTGGTCTGTGGTGTTGGCTGGTCTTGCCACTGGACCCCTTTCTGTCCGCCTCGCTTTCACCCTCTTCCTCTGCCCCAACCTCTGCCTTGAAAAGGTGGCGGGTTTAAAGGGAAAAATTGTGGCGGACCCTGTTGGTAGAAGGGGTACTGCCACGGGGGTGCCATGTGTGGGGGCCCATGGAACACTGGTCCTTGGTGGTACCCTGGTTGCCAATTGGAGTGTTGTGGGGCCCGGTTGTTCTTTGGGTTATATCCTCCACTGGAGTCACTGCTAGCGGAGCCTCGTCTACTATTATTGTCTGAGTTTTCATCCGAGGAGTAGCTTGTCTTTTTATTCTTGAAGCCCTCCTTCAAGTACGGGTAAACTTTCTCCTTCTCGAACTTTGCGATATCTTTCTGCACTTTGGCTGTTTTCTGGTTCAGGAGATATTCATGGTGATCAGCCATTTCTTGGTTGATCTCAGCTAATTTGGTGGTGAAGTTGGCCTTGTTGTTCTTGTTGACCGCACTTCTCATTGTGGCTTCTATGGCTGTGATTTTCTCTAATAAGGCGTCTGATAATCGTTTTGCTGTTTGCACAATTAAAAAGAGTAAGTCTTTAGTGCATTTCCAGGATACCTGAACCCAGTCGACCTTAAATTGTTTGTCTTCTAAGAAGAGTCTGGGTATGATGTTCACGATTAGGCCTTGTGGTGCGATGTTACTTCTCAGGTATTCGGTCATCATTGTCCCATGTATCGTAATCCTTATTAGTTCTTTCTTCATTTCGGTCAATATGACCCAATCGTCGTTGGTAGCGCCAGAGGCAGAGGCAGCCGAGATGGTAAGTAAGCTGGGTGCTGCCCTAAGGGCTTCGGCAATGGCATCCTCATCAAAGCTAAGACCCGGTACATCTTCCATATTTTCGTGGAGTATGGCCGGGTTTAAGTGTGTTTCAAGTAGTAAATTGAACCGCTATTGCGGAGTACTGGGAACAGAACCCAGTGTGTGTAGGGCCAGAGAAGTGAAGTAGTGTCACTCTTGGTAGCCTAAGTGTCCCGTGGGGGCACCCCACGCAATGTATATGAACAACAGGAGGGGACGGAAAAAGGACAATGTTTAAAGGGGTCCAGTGTACCTGTCCTAAGAACATGTAACAAAAAAGTTGTACAAAGTTCCCCTGGGAATGGTCTTGTAATAGAGTCTCTCTCTCTGAATTTACTAGTGAAGTCGACAGTCTGGGAACTCAGCAGGTCCCTTGTCGGAACTAAGAAACCTCACACAACTAATAGGCTGGATGACATGTTTCGTTCAGCCTTTGTGGTGTTGTTTTCATCATCGGCTTCCTGCTCCAACGTCAAGCCGGCGCTGCAATGCCTGACGGGTAACAACAAGTGTTACACTTTTATGGAGATCTTTTGTTCCTTGCCGTGGTTTGATAGCGTGTGAGGGACCTAGAGAAGTGGAGTAGTGAGCAAAGTGTAATTTAAAAAAAAAAAAGGTTGGTTAGTCCACAAAGTATCCTTTATTCGTGTGGCTAGCCACCTTATTAAAAAGTGCAATGAGGGGTATCGAGGACCAAGATTACATTAGTATGGCCTCATTTCAACCCTCATATGTGGTCAACATGTTTCATGCCCTAAAGGCAATTCTTCAGGACCAGATAGTGCTCATAAACTAATCAGGGGCCCGGAGGTGGGCTATGGTGTATACATTATACAACCTGGTAGGTCTATGACTAGAGCAAGCTAATAGTCCTGCGTCACCGTCAGACCTAAGGATAAAATAAAGGTATCAAAACACGGTATGTTAAAACGCTAACTTATTATGCGTCGCAACCTTCCCAAGTTTAAATATAGCACCCAGGCATCAGTGATCATCTAAGTGCTTGAAAGTACAAATGTGACATCGTGAAGAGAGAGAGACTTTAATTACATTCGTGAATATATGTCACCCAAAGCATTTTTGGAACATTTTTGTATACTAACTCTAAGTCGAGGTATGTTTCTTTATAATAACAAAACCTTCTATGGTTAGTTAATTGTAGCTTATTCTGAAGGGCCAGTGTCCTCCGGATTAGAAATCGGGGACTCAAGGAAAATTGGAAAGAAGGAAAAAGGATGACAAACAGCACGTATTGTGGCTTACCGTTGCAAACCCTGTGTCAGTCCACGCGGCTTGTTCGTGTGGGACCTGCGCTAGCGGTAATTACCTGTAGGGTTTATGAGTAAGGGATCAAATAAACTTGTCAAAACAGATCAGAGTCATGAAGAACTAAGTCTAAGGACGACCAGCAGCCCACACGGAGTCCTGCCCCGCCAGGCTGCACTGTACGGTAAGGCACACCGCGCGTCATGACTCGCGGCGCCGCCCGCATGCGCTGAGCGAACACGCCAAGGTCGTAAGTTGGTGTGAGTGTCCGTAGGTAAGGGAGCCCGTGTGACGGCGCCAGTCACCCCACAACCGGCGCCGCAGAGCCAGGCGAGGGCAGTCCCCAATGCCCGCAGCCTGGCGGAAGACAAAGACCCATGTGGTCTCGCTCAGGGGTCCGTCAATAGTCAGCGTCAGAGTAATATAGTAGACACTGTAGGCTTACCTTAATTGCGCGAGGCCAGCGCCATTCACAACCTACCCCCACACACTCCAGCGTGTAACTACACGCGGAACAGCCGGTGGAGTACTGAGACTCTGCCGCCATTAAATGCAGGTGTATGAGTCCCAGTCGGGGGGCGTGTCCATGATGACGTGTCTGACGGAGCGGCCAATCAGGTGCCTCTCGTGTTCGGGAATGGGAAATGTGATCCAATGAGGTGCCTCTAATGTTAGGAATTAGGAGCAATGAGCTTAGTGAGAACGGGGTGTAAGGTATCTTACGTCTCAGACCCCAGGATCCCACTTTCACATACTGTTGGATTTGTAATGGCGCTAGGTTTCGGTCCCTCCCTCATAGAAGGTGTCAAGGAGTCCTCGGAGGTATAGTTGCACATAAATGCGGAAAGGCCAGGGGACGTCCAAAAAGTGACACAGTCATTAGAGAGCGTCTAGTCTGGATGAGCCCGATTGGCGTAATCCAAGGTGATATTATGCCCCCCGTGCGTGCCATGCTCAAAAAAGAGAGGGGGGGTTTGGTGGGGGTGTGGTAGGAAAAAGGAGACTATAGTGGTCAAAGGACCTTATTGGGTATGTATGAGACTGACAGGAACAGTCTCCTTCTTTACCAGAGCCACCACACCAGGGCTTTGAGGGAGAATCTACCATTCGGACAATTCCTGCGGATTCGTAGAAACTGCACGTCAGTGAATGACTACAAACGCGAAGCATCTACCTTACAACATAAGCTCCAGGAGAGGGGCTACCCGACTAGACTCCTCAAACAATCAGTAAAAAGAGCACTTAACAATAATAGAGAAGCCCTCCTGGAGACACATACAAAGGCTGCAGATGATGTCATCACATGTGTAACGACCTACACCAAGAATTCCACTTTCATCAAAAAGATAATAAATTCCCACTAGGGTACTCTTAATTCCGCTGGACTGGATATCCCACGTCCACGTTTTGCCTTTAAAAGAACTGCCAACTTGAAGGATACATTGATCCATACTCGACCAAAGAAGACGAGCACTTTCCACCAGAATACACTTTGGGACTTACCACCAGTGGTCGGCCATTTCCGATATGGCAACTGCATCGTCTGCCCCCAGTCCATACAAAGCAAAGAAATCATGCTATCAGTATCTTTTACTTGGCACCTAAACAAGCATACCAATTGCAACAGCAGCAGATGTATTTACATGCTCACATGCCCCTGCGGGCTCAAATACATAGGTATGACGATGCGCACTGTCAAAGTACGCATAATTGAACATAACAGCAATATCCGCTGTGCAAAGACACATACAAGGCTATATGAACACTGCAAAGAAGCTGGCCACTCAGCAGAAAGCATGAAATGGGTGGTCTTAGAATGGCACCCCTCCATCAGTCAACAAGCACTACACAGATTGGAACAGAGGTGGGTGCACCGTCTGCAATTAGACACCTGTGGGCTCAATGACTCTGTCCCTTGGAATCAGTTAGCGAGATGATTATTATGACGCTCCACCAACATTCTGCCTAGTCCTTGATGGTGTTGTTATTGTACACTACACTATCGAGCAAACATACATACCCAATAAGGTCCTTTGACCACTATAGTCTCCTTTTTCCTACCACACCCCCACCAAACCCCCCCCTCTCTTTTTTGAGCATGGCACGCACGGGGGGCATAATATCACCTTGGATTACGCCAATTGCGCGCATCCAGACTAGACGCTCTCTAATGGCTGTGTCACTTTTTGGACGTCCCCTGGCCTTTCCGCATTTATGTGCAACTATACCTCCGGGGACTCCTTGACACCTTCTATGAGGGAGGGACCGAAACCTAGCGCCATTACAAATCCAACAGTATGTGAAAGTGGGATCCTGGGGTCTGAGACGTAAAATACCTTACACCCCGTTCTCACTAAGCTCATTACTCCTAATTCCTAACATTAGAGGCACCTCATTGGATCACATTTCCCATTCCCGAACACGAGAGGCACCTGATTGGCCGCTCGTCAGACACGTCATCATGGACACGCCCCCCGACTGGGACTCGTACACCCTACATTTAATGGCGGCAGAGTCTCAGTACTCCACCGGCTGTTCCGCGTGTAGTTACACGCTGGAGTGTGTGGGGGTAGGTTGTGAATGGCGCTGGCCTCGCGCAATTAAGGTAAGCCTACAGTGTCTACTATATTACTCTGACGCTGACTATTGACGGACCCCTGAGCGAGACCGCATGGGTCTTTGTCTTCCGCCAGGCTGCGGGCATTGGGGACTGCCCTCGCCTGGCTCTGCGGCGCCGGTTGTGGGGTGACTGGCGCCGTCACACGGGCTCCCTTACCTACGGACACTCACACCAACTTACGACCTTGGCGTGTTCGCTCAGCGCCTGCGGGCGGCGCCGCGAGTCATTACGCGCGGTATGCCTTACCGTACAGTGCAGCCTGGCGGGGCAGGACTCCGTGTGGGCTGCTGGTCGTCCTTAGACTTAGTTCTTCATGACTCTGATCTGTTTTGACAAGTTTATTTGATCCCTTACTCATAAACCCTACAGGTAATTACCGCTAGCGCAGGTCCCACACGAACAAGCCGCGTGGACTGACACAGGTTTTGCAACGGTAAGCCACAATACGTGCTGTTTGTCATCCTTTTTCCTTCTTTCCAATTTTCCTTGAGTCCCCGATTTCTAATCCGGAGGACACTGGCCCTTCAGAATAAGCAACAATTAACTAACCATAGAAGGTTTTGTTATTATAAAGAAACATACCTCGACTTAGAGTTAGTATCCAAAAATGTTCCAAAAATGCTTTGGGTGACATATATTCACGAATGTAATTAAAGTCTCTCTCTCTTCAGGATGTCACATTTGTACTTTCAAGCACTTAGATGATCACTGATGCCTGGGTGCTATATTTAAACTTGGGAAGGTTGCGACGCATAATAAGTTAGCGTTTTAACATACTGTGTTTTGATACCTTTATTTTATCCTTAGGTCTGACGGTGACGCAGGACTATTAGCTTGCTCTATTCATAGACCTACCAGGTTGTATAATGTATACACCATAGCCCACTTCCGGGCCCCTGATTAGTTTATGAGCACTATCTGGTCCTGAAGAATTGCCTTTAGGGCATGAAACATGTTGACCACATATGAGGGTTGAAATGAGGCCATACTAATGTAATCTTGGTCCTCGATACCCCTCATTGCACTTTTTAATAAGGTGGCTAGCCACACGAATAAAGGATACTTTGTGGACTAACCAACCTTTTTTTTAAATTACACTTTGCTCACTACTCCACTTCTCTAGGTCCCTCACACGCTATCAAACCACGGCAAGGAACAAAAGATCTCCATAAAAGTGTAACACTTGTTGTTACCCGTCAGGCATTGCAGCGCCGGCTTGACGTTGGAGCAGGAAGCCGATGATGAAAACAACACCACAAAGGCTGAACGAAACATGTCATAAAGCCTATTAGTTGTGTGAGGTTTCTTAGTTCCGACAAGGGACCTGCTGAGTTCCCAGACTGTCGACTTCACTAGTAAATTCAGAGAGAGAGACTCTATTACAAGACCATTCCCAGGGGAACTTTGTACAACTTTTTTGTTACATATTGCTACTAAAAGTCAGATCTCACTGACAATAATATGTGTATTTAATCTGCATTGCCTTGATGTGTTTTGAATGTTGAGATGCTGTGGCCTAATGCAGAGCAAAAGGACACAAGCCATATGCTGAGCACAGTAAAGCACTGCATACTCAGTATCATGCAGCGCAGCTCATTTAAGAAATATATTCCCCTATCAAATGACAAGTCATTTTTAAGATATGTTTTCAAAGATTTTTTTTCCACAAAATTACCTTTTTGACACATAGTCCACCTGCTATGCACATAATATTCTGCTTCACTTAGGGTCACAGACAAAATACACACTTTTCCCCTTCCCTCATTGATAGCCTCCATCTCTTGTCCTTTTCATCCATCAACAGGTCTGTGCTATCCCACCAACATTTCAACATCCTCAAATCAATATGATAGTGCAACTTCCTTACTCATTCGCAGCTGGCAAACAGCCCTTTGCCATAAAAATATACCCCATTCTCATTCAGATTTGGATGTTGTGCTAAGAAATGCTGATCTGTTTATCCATGGTCTAGATACCTCTAATTTTATTTTGTTAATCATTCAGTCATATCATCTTCCATCTCGCTATTGTTCTAGGAACAAATTATAAAAACATCATGAAATTACTCCTCCATAAGAAGGCCCTCATTATGAATGGCCTGTTGGACTTGGCCCTTTCTGCAGGGTCATCCCCAAACTTTTTACAATCACCCTCCTGTTTCTTGAAACCGTTTTTGTTGCCTTTTAGTACTCTGCAAATTTTACCACTGCTAACCAGTGCTAAACTGCTTGTGCTCTCTCCTTTACACATGCTAGCATTGGCTTACACCCAATTGGCATGTTTAATTTACTTGCAAGTAACCTAGTAAATTGGTACTACATGTAGCCAGGGCCTGTAAATCAAATTCTTCTAGTGGGCCTGCAGCACTGATTGTGCCACTCTCTTAAGTAGCCCTTTAAACAAAATATCAGGCCTGTCATATTCATTGCAGCCTGCGTGTGCAGTTTAAAACTGCCATTTTACCTGGCAAAATAAATAAATTTCCAGGCCTAAACCTTTCCTTTTAATACATACAGGTCACCCCTAAGGAAAGCCCTAAACAGCTCAGAGGGCAGGGTGCAGAGTATTTAAAAAGTTGGACATGTCCTTTTAACTTTTACATGTCCTGGTAGTGAAAATCCCTTAAATACATTTTTCATTACTGTAAAATACTCCCATAGGATGACAATGGGTTAACTTATTACTTTTAATATGTGATAACTTTCGATTGGGAGCAGATAGGAATGCTGAGTTTGGTGTTTAAAGAATTGTAATGGAAACCCCTCTTTAATGGTAAAGACAGGTTTTAAGTCAGAATTCAGGAAATTCCACTTCTAGAAAGGCATTTTTTTGCCCTAACCGTTTGGTGTCTACAGCCTCTTTCCTAAGTCACATCACTAGGTGTAGCTGGTGGTTGGTCTTTATGTATTGCTCCCAGACAGTGAGACAAAGGAGCACATATGTTGGGAGCATTAACCATCTCTGACTTGATGAGGAGGAGCTGTCATCTACCACACTTGCACATCACAAAGTCTGTGCCTCTGCATACTCACAAAGGGTGTCACACTAGTCTATTGTGACCATAGACAAGCCAGGGTAGGGAAGTAGAGAATGCCAGACACCTCTGGGGGTTGAAGCCTCCTGAACCATCTCCTAATTAACAGTGGGCACCAAGTATAAATATTGGACCCTCAGACCCAACTCTTCAGTACACCTCTGGATCTTTGGAAGACTCGGAAGGACTACTGGGTTGCTTTGCAAGAAGGCCTGATACTCTATCGCTCTGCATCCTAGGTGAAAGGCTGAGATCTGCATCCTGATCTCTAGACCACTAGTGTGACTTCAAGCGATAGTTGGATGAACCCCCGATCAGAGCCTCAGGGACAGAAAAGACAAAACCACTTTTAAAAAAATTATTTTTCACTGAGTTTCCAAAAATACTAAAATTATAGCAGACAATGACCATCAAATACAAAAATGGCAGCATTGCAATGTTGCAGGACTGGAAAGGATATATTGACAGTAGCAGTCTACTACACAAAGTAAAGAAGGGGGGATAACAGGGGACAGGCAAGAAGAACATCCACTCAGTAAGTCACATTTCAGCATTCTCAATCAAGGTGGCGATATCAATAATGTCCATTTCCTGCAATGAGTCACAAAGGCCTAATTATATTGGACAGTTGCGTTACAGGTTTTATTTACAGATCAACTGGGCGGGAACAATGGCCTAGTCTCTGCAGCAGCCCCCGCTGCCTCAGCAGATGCCTCACGGGCATGCAGGAACACCTTCAGTGAGACCCATATGTCTTTTGGTCGGGAGCTTGTGGGCATGAGTTCCCAGAATGCAGTGCGCTGTTACTGCATGCCAGTATGAACATGTGAGCTGTCATCCTGTATTTCCATAATCTAATTACTCACAAAGGGAGTGTGAAGTAACTGAGCAAGAGATTTGTCCAGTCTATGCCCTTCTCCAAAGAATGAGTGATAGTGTGTTTCCTGCCGCACAGCCTCAACATAGTCAGAGAGCTTACTCTGAATGATTGAGAATCTGGAGACATTGTGACTATCACTGAACTGACGTTCGAGTTCTCTAGTTTCTTGCAACTTACGTGCTAGGTTTTCATGCATGGCACGGAGAACGTCTACTTGTTTGGCAAGGCATGCCCCTCTAATAACAACTGTGTAGCCTCCCGTAGGGTAGCCCTCTATATTTCAACTTTATCCCTGTGTTCAAAATATTCCAAAATTGCTGTTGTGATATCCTCCCCAATAACTAATCTCTTAGGGCACTAGGTGGGAGTCTCCAACTAAAAGCTTGTGAAGGACCATCCGGGGGCAGCAATTCCAATAGGACAGGAGCGTGGTCAGAAAGTGTTTGCAGCAGATGGGAAACCTGAGTAGTCCTGGCCAGTATGTCCCGCTACGCCAGATAATAACCAGTTTGTGACCATGAAGCATGAGCTGTGGTTATTTCATTATTCCATTTGGTGGGCATTGTGAAAGCTCTAAAGATCAATCAAGTCAGAGTCTACCGTTATAAGACGTAGCTGGGTCACAGCACGTGAGTGGAGGCATCTGGAATCACTAGATCTATACTTATCAGGGTTAAGTTTGACATTAAAATCTCCTCCACAGATCACCGTCACGGGCACCAACGTTTCAGCCAGCCGCCATACTTTAGCAAAGAATTAAGGATCATCCATATTGGGGCAGTAGAAGGAAAGGATGCCAACTGGGTGAACTTGGAGCACCCCCTAGAGTAAAACAAATCTACCTTGAATGTCACACTGCACCGTATGCATGCACCATGGCAGCCCCATTCTAGTAAGAATTGTCACTCCCTGACTGCAATTGGAGAAAGTGGCTACATGTTTTTATCCAACCCACCCAGAGCGCAGCCCGATAAAAGTCTACTAAGTAAGATGGAGCTCCTGCAAAAGACAAATATCTATGGAGTGTCTTCGTAAATATGCGAAAACCTGTCAAGCTTTTCGGCGGTCATTAAGGCCTCTAATATTCCTAGTTAGTACTTTGAGTGGATCATGGCGGCATAATACAGAGATACAAGAGCAATGAGTGCCAACCTTCAAATCAGATGTGACAGATATGAGGGTGATGGATTGAGTGGTAGTCGACACAATAATAATACATCTACTACAAATCAAAATCTTACCTCCTACTTCGGCGCCCAATCGAGCCAAATTAACCACCTGAATACAAACAAAAAAAAACAAATACCATCTTAACTGAAAAAGTCTAGGAACATCCCGATGGGGTGGACTAAGAGACCAGCACACTCCTTAGCTAAAATGAGCTGGGTCGCTGGAGAGAATATAGGTGAAGGCATCGTAGCTCAGTGTGTTAAGAGAAAGATTACTTGATAACAGTCAGGTATAAAGGCAGTAGCTCGCAACAAAGTACATGGAGAGACAAATCACATGCATGAATTGTGCGCAAGCATATGTCGCGGGATGACAGTCCAGAATCACAGAAAAGATACCTGACAATGAGCATGATCACATTATAAAGTACGTAAGCCAGCCCCCCATTTAATATCATTTTGTGATATAAACTACACATGAATCAATTTCAGTAAGCTGTGACACGCCTTGTGTGTCACTTCTCACGGGTGATCGATTCGCTTTCATTGGAAGAGTTTTGGTGTACTAGGCTGCCATCTTTGGATTTTGCTAGCATGTTCTATCCCCAGTTTAGCTGAATACAAAGTGAGTAGTTGTCATCTGTTCGCTGTAGTGCACCTGGACTCAGTCTGCTGTGAGTCTTTCCCCTCAAGTGGTGCCACCTCAGTCCTGGACCCTTGGAAGTGGGCCGAAGGTGCTCTGCCAGCCCAGCTGTGGTCAGAGCTGATGCCGCATGATGCAACTCCTCGCAGCTCCTCTTTGTAACTGCAGCAGTACTACGCATCCCCAACAATGAACCTTTCATCGCAGCCCGGAGTCTCTTCAGAACCGCCGTTGAGCTACACATCTTTGATGCAGGACTTCACATCGCAAACATCTCATTGACGACATCCTCAGTAATGACGTTGGACCACACGTCACTGTCCCGCTGCTTCCTCAGAACCGCTACTTTGTGGCACATCCTTGATGTGGGATCTTGCAATGTTCCACAAACCAGGATTTAAGGTACTTTGTTCTGCAGGCCTACCTTGGTCCCTGTACACGGCACACATTTGTTCTCAACTTGTGACTTTGTACCGGTCTGGGGTGACCAGATAGCCACAGTTGCCACTTTGTGCCTATTATATACACTATTTTTTACGTCAATCTTTAAAGTTTCATATGTCTGGTTCTACTGTCTGAATTTTTGTTGATGGTCAGAATGCAGAACAATGTCATACATTCACCCTAGTACAGAAATCTGGGCCTAAATCCATTGTTCTTCTGCTCACCATGCTGCTCTAGTTTTAACCCAGCCATGTGCAAATCAGCCTTGACCCTGTGCCTCTTGGGAACAGTCCAGCCCAAACTGCCAAGCCAGGTCCTCCCTGGACTGGAAACAAGCACCCTGGGACCGGTTTTGGGGTTTCACCCCTCTTCAGCCAGGATAGCTTGATTCCAGTGGCATGGAGAGCACAGGACCCACATCTGGGCATACCCTTTCCACTCGGGGTGACAAATGCAAAAACAACAGTTGATGGACAGAATGCAGAACAATGTCATACATTCACCCCAGTACAGATATCTGCGCCTACATCCATTGTTTTTTTGCTCACCATGCTGTTCCAGTTTGAACCCAGCCATATACAAATCAGTCTTGACCCTGTGCCTCATGGGAACAGTCCAGCCTGAACTGCCAAACCAGGTCCTCCCTGGACTGGAAACAAGCATCCTAGAACCGGTTTCGGGGTTTCACCCCTCTTCAGCCAGGATAGCTTGATTCCAGTGGCATGGAGAGCACGGGACCCACGTCTGGGCATACCCTTCCCACTCGGGGTGACAAATGCAACAACAACAGTTGATGGACAGAATGCAGAACAATGTCATACATTCACCCCAGTACAGAGATCTGGGCCTAAATCTATCGTTTCTTTGCTCAACATGCCGTTCCAGTTTGAACCGAGCCATATGCAAATCAGTCCTGACCCTGTGCCTCATGGGAACAGTCCAGCCTGAACTGCCAAACCAGGTCCTCCCTGGACTGGCAACAAGCTTCCTAGAACCGGTTTCGGGGTTTCACCCCTCTTCAGCCAGGATAGCTTGATTCCAGTGGCATGGAGAGCACGGGACCCACGTCTGGGCATACCCTTCCCACTCGGGGTGACAAATGCAAAAACAACAGTTGATGGACAGAATGCAGAACAATGTCATACATTCACCCCAGTACAGAGATCTGGGCCTAAATCCATTGTTTTTTTCTCACCGGGCCATTCCAGTTTGAAGCCAGCCATATGCAAATCAGTCTTGACCCTGTGCCTCATGGGAACAGTCCAGCCCAAACTGCCAAGCCAGGTCCACCCTAGACTGGAAACAAGCACCCTAGGACCGGTTTTGGGGTTTCACCCCTCTTCAGCCATGATAGCTTGATTCCAGTGGCATGGAGAGCACAGGACCCACATCTGGGCATACCCTTCCCACTCGGGGTGACAAATGCAAAAACAACAGTTGATGGACAGAATGCAGAACAATGTCATACATTCACCCCAGTACAGATATCTACGCCTAAATCCATTGTTTTTTTGCTCACCATGCTGTTCCAGTTTGAACCCAGCCATATGCAAATCAGTCCTGACCCTGTGCCTCATGGGAACAGTCCAGCCTGAACTGCCAAACCAGGTCCTCCCTGGACTGGAAACAAGCATCCTAGAACCGGTTTCGGGGTTTCACCCCTCTTCAGCCAGGATAGCTTGATTCCAGTGGCATGGAGAGCACGGGATCCACGTCTGGGCTTACCCTTCCCACTCGGGGTGACAAATGCAAAAACAACAGTTGATGGACAGAATGCAGAACAATGTCATACATTCACCCCAGTACAGAGATCTGGGCCTAAATCTATTGTTTCTTTGCTCAACATGCCGTTCCAGTTTGAACCGAGCCATATGCAAATCAGTCTTGACCCTGTGCCTCATGGGAACAGTCCAGCCTGAACTGCCAAACCAGGTCCTCCCTGGACTGGAAACAAGCATCCTCAAACCGGTTTCGGGGTTTCACCCCTCTTCAGCCAGGATAGCTTGATTCCAGTGGCATGGAGAGCACGGGACCCACGTCTGGGCATACCCTTCCCACTCGGGGTGACAAATGCCAAAACAACAGTTGATGGACAGAATGCAGAACAATGTCATACATTCACCCCAGTACAGAGATCTGGGCCTAAATCCATTGTTTTTTTCTCACCAGGCCATTCCAGTTTGAAGCCAGCCATATGCAAATCAGTCTTGACCCTGTGCCTCATGGGAACAGTCCAGCCCAAACTGCCAAGCCAGGTCCTCCCTGGACTGGAAACAAGCATCCTAAGACCAGTTTTAGGGGTTTCACCCCTCTTCAGCCAGGATAGCTTGATTCCAGTGGCATGGAGAGCACAGGACCCACATCTGGGCATACCCTTTCCATTCGGGATGACGAATGCAAAAACAACAGTTGATGGACAGAATGCAGAACAATGTCATACATTCACCCCAGTACAGAGATCTGCGCCTAAATCCATCATTTGTTTGCTCACCATGCCGTTCCAGTTTGAACCCAGCCATATGCAAATTAGACTTGACCCTGTGCCTCATAGGAACAGTCCAGCCCGAACTGCCAAGCCAGGTCCTCCTTGGACTGGAAACAAGCATCCGAGGACCGGTTCCGGGGTTTCACCCCTCTTCAGCCAGGATAGCTTGATTCCAGTGTCTTGGAGAGCACGGGACCCACGTCTGGGCATACCCTTCCCACTCGGGGTGACAAATGCAAAAACAACAGTTGATGGACAGAATTGAGAACAATGTCATACATTCACCCAGTACAGAGATCTGGGCCTAAATCCATAGTTTATTTGCTCACCATGCCGTTCCAGTGTGAACCCAGCCATATGCAAATCAGTCTTGACCCTGTGCCTCATGGGAACAGTCCAGCCTGAACTGCCAAACCAGGTCCTCCCTGAACTGGAAACAAGCATCCTAGGACCAGTTTCGGGGTTTCACCCCTCTTCAGCCAGGATAGCTGGATTCCAGTGGCATGGAGAGCACGGGACCCACGTCTGGGCATACCCTTCCCACTCGGGGTGACAAATGCCAAAACAACAGTTGATGGACAGAATGCAGCACAATGTCATACATTCACCCCAGTACAGAGATCTGGGCCTAAATCCATTGTTTTTTTGCTCACCAGGCCATTCGAGTTTGAAGCCAGCCATATGCAAATCAGTCTTGACCCTGTTTATAAACTGAGGTGGCATGGTGAGCCAAAGAACAATGGATTTAACCCAGATCCCTTGACTGGGGCTGAATGTATGATTCATTCAGCATTCCATCCATTGTTTATTTGAGTCTTGCCCATTGGCCTGACTTTGTGGTAGCTCCCACTACATTCTTCTCCGCCGCAGCAATTCTTGTTCAGCTGGACCTCCAAGCAACGATATCTGGCTAGTGGAGCCCCTGTAGGCTACAGCCTGCAGCTTAGTCCTGCAGGAGATTTTCGACATTCCAAAAAAGTGACAAAGTCTGAACGTAAATTCCTCATTGCAACTCTGTCCAGCGGCTCCCCAACAATGACACGTCCTCCTCGGAGCCCGACGGCTGCGTTGCCCTGCTGAACTTTACCTTCTCAAGAATTTTTCCTTGAAATTTCTTCCAAATCCAAAAGTAAACAAAGATTAGGGCCAGTCCACTTTGTATAAGTGAACCACTTTCATTCTCAGTTGACTTTAACTTTTCTCTTTGCCCTGGTCTCAGGCGACTAGATATCAGCCGTTGGCACTTTGACCTTTTAGAAGCAATTTTGCACTTAAAACCTTACAAATTTATAACTCTAATTTTACTGAATGGATTTATTTTGTTGTGATGTCATTTTATTTATTACAAATTTCACTATTTTTCTAAATTAGTATGGGATTTTTATTGTGTTGTATTTTCATTTTATTACTGTTTATGACAGAATAATTACTTAACACAGTGCCTCTAAGTTAACCTTAACTTCTTTTGTGCCAAGCTATCAGAGGGTTAAGCACCAGTTAATTCAGTGACCTTTGTGGTTCACTCTCACAGGGATTGTGGTTGTTGCTTGAGGAGCATCTTCACCCCTCAATCAGAAACCCGATTTCCAAATATATTATAGATCTATTTTCGTCAATTAAGGGCACTAATGTAAATAATAGTTGTGGATAAGAAGGCTGGGGGAATACATACAAAGATTTTGTAAATGTGTATCACAAAAAGTATACATAATTGATTGCATTGTGTATCCATTTTTATTAACGAAATGCCTGATATCCTCTATTTTATATGGATGTATAATTCATTGTCTTTATTGCGTAGATGCCAGAAGCAAAGACAGACTTGGCAAATAAATCATACAAATCCCAGGCAATTTTTTGTCTTTATAGTGGTGGGCATGTAAAACTAGATGAAGAGACGGATATGGGTTACGTTGAAGATGGAACACCATGTGGCGCAAACATGATGTGCCTGGAACACAGATGCCTCTCATTTGATGCCTTCAATTTCTCTACCTGCCCTGGAACAACTGATACCACTATTTGTTCAGGGCATGGGGTAAGTTTTCCTTTCCTCTATTTAGTGTCCCTTAACATGTACTTGATGTTTAAACTATTCGGATATCAGACACTAGTGTAGTGCTTCCTATCCTTTTCCCTCTTTCAATTAAAATGAGGTCCACAGGATAGGATACCCTTGGAACGTGACTCAAAGTGCTGCAGCCCATTTTCCTTACTGGAGAACCTCGCCTGTGCCGGATCGATGAATAATAATGTGCTGCGAACAACGTGTGGCATGTCCCTTTGTTATGTAGTCCATGAACTGCTCTGTATTTCTCCTACATAAGTATAGACAGAATGTATTCAATGCCTAACTGCTTGCCCAGAAATTAAAAAAAAGCTCATGTTCCGTTCCTAAGGAGAAAATAAATTAATATGGGGGAGGAGAGTGAGAGCCTGGTCCACCAGACACACCTGGATTTCACACCTCACATCAGTCACACATAACAGACTCTCAACAGGTATGCAACCTGGAAAGGATTGACCATGGTCTTTGCTTGTTAGTTCCTAGTTTGCTTACATGCTTACACCCTTAGGCTACCAATCTTCTAGTGTCTACTCATTAATGACCTATCACTTAAACAGCAATCACATGTTAGTGGTCATTTTCAATAATGTGCCTTCCATAAGTGCAAACTATTTGAAGATGTCAGTCTGTGGGCTGTTCATATGCAGATCCATCTGTGATAGAGGACAGCAGAACACAAAGTCTCTCCTATTCTCTGAAATGTAAAAGTGAAGGATCATTTGGGAAATGCTCAGCTGTCCACTGACTTTCACTATAGGGTAAACTGGCAGATGTGGGTAGCATATCATACAGATTTCCTGGTGAGGATCTATTCTACTTGCTACCAGTTAACAGAGGCAGTGTGGGTACAGAGTTCTGCACAGTGATTATCTATAGCTTGCACCTGACTATTTAAGATATTATTACTGGAATATTTCTAAAGAGTTATTAAATATCATAGTAAGAATACTTCAAAGTGGTTGTGGAGGATGGTTACAGAGATTCCCGCCTCTCCGTAACCGAGGTAATCCAGGCCCCACCCACCCACAGCGTGAACTCTCAGTAGTGAGTGTGATGGCGTTTGCAGGTGTACACGGAACGCTGTGAGTAAGAATTCCTAAGGCAGCGCCGGCAAGAATCCTCATTGAAACGACTTTATGAGGGGAAAGGCACAAATAGATTGTGCCGCAGCGTGAAAAGAAAAGCTGCAATTTAAGACGGCGCCCTGGGAGGCAGCGAGACGCCGCAGGGGAAAGCAGAGGAGGGCTTTTTTCTCCAGCAGCTGAGGCGCCGGTTTGTACCAGGGTGAGACATCGCTCAGCGTGCGTCCTCGGTTAAAGTGCCCGGTAAGAGCCTGCGAGGCAATGAGTATTTGGCCTTAATTCTATTGTGCTGTGCCATACGGAATTTTTGGCAGGCAAGGTTTACTCATTTGAATGACAGCAGCTGACCGCGAGGAGACTAAAAGATATTAAAAGAATTGGTTGAATTTGGCTATCTGTCTAGGAATGCTGGGACGGCAGAGGAAGGACGCAGAGGAGATAATGGGTGTAGGTAGCTGGTGAACTTTGCCGCTTAATTTTTTGTGCAAGAATTCTGAAATTTTTTTACATTTTGAAGCACTGAGAAGCGATTATAGGGAGAGTTTCAGTGAGGATTTCAGGAAGCCTCTTGCTTTGGCTGTGGCTGTGCCTGGGGAAGGAGAGCTGTAAGTGAGTGAGCTGGACAAGAAGCGTCAGGATGGCATTCACTGTATTGTGGAAAAGTCTGTTGAGGGAGTAGTTTACCACGTGGTGAATCCGTTGGCACACAGCAAATCTTCTGCAGTCAGCGGAAGAATCCGTGTTTGAGAGCCTTATAAATTGGGATTAACATCGGAAGACATCAAAAGCAGGCAAGCACTGTGCCCAGGGTAGAGGCAGCCGCTGGAATGAAAGGGGGCCTCTTCCACAGTAAAAACCCCTGTGTCTGCAAACCAATCCGAAGTAAGCTCTGGGACAGAGAGCTCGACGGAGGATCATATGGGGTTGCCTCCAGTGATACTCCCCTTGCACGATCTATCGCCATCTCAAGAGGAAAATACCACCCCAGTAGCCAAAAGTCGCGTGGAGATCCCTAAGGGTTCAATCAATGAGCAACTGGGAGCGCAACATTTCCCCTGTTTTTAAAAAAAATCAACCAGCCTCTTGCAACCCAGGGTCCAGTGTTAACCAGCTCGGCCTCCCCGGCAGCCCCCCAAGATGATGTAAGTCTCAATCTCTTCGAGGGATTGCACAACACTCCACCCCATGTGGCTACGCAAATGGGTATGTCTCCCTCTGGAAAATCTTCTGCTATTTCTTTAGTAACACCATTAGCTCGAGCCGATCTAGTGGAAGGAATTTCTGTGTTCACACCCTTAAATCAAGACGCCACAGACCACACACCTGCTCAGCAGCCCTTTATCAAATCAGATTTAACTATGGTAAATGCCACAAGACAGCAGGATGCAGAGTCTGGGCAGATTTGGCAAGATATATTGGGAGCGGCAGTAGAGAATGGTGGGGATCCAACAAGACATAGTAAGGAAAGCTGCCCTGAGAAGTCCGCAGTTCCTTCCTCCGGTGCCAGTGCGCAACAGATGGAAGTAAAAGATCTATTGAATCTAATACTGGAGGAAATTAGAGAAATTAAAACATCCCAGGCGCTAGAGACTGCTACTATACATTTAAGACTGGAGAAAATCGAGGCATCAATTGCGGGTTTCCCTATCAGGCTCGACGAAGCAGAATCTAGGATTGCTCACCTGGAGGAGTAGATGAGCTCCACTATGCGGGAAGTCAATGAGGTGACTGCAGATAAGATCGCCCTGGAGTATAAAATAGAGGATTTGTAGAACTACTCAAGCAGGTCTAATCTTCGGATAGTAGGAGTCCCTGAGGGGAGCGAAGGGACTAATTGTCTCCGTTGGGTGGAAACTTTTATTAGACAAAAGGTGCTCCCCGGCCAGATGGGGGATCTCTCGCTTACAAGAGCTCACCGAGTTCCAGCCCACCCCTTTCCAAACTGAGACATCTAATTGTCGTATTTTTTCAGATATGTCAGTCGGGGCGACACAAAGGCGGAAAGAATTTGTTAAATAGTTATTGTTATTCAAAGCTCAGGTGGCCCAAGCATCCATGGCGCAGCAGTCTAAACTCAAGGTGCTGGTTAAAGGGAAATTTCACTTGTTTACACGGGTAGTAGAATCCCAAGATTGTCTGAAAGAAATCTCTGTGATGAGATGAGTTTCTTTGTGATGCTTGATTGTTGTGGGAAAAATGTATCTGTCTGTGGGTCTGGGTGGGGCCCGTCACTGAGGGTGTAGGGTCAAGGCACCCCATTAAGAGAAAGGGGAAAATGTGGCTTGCTGGATCAGAGCAGACCACATTAGGGAAGAGGGGAGAGTTAGATGCGTGTGAAAGCATTTGTAAAATGAGCAGTAGCAGGATTTGGATTGAAAAAGGGGTCAGGAGTATGCGAAGTATTGATGTAATTAGTAAGGCTATAGATATAGGATCATAAATGTCAAGTAGGTGCAGTATTCTTTCGCTTAACGTGAATGGGATCTTGAACAAACAAAAATATGGAGCTGATTTTCACCCCAAGTACTATTTCTACAGGAGACACATTTAAAAACAAATTCTCCTAGAATATTCCTCCCAAGATGGTACTCACATGCAAATTTTGGTTCTGCAGGACGGGCTAAGAGAGGAGTTGCGATATATTTCTGCAGGGGTCTCCCATGGGAGTTTGGCCAAGTGAAGAGAGATCCCCAAAGGAGATGGATATGGGTTGAGGCTAAATTAAATGGCATGAGATTGCATTTTAGCAACTACTATGGCTCCATTGTGGATGACACCACTGCCCTATGTAGAATTAGTGAGCTACTAAGGGGGTCCCTGGCAAAATAATTAAAGAGGTGATTTTATCTTCATTCAGGACTTAAAGAAAGATACCTCAAACAAAAATAAAAAAGTGCTTAAACCCACAACTAAAAAGGTGATCGAGGTTTTAAGACATGAACATATTTTGATGGATCCCTGGCGCGTTGCCAGTCCATCGAGATTGGAATTTTCATGCTATTCGAATCAATTCCATACAGCTTCTCAAATTGATTTTTTTTTTAATATCACAAACCCTTGGTTGTACTACCTCTGATATAAACATCAATCCATTTTCTGACCATTCCCTAATTAAACTTAATATAGAAATAGGGGTAAGCAGGAGGCCAAGATCCAAGTGGCAGGTGGATCGACTCCTCCTGCAGGACCAGCAATGGGTGGCTGACACAAAACATTGGATTGTGGGATTTTTCAAGATCAATGAGAACACAGCAGAATGTTTCTCAGTTTGGGGGGTAATAAGGCTGCCCTTTGCGGGCGAATGATTGCACTATCCGCATCACAAGTCAAATTGAGGAAAGATAACATTTGGAAACTTCAGCAGGCAGTAGTAGTAGCAACAAAATAAATTTAGATATGTACAGTCTGCAGGGATAGGGACGCCAAAGCAAAGCTAGATAGGGCCAAAAAACGAGTTAAAGGAGTTTGTTTACTTTGGAAGAGATTGCCAGCTCCAGAACATATCTACAGCAAGTATATGAGGAGACTCAGATAGTTGGCAAGATTCTCGTTGGTAGTATCAAAACTAAACAGGAGGCAGCCACCATCATGGAAATTATTGACCCCAAAACTAGATTGTCTTTAACAGGTAAAGAGGAGATAGCTCAAGTCTTTCTTGACCATTACTTTCAGTTATACGCCACTAGATATGAAGAGCGACTCAAATTGACAACTATTTTGATGGGGTAAAGCTCCCCATTCTTTCAGGGCCTATGGTGTAACAGCTCTTGCTAGACATATCTGAAGAATACATTGTGAATGTAATAAAATCTATTTCAGGAGCAAAAGCCTGCGGAGCTGATGGTCTTCCAATTGAATTTTATAAAACCTTTTGGAGAGAGCTGACCCTTTTTTTGGTAAACCTTTTTAATAATATCACTCAGGAAGGCTATGTCCCCACTAGTTTTAGGGAATCCATTTTGGTTAGTTTTGTCAAAAAGGGGAAAAATGGCAAAGACATTAATTTGTATAGGCCTATTAGTCTTCCTAATGCGGATTTTAAAATATTAATGAAAATTTGGGCACAACATTTTACTCCCATTGCCCAGGAGTTAATTTACTGTGATCAAACTGGGTTTGTAGCGGGAAGGTCCATGTCTTCTAATACAGGGTTTTTAATTCAAGCCCTTGACTATGTGACAAAAAATAAAATACCTACTTTTACTACCATGGTCGATTCCGAAAAGGCATTCGACCTGGTTAACTGGGACCCACTGTTTTTTGGTTTAAGTAAATTCGGCATCCCGGTTCAAGTCTTAAATATGCTGAAAAATATTTGCCAAGGCGCTCTAGCTCGGGTGATAGTTAATGGAGACTTAATAGGGACTGTGGACATAAACCGCAGCACTAGACAAGGGTGTCTGATGTCACCCCTATTTTTAACTTTTTTCATCGAACTCCTAGCTGTGAAAATCCAGGGAAATCCCCTAATTAAAGCTCCAAGCGAAGGGATGTCTAAGTTAAAATTATTCGCGGACGATATAATTATGTATCTCGGCCCGGATAAACAGATCGTAGAAGAAGTTCCTTTAGAATTTAGTAAATTTGAACAAATAGGAGACTATAAAATAAACCAAAACAAAATGGAGATTTTAGTACTTAGGGGCCCATTATGATTGCGGATAATCCGCATCCTCCGGGCTGGCGTAAGCCACCGCCGGGCCGGAGGATGCGGATTATCCGCTGCGGACTGAAGAAATACCCCCCGTCAGATTAGGATGGCGGGGGGTATTTTTTCAGTCCGCAGCTTTTCCGCCGCGGTCGCCTTCCAACCGCGCCGGAAAAGCTCTAACATGTCTGGCGGTGTCTATCAGACACCGCCAGGCATATTAGGATGTCTGCGGTACTATGCCTTTCCACGGCGGCATTTCCGCCGTCGAAAGGCATACGGTCTTTTGTTTGGGGGCCCGTTGTGGGCTGCCAGGGTGAAGGGGGTGGGGGTTGCACATGGGGGGTACCTATGGTACCCCCCTGCCTTTGTGTGTACGAAGCGGCAGGCACCACACGGTGCCTGCCGCTTCGTGCATGCAAAGGTAAACATGCATTTTTTAACCTTGCGGCGGGTGCTGCTTGAAGCAGCATCCGCCGCAATGTTAAAGGTAGGGGATGTCACTGCCAGGGTGGCGGTCACATCCTAATTGCCATGGAGGGACCGCCGCTGCCCATGCGGACGGTCCCTCTTCCTCGTGGGTGGCGGACGGACGCAAGTCAGTCCGCCATCATAATAGGGCCCATAATACGGACTGCAACTTTTTACCCACTATCTTAAGAACCTAGGCCCTGAAAGAAGAGCCTATTAGATATTTGGGTATATATGTCTCAAGCCACATAGATCAATTATTTAACTTGAACTACCTAGCTGTGCAAAATAAAAATAAACCCCTATTGGACAAGTGGTCCCTTCTACCACTGACTTTGATCAGCGTAGCACTTTTGAAAATGTCAATTCTTCCACTTTTAATATTTTTGTTTGTTAATGTACCCTTAAAAATCAATGCTAAATATTTCAAGGAAATTGACTCAATGTTTAGGGAATATGTTTGGAATAAAATAGCGTCAAGGGTTAAACTGCCCATACTACAACTAGAGACAAATCAAGGGGGTCTAGCCTTACCAAATATCCGTACCTGCTATGAGGCAGCGTTACTAGTTCTTACAGCACGTCTATTGGAACCCAACGACCAGATGGACACATATTTTTTTGAAAGAATGATCGATGAGTCTGGCACACAAATTCCAGTTTTTCTAAAGACATCTAAACTACCTAAAAAGTCCCGTTATAAGACTGTTCGTAACTATTCTGATCGACTTCATTCCTTTTTTAAACAAGCGAACTCGTCTGGGTTTGCTTTTTAAAAATTGGAGGAATGTAGGGGGTTCGGCCTGCAAATTCATTCCAGTCGTCTTAGGAGATGGAAGGACATTGGCTTCGAAAATCTGGGCCATTTTTCTCATTGTAAATACAGTAATTTCCTGGGAAGGAGTACTAGGTAGAGCAGGGAACCGAATTAAGCCAGGGTTCTTGGAATATATGCAGATTATTAACTTTATTAAAAAACATAATCTCCTGCTAAGCGGGGTTCCAATTGCCCTGGTTAATGCTCTATATAAAGTTAAATTAAAGGGAGTAGGAAATTGGTACTCCTTAATTATGAAACAAAAGGTACTCCCCCTGGTTGATGAGACTACCTGTTCCTTCACTCATCAGGAATGGCAGGCTATAGCCAGGGTAGGAAGCAAGGCTCTGAGAGCAGCTCATTTTAAAAGGATGGCTTTCTTGTCATGGTGGCTGGCCTTTTACACTCCGAAAAGCTAAACAAATGTCATGCAGAAGTGGATAATAAATGCGTTCGATATCTCTCACATGGTGAGGGAGACTGGCTTCATATATTTTTTACTTGCCCGAATCTTGAAGCCTTCTGGAGAAACTTTTTTGTAGCAATGAGCCAGTCTATTAAAAAAAAGATTGATCCCAAGACAGAAGTGGCTCTCTTCGGGCTCTCTAAAGTTGGGCCAGATTTGACTAAAGCCGAAGAGACGTACATTTCAATCTGCTCTACAGTAGCACGCACATTAATTCTCCAAAATTGGAGGTCGGAAGAGATTCCTTCTTATCCTAAATGGATAAATAAAATGTCAAGAATAAGGAGATTTGAGGAAGTTTATGCTAAACGGGTTGGCGCATTAAAAAAGTTTGCTGTGATTTGGAAGTTTTTTGATAATTTGGCTGTATCGTTGGAATCTTAGCACTTTAGCACATTGCACATTAGAAAACTTTGCACTTTAAGCCCCTAACCGGGGGAAAAGACTGGGGGGTTGACGGAATTTGCGTAGTCGTGCTACGCAAAATTCGGCGAAACGGTAAGAAATCTCTGCGAACATGCAGAAATTCCGCGAACACGCCGAATTGCTTGTTCGCGAAGCCTTTTTCCTGTTCGTAATCGCTGTTTGCGTCCTCTGGGGGGAATATCTTGCGAACACGCACTTTGAGAACGCGAACAAGCAAAAAATTCTACGAGGAACACAAAATTACCCAAATTCCACGAGCGGAACGGAATTTACCGCCCAGGCCTAGGAAAGACAAGGAAAGAGAAGAAGAAAAAGTACTGTATTAATGCCAAGATTTCGCACATGAAAAAAAAAAGTTGTAGATAATCCAACTGACTTTTGTCGTAATCTTGATGATTATGTGGCACAGGACACTTTAGGGTATTTTAGGATGGAGAAGTTGCAATTGCTCTTTTGATATTGATGTAAATTTGATATTCCGGACTTTCTGTTTCGTTTTAAGGATGTGTCCATCTCTGTTTTAAGGATTTCAGATGTTACATTTATATATTGTGTATTTGGGTCAAAGTCGGATTGATGATGGTTGTTGATTTTTCTTTTGCTTTTGCTTTTCTCCTGACGACCAATCATTTGCTATTTTGTTCTCTGCTCTGCTCAGCAAAAATAAAAAAATAAAAAAAGAATACTTTAAGTGGCATGGATAAGTTGTGGGTTACGATACTCACAGATTTTTTCAATATCTCTAAATGCTTTGAGGGCCAACCCTCTAACATGAAGTGTCTAATAGAGTACCATTTTGATATTGGACATTACTTTAGTTCATCACCAAGTGGCACACCTAAGTGAAGTAGATAAACATCATCTTGACAACGGTAACCTCATGTATTGTTATTTCGGATCAATGACACAATAACTATTGTGTTGCCAAAATATTATGTCAAAAAATAGATCTAAAAAATATTGATTTTCTATACATATAATGGTAAGTACATAGATATTTAGATGTCGCTCCTCACTAATATCGAAAAAATATATTCAAAAATATTGTTTTAAATATATATGTAGTTTAAATAAATAAAACGTAAAAAATTTAACATATAACATTAATACATTGTAAATTAAATATTTTAAAATATGTATACATAAATATATAAATATTTACAAAATTAAACAAACACACACACACATATAAAAAGTGTGTATGTTTAAACACACATATATCATATAAAACGATTTAGAAAATATTAATTGCAACTTATATTATATTGTTATAATGGTTTTATTGTAAAAAATATAAAAAAAGAAGTTCCACTCAAAATATCTTAAAAATTACATACATTTATATATATATAAAATTAAATACAAAAACATATCAATAATTTATAATTACATTTTATTAAACAACTATTATTAAAAAATAAAACTCTGTAAATAATAAATAAACTATTCCTACTCCAATGTGTACAACAGTAGTGAAAGCGTTCAACTCAGGAGGGGTGCAATTTACTATTATGAGTACTATGAGTCTACAAGAAATTCCAAATCAATGTTGTCAACAGTTACCACACAGGAAGGAAATTTTGCACATTCTCCGTCCTCACATACATTAATAACAGTATTGACTTGAAACTCGTTATCATCTAGAGCGTCATTATCACAACAATCGTGTATACAATTCACCTTTCTAGGTATTGACCTACAAAATCTTGTAAAATGGCCTTTCTTGTTGCATTTCGAACAAGTTTTCCCTAAGGCTGGACAATTTTTACAATCCGCTAAATGTCCATCGCTTCCACATCTAAAACATAGTAATTTCGAATTTTTCTTTTCATACTTTTGATTCCTGAACTTATTGTCCACTTTAGATGAATATTCACTCCTTTGTGAATACTTTTTCCTTGACCTATCAGAATCTTTAGTTACATTAAAAACATCGCTTTTATCATTCCCTCTGATTTCCTTCACAAATTTCTCGGAATGTTCTATAGATTTTGCAATATCTATAGCATTGTTCAAAGACATATCAGACATAGTCCAAAGTCGTTCTTGCACCTTTTTGTTATTTGTTCTCATCAAAATTTGGTCCCTTAGAACCTCTTTCATAAGAAATGTGCTCAAAATAGCATGTAACAGGTAATGATCTTAAAGCTGAAACAAAATCTTCAACAGGTTCATCTGCTCGTTGTTTCCGCAAATAAAAAATAAACCTTTCCATAACAATATTCTTCTCCTTACCATATCGCAAACTCAGTTGCGAAGAAGCATACTCATACACATCAAGATTTCCTGGATTTACAAGGGCTGGTAAAGTCTTAAATTATTTTAAGGCAATTCCACTTAAACAGTGTTTCAATAACGACAATTTCCTGTCAGGCTCACATTCCTCCCGCTCCAACACCTCTACATAAGCCAGAAAAACAAGCTCCCATATTTCCCAAGCCATGGGAGGTTCTTCTGGAGACGACAAAAAGGATGGAGGAGGAATAATGCCAGACATGGTAATCCAGTAAAAGAGATAAGAACAATAATAAGGAGAAAAATGTTTTTGAAAGAAAGAAAGAAAATAAATAAAAAAAATAAAAAATATTCAGGTTTTATAATTGTAATACAATGAACTATGAGGCACGCCATTTTGAAGTGTGGATTTTTTAACCCCTTTTAACCCCTCCACCAAACTCTTCCCCCTCCTCATCTCTCCCCCTCCCCCTACCCCGCTGCCCCCTTGCTCATCCCCCACCCTTCCCAATAACGAAGCATTCGGACTTATGGTCCTGTAGATGTAGCTGACAATCCCCCGCTCACCCCCGCAAAACTACTCTTATGCACTCTGTCATTCATAAGAGGTAGGATTATTATACATCCTTCCTCTACTAGTATGACCTAACCGGAATATAATTTAGGTACCCACAGAGCCTCCTTCACCCTCTTTTTTTGTACCCTTTTTTTCCCCCTTCCCTGTTTTTAGAAAAAATTTCAACCTTGTGATAAGCACACAAAAAATAAAGAACATTCATAGTACCATCTTTCTGATTTCTGCCCCCATGTTAGTGCTTACTCAGTTGCTCTAGTAATCTTACTCAGAAACTCCTTACCTTGCCCCACATTGGAAAAAAAATGAGTTCTCTCCCTATAAATAATCTTCAATTTTGCAGGGTTAAGAAGGAACACTTGGGCACCCTTAGCCTGTAATGGGGTTATTAACTGTCGTAATTGCCATCTGTTATCAACCGTATACTTGCAAAAATCAGGGGTTACAAAAAACTCAAACCCAGGGCCAGGCCGTTTCTTGTTAGGTCTAGCAAGCTTAAATACCTCTTCCCGGGCCAAAAAGCTGTTGAAAGAAATTAGCAGAGCCATGGGTCCATCTAAATTTCTTTCTCTTGCCTTCTCCATCACTTGCCCAGGAGCCCCTTTCAAATTAAATGGGAAGCGATGCGCCCTCTCGACCTCCCTGTCCCAATCCCACTTTGTTAATTCTGGAAAGGCGTCCTTAAAGAGATTAACTATGAATTTGCGTGGATCTTGACCTTCTTTTCCTTCAGGAATTTGAAGGACCCTCAAATTGTTCCGACGAGCCCTGTTTTCAAAATCCGCTAACTTCCAGAGGGTATCCTCCTTTAACCCTTGTAGAGCTTCTGTAGTTCCTTTTTGATGTTCAACTGCGTCTACCAAGCTAGAGATACGAGTCTCCGCCTCGTTGAACCTGTTAGCTGTATTGGCTTGTGATTTAGCAAGCCTTCGAACTGAGTTTTGGAGTTTGCGACACATATTCTGGACTCTGTGGCTCTCCTCCCTGGTCTCATCACGCAATGAAATTATCGATTCATATATCAATGCTAGCAAAATCTCATTATGCCCCTGATCAGTAGCCTCCTCTATAACTGTCTCAGTTCTGATATGATCCGAGGCTTCAATGTTTAATTCTCGTACAGTAGAGGGGCTATCTTCTGTATTATCAATGGAATCATCTTGGCATAAGCTACTAGCCGGGCTCCCACCTTCCAAACTCATTTGCAAAGCATAGTGCGATACCAGATCTTCACAAGACGAGGGAATGAACGCTTCGGACATAGAGTAAAAGTCTCCGGACTCTCCATCCAGTTGAGTCTGTTCCTGCCCCTGTTCCTTTCCTCCAATGGCGCCAAGGTTGGTGACAATATCATCACCCTCCGTCAGTGCAGCAAGAGTTAGAGTCTTTACACCGCCCCCCTTGGCTCTCTCTTTTCCTGTTGCTGCTGCCGCTGCGGCTGCTGCTGCTGTGAAGATAGACGGGATCACCACATTCTTATCCGTGCCTCCCATAGTTGAACCGGCATTAGCCCCTACTTGTGTGCGGTCTTTCACTGTCTCCACTGGTGTTTTGGGCTGAGTTTTTTTACCCGTGGCGGATTTAGCCCCTTCTTTAGGAGCTCCGTTTCCCCTTGATCTTCTGCAGCTTTCTGCTTCCCCCTTGTACCCTTAGGCGCCATATCTTCACCGTTCAAGGCAATTTGAACACTTCAGTCTTATATTCAATGCTTTTATTATATTAGCAGTTAGCAATTAGTAGCAGAAGCAAAGTAGTCCCAATGCTCTCACTCGATAAGTAGTTTAATTATTATTTATTGCCTTTCCTTTACCTTACAGTGGCACGATTCTCTGTGCGCTGTATTCGCCACTTCCCGACTCTCCTGCCAACACGTGAGCAATCCCTCACTCGGTTTTCAGCGTCTTCCAGGTTACCACTCGAGCAGCCTCGCTCCCATCACCACCCGAGGCAACAAGAGACCAAAGCGGAACACCGCAGCTCAGCCACTGCCACACCACTGCCAATCAATTTTCCACCGAAGATTCCGCTGTTCCTATCCTCCTACCACACGGCAACACACAGATCTTCAATACAGGACTGTCTGCCTTCAAAACGCTGCCGAGTGTGAGTGTTTCGGCGTCTTTCGGTATCTTGGGCTTTCTTCTCCCACTGCTCCTGACTCCTTGCTCCGCCTTAGCCTCTGAGCCTCTGCTCCTATCCTCCGTCAACACGGCAGCACACCGAGCTTCAAAGCAGAGACAGCCTGCCTTCAAAAACGCTGCTGAGTATTAATGTCTCGGCGTCTTCGGTGTCTCCAACTTTTTTTCCCTCCGCTGCTCGTCACTTCTTACTCCGCCTCAGCCTCTGCTCCGAACTCCCTGCTCCACAGGTGTAAAAGATCAGGGGCCCAGGGTGGAGCGCCGTGACCCCGCCACCACCTACTACCGGCGTTATTCTTTAAGCGAACACCATCTGCCGCTTTTCGCAAAGCACTATAATGCCGGTATACTGCCAAGAACTCTCCCGGTCCGGTCCTCCCAAACAGCTTGCAGGGGCGCGAGGAGTGGTCAGCTTACACGTCCACTCGCGCGGACGCCATCTTGCTTAAAAAAAAAACACCCTTCAAAATGGTAGACAAATGGATAAGAGATGTTATATGGTGTTTAGAACGTTAAATGGGCCAACTCTTATGGAAATACTAGTTGAGCGGTATGTCTATGAATAGAGATCTTCGAATATGCTCGCTAAATGTCTCTGGGTTGAATAATTTTAATAAAAGAAGAAGAGTAGCGGCCGAGTTGCGCCATGTTGCCGCAGATGTGGTTTGCTTACAAGAAACCCATCTTCCATGGAATAAACATCAAGTATTAGCTGAATTGGGATTTAGTATTTTAGTTTCCTCACAGCAATCCGTTATGACGCGGGGGGTAGCTATCTTAGCTCAAAAAGATTTGGTTGCGATACGCCGGAAAGCAACAGACACAAATGGAAGGTGGGCGATGGTTGAGTGTGTGGGACAACATGGCAATTTCACAATATGCAATATTTATGGCTCTAATACTGATGATTCTGGGGTGTTGGATCGAGTACACGATGAACTGGCAACATGGGCCACCCCCCTGATTATTTGTGGGGATATGAACATTAGTTTAACAAAATATGAAATTGATGGGGGATGAAGATTTATAAAGGTAGGAAGCCGCAGGTGTGCAGGGCTCTCCTTAATTTGTTAAAGGATTATGGATTGGTGGATGTTTGGAGTGCCCTGTTTCCAGCGGACCCTGGCTTTACTTATTATTCCTATCCCCACCAGGAAAAGGTTAGATTGGACTATTTTTTTGTGGAAGTACCTCATCTATCTGAGGTAAAGATGTATAGGTATCCCAACATTTCGTCCGATCATACACCTATTGTTCTTTCAGTTCGAGGGTGGGGGTCTCCGGTTGCACCAAGGAAATTCACTTTTGATCGAAAATTATGCTATAATGAAGAATTTATAGTTTATATGAAGAAGTGGATAGGAGAATTTCTTAAAACTAATATAAATTCGGCCTCAGTTAATATTGTTTGGGACACATTTAAGGCCTGTTTTAGGGGAGAGGTTTTAAGCTTTGGGCTTGCTCGGCAAAAAAAGTTAAAAACAGAGATGAAGAAGCTATATAGGGGACTGCAATTGGCAGAGGAGGTTTTAACGAGAGGAATAGCTGCCCAGGGAGATGTGAAAGTATTAGAGGCAGAGGCGGCAAAACAAAGAGTAAAGATACTGAGTATATGGGATAACGAAAATGCCAGGAAGTACTTGGCGCATCGCAAGATCTGCCATGAGTATGGTGAAGCCATTGGACGACCCTTGGCATTGAAATTACGTATGAAGAAGGCTAGTCGGAATATACCTGCTATGAAAGATAAAACAGGGTTCTAAAAACGGGGCCTCAAAATATATTGACAATTTTTCATGACTTCTACTCAGAATTGTATAAAACAGAACAAATCAATGCGGAGGAACTTGATCTGACTTCTTTAGGATCAATTGTTAAATTAGACCCATTAATGGTTGATTTACTGGAGGCCCCGCTAACAAAGGAGGAGGTAGCTTTTTCTGTTAAAACTTTGGCAATGGGTAAAGCAGCAGGGCCCGATCAATTACCAGGGGAGATATATAAGTTTTTTTTTGAGGAACTTAAAGAACTGATGTTAGCTACATTTAGGGCTGCCCAAAAAGGAACACCACCGAAATCATGGGAAGAAGCCATTATTGTTGTTTTTAGCAAGAAAGGAAAGGAGATGGACCAACCGGGTTCTTATCGCCCTATATCACTGTTAAACTGTGATGGAAAGATCTATTCCAAAATCCTAGCAAATCAGATATCAAAAGTCATTACCTCATTAGTATCTGAAGATCAACATGGATTTATTCCAGGGAGAGGAACAGTAGCACATATCAATAAAGTTATTACTTTGTTTGATATAGCAGAGGTAAAGAAATGCCTCCTAGGGCTGATATTACTTGATGCTGAAAAAGCATTTGATCGTGTAGAATGGAATTATCTATGGATGCTGATGGAGAACATGGGGTTTCCAAATAAGTTTATGATAGCAGTACAAACGCTTTATGTGGCACCGAATGCTAGGATTGCGGCAATGGGTATGACTTCTGATGTAGTGCAGATAACTAGAGGAACGAGGCAGGGATGTCCCTGCTCGCCTCTTTTATTCGCGCTATATATAAATCCTTTTATTGGTATGTTAAAAAGCAGTGAGGCGATTAAACCTTTTTTTGTCCACGGTATCCCTCATACAGTGTTTGCCTTTGCAGATGATATTGCAGTGACTACAGAAGACCCGGCTACTGGAGTGAGAGAAATTGAACGGTTAGCTAAGATTTTTGGCCAACTGTCTGGCTACAAGTTAAATGCAGCAAAGACACAGTTAGTGTGTTCTCTAGCAGTGAAGGTTGATGATCCCAGAGTAGTTATGGAAGCAACTTACTTGGGGGTCAAGATAAGGGCAGCTATGGAGGAGGTAGTCTCAGCCAACTGGGTTTCGCTATATAGAAATATAGCGGAATCTTTAGAGAAGTGGGGGAGGCTACATTTTACCTTAATTGGGAGAACTAATATACTGAAAATGAATATACTACCAAGGGTTTTATACCTTTTTAGATCTATACCACTAGAGATATTGCCGGCCCAAATACAAAACTACAGGCATTGTGTGCTAGATTTATATGGAATCCTGGTAAACCACGGAGAGCTATGCGGCTTATGACGCTACCAAAAGATAGAGGGGGACAATCGCTCCCTGACTTTCTATTGTATTATTATGCCTGCTTTTTGCAAAAGATGTATATTTTACTGATGGGAGGTGAAGAGGGAAGCAATGCAATAACATCGAGTCTAAATATCTCGACGTATCACTTGACCCTGGGAATAACAGCAAATCGGAGTCTCTTTAGGGAGATAGAATGGAGCTACTACAAAAAAACGAAATTTAAGACGGTAGCAGCAGTTAGCAAAGTTTGGAAGAAAGTACGCAAAATAATTGGTCTTGGAAATATAACGTATTATACCGCAATAAATGCGAAAAAACTGCTCCCGACTATTTGCCAAGACAGTGTGGTGAAGTCTTGGCAGGTCAAAGGGATTGAGACGCTAGGGGATCTGTATGATCAAATTGATAATCTTAAGCAGTTTTCTTCATTGACACAGGTCTATGGTATACCTCAAACACAGTTTTTCAAATTTTTGCAAATTAGGGATTATTTAGTTAAAAAGCATATCAAATTAATATCGAACCCTTTGATGGAGGCTCTAAAGGCTCATAGTAGAATTGGCGGATTATATAAAATCCTAAATTCAAGTAAGAAGGAGGACCTGGAAAAACATATGGTATACTGGGTGGAAACCCTTGGGGAGAACGAAATAGATATAGCAATAGAGGAAGCAATTGGAAGAGCAAGGGAAGCACTTATGTCAGCAAATTTACAAGTACAATACTATAAAACTGTCTTTAGGTTATACTATACGCCGGCACGAATGAAGAAATGGGGTATTAAGTATGATGGTAAATGTTTTCGATGTGCTTCACCCGAAGCAGATATAGATCACATTTTTTATACTTGCGATAAACTGCTTCCCTTTATACAAGCTATGGAAAATATTTTATCAGATGTGTTAGAAACACCTGTTCGGATAACCATTGCATTGATGTTGCTAGGGATGGGTCAAGAGGTTTCCAAGGGGGGCAGCTTATACAAGTTCAGATACTTTTTGTTTGTAGCAATGGCTGTAGCTCGTTTATGTATAGCTGGTGACTGGCTTTGCCGGGAACCTTCAAGATTGGAGGTGTGGAGGGCCAAGTTATACAGAATTGCAAGTTTGGAATTTAGTCTATATTCATTGAAGGGGGCAAAAAACCGCAAATTGGGTCTTATGATCTGGGAACAATTTTTGACTCATCTGAATAATTAATGATGATTTATTTTGTTTTTGTAATACAAAGATTGATGTATATGGAATAATAACTGTAGTAGTAATGCAGTAATGCACTATACCAGCTACACTATTGTTTAATTAATGTTAAAAAGACCTACAGTTATGTCTTTTTAGGGCTAATTTTTTTCTTTTTTTTGATGGGGAAGTTTCATGATATGACCCAGTGTGATAGGCGGATTAAATAATATATGATTACTGTGTAAAAACCATATAAGGAAAGTATATATTGCTAAATGTCTACCATGTTTTGGAAGTGTGGAACTAAAATAAAAAAATAATTTAAAAAAAAAAAACTATGAGGCACGCGGTGTGCGTGTCACCGATGTAATAATTACCCCAAAATCCATAGTGTGAGGCACGCGGTGTGCGTGTCACCGATGTAAATATCCAAAACAAAATTCCCTTGTTGTAATGGAAATGTAATGAGAAGGAAATGTCCTCGAAATAAAACAATGCGAGAAGCGTTGCTAGGGAACCAAAGACATCAAAGAAAATGGCGCCCACGTCGCATGATGACGAAGTAGAACGTAGCACGTTGCGTGATGACAAAGCAAGACGTCAATACATCAGCTTACAAGAAAGCCTGCTTATCCAGGATTCCAGCATTCCAGATCGGAGTGAAGTGCAAGTCACAAGTACACAGTGACACAATGGAACTTCTATCTCCTTGAAAAAAAATGCCATCGAAGCGGTAAGACTACTTCCTCAAATTTACAGCAAAAGCAAAAATACTCAAAGGTAGATTAATCCTTCACAACACCAAATTTAATCCTTAAATAGTCAATCCGCAATCCTTATAGGCGTTTCACTGCTACATCCAGTAAGCAAAAGAAATGTAGAAAAGGGGATAAAATCCTCTTCTTCGCAGAAAGAGATAGCGGAAAACGAATCCTGCCCATCACCAGTGTAGGAAGATCCAATGATGCAAAGGAAGCACAAATTAAGTGACGTGGTTTATTTATGCGTCTGCTCTCGATGAAGTCCAGACAGTTAATGCCGCCCTCCCTCACAACAGCACAACAGCAAGGTTCCACCATATTTAAAACACAACACATTCCCCAACATTCCCACTCGACACGAGCCAGTCACGAGCTGTGACAAAACAACCTCGCTCGTGACAGGCCGCATCGCATAAGCAGTTCCCAACATTACTGACATTTATAATGCATTTTAAATAGGCGCAATGGTTTACAATGCGTTGCACCACATGAGCACCTGTGCAAAACGTTAGTAAATGTACCCCTCAATGTGAAGCCTGAAGAGACGTGGAGAAAGAACGGAGCCTTGAGCACTCCTTGCTTAAGAGATGCTTGAACATCTGGTGTTGGTGTTTGAGAGACGAGGCAAACATTTCAGGTGGATTTTAAGGAGGATGGAGTGGTTGACAGTATCAAAGTCCACTGACAGTTATAGAAGAGTGATTAAACACGAGTCACCTCTTTTTAAAACTTACTTTTATTGAGTTTAATAAAAGTAGATATAGAGCATATAAATCATGTGTTTACAGCATATAACACACACATCGGAAAATCTGAACTCTGTATTACAAAGAAGACGATTCACCATTATCTACCATTACTATTTTCCTTTCTGATAACGCGCATTAAAACAATCTTTAAAGAAGGTTGATCTCCATGGCAGGTTCAGCTGGCAGCAGCCATAAAATTGCTAGAAATAGACGTTCAAAACCTGCACAACTTAAACATTCCTGTAACTGCATGGAAAAGATCTGTGAATACACAGGTCAAGAAAATATCCTACGAAAGAGACCTGGAACACTTACACCATCAACCCAACCTCGCATCACTGGACACTTCCTACATAGAGGGAAAACCACAGCCTTACTTTGAGCAAGCACTGAAGCCGGAATCATGAGACTTCTTGCACTGCCCATCTCAGACTTTAACCAAGCCTGGGCCCGGAAGGACAATTCATCCGCATGTCGACTTTGTAGTTACCATCGTGAATCCAGGCTCCATCTGCTGCGCTGCTGCCCAAAGTTAGCTAGCGAGTGGCACCAACTGGTACTTCCCATCTGCAGGTCTCACTGACTTGTACGATGCAGAGAAGCCTCAGACTTGTGTTTCTTTGCTAAAACAGCTCAAACAGTCGCGCGGCAAGGGAAATTTACAGAATCAATCCGGGCCGCACTGACACAGAAAATCGAGTGACAAAAAGAAACCAGCCAGCTAGCAAGCGAGAGAGACTTTGACAAAACTCCCCTCTAAGTTTTATACACCTGTACTTTACTGCCTGTTTGGATATCTGTTTTTAATGTTTTAACTCTCTTCTAGTTTGTAGCAACTTGTGGGGGTTTTTAACTTTTTCACTTTTTATAGAATATTGGAATGATAGTATATTGTAACGATTTTAAGTACGTAAACAATAAAGCTTAATACAATACTATTTTCCACATGGCGATCTTGGTGCTGTGAAAAAGCTCTCGCTTTAATGGAAGATCATCAAATAGGTTGTTATGTCAAATGAACTGTTCAGCTGAGTCATTACTCAGCTGTTCTTGCCTTTTTCAGGGAGCGGAGGACTAGGCTTAGGTCCAAAAGTGTTGGTATTTACATCTTCCCTGTCTATCCCTGCTCTCATTAAAAACTGAGGACTTTTCCAATATTTAAACAGTGAAGAACCCTTCCCAATATCAAAGAGGAGGTTAGCAATTTTATTAATTAGAAAGCCTAAGAGTAGCTTAGGTCTTTAAGTACAGATAAATTAAAAGGGTCAAGGAAAGGAAATAAAACCTTAAGGTAGATTTTGGCAACTGTAACCAATTGGAGTTTTGTGTCCGTTGTGAAGATCCTACATCCTTAGTTGAGATACTGACAGATAAATCAATTTTAATGATCTTCTTCTCAAACAGTTAGAAATGATGATTACCTGTGAAGGAGAGTTATTTAAAATCTGCCTTTAAACCTAAAAAGGTTTTTAGAGTGTTTTTTTTATTTTGAGAAAATTATATTTTATCACAAAAATTACTCTTTTATATTTTTTTCTGTTTTATGAGAAGGTAGCTCAGAGTTTCTGGAGAGTGAAGCTGGTAGGAATTGGAAATGTCTACTAGCTTTCCATGCTGCCTGTGCGTGGCTCTCCCCCCTCAGTGGCTCATCACTGGTGTTGCTCTGCTGGTGTATAGAGAAACTGTGATGCTTTGGTTTCTGCTGCATTGTTTTGGCCACAGTAGACATTATCACTTGAGGTCACCTAATGGCCACTAAGGATAATGGGATGTATCGTACCCAGGAGTCCCAAATGTCCACTAGCAATTCCGTACCATTCCAAACATCGTGTGGAGACACACGGCATCTGTAAGGTTGCATGTATTTCAACAGTGATATTTTTTGTATTTTCTCTTTCCTCCCTTTTCTTATAGAAATAAATATTCCAGTCTAGATTTTTCTTTGGGAAAACTACTTTCTCGTTACACAGCAGCAATCTCTTCCAGAAAAATAGGTAAATAAACAGGACTGATTACAATCAAAGAGATGGCTGCCCTATATACTTCAATTAATGGCTCATAAGGAGTCCAAAGATTTCAGTTCCGCAGTTTTGAGCTCACTACATTTCAAGGCCGCACCACATAATTAACAGAACAAGAGATAGAAAAATATAACTTTTTATTTTCTTTTTCAAAATATACAGGACTGACCTACTGCTATTAATCACAAATTTGCGTGTTACACTCACTGCTCATTTGCAGCATTGCTGGATTTTCGCTTGTTTTTGCCTCATTTGTTTCCCCAAATTGTCCACACTTGTTGACCTGTGGTTTTTGGAAGGTTTTTTTGGGGCCTCTAGTTTTTTCTCCCCCCTAGAACATTTCTGCTTCTATGCAGTGGTGTAACACAAAATGATGCCCCCCTGCAAAATGTGATGAGGGGCTTGTCGTTTCCCACATCACACAGATATTCATTGGTCTTGGGCTCAATGGAGTCTCCCTAAAGGGTTGGGCATCACCCTAAGCTGCAGGTGACCTGATCGGGAAAGTAGATTGACTTTCCAGAGCGTTTCCCGATTTCTTAGTCTATGCCATTGTATGCATTCTGCAAGGCATGCAATGACATGGCATTGGGAAGTGAGGGGGGGGCTCCAAAACATGGAACCGTGGAGCCCCAACAGTGTGGGGGCTGCGGGGGCCTCTACATCTATGGGAATGTCAGGCTGTCTGTAAATTTTCGAGCCTAGGGTTGCTTATAGAGGCTTCGAGCCTGTGGTCAAAAAAGACAATTAAGTCATTGCCAAGAAGACCCGCCGCAGACAGAGATTGGAGTCACAGCAACTTGCAAGCGATTGCATTGCTTTTCTGCAAAGATCATGGGCAAAAAGCACCCCAGAAAAAAAATCGATTTAACTTTATTAAAATCATGAACAATTTTAAACCTTGTTCTATAGAAAAATGAATTATAGGCCTTCCGGAGAAATGTGTCACATTACAGTCTTTGAGGATTTAGCAATATTGCCTACAATTAGTAATGAACCCACTAAAAGTTGTCCTTTGAGTGCAGGGTCTGTTCCCCCATACTGAAAAAGCTATAGTAAGACTCATGTTGAAAAACACTTGACTGACCCAAGTGAGCATTCTTATTATTGTGCCATTGCCAACCAGTGATATCCAGCAAATAATCAGGGCATATTGTTATTTTGCAACTGCGGTCTTTTAAGGGGGGTAACCTGAATCTGAATCATGTAGAGACTAGAGTGATCCTTTCAGAAGCCCAGGGTCTGACACCACTCTCATTCTTGATAGAAATAGAGATGGAAATGTTATGGGGTTTTTGTTGGGAAACTGGTTTTATTTGAACTCTCAGCCACATGAAATGCAACCAGTCTTGCATCCTCATTGACAGGCTGCACGCAATAGTGATTTAAGGCTTGATCCTTAAGTTTGTTAGCTATTTTCCAGCTGCAGGAACTCACACAATGACTGGGACCCCCTTGAGCCACCCCCTCAATTCATCACATGTCAGGTTCTCCCAGGCTCATCCCGCTTGTCAATCTTTATGAACAGCTCCCATAGCCATTTGATGGAGTCTATCTATTCATTTTGGAGCATTTTTTTCAAATACAAAAACGTCACTCAACTTTTGCTCAAGCCTTACTTGGATTTTGCCTCTTGGCCATGTATAACTTCTTATTATATGTGAATGAATACAGCACAAAATGAACCCATGATCATTCGAGTAATGTCTATTACAAGATTCCTTGACATCTGGCTGTAGGCCCTGCGAACTTTTCCCATGCAAGTTCACTTGGTTAGGAATCAGAGTATTATTATTGATATAGTGTTCACAATGGCTAACCAGATATTATGGTTGCAAGGACTGGCCGTTTTCAGTTAATGTTTCGAAGATATTTCCACTGCTTAAGTAAATGCAACCTCAGCATGGCCTTTAGCCATAACCAGCAGGATATGTGGATATAGCATCACAGTTTTACCCTGGTCTATAAATACGCCTATTCCTCATGGACCAAGGGCCTGCTGGGCATGGATATTGGATGTGCGTTGTAGGTTGTGAATCCAGAGCCTTATCTTTGCATCTCTGCTGCCAATCTTGCCTACCTGCACAACGGGACATTGCTAAAAGCCACAGAGGAATTCCTGGAGGGTCGAGGGTCCCGAGGGCACGCCGCATAGCCTGTATTACCAGCCACACTCTAGGGAGGACTGCTACCCCCGCAGTGCATCACTCTTCACGCTGCTCCCGTGAGTGCCGGGAGCGAGGGGGAGGCAGGGTCATCGCGCTTATAGCGCTGCCTCTCCCCCCGCGGCGCGGAAGTCTTCTCTTTGCATCTCTGCTGCCAATCTTGCCTACCTGCACAATGGGACATTGCTAAAAGCCACAGAGGAATTCCTGGAGGGTCGAGGGTCCCGAGGGGACGCCACATAGCCTGTATTATCAGCCAAACTCTGGGGAGGCCTCTACCCCCAGAGTGCATCACAGGGCTGAGTCGGTCCTAAGGCATGAAATCCCCCTAACGGAACGTAGCCTTTCACTTGAGCCACAAGTTGGTCCTCTGTGCCCATGAATTCACTATTCAGAAGTACTAGCTACTACTCCAACGGGACCCCCAAAGCCTGACCCACTTAAAGAGGCCCCATTGCTGACACCGGGGAGAGGATACCACGCGGATGCCATCAGTTCCACCCGTGACTGTTCAGAAAGTATCTATCAAAGTTATAATAAATAAACCCAATGTTCAAAAGAGAGGCCAAAAAATGAATATCAGTCAGGGTAAAGGTTTGGTGCACCCATCAAAAAAAAGACGTGGGCAGGGATCTAATACTCACAAAAATTTGCTTTATAGGCAAAATAATACAGGGACAGAGCCAGAAAACATGAGTTTAGCCACTACAGTAGTGGCCCTAGAGAGTACAGGGGCCACCCTTGTAATGGGGGAGACCCGACATTATTCAGCCAGTCTTGTGGGAAAAATTAGAGGGTATATTTTCATCCCTAATTAGACCTGTGTTAACCAAGTTATCTGCCATAGAAGAAAGGCTACAGAGCCTGGAAGGGACTGTCAAAAGCTCACTGGATTACTCACATCCATTAGGCCACAGACCAGGGAGGAAATAAGGGAGCTCAATGGGAGACAGAAAGACAACTATCTATCAGAGCCAACCTTTTTACACCTTCCACCAGAGACTACACCATATACTGTTGTTCTAACCAACGTACCCCCTTTACAACAGGGAGTTTATGAGCACTGGTCCTCCCTGAAAAACAAAGTACTACATGCACTCTCTAATAAGATGGGCCATACTAATGCTCTATTTTCAGAGTTTAAGATGATTCTTCGAATCCCCTGGGTAGGCTGCGCATCCAAAACCCTAACTGTCCAGGCGCCACATGGTCAGAAAAAGGGGGATGGGTGTTGTTCCTCTAGGCTTCTTTTACCAACCTACTTTATGGTCTGAGCAGGCCCCTGTATCTGATACCAATAGTAGTATTCCATATCACAGATACGGCATCCCAACATTTAATTCCTTTGACCCCCTTTAAAACCTGGACGGGGTAGATTGACTGGCGTTACCTCGATGCAAAATCGAAGGTATGAGGGAGCTACAATATAGTACTACCTTGGAGATCACTCAACATATGTGCTCCTCGTGGAACATGGAATGAACTAGGGCCCCAATCCTTAAACACTTAAACTACTAAACACATTTACATAACATTTAAAAAAAACACACACACAAAATAAATTGGCAAAATCACGCCGTGGAACTTTTGAAGAACTGTGCTTGCCCTCTGCCCGCCACGACTCTACCCAAATCTTCAAAGAAATGAACACAATTGGGATATTGAGAGGGGCACATCATTAAAAATGTTGGACATATTTGTCACATGGCAACATAGTAGTTATTAAAAAAGCAAAATGTTCAGAAATATAAGGAATTAGAGCCATATCTATTGGTGCACCATTGCCATTTCTCTGCTTTGTATATTGGGCAGGGTGACTGTTTCTGGCAAATTCTTGGAACGTTCACAGATAGGAAAGGTTTTTGAAGCTGAAACTGGTGCTAGAAAGAGTACACGCATCAGGATACAGAAATACTATTTACAGGTAATTTATATATTAATTTTACGTCCAAAGCTTTATACAAGGTCATGACTACTTTTCAGATTTGTGAGTATTCTGTGAAAATGTTTGTGATCAGATGTGTGATATCTGGTTATTCTGTTGTACCACTAAATATGAGTTTACAGGTCTGATATCTCATCTTTTAAATCTGTGTACTTTTTGAAATTGTGTGTATATTGCAGGTTTGCAGCAATGAAGTGAAATGTATTTGTGACCGATTCTGGACAGGGGATGACTGCAGTATTTATTTTCCCTATAAAGATACATCAAAAATTAATGAAGCAGTAGCCGCCAGAGGTTTGTGGAGTATAATTTCTGTTTCTATTATAAATCCTTGTTAATAAAATGATGTTCAAATTATTATGACTCCTGTTGCCGCATTCCTATACAGGCGGGTAACTCAGTAGACGTTTGGACCTGACCTGATCGAAGTGCCTCGCAAAGCCCTTGCTTGGCTTTTTTATGTATAAAAAGGTCATATCCAGGAAAATGCTGTCATCTTTTGTCGCTGACATTACGCTTGGGTTCTAGTGAGTTTGTGTGTGTGTGTGTGTGTGTGTGTATGCGTGTGTCTGCGTGTGTGTGTGTGTGTGTGTGTGTGTGGCGCTAAACGAGTGGTATGCTTCTATTTGTTAGTACTGTTGAGCTTCCTCTACATGTCTGTATCCCTTGGTCGCTTTTAAGACTCTAAATGGGTCTAGGGGTAGCATGTGAATTATATGAAAACTGGGGAAGTTCTAGAAATATAACATCGGCAACATTTCTCGTTATCTTAGACTTTTTGGGTACCCCACATTATCATAGAAGGATTAACATTGATTCAGAACTGTTACTTAATACCCAAAAGAATAAACTGACTCAGGCATGTTTTCAGACCTACACATTGAAGAGAATCCTGAACTACTTCTTGTCAACTCATAAAGAAACATGATTCCGTTTATGTACCTCATTTCAACTGGACAATTGTAAATCCATTTATCGCAATCACCCTGCAGAGTTAATAGGTGAATTACACCTTATTGAGAATGCCTCTGTGCAAGTCCAGATGAACTAAAATCTAAACCTCCATGTGATTCCTACTTTCGTGGTCTTCCTGTAGCTACCTATAATGCACTGAAATAGCTCCATTGTATGTACAAGGCCCTATACGCTTAAACTATATATATCATCTGCACCACTGACTGAGATCCTCAGACAGACATTCTTCAAATTCACCAGTAGTGAAAAGATTACTTCTGAATAGAAGGATTTTTCCACTCATGAATCCATACTTTGGAGAGCACTTCCAGTGGAACTATTTTGATCTTTTTTTGTCTTTTTGGGGCAAAGAAGCCTTGTGTTTTCAAAAATATTGACAAATATAAATAATTAGTTTTGACAATTCTGCCTTGACAGTTATGAGCTGGGATGCTCGCGTAGACTCATTACCAATCCATTTATTTACCTTCACTAACTTGCTAGGCTAGTAGGATTCACATGTTTCAGAAATTAAAAATCAGGAGGCAGGGAAGGAAAATTGGATTAGTGGAGTCAGAGTGGCGATCAAAGGTATGGAAGGGACAATGATCCCTGTCTGTAAAATCTAATTGTAGTCTTCTTCAAATTCAGATACGTGTTAATTGTGGCACATTTTGCATGACTGCCCAGTTTAAAATTTTGGACTTTATGCATAGTGACACTACTACTCAGTGCCTAAGTGTGTGTGCTCTGGTCCTAAAAATATATTTTTAAAACTGGCTTCACTGAATTGGTCTTCTTAACTGACCTGTAAGAATACTGTAGATGGAGCAGAAAACTCACCTATTGTGTGAAAATTAAGTGTTATGGGCCTTATTTACAAGCCCCTTGCGCCACCTGCACATCACTTTTCCCATGTTAAAAATGACGCAAACATGGTGCAAGGGGCATGTAAATAAGCCCCTATATGTGAGTTGCGGTGTGTAATTACACCACCCACATGCATTGCAAAATATATGTCTATCACAAGCACGCTTGTGCTCTCGCAGGACTGCAGTTTAAATGCCCTGCAGTGATACATGGCAGGGAAAAGTGTTTTTGCCATAAAGGAAAAACCTAATTTCTATCATATTCTAAAGTTCCCCCTAAAGTGTGCCTTGTAATCCCACATAGTAGGGTGCTAATATATGAAAATATGCCACCCAGTGAAATAATACCTGACATCTTTTTCACAGTGTAAGCTTTCCTAGATGTTCCATGGACAGGCCTGGGTGGGATTAAAATATGTATTTCCTTTCTCTGCCTGGGAAAATGCAGGAAAAACACTTCAAACTTATTTGCTACAAAATTTTCAAAATATGAATTATTGTTGACATCAAATAACTTGGGTGGACAAATAAAATGATAAAAATATACTTTAGGCTCCGTGAGCCAGAACTAGAAAATTAGATCTTCAGCCGCAAGGCTGACATAAGAACGTTCAACCACCAGTGAGGAGGAGGAAACAAGTACCAGCAGGGACAGTGCACCCACTTGGAGAGAAACTTGCACTATCACCAAAAGACTCCAGGGTAAGGTTGTCAAGCCCACTGTGGGGATGGAAGAATCAGTAACCACCGACCGGAGGTTCCGTCACGAGCATGCAAGGGGTTAAAATGTCATATCTTTAGTTCCCCCTAACCTATCCTAATGATCTATGTGTCTTTTTGCTCATTAGGTTGTTCTCTATTTTTCTAAATATGTTTGAGAATTTTACTATGTTATTTCTTCACTTTAGAATATTTGATCCTGCTTTAACTTAACGTGCATTACCAGGGGTGGACTGCTATCGCTATTTGGAGTTGCAAAGAGAGTCTCTAATAACTGTGTTGTGACCTAACCAAGTTGTTTATTAAGTTGTCTAGGGATCCCCTCTCCCAAAATGTATAACCAATTTTCAGATAACGTGTTAGTTCATGTTAATTTTTATGTTTTGCAGGTATCATTAGTACAAATATAATTATTGGAGCAATTGCTGGCACCATTTTAGTTCTCGCTCTTATTCTAGCAATAACTGGATGGGGATACAAGTAAGTGCAGTTATCTCTATTTTTGTTATGTGATAACGTTTGTACGATTATGATTAAAAATTATCATAATGTTCTTATTGTGTGTAAATTGCACTTTTAAAAATTAATCAGTAAGTTCATAGGTTAAGTAATAGATTTTTTTGACTAATGAGAATAAACAATTCTGCGACCAGAAACAAATCAGATTTTGGTAGGATATTTTAATACTGGTAACGACAATAACTTCAGAAGATGTAGATATGCCCTTCTTTAACCCCTTCAGCGCGGCACGAATTCTCGCGCTGTGCTGAAGGTTCTAATGAGCCTATGGGCTCATGACGGAACGGTTCCGTCATGAGCACAGCTCAACCGACGCTCATGACGGAACCGTTCCGTCATGAGCATGGAAGGGGTTAAAAAACTTGGGTTGGTCATATATGTGCTTCTGAACAAAGCTTTACAGAACTGTGACTTTGGTAATGAAAGTATTCATTTACGGGTACGGAAACGAGGAGGGGGACTGGCAATCATAGCCAGAGAACGCTTTCCCATTAGAACGACATCTATCCCAACCACGGCTTGCGAGGCATTGCAGTTTAGCATTATGTTTAGTGCCCTTCATAATTTTAAGGGATTACTTTTATATCGACCTCCTGGCACAAGAACTGCGTTCTTAAACAATCTAAGTATAATAATGGAATCGCTAGTTATGGAGGAATCTTTCTCAATTTTGGGTGACATGAACTTTCATTTGGATCAAGAGGATGATAAGGACACACAGGCCCTTATTGCGGACCTGGACATATTTGGGCTTAGACAAATGATTACCTCTCCGACCCACCAAGCTGGGCACATTTTAGATGCCTTCTTTTCAAATGAGGAAGGTTTGCAGATTTCTAAAATCTTACCTATGCCCTGGACTGACCATCATGCCATATTCAGCAAATTGACAATAAGGGAAACCTTAGTGAAAAAGGCTATTTCTCCCACCTTAGTACCAATCAAAGTTTGGAAAAATATAAACCAGATTGATTTAACTAATTTATTGGACAGCACTCGTCCTCTGCTGTCCTCGGATCCTAACACTGCTACCCAACAATTTTATGACTGGTTAGGCAACGCCACCAATAAGCTAGTACCAACTAAAACATTATCTAGGAACAGAATCACACCATCTGCCCCATGGTACACTGAGGAACTAAGGAGGCAAAAACAGCAGAATAGAAATAGGGAGAGGCAGTGGCGAAAAAATTATGCTCCTGAGGATAAGGCCAAATACAAAGAGTCTCTGACTGTTTATAAAGCGATGATTACCGAAGCTAAAAAATCTTTCTTCTCGCATAAAATAGAAAAAGCTAAAAACTCAAGCAGACAATTATATGATATCACAAGAACTTTATCCGGTAATGCTCCTGATCTGACCCCGCCTGTATCTCAATCATTCTGGGATGCATTGGCCAAATTCTTTTTTTCAAAAGTCAATGATATCTATCAGGCCTTTTCTCCAAATCCCAAAACATTAGCTCCTCCTGATCTGGCCTCTGACAAGGCCATGAGCAGCTTCAAGGCGATTACTGAAGTTCAGACTAAAGCTATTGTATCTTCTATCAAAACTGGTTCAATATTAGATCCTTGCCCATTTTCAGTCCTTCCACCAGTGATGGATACCCTTATCCCAGTGATTACCTCAGTCTGCAATTTGATATTAGGCTCCGGAATTTTCCCCGATTCCTCAATAAACACGCTGGTGAAGCCCTTGTTGAAGAAATCAACTTTAGATAAGGCCGAATTACAGAACTATAGGCCTATCGCGAGTTTACCATTCTTAGCCAAGGTGATTGAAAAGACCATGAATCAACAGTTAGTCGAGTTTGTAAAGAAACATCATCTACTGGATGAATCCCAATTTGGCTTTCGAAGATATCATGGCACTGAAACTGCCTTAATTAAGGCTGCAGATGACATCAGGGCAATTCGAGACCAAGAAGGGATAGCAGTACTTGTACTGCTAGACCTATCGGCGGCCTTCGACACGGTCGATCATAAGATTCTGGTCGACCGTGTCGAAAAGATGGGCATTCACCATCTAGCGAGAAATCTGATTGCATCCTTCCTGGCCGATAGATCCCAGGCAGTCACCCTGGGCCCATATCAATCCGTCAAATTGTCATTACCGTGTGGGGTTCCTCAAGGCTCATCCCTAAGTCCGACACTATTTAATATCTATGTGTCGGACCTTGCTAATGTCATCAAAGCATATGGGATGAGCGTAACCTCCTACGCTGATGACACCCAACTGGTTTTGTCCATTAAAGATAATGGACTTGAGGTGGCTGACAGTTTCCAACATGGAATGATTGCAATCGGAGAGTGGATGGCATCTAATTGCCTTAAGCTTAACTCCGATAAGACGGAGGTGCTTATCTTTGGACCCCTCCGACCAGAGTGGTCAACAACCTGGTGGCCATCCGCCATGGGAGATCCCCCTAGCCCAGCTCTCAAGGTTAGGAACCTGGGAGTAATTTTTGATGTGGACTTAAATTTTGTGGCACATGCCAATAAGGTAGCGGCAACGGCCCATTACAAACTAAGGATGATCAGGAAAATCATTCCGTATCGGCCTGACACAGCCGCTAAAACATTGATAAGCTCTTTAGTGTTATCATCTCTTGATTATTGTAACGGTCTGTTTTTAAATGCCCAAGTCAGGACAACGAACAAGCTTCAGTCTGTACAGAATGCAGCAGCTCGGCTGCTTTCTAGAACACCCAAGTTTTCCCCGATATCAGATACCATCAAGAGATACCACTGGCTAACGATCCGTAATCGGATCAAATTTAAATCGCTTTGCATAATATACAAATCACTCCATGACCAAGGCCCATTCTTTTTTAAGGATCAGTTGATACCTTACAAACCGGGTAGACATCTTCGATCGGCCAGCCTGAACCAATTAGTGGTCCCTCGATCTAAAACAGTTTCATGGGGAGATCGTCGCTTTATAGTGGTGGCATCTAAACTATGGAACATATTGCCACAGTACATTAAGTTGTCCTCTTCACTTCTCCAGTTCCGTAAAGGATTAAAGACTTGGCTTTTCGATCAATAATTTACTTTAACATCACTATGAGCCTCCAGAGACTACTAGGGAATCTATCAGCGCCAAGACGCCTACGGGTATTTGTTCGCGCTTAATAAATTGTAAAAAATAAATAAATAAATAAATAAATAAATAAATTTAAAAGGAAAAGTGAAACTGGTGCAGATATGAAATATTGTATGAAAGGGGAGGCAGTACCACTGCTTGGCAGAGGGATGAAAAAAGTAAACTACATTCAGAAGGAATTGATTGCCGTTTGTGGAGAACACCTAAAGTTTCAGGAAACAAATCTACTCCTGAGAAAACATACAGCAGTGCCTTTAGATATGTTATATCGGTTTGATCATACCGTGACAAACCACCAAATGAAGAAAGATTGGTAAACACATCATATCATGTTACATTTCCTTCAACTTAGTCTTTAAAGCTTCTCATGGCAAATGCAGGATTATCTGGAGATTCTTTATTCACATGTTCATATTCCTTGGTGTGAGAACAATTATAAATGCTGATATATCACTGATTCAGAAAAGGGGGTGGTGATGAACAGAGGGCCTGAATTAAGCAGACCACTCTTACCCAGTCCAAAGATCAGGGCTTGATCCATCACCGTTTTTTAGCTCACTGCACCATCCCAGCTCAGAACTTGGCTATATGCAAATTAGTCTGTTCCTGTCCCAGTGCATGATGGGAACAGGGCAAACCAAACTACCAAGCCAATTCTTGTACTGGGAAGGAAACAAGCTTCCGGGGACCAGTTTCTGCCATTTCAGGCGTCGTCGGCCCGGCTTGCTTGAATCCTGATGGTGCAATGAGCAAGGGACTCACATCTGAGTATACCCTTCCACTCTTATGGTGGACAAAATGATTCAGAAAAGGGGGTGGTGATGAACAGAGGGCCTGAATTAAGCAGACCACTCTTACCCAGTCCAAAGATCATGGCTTGATCCATCACCGTTTTTTAGCTCACTGCACCATCCCAGCTCAGAACTTGGCTATATGCAAATTAGTCTGTTCCTGTCCCAGTGCATGATGGGAACAGGGCAAACCAAACTACCAAGCCAATTCTTGTACTGGGAAGGAAACAAGCTTCCGGGGACCAGTTTCTGCCATTTCAGGCGTCGTCGGCCCGGCTTGCTTGAATCCTGATGGTGCAATGAGCAAGGGACTCACATCTGAGTATACCCTTCCACTCTTAAGGTGGACAAAATGATTCAGAAAAGGGGGTGGTGATGAACAGAGGGCCTGAATTAAGCAGACCACTCTTACCCAGTCCAAAGATCAGGGCTTGATCCATCACCGTTTTTTAGCTCACTGCACCATCCCAGCTCAGAACTTGGCTATATGCAAATTAGTCTGTTCCTGTCCCAGTGCATGATGGGAACAGGGCAAACCAAACTACCAAGCCAATTCTTGTACTGGGAAGGAAACAAGCTTCCGGGGACCAGTTTCTGCCATTTCAGGCGTCGTCGGCCCGGCTTGCTTGAATCCTGATGATGCAATGAGCAAGGGACTCACATCTGAGTATACCCTTCCACTCTTATGGTGGACAAAATGATTCAGAAAAGGGGGTGGTGATGAACAGAGGGCCTGAATTAAGCAGACCACTCTTACCCAGTCCAAAGATCAGGGCTTGATCCATCACCGTTTTTTAGCTCACTGCACCATCCCAGCTCAGAACTTGGCTATATGCAAATTAGTCTGTTCCTGTCCCAGTGCATGATGGGAACAGGGCAAACCAAACTACCAAGCCAATTCTTGTACTGGGAAGGAAACAAGCTTCCGGGGACCAGTTTCTGCCATTTCAGGCGTCGTCGGCCCGGCTTGCTTGAATCCTGATGGTGCAATGAGCAAGGGACTCACATCTGAGTATACCCTTCCACTCTTATGGTGGACAAAATGATTCAGAAAAGGGGGTGGTGATGAACAGAGGGCCTGAATTAAGCAGACCACTCTTACCCAGTCCAAAGATCAGGGCTTGATCCATCACCGTTTTTTAGCTCACTGCACCATCCCAGCTCAGAACTTGGCTATATGCAAATTAGTCTGTTCCTGTCCCCTTTTCTGTATCGTTTTTGGCCACTATAGGTGTGGCAGGGTATACTCAGACATGAGTCCCTTTCTCACTGCTCCATCAGGATTCAAGCAAGCCGGGCCGAAGAGGCTGAAATGCCAGAAACCGGTCCCCGGTAGCTTGTCTCCTTTCTGGTGAAGAATTGGCTTTGTAGTTTGGTCTGACCTGTTCCCATGATGCACTGGGCCAGGGACAGACTAATTTGCATATAGCCAGGTTCTGAGCTGGGATGGGGCAGTGAGATAAATAACGGTGATGGATCAAGCCCTGATCTTTGGACTGGGTAAGAGTGGTCTGCTTAATTCAGACACTCTGTTCATCACCACCCCCTTTTCTGTATCGTTTTTGGCCACTATAGGTGTGGCAGGGTATACTCAGACATGAGTCCCTTTCTCACTGCTCCATCAGGATTCAAGCAAGCCGGGCCGAAGAGGCTGAAATGCCAGAAACCGGTCCCCGGTAGCTTGTCTCCTTTCTGGTGAAGAATTGGCTTTGTAGTTTGGTCTGCCCTGTTCCCATGATGCACTGGGCCAGGGACAGACTAATTTGCATATAGCCAGGTTCTGAGCTGGGATGGGGCAGTGAGATAAATAACGGTGATGGATCAAGCCCTGATCTTTGGACTGGTAAGAGTGGTCTGCTTAATTCAGACACTCTGTTCATCACCACCCCCCTTTCTGTATCGTTTTTGGCCACTATAGGTGTGGCAGGGTATACTCAGACATGAGTCCCTTTCTCACTGCTCCATCAGGATTCAAGCAAGCCGGGCCGAAGAGGCTGAAATGCCAGAAACCAGTCCCCGGTAGCTTGTCTCCTTTCTGGTGAAGAATTGGCTTTGTAGTTTGGTCTGCCTTGTTCCCATGATGCACTGGGCCAGGGACAGACTAATTTGCATATAGCCAGGTTCTGAGCTGGGATGGGGCAGTGAGATAAATAACGGTGATGGATCAAGCCCTGATCTTTGGACTGGGTAAGAGTGGTCTGCTTAATTCAGACACTCTGTTCATCACCACCCCCTTTTCTGTATCGTTTTTGGCCACTATAGGTGTGGCAGGGTATACTCAGACATGAGTCCCTTTCTCACTGCTCCATCAGGATTCAAGCAAGCCGGGCCGAAGAGGCTGAAATGCCAGAAACCGGTCCCCGGTAGCTTGTCTCCTTTCTGGTGAAGAATTGGCTTTGTAGTTTGGTCTGCCCTGTTCCCATGATGCACTGGGCCAGGGACAGACTAATTTGCATATAGCCAGGTTCTGAGCTGGGATGGGGCAGTGAGATAAATAACGGTGATGGATCAAGCCCTGATCTTTGGACTGGGTAAGAGTGGTCTGCTTAATTCAGACACTCTGTTCATCACCACCCCCTTTTCGATATATCACTGAAGCAGAAGGGGAGGAACTTGTTTGATTTATAGTGTGATAAGGAATAGTAGACAAATGTTGTGTTTCCATATTAAAAATGTTTCATTTACTTATCCTGAGCTGCAACAGCATCTACATGTAGGCGAAGAGTCACTTTCACTAACCGCTTGCTCCTGAGGCTTCGGCTTGCTGCGGACCCGTTGGAGTGTCCCCGACAGTTTTGAGGCCTTCGCGGAGCTGGGTCCGGGGTCTCGAGTGCGGAGAGTGGCCGGCCGTGAGTGCAACAACAGCGGCCTATGGTGGTGGTGAGGACTCAGCCGGAGGAAACTGTAGACCTGATTGCCGATGGCGATGGTGCCGACCCAGCCCGACTGGCGGAGAACCATGTGGGAAGTGTGATGCAGCTGGGTCGAGGGAGGTACATGATTATTAGCCCCCCATTCCGGTGTTGTACCCGGGCCCATCACTGCCATTGCCCGGAGTCAGCATGCTGCCCCCAGGGTGCGGCGGAGTTTTTAGCCTTTTGGTGACTCTCCGCTTCGAAACCTGCCCTGGCCTGTGAGAATCCGCTGAGAAACCTGCCTTGGCCTGTGAGATTCCCGTTGTGAATCCTGTTCATCCCTGATGTGAGACCCGGTCCCGCGGTGAGGTGGAGAGGGACGAGGCCGGAGCAGCTAAGATGGCGGAGAGCACCCTCGTGCGCACACCTCACCCGGGCAGAGAAGCCGTTCCGCGAGAGAGTCCTGGGGTCTGGCGACACGAGAGAGAGCCCACGTTCAGAGATGTTTTGGCTGTATTAACAACTCTGCATGAGACCGTGATCCGGGACGCCCGGGATCTGGGACGGAGGATGGCCGCCATTGTTGTCCCGCCGCTCCACATGGGTGGGGATGAATCACAAGGAAGCGCCGATGTGCCCGCCTTTGCGTCAGTGTTGCAAGTTCCTGCTGCGTCTACGTTTGTGGAGACGCCGATGGACCCGGTCCGTGCCATCGCTTTGGATTGCTCTGTTGTGTTTGGGAGTGACTCGTCGGGGTCTTCATCTATACGGCGGCGGAAGACACAACATCGATCTATAGTTTGGGTCGCCCCGGCGGCGCTTCAACACTTGTCGGATTGTGTGTCTTTCTCCTCCTGGCCGGTGAGACTGTGTTCTGCCTGGGGGATGTTTCCGACATTGGTGCTGCCACACACGGAGTTCCGCCATGCGTACTTGACTGGGATTTGGGGGCTACGGTCCCATGGAGGATTGGCGCCTCTCGGACCGCCCGGTTCGGTTGGACCCGCCACACTGTACTGTATGCCTATTGATGACTGGCCGCATGTGGGTACTGTCGATAGAGTTGGCCAGGGATGATATCGTCTGGGATATGATGGAACACATTGTTGGCTGACGGTGTTTTGGAGGGACACTCCACGGGGATGTTACCGATTGACTATCTGATTCTTGCTTACTGTGGTTCTTCCGGCTTTGCTTCTGATGTATATTGTGCGCGATAGGGGAGGGGGGGGGCCAGGTGGTCTGCTCGATGGCCCTTCTCCGTATTTTTTCCTTTCTTTTTCTTCCTCTTCTTCTATATTTCGGGTCTCTTTTTAGGGCGATAGGCACGCTGCTGGGGGGGGGGGGTAGGCCGTAGCCTTCTGCAGGGGTGCAGGGTGGGGGGTAGGGGGGAAGCGGGTTGTTTCTTTGTCCTTTCTTTGTCTCTATGGCCCTTTGCTTCCTCTCTTTCTAGGTGTCGTCGTCTTCATGTTTCCTACAATCTGTTTTGTTTTTAAGGGCTGGGGTGCTGATTCGCCATGACGTATATGTGTTGTTTACTTCAATCCTGCCTCGTATGCCTTGCCCCCGTGTCCTTAAGTGTATTCGCACACATTCCGGGGTTCTGTTTCATGTTGCTATTGTAGGATCATGTGTGACCGTCTGGCACTTCTTCTGATATTTTTTCTGTTTTATTTTCTTCAATGTAAAATTGATCTTCTTCACTCCTGTATATTACGCTGTACGCTTCAATACGAGTCATATCCTGGATATTTACCTGCCCCGGCTTATCGACCGCTGTTTCTTTTATATTGCTCTGCTTACCTTGCGACTTGCTTTGCGGCCGGCCGAGATGGTTGTAGGCCCATGCTTGTATTGATGTGTAGTGATAATAAAGGTCTTCAAAAAGAAAAAAAGAAAAAAAAATGTTTCAGTCCTTTGTGTTCTAATGTCAAATGGTTCAAGTTGCTCATTGTGCATGCCAGCATTATCACTCAAGTCCTAGCTGTTTCCTTCCAACTAAATTGCAGAATCTTACAGAGCATCTCCCCCTCACACTTCTTAGCACCAAGACACCACGGCAATCGAGTGCTTTCTAAATCTATTTTATCTTTATCTTAACTTATCCCTGTGACAGTGCATGGAGCCCCCCAGGCCAGAAGTGATCTCACCAGGGTCAGCCTTGGGGAGCTCTTATCTCAGAGCTGGCAACTCCTGACATGCTGGTCCTCCCACAGTGCACTGTTTCCACCTCCAACCTCTACCTCTCGACCTCAACCCCCTTTGTTGTGGAGTGGTACCCCCAGAAAACAGAACTGGTTCGGCGTTTGTGGCAGCCACCGGCCCTAGCTCTTCTGACACTGTGGGGCTCCCATCAGTGGGTGGTACAGACCAGGTCCCCTTGCTTGTGCTCCCTCTGGCAATACCCCAAGCACTGGGGCTGGAAATAGGGCATCGTGGACCTCCGCCCACCCCCACTCCTACCCATCCTCCTACTCTTAGACTAGACATGGGACCCAGTGAACCTCCCCCACCCTTGGTTGGGGGGAACCTTATCCTATCCCCTTAGGATCACTCCCAAATGCCTTTTCAGACACTCTGGCACTCACCCAGAGGTCTGTCTCCTTTGCAAGTTTCTTGGGGTCAGAGAGCTTACACTCAACCGGGTGTTGGTGTAGTCCTGGAAAACAATTGCTGAACAGGTGCTCTCTGGCAATCAAATTGTACAGCTCTTCAAAAGTGTTTACCACACTACCCTTTACTCACCTATCCAGTGCTCTGCAAAAGATTCACACAATATTCACAGGACTTGGGAGACAGTTTCTGACTGCCTCTGAATCTCAACCTACACTATTCTTGGGGGAATTCATAATTTTTAACCAGGACCTCCTTCATGGAGGTATACCTCAACCTCTCCCCTTGTCTAGGGCCAGTAAGGAGTCCCTCCTACCACCAGGAATATGACTCCTTATGCCAGCTCTCCAATCCTCCTCAGGGATCCTGTGCACCTCTAGAGCTACCTCATATGCCTGATGGTGTATGTCATCCCCTCCTTGAAGTCAGGCACCAAGTATCTGGGTATGTGGACTGTATCTTTAGCAATGGACATACTACTTTTTTTGCCACCACTATTGTTGCTGCTGGACCCTGTCTGCAGGGCACAATAACTATTTCTCCTCCAAGGTGCTCTCAGCCTCTGCTTTTCTCTCCAAGGCTGCCACCTGGGACAGCTGCAGCCTCAGGTCCCTTTCAGCCTGCCTGTCCTTGAGTTCCTACGGGGACAGTTTTTGGAAGAAGATACTGTTCCCAGCATAGGATCCAGTAGGGTACTCCTTCTCTGTTAGTTCCCCTCTCTCTTCCGGTGCCTCTGCCCAGTCATCTTTCTTCTCCTCTTCCCCCTTCTCAGGGCCACTGCCCTTTTGGGGCTTCAATTTTGAGGTCATGCACAACCAGGGTTCAACATTTTCAAGAGTGCTGAAATAGTCCTCTTCATACTTTTCTGGTGGTGCAAATGGCATCCTGTGCACATATTTTCGGGCTCCTAGGATGAACTGGTACTCCAACTTCAGTTAACCCTTTGGGATTCTCAGTCCCCTCTCTGTGGACAACCTCCTCAGCACAACCTTGCTGTAGCTCTCAATGTTGTTGATGTTCAACACTGTACGTGTTAGGCCCCTGTTATATAGACTGTACCTTCCCCTCAGCTCACGGTTCTCATCCTCTGTTGTTTTTTGCAGCCTCCTGGCTTCCTCATAGGCTAATGGGCTATGATGGCTATCTCTAGGTCTGTTGTGGAAGTTTTCCTGCCCACATTCAGTCTTCTCTCCTTGCAGAACTCCCTCAGCTCACTCCCAGTGTAGTATGCTAGGTCGTTGAGATCCATTGACATTCTGGCAAGGTATCACAAGCATAACAACGCAGAGAGTCCCAAATTGATGAAGGTGAAGGAAGAGTCGAATTCGGGAAAATTACCAATTGAGAGAAAAGGGAGAAAAATTAAAAACTCAAAATGTAGTGAATGGTGAACTACTATGGTATTGGGCAAAAATCTCATCCTCACCGCTGATCACCAATGTTAGAAATGGGGTTTCTGGTTGGCAGAGGTATGCAATCTGTACAAGCAGGAACCACCTCTCTAGTGAGGGAGAGCTAGATACACACTTTAAATTAACCTGTGCTCACCCTCTGGTAGCCTGGCACAGAGCAGGCAGGCTTAACTTAAGAGGCAATGTGTAAAGTAGTTTTGCAACACACACACATTAACGCAATGAAAACACTACATAAAGACTCCACACAGGTTTAGAAAAATAGATAATAATTGTGTAACATAATCAAGACCAAAGGCAATAAGTAGAATCAGAGTAATGAATTTTTAAAGAATAGACCAAAAATAGTGCCTAAAAGTCAATAGCGAAAAAAGTTACTAGAGGTCGTGGTAGATCTAGGTAAATTCAAAGTTCAGGCCGACCATGATAAAGGACATGCCAGCTACAGGACTCAAACAGGTCAGCTGACATAGTGCATTGAATGGGTCTGGTGGTTTAGTAGACTAATGTGTCCACTGAAGGGGCCTGTGTCACAGGTTCAAATCCTGGTGCGTCCACTCAACCTTTCATTATTCTACAGTCAATAAAATGAGTACCATTGAGTTGGGTAAAAATAAGCATCTGTTATTCGGCACCAGGATACCCTTGGGTGAATGTTTGCTTTACAAATACACATGTTATATTATGGAGCAAAGCATTGACGAGTCACCGCTTGGTCTTCGATCTATGGAAGAGCCATTTCCAACAACTTTTAATACAGTGGCACATGTAATTTCATATATGCGCTTTAACCACATAAAGCTGTGTAGCACAGATCACACATTTTATGGTTAGTTCGGGTATCTGGAAATGCAACTTTAGCTTTTGAAGTTCTCCCTTTTTTAATGATAATAGTTGTGTGTTTAGAATACAACACTGTTTTTCGGAGCACAGCGAAATACACAGATTTTTGACTACTGGAACGATCCTCCAGTCCTGTAGCTGATTTGGGAAACTATTATACTTTCTTCAGTGCCATAGTAAAATAGATTTACCCAGAGGTGCACCAGTCCTGCCAGCTCCACCCAGGAATGGTAACATTATGGGGATAACATCGGTTATATTTTTATTTTATTTATTTTTATTTATTTTGAAAGTATTGTATAGCCCGTACAAAACCCTTGCGGGTATCAGAGCGCTTTACAGGGCAAATACAGGTGATTGACAGAAATATAAAAATACAATGAATTAAGCGAATACATTCCTAGTAAATATAAGCGACTAGCACATCTCAACATGAGTATATAAGAAAGATCAGGTGAATCTAGAGAGGAGTATCCCTTTCACTTCTTTTTTGAAGAAAGCAGCGGACGGATTCAGTCTTGTTTCTGGGGGCAAGGCGTTCCAAATCCTGGGGGCCATTCCCGAGAAGGTACGATTGTACGTTTTTTTCTTGGAGAAACGTCGTGGTTTAAGTAGGAGATTATCAGAACTCCTAGTGGTTCTGTTACCACCTGATAGAACTAGTTTCTCTAGAAGGTATCTCGGGTTTTTTTGGTGCAGTGCCTTATGAGTCATGCAGGCGATTTTCAAATTTATTCTGGCCTCTAAAGGTAACCAGTTGAGGGCACGAAGGTCAGGGGAAATGTGGCAGTTTCTTCTGGAGCCTGTGATGAGTCTAGCGGCTGTATTGATTGAGGCTCTTAGCGGAGCGGTTGTTGATCTGGGAAGGCCGCAGAGAGCGACACTGCCATATTCCACTGTAGGAATTACTAGGGTTTGGACTGCCTGCTCAAAGTCATTCGCGGGTATGAATGTTTTCAGTTTTCTCAGGGTGTGCATCTGAAAATTGGCTCCTTTAGTTGCAGCGCTGATGTGTTTCTGCATGTTTAGATTATTATCAAGGGTTATTCCTAGGGATTTCGCAGAATCAATAATGCAAGGTTGACCATCAAGTGCAGTTAGGTGCTGCATCCATTCGCGGATCATGTCAGTTTGTTTGGGGGGAGCGATAAGGAGGAATTCAGTTTTTAGAGTGTTAAGTTTTAAATGGTTGCTTGCTAACCAGATCTGAGTTTTTTGGAGCGTTGAGTTAAGGGACTTGATGTCTTCGAGAGAGTCGACCTTAATGTAGAGCTGTGTGTCGTATGCGTACATGTGATATTGGATGTTTGAGGAGTTGAGAAGCTCAGTGAGTTGGTCCATAAGTAGATTGAAGAGTGTTGGGGAGAGGGAAGAACCCTGGGGTACTCCCAAGGTGACTGGGGTTGGGTTAGATAAAGATTGGTTGATCTTGAATCTTTGCGTTCTGTCTTGAAGGAAGGTCGTGAACCAGTTTAACACTGTTCCAGATAAACCCACTCTATGCTTTAAGAGGTCAAGTAGGTTGTTGTGTTTGACTGTATCGAAGACAGAGGATAAGTCAAATAGGATTAACAAACAGGCTTTATTTTGATCCAGTATTTGTAGGGCGCCATCTATGATGTGGGTCATTGCTGATTCGGTGCTATGCCCAGATCGAAAGCCAGATTGGAATTGATCTAGTAAGTTGAAGTAGTCAATATGATTACTGAGCTGCATGTGGACACATTTTTAAAGCAGTTTGGCAGGGTCGAAATGTTGGATATTGGGCGATAGTTATTCAGGTCTGATGGGTCAGCTGATACTTTCTTTAGAATAGGGGATACCTGACCTGCTTTGAGGATGTCTGGAATGATTTCTTGCGAAAGAGAGGTGTTTATAATCCTGGTCCTTAGGGGCACTAGCTGTGGCATGAAGGTCTTTAAGTGGGTTGCTGGGAGAGGATCTGTGAAATGGTTAGAGGGATTCAATGCCATAAGCGTGTTTAAGATAGTTTCTTCGCTGCAGAAGTTGAAGGTGGTCCAGGAGGCGTTGTTCTTGTGGTCAAGCTTTGAAGAACAGTTAGGTGAGGTCACTGGTGTGGTCAGCGTGGTATTCGTGTGTGTGTGGGTGTGGTATAGTAGGTCGTTACGTAGGTCTGTCTTTACATGTTCAGACTTTGTTGTGAAAAAGGCGGCAAGCTCCTCACAATTGGGGAGTGTTTCTGGACTAGCTTGGGGGGAGTGGGAGACACAATTTGATTGAGTTTTGATTATTTCGAATAGTTTTTTGCGGCGATTCTTAGCTTTGTCTAATTGTTTACATATGAAGTCAGCTTTAGAACGTCTAATCTTTCTGTAGTAGGAGTTTCTGGTGCTTCTTAGTAGTTTGAGCTGGGCAGCGGATGGATCGGATTTCCATTGTCTTTCAATTGCTCTCAGTGATCTTCTGTCTTCATTTAGCCTACCATCATACCAAGGGTTTGAGTCTTTTGTGGTGACTTTTTTCAATTGTAGGGGTGCTAGGTTCACGAGTACCATGTTCATGGAGTTGAAGTAGTGCTTTGTCAAGACCTGTACATCATCTAATCCATCCAGTGGTGGCATGAGGATGTGGCTAGTGGTTGCGAGTGCGGTGGGATTGAGGTTATCTAGGTTCCTTCTCCATATTTTTGTTCTCTCAGGTTGTATAGAGAGTAATTTACCTACTTCCTTGATGTTTAAAGTGATTATGTGATGGTCGGACCAGTCACAAGGAAGAATCGATTCAAGCTGAATGGAGTCTTCTTTGGAGATCAGTAGATCGAGGTTTGAGCCTTTGTCGTGGGTGGGACTATCACATATTTGGAGCAGGTTGAGGTCGGACAGGAAAACTTTGAGGCTGTTGACCTCTTGGTCATTCAGATCGTTCCAGTGGAGGTTGAAGTCCCACAGGAAGATCTGAGTTATCTGTTGACCGACATTTGTGGCTAAAATATCCATGATATGATCGATGAAGGTAAGGTTGTTGCCGGGAGGAAGGTAGAAAGAGTGGAGCGAGCATATTGGTTTGTTATTGCTCGAGATGTCTAGGCAAAGGTATTCACATGAGGAGAATACCGGGGAGTTAGAGCGGTTCACAGAGAGGTTGTTCCTATGAATGCAGGCAATGCCACCCCCTAGCTTGTCAGGTCTATCAAGTCTAGTGATGTAATAGTTTGAGGGAACTAAAATGTCTAAGATGGGAGTGGATGATTCGTTTAGCCAGGATGATAAGGTCGGGTTCATTGGTTATAATGAGGTCAGCTATATCAGCGGCATGACGAGATGCTGATCTACAGTTTAGTAGGATACATTTTAGATGGGCCTTGGTCAAAGAGGTGTTCTGGTCAATGGAGAAGGGTATTCTCTTGAAGTTATTTTCATCAATACCTCTGGGGGCATATCTTGTACTTCTAGATGCATTGGGATGGATGGGTTGGATTAAGGACAAATTCTGTGTGTCTTCTGTGTGTGCTGGTATAGCAGGAAGGGAAGGGAGTTCGTAGGAATGAAGCAGGGAGGTGAGTTCACTTGGAGATAGGGTTCGATTTTCCCTGGCCAGGCAGGATGAGGCATTAGGGTAGGGTATGGTATTCCATTTGGGGAGTTGAGGTGGGGGGGCTAGTGCCTTGCCGATGTGTAGGATTCATTAGTGGGATGGGTTGATGCCGGATCAGTTCATGCAGCGTTTGGATGTCCTCTCCTATTTGTTGAAGGGATAGAAGTATCTCATTGAGTCTGGGGTCTGGTGTCGGGAATATCCTGTTGGTGGCCTGAATTGTGGAATGAAGAGGAGGGGTTATTGCTAGTGTGGTGTCCCGGGCATGACATGAGCTGGTTCGACGCATGACGGTTTTTCAGTGTGGGAGTCCATAGGGAAGGGATGGGTGGTGAGTGGATGTGAAGGGGTGTTGATGTGTACTTTGGGAGGATCTAATTCGCTGTGTGACCTACACGTAGAATGGTGATAACTAGAAAGGGGTGAAGTGAAGAGGGGAGGTGAGGGGTTATTGGAATGAGCTATGGGAGGAGGAATGGTGAAATTTGTAGTGCAAGGAAAGGGAGGAAATGGACCAACGGGTGGATCTGGAGTGAGTGTGTAGGAGGAAGAGATTGGAGCAGAGTCCGCAGTGAAGTGGGCGAAGGTGCAATTGTGGAGATGTGGAGTGGTAGTGGAGGACGCGGGGTGTGAAGGAGATCTGGGGGCGAGGTGATGCGATTAGTAGGTGAGGAAGGCGTAGTGGAGATTGTGTTGGAGCTGGGGAAGGAGTAGAGATTATGTGGGTCTATGGCCACAGAAGGCGTGTCGGTTAGGTCTGAGGTGTATGTGTATGAACCCTGGGATACCAAGGGGGAGTGTCTGGATGGGGCGACAGGTAAGGAATTTGACAGAGGGTTAGGAGAATGGTTTGTGGGGGAGGTGGAATAGGATCTTGCAACCTTCCCTTTGATGCTCAGGAAGATGTTGTCCAGTAAATTGTGAGTCTAGTCTCCAGACCTACCAAAACAAACCTCAGAGCAATAGACTTTTAATTTCTGAATCATAGTGACAATTAATTTTCTGATTTCTTTTTAGGCATCTTAACTATTGCTCCTCTCAAAACCTTTAATTGCTGTAAGTGGAAATGTCTAGATGATCCATATCCCAACACAAGAATGGTCCTAAGGGCACAGTTGGTGACACTCTTACACGTCTAGTATAAATGAAGGAATGGGGCTCTTCTGGGATTACTGTTATTCAGAACAAACAACACTAGTGCAAATAAGCAAAGGTCAGATCAATGTCCACAAAAGCTTACAGACAGGTCGCCTCTTGTAGAGATACCAAGAATTCAAGGATTTTCAAGCTCAGCCTGCAATGCATTCTTTTTCCAAAGAATATTAAAGAAGCAGCCCATAAAACATAACTACTTTCCTTACTCTAAAGAAAGAAGACACTACTTTGAATTGTAAAAAGGGATCTAAAGCAAACTGAATATACATAGGTAACATCGACCCATCCTTGCCTATATTCTAGTCAGTAGTGGCTGCTATGGAGCATTTTCTTTACCAAAACAGTATATTGTGGAATGGAGGATAGGCTCTTCTCAAAATTTCAAAAATTATTAAACTACAGACTTTTCCCACAACTTCTAAAATGACACAGTGTATAAATACTTTAAAGGCCAAGCCATCTTGGCACGAGTTCTTCCACCAGCGCCTTTCTTTCTACATAGTGCATCTCTCACTTAGGAGCACATCTCTCTGATTGACATCCCACTATGGGATTTTGCATTCTGTCCCTCATCTGTAATTTGCATTCCAGCTTCCTTCTTCATTTAAACTGCAAGATTCCATATACTAGGGAACTACTAGTGCCAGTCCAACTTCCACTCTGGGTACAACTGGCATCCTCATCTGTATTTTGGACAGAATTGATGTTCAGCAAGTATACATTGCAGAGATAAACTTAATTATGGCTAATATAGTTGAAGACCTTTTCAGATGAGTGCAGTTCACAACAGATATTTCTCATCAGCTGACATGCATTCATTTTAAGAAGGTAATCTACAGTGCTCAGCTGTTTAGCTGGTTTACGTTTTTGCTGAATCAAATTCAGCATACACAGCAGATAGTCCGGTATTTACAGTGTTGAACTCAAGTGTGCGACAACTGACATCTTCATCTGGTGAAGTGGCAAATAAGGATGCAGCTGTATTAAACATGAAGCATCTTGTGCCTTAGAGGAGAATGGAAGACTAGCAGATTTAGACCAAGGCAAGCGTTGTGTGCATAATTCACATTTGTTCAAAATGTATTATATTATCACATTGAGGAAGAAATGTACCTTCCTAGAGATATGCATTTTGTGTACTACAAAGTGCACTTCCATGTCCGTATATTCCTCCTGTGCTTGCTCAATTGGATCTTTTTCTCCTCTGAATCGTCTGCTGTCTTTCTTTCTGCAATAACTCTTTGTACTACACGTTGTGTACACCCATCTGAGCAAAGCAAATGTGAACTGGAATGTTCCACCCAAAGTTTCTGTTTGCTATAAGGTTACCAAATTATGTTTTTATTAGCCATATGGAAATGTCATCCTATTTGCCGGTTAAACATATAGCAAACATACCTTTGCAAGTTTCCTGTTATACTCCTGATCGTCTTCAAATGCCTGGAAGAAACTGGAATGACACATTAAGGGCCACTGTTTTGTTGCCTGCTTTTAATTCAGTTTTACCAGTTCTAGCCATTTGTGAAGTTCTTTTGCACTGGTAGCGGGAGGGTTGAAGTCAGCGTCTGGTGCCACCATGCTTCAATGCTGCCGGCAGCAACAGAGTTGCCTTTGGATGCAAGAGGTCATTTCCCTCTCTTCAGGGGTTGAGTGACCAAAGGGATCTAGGACAAGGTCCATCAGCTTCTGACATGGCCCCTTGGGCTAACTTGTGATTGCCAGAAAAGGTATGTGGTCAAATCGGTGAGTGACCACTCTGTAAAGCTCTGGGCAAACTTTCCACCATGTTTCCTTAAGTGTTCACTGTTCAGTACACGTCCTTTGTACTCTATCTGACTGCTTACATCTCTTCGGGTTCTAGCTTTCTCTAGTGCTCGCTCAGCTGCAGCCTCTGCACAGTGGCACGTACACCAAAATGTCCCCTCACAGTCTAGTCTATGCAACATGCATAATGGCACTTCCCTAACCCAGTACTGCCCTGGTTTTGAAGTGCAGGCACATACTACACCCTCCAGTGGCATGCTGGTGGCTGTGGGTTGGTTTGGCACTAATAAGTGTAGGAGCAGAGTCGTATCCTAGTCCAGTGAGCTGAATCTGCTTGGGAAGACAAGCAGTGCTTAATTTGAGACTATGGTTGCAGGTGGGGTCCACCGACATTCCTTTTTGGGAACCAGAACTTATTTTTCATGATCAGCCTTTGACCCAGAACAAGAGTCAGAAAGGCAGCGAGGGGGATAGAAGGAAGCAGGAAGCGAAAGGCAAAAATGAGATAAAGGGAGAAATCATGGATGAGCAAGAACATGCAAGAGTGAGATGAAAAAAGGCAGGGACAGTATGGAGATTCATGAAAGGTGTGAGGTGAAATCAAGTCTAGACAGCCTTAATATTCAGCATACCAACATTCAACAACAGTGCGCAGGGATTCTGGGGAAAACTTTGCTCCCTAGTACTTATTATTTTCAAATCAATAGGCACATGCATCAATATTGCTTTTTGAGATTCCTTAATTGCGAAAAATAAGGAATCGCAATTAAGGAATCGCAAAATGCAATGCATGAAGAAATCGCTGAAAAAATTGCGATTTCTTAATATTCCTTAATAGCGAGTCGCAATTAAGGAATACCTCCCCATTCATTCCTATGTGCCTCTAGGCCCATAGGAATGAATGGGACAACATTCTCAATTTGCGATTAGCAATGAGCGAATCGCAAATTTAGAATGCGATTTCAAGGGTGCAGGGATGTCCAAAGGACACCCAGTTACACCCCTGAAATCAATCTGTGCACATATGTTGTGCACACACATGCCCTAAGGGCATGTGTGTGCACAACATGAAACTTTGAAAAATGCGCAAAAGTGCATTTTTCAAAGTTTTTGCAAATTACCATGAGGTTCAACCTCATGGTAATTTGCTCCCCCTAATTGCGAAATCGCAATTTTTAAAAGTTTCATGCATTGCATTTAAGGAATCGCAAAATGCGATTTCTTAAATGGAATCGCAATTTGAGAATTCGCAAATATTTGCGAATTCTCTAATTGCGAGGGCCTTCACCCTTCATGCATTCCAAAAGCAGATTTTGCGAACGCAAACGGCCGATTTTTGCGATTCGCTCCGTTTGCGATCGCAAAATCCTTTGATGCATGTGCCTGCAAGCACTGAAGGCGAGCATATCCACTATAGCAGTAATGTGTAAGTGAGTGGTCCAGAGAGTTACAAGATCTTTCAGAGCACCTAATGTAGCAATGCACTAGTCCTTGAACAATTGGATTACATTTTCCTTAAGAGCTCAATCAACTAAAATATTAAATCACTATTCGGATAGAATTACATAAACACGAAATGGTGTTAATTATGCCCTCCTGTGTATCACAGAACAGGTATTTTGTTATCGGCCTCATCATTTTGTCACCAGGACTGTCAGACTAAATGATAATTAGAGTGTGATTGCTAAAGGTAATTCCAGCAGCAGTGGTTTAACTATCGTTGTCTTCTTTGTGGCAAACAGAGCCATAACCTTTTGCAGGATTCCCCAAGGTTGTTTTCTGCAAACCAAGCACTACTGAGTTTGAAGATGATTAGACGGATATACGCTTTGGGCGCTCAATCTTTCAGAATATTTTCAGTTGACAGATTTGCTTCGTCCTTGTCTCAAACCGTTCAAATTGGTAAACTTTAGAGAGAATGTGGTTAGGTTTTTCTGTATCTAGCTATTAACACAAATAAAGCAATGAAAAAAAGAGAAGCAAATAAGAATCATTAAAAAAACTACAATGTAAGGTCAATAAAACGTCTGTGTAAGGTCTCTCTCCCTGCCATAATCAGGTGGCTGATTTGTGTATTTACTGCCGTCTTTCAGGCCTCTCCTCTACAGCAGATGGCACTTTATGAGAAGCGAGTGTGTCCCTTATTATTTACCTCTCTGTCATATATTATGCCGTCTCTCAAGTCGTGGCATCCAAAGTTGTTACAGAATAGGTCGACAAAACCTCCTGCTCTGTTTTATGTGTTTCATTAGCAACAGTCTGCGCAATACACTTTTCTCTTATTCTGGAATAGAATGGGCAGAACAAGAGAAAGTGCAACATATATTTCTGTCTGTATACTGAGATTTCGGATCTGGACAAAGTTCTCTCTCTGATGCCCGCTTCCAACTGAGAGTTAGACTCATCTGACCAAGGCAGCCTTCTTTCATGAGGGTGGTAAACTTTTTCAGGTACATCTAGGGGTGTTGCGAGACACCTTACATGCAGATCTGATCATACCCGTAGTGTCTTTTGTACTGAGCTTACATAGTATGTAGAAGAGTTGCTTGGAGGTGTTTCCTCTGATATTCGGAGGTGGTGCATGGTAGTTACCCTCTAGTTTCCACGTTATGCCAAAATGCTCATCTTTGGATCAATCTTCTGCTTTTAACAGGATAGAATGGACTAAAGATGCTCCTCAACATGTATTCTATGGGACACTGTGTGGGTCAGTGTTCTTAGAACAGATTCTCGCCAAAATTAAGCCTTCTCTTTCTCAGAAGCTGTTCAGATATTTCCCTCTTACTCTACCATTTCAAATGTCTGCTTCAAGTTTGAAATTCCCATAGAGTATCAAACATGAACTTTGAGTTGTCACCTCAATTGGCCATCTTATTATTAAAAGCGCAAAAATGGTTTTGTCTCAGAGTCTAGCAATTTGGCAGTATACAATGATAACTCACAGGCTTGAGTTATAAACAAGTTAATGTCACATCTTTGGATGTCACTGTGCAGCCCTTCCCAGTTTTCACTGGTCTGCAGTTCTTAACTCTAAAAGCCATTTGAAGTCTCCAGCTATTCCTTGGATCGGTATTCATGGTTGTGCAACTCGTGAAATTCATACAGCCTTGAATATCTCCATGTATTTCATTTTTAATAAGGTATTCTACCTTTTACATGTCTCACAGTTCTTGGTAAGCTTTAAACATTGGCATCTTTCAAGATTGAAGTTTCTACAGTGAGCTGATAACTTTTTCTTACCTAACTGGAAGAATGTTGTCGCTTCTGCATCCTGTTTTGTGATTCCCCATCTAATGTTCCTCATCACCACCAGCGAGAGAATATCTTTGAAGATCTAGGAGTCTGGTATATGGAAGAGGATAGTGATGCCCATATAGTATCACTTCAGGGGATCTTGTCAGTAGTGGTGCTACCCTTGGGTGTCTATGGCGCTCCTGCTGCGTGAATGTCTTCAGACCCTCTATGAGGTGCTGAACTATTTTAGAGTGGAAAATAAGAAAGAGAACAAATATCGTTACTGTGAGGTATGTAGCTTTCCCATTATAGTACTAAGTTGGTGAGCTAAACCTGTGCATTTTCTTTATTAAATAAACAATGTTATGGTGGAAAAGATGCAACAATGCAAAACTGTATGCAGTGTCTTCAGTTCAGAAACAATTGCATTTGTAACTCATTCTTTTTTTATTTTTCTTCCCTGTCTTGGAAAGAAACTATAGGAAACAAAGGTATGTAACATAAGAACAATGATAATGTTTCACATCCTAATCAAGACAGCATAATTATTGCAATGTGATCGCGAACTAGACTCGGGCACATCATATCAAAAACCCTCCTTTCTATAGATGTGCCCTGTCAGAAAGGTGCCTTCCTTTGACTGGAGCTGAAACTTTTTTTGCAAAGGTTAAAAATACAGTGATGGGACCACATGCACCTGATTCATCAAGTCAATGAACCTGCAAGCCAATCCATAGCAACTGATCTCAATCCACGTTTTTGTTTTCTGTCAGCAAATGCACAGCTCTAAAATCTATTCCCTCCTCTGCACATTTTAATATTTCCTGAGTAGTAAAACATTTAGATTTTTTTTATATGGTGAATTTGATGAGTTCTTCCTGACAGTGGCGTAGCAAGGTCAGGTGGTACCCAGGGCGGAAAATTTCTTGTCACCTCCGGCTTGACAAAATAGCTAAAATATGTGTTTAAAACACATATTTTTTTCATTTTGTCACCCCCCTCAGTGATTTCTTGTCACCCCCGGCTTCACAAAATAGCAAAAATATGTGATTAAAACACATATTTTTTGCCATTTTGTCACCCCCTCAGTGATGACACCCGGGGCGGCCCGCAACAACCGCACCCCTCTTCCTATGCAACTGCTCCCTGATATCTCCATGTGGAGATACGCCTAGAGTTTAAATATATTTAGCATAAAGTCACATTTCTCCTTTGAATCATTGTTAATGTGCTTCAAGAATCAGTATCCAGGTGCACTATACACTGGCCTACCATCTTTTTCAGGATCCTATGATGTGTACTGGGGCACTCATTGTACCAAACTCCTTGCAATTTCATTCCTATTTGGGAGCACTGTCATGGTACACATGAAGAGAAGGCATTAGCGTGCTGCTCCTATGACTTTCAAAAAGGATTTCATTCATTCTACAGTGCAGTCCAAGCTTCCCACGAAGCAGGTTATTCAAATATTAAATGAACAATCTAGGTGTCATTTTAACACATATGTGAGTTCACTGTATCATTATACTTCACTGACCAACTTTAACAGATATATAGTATAGGATATGATCTTTATTATCTTGCAAATTCCTGATTTTGTAAAATACCCTCTGGTCCTTTAATTTAATTTCTCTTTCATATTCTGCGTAATTCAAGGGTTAAGCGCCCAAGGTTGAAAGACAATGCACGTCATTAGTTCAGAAACCTCAGCATTGGGAAACGTCCTATAGTACGAAGCCCCAATCACGCTGTGCATTCACAGCACCAGCAACAGAACAAACGTTTCTTAAGTATGCATTCGTTGTGCATGCAAGTCATTAAAACAACTTGCTTTAGTGGGGCGCATTGGTAGAATAGTGTTGGAATTAAAGTCCATCACCTTCCCTGCTGTTGCGCAGACTGGAGTTGGAATAGTAAATTGAACTATTCCAAAATCCAGCACCTCCCAAGGCAAGCTGCTATAAGACTTGGGTGCAGAGCGCCTGTGTGCTAAAGATTTGTTTGTTCTAATGACGGCGTTCCCAAGGCATGCATGATAAACACATGTGAAACCCAGTCATACATTCCGGCATCAGTAAAAGTCCTTTAGGACGAAGCCCCAATCACGCTGTGCCTTCACAGTGCCAGCAACAGTACGAACTCGTCTTAAGCACGCATTTGTTCTGCATGTAAGTTGTTAAAATGACTTGCTTTAGGGGCGGCACATTGGTGGAATAGTGTTGGAATCAAAGTCCATCACCTTCCCTGCTGTTGTACAGACTGGAGTTGGAATAATAAATTAAACTATTCCAAAATCCAGCCCCCCTCAAGTCTTGCATGATAAACGCATGCGGAATACCGTCATACATTCGCAGCAACACAGACAGTTAGACTTGAATGAGAACATGACCTTTTTGGCTTGCTAAGTAAATCATTGTAGCAGTACAAGTCATGGGCTGGGAATATTGATTGGATTACCAGAACACAAGTGTTTTTCATAATGTGGCAAGGAAATTGTATACGTTTATATGTATTTAACTTATATTTGGTTGCTTCTGCAAAGAGACTTTGAGAAGAGACTTGTTCTGGGGCCATCATGAAAGCCAGGTAGTTGTTGATCAATCACCTATCCAACAGGCAGTCATTCCAGAGAGCTGGAAGCAAAAGTGGAAATGCACATCCACTCTTTAAGGCATAGTGGCTCTGAGAGAGGAAACAATGACTGAGTGTTTCTGATATTTTAAGAAGAGCCTTGTTTTCAGACTATCATGAAAGTCAGGTGGCTAATAATGAATAATGAGACATCTTATATCCAACAGTAACACATCAGGAAATCTGATTATAAAACTGAAATATCGAACCCACTGATCTATTTCATAAAAAAATAAATTAAGGTCTGCTAGCAGGAGCATGAAGCCGCAATGTGTCCAACATGTATGGAGGAATGCAATATGAAAGTCATGATGTACTGAAGATTGAATACACTGTTCCGACAGTGAAGTTAAGCAAGATGTGGTCATATTTTCTGGGGTCAATGATCAACAGAGCAGCAGTGTTCTGAATAATCTTACATTGTTTAACAAGGTACTGTGGCATACCCACTTACTGTGAGTTACCACATAAACATCTGGGCATGGCTACTGCATTTACACTGAACTAACATTCAGTTGACAGGAAAGCCAAAACATCTTGCAAAGAATGATTTAACGGAAAATCCAAACATTGCCATTCCAATGACAGGGGTAACACAGGACATAGCCAAACAATTTTTAAAATCCGGATCCTTTCTCAATGCTGGCAACAGAAGGTGGAGCTCTTGAGCTCATCATTACCACCAATGTCTATCCTTACAGTGTTTAATCCCACTTAGAGTTTGAAGACTTCCCACAGCAGACCAAGATTCCATCATTCCTGTGGGATCTGTTCAGTCGTCTAGAGTCATGGAATACAAATACAAGAAGGCATAGATTCAAGTTTAAAATCAGGAAAACTTTCCTAGTATTTCCTCCTGCAAGTAAAGCAGCAATTATCCTTCTCTAGCAAAATACTTAGGATTCTGCCATCTTTTCAGGCTTAAATTGAAGATTGGTTGATTTGTATGGTACAGGTTGTTAAAATGGAGAGGTTAGTATCTCATTGGTTGAGACCCCTAAACCAATCATTGCCATTACCTCTTAAATCACACTCTCCCTTTCTGTGTCATGAACCAACAACAACAATGATGACTTACCTGGAGTCAAATGGAGAGCAGGAAGCCGTGTGCTCCTGTGCATGACACCAAGCCACAAGAAAGAACTGTTCATGCAAACGCACCAGGTCATGACCTTCGGGTAAGCTGTTTGTCCTGTGGCTACAAATGCTGATACTTTGTAAGCGGTCTTTTTCTTCACAACACCTTCTCTAATTGAATAAAACCATGTTCCATCCAACTGATGTTTCCTTCCTCCCTATGTCCTGGATTCCTTCTACTCGTAGTAAACTGTACTCCACTTCTTTTCAGCCTGCCTCCCCAATATCTGCCTTATTTCTACCAGTGCCTTATAATATGCTTATACCTATTCAGTACTTCATTTTATTCTACCAGTGTCTTACTCCAGTAGCAAAACTTTTAGCCTAAGCCAAGAGATTATGTTACCTAACTGCTTATCCAATATTTAATTGTCAATCATACATCTTTTTGTTGAGTGGGAAATGCAGGCTGCATAAAGACACATTGTGAACACGTTTTTAATGCTCAGTGAAAATTCCATGATAAACCTAGGTAATCTCCAATCCTTAATCTTGCGATTTTCCACGGTTAACTAGAAGCCTGGGAAGTGCATGACGCAGCAGCGAACACCCATTTGCGCATACAAATAAGATTCTCTTTTTGCCAAGAGGTGCGAGTTCACTTTAGTCACACCTGGTTGAATGGCGTTTTAAATAAAACTTCTCCATTACTGTTTAGAAAAGTGAGATATCTGAAATGTATTTTCAGATTAAGGAATTTTTATTCTAATTATGAAAACCTCTCAAACATCATCTCAAAAATTGCCATACAACCTGAGAAATTAATTTAGGCCATACAAACATTTGTAGGAGTTTTCAAGTACCAGTCACTGGTGTCTTGTATTTCTGAATGGCACACAAGGACCACACTAGACATATTTAGCTTTGTAGAAAAAGTCCTTTGGCACAGCCATAAAGCTCAGCAAATGTGTAACTGGACAGTGGCGACCTTGCAGCCCCATAACTTAGTGTTAGTTAAAACCACAAATCATCACCTCCAGGAATACAAAGGCCTTTAGTCATCTCTATGCTTTGTTCATATAATATTATAAAATCAAATTATTGTAATTATAATATTATATATTGAAATGTCTGTAATAGGGTATGATATCTATTTTTTTCTGGCCTTTGCAAAAAAAGTATTTAAGTAGGGTTTCCATTAGGTGGCACCATTCTGACATTGAGAATCAATCTATGTGACAAACTAGTTTATTAAGTAAATTATAGATTATAATCCTGTTCCACTCGAGTGTATTCTACTTCTACATATTATGTGTGTGTTTTAATGTAATTAGGGTATACATCATGAGTATTGTTTAGCAGAAGCTTCAACTGTTTCTGACCAGTACCTATTGTTTGCAGCTGGTTTGCCTACGATTAAATGTGATTTATTGAATCATATATCCTCAACAATACAATACTCTTCATGCTGTATACTCTAAATCGTGTTCCTCTACACAATTGTTGTATTACGACTTCTTTTGGGTTTATCTGAGTACGTTTATGGGTAGCTAAATATTTTGCTCCTGAACAATTGTTTGTAATTTGCATAGACTGTGTACCACACCACAAGGAAGCAGCAGAGTCCTATACATCCAAATATCAGGAACCAGTTTACAAGACAGATGGAGGGGAGCAGTGGGAACTGTCACCATGAATTGTCACTCCGATTAGTGTTCTAAGAGGACATAAGGTTCTTAATTTGGCAAAAACGGCAAAACATAACTCAAATAGCAACTGTTTACTTTTTTGGTCTTTAGGTTCAATGATTGCAAATCTTAGCTGGAACTCTAAGGCATTATATTACAACATTATAACAAGTAGTATTTAGAGAAATTATAAGGTGGTGGTAATCAAATCTATTTACTTGGGCAACTACCTAAATCTACCTTTAGCTGAGCCTATGCATATGGACAAGTAAGCAAGAGGTTAAACAAAAATATGCCTTGGAGTGAAGAATCAACTCCATATTAAATTTGCAGACGTAAGTCCATGCTACACAAATTCCATCAGCCAAGCTGTTATAGATGACTACAAATCTGGCATCGTTCTAAAAAAAATTGTATTAGCTAGTGGAAAATCATAAATCCTGGCATGAATCCTCATTATGCAGTAATCTGGAGAGAGTGACAGAGTTCAACTGTCCTTATGAGCCTCAGTCCCTTCCTGTTAGATACCTGAACATCTACATAGTTGAGTGGCCGGGTTTTAGGAAAAATGCATATTCAATATAGTTTTGATTGTGGAGTCAATATGCTGCACAGCCAAGGTCCTCAACAGACAGTTATTACATTTGGCTAGTGGTACAGTTAATTTGATTTAGAGAGAATGCTTGCTATTTTTGTAAAAAAATAGTTCCATTCAAAAAGGGGGAAGGTGGATTTTGATTTAGCGCAACTAAGAAAAGGAAGGAATAAGAATATATTTTAAGAGATCATCCATATGAGTTCTCACAGCCTGAATTTCGGAAAGAGTTTAAAAGTAAACAATATTTACATCTCTTCATCTAATTAAGATATTGTGAAAAAAATCCATAGAGATTTGTGGGCATCCTGAATACCGAACCCAGATTATCGATGGGACACAATGTTGAGGACAAAATTTCAACAGCAAAAAATTGACCGGTAAGTAAGTCTCGATTTCCTATAACTAACTCCACATAAATGTACCTATTGGGTACATAGATCTTCATGGTATGTATATGTTGAGTTAGGAATAGTAAATTTATACTACCCTATATGCACTTAACTTTCGATATTTTGTCCCTCGATATTCTGTCCTTGAGATTCCTTTCTCACGATATTCTGGAGGCTAATATCCAGTAGTACAATCATAAAGGAGGACACTAATAAAACAAATCCAATGCTTTTTTGTGTGTACATCTAATTGAGAATGTGCCTTAAGATAACAGAGTTATTTGGGAACAACTATTTAGTACATAGGTCCATGTTCTAGCTCTCACACAGGAAACCCACATGCCATGTCCAATTAAGCCCAATAGTTTAATTGGTGGTATCACACTGCATTTTAAATTTACAGGGAAGTTTCTCTGGTTGCGGTTGTATTGTAGACATGTTTTGGCCCAGGGATGTCTGAATTGCAGCTTTCTTCTTGGCAAACACAAGGGCCGTGGGTTATCAGTGATTTTTTGATTGAATACATAGTCTGTGTGTGTATTAAAGTTTTAGATTATTTAGAGGACTATTCTAATATGGTCTGAGCTCTGTGTTGTTCTCACTCACTCCGTTATTTGCATTAGTTTGCAATGCATTGTACAGTTTTATATTTTAGAGACACTGTTCCCTGTATTGATCTAAAATTTAAGACTGCAACGATATACCTATGTATACGATTCCATTTGTAATTCATCAGTGTTTTCAATAACTAGACCTTCACCAACTTTTAATCAGAAACGTTGCACCCTAATTCAGTGTTTAATGTTTTCCCTTGTTAATAGCTCTAAAACTCACCTACAGTGATATAGACTTATCCAAAACATAACGCTGAACAATGTCGTGAAAATATGTAGTGCAATGTTAGATTAACAAATCTAAGACAGATGGATGAAAAAGTTAACACTGTAACTGCCACAGACCTTCTGCTGATGTGGTTGTCCAAATCCTTTGTTAATGTTGCTAACTTGTGTATACCATTATCCTTGTCCCTTCCCTCCTTCCCCAAACTAATATGTGTTCTATTTGTGTAAGTGTGCGCATGTAGTCTTTGTGCCTTGTTTTCTGACTCTCCTGTGTTTATTATGCTTCAGACAAATTCCCCAGGGAGATTATGTAAAAAAGCCTGGAGATGCCGACTCTTTTTATAGCGACATGCCTCCCGGAGTCAGCTCAAACTCTGCATCTAGTTCTAAGAAGAGGTCTGCTTTTCTGTCGCATTTTCAGATTTCTACCTGTTCCATCACACATTATTCCATTAGTCAGAACATTTCATTATTTTGCAGCAGGTTTGATTACTTCTTCCTTCTTTGTCATTTGTTAACAACAAAAGAGCATCCCTTGTTCTCTGACTGCTGGGGTTGCTTTGAAGTATGCTCTGCACTAGAGGATACTTTGAACTGTTTGTTTTATGCCTGGGCCTAAATTGATCACTTACAAATTGGGAGCATTTCGGAAATATGGCATATGAAAATGATTCGAAGTGAAGGTCACCCTAGTTTTTCCATCATTATTATACCATGCCTGTGCAGTCAAAGGAAAAGGTAGCTTTCGTGCTTTACATGTGATTCTCGAATGAAACTGATTAAAAGTCCATTTATTCATTTTGAAAATGTGTTTACTGTTTTTGGTTTGTTTGAAGCTATCTTACATCGCTGCATCGCTAATGCTTCTTGCCTTGCATCCACTGTATTTTTTATTGTCACTCATTTTCTAGGTGTTTTAGTTTTATTTGATTGCCCAACACGCTGACTTATCACTGTTCTCGTATTTGTTGTACATTGCAATCTTTAGACCAGAGGGTTGCTATTTCAAGATGCGACCTCCTTTGAAAATACCAACCCCCTAGCCCCTCGTCTTTTATGGCTTTCGGTGAATCACCCCGTCAAAGAATGTCATATTATTAGCTTCAGGACTTTATTACAAATGATGCATGTGAGAAATATACAGAACATCGACTGGGATAGTTTAACTAATAGTGCATATAGATGACGTTTCATTCCATTCCACCTTTTTTGTGCATCGGTTATTCTCCGCAAATCATCTTTCGTATCAATAAATATTGCACAATTTGCCTGAACTGTCCCAGAGAACAACAACACATTAATAGTGAAACAATATTAGGACTGCCATTAATGTTCTAAACAGAAATGAAAGGCACAGCACAAAAGATGTTCCATAGAAATATTGTAAATTATGAAACATGATAATACACTAGTTAATATACTAATGTGCTGTTTTGCCCAGCAGGAGTCTCTATTAGTCACCGTGGATCCGTCCCCAAAAAGCAACCCTCACCTTTCTCAGTGAACCCTCATATTGGCGCCCCTTGGTGATCACTAGGAACATTAATAATCATGGCAATTTGCTGATGTGCTGTTTTTCTCAATAAGAGTCTCTGTCGTTCACTGGTGTCCTGCCCCCAAAAAGCAACCCTAGCCTTGTTCAGTGAACCATCTCATTGGTCCCCTTGTTAAGATATTTAATTGATCTGCCCATTGTATTTCACTGTGCTCTGTTTTGTATATATAACAACAGTAAGCCAGTTCTACATTTCTATCGTTTAAGGATAAATTTAACTATTAGTGTCCTGTGGAGTTCCTGTTTATGTGCAAGTGCAGTTAATGTCAAGCAAATCCAAGATATTTCTATGGTATGCCTTACTAAAAAACATTTCTAAAAGAAAACAACCCCTCGTGAAGGGCAGATGGACGGGTCTTTTACACATGGTAGGTTGGACCACAGTTACAAATAAGCAAAACAAAAGAGCTCGCGTGGAAATTATTAGTTCTTTGATGGGAGAACAAGAGCAAAGGAGCATTCAGTCTGTTGACCAATGTAAACATTCATTTATTCATTCTGTAATAATTTTAATAACAATTCACATGGATACCTTGTTATGTTCAAAAACAGACAACGAAATCTTGGTGTTGGAATGTATTGTGCTGGTGACTCGTCATCCGTAAATAAATCTGTACAGTATAAAATACATCTGGAGTCACAACGGAATGGACCCACTTCTACAATTGTTAAAGGGGGAAAAAGGAAACGGGGGGAGAGGTTTTCTGAAAAAGAATCTGAAATGAGTCTGTTTTCAATCCAAAGACTCTGTCCAAATGTATTATGAGAGCTGCCAAGGGGTGCTGCTGGTCGGTTCAGGAAGAGCCAAACAGTTCATATCCTATATTTGAATTGGCAATCTCTCCTGATCCAGAGTGAGAAAGCACATCATTGACCCTTCAGGTAAATGTCGTCGTGTTTCAATCCTGGCTGAGTGGAGGATCTACTAAGGACGCGGAACTGGGCACGCTTCCCTTTGATCAGTAGTGCACACAGGCTGGAGAAACTGACTTAAAGATGCAGGGGCATCTTTACGAGCAGAGTTGTGTCCATCTTCCACCAAGCAGGTGGTGCAACAGCGACACAAAGTCCTGAATGAGATTTATGAAGCCACGCTTTGCGTTGCCCTGAGTGGCTCCATAAATCTGGAGTAAAGCAATGCAGTGCCAGTTGGTGCATTGCCTTACCCTGCGCTAGGGAGGCATTCCATGGGCATTGCGTGAGTCTTCCCACGCAACTCCCAGGGTTTTTTCCGCATTCCCAGACTTACCAGAACGCCTTCCCAGAGAGGCAGAATGAGGAGAAAAGTCTTTATATCTCCTCTTTACCTCCTCTAGCTAGGTGTGCTGTATCCTGCACCACACATAGAAAGAGGAATTTGCCTCTCTGGATAGTTCTTATGCAGGAAGGTGTCCCCTCCTGCACAAAAACAATCCTGCATACAACACCGGCCTCCTTGCACCATGGTGCAAAAGCGCCTGCGTTGGCACTAGACAGCAAGAAGGGCGCCAGCGCAGGGGAAAAATGCAGGAATGCACCATATTGCCTTATATACAGCACATTCCTGCCCTTTCCCTGTCATCCAGTACAGCGCAGCAAGGTGATTTTCTCCACAGCACTGCATAACGTTTTCTGAAATCTGCCGCTTCATGTTTTTATGCACCATTCAGCGCATTCAGAACACAATCAGGGGCCCAATGAAATCTTCCTCTATGATTAAGCTGCCCACCAGGAGATGCTTGCTCGGCATTACGGGTGAGTGGTGGAGGTCCTCTCCACAGATTCATGGTGGGCATGGCATTCCCACTTTCACCGTAGTTCCAAAGATCCTAACCCAGACACTGTGGCAGGGAAAGACACATCCCCCGACAGGGAAGTGGTCAGTAGAAATGTGCCTGTCCTGAGTATATTCACATAATAATGAACATAATGTGTTTTGCGCTTTTTTAATCTATTCTTTACAGAAGTTAATGCTCCACTCGCAGCATTTTTCTCAATAGACATCTACGGCGAGTCAGCTGCATTGTTATTCGACTCTGATCGTAGGCGCCATCTTTTTGAGGGAGAGTGAGCTTTCTTACAGTCTCCTGTCTATGGCTAGAAATTATTGCTGTTAAGAAAAAAATGTCAACAGAAAGGATAACTATTGTAATCAAGTATATATGATCAAGAAACACCTTTCAAAGTCAGTAGTGAAAGGAATAGCATCCTCTCTTGAAGTTTTTTACAGTAAAACCTACCAAAACGGACACATTTTTTTCTACTATTTTCATAGAAAAAAATACATGTGTTCTATATGTAGCGTGTTAACCAAATTCAAACTAGGAAATAAAGTACAGTTCTTTTAGATTCATTTTTTTCTTCAAAAAGTGAAAATAGAACATTTAGGTGAATTGATATTCGGAGTTAAAGAAGAGTTTATGAGACGTTATTCGCACCATTGGAGCTGTGCGTAGAGCACTCCCACATAAATAACCAGTTTCGCGGATGGAGGAAAGAGGGGTGCTTTAAGTGACTTTAAAGTCCACAAAATAAATGTCAATGTCATCAGCACATTTTATAAAGGTGTACTTTCAAGCTAGCTCGCCCGATTTGAATTCTGAGGCTTTTAGTTTGTTCAAAGGACTAAGCAGGCGATGTTGTATAGATGTTGGCACCGAAGCTAGTGCCCACCATTTGCCATAAGTATGTAAATCACATACATATTGAGAAGGGCAAAGTTTTGTTTAAGAGATCCTCCCTCACCAAGCAGTATTTGCATAATACCACTGCCTGAATGGAAGTTACTGCACTCAGCAGATGCTCCTGGAGGAAAACACCATGGGCCGGATTTACTGAGGCTGCACTGCAGAGTGCCACAAGGCAATGCAAAGCAACCCATGGTATGTACTATTCAGCGTAAAGGGCTCTTTGCGATGAAAAAGCACCCCCCTTCAGCGCAAAAAAAAGTATTTGTGCTGCTTTGCATCAATTTGTGTGAAGGGAACTTACTGGTGTGGATCAGCGCAAATATTCATAGGTTTTGACTGAAAGCCTTTTCTACTAAGATAGCCAGACCAAAAGCCGGCGTAAACAAAGATACATTGGTTCGTATCTAAAATAAATGATGCATTTCATGTGAGCTGCACTGCACACCAGGCATCCAATTCTTGGGATCCTGCTGAATTTGTCTAGCCATAGGAATTTGTGCTGGAAGGGTATGCTTTCAATAGAAGTCCTATGCAAGAGAGACACTGCACATTCACATCTGTACCATGGTGTGAGGCTGTGTGTAGGCCATCTTTTTAGAGGGTGGCAAAGTGTATGACAGCAGCAGTAGGCAAATCTTATACAGTATTGCATGAATAATTGATCAATCTGAACCCAAGTGAACAATTATTTGGAACTAAGAGTGGAGGTCAAAGAGGATGCAACATAGGCTGATTTAGAGAAAAAGTAGTAAACACTAATAATAGTAGCAAACGCAAGTGAGGAGATACAGAATACGCCTTTCCCTCTCACCATACCATTCCTGCTAGGACGTTTTCAGTCACATGACTGAACCATCAAAGTTCAGCTTGGCAATTCTTTAGGCTGTCCATGGTAATGGCAAACTGGGTATGTTTTGAAGACCCAGATGTTAGAAATTACAGGCATCATTCATGTGAATTTTGTGGCCAATATGAGTAAAAGTTACAAAAGTGAATAAATATATCAGATATACTGCAATTCAGCACTGTGTCGGAAACTATGCTGATTTTGAAGGCAGCCACTACAACTGTTGAATATTTGAAGGCTGTGATTCTATGTAGCCTCATGAACAAATCCTCGAGAGTACATTAATATGAAGAGCAACACCAGTAATCGATTCCAGTATGTTCTCTTGATGGATTCTTACTATCTAAATTATGTTTCCTGTGGGGGCACTCCAAAGACTTTTTAATGATAGCCAAAACAAAACGTTAGCATATTAGTGCTCCTTCACATATCCTTGGAGGCACAGTCCCAGTATGTTCCACTTCCTTTTGCAATGCTGAACGTACTTGCTTGTAGGGATCTAATGAACAATTTGATCTTCATGTGTTCCACTGTACAGACTATTTTTAAGTCTTGGTCATAGAAAGCTTTGGTGTTCTGTTGGCAGACCTGCTGTTTCCAAAACAATGCAATACATCATATATATTTAGGGTGGGCTTTGTGCCAGCCCCTTGCTCATGAATAGATGGTTTTGTCCTCTATCTCAGGTGTCTGCTCTTGATTTGACGGCTTCCCTCTGCATTCTTGTGCTGGTTGGTTGATTTGTATCCTTCAATGCTAACTTGAGGGTAATTTTGTTTCTTTACAGAACTCCGCCGGAGTGCATTTGTTTGCATGCCCTCTCTCAACTTGTTCCTCTTCCTACACCAACGGTGGTAGAACTCTGTGTGGATTTGACATCAACCCCTATCTTTCCCTCTTTTGGCTACTGTCTGGGCATTTTTCAGGTTCCAGACTTCCTTGACTTCCTTCCTGGGCAGCCATGTACCTGGCGATTGCAAAAATCCGCTCAGGCATCCACAATATTTCCAGGTGTGACCTGAGTTCCATTTCCTTCCAGGTAGTGTGCTGCAGGTCATTCCCTAACAAACAATCTAAAAGGAATGGCAGGGCTCACTGCAACTTTCAGAAGACTTGAGACCCCCCACCACCCAACTCAAATAAAACAAGGGCCACCGGGTAGTGACCCTTACAGTTTTCAGCTACTATAACCTGGTTGAATGTGTTGGGTAAAATGTGCGCTGGGGCCACCAGCTGACTCCTTACTGCAGTCATACTGGCTCCTGTGTCCCTCAGAGCCTCAACACCTTGCCCATTATTGATGACTCACTGCCTTTAGTTTGCAGTATTGGAAGGCATGTGGGCTTTAGGAACCATCACATCGAGGAACCTCATATATAAGCTTCTTATATTCGGTAAAGCTAGGGATATTAAGTCTCCCTGCATACAGGAAATTCAATCACTGTTGAAATTTGGTGAAGTTCCTTCATGGGTGAAAGGGTAAGTCTTAGACCGAGGCAATGTCCTTGTCTTGAACCATGTCCTCTGTGTGATCGCATCCAGAATTAATCCCAAAGCAGCATTTTAAAAATGTAAGGATAAATTCAACTTTACCATTAAAGAGGATTGATCATTGCAATTCCATAGGTACTAAACATGACAACTCAACCTACTTCCAATTGAGGATTATACTTATTAGATGTAGCAAGGAATCCCCAATGTTAGCCTATGGAAGGGCTAGGCCTCATGGTAGTGAAACACGAATTTGGGAGTTTTTCACTACCAATGTCCTGTATTTTCTATAGGCCCGCTGTGTTTTCTCCCTTATGTTGGGCTAGATGCACATACTGAGCGGCTTTTGCTTTGCACACGTTATCAAAGAAAACACTGGTTTTTGTGCTACACATTTATTTTTTAAATAGGCTGCACATGTTTCGTTATTTGGTTCTTCTGCTGGGATTCAGCCGTAACATTTCATGCAAGGTCAAAAAACACCCACTCTGTTTTCTTTGTGGTAGGACACTAACACCTCCACATAATAGACAAATCCAGCTGTTGTTATGAACATGAAGTTATGATTTAAGCTGGGAATTGTCATTTGGAAACCAGAGAGGACAAATTCTTGTAAAGCAAAGGTCCTGAGATGAGAGAGAGCTATGCTTCCTGAGATGTAGAACAAGTGCCTATCTATGCCAGGTGTGTGGTCACCCACTAATCCCTGAACTCTATAACACTGTGCTTCTAGAGTGAGGGTAGGCTTAGGCAGATCTGTCTTTCAATATGACAGGACTTTTCATTGTGTACCATCTGTTGATTATGATAATCAAATTTTTGACCTGTATATGTCTTTTTATTGCAGCGTAGTTATTAGAAAATAGAGCAAGATAGTTCCAATTCATATTTAAGCACTCTTTGTGCCTCTTTTCTGTTTATTTTGTATACTTATGAGTGAGAGAATGAAAGGCGATGGCCTGCTAGCACAATCCCTGAGAGGGTCTAGAGTCAGCCACGGCCCGTGTAGGGCGTTCCACCGGGCGGTGACGTGGGGTGGGGGGTTGTAAAATGCGGGAAACTGACGATTTCAGGTAAGTACCGGGGAAAAAAAACGAATATCGTTGCGCTTGCTGCATCGCCAAATGTGATGCAACGCGCGCAACATAATCCGTTTTTTCTCCCGATACTTACCTGAAATCCTCCGTTTCCCGCATTTTACAACCCCCCACCCTGCCCCTCCCCCGCTCCACATCACCGCCTGGTGGAACGCCCTACACGGGCCGTGGCTGTCTAGAGTGTTGTTTTCTGGGATGTCAATGGCTTGTTTCTCTGGAAAGGTTAGGACAACAAGTAAGGTACTATGACCAAGTCTGGATTTGGGCCCATAGGCACTGATGTGGTATGGAGGGTGTTGAGACAGAATATCAAGTTCGAAATGTCGATTTACACAAATATCGAGTTGCAAATATTTAGATTCAGAAATATCGACAGCAAGAATATTGTGGGCAAGAACATCTAATGTAAGGTAATAAATCGTTTCTAAAAATATAGCAGTAATTAATATTGTTTGCAAAAATATAGATGTTTAAAATATCGATTTTTTAATTAGTGTTATGTGTTTTGGTTTATATTTTAAATGTATATGATGTATTTTTTTTAATAAGTATTGTTCATGTTTTTTAATATCTAAGTTACATTTTTAGTAGTTATGAATTTTATTTTAATTAAGTTTTGCATTTTTTAGTTCTGTAGCAGGGTGTGTGTTTATAGAGGAATAGGGTTGGAAGTAATTTAATTATAATTAATTAATGATTATTTTTTATTTATTTTATTTAGATTTTATAGCATTAATTGTGGGAAGTAATTTATTTGAAATTACTTATTAATTGGTTGTTAATTAATATAATTAATTAATTGATCATTATTTATGGTAATTGTGTGATTTTTATTTAGGTGTGGGTTGTGGGGCTTATGGGGTGAAGGGTGGGAAGTAATTTATTTTTAAATAATTAATAATTAGTTCTTGATTATTATTAATTATTTGATAGAAAATTATTTACGGAAATTGTGTTATTAATGTTAGGTGCAGGTTGTGGGGTTTATAGGGATAAAGGGTGTAAAGTAATTTATGTTTAATTAATTAGTAATTATTTGTTAATGTATATTAACTAATTAATTGATAATTAAATTTGGTATTTGTGTTCAATTAATTAATAATTCGTTGTTAATTAATATTAATTAATTAATTGAAGATTTATTGTTATAGGGGTACAGTGTGGGGAGTAAATTAATTTTACTTACTTTATAATTAGCTGTTAAATACTATTAGCTTTTTGATTGAAAAGTTTAATTGTGTAATACTTTTTGGGAATTGGTAATTAATTATGTTATTTGAGGAAGTACATGGTTTTAAATTTAGATGTGTGTTGTGAATTGTGTGGTGGTATAGGGTAGGAAATGAAAAAGTAAATTTATGTAATACTTAATGTTTTTGTTTCAAAATAATTTTTTGTTAACTTTTTAGATTTTTGCAAATTGTTTTTCATTTAATTTAATTTAATATTTGTAGGTATTTTATAAATGTATTTAACAATATAATATTATGTTTATTTTTTAAATACATTCATTTGTATTTGAAATTGTAATATTTATAAATGTTTTAATTTATTTTATTTTAATATATTTTCATTGTTGTTAAAATTTAGTTTTTTTTACATTTTGAACTGACTGGAGTGAGAATATTATTTGTTACTCCTGAAATCCAACACTTTCCCTACTGTTGCACTCACTAGAGTGGGAATAGTCATTTTTACGCCTCCGCTATCCAACACTTTCCCTACTGTTGCACTCACTGGAGTGGGAATAGAAATTTGTATCCCTCCGCTATCCAACACTTTTCCTACTGTTGTGGAGAAGTGTGGCTCAATGGTTAGAGCGGCAGACCCTGATGCAGAGGTCTGGCCCGGGACCAGGGTTCAATTCCCGCCTCGGCGGGTCTTGGGCTCAATTTCCTCGGACCTGATCATTCTCGCCTCGGTGCCTATTCTAATCATGGGTCCCACTCTGAACTCTGGGCAATAGCTTGCTTAATCTCCACAACGGCCCCAACAGCGCTGGGATGCCTGGCTTCACCTTGGGGGTGCCCAGGAGTGGACATTTCACAGGGAAAAGCCAGGAAGGGTTCCACAGCGGTATGTCTACAGCGCCAGGAAACCCGGGTCGGGGTATAAGTGCGCTTTACAAGTACAAATTCATTTCATCATTTCATACTGTTGCACTCATTGGAGTGGTAATAGCAATTTTTACCCCTCCGCTATCCAACACTTTCCCTACTGTTGCACTCACTGGAGTGGGAACAGTAATTTTTATCCCTCCGCTATCCAACACTTTCTGTACTATTGCACTCACTGGAGTGGGAATAGTAATTTCTACCTCTCCACTATCCATCACGTTCCCTACTGTTGCACCCACTGGAGTGGTAATAGTAATTTTTACCCCTCCGCTATCCAACACTTTCCCTACTGTTGCACTCACTGGAATGAGAAATGTAAGTTTGAAGATTTTTTTAAAGTTTGTTTTCATTTATAATAGAATGTTTTTTATTAGACTTTATGTTATTAGTACACACACACACACACACAAATATATATATATATATAATGTGTTTGTATATATGTTTGTGTATATATGCATACATATATATGTAAATTTTTATTTAATTTTTAAATTCTAAAATACATTTAAATTAATAGTTTATTAATTGTTTTCAAGGAAATATATACATTATTATGTATGTGTTTAAGTATTTTAATTAATTGTATTTATTATATAATTCGTTATTTTGTATAACTATATTTTTTACATCGATATTATTTTTTCAATATTTTTGTACTTACCTGTTTAAGTATAGGAAGTCTATATTTTTTCATTCTATATTTTTACATCAATATTTTTTACTTCTATATTTTTAACTTTCATTTTTTTCAGTGAACCGTTTAAGGAGAGAGCACATGCACTATAGGACTTATTAGCAGTGGTAAAGTGCACAGAGTCCTAAAACCAACAAAACAAGATCAGCAAAATTGGAGGCAAGCAGGCAAAAAAGCATGGGGGGGACAGGTCTAACAATCAATTTGCCAAAAACTTAGCTGCACGGGTTTCGAAAGCTTTCATTTGCCATCTGCCAAGTCTGCATGTGATCAAGAAAGGGAGCTGCTTCTGTTCCTTCAAGTGAACACTGCACATACTCTGGGAAGATTGGTTTGGAAGGGACAGGGATGTGGCTTCCCACATTCTAATAATTTTTTTTCCTGCCGTTTATCCCCACACATAACTCAACCTTCTAAATGGCAAAGGTGAGAGGCCCTTGTTTTTAGAGTAAATTGTATGCTTTTCCTCACTAGTTGGTGACCCAGTGCCCTATCATGACACTACACCTCCTCCATTAGTTCCTGATTGTGCAGTTGCCACAGGCTCAAAGAGTTACTATACATCAATCATTATTCTAGGAGGTAAAATAGTTATAATTATAGTTGAGTTTTATATTTTGAAAAATTGTGCACATTGCAATCCGTTATGTTGAAACAATTGCACTAGTGCATATATAATATATTTCTCTAGTAAATGATGGAAAATATTATAATTTGCAGGAAGATTCGGTCTGAGCCCACTCACAAACCATCTGAAAAGGGTAGATTCTCATTTGGAATCGGATCTTAGGTGAGGAATCTGTGGTTATAATTATCTATCAGAAGAACAAGTTACTTGTCTTCAGTAGCATTCTTTCTGTTGACACTAAGTGCAGATTCCTCACTTCCCTCCCACCTCAACAGTTCTTTGAGTATTGCCCTTTACCATGTAAAATAAGGTCCCAGGTTAGTGAGCAGGACACTGTTACCTAAGACACTCTAGGCCATATTTACAAGGAATGTGACTCAGTGCGTGCCTCAAGCCATTTGGCTGTGCCACACTGAATCACTTTTAAAGCACAAGGATGTGACATATTTACAACAATATGTTGCATCTATTGCTTTCCCCTGCGCTGGCGCACAATCGTCTGTAAGCGCTGGCACAGGCACCCTTGCACCATGGTGCAAGAATGCCTGCATTGTCGGGAGATTGATTTTGTGCAGGAAGGGACACGTTTTGAGGTGATTTCCTCTTTCCATGCTGTATAATGCAGCATGCATTGAAATAGGAAAAAAATGATTAGAAATGTAAATATTTCTCCTTGTTGCGCTTTGCTAAGCCACCCCTGGGGTTCCATAGCATTCTGACGCATTTCCAGGTTTACAATTTCTTGGAAATCTGGAAATGCATCAATGCATCAGAATACATGGGTGTTGCGTGGGCACACCCACAGCAACACCCCTGTCATGCCCCTTACACGCAAAGTGTTGCGTGAGATGGGGCGATATTTACTAGCACACGTAAAGCCACGCAGGGTGGTTTTACATATCCTTGTAAATATCGGGCAGCAGGTTGCGCCACCGGTGCGCAAGGAGCATGAAAATAAGCCCCTCTGTGTCTTAGTGTACAGAAAAGGAATAGTGAATCAACTGATGTCAGCTCACAAGGATGGCACTTTTACGCTTCACAACTCCATCCATTCTGGGGAGGCATGGACTACTGCAGAGCCGCATAGTGCCACTTGTTGGCACATGGCAGCACTGCTCCACAATTCTCTGGACCAATTCTGCTATTTTACTATTATAAGTTGAGGAAGCTGCATGGAGATAGAGTATCCACCAGAAACTGCATTACCAAAGTTAGTTCACTATATTTAGGAAGAAATTACTAGGTGTTGTAGACAGTATAGCGTGCAACTCTACCAACCGAGAAGAGTTAAAAGAAGAGTTTGGTTTTTAAAGCATTTGTGAACTTAAGGAGTGAATGGCCAAGTCTTAGTTCTGCAGTCAAAAAGTTCCAGGATGAAAGTTCTAGATACCTACACTGGACAGACAGAGTGAGCTAGATCCTAAGGCATTCTTATATGAAAACCTCAGTGCCATTTCGTTCTGAGGGGAAATAATGTTATGTTTTTTTAGATATATAAACTCGATCTAGAAAATATTTGCGCATTACATAGATTCATGTTTTAATATCTTTAAATAAATGTAGCTAGTCTATACTCATACTTGCACACATCCCACACATACAGAAAAAATGATCTGGCAGTCGATCCGTCTCCTACATTGCTCCTATAATGTAGAACAACTTACTGCTACTTGAAAGAGCTTCCTCCTAGACTCACACCTGCTCTGTGCCAGGGTACCCTCCCACAGGATAGTGCCCGCTAAAAATTTGCATAACATAACAAAAAGTATTATTCATTAAATACAAGTAGATTTTCATATATCCACAGATGATAGACCCAGATGTGATTACTCTAATAGCATCAGAGAAACTATGCAAACATTCCCATTACATTTTTCCTAATCGAACAAAGGCATTTAATAACCCAACAATGCAACCTAAAACAGGGCATGTAACTGGTGCTTTGCACAACAAAAGGCATGCATCTATAATTCAATTGGTATGACAACAATACTAATCAATCGCTTAATCGAGTTCCACATTCCTGCACATATCTGTATTTCATAGCCGGCAGCCCTAGATATGCTAGACTACTCTTCTGACCCTACAATCAAGGTAGAATTGTGTGCTGTCATGAGAGTTGTGGCTTTCCATCCATACGTGTGGTTGCTTATTTTATTAACCCTTGCAAAATCATGAAGGAGTACCCCGGGTGAGGAAATATTAAGATGCCTTTGCAACATGCAGCTTTTATATGTGACTAAATAGATCTGAGTGATTCTTCTGGGTTTTACACTCTTAGCTTTACGGCTACCTGCAGTGTCTGATACCTCCAACACTCTCCTCTTCCTTTTTAATCTGTGCCACAGATGCAGGGTATGGCATTCAAGCTCACTCTATATGTCTCAAGGGCAGGTCCTTGAAGGCAAGTAAGGGCAGGCAAGTAATGGATGTCACTTCTTTCTCTCAACCTGAGCTCCAGAAATTATAACTGAAGTGAGGAATATCGGGAGAAGCAGTCAAAGGAGACAACAAAAAAGAATCAGAAAATTTCTCTAAGAAGAAACAAACAGTCCAAAATCGATTCTGGCTAGCAGATAAAGCTTTTACTTTCTTACTGATTTACTAAAGCAATGGCTCTTCTTTTATTTTGCATTTAGGAAAAAACATAACTATTGTCTATCATCTTTGGGATCAAAATCCTCACAATGAAATATCTTACTCTTCGGACACTTGAGTCTTTCCGACTCTTCAGGCTCTTGAGACATGTTTGCCTTTTTGAAATTATGCAGGTTGAATCAACATGTTAATGACTTGACCAGTTCTGTTGCGACACACTAGATGTTATTTGAGCCCCCGGAGCCACCAATATTACCATTTTGTCGCTGATCATTAGGGCTTATCACCATCGTTCTCATATATTATCTTGTGACTTTACTCTCAAGAAGGGTGCTCAGACTTTAATATCCTACGGGAACAACAATTATCTAAATGATATCTCTCTTAGCAGGGTTATAAGTAAGAGTATGGACTACGATAATATTGTGGTACAAAAATATTGCTGTCAACATATCGAATACAAAAATATTGATTTTACATCCATATGATATATAAATATATTTTTAAAAATTACTCTCATATATAACTATATACCATTTCAATAGTACCTTCAAAAACGAACCTGCATGTGAACCTTTTATAAAAAAAGGTTTTAAATATTTAAAAAATATTCTGTAGAAATATATTTAATGTAAAAATATGTAGAAATTATGTCATGTTGGCACATAGGTAAATCAAATATTTCCCAGTTAACAAACATAATTATACTTATTTGTAATACCCTAGATTTAATTCCATTAATTTTAAAAACATCATGCACTATGCAAACGTATTTAATTAAAAATACATTTTACATTATAAAAATATGCCTATATAAAGAGTATATGTTTATTATAATAACATAATGCATTAAATAATATTATTAAAAACATGTTAAAAAAATACTATAAACATAGATATCCTCAGTTAAAAAAATGCAAATAAAAATCATTCAAACAGAGTAAAAGAAAGTAAAACATACACTAATATTTGCAATTTGAAAGAAAAAAATGTGTGTGTGGTAGGTGAGAGTTACTATTCTAACTCTCGTCCAACATAGAGTAACCAGCATAAATCAAAGGTGGGCAGTTTAAGTATTCTAACTCTACAAACCAACATTATGCAAAGTACATATAATTGGGGAAGGGGACGAACTGACCATTTTAACTCCACTCCCACTTATATTGAGGAAAGTACATAAAGCAGGGAACAGTTAGATTTACTTTTCAGGCCCTGTGTTCACAAACACTGAGGAAACTGCATCTGTTGGGAATGGTAGATTGACTATTTCAACTCCAGTTCCACTTACATTGGAGAAAGTGCATACATTAGGGAATGGACATATTTACATTTCTAACTTCATGTCTATAAACATTTGGGAAAGTGCATGTATTGGGAGGTTATTATTCTAGCTCTAATCCCACTAATATTAGGGAAAATGAAAATATTCGGAGAGCGTCAGATTTATAATTCTAACTCCAGGCCCAAAAACATTGGAAACACTGCATATATCTGAGAGAGGGTAGATTTACCATTTAGTATACTGTTCTAGATGCAGACATATAATTGTATAAAAAAGAACAGTTTGTTTTTGGGAGAGCTTGGGAGGAGTAGGGTAACTGGAAAAACAAAAAAATGTTAAATGAATATTAGATACGTACAAACAAACATTATATCATCAACCACGAGCAAGTGATAGTATAACATTTATATTTGGTAAATTTTTGTCATGTCCTTCTCCCATTTAATGACTATTTTAGGAACTTCTTTTTTCTTTGTTTAAGAGCCCACTTCAGTAGCAGTCATGTTTTCACTCGTGCCGCACCGTTTCTGTAAATAGGCCTGTAAATCATGTATCTTATTTCTTGTCCCATGCCCCAATCATCCGCCGCCCACTGTCGTGTTCTCCATCCCATGTCTGCTTGCCCTGTGCTTCTCCAACCATCTTGAAATGTATCTCCCCAGTCTGCATTTTTTCCTATTGCAATCAACCACTCACCATCCTCCTGCAGTTGCTTGCTCCCTCCCACACCCCTGTGGCTACTTGCCCTGTGCCATAGTGGAAGAGGTGCTGGAGAGTATCTGTATAGTAAGTGTTTTGTGGTTTAGAATACAGTGCACAGTACATGAGCATCCCCTTTATGTTCTCCATTGCCTTGCAAGGTCCTGTGACCGCTTCATTTCAGTTGCCTTTCAGTCACTCATGCTCACCCCCTTCCTCACCACCCCTGAGACAGTTAAAAAAAACAGGAGCATGTTATAACGGGCTCCCTGGTTACTAATAAAACAGGCTTCAGGAAAGGCTTGTTTCAATTCACTGGATGGTCATTGTAAAGTACCACATGCCACCAGCTGCACTCCTAGGCACTGGAGTGCATCCGTATAGTAAGCTCTTTGTGGTTTACAATACAGCACACAGTTCATGAGAAAAACTCTCCATGGTCTCCATTGCCTTGCAATGTCACATGACCACTTCGGTTACTAATAAAACAGGCTGTGGGAAGGTCTTGTTTCATTTCACTGGATGGTCATTGCAAAGAGCCACATGCCACCAACTGCACTCTTAGGCAATGGAGTGCATCTGTCTAGTAAGCGATTTGTGGTTTAGAACACAGCGCACAGTACATAAGCAAGCACATGGTTTGGTGTGTTGCAGAATTACAGGTTAACAGCTAATGAACAGTCAAAGACTGATTACAAGATAAAATAAACAAAGGCATTATCAAAAGATGGCACCCCGCCTCTGAGATGTAGGTTTGGTAAATGTTGAAGCCAGCACCCAAGAAAATTCACATTACTCGGATTAAAAACTGCAACCTACCAGGTCGCTATGCCCTGTGCGAACCATAGTAACAACAGTGGTAAAAAAATAATACAATATTATCACTTTGAAATTTAGGGCTGACGTATCTAAGCACTGCAAGAATATGTTACTGTTACACATAATAACAGGATTCATTTTATTACCCTCAGAATGTCCAAAGGTCGAGTAAGCCCTGCTGGACCCAGCCATGTGATGGAGTGATAACAGCACAGTGGCCTACTGAGCTGGCTTACCACTTTCTGGCAATGGCCTTGACATCTACGTGGTCGTTGTAAATCCAATGCACTAACTGGAAGGGAGTTATGGTCAGATTATACCATGTTTATGTTAAAACAGATAGACATAGCAGGGTTGTATGATTTTACAACGAATTCCGTTGTACCGCATGCCTTTACCACGCATGCGTCACCACGCACATCCTTTACCACGAAAATACCTTTTACACGCATACTTTTACAACAAAATATGCATATAAATGGTATTTTCATGTTAACGGACTTTCACCCTAAAAATGTAATTTTTTTTATTTAACTCTCTGCTAGAACACCCATCCATGCCTCCTTACCTATACTCTCCTTGTTTTTCCGTCGTGACGTTGTACGTCATTAAGAGGAAGCGGAAGTGTTTTTCCGTTACCTCTTAAGACGCCGATCTCCTTCACTTTTTTTTTCTCAAACAGGTTCGTCCTTTTCTTTTTAAACCCACGCTTTTCTTTTGTTGGGGGGAGACCCCCCAAGCCCCCCCTTAATTTATTTTTTTACTTTAGCACACATGCCTTTACTACGCTTTTCGTAGTAAAGGTATGCGTGGTAAAGGCTTCTCGTTGTAACCACGCATGCGTTGTAATGCATGCGTGGTTATGGTGTGCGTGGAAACGGCCGCGTTGTAGTGGCCGTTTCCCACATAGCAGTGACCCACAGAATACCATGAAGTAGGAAGAGGGAATAGCTTGAATAAAGGATTCCTGAATTTGAATCTACACATGCAATTATCGCTGCATTTTGATGATTGTTGGCTCAAATACTTCTATCCAGTCAAATAGCTCAGTGGATTGAGAGCCTGCACCCAGCATGTGTGTGTAACATACAAGTCACAAGTATGAATTACACTATTCACCTATTGAACAAACTAGGCATCATGATTTTACTAGGTAATGTTTGCAGCACTCAAAGGGAATTAACACATTCATATTGTGTTTTGCTCTCTATCAAATGGTAAATTTAATTTGGGATGCCTAGTTAATGTATGCCCAGATATTACAGAAAGGTGTAATGGTGCATCAGCGGCGGGTGTTTGGGTGCTCCATCTGCCTGTGGAACACTTACCATCTAGCCATGCAATGCTGAAAACATTGACATTGACAAAGGCGATAGATTTTGCATTGCAGCAACCGATTGCCTTTGCCAGTGCTTGTTTTTAATTTTGTAGTCACTAATTCGTCATCAAAATTCTTGTAGTCAGCAAATGCCATAAAAGTGTACATGTACAAATCAAATAAAACCACGACAAAACAGTGATTATCTTCTTTAAAATATACTTCCAACATTGCAAGAAGATCTCCGTAATAATCTTTAAAAGAGAAAATATAGCAAATCAACAGTCAAAACATCTGACATCCAGTAACAAAAGATCAGCAGTCAGTGTACTTTAACTTGCCTAGCGTAATTCACTGAATGGCGACTCCCTTCATTTAAGACTTCCCAAAATCCTGTAAGAAAATGCCCTACTGAAGAGTAGTTTTTAGTAGCAGCACTGTTGCTCTGCTGTGCTAACAAGCAGGATCTTTTCTTCCTCAGGTTGGGAAAATGAAGACAACAAGAATCCAGCTACAGTATTGGGGGATCAGGGGACAGCCCTCCATTACAGGAACAACAAACGCCAGCACTGGATATAAATAAATTACAACTCAATATCACCTGCCATTGGGGTGCCCCAAACTGGGTATGCCTCCTTACATTAACAGAGGGCTGCATTGCTTGCACATAAAGCAACTTTTTGGACCAGCACATTTTGCTGTGTGCAGTAACTAACAATTTCTTTATGAAAATACTTTTATTATTTTTAAGTCAATTTATTTTAAATGATCCATTTTTAACATTATTAATAAATAATTCGATTTTCTAAAATGTAGTAAGACATTTTTGTCTTAAATTACTATGGAAACATGTTCCATTATTGTAATTTAGCTGTGCTCCCTACAGACATTTATTGGGTAAACTGTGTTTATGCCACTCCTGGAGTAGGTGAAATGATGAGTTGCTTAACGTTGGCGTTGGGGGGCTCTCATTCAGATCCCAAGCCACCGAGACTTTCACAATTTGGAATCTCCATGTGCACATTACTTGTGAAATCTTCAGCAATGAAGCAGAGCATCGTGTGTAACAAGTTCCTGTTCCTCAGAACTGACAGGGAGCGCAACATAGCAAATAAAAACCAAAAGAAAACAGGTCCTTGTTAAGTAAGTTTTATTGTCAGTTCTTACAAATGTTTGGAAATGTCGATAATTCATTTTAGAAAATGTCATATGGCATTTTCTTTTCCCAACATGAATGTAAAATAAAGTCCCACTGGTGTACCACAAGCAAATATATTTGCCCCCTTGCAAAATGTTTTGGTTAACCTTTATTTATGGCACAGCTTCAAGACAAGGAACTTAAGGAAAGAATTGTTGCCATTTGGTGGATCTACTAAATGAGATTCATTTTATGGCGTATGAAGGAGTAAAATGCTGTCAATCATATTGAATATAGCCAGTGGATGAAGTTGGTTGAGCCACTGATAGACTCTGATGGGCATAAACAAAATGTGAATGACAACTTAACTGGCCAATGAATGAAGAGAGTTTATTCAAAGCTCCCTTTTGTAAGCATATTATATATGATAAACCAATACTCCAGTGAGACAGGTAAAACTGTCCCAAACGCCAGACCAAAATTTGCACCTTTATCTCTGTTGTAGTATAAATAAGTAAATCCATCCGGCCCAGAAATGTAGCAAGATGAAAGAAAGGGGAAACAATGCCCTAGGGTTATTTATGTAACACCTCTGGCAAAGCCTGAATGGTCCGACAAACATCGCAGTGGTCTGGTCAGCATGTGGTATTTTCTATATTTTGCATCTGACCTATGTCCTGCATCTACCAGGATTACAGTCCCTCAAAAATAGTTTAACTTCAGGTCACAGTGGAGCCTAGGCTTGAAGCACCATTAGAAAGACGCTTGCTCCTTCTGTCTGGGTGCACAGAAAACTCTTCTCTCTCCGTCTCTAATCCTGAACTATCCTCAACTGAGTCAGGAACTATAACAAGACCTCTACACCCAACATGAACAAATCTCTGTTCATCTGTTTTAAGACTTGTTTCTGCCTCACCGTTCAGGTGCTGTTTGGAAAATGGGAACTCTGGTATCTCTAACCTTTAATCCCTGTTTTCCAGCTGCTGTACACGTTACCAGTTATATGGAAAACAACAGTGGTCCCTGACAACAAGACAATTAATTACAAATAAATATAGACTCAGTCAGTTCTATATTGTAGAAGACATGCCCAGCCGGGCAGAGGTCCTCAAAATATGTATTTAAATCAGAAAATGTTTTCAAAACACAATAACACCTTCAACAATTCACGTGCGTGGGGCACAACCTGTACCCAGCCGCAACATTACACGAACAACATACAGAAAGGGCTTGTAAGGCAAAATCAACAACCTCTGAAAAGTTGAAATTTAGACAGAGAATATCTTATAGGTACCATTACACATTTTTTGTAACTAATAGTATCACAGGTATATGGTACACACTAGGTCGACGACGTTTCGGACCCCTTGCTAAATGATGGGGTCCATCATCAGGACAAAGCAATGGTTGCCTTTTGAGTTTAAAAAGCCTCTTTTGCCAGAGGGGTAAAGGTACTGGAGCTCAGTTAGACCCGGGATCCCTTTAATTAAAAGTGGTAATCCGCTAGAACTGGTATATCAATGCTACAGATTATAGGTTATTGAATTAAGAGCTCGCGCTGAGAAGGCCCAAAACGGGAGATATTATCCACTGGGTCGTGTCATCCATGGATCAAATACGCTAGCTTGAGGGTCCGGAGGTTAAGAAGTCTTGAATCCACATGTACCTTGTAAGCCGGGCAATACCGGGAGCGCCGCGTCGCGCTGGGATCCTGGAACCAGGGGGCCGGATCAGTCGGCTGCCGCGATTTCCTGGACATGTGGATTCAAGACTTCTTAACCTTAAGCATTGATATACCAGTTCTAGCGGATTACCACTTTTAATTAAAGGGATCCCGGGTCTAACATTTTCTGATTTAAATACATATTTTGAGGACCTCTGCCCGGCTGGGCATGTCTTCTACAATATAGAACTGACTGAGTCTATATTTATTTGTAATTAATTGTCTTGTTGTCAGGGACCACTGTTGTTTTCCATATAACTTAGCTCCCCGAGGTCCCTCGCTGATACTAATTGGGGTCCCCTTGTTGTTTGAAATAGTACACGTTACCAGATCACGCTCTTCTGAGACTCCCAGTTTAGTCTTTTCAGTATCTATCAATCTAAGCATGCATCTCCATTTCGTGCTCCTTCTGTACATACCAGCATTACCATATTCACTATAATGTGCACCTTCCCAGTTCTAGCTTCTTTGAACTTCACCTCTCGTCTGCGTCAGCCTTCTGCAATCAAACACAGGGGTCTTAGTGCCACCATGTTGCTCGCTGGGTCGACCATTCAGATTTTCATGGTTTCCAATTCCCCTTCACTGACATTTTTCTCTCAATCCTATTGAAGGAGCATTGCAACTTTGTCAAAGTCCCCAAATAAGCGCCTCTCCTTGATTGAGGGCAGCAAGCAGTCTTACTTCCTTCCCCATTAGCTTATTCGGAAATAGAAGCTTGCAATGTAAAAAGTCAGCCTTGCATTTAGTGGCAAATGTGTGGTAGTTGAGAGGCCTCTTATCAATGCCAGTACCCAGACTCGGGGCTCCCAGTCACACTATGCAACCCTTGCATTGCGACTGTAGAGTGCAGACCGGCCGACATCTTTCCAATGTGCACTCAGGCTCACTCTCGCCGATAAACCTTGATTCTGCTCCTAAGTGTCACAACTGCTTCCAGGCCTCAGGGCTCCACTCCAAATATGGCACTATACATGGGGCCTGCACTGCATTCACCCTCCAGACCCTGGACTACATAAACATTCTGGATGATTTTGCACCCGCATTGCTCTCACCTGCGATGGCTCTGGATGGCTGCAGCTGCATGCAAGAAGGGCTGCCATATTGAGGTTCTGTGTAGGTCATTGCTCCAGAAAATAGTTAAGGCTGTGGCCAATCTTGGATCCAGCAGTGGTCCTCAACAGGGGAGGCTCCTAGCCCCAACTTGCATCCCAAGCATGAGAGCCATCCCAGAGGATAAAGATGCGCCAAAGCTACAAACGAATGTTTCCATCTTGGGGCAGTTGTTTAAAATACATTAGAACATTGGAATGTTGGGAGCTCCATTGAAAACAATGGAGTGCTCCGGGCTTATAATGGCTGGTATAAGCCTGGAGCTCCAACATTCCAATGTTTCTTTGTTCACTGCTCTGGCTGTGAACAAAGGCTTCAGGGAACCTGCGGGGATTCCATTCCCCTCACGCTCCCAAAAGGCTTTGTTTTTTTTGTTAGAACATTCTGTCCTCTAGTGACAGAATGTTCTAATAGCCTTATAGCCCTTCGTAGATGGGCTATACCGCTATTAAAGTCCCTCTCCCTTGTTAAAGGCCCTCGCCTTCGGCTCGGGGCCTTTAACGCTGGAGAGGGCCTTTAATAGCCGGTATAGCCCTCTACGGCGGGCTATAAGGCTATAATAAATGATCGATTTTAAATGTATGTGGTTTTCTGTATGGCGCAAAGGCAAAAGAGCCAAAATGCTGATAAAAATTGGAAAAATATAAGCATTTGATTGAAAACATCCCCTTTTCCCCAGTAACTCAATTTGACCTCTTTGGGAAGTCAGTGTAATTGTATCCAAAAAGGCATTATGCTTGTACTTGTCCCTTACACAAACAAATCACCAGATCATGACAATAAAAATTAATGCTTTTTATGGACACTCTAACTAATCCAAATCTTTACTCATGTCTTGGGATCTTGGTTTACACAGAGGAGAATGCCTGATTATGGGTTTATCCATTCTCAGACTATTTTAGATTGAGTCACGTTGATGGAGTCAAAATGAGCCTACTCATTATGCACTCTTTTTCATGACTTATTGCTGACAGTGATAAACCGCAAGTAGATACTGTGGGTCGTTCCTGAGGCAAAGTTCACTAATCTGTGAGTCAATATGGGTTTCAGTGCAGTTTCCAGGTTCAGGGCGACAGATCTACCACACTGCCTTTGGGAATGAAGCTTCTCGAAGAGTAGAACACACATATTTGTACTCTACCTTTCTATGCCCATAAAGTCAATGTGGGGTAGGTAACCTATTACCAGAAAGTACATATCTGTGGCACTGTTTTCTTTCTGTGGAAAATACAGGTTTGTTAGTTTCCCACCATTTCTTAGTTCACACAGATTTGTGGGCCTTTTTGCCAACCTCAATATATTTTTTGGCACACAGAGAGCATGAAGAGACAATAGAACGGAGGGGGGGGTGGCTGAGGACAAAGTGGTGGCACTTCAGTGGCGGCTTCTAACATAGAATAGCATCATGTAGGCACTGACAAAGGTACACCCTTATTTTAATAGCAGATCAGATGAGTTGCAAACCTGTCTGAGCTTTGGTGACCTACAATGAATTACATGTTTGCTTGGAATCCCCCCCCCCCTCCCATTCCCTCTCCCCTGTTCAATTCACTTACCCAGTAAATGTTATCCTCTACACCTGAATGCAACAAGATGTGCGCCGTTGTGTGCACAGCCATGCAGAGCAGGGCCTAAGGAAAAGAGAGTGAGGGCGACAATTGCCTTCTGTCACTTCGCTGCGAAGAAGTGTAAGGAAAGGGGTAAGAGATCCTACCTATTTGAATTAGAATCGAATTTATAACTAACTGAGCTGTTTTTTAAACATCTGTAAATGTCGAAAATGTATATAGAGAGTGCAACAGGGTGTACATTTCTAATTATTTGTGGAATTGTTCTTTGAAATATTAATTTGTTTTTTTCCAGTATCTATTGTATTGATTTTACCTCTTTTTTACATAGAAATGAGTAACCCTGCAGATTCACATATTTTCCACAGCTCTTGACTTCCTCTATTTATTGCTCCTGTTAGAAAAGCAGACTTCCCTCCACCCCTTGACAGAGAGAATGTTCCCGCCCCCCGCCCCCCATTCATTCTCTATTGCTAATGGTTCGGACCAAGTCCTAAGGCTTCCCTTTCTGACCTAACACCTAACTCGATAAAGTAAAATGAGCCAAAAAGAATTGTTTGCTCATGCAGAAAAATACCAAGCCAAAATATCACAGGACAGATTAACACTCAATTTAATTAACAATGCTTTAACTTATTCTAACACTGTTTCTAGCTTCAAAAACACAGGTGCTTCTTTTAGTTAAAACAGTCACGTTAACCTTGTTTTTGTGTGATGAACATAGTGTGCCTATCCTCTTCATTGAACAAGTTAATGTTTTGTCTTCATATGTTCCTTTCGTTTGTCTTGTAATCACTTTTTCATTCAACTGTCTGTCTGTTCTTGCGCTCTGCACTCTTTGCGATGCTGAGCCGTGCTGCTGTGTCATAGCGCGCAAGCTTGAAGAACTTGAAGGAGACATTTTAGGAGAGCAGTGAACAACATCTGTGCATTCCGATTGCAGGTCAAACGGACTGTCTCATTCATGGAGTGAAAGGATCCCGGACACCAAACACATTTCTGACGTCTGTGAAAATGGACGGCCAAGAAGCAACTCCTGGCAAGGTAAAGGGGCTCAGAAAAATCACTGCATTTGCTATCGTGTGTTAAAAGCGATTTTGCATAAGGTGACGCACCCCAAACTATGCACAATCAAGATAATTTAAACTGCCGTGCTCTTACTTCTTTGAGACTGATAAGGCACAAGTCTCATAGCTGTGGGTGGTTTTCACTTACATTGTTTCTCGTAATATATGGGGTTCTCAATCCATACATTACTGCTACACATTTAAGTAAGGGCCTTATTTAGAGTTTGGTGGGCAGAGAAAGAAAGTTGTACATTGTGCGTACCTTGTACCCCGTCCCTCAAACCCTTGGTCCAGCTGGTCTATTATGAGTCAGCCAGACCTTCATCTTTCCCATGGTGGTGCCCCCACTGTCACCAGCAGCGGAAACCTTACTCCAACAGTCTGACAGAATTAGAGCTATGGGAGTAAGGACATCAGACTGCCACTCCTATTTAGAGCAGGTCATTTGATGTATTTGTTTCTGTCTGTCATCAACAGGACAAACCTGATGGTCCAAACAAAATAAAAAGAAAAATAACCCCCATACCCTTGGAGAAAACCTCCTGGGTCTGGGGTCAGTAGTGCTTTCTTTTTCAATACCAAACTACCAATTTGAGAGTTTGTTTTTGAAACACAAAAAGGTTTGGTGCACAACTGTCTGATAGACAGCAGCTGTGCACAACACTTGCAGTGCCTTGAGAGGAGCCACTGTGACAGTGATTTTTTGTAAGCACAGAGATAATCCCTGGACCGGTAGTGATCTCTAGATTTGTCGGGGGTAGTCCATCAGACTGACAAAAAATCAGCCACCCTGACATACAGAGGGCCACCTGCAAATCTATCCCACCAACAACATAAAGAGCCCCTTTATTCCCATGCTCCACTAAACCATTTGAAGTGGGCGAGTACAAAGCCACTTTCAAATGTTTTATGTCTTGTTCAGACATAAATTTGCACATTCGCTCTGAAAAGAATTGTTTACCATTATCTGTGACAATGACTGTAGGAGCTCCTTCAATTAAGAACATATCGCTAAGAAATGTAGTGGTAGCACTAGTGTCTGGGGTGTCTACAAATGTATAGTACTTCCACTTTGAAAAGTAGTCATCAGCCAAAATTAGATACCTCATGCTGTTGGGCAAAACTAAATACGGTCCAGAGAAGTCTAGGCCAACTTTTTCCCACGCCACATTTGGAAACTGGGTTGGATGTAAAGGTGATTGAATCGTTTTCCAGTGTTTATCTGACATTAATCACTTTGGGCACTTTTCAATCATCATTCTAACTTGGCTGTCAATAGCCGTCCACCAGTAATGTTTTTTCACTTTCATACAGGTTTTTGTAGAACCCAGATGACCTTGGTGTGCCTTGTTTATGATTGCACTGCATAATGTTAAAGGTGGGACAAAACGGTCACCATGGAGTACAATGCCATTGTTGACCGACAACTCATCAGCAATTTGTGAATAGATCTTCAACTCTCCACTCAAACATCTGGTTTCTGGCCATTTAGAAATAGAATATTCAATGACTTTAGTTAATATGGAATTGTTTGTACACAGCTCTGTCCAGTCCTTTTGAGTTATAACTGCTTCATAATCTGCCACTGCATCCACCAAAGTCACACATTCAATGTGATCTATAAGAGAATCTTCATCTTCATCATCCACATGCATTCGAGACAAGCAATCTGCCCTGACGTTTTTGCCCCAGGCATGTGTTAAATTGAAAAATTGTACTCTGGTAGTTTAGACAGTAGTCCAGTTAGCCTGGCCGATAAAGTGTTAACTTGACTGAAAGCATAAACCAGCTGGTTATAATCAGTGAGGAGTTCAAACATGCTTCCCCAGATGAATATTTAAAATGTTCGCACTGCCCACACAAATGCTAGTGCTTCAGGTTCAATTGTGTTATATTGGCACTGAACTGTTTTAAAGCTTTTGAAGCAAATGCCACAGTCTGTTCATGTCCATTCACCTTTGGCTAAGAACAGCAGCCAACCCATGGAATAAACCGTTTCGGTAGAGGTGCAACCTTACTGGAAGGCGTGTAATGCTGGAGCTGTAACAATTAGTTCTTTGACCTTGATGAAAGCTTTCTCCAAATCTTCCATCCATTTGACCCATCCTAAGTAAGGCTCGTAAAGGATCAACAGTTTGAGCATAACTTGCAACAAAACGAGTATAATACTCTGCGAACCCTAGAAATTATCAAAGGATATCTTTGTCTGTGGGTGCTTTAGCCTTAGTGATTGCTCTAACCACTGAAAACGTAGGTTTTATGCCTATTGACAACAACGTATGACTCAAATATTCCAACTCATTGGTTACAAATTTACACTTAGCTGTGATTGTCATACCCCTCTCATTCAGGATGGTCTCAAAATCAAAATATTTTCTGCCAAGGTCTCAACATAAATTAAGATGTCTTCTTGATATGCTTGTACCCCTTTGATGCCTAGAAACAACTTGTCCATCAGTTTCTGGAACACGCTGCCCTCTGAAGCCGGACCAAACGGTAGCCTCTGAAACTTGTAGGCACCAATGAAGGTTACAAATTTCGTAAATTCTTGAGACTCTTCAGGTAAAGGTACCTGGTGGTAAGTTGATTGTAAATCGTTCAAGGAAAACCATTTGATCCCACCAAGATTCGCTAACAACTCCTGAATTTTGGGCAGCGGGTGGCAGTCCACAATGATATTCTTATTCAGTGTGCGCAAGTTGGCACATAACCTAATCTCTCCAGATTTGTTTCATGCTACGACAATGGGTGCCACCGACTGTGACGAATCCATAGGCTGAATAATTCTTTGTGTGCTTAGATTGTGTAAGGTGTTTTTGAGCTCTTCCCTAACATTGATAGGTTCAGGTCTAGCTTTGTGTGCTATGGGTTATGCATTAGGTGTAAGTCTTATGTGATGAATAAGTCCCTTCACCAACCCCACTTGGTTGCTGAACACTGTATGCTTAGCCAGAATTTATTTGACTGAGACCTCCCCACAATCCACGGGGCACACCCGTAAATCACCTACCATCACTGGGTTCTCAGCACCAGGAACAAGATACAAGCCCATGCTTGCCAAATCTTGCTAGCCTATTATGTTCTTGCCCTTCACAACTGCATACACCTTTGTGTGTGTTTCCCTGTCTAAACACTGAATATTAGATGAAAAATAACCCACCATTTCAATGTCTTTCTCCCCAAACGCTTTGGGTTTACATCTGAATTACAAAGCAAAAAATATTTACCCCCAAAACTCATAAAAAGTGGTGTTTCAATATGGTTTTCGGTGAACCTGAATCCATCATGACCTGAAAAGGGATTCCATCAATCATAGCTGTAAATACTGGTAATTTAACCATTTTGTTCTTGCCACCACAATCAAGTGTTAAAATTACATTGTTAAGGGATTCAGAACACATATCCACCTCAGCATCAATACTACCAACCTTTACCATCTTTTTGTTGATCCTTGAAGCATTTTGAAAATGACCAGTTTTCTTGAAAACTATGCAAATTTTCCTAATGCTGGGCATCCAGCAAAATTACTTATGTGGCTTTTAGAACCATACCTGTAACAGTAAGTTGAAGACTTTTTGTTTACAAACGTGGATGTTTTCCCTTTGGTGTTGACCAAATATAATGAATCTTCCTGTTCGCTGTCCGTAGAAGATACTATGATGATCCCTGTAGTGGACTTTGTATACATGAGCTTGGTTGAGATTGCTGACCTTTTGATACTTAGGGCCAATTCAATAACATCTGCATAGTGAAGAGTTTCTGCAACTAAGCAATCTCTCTAGGAATTTTCTAGATGCATAGTTTAAACAAACTGATCTTGAATATTGTTATCTAAATTTGGACCAAATTCACATTTAGTTGCAGATACGCTGAGGGTTGAAATATACTCTTTCATCTTTTTATCTGAAAGTTGCTTGGGTTCCTAAAATTTGTGGCGCGCCAACATAATACTAGTTTCATCAGGAAACTGCTTTCTCAATCTGGCTATGGCCTCTAAGTACACATTCCATTGCCAATGACCAGGAGGGGGTGGTAGACTATCAAATATCTGCTGTGCTGCTTGCCCCAAACATCCAAACAATAATGCAAATTTGCATGCAGGACTGTATCTATTGGCATCAGTTGCTACTGAATGGTTCTCAAATAACCTAACCCACTGTGCCCATTTCATTGCTGGTTTGCCTTGAAATGGTGGTGGTTGAGTAATTTGATGAGTGGAAGAAGCCATGAAGAAATGAATAGTCAAATGAACAACAGCTCAATGAACAAATCTAGCCAAAGATTAAATATGGGCCTGGAACCTTGAAAACTCACCAAACCACAATAAGGGGAAAAAAATGAAACTTCAAAGAAAATGCTGATTGTAGTAAGCGCTGTTACCTTAGAAATAAGTTACTTTTGATTCTGTGTAAATTACTTGCCGATAGGTAAACTCCAGTAACTGTAGTTGAAGTATCAATGCTGAAGAAATGGCCACACTAAATATGGCTGCCATGTAATGACGAACGTCGTGCTGTAGTTACCGTAAATAGCCACACACAAAATGGCCACCATGCATTGTGACAACGTATTTCGGTCAGAGCTGATGGATGCGTGCCAACAACAAGAGTGCCCACGCGCAGTGATTCGCAAATGGATGCTCGTGCTGGCACCGAAATGCGCTGAATAAAGTTAATCCTCATTGCACAGGATTCATTGATGCGATGGCCTGGGAAAGTGCACTCATACGTAGTGCCCATCAAGAAGAGGGGACTCAGGAGTTGAACAGCTCCTTGACCTCCCAAAAACAGGAAACCTCACTGAAATACTGCTGCGTATTTATGCTGGTGGGTGAAATCCCCTCGTTGTCTAATGTAGCAGGTAAGCACACAATTATGGAATTGCCTTCAGAAGATTTATTGTATGGGAAAATTCACCTATTGCAAGCCACGTCCATCTGGCTTGGGGTCCAACCGTAACTGACTCCTACACTTCGAACTCCTCGCCCGTGTTTGCTCCATGCACATGTAGCATTACAAAACAAATCGGTGAACTTTACCATGAACCAATACTAAAATGCATGTTCGCACTCCTTAAAACATGGTAACATTGATGTATCCCTCAAATGCAATATTTCATTTACTTATATGTCCCTGGTAAAGTGGTACTACTTGTACCCGGGGCTTTTAAATTAAATGCTACTAGTGGGTCTGCAGCAGTTTTTGTGCCACCTACTTAAGTAGCCTTACAAACCTGTCTCAGGCCTACCATTGCAGCCTGTGTGTGCAGTTTTAAACTGCCATTTCGACCCGGCAAAATAAGCTTTTTGCCAGGCCTGAATCTTTTTTTATAATAATACACATGAGTCACCCCTAGTGTAGGCCCTAAACATCCAACAGGGCAGGGTCTTCTGTACTTTAAACTGTTAGACAAGTACTTTTAAGTTTTACATGTGTGATAGTAAAAAACTCTTTTTTTTCCACTATTGCAATGTCTACCTTGCCCATAGGATAACATTGGGGTTACCTTATTACATTTATTAAGGATAACTTCCACCTGGAATACAGTTCGTGTTTGGCATCTTTGGAATTGCAATGAAAAATCCTCTTTTATGGTAAACTTGGATTTTATTTTACAGTTTTGAAAATGCCACTTTAGGATTTTGGCCTTTTGCTGCTTTAGCCATTTAGTGCCTGCAGCCTGCCTCTGAGCCACATAACTAGGCATTGTTGGCAGTAGATCTTTGTGTATTCCTTCCAGCGAGTCACACACAATAGAGAGCTTAGGTGTGCGAAGATGTGGAGGCAGAGCCGGGGCACGGCGCCACTTACACCTCAATAAGCTGTGTCCTGCCTTCACCGAAAGGGTTGTATACCCCCTGTAGTTAGTCTAGAGCCAGGGCAGGGGAGGCTGGAAACATAAGCACTTCAAAGGGCATCCTTTAGAAGTTTCTGCTACTTCAAGAAGGCACCAAGTATAATATTGGACCTCAGACACCACCAGAGTGACTCCAAGGGCTAGTCTCTTGTAGCCGGCATTTGGACTCTGCAGCTGTGAGTCCAACCTTGCTAAGTGGTCCCACCCAAGTCCTGGACCCCTTGGAAGTGGGCCTGAAGCTGCTCTGCAAGCCCATCTGTGTACCCAGGAGAACTGATGCATCTCCTAGGTTGCACAGCACAACTCTGAGCGGAACCAAAGCATCGCCTCTGCTGTGCTGACTTTCTCATCGCAAGGACTTCGCATTGCTGTCTCAGCCCAGAGCCTCATTGGAGCTCCGTTAGCTGCACAACGCATTCCCGATGCAGATCCTCGCATTGCAATCCCCTCGTCAACGGTATCCTCAATGACGACGCAGGACTCCGCATCTCAAGCCCTGCAGCTTCTTCGGAACCAGCCAGCATGCGACGCATCCTCAACGAAGGACTTCACATTGCAAGCCCCCTCGTTTACGGCCTCATCAACAATGACGCACAACCTTACATCACAGCTCCCCGGGAACTGACAATGGGTGACGCATCGCCAACCCTGACCTCGCATCGCTTCTGCTGCGCTCCGCAACCAGGATTTAAGGTACTCTTTTCAGCAGACGTAACTGGGTCCTTTGTGCCAGCCCACACTCCTTCAAGGTCAGCCTGAACTTATGGCTTTGTCTCAGTCTGTCGCGACCAAATAACCACAGTTGGCGCTTTGTTCCTTTTGGCACTATAAACCCAAAATCTTTAAAATTCCATACCTCTAGTTGTGCTGATTGGATTTTTGTCATTTTTCTAACTTCCTTGTACTGTGTTTTCCCTGTATTTATTACTGTCTGGAGTGCTGCATAAATATTTTACACATTGCCTCTAAGTTAAGCCTGACTGCTCTGTGCCTAGGTACCAGAGAGTTGAGCACAGTTTAATTTGGGGTTTGCTTGTGACTTCACCCTGACAAGGGTTATGGTTGCTGCTCGAGTAGGGTTTCACCCCCTCAACCCATAACCCAACTTCTTACACTATTTGACCCTACTTATGCATATTTTTCACATTCCATAACTTGATCATGTGTAGAAATATAAAATGTAAAGAAAATACATGTATTTCTATTATTTTCGTTTAATCAACAAAATATATTTCCCACTTGTACTATACCGGAAATACTGATATGGTAATTTTTGCATTGATATGTGCACTTCTCCCCACATTTTCACCCAACATACGCAAGGTTAGTTAAGGTGTTCTTAAAAGTGCAACAAGGGCATTGCAACAGTTTTGTAAAATCTACTTAAACCTATTTCTTCGTATCAGTGCACAAAATGTACTTTAAATGTCCCAACTATTCACACTTTCTCAATCCTAACAATGTATAATTTACACAGTGCTGTCTCAAAATGTGCATCACACATGTATAAGTTTCCCTACGACATAAACTACAGACCTTAAGATCTGAATCTAATTTAAGCATGACTAAAATAGACTAATGTCATGCATCAGACTTAGAATTTTCCGAATGGAAAGTCCATGCATCCTTCCTGACCAGTGGCATTCACTGAGTGGGGGTTTCAATAGGCTGTTGGCACAGATTTTAAAGGTACAAAGGTAGTGTCATGGCATCTCCATCTGGCGGGATGGTGTCTCCAAGAATGACAACTGCATGAGAGTGTGTAAAAGGCTGCTTTAATGAAACAGGTGCACAGAATGGCAATACCCAAAACCTGGCTCTATGCCATACATACTAATCATGAGCAGGGGCCTCTCTAATACATAAACCTAACTATCCAAAAACCCCTCCTTCCTCCCCAAGCAATCCTTCCACACGAAACCAACTAAAATCCAATCACACCCTCATCACTCAAAACCCTGCATCTATCCGTCGTGCATACCGCTGTTGTCCTCTCATTCCATTCAGAAACTCCGCTCCCATCCTCCCAAAAGTTCAACTGGGTCTCAACATGACCAATATTTTCTTAAATAAACCTTTAAACTTGTGTAGGAACCGCCACACACCTATTCATAGCAGCGTTGAAACAAATGTACCTCCCACTGCCTGTGCACCAACCTCATCAAAGCAACATTTTAGGAAGAGTGGGTGTAGAAACGCTTTCCTGAACCTTGCCAACCAGGGTGTACCCACTAAAAATGGCCCCCTTTACTGGCATCCTTCCCTAAAAACCTATGTAAGTCCCACCCCCACATCTCCTGGGTAAATCATTGCGCCCTTCTCTCTCTGGCCCTACCAGCCTCCTGAAATTTCGGGAGGGTATGGCCTTCTGCCCACCCACCCGAAGCCATCATCAGGCAGGATGATGTCTCCAAAAACAACTGACTACATGATAGTGTGTAAAAGGCTGCTTTAATGAAACAGGAGCTCAGAAAGGCAATACCCAAATCCTGGCTCTACACCATACATACTAATCATGAACATGGGCCTCACTAATACATATAATTAACTATTCAAAAACCCATCCCCCACATAGGCAACCATTCCAAATCAAACCAACAAAATCCAATCACACCCTCATCACTCATAAACCCTGCATCCATCAATCGTGCATTCCACTATTGTCCTCTCATTCCCTTCATAAACTCCCCTTCCCCCCAAACTTCAACTGGGTCCCAAAAATACCAATGCTTTCTTTAATAAACCTTTAAACTTGTGTACGAACCGCCACCAGAGAAACACCAGAGATTTTCTATCTCCCCAAACCTAGGAACCTACTCCATTAACACTGGCAAATCCAGCAACTCAGCTAATGCATTCCTTACCGTCATCAAACACAATTCCACCCCATAAATTGATAAATGAATCCCGTAATCTCTCCAATCTGCAAAAATTGCTACTTTCTATGTTTCCTTTGCGCTGTGCCTTATTGATGGCCCCTGGTTTTCTTACCCCCCTCCATACTCTCCTTGGCATGAACTCGGTAAATACCACTGTTGTGGCGGTAAACATCGTTTACCACGAAGTTTTTACAACGTGGTACCTTTAGCACGCATCCCTTACAACGCAAGTCATTACCACGACTTGCGCTGGAGGGCGCTAAAGGATTAAAAATAGTAAATTTACTATCCCAACACCTTCCCTAGGGTCCACGGGGACTGGTGTTAGAATAGTAAATTATACTATTCGAAATCCGCGCCCCCAACGCAAGTCGTGGTAACGACTTGCGTTGTAAGGGATGCGTGGTAAAGGGATGCGTTGTGACGGTAGGCGTTGTACCGTCATACATCCCATGTTGCCTTAATCTCCAACAAGTCTTGTTTGACAGCCTTTACTAGTGCTAGTCCCTTTAACTGATCTAAATCAATTTCTCCTAGGTGCACCAGTAATACATTAGGGCAAGGAGAGCCCTTTATCAATGCATTCACTTTTGACAACAGGTCATGCCATTGCATGACTCCTTTGCCAAACCATCTTAACTGCACTACCGTATCATGCAGTCCCACCTGTATTCCTCCACGCCTGGATTCGGCATGCCCCGCTGCCCACACTTCATAAAAAAGTGGCCAGAGATCCAAACCTCAATATGGCCTCTTTGTGGCCCTGAAATGCAACCTAGTAGAAAACAGACTCATGTTATTAGTAATCTTGCAATACCTATCCCAGGCACAAATAGCGCTGATAACAATCTGAACGCCAACATCCCATATGCCTTTTCTCTGCTGCTGTCCAAACCCTGCCCTCAGCCTCCATCGCCATCCCAGTTCGAAATTAATGCATCCAAGAATCCTGCAACTCATAGCCCAACAATATCACTGCCTTTTTCAAAAACCCCAATACCTGTGGGACTGAAAAGTGTGCCCCATTCTCACGCTAAAACACCTCTTCACTTTATCTGCCTTGCATGCTCAAAGCCACCCACCAAGCACAGGGGAAACCGTCACATCCATGTACGCTGGTAAGGACATGCATACATCCCTCCCCTTCTGATTTTTCTTAGACTTTGGAATCCACACCCAAACAGCCCTTTCAAGCATCCTGACTTCTCACTAGCAGATCCCCTCACGTGATGACGACCCAACGACATCTGTAACCCAAAAAGCTCCAAAGAACAACCTCACAATAATGACTGAAATAGGGAGCATCTCCCATTCATCTCGTCACACCCTCGGGAGAGGGGCAACCACTTGTTTCAGAATACATAGGGGTATATTTACAAGAAAAGTGACGGAGCCTGGCGTTAGCCTTCTTGGCTTAATGCGGCTCTCCGCCACTTTTGAAACGCAGAGCTGAACCATATTTACAGCAATACCGTACAGCCCTGCATTTTCCCCTGGACTGGCGCTGATTACAGCTGTTTAGTGCCACTCGTAGCCCCACCTCAACATCCAGAAAAAGGCCACATCTGCCAACTTACCTGCTGTCATAACAGCTGACAGACCCTTCTCAATCAAGGACATGATAAAATGTACAACATCACCTCGACAAGCTTCTGTGTCACACTACCCCTGACTGCAGAAACTCATCCACGCCAGCCCATATGCCTTACGTGTCGATCCCGATAATGAGGCAAGGATAAGCTGTATCGCACGCTCTTGCCTTTCACCCACAAGTGAGCTGGCATTGCAGTCTTCATCTTGTCTGCCCCTCGACCCAACCCACGGGACTTCATCCACTGAAAGCGAGAAAGAGCATCAGCAATTTAGTTATGTACTCCTTGAATGTGGCGTGCCCTGTAAGTAACATTCGCACACAAACACCCTAATTTTTCAACACAAAAACTCTCAGCAACTGTCACACCTTGGGTTCTCTTGCTAACAGGAGATTGAGTATGTTCACCACTGACATGTTATCAAACATTAAACAGAACTGTTTTGTTCACAAAGTGTCACCCCCACAAACATGCAGCCACCACCAAAGGAAAAAGTTCAAGGAAGGCAATGCTGCTCTCTCCCCACTTCCAGGCCTCTGGTCAAGACTCTGGAAACCACTGCCCCTGCCAGAAAATACCAAACCCATGACTGTCCATAGCATCAGAAAATATCTTGTTTGACCACTTCATCAGCTCCCTTACTCTTGCCATCTCACCTCAACCTTAAGGTGCACCCTTTGGCCTGGTAGTGATGTCCCTGTCACTGCCCAACCCAACCGCCAAAAAACCTCCTCCCAGCCCTGACTGCCAACATGAAAAGTTCAGGTGACCTAACAAAATCTATATGTTCTTCACCAGCACCTTGGCTCTGACCAAAATTGCATCCAAAAGCACCAAACAGTGCCTCCTCTTCTCCTCAGGCAATCGAATGTCCATCCTATGTGAATCTAACTCTATGTTCAAAAATGTAAGAATCTGGACTGGACCCACTGTCTTCTCTGGTGCCAATGGGGCGCCCAAATCATGCATCAAACCCTGGAACAACGTCAAACTCTCCTGAGGCTCTCCTGAACGTGGAGCACCCACAATGAAAAAGTCATCCAAGTAATGAGTCATAACTTCTTTCCCTACCACATGTGTGAATATCTTTTGCAAAAGGGAACTGAAAGCTTCAAACAAGGAACAAGAAACTGAACAACATATTGGCAATGCCTTGTCCACACAATCTGCCCCCCAAACTGGATGCCCAGCAACTCATGATCCACTGAGTGAACAGGCAGCAAATGAAAAGACAATTTGACATCACATTTGGCTATTGTGGAGCACTTACTGACCTTATTGACCAGCTGCACCGTTTTATCAACAGATGCATAATGCACCTTGCTGCACACCTTAGGAAATGTAATTGACGGACACCCCTTCCGGCCGTGATAGGTGGTGAATGAGACAATATTCACCCAGCTCGTTTTTCAGTACCACCCCAATTGGTGAAATCCGCAGATTCTCTAGCAACCATTCCTGAAACTGCCCTTTCATCCTTCCTTCCTTCACCTCCTTCAACAACTTCTTCCAAATTAACTCTTCCTGCACCCTCACAGACCTTGAATTCTCTGCCCACTGCCTCACCCTAGGGCCCTCGTAATAAAACCCAAAACCAAACTGGAAACCTGATGACAACAAATCTTTCTCTCCTTCTGACCCTACTATAGCAATCCAGTGTTACAAATGGTCCACCTTAACTGGCATACTTGCCTTTCCTCATGGGATTCTGACCTCCTCTCTCCTCCCCCAGTCACTGTCCCCAGTCAATTGTCTCTTGTTGCCTCCTTGTTGCCCAGAAACCCCCTGAGTACCACAGTGGGTAAGCATGTGCTCTCTGCCACATTTGGAGCACTCATGACGGTACTTGCAGTACTCCAGCAAACATTGACCCCTGTTAAAGAACCAACATGCACCTGCGGTCCCCGTTTGTCCTCGTCCTGCCTGACTCACCCTTGTCTTGGTAGGATGCCTTCGAAAGGACTTGTAAATGACCGGCCAGCCACTTGCTGTATGAGTCGATGGAGCTGGCTGCTCCAGCATCATAGTTTGCAGAAATAACCCGGAATCCAGCTGTCCTCAAACCCTCTTTTTCCAGGCTCTTGGCTGATATTAATTTAACCCTGACATGCTTGCCCAGGAAACCCAGGGGCGCTCATGTGACACCATACCCACATGCCTGCACCCCCATCCTGAAAGAGTCTGGCAGGGGGGCAGGAGCCAAAAAACTGTCACTAGCACTCACAGAATGCCTCTGCCCCTCAGGCACTAAGGGTCATATTATCAACAACTAGCGATATTTATCGCTAAAGAAGCTTAGCGACATTTTTTTCATCGCCAAGCATCACCGGATTTTACCGCAGAGCTATTAGCAACGTTTATCTCCAATGCGATAAAATAACCGGCAATAGCGGCGAAATGCGTGAATATCGCTGGAAAACCAGCGATATTCACGCATCATCGCCAATAGGGTCTTAGCCAGAATATCCACCTCCCATTGGAAATAATGGCTAAGAACTGGTCTGAGCAGGCGTTAGTTTTTAGCAATATTCGCGCTTAGCGCACATTTTTTTATCACTACGCCTGCCTTTCTAATAGGCGATAGCGACGTTAGCGACTGCTTTCAGTCGCTAACTGGTTGGGTACGCCCACTCTACATGTCATTAGCGATAAATATCGCTGACATGCAAAGCGGGCACAAAACCGCTCGCTATCATCTAAAAGCTAGGGACAGCTTGCTAATAGGGTAATGAAATTATCGCTGCTTTGCGGCCGAAAACGGACGCAAAAGCGGTGATAATTTCATTTCACCTGCCTTGATAATATGCCCCTAAATTCCCTTGGCCCCCTCGTAGTTGATCCTCCCAGCATGGGCTGTATCTCCAGCCCTTATAAAAAACGCATGGGAATCATTGGAAACACTAGTGGGGGCAGGCACTGGCCCAGATTACTGCCTCACTCCACCGCCTGCCCTGACTTCCATTGCCTGCTGGTTCTGCAGGGCCTGGTTGTGCAAACTCGACAGGTTCCACGGCAGGTCCTGAGGCGTTATGGCCCGCCCCTCACCAAGTCACTGGCAACAGCTCCTGTGTGGCCCAGAGGGATCACCACACCCTCTGGCCGCACGCAAACCGGCAGGCCCGGACCAAATGAGCCTCAGCACCAAGACGTGGGCCCACCACCTCCTTTAAGAAAGGCTACCTTGCAGGCCCCCCGACAAAAGATAATGCCCAGAATCTGGGAGGCGTGCTGCCTCGCGACGTGCGTCCTTTGCTGTCCCTGCCAACAGCCGGCTTGGTTGCGTACCAGATCCTGCGACCCTTCCCCCTCCCAGCTACCACCTCTGTCAATGCAGCCTCCACAGCACGCAATGTGGGGGCTCGGTCCTGACCGTTTTCCTTGCTGTTCCTCTCCCCATAGCCCACGAAGGCCAGCCGGACCCTCTGTCCTTGGCCACACTGACCCACCCTTTGCATCTTGCGGGAGGGTAATGCGCAGGCCATAACAGCCACCACCACACCTCCACCGACCACTGCTTTGGGTGCTCTTGACCAGCTAAGCCCACCTGCACCAATGTGCCCTCTGATAGCAGGTCGACCATGCCTGCTGAAGCATGAGCAGGGCCAGCTTCACACTGTCTGGGATATCCAACGTATGAGAAAGTACTGCTGGAACGCACTAAAGGGAAACGTTTTCCTGACCCTTGCCAACTGGGGTGTACCCACAAAAAATGGCTCTAATACTGGTATCCGTCCCTCAAAACCTATGAAAACCCTGCCACTGCGACCCCTTGGCCAATCATTGCACCCTTTTCCCTCGGACCCTACCACCCGCCAGAAAATTCCAGGAGGGTAGGGCCCTCTGCCCACACTCCCAAAACCATCATTGCTGAAAGCTGCTTCAAGAGTCACAAACCACCCTATCAATATATTTTTCTTGGAATCCGATCATCATAAAGTCTCGTGCTGCACTGCCTTTTCTTTGTAAATGTAATATGTTCTACTCTTCAATTCATGGTTTTGTTTTGTTTTTTAAACTAATTTCCAGGGCCATCTGTGGGTCTGTGTGATTTGTGCATCAGGACATCCTTTATTGTATAATTAGGAGTTTTTTACTGAATAATAATTTGGTTAAATCTTTAACTGGCATGCAGTTTCACAACTGTTTTATCACTGAGATAATAAACATCTGGCTAAACAAGGAGCCTGACTTCCACTCTGGCTGAGTTGAATTCTCTTGTGGAATCCTTCTACATTCCATCACCTGGATTAATGAGGGTGGAAACACCAGGTCTGAATTCACAACTAGGAAATTCTGGTCAGTAAAATTGATGAGCGAAAATGGCTGCATTACTGCTCAACCTGTTTTTCACCTTCATTTGATCACAGCAATGGCATATGTTATGCTCCCCTCACCGTCGACATCAGCTCTTCCCTCCCCAGCCCTTGCCACCCCCATCTTCTCATCCCCTCTACAAGCTTCCAAGCAGGTAGTAAATATGAGTAAAGACTGTAATTCAAGAATGTTTGTATTGAAGTAAAGACTTCAATATGACGTTTCTGAGCCACAGAGTGTCTGATAGCTGTACAAAAGCTGAAAACATAAATATATTCCTGACGTCCACCTGTTAGCAAGGTGTAAAATATGAGATGTGTTTAGGCACACTGGGGTTGATGATGTTGAATGGTTCCTTTAAGGATGACCAGACTGCTTGCAAAACATAAAGGAGAATCTGGTTTCTTTGTCCAATGCCTGCTCCATCGCGAGCAGCCTTAAACCACGCCAAGGTCCTGGTCAAGTGCAACCAGAGGACCGTGTGGTTGGCACGTAACACTGTTTGGTGCTATTTTGAATTTTAAACTTTGAAAATGTATATCTCCTATTCCCCTGATTGTCTTTTTGTCATTTTGGAGTACTTTTGTTCAGTTATTCTCTATCGTTATAATATTGGAATAGGATTTTTATATTGTGTTATGGTTTTGACATTTGTAACTGTTCAGAGGGTGCTGCAGTCCATTAGAGACATTTAACTTACAGACTTTGGTTAGACTTTGTACCATATAATAGGGACTTTTAGGTAACTTAAATATGACAGTATATATTCATTTTCAACATATTTTAGGGGTCAGGAAACATGCACTCGGGCCTGGTTAGCAGACTCTCATGGCACAGTGCCAACCTAGCAGCATCAGCTCAAGAAATCAGGGTGATCATGCAAAAAGAGGCATTTTCCCACAGTTTGTATTAGCATGTCCCTCCCTAAACCCTGCATTACATTCTCCTAAACCCCTCCCATTTAGGAGTAGTTATTTCCCATTTACCTACTACTCTCTCATGTCCTGCCCACATTTACAACTAAATCATATTCTTATGTGTACTGAGATCTCATTGGCAGAGATCTCTGCACAGAAAAATGATGCCCTTAAATGAATGAATAGCATTTTTAGTACATGAGTAGTACTACATCAGTACTACCTCACTCACATACTACAAAATGCAATATGGAAATAGTACCCAATGCTCTCATTTGAAGCTTTTGGAAGCTTTAATACATGTTAATTTTAGAACTCTATCATTGCAGAAACCAAAGCAAGAGCAAGATCATTCTGTGGGAAACGTTTTACCTTGTAACTGCACCTGCCTATAACGTAGAACATTGAAGAAACAAAAAATCTCCTTCAATCTAAGAAGCCTAGGAAATTTGTGTGACAATTTCCACAAACAAAAATCTAAAACATTATTCTGCTTGCTTTGCACAAACGTAGAAAGAAACCCACTTTCATTTTAAGATATCATCCCAAAGCCTAGTGATAAGTGAATATACTCAATGCATTAACACAAACCCTGTCAAAACACATTAGGGCCTGTAATATACACTAAAAACAGCAGACTTCTACATGTCACAGATTCCTTAGCAAGTGTACGTGTTACATTTATGATTTGTAACAATAAATGAAAAGTGTAGGAAATCTGCCTTTTCTGGCCTTTTCAACCCCGTATTTCGCATTTTCCTAGACCCTATTTTTGTTGGCCTTAAACTCTGCACTTTACCCCTGCTAAACAGGAGTAAAGTGTTAGTGTTTCCCCTTTAAACATGATTAAATTTGCTTAAGAATTTCTGCCGTAATTAACTCTCCTATAAGGCCATAGTATCCGGTGCAAACATACACCCTATGCATGGAAAGTCAAATGTCACTTTTAGCCCTGGCCCCTTGATATACCTCTGTAAAAAAATTGTTATCCATAGATTTTCATTTTTATTTTAGATTTGTGTTTTTGTATCAATAGATAAGTAATTTAGCTTGGGTAGACATTGCTAAACTGGGCCGAATTTTTCTTGACAACAATTTTAAAAATGTAGAATGTTTTGCAGTGATGATGCACTATTTTATGGAACCATGAGACCTATATACTTCACGTTGGTGTCAAAACATAGGTTTTGGGGGTTAAGTAAATGAAAATCTCTGGACAGCAATTTTTTTGCGGAGGTATATAAGGGGACTGGGATTATGTGTACTACAGTACCTATTGTGCCATCCCTTACAGAGCAGTGAAAATATGGCTTAGGGCATACCTGGTGTAGCCTGGAAACATCAGCTTGAATCCTGCTGCTCAGACCAGCCAAAATTACCCTCCTGACAGTAATGCTTCCATGAGGAGGAGAATTAAAAATGAAGCAATGTCCCAACAGAAGAAGTCACAGAAATTGAAGAGGATTTCAAGTACCTACGCCTATCTCAAACACATTTCCTAGCCACTAGAAAATACTCTGCAAGAAGCCTAGCTGCCAGTAAGGTCACACGAAAGAGCCTCGTTCTGTAGGAAAAGAGAAATGAAAGTGACTTTTCTAAAAAACCAAATCTGCGTACAGCAAACAATGCAGGTGAAAAAAAACCATTCTGAACAAAACGTTTTGACTCGGCACTGAAAAACAGTTCCTAAAGTGTCACCAGATCTAAAAGAAGTGCTTGCCATTGCATTACTGTCTATGTAAATCACAGGCAGCAATGATGAGACTTATAAAAGTTTGACAACTTTTTTGCAGAAGACCGTATCTATAGCCATTTAAATGGGGACCTGCCCCAGTATTAATACCAAGCTATTTTGCTCAAATGGAGCTTGCAGAGTTTATTGACTAGTTATTCATCAACAGAATTCCTTAGAAGGCCCACATGGGTAGCCATAAAAATGGATTTGGCCTCGATTATATAGGCCCGTGGTGGGAATGAAAATAAACCAAGAAAAACCATGAAAACCCTGGAAAGGGTCCCAAGATGAAAGTGAACATCCAGCTTCCATGCCTGCTTGTTTTCTACAAAGATGTGCCATAGAAGGAAGTAGGCTACAGTCATTCTGAATTTTTGTTTTAACTCTCTGTTGGAGATTGATTGAGTCTTGTGAGAGAGAATGGCATGGTAACAAATCCATGTAGGCCAAATATGACGTTGTTGATCAGTTTCTTGGTCTCAGGCTAAAAATAGCCAGTAAATGAAATTGGCTGAAAAGAAAGAACCTAAGGACCAGTCAGTAAATCTAACAGTGTTGTGATCAACAAACAACTCCAGCTGAGTACTACCCTAAAGTAAAGGTATGTGTAGTGGCTGCTGTGAAATTTAGAGCTTTATTTTTTTTTAACATTTTTTATTCTACAGAGTTTTATATACCGCGAACTTGACCTGAATTGGGTATCAGAGCGCTTTACATAGCACCAGTTGCATTACATGAGGACACAAATGAACTGCAGATGAACTGCTCCCTTCGTAATACTGGGCAAGGTTGATGTGTTGGACTACCTTATTGCTCTTGTGAAGGGGCTTACATGTTGATGGTGCTTATAGTGTATGAAGGAGATTAAAGAAGAATGAGGATAACTTCCACATGATGTACTGCACAGCAAGTAGATGATAGATCACTAAAGGAAATTTACCTATTTTCTAATCTGACAGAGCAATGTCAGGACAATATGCAGGTTATGTAACAGTGCAGCCATTTAATTTGTTTTCCTTATCGGCTGCTGTTGACCTTTTACCTGTGGTGCTCAGTTTTGTCATCTTATTCTTTACCAACTTGGTTTCCTGTGGCCAAACTATTGTAGTGTGTCCCCCTGATCCTCCTAAATCACCTGGTCTTTTTAGCGCTACACATAAATGCACTAGCCTTTTCAGATGCGATTGCTTTTGCCATTACCTTAATTTTGTCTTATAATTCCATCCCCCAATCCCCCAGTTTAAAGGTTTTGATCTCTCCTCTGTCTTTGTCCATAGATGGTGCATTGAGAATGTGATAGACATTCCCCCTTTTGACACCTTCCTTATCTCTATTTATTTACCTGAGTTTTATATAGCGATAGCTAGACCCAAAGGTATCAGAGCTCTTTACATGTTATGTGCATAATTTGATTTTTACTCACGTTGCATGCGAGGATTTAAGTGAGTCATAAACAATCAACAAAAGAATATAGCCCAATAGAGCAATTAAGGTAGTAAAAGTACGTAATAATACAGCTTTAAGTTAAAAAGCATTGGTGCCAAGTTAGATACTGAGATAGTCAGGAGATCACGGAGAAGGATCTTGTCGCTGGGGGATGGATCTTTTGGAAACATAGGTCAGTTTGAGAGCTTGTTGAAGGAGTTGTCAAGCAGTAGAGATTTAATGTCAATCCCCTGCTTTCTTGTAGCAGGGTTATCGTTATAAGCCTACTCCTTGCCATCATAGTGGTAAGTAGGTCTGGAATCATTTGCTTTTCATCCACTTTACATTTGCTCTCTTACACCCTGCCCTGGCAAGTGTCAATCAACATCCTAAATCTCAGTTGGGGTTTTGGTTAATGTACTTGGAGTGGTTGATGCTATTTTAAAAGGTAACAGTTCTCTTATCTCCTTTTGAGAACAAGTCTTTGCTGATGTAGGCTTGGGGTTTGAGAATGTCAACTAGCTTTCTGTCAGCACTGCCTAATTCCTTGGCTGTGTCAGTACTCTGCCTTAAGACTGAGTCTACAAACTGTATTTATTGAAAATCTGTGATCACAAAAATGTTCAGCAGTTCCCCCAGCGGTGACCAAGGCAAAGAGCTCCACGAGATGAGGTAAAACATACATTTACGGGCAATATTGGAAGCTTTCACAATCTGTTTGCAAAGTCAATGTTTCACTGCTGTAAGTGAGGCATGAGATACATAAAAATAAAAAAATATGTAAATCTGTATTTGTAAAGCACAAACTACTCACCCGTATGGGTCTCAAGGAGCTGGGGGCCGTCGTGGAAATTAGGTGAGCTATTGCCCAGAGTCACATGGTGCTGAGCTGAGCTGCTGCCGAGGATCGAACCGTGAACCCTGTGCTCCAAAGGAAGCTGCCCTGACCGCTGCACCACACCTCTCCACCCACTGAGATCATGGACTTGAGTCCTTGGGTAGTAGTGAAACTGGAGTACATGACTTCTGTCGTATCTAAACATGCCTCTCAATGGTCTTCTTTTAGCTACACAGAGGAGTTGCAAGGCGGGTCAGGGGTACAGTCTGCACCGGGCGTTACAAGGTTTGGGGTCGGGGGGCCTAAACCACCCCCGCCCCCTGCTCTTCCATACAGCCGCCAATGCAAAAACGGCCAGCAGCACCCCTCAACCCCACCGACCGCTCTTTCACGCGGCAGCCGCAGGCAACAAAAGCAGTGACCGCCACAGGCAGCACAAGGGCTAGCTACGCCACTGTAGCTACACAGCAATTTTGAAAATCAAACTTCTGGTGCCATGCACAGAAAGCCATGTCACTATGAGGTGAGGGTTTCTAGTTAGAGTGTCAGTTGGTATAATAAAAGATTGGTATTGCAGGATAGACTTAATACAACTATATTAGGACGAGGCATCATCTCTGTCTATTTTGGCTGGACCAGTGGTACTAGTGCAAAAGCCCTTCCGATGAATATGGGGGGATGGTAATACACCCAGGATCCACGTTTAAAAAAAATCAATACACAAACCGGTTGGTGTAAGATGTAGCCTCATTTAATGATTTCTGGATTTGAGAGGATTGAGATAAATGCGGTATACCACCCTGGGACAGCTTCTCTTATGGTATCCAATATTAATCCACTTGTGACTTCTGTAATACTGCAAACAGAATGGGCCACACGGGGAGGTAGAAGAATTAACAGCTTGCTTCCATGTTCTTTGCAGCAGGAAAGTGCACCCAAGGGAAACTGAACTCTGTGCGCTTACAATCAGAAAATGGAATAATAATTGGTGGAGTCAAGTAGCTGATGGAGTACAATTGATGCAATTCACCTAGAGTGAGACAGTATTGTACTCTGCAATGAAAGCTAAGTAAAGCCCTATGCTGCAGTTAGACACCCCCTACACATGGTATGGTGAGACTGCCCTTTGGCAGGACACTGTATTGGAAAACAATATATTGTTTGCATATATTCGTACTTACACAAAACATCTCACTGTTGCACTTGACTTAATGCTTAAAAAACAAGTCGATAATGTGTAAAGAGACACAATGTGGTATTTGATAATACAATGCATTTATTTCAGGAAACCTTGGAGGCAACAGAAAGAAAATGAGAGGCAAAAGATTTAGACCACGCTCCAATTCCACTGAGTAAGTAAAGATTTATGACTAAATACAAGATACACATCCTTTTATGAGTGATTGCTGCTTTTACTTGTGATGAACTAAAAGAAGCATTCTGTAGATACCCTTTGTAGTCTACTTCAAAGTAATTGCGTTGTAATGACTGCATCACATTTTGGTAGTCGGTGTAAGAACTGCAGTATAGTCAGAAAGAATCTTTAGTGTTGTTGCGTTTATAGTCGCAATCTTTACATGTTTCAGCAATAATAGCCAGGTTCGGTGAAAGCAACCATCTAGATGGTTCAGTTGCGTTTGCGTCTTACAGGTAGCCACTTGAAGTCATGAAAGCCTTTATGTGATTGTTATTGAAGCTATTTATTTCTTCACTGTGTGTAAGTGCTCATACACGGCTACGCTGCTTTCAGAGACTATAAAATCACACTTCAAAGCATACAGGCTCTCCTGTATGTCAGAGTTAAGAGTGCAGACCACTACAAATTGTCCCAATAAGTAGAAGGGTAGTCATTTAAACTTGGCTGGATTAGGCTATGCCTTGGATTCATCCTAATTATGCTGGCACAATATTTCCTTCATATCTTAGTAGGCCACCAACCCTCTCAACGACTGCCAAGCCATCCTTGTGGGTTCTGGGAAGACAATTTCATCCTTTCCAGGATTTGACCTTGTTCTTGCAGTGTTCAAATGCTGTGCTACAAGAGACCTGCATGCAGAAATTCTCTGGCCTTTGGATCTAAACATAGTGGGGAACATATATCGAACTTTCGTGCAATGCAGCAAGCCACCTTGAAAAGTCAGGAATGCACTGTATTTACAGAGCAATATACGTAAATGTGCTGCCTGAATAAAGCTATCTCCTTGTTACACCTTACCTGGGCAGGTGTAGCATGTTGATGCATTCCCCGGTTTACAAGTAATGATAAATCAAGAAATGTGCCAAAATCCATTGGTGAATGTGTGGGAACACCCACGCTGCACCCATGGAAAGCTTCCCTGGTCCAGAGTACTGCAAGGCAGCAATTTGCACTGCCATGTGTTACTCCAGATTGTTCAAGCCATGCAAGATGGCCTTGTGTGGCTTGATAAATCTAACTTTGTTGTTGTGTTGCCCTTGCACCCCCCTCTGCGTGGGGCAAGGGTGATGCAACACAATGATAAATATTCCCCCATGTTCGGTGGAGCAGGAGTTCATCTACAGTCCTTTCCAGTCAGAATCCATAATGATTATCACATAGTTTTGTTCTTGAGCTGTTTGTATGCTGCACAACACCCAAAATGGCAGTTGCAGTAATCTTGCAAGATTTATAGTTCTTGCATGCGAGAAGGCTGCTTTGAAGGCACTGCATCCCCAACATCTGGATACCTACTCCCAAGCATAGAAACACCCAATGATATCTGTTGTCAACATGCATGTCCTTGGTTTTCTTTTGTTTTATCCTGTGTGCCCTTGTCTTCACTTTTTGAGCATTGTGTGCCTCAGTACTGCACCAAGGAAGAATGTGGTCTTGAAAATTAGTAGCAGCATCCCAAAATATGGTTATGGTCACTAACGTTACAAATGTAGTGGGAGGAAAATCATTGACTGGTAACCCAGGAATTATGTAGGTGTTGCCACTGCAATCCAGTGCTGATTGATTGCTTGTTAGAGTAGCAGAGACCATGTGTACACACAGCAACCAATCACCAACTACTACTACAAACCTAAAATAGCCCTCTTCAAACATGATATCCTTTCACAAACTTCAATTTGGATCTTGTGTTTGCCATGAAGGCGCAGTTCACTCCTACTTTCATAACCCAAAGTAACATCCTACTAACAATATGTCACTTCATCCTCCACAAATGCATTAGCATCCCGAAACATAGAGTCTCTAAATCTACAATTGCAGTGAGTTACAATACCTCAATAGGCAACCTAGGAGTGAAGAAGATCTTGTCTTGGCCACTTAGTTCAGAGTGATCTCCTATTAACCTGTGTACACACAGAAAAGCCAATTAAAACCAAAACCAACCACTGCAGCAACCAATCAACCACTACTGCAACAAAGCTAAAATATCCCTTCATCAATGCAAGAATTGCAAAAGTGGAGGCTTGTGAAATATCATATCTCCACACATCCTTCAACTTGAACCTTCTTTTCATACCCAGGACCAGGGTTCATTCATACTTAAATAATATTTTTTGACATCCTACTTCTAAATGTGACCCACTCCTCAACAAAGGCAGATAAAACAAAAAGATGTATTCACAGAAACTGTTGGAAATACTTCATTGAAGAATACACCACATTCTAACACCAAAATCTGAATGTATCCAATAAAAATCCATTGAATCTGCTACTCTCCAATTGAAATGTGGTGCACCACAGGGCTCAATTCTTTCACCTCATCTTTTCATTTATATATGAAAACTCCAGCCACAATACTACAAGAAAATCTATTCAAATATATTAATTTCCTTACAATGCTCCGCTACAGTGAAGAGTCTCTGACCCATCCAAAATTAAAAGATTAAAATCCTTCCTTGAAAAAGACAACCAAATAAATGATCACACCAAAGCACAATTCCTACTTCCCTTCCTCTTTGACTTCCCACCTAATCTAAAAATGGCTTCATTCTCTCCATCCCATTGGTATTTTCCCATTTTTGGTCCCTCATCCAAAACGTATCGTCTTTATCATCCGCCAAAATTGCATTCTAAATTAACATATCACAGAACTGACTAAATCAGCATTCTGCCAACTTCAGCTAGTCAGGAAGCTCAAACACTCTGCCCCTCACTCCACTCACAATCTTGGAGCTATTGCAGTTCTGGCAGTTCTCCCCAAATCTTTGACTGTACCTATTAGTGTTCTGCCATGGTGCCACCCAATTTGTTGGTGGATCAAAATGATCAGATCACATCGCTACCATTTTTGAACATCTCCACTTATTCCTTTTGAAGCTAGACTTACATTTGATATCTTGAATAACACACTATGCAATGCACCTCTATGATTAACTCATATTGCTACATCTTTCCTGATACAACTATCTATTCTGTTATTACGCTATTTGTGGCAATGACGATGTTCTCATTTTACCAGTAAAGTTATCTCTAAACTGCTCATCTGGCTTTATGGCTTGACCCAGTCTACAGAAATATTTAAAATAATTATAATAATCTTTAGAATTATGTAGGGGTAACAGTAAATAAAGGGGATGCATTTCAGCTAGGGGCTTGGAGGGTCAATAAATAGAAAATAAGAGTGAAACTCTATAATGGCTCTCAGAACCATATGGTAAAAAACACCTCAGTTATTTACTTTTTACCCACCTACAGTTCTATGAAATGCACGGCTACTCCAAATCATAATTAATGGTAGAGGCATACAAAACATGACTTCCACAACCCCTTCCAAAGATTAATAACAATCTGTGCTCCTTCCAGCCACCCCACCACCTTCTACATTTACCCCCCACCAAAACTGAAAAACAGGCCCCTGCCACCTAGCTCCACTGATCTCTCTACATTTACACTCCCTTCTTATCCAAATTGAGAAAAACTGCCCCTTCCCCCTCTACAATTTCTCTTCTTCTCCACTCACTAATCAAATATAAAAAAGTGGCCTCCTGCCCCCAATTCTATCCATCTGTGCCTCACTTTCCTTTTCAGAGTTGCACTCTGTGCAGAGAGCCATTGCTGTGCTGACCACTAGCTTATTTTCCCCTGTCATCATGAGTCTGCAGAGTACTATGATGATATGCTGATAGGGGAATGTGGGGGTGGGCAGAGACACACAACTACCCACAGTCCCCAGCGTTCTTTGAGTCTGTGGAGACCCAGAAAAGACATTAGAAGGAGGTTACGACCACTAACTGCCATTTCCCTGTCTCTGTCGTGTCTCCCCAGACCCGAGTAAGGCAGTACAACCCAGAGGAAGTGCATACTTCTCCTGGTGACGATACAACAGTGGGAAACAAGTTTTGTTTCCTGCAGCTGTTACATCACAGCCATGGATAACCGGATTTTAATCTGATTATTCATGCTAAAGACTTTTAATGGAAGGCATACATAACAATACAATTGGAAATTCCACATGGTGGAGAAGTTTAAAAAATCACATTAGAGATCTAGATGTTCCTAGGAATTGTGTGGCTTTTAATTAATTAATTCCATTCCTATTGTTTTTTTTGTTGTTTTAAGCAACTATATGAGAATTGGTCAGCCATGCTGGCAGTAAAATGTTCTGTAGAATGGCAGTGGAATCTATTATCTTGATGTATACCACCAAAGGCCATTTCAGACCAGGATGTCCTCACTGGACTAAACCCGACATTCTAAATCAGCCAAATATCCACTATTGATACCACCTAAAGAAAAAGCTAGCTGTCAGGTAGGTCCAACAGTTATAAGGAGAACTCGTTAGATTTGTAGGTGATATTGACCGGGAATAAACTACAAAAATGTTCTTTGTTTCTCCTTTTATACTGGTCAATATAATGAGCGTTTCAGTGCTGGGAACAAGTACATTATCCATATTCGCCTATATACAAATCTCAGTTCTGTGTTAGAGGGCTAGTACTTAAATGATCATTAATATTACATAGAATTAATTTCAGTACTAATATCATGGTAGTGCTGAATTTAGTTCCTAGCTTGTCTGTATCATCATTTTGTGGTATATAGGCAGGTCTGGTAATTAGAGTAGGCATGGTTCTAAATGTTCCTCTATCCTTTTTGTCCTCCCATTTAAACATTGGAGCTGTGGTACCAGTGATAAGGATGAGTATTGATTTGACTGTGCATGCCAAATGTCTCATTTGAAAATTCAGTGACATAACCTTCATCTTTTAAGGTGGGTTACACTTTTTTGGACCCGGTAATGGTGAACAGCATTTAATTTAGGTGAGGAAAATAAAAAGGCCTTAGTCACAAAATGTTTATTTTTATGATTTATAGAACGCAACCCAATCAAGGCTCCCCAGCACTACTGCATTACCCCACACTTATAAATACTGTCCTAAAATAGTACATTTTGAGCTTTTTCCAGAAAAGAACTTTGCTGGGATACGTTCAAAGCTGAACTGGGAGAGAATTCCAGAGTTTGGAAGTCAGGTAACTAAACAATGAACCTCCAACTAGCTTTCTTAAACCTGGGCAGAATTCCTAAGTTGGATTTCTCTGACCAAAGGGCCTGGCTGGCACATATGGTCGAATAATGCCCTTAAGAATCCTAGGACTGGTGTTTGGAAAAAGCCCTGTAGGCAATACATAATGGCTTAAATTTGACCAGCCTCTCCACAGAAAGACTGTGAAGTAAGGGCAGATGAGAGAACACAGATTGAAACTTGCAGCCGAACAGCGTCATTGTGGATTTTTGCAGCCAATTAAGGGAATAGTGCTTGACCATAAACTCAAGTGTATTGCTTAGTCCAGGCAAGAGATGATAATTGCCTGGGCAGTGGTCATCTGCATATGGTCTGGTAAGGCCCACAGTATTTTCTTTAGACTGCGCAGTATGTCAAAGCAACACCCAGCCAATTTTTCAATTTGGAGGTTCTAATTTGACTCGCTGTCAAGCAACAAGTTATTCTGGCCACCACACTGGCGACCAAACTGCTGGCTGATTTCCATCAACAAGCACTTCATCTTCCTTTTAAGCTGTAGACAGTTAATCTCCATCAAATTGGATATAGCACGCAGGCAAGCTCAGAGGCGTACTGTGGTGACCACATACTCAGGGGAGATCAATTGAGTGTCATCGGCATAAAAGAGTAAAGAGATGCTGAAGGATTCTACAAGGTGAGCCAAAGGTTGGACTTAAATATTAAAAGGACTTTGGCTCAAGAAGGAGCCCTAAGGGAATTCAGGCTTAACTGTAAGTGTCTCAGAGTAGAAAGGTTTGTCCAGGACCTGGAAGCACTGACATTTCAAAAAGAAATCAAACTATGTCAAAGCCATTTCTCTGACCCACAGTCCTGTAATCGACTCAGCAGAACATTGTGCGAGACATTGTCAAAAGTGCACTAAGATCCAACAGGATCACAGCCACAGTTCCATTCCTGTATATAATCCATTTATGTTCATCTATTGCCAACAGCGAAACAGAGTCACTGTTGTGCTTTGGCAGGAAACTGGACTGGGAGATATGGAGAAGGCCATATGCCTCTATATAGGAAGATAACTGAAGGTTAATACACTTTTCAATCAATTTGGAGACAAAAGATAGTAAGGAGATGGGTCAGAAATTTGCGGGCTTGGAGGCTTTTTGAGCCAAGGTACTACCACACAATGTTTCCAAGCAGGAGGCACGGTAGTGGGAGAGATTGAAAGATTCAGAAGTTCCATCAGGAAAGGGTAGATAATGGTCAAGACAGACTGGTAAATGCTAGGCTAAGCTGATTCCAGAATTGATCCTGATTTAATCGTTGCAGCCAAAGAAGTCAAGTCTGTAATTGAAAAAGGCTGAAAAAAGGGGAGAGAAGGTCCAAGACCAGTAAGAGAGGTAGGGGAGGGTAAATACTTGCTGGTTCCATCAGGTAAAGCTGTTCATATTAATATCACCGGTTTAGAGAAATAATAAGCTGGCTTCTTCATCTGGTGGGGTTGGACGGCGGCTAGAAGGTTTTAAAAGTGGGGTCTGAAAAAGACCTAGTAATAGAAAAAATCTCTTCAGCTATATTGATACTAATTCAGTTTTGGTAGCAATATGACTCGAGCAGTTCACCAGAAAGCTTTATTCAACCAAAGGTAATAAAAGGCAAATCAATACACAAATACATTCATCAATTAAATAAACAATTACAGAATAAGACATGATCAAAGATTTTTTTTAAAACAGCTAAAAATTACAGCATAAAATGACATATGCATAATGCAGCAATGCCATCAAGCAATTCAAGGATAAAATCAACTGTGTATGACATAATAAAAAAGTGGGTGTATAGTGCAACAGAGAAAACAACCTGTCATATTCTATACTGGCCAGGTAGACCGCACTAACTACATAGTGTTCATAAATCTCTCTAATAAAATATGTGCAAAATAAAGCCAGATTAAACATATAAAATATAGACTATAGGGGTAGAACTAGTCCCATATATAAACAGTGCTCTAAAACCCATAGTTCCTATGGTTAATTACAAATTGTATGTAGCTCACTACAAACAAGCATATGCGAAGAGATGGAAGGGATTGTAAGTAGAACAAAGCTTCCCTATAGTGTCTGACATTAATATCCTTTATGAGTGGCAATAAAATAGATTTCCTAAAACTAGAATAACATTTACAGAATAACATTAAATGCAGAGTGGAATGCATAGAATGATCGTCATTCTGACGCACATCAAGGGTCATCAGATGCCTGACTGGGTTCGGAAAGGCCACCATGATGCACAAGGTGTATGATCTTAACTTGGTCTTCAAACCCACTGATAATTATTGCTTACGCATATGAGATATGATTCCATGACAAGTCAGGAGTTTAAAGGACTGTACAAACTTACTGAACTTTAAACCTTCTCAGTACAGTCTCTTCTATTTCTACTCCAGCTTCAAAAACAATCTTTTAGGGTTTGCCTAAAGGCCTATGAAAGGGCCTCTGGACTAGTATAGAATTCAGGAAAACCCAAACTAATACTCATGTTCTTTATGTACATTAACCAGGGAATACTGGCAGCCTTATCCAACTTCATACAGTCCCTGATCACAATGCGACTAAACAGACTCTTGCTTTGCCGAGATTGATAGCCACAGAAGAAGTGGTCGAATTCTAATATGGTCATTAGCATAATCAAGGCTGAGTTGTGCATGGATAATATAAGTAGCTGTGCTCAGTAGGACCCCCACCAATATTTTAAAACATCCATTTTCAATTCTCTAAATAACCATAAGATCTTTAGTCCCCCAGACACCAGAGCCATAGATTGCGACTGTTAGGCATTTATCTTCATATAGAGTCACAAACTCCTTAATAGGTTTTGAAACCTAGATTTTTCATAAACCTAAAGAGACCTCCCACAGTGCGGGAAAACTTGGCTGCAGTGCCTACATCCAGTTGATATAAAGTGCTGTGGTCAACAAAAAGTATACCTCAATAGGGAAAAGTAGGTAGGGACAGATACAATTATGGTAGTTAAGAAAGAAGGACTTACCCTGTACGATTTAGGCCTGTAAATCATTATGTGAGGTTTGGAGTGATTCACTGTTAGTTCCAATCCATTCACAAAGTTCACAAAATTATCAAGAAGCCTTTCTAATTCAAGTTTTGTTCTGGCGATTAAAATAGTGTCATCCTCATAAAGCAATACGGGGACGGCGTGAGATCCTACCTACAGCACATCCAAGTTTAAATGGACCAAATGATGTTCTAAACTGCTTGTATAAAGAGTGAATAAAAGTGGTGCCAAAAAACATCAGTTTCGGGCAACCTGGGAGAGTAAAAAGCTTGCAGAAGTTTCCCCCTTGGGACCATACCTCACATTGACTAAACCTCGCTGTGACACTCTCTAAGAACGTAGACAATGTTAGCCTCTACTCCCATGTCTGTCAGGATGCTCCAAAGTTTAGTGTGATTTAAATAGTCAAAACAGACTTTAAGTCCATGAAGGCTAAATAGAAATGCCCTGACTTCACCATAGTGTATTTATTAACTATTAGCTGTAAATTGAGGCATTGTTCCACAGTGCCTAGGCCCTCCTTAAATCCATATTGAAAGTCAGACACAATATTTTTAACCTGGACGCAGGTCTCTAATCTGTCTAAGATAACTCTGCCCATAATCTTTGTTACTTAGTTAATCAGGGTGATGAGCACCATAACATTTTTGGCTGCTCCTGTCTCCTCTCTTGAACATGGGCACAATGACTGACTGTGCCCAGGACTTTGGTAGGCCACCAATCTTAGATATGACATTCAAGACATTAGTCAAAAGTGGTTCCCAAAAATCTTTATATAAGTCCGCTGGAACCATGTCAGACTCAGAGCCAAGTGTCTTTCCTATAGGGCATCTAGTTATGACTGCTATAACTTAATTCAACTCAATCGTCATACCTGTATCAGGAGCCACTGAATTTTCTACCAAGGTACCAATGAGATGTGGTAGTGAGTTAGGTTTGTCATAACATTATTTAAAGTGCTTAACCAATCTATCCGGGCTGATGATCAAAGCAATCTCTGCTTCTGGATGTTCATTAAAAAAGGGTTGTTTATCACTTTCCAAAATTGCAGAGAGTCCTTAAAATTGCTGGCAGTTATCAGGGACTCATAAGTCTCTGATATTATCTCACTCTTTCTTGATTCTAATGCTGCCTTATAGGATGTATGACTCATCCTAATGAGATCAGCATCGTGTGGGACCATTTTATTAGCTTTAAGGCTGCATAGGCTTTAGAGCAATTGGAGTCAAACCATCTAACTGGTTTCTGTGGACGATTTGCAACCTGAAGTGTGAGCATCTCTGCAATCGAGGTACACAGAGAATCAAACCATGTTATAATTTCAGTGGGTTCCCCTTCGGTGTCTAAACATGTGAACAATGCTTCTCTATTGATCTGCACAAGACTATTAAACAGCTTTAACTTGTCAATATTGCCTCATGTCTATAAGTCATTTTTATTCTTAGTAGCAACTAAAGGGACAGGGATCTCGCAGGTATTCAAAGGGTGTGTGTAGCCTAAAAGGAAGCCAGAAAGTAAGTAGTGATCACTTAACATGTTTTCTTGAACATTATAACAAATAGGAATTCCTAGCAAATCATCTGTGAACAGAATAAAATCAATAATACTATAACAATACCTGCCTATGTAAGTTGGCTTTTAAACAGGACGATCAACAAGTGAGTCAAAAGTGAAGTACAATCAACACTTACCTACAAGTTCATTAAGAGCATCCCAATACAGGTTGTGGGTAAAGGGCTTTAATGGATCACCATGAATGTCACTTAGGCCACAATTCACGTGCCAATGCGGTTACAGCAACAGATGTTAAAATCGCCCATCCATAAAATGGAAACCCAGAACGTGTGGAAAACCCCTCCATCTCTCTACTCACTGTATTGATGATAGTACAGTTACTGATATCAAAACAAACATTATAGTAATTAATCAGCAGAAGCTCCTTGGAGTGGTATTCCAACCAAATTAATTGAAAGTTCTAAATCTCAGGTCCACTCTAATAACATGGCCGGGAAATGTAAATCAAAGTCAGTAAGCCACCCGTACTCCTCCAACAGACCCCGGGGTTGATAGTGTAAAATAGGACATGTATCATTGTATGTGGCATGGATTGACTGACCATGTCTCTTGAAGCGCAATGTTGTCATAAACTGTGAATAAGTTCTAACCAATGGGCTGTTTCTATGGCTTTATGGTATTTCTGAACTTACTCTATAAATTACATTTCAACATGGTCATAGTGTTTCCTCCAAGCCCGTTCAAGCTTTTTACACTCCTTTCTGATAGCCATCAAACTGGCATTGAACCAGGGAACGGCGTGCTTGGGGGGGGGTTTGAGAATCTCTCCTTTATGTGCTCAAGACTAACAAGAGGCAGGTTCTCACACTCAGATCCGCATACTCCATCGTGTCTGGGAGATACAGCTGAAAATGCTCTAGAAGGCTTGGCAGGGACTGTATGTTTAGTCTAGACCATGGTCGATACTTGAAAGGAAGCACTGACTTGAGTGGAAAGAAGTCTTGATAGAGATCTTTGTCAGAATCATAAAATTATTTGACCAATTAAGAGAGGAATGCCAAACTCTAATGCTGCAAGGTTGGAAAACATTGGGTCCATTATATGGCCTGAAGTGAGGGTAGGACTATTGATAAACAGCTGAAGTTGAATTGGCTCAAGGTAATCTAGGAGATTCAACACATAGGGACATTGAGTAATATCAAAATTAATATTGAGGTCTCCTATAATTGTAAAATTGACTGCTTTTAATGCATAGGGCAAGGCATAATGGTATCAACCAGATCCTGTGCAAACCTAGTATTAGATCCTACAGAGTGATACAAAAGTGTGCCTGAAAATGAAAATTCATGGGAGAGCATCAAGTAGAAAAACAGCTCTTCGCACTTCAGAAATTGCAAGCTCCTTCGATGTGCATTAGAAACAGGTTATCGCAATGCCAACTTCTGGTTTATCTATTTGATTGTACCTCACAATCTGGTACCCATCAGGTAAGGCAAAATCCACATCAGAGGTAGCTTGTTTGCTGGCCCATGTCTCTGTTAAAAATAGCACATCAGGGGATAGGTTATTTAGAAATGTCAAAATATCCCATTTATGCTTGGGAATAGAACTGCAGTTCAAACTGCAAAAGGAGAAACTAGCGTTACCTTTGCCAAGAGAATTGCTTTCCCTACATGGCAAAATGTTTACCTCAGCCTCCTCACAGTAAAGATCTGGCTTCATCCTAAAAGAGCAATATTGGCTAGATGTGACTTTCCCAGCTACTGAGATAGGATGAAAACATTGAAACGAGGTGGAGCTAGAGGAAAAATCCGCCGAATAAAGGAGCAGCTGAAATTGACATTGAGTGGAGCACCTGGCTCCATCCAGGCATGGACGGGCACAGATGGGCTTGCCTTTGAAGTGCCAGTGATGCTCCTGCTGGCACGTGTCCGCATATGGCCTTCCATTTTCAAGAAAAGACCCAGTCGACTAGCCGATGGCACTCAACCCTCAATAATGAGACCTAGAATAGGGCACAGACAAGATGGCAGAAAATAAGTACCCTAACTAATCCTCTGCAAAACGACATGGACCAAGGTAAGTCAGCAGTACACAAATAACACACAGGCATGTTAAAAATAAATCATTTTAACCTTTGATTCTGGAAGTGAATTTCTGTTTTTCTGTAACCCTAGTTGAATGCTGGGCCTGGCTATCACAATAGAAGGTGGTGTCATTTTAAGTAGAGCAGAGCTACTGACTTTTTCAAAGGGTCAGAACATCAGTATATAAAAGGTAGGCCAATTGGTTTTACCTCGGGTTACCACATCAAAATATATAAAGCAGACTTATTGGCTGTGCCAAAAGATCGCCACAATAAATTATTACTAAATCCAATAACCATAATCTAAAGCATTCATTATCAATATACACATGCAACGCTCAATAATAATTATCACAAAAATATTTTAACTAAAGCAGTTTTAGTCAAAACAAACACAAACATGTGTTAGAGTCGTTCTTCAGGCCAAGGCTGTGGTGAACAAGTTATTTACCTTCAGTAACTCCTTAGCTGGTAGAGACTCTTTCTAGCTGTAGATTCCTTGGGACGCAGCTTTGCCGAAGAGCAAGATGGCTGCTCCCTGAGAGGCCTCTGCCGGCTGAGCAAAGATCCCATATTAATATGGCCTGATTCATGGCAATCCAAGAGACATTTTGCTGCTCTATTTGGGGCTGGATTACTGTGTGAGTGCCATTCCGGCATCGGCTGAGTAGTAAAGCAGTATCAGGCCTACATGCACGACTGGAAGACTGATGCTAGTCCCGGCCAGCCACGATTTATCTTGTACCTTGAAGCTCACATGGGGTGCGGACGGGGGAGGAGGATGGACTCAGCCTGAAATTGGCGGTCCCCTGGAGGCAGTGAGTTTTGCCGAGACTATGGGCCTGCTGGGCCGTGGAGCAGATCACAGGTCTGACACCGAGGTGGCCGTACTGGGGGGGGCGGTGCCGGGCCAGGCAGGCCCATAGAGTAAGCGTCCTTCTCCCTGCCTTAATCGATTGCTGGCCTCACCGGACCGTACTGCCGCTGTGCCGTCTGCCACGGAGCGCGGACAGACCTTTCCCCTGGCAGCCGCCGCGGCCACGTTAGGGTGATTGAGATCACTGGGGCCAGGAATTTTACAGGAGCACGCCTGGATCCAAGCTCCCTGTGTGGTCCAGAAATAAAAAATGCATGTGGAGGCCTGAAGGTACTGATAACTCTTCTTCATCTTTAAAACATTTGCATCACAACGATTTGAGTACCCAACTTGGGCATGTCACCCGTAGTATAGGACAGTAGTAATCTACCTCACTTGGCTGCTCCTCTAGCTTACTGTGGCACTTAAAACAAGGCAGTTGGTGGTCTGTTGCAGCTAACCCCACATACCTGACCTGGTCAAATTGTGCATATGGGGACAGAAGGGCCAGCATAAGAGGTAAGCTGTGATTGAGTGCTACGCCCCCTTGGTCCTATTGCGACAAAGTCACCTACTGATCGACCACACTTGCCACTGGCATTTGATCGGATCGTCAGACCTGCACTTGCCCCTCGCGAAGGTGAATAAGCGGGGTGAAGTGGGGCTGCATCACAACCAACTCAAGTTTCTCTTTTTTCGCCATTACACTCAAAACCACACAACCACTGCATAGCGCAAACAATTTGGAGAGTCTGTTGACCTGTTTCCCTGCAATATTACAGTGTCTGATATGCCTGATTCAAGATGGGGAAACATGATGTGAAACAATCAAAGCTCGCCTATGAAAATAAAAGGCTTACCTGACTGGCAGATCTCGGAGCAGATTCCGACCCTGATGTGACTAATTGGGAGAAGCCAGAGTGGCAGGATCAGTGGCGCAACAAAACATGAGGGGGGCCCCCTGCAAGATGTGCTGAAGGGGTCCCTCACACTCACATCAGTAGGGGTTGAGGGGGCCCCCTACAGGATGGGTAAGCCTGGGGGCCCCCACTCTGCGGGGGCCTTTGAAATGCCCCTGGGCAGGATGAAGAACTCCGCGCCATCCTTATAGATGTAAAGACCAGTCTCAAAATTATAGACTCCAAACTTGATTTGCTGACATTTCGCTTGAATTAAGTCAAACAGCAGGTGGATACACACGAGTCCAGACTAGACCAGCTTGAAAACAGGGCATCTGATATACATGATTACATTTCCTACAAGTGGAGAAAGTCCTAAACATCATCAAGGCCAATGATGAAGACTTAGAAGCCTGCTCTAGACGGAACAACCACTGCGTTACCGGCATCCTGGAGACCACTGCAATATCTAAAAAGGAGGACTTTGTGGAAACACTACTGCAGGAACCTTTTGGCTATGACTTGACTGCTGTCTTCATAGTGGAGCGGGCCCATCGCACTCTCGGTTCCAAAACCACCCCACATCCCATAGTGGCACGTCTGCTAAATTATCAGGACTGAGACATGCTCCTGCAACTCACGCAGGAGCGTGGGTCCATACAACACTAAGGTAATAACATTTTGTTTTGCCCTGACTTTACTGCCTTGGTTCAAGCTGCCCGTTGTGATTTTTTACCAGCCAAACGCATCCTTCAGCAGGCGGGTGTGCAATATGCACTTATATATCCTGCCAAACTATGAGTTTTCTTTGAAGGGAAAACACATTATGACACAGATGCAAAATTTGCCTTTACATGGAATATTCATGGTCTCAATGACCATAGGAAAACACGTTTAGTACATGCATATTTACTCAGACATAAAATAGATATTTGCTTGCTTCAGTAAACACACCTTTGTAGCAGATTGACAGCTAAATGGTGGGGAGATGTATTTGTAGCTGCATACTCAAACTATGTCAAGAAAGTGGCTGTGTTGATATGTAAAGGGGTCAGATGGATCGCCTTGCAATCGTTGATTAATCCAGAAGGCAGATTTGTAATAGTGGAGGTATCTATATGGGGGAGACAGATCACTCTGGTGGCAGTTTATGGGCCCAATAGGGAGGATCCTGAGTGCCTCAGCAATGTTTGGTAAAAAATCACCAAGTTTGGGAATTATACTGTTATCTGTGTCGAAGTTTTCAATGCCATAATGGACAATACATTAGATCGATCGGGCACCTCCCATAGTCTACATCCTAGAGCAACGACAATGCTGATGGTACGCACTCAAGAACACTATTTGGTTGATGCTTGGCGGCAGCTGCACCCTGTCAACTAGGATATCGGCATACCATAAAGCATGGTTCAAGTGATACTTTTGATTGGTGTCTTGAGATGTTATGACTTGGATTATTTCAGTAACACACCTGCCACACACACTATCAGACCATGTCCAAGTTCTACTCCAGCTGCAAATTTCTCAGTCTATCCCCCAGGCCTTTGTTTGGCATCTGTCTCTGCAGAGCTTCTAGATACTGCATTCAGAGCAGAAATGTGCAAAGAGATTATAGAATACTTCACACCTAATGAACACTCTGTGACATCACCAGCAGTGTTATGGGAGGCGTTTAAGGTAGTAATCAGAAGGGCCTGCATTGCCAAACAATTTTGAGTGCTAAAGACCATTAGACATTCCCTGGAGAACTAAGAGGGGTTATTTGTGATATAGAGGTGCAATACTTCCATACTAACTAGCCAGAGCATTTTGCCACTCTCAGAGAGAAATTATCTGAGTCTAACTATGAAGCCTATAGGGAGACTTGCTTCCTGGATTGGTATAACTTGGCCCGGCATTATGGAGAGGGTGATCGGCCTGGCAAAACCATTGTTACCATGCTTAGGCCTCCTTGAACCTCAAAATATGTCACTGAACTGCTGGATGTGCCTCTAATCCGGTTAGAGCACCAAATACCCTACTTGACACTATTACCGTGTTCTATGCTAAACCATACTCCTCTGACTCTGTGCAGACGGCCATTGACCTGGAAGAATATTTTGCTACGAATCAGCTGATGTGGCTTGAGCGAGCACATCGTGCATACTTTGATTAGCCTTTCACTACTGAGGATATTATACAGCTAATACAGAGCATGCCGGGAGCCAAGGCCCCATGGCTGGACGGACTAACTCCCTCCTTTTATAAATCCTATGCCTCCCTTTTGACACTAAATCTTTAGACTGTCTATCAGGAGGCAATGAAGACTGTGACTCTGCCCCCATCTATGCGGAAAGCCGTAATTTTTACATTATTAAAACCATGGAAACCCACCAACCATTGCCACTCATATCATCCATTGTCTCTAATCAACGTGGACAAAAAAAAAATTCCAAACGATTTGCCAATAGACTAAAACTCCTCCTCTCCCTTATTGTCAGACCTGTTCAGTGTGGATTTATACCTGGGTGCTCCAGCTCTCACAACCTACGTACTTTATTTGCTTTTATGCACTATCTTGACACCCGAGTGTCTGCATTGGCTGCCCTCCTGGATGCCACTAAGGCGTTCAATTCCTTCGAGTGATCATACCTTTTTACACTATTGACTAAAATTGGCCTCATTCCCACCTTTAACAACATATACGCCTCTTGTATGCAAACTCCACTGGGCGGGTAAGACTCAACGATCTCTTGACGAACCCCTTTCCCGTGACTCGTGGCACACATCAAGGATGCCCCGTCACCCCTTTTATTTGCTATCTCATTGTAACCGCTACTGGCACAATTATGAAAGCATCATAAGAGGAGAGAGGAGTTGGCCTACCAGCTAGGATGGTCAACCTCGGAGGTGGGGAACCTGGTTCGAGCCTCGGCAGGGACCCGCAACAACCTGTGATTCTGGGCAAATCACTTAATCTCCCCGTGCCTAACAAAAATGAATGTGTCCTCATATAACGCAACTGGGGCTCGTGTAAAGCGCTCTGATACCCGCTACCTTCGCGCTATATAAAACTCCATAAAAAAATAAAAAATAAAGTCAACAGGGGACTGGGCTTCACAACTAGAGGTTTGATAGTCACGTGCAGCCAACATCCCATTAGACGTATTAAATGAAAATCTATGCCCTACGATAAGCGAGCTGATTTGATTCAGCAGGATGTCGGGCATACATATAAAATGGAACAATCTATGTTATTTCCACTAATGGATGACACACAGCCATTCGCAATGGGTTACCCATTAATGTCGGTGGATCGCTCAGTCAAATACTTAGGAATTTGGCTTAGCAGAGACACAGAGGAACTGCGGAATATAAACTATGGCTTGACAATGACATCGCTGGAGGAAAGAGTGAGCACTTGCTCTAAACTACCTATATCACTAGTAGACCAGATAGTAATTGCAAAAATTTTTTACCCAAATTGCTGTATTTGTTTGTTAATTTACCCATTCCGCTCAACTCTTTATTCTATATGCAAGTAAGGACCAATATGGAAGTCCTGATTTGGGTGGGAAAACTACCTAGAATCTCCTGGGAGCTGCTTGCACTTCCTCTGAAACAGGGGGACATGGGAGCACCTGATTTTACTCTATAATCTTAGTGCATGCAAGCCCAATTTTTACACTACTGGGTATAGCCGTCCCTGTATCAACCCTATGTTGCTGTGGAAATAGACCGCGCTGCCCCAACTCCCTTACCAACTGCACTCGACTGTTCTTACAGTAACCCTGGGAAAGAGATTAGAAATGTTTAAACCTTGACATGGGCATTATTATAGAGGCTTTTGTAGCGCGCTCTGTTACTAAATAGTATAGTATCCTGGCGCGGGGCATGGGAGGGGCTACATAAAAGAGCAAATTTTTCTACCCTATATGCTCCTTTCATCCCGCTGGCATATAATCCTCAACTTCCCCCATTGTCAGACGGTGGTGAGGTTAGGCAGGCACATAAGCTTAATATCACCACCTTTGCAGAACTATATCCCAATGAAGACTTTATTGTTCCTCCACAGGTGGGGGAACTACACCTCTCATCTTTTCAGACACCCTCCTTTATTATCTACTACACGCTACACGCCACAAGCTGCATTACACGTTCCCAGCTCCACCTCCAACTCTTCCTGCACCTGAACACATGTTAACTGATACATTTCTGCGCAAATTAATTGCACGCCTTTATACTATTGCACAATGTACTTCTCCTGTAGTTGTCCCAAAGGCACTGGAGGGCTGGCGGTCCGATCTGGATCCGCCTATCACGGGCGAGCAATGGCTGTGCTGCTGTGGCAGATTGGAACACCTCTCCTCTAACTACAGATTATGACTCATCCATTTTAAATTCCTGTATCACATCTATTGCACTCCATTGAAGAACAGATGCTAACTGCTGGCGATGCTGTGCCACACAACCTACGTTCCTTCACTTAGCATGGCAGTGCCCGCTAATAGCAGGGTATATGGCTCTATTCGGGAAATCACAGGGTTGGAGTTTAAGTGCTTGCCTCTGGTGGGTTTTCTGGGCTATGCTGCTCCTCTTGGCAAAGCACAGAGTGGTCATACATTGGGTCAAGCGCTCTGCCCCTTCAATTTAGGCATGGATATAAGACATACTCTTTGTCACGACAGTTGTCAACTTTCTGGAAACTCATGCCCCTTACGTCCATACCCACAGATATCTGGGTTCCATTTGCCCTGTGGCTGAGGCGGAGGATTTCGGATGCTGCTGCGTTACCTGCAACGTCCTGAGAGCTACTCTGTTGAGAACGCCAAATACTTCTAATACCAGTAATGCTGAACAATTTGATACAGTTATAAATATTAGTTGCTGCATGTAGAATGTAAGAGTTAACAACACGGAAGCTCTCTTGGATAACATATTGCAATACGTGGACTATATGGAACTGAGCCTTGTCCATCATGTAATTTATTACTTCTATATTCCCTTTGCACTGTGAGGTTATTTTTTTGACTGCATATGTATTTAAACTGATTTCCCTTAGTCCTCTCCCCTTTTAGTTATTATTTTTGTTCCTGTTTGCCTTGCTATTTTTCATTATTTGTAACTACATGGAACTATAGTACGGCTATGTAAAACTTCAATAAAAAAATACCTACATAAATGCAGATTCCTTACCTTGGAGTATTCCCCAGGCATCAGACTGGGTCCAAACATTTTCAAGCAGCACCTCGATCGGCTCCGCGTCCCCTCTGGATGTGACATGCAAGGTGCCTATATGGGAACCAGCCCAGGGTGTTGATATCATTTTCTTGAAAAATGTGCATACACTAAGGACCTACAGGAGCCTTCTAAATCAAAAGAATCCATTCACAGAAGTGGGAAAGATGGAATGGTCGGTATCTGCAACTAGATAGAGTCTCTACCAGATAAGGTGTTACCGAATGTAAGTAGCTTGTTCATCTGATAGAGACTTCTAGATGCAGATTCCTTACCTTAGAATAGATACCCAAGCAATACCTCCCTGGAGGCGGGTCTGCAAACAGATTAAATCAAAATGTCCTGGAGGATCGAACAAGCTAATTGGGAGAAGCCAGAGTGGCAGGATCAGTGGCGCAACAAAACATGAGGGGGGGCCCCTGCAAGATGTGCTGAACGGGTCCCTCAGACTCACATCAGTAGGGGTTGAGGGGGCCCCCTATAGGATGGGTAAGCCTGGGGGGCCCCCACTCTGCGGGGGCCTTTGAAATGCCCCAGGGCAGGATGAAGAACTCCGCGCCATCCTTATAGATGTAAAGACCAGTCTCAAAATTATAGACTCCAAGCTTGATTTGCTGACATTTCGCTTGAATTAAGTCAAACAGCAGGTGGATACACACGAGTCCAGACTAGACCAGCTTGAAAACAGGGCATCTGATATACATGATTACATTTCCTACAAGTGGAGAAAGTCCTAAACATCATCAAGGCCAATGAGGAAGACTTAGAAGCCTGCTCTAGACGGAACAACCACTGCGTTACCGGCATCCTGGAGACCACTGCAATATCTAAAAAGGAGGACTTTGTGGAAACACTACTGCAGGAACCTTTTGGCTATGACTTGACTGCTGTCTTCATAGTGGAGCGGGCCCATCGCACTCTCGGTTCCAAAACCACCCCACATCCCATAGTGGCACGTCTGCTAAATTATCAGGACTGAGACATGCTCCTGCAACTCACGCAGGAGCGTGGGTCCATACAACACTAAGGTAATAACATTTTGTTTTGCCCTGACTTTACTGCCTTGGTTCAAGCTGCCCGTTGTGATTTTTTACCAGCCAAACGCATCCTTCAGCAGGCGGGTGTGCAATATGCACTTATATATCCTGCCAAACTATGAGTTTTCTTTGAAGGGAAAACACATTATGACACAGATGCAAAATTTGCCTTTACATGGAATATTCATGGTCTCAATGACCATAGGAAAACACGTTTAGTACATGCATATTTACTCAGACATAAAATAGATATTTGCTTGCTTCAGTAAACACACCTTTGTAGCAGATTGACAGCTAAATGGTGGGGAGATGTATTTGTAGCTGCATACTCAAACTATGTCAAGAAAGTGGCTGTGTTGATATGTAAAGGGGTCAGATGGATCGCCTTGCAATCGTTGATTAATCCAGAAGGCAGATTTGTAATAGTGGAGGTATCTATATGGGGGAGACAGATCACTCTGGTGGCAGTTTATGGGCCCAATAGGGAGGATCCTGAGTGCCTCAGCAATGTTTGGTAAAAAATCACCAAGTTTGGGAATTATACTGTTATCTGTGTCGAAGTTTTCAATGCCATAATGGACAATACATTAGATCGATCGGGCACCTCCCATAGTCTACATCCTAGAGCAACGACAATGCTGATGGTACGCACTCAAGAACACTATTTGGTTGATGCTTGGCGGCAGCTGCACCCTGTCAACTAGGATATCGGCATACCATAAAGCATGGTTCAAGTGATACTTTTGATTGGTGTCTTGAGATGTTATGACTTGGATTATTTCAGTAACACACCTGCCACACACACTATCAGACCATGTCAAGTTCTACTCCAGCTGCAAATTTCTCAGTCTATCCCCAGGCCTTTGTTTGGCATCTGTCTCTGCAGAGCTTCTAGATACTGCATTCAGAGCAGAAATGTGCAAAGAGATTATAGAATACTTCACACCTAATGAACACTCTGTGACATCACCAGCAGTGTTATGGGAGGCGTTTAAGGTAGTAATCAGAAGGGCCTGCATTGCCAAACAATTTTGAGTGCTAAAGACCATTAGACATTCCCTGGAGAACTAAGAGGGGTTATTTGTGATATAGAGGTGCAATACTTCCATACTAACTAGCCAGAGCATTTTGCCACTCTCAGAGAGAAATTATCTGAGTCTAACTATGAAGCCTATAGGGAGACTTGCTTCCTGGATTGGTATAACTTGGCCCGGCATTATGGAGAGGGTGATCGGCCTGGCAAAACCATTGTTACCATGCTTAGGCCTCCTTGAACCTCAAATTATGTCACTGAACTGCTGGATGTGCCTCTAATCCGGTTAGAGCACCAAATACCCTACTTGACACTATTACCGTGTTCTATGCTAAACCATACTCCTCTGACTCTGTGCAGACGGCCATTGACCTGGAAGAATATTTTGCTACGAATCAGCTGATGTGGCTTGAGCGAGCACATCGTGCATACTTTGATTAGCCTTTCACTACTGAGGATATTATACAGCTAATACAGAGCATGCCGGGAGCCAAGGCCCCATGGCTGGACGGACTAACTCCCTCCTTTTATAAATCCTATGCCTCCCTTTTGACACTAAATCTTTAGACTGTCTATCAGGAGGCAATGAAGACTGTGACTCTGCCCCCATCTATGCGGAAAGCCGTAATTATTACATTATTAAAACCATGGAAACCCACCAACCATTGCCACTCATATCATCCATTGTCTCTAATCAACGTGGACAAAAAAAAATTCCAAACGATTTGCCAATAGACTAAAACTCCTCCTCTCCCTTATTGTCAGACCTGTTCAGTGTGGATTTATACCTGGGTGCTCCAGCTCTCACAACCTACGTACTTTATTTGCTTTTATGCACTATCTTGACACCCGAGTGTCTGCATTGGCTGCCCTCCTGGATGCCACTAAGGCGTTCAATTCCTTCGAGTGATCATACCTTTTTACACTATTGACTAAAATTGGCCTCATTCCCACCTTTAACAACATATACGCCTCTTGTATGCAAACTCCACTGGGCGGGTAAGACTCAACGATCTCTTGACGAACCCCTTTCCCGTGACTCGTGGCACACATCAAGGATGCCCCGTCACCCCTTTTATTTGCTATCTCATTGTAACCGCTACTGGCACAATTATGAAAGCATCATAAGAGGAGAGAGGAGTTGGCCTACCAGCTAGGATGGTCAACCTCGGAGGTGGGGAACCTGGTTCGAGCCTCGGCAGGGACCCGCAACAACCTGTGATTCTGGGCAAATCACTTAATCTCCCCGTGCCTAACAAAAATGAATGTGTCCTCATATAACGCAACTGGGGCTCGTGTAAAGCGCTCTGATACCCGCTACCTTCGCGCTATATAAAACTCCATAAAAAAATAAAAAATAAAGTCAACAGGGGACTGGGCTTCACAACTAGAGGTTTGATAGTCACGTGCAGCCAACATCCCATTAGACGTATTAAATGAAAATCTATGCCCTACGATAAGCGAGCTGATTTGATTCAGCAGGATGTCGGGCATACATATAAAATGGAACAATCTATGTTATTTCCACTAATGGATGACACACAGCCATTCGCAATGGGTTACCCATTAATGTCGGTGGATCGCTCAGTCAAATACTTAGGAATTTGGCTTAGCAGAGACACAGAGGAACTGCGGAATATAAACTATGGCTTGACAATGACATCGCTGGAGGAAAGAGTGAGCACTTGCTCTAAACTACCTATATCACTAGTAGACCAGTTAGTAATTGCAAAAATTGTTTTACCCAAATTGCTGTATTTGTTTGTTAATTTACCCATTCCGCTCAACTCTTTATTCTATATGCAAGTAAGGACCAATATGGAAGTCCTGATTTGGGTGGGAAAACTACCTAGAATCTCCTGGGAGCTGCTTGCACTTCCTCTGAAACAGGGGGACATGGGAGCACCTGATTTTACTCTATAATCTTAGTGCATGCAAGCCCAATTTTTACACTACTGGGTATAGCCGTCCCTGTATCAACCCTATGTTGCTGTGGAAATAGACCGCGCTGCCCCAACTCCCTTACCAACTGCACTCGACTGTTCTTACAGTAACCCTGGGAAAGAGATTAGAAATGTTTAAACCTTGACATGGGCATGGGAGGGGCTACATAAAAGAGCAAATTTTTCTACCCTATATGCTCCTTTCATCCCGCTGGCATATAATCCTCAACTTCCCCCATTGTCAGACAGTGGTGAGGTTAGGCAGGCACATAAGCTTAATATCACCACCTTTGCAGAACTATATCCCAATGAAGACTTTATTGTTCCTCCACAGGTGGGGGAACTACACCTCTCATCTTTTCAGACACCCTCCTTTATTATCTACTACACGCTACACGCCACAAGCTGCATTACACGTTCCCAGCTCCACCTCCAACTCTTCCTGCACCTGAACACATGTTAACTGATACATTTCTGCGCAAATTAATTGCACGCCTTTATACTATTGCACAATGTACTTCTCCGGTAGTTGTCCCAAAGGCACTGGAGGGCTGGCGGTCCGATCTGGATCCGCCTATCACGGGCGAGCAATGGCTGTGCTGCTGTGGCAGATTGGAACACCTCTCCTCTAACTACAGATTATGACTCATCCATTTTAAATTCCTGTATCACATCTATTGCACTCCATTGAAGAACAGATGCTAACTGCTGGCGATGCTGTGCCACACAACCTACGTTCCTTCACTTAGCATGGCAGTGCCCGCTAATAGCAGGGTATATGGCTCTATTCGGGAAATCACAGGGTTGGAGTTTAAGTGCTTGCCTCTGGTGGGTTTTCTGGGCTATGCTCCTCCTCTTGGCAAAGCACAGAGTGGTCATACATTGGGTCAAGTGCTCTGCCCCTTCAATTTAGGCATGGATATAAGACATACTCTTTGTCACGACAGTTGTCAACTTTCTGGAAACTCATGCCCCTTACGTCCATACCCACAGATATCTGGGTTCCATTTGCCCTGTGGCTGAGGCGGAGGATTTCGGATGCTGCTGCGTTACCTGCAACGTCCTGAGAGCTACTCTGTTGAGAACGCCAAATACTTCTAATACCAGTAATGCTGAACAATTTGATACAGTTATAAATATTAGTTGCTGCATGTAGAATGTAAGAGTTAACAACACGGAAGCTCTCTTGGATAACATATTGCAATACGTGGACTATATGGAACTGAGCCTTGTCCATCATGTAATTTATTACTTCTATATTCCCTTTGCACTGTGAGGTTATTTTTTTGACTGCATATGTATTTAAACTGATTTCCCTTAGTCCTCTCCCCTTTTAGTTATTATTTTTGTTCCTGTTTGCCTTGCTATTTTTCATTATTTGTAACTACATGGAACTATAGTACGGCTATGTAAAACTTCAATAAAAAAATACCTACATAAATGCAGATTCCTTACCTTGGAGTATTCCCCAGGCATCAGACTGGGTCCAAACATTTTCAAGCAGCACCTCGATCGGCTCCGCGTCCCCTCTGGATGTGACATGCAAGGTGCCTATATGGGAACCAGCCCAGGGTGTTGATATCATTTTCTTGAAAAATGTGCATACACTAAGGACCTACAGGAGCCTTCTAAATCAAAAGAATCCATTCACAGAAGTGGGAAAGATGGAATGGTCGGTATCTGCAACTAGATAGAGTCTCTACCAGATAAGGTGTTACCGAATGTAAGTAGCTTGTTCATCTGATAGAGACTTCTAGATGCAGATTCCTTACCTTAGAATAGATACCCAAGCAATACCTCCCTGGAGGCGGGTCTGCAAACAGATTAAATCAAAATGTCCTGGAGGATCGAACAAGCAAACTGACAGTCACGATGGACTGGATTATTCAGGCAGTAGTGTTTTGCAAAAAAGTACAGAGATGTGCACATAGTAGCCTGACAAATGTCCAGGACAGGGACTCCGCAGGTTAATACAATGGTAGTGCGCTGGATCAGTAGCACCCTTGGCTCTGGTGGATTGAGCCTGCAAACCCTTGACAATGCATAGTAGAACTTAATTCAGAGCACAATCCATACTGAGATGGTCCTTTTCTGCACCTCTTTCCTCTCTCAGCTCCGGCAAACCCAACGAATACTTGATTGTCCACTCAAGATTTCTTTGGGGCGATCTATGTAGAACAACAACTTTCTTTGTGGGTCCAGTCGATGGAGCTTCTCCTCCTCTTTAGAAGGATAAGGTGGATGCCTTGGAAAGGCATCACCATGTTTGGTAGGAAGGAGGCTTGTGTACAGAGAACCAGTTTATCGGGAAAGAAGTTGGTGTACGGAGGGTGCATAGAAAGTGCCTGAAGTTTGCTAATCCTCCTGGCCAATGTAATAGCCACTAAGAAGCCTATTTTGATGGTCAATGGGTGAAAAGGGTATTTGTTCATGGGCTCAAATGGGTGAGCACATCAAAAACATCAGAGCCAAGTTAAGATCTCATTGAGGCATAATTAAGGGTTTCAAAGGAAACAAATATTGTAAGAAGCGGATCACAATTGGTGACTTGAACTGGGAGGGGTGATCCTGCAACCATAAAAATGGCTAAATGTACAAAAGATACCATTTAACTGTGCCCAAAACAAATCCTTGCGGGGGTAAAGACTGTACAAACAAGTCCTCGGACAAAGTTGCAGAGAGGGTATCAACATTTTTGCCAGAGCACCAAGCCACAAACTTGCCCCAATGGCAACAGTATATGGCCTTGGTGGAGGGACGCCTGGATGCCAAAATGACATCACATACTTCTGAAGGGAGGTCAAAGGCTGTCAGCTGCACCCACTCAAGCTTCATGTATGAAGGCAGAGTGTGCACAGGTTTGGGTAAAGAACCATCCCCTGTTGCTGCACCAGCAGATCCACTGCAAGGGGCAGCTTCACCGGAGGACTGATGCTCATGCTCAGCAGTTTGGAGACCATACTCTCAGTGCCCAATCGGGAGACACAAGGATGACTTGTGCCCTGTCATTCTTGATCTTCTTGAGAACTCTGGGCAGAAATGTATAGGAGGTCTGATTTTGTTTAGATGATATGCATCTCAGAGCGATAGCCACCTTGGAAACTCCAGCATGCAGAAGTGCTGACATTGCACATTCTCAGAGTAGGCAAATATATATAATCAAGCTTCTACCCAGTTGCAGAAGAGACCTTGCAACACTACCAGTTGGAAATGATATTCGTGATCTGTAAGGTATTGATGGCTGAGCTTGTTCACTCTGGCATTCAGAGAGCCTGCCAGATGCGGTGCAACCAGGAAGATGTACGGGCATGCCAGCCCCGTCCAGGGTTGCACAGCCTCTTGACAAATGGTCAAGAACCCCACCAATCCGTGCTTCTTGCAGTGCCATATGGCATTAGTGTTGTCTGTGAACAGCCAAACCAGCCTCCCCTTGATGAAATGAAAGAAGGCTTTCAATGCCAGGCAATTTGCTTTCAAATCCAAGTCGTTTAGGTGGAGCTGAGATTCCACCAGAGGCCAGATTCCTCTGAACTCTATCTCTCCCGGATGGTGGACCCAAACCAGAAGGGACAAATCCGTCACAACTGTAAGCTTCAGATGAGGAAGGAAGAGGGGACTTCCGTCAACCCAACTGTGGTTTTACAGCCACCACTACAGGTCTTTTGCTGTTCCTCCCAATATCTCAACCAAACAGAAAGATTCCCACTGGGACTTAAGGTACCACTACAGATCCCACATATGAAAGTGGGCATTTGTTACCAGGAGGATGCAGGAGGCCATGATGTCCATCCACCTCAGAGTCAAACTCACTGAAATCCAGCATAGAGGCTAAAACATCGGAATCATAGCCTGAATATTCTGGATTCTTTGTTCCGGAGGATAGGTCTGAAGCTGCACTGTGTCTAAAATGGAACTGATGAAAGGGGACATCTCAGAGGGAGTCAGGTGAGACTTCAACACTGTGATAGTGAACCCCAGTGAATACAGGAGATCTCCCATAGTCTTGAGGTGGGCAACTACTGCCAGGGGCAAGACCGCTTTCTTCTGCCAGTTGTCAAAGTAGTGTTAGGCTGGAACCCCTGACCTCTGCAGATATGCTGCAACCACAGCCATCACTTTTTTGAAAACCTGAGGGGCGCTAGAAAGGCCAAAGGGGAGCACGGCAAACTGAAACTGTTTGTGGCCCACCTTGTACCGCAGGTAATGTCTAGGGTTAGCAGGACCGGTATGTGAAAGTAGGCATCCTGCAAGTCCATGACCTACTTCTGATGCAGGCACCCTCTCAATGGCTCTTTTGTCCAAAAGAGCTTGCACTTTCTGATGCAACAAGGAGAGGTGGCCCTCCATCGGGAAACAACCTTAACAACGCAACTTTTACAACGCACTACCATTACAACGAAACTTTTACAACGCAACATCCATTACAACGCATGCCATTACAACGCAACCATTACAACGCATGACACTACAACGCACACCACTACAACGCATTTCTTTAGAACGCAGTCATTACAATGCATACCATTACAACGCATAACATTAACATCCAACAATTACCCTACTGTTGCACCCCCTGGAGTTAGAATAGTAATTTTTACCCCTACACTATCCAACACTTACCCTACTGTTGCACCCCCTGGAGTTAGAATAGTAATTTTTACCCCTACACTATCCAACACTTACCCTACTGTTGCACCCCCTGGAGTTAGAATAGTAATTTTTACCCCTACACTATCCAACACTTACCCTACTGTTGCACTCCCTGGAGTTAGAATAGTAAATTTTACCCCTACACTATCCAATACTTACCAAAACATGCAATGTAATGTTATGCGTTGTAATGGTATGCGTTGTAAAGGTATTATGCGTTGTAATGGAATGCGTTGTAAATGTAGTTTGTTAATTTCCGTTGTAATGGCATGCGTTGTAATGGAATGCGTTGTAATGAATGTTGCGTTGTAAAAAATGCTTTGTAAAGGTATGCGTTGTAAAAGTGTGCGTTGTAGTGACATACAACCCCCTCCATCAGCTGCTCTGCAGGTGGTGTCTTTGACGGTGGGGTATCTAACCCAGCTTTAACCCAGCTGCACAAGATGAAGCACCAATTTCTCCAAAGGTATGGACTGCCATTGGGCTAAATGGTGTCTGGTCCAGCAACCAATCTGTCTGTGATGGTAAGAGGGCAAATTAAAGGGGTTTTCAGGAAGCCAGGGAGGTGGCAGAGTGGGCAGAATGATAGACTTGGGTTCTACAGGGCTTGTGGGAACTGCGTTCGCAGGCACTAAAGGACTTAGGGCTAGATGTAGGTAATTCTATTTTACCACTTCTTAAATACCGAATTTTACCGATTCGGTATTTAAGAAGTGGTAAAATAGAGGGGGGGGGATGTAGGTATTTCTGAATCGGTAAATACCGAATCGTTAAGATTCGGTATTTACCGATTCTGTAAATACCGATTCGGTAATGACCATTGATTCCTATGGGCATTGAAGCCCATAGGAATCAATGGGCATTATCGAATCGGTATTTACCGATTCGTTAAATACCGATTCCAGCAAGGGTGCAGGGGGTGTCACTTTGACACCCTCTAGCAACCCGAATACAGGCATGTGTGCCATGTGGCACACAGACATGCCCTAAGGGCATGTCTGTCTGTCACATGGCATAGGTGTGCATGCACACATGTGCATGCACACCTGGATTCGGTATTTTACCACCCAATTGAATTGGGTGGTAAAATACCGAATCTGTAAGGCCTTTGGGACTTTACCGATTCTGTAAAATAAGGGCCCCTACATGCCAAATTCTAAATACCGGTCGGTAACGGCCGAAATCGGCCGTTACCGACCGGTATTTGGGCTCCTACATCCGGCCCTTAGTAGCATGTTGTCTGTGGTGGCTGGGTGGAAAAGGACGTGGTTGGTAGCTTCTACCATGTCCACAGAAGAGTAGAAGGTAGAGTGGGGCTGGCATGGGGCTATGGAGAATCCCAATGACCAAGCAGTGGCCCTGCTGTCCTTTTAGTGTTTGAGCACCGAGTCTGCTTCTTCTGTAAAAAGGCGAGTGCCATCGAAGAACATGTCCATAAGGGATGCATGGACACCCCCTGAAAAACCAGTGTGTTGATAGAGTGCCACTGAAGAATCAGTTGCTCTACCCAGTGAGTTGGTCGTATCCAGTCCGCAGTGTGTAGTAAACTTTGACTCTGGGTCAGGAAGACTCGGGCCTCATCTGACACCCTGGGAAGCACTTCTGCAACTGAATCCCAAAAGGTGTGGGTAGACAATACATGCTGTGTTTACCAATGACAGTGCTAGGCTGACATAAGAGAATACCCTCTTAGCGAACGTGTCCAGCTTCTTCGATTCCTATCCATTAGAGTGGTAGGGAACATGCCATGGTTTAATTTTAATGTGGAGACCTGGGCAACCAGACTCTCCAGGTTGGGATTCTTGGGGGAAATGCTGGGTTCCCAGGAACAGGGCGATGGTGGAGGGCAATCATCCAGTGCATAGGAGCCCCTGTGCAGGGCATGGCCCATGACCCAAGCGGAACATCAATAAGGGCTTCATTAAAAGGCAGGAGAGGTTCTGTGGGGACAACTCCCGGCTAAAGCACGCATGTCAAGATGCTCTTAGTGCCTGCCACAGAGTGCATCGTAAGGTCCTGGACCTCAGCCACGTTCCTCACCACCATGGAAAATTAACCCCTTCCTCCATAGCCACACTAGGAGGAGAGACTATGCCAATGTCTAGGGAGGTGTCCAAACCACTGGCATCCACCAGTTTCTCTTACCAGTTATACTTGGGCTCTTCAATGGGGTTGCACTAACCAAAAGGATCCTCAGATCATCCCCGATCGTACTCCCCAAAGGGCCTATAAAAAAACTCAGGTCATGTTGTGGCAGGTACTGGACGCTGATGTGGCTCTGAATTGGAGTCGAGTTTAACAATGGAGTCGATACCGACCGGAGGTGATCTGGGTCTGGGAATGGATCTAAAGGGCCTGACTGGCGCCAAAGGTGAACCCGTCGGCGAGAATCCAGTTGGGCACATGCTAAATATGTGAGGCCCGAAGGCACTCTAAAGGAGTCAGCCCACCCAAGTATGAAGTGAATGACCGCATGGAACTCCATTAATTGGGTAGGGATTTCTCTGGCTCAAGGAAATTCTGGGACTCAGGCTCCATGACTGATGCGTGAATTGGCCTAGTCCTGTGGCATCATTACCATGCCTTATCTGAAGACTTGGTTCATCGTGACAAAATCAAAGAGCACTTCCACTTCTTAAATTTCTTAGATTTTTTGTGACTTACACAATGACTTTGAGTGCGATGATGAGCACAGGGAACTGCAATGCAAACATGCCTGGGGCTTTCCATGCGACTGGACCTGGAGCATTGTGGAGTCCACTGGCGTTGAGCGACCAAGAGCTTCAGGGAGCACTACTGAACCGTCTTTGGATTCATGGCATGAGAGTTGAGGCAAGCCTTGTAGTCGAGGCCCAGCACTAGGCACCAGAGGCAAAGCAGTTGGGGGTGTGTCACAGTCATCTGCATGTGAAGGAACTACAGGGTTTAAACCCTACAGGTTTTTAGGGGAATTCCTAGCTCAAAAAGTTCAACAATTTATTTTTTATTTAAAATCCCCTAAAACGGACCAAGAAACTGATGTCAGTGCACTGGGGTTGCTCCTCTATATAGGCACCGCAGATGTCACATCCACCGCAGATGATGTAGACGATGTGACGCCAATGGATGACACCTACCGGCGCACAGAGGTACTGCTCAAAAATTTCCGGATCCAGTCTGACTCCTGTGGAATATTCTGAGGTAAGGAATCTGCACCTGGAAGTATCTATCAGATGCAAGTAATAGTTAGTGCAAAAACTATATCTGGCGATTTTCAGGCACAGATTCACAAAAGAGCCTATGCAGTCGGAGCGAAGGCCTTGCAGTTAACACCGGATCTCCACACTTGTGGCAGGATCTCCGCACTTTAGTTGACCATTTTGGAGATCCTGCCAAGAGTGCTATAGTTAGAAATTAGCATTTAAAAAACCTTAGAAATTCACTGAAAAAACCACAGGTTTCAGGGACGTTATAGTTAGAAATGAGAATTTAAAAAACCTTTGAAATTCACTGAAAAAAACATAGGTTTCAGGGACGTTATAGTTAGTAATTAGCATTTAAAAAACCTTAGAAATTCACTGAAAAACCCATAGGTTTCAGCCATTTAATAGTTAGAAATTATCTTGTAAAAAACCTTTGAAATTCACTGAAAAACCCATAGGTTTGGAATGTTAACAGCCAATCAAAATGAAGCTCGTGCTTGGGAGAAGTGGTTACTCCTCCTCGGTGCTCAGATATTTATATTTTTATTTTTTTAATTTCTCAGCAACTACTGAACGGATTGACATTATTTTTTTAAAAATAGCGCGTTCTAAAAAAAAGATACCCTTTTGCCAAATTTGGTGTAATTCCATTCAGCAGTTCGGGCTGTAGCCGTGTATAAAGTTTCCTATTTCTAAATTAAATTGGGACCCCCTTTTTTTCTCGGCCCCCGCTTGATGAATCACCCTGATATTTTCAAGACAGGAGCTGACCAGAGCGGGCCATTCGTTTTGAACATTTCTCGAAGATTTGTCAAACGGCGCCAAAGGTATTGTACCAATTTACGTGTTGCTTTAAAATTTGTGTATTTGTTCTAAATACCTGCTTTGCACTTTTCCCTGCTCCCGCACAGCCGAGTCAACGCTGTAGCGGTAGGCATTCCGATCGCCTTCACCCCTTCCCGCCACTTCGGCGAGCGCCCAGGCCACGCCCCCTCACGGAGGCCACGCCCCCTAGCAACGCACTATTTAGACGCTGAATACTAGCGTCTTCTCATTGATTCTCGAGTCCTCCTGAGGCGGAAAGCCGGGAGTGGACACTTTGTTTTTTAAAATTGTACCAATTTACGTGTTGCTTTTAAAATTTGTGTATTTGATCCAAATACCTGCTTTGCACTTTTCCCTGCTCCCCGCACAGCCGAGTCAACGCTGTAGCGGTAGGCATTCCGATCGCCTTCACCCCTTCTCGCCACTTCGGCGAGCGCCCAGGCCACACACCCTCACGGAGGCCACGCCCCCTAGCAGCGCACTATTTAGACGCTGAATACTAGCGTCTTCTCATTGATTCTCGAGTCCTCCTGAGGCGGAAAGCCGGGAGTGGACACTTTGTTTTTTAAAATTGTACCAATTTACGTGTTGCTTTTAAAATTTGTGTATTTGATCTAAATACCTGCTTTGCACTTTTCCCTGCTCCCCGCACAGCCGAGTCAACGCTGTAGCGGTAGGCATTCCGATCGCCTTCACCCTTTCCCGCCACTTCGGCGAGCGCCCAGGCCACGCCCCTCACGGAGGCCACGCCCCCTAGCAGCACACTATTTAGGCGCTGAATACTAGCGTCTTCTCATTGATTCTCGAGTCCTCCTGAGGCGGAAAGCCGGGAGTGGACACTTTGTTTTTTAAAATTGTACCAATTTACGTGTTGCTTTTAAAGTTTGTGTATTTGATCTAAATACCTGCTTTGCACTTTTCCCTGCTCCCCGCACAGCCGAGTCAACGCTGTAGCGGTAGGCATTCCGATCGCCTTCACCCCTTCCCGCCACTTCGGCGAGTGCCCAGGCCACACCCCCTCACGGAGGCCACGCCCCCTAGCAGCGCACTATTTAGACGCTGAATACTAGCGTCTTCTCATTGATTCTCGAGTCCTCCTGAGGCGGAAAGCCGGGAATGGACACTTTGTTTTTTAAACACGCCCCCTTTGTCTCCTCTCCTCTCCTCAACCTCCCATAAATCATGTGCCTTCACCGGACGCGCAGCGGACGAGCGCAGCGGGCGCGACGTTTGCGCGCCGAAGGCGCGCCTAAGGCAAGCCCGTCTGCGCCCGTTCGCGACCGACCGTGCCCAGTGCCTAGGCCACCCCGCTATCCTGGTCCTTTACAATATTCATCAGCACAACTTACCGCTCTCCAAGGCCTTTGGCCTATTGAAGCTTCCCTCACCTCCCATCTCAATAACCTGGGGCTGCTAACCCCAACTACTCCTCAAACTCTTCATGATCCAACTCACCTGCCTAGGCTCCCTCCCCCTCCTCCCTCCGGGTCTAATCCCCAGGCCAGCCCCATGCAGTCGCCTCTTACGATTTACTATCTTAACACGCGTTCTGCAGTCAAACACTGGCACAAACTCTCTGTTCTGTTGGATCTTCACAAACCAGACCTCCTGTTTCTTACGGAGACCTGGTTTCGAGACAGCTCCCTCCCCATCTTATTAGCATCTCTTCCTGCCACCTATTACGTCCTCCGAGCCGATCGACCATCTGGCAAATCAGGTGGAGGTGTGGCCCTGATTGCTCGAAAGGAACTGCCATTTCAACCTCTCAGTTTCCCCCCGATTGGCACTTCAGACCTCTTAGTGGTTCGCTCACTTTCTCTTAAGGTGCCCCTCACTTGTCTACTTAGGTACCGCCCCCCCCAATCCCCCCAAACCTTTCTTGACGAGTTTCAGGAACTTGTAGCCACCCTAGCAGTCAATAACTCTTCTGTTTTGGTGCTGGGTGACTTTAATTTCTGGCCCTCTGACCCAGCGGAATGCTCCACCTCTAAGGAATTCTCCGAAACCTTACGTTCCCTTAATTTCATCTCGCTCGTTCACTCCCCTACGCACACCCAAGGTCACATCCTTGACCAGAACTGGTCCCTTAACTGTCCTATCACGTCCCTATCTGTCTCGCCCTGTCCCTGGTCCGACCACTCACTCATTTCTTTCTCCTCTCAAATTGGCCCGCCCACCAAACCCTTGCACCCTAAAAATGTTTGGGTGAGATCCTGGGGTCGGGTGGATGTAGCCTCTTTAGTTTCCTCTCTCCCCGCTTCTAGTCCAGTCGTAGCTGGCCTGTCCTCCGCAGATCAAGCCAACACCATCAACTCATGGCTTTGCTCTGTCGGCGAGTCCATCGCCCGACTTAGGCGGGTCCCCTCTAGACGGACGAACGACTCCAACCTCTGGTTCAATGATGAACTAAAATCACTAAAACTTTTAGTCCGGCAAGCAGAACGGGCCTGGAGACGCCAGTACTGCCCCATCTTTAAAGCTAAGTATACCGCCCTGTTGTTGCAATATAAAAAACGTATCTTTTCCACTAAAAAGGATTACTTTTCTGCCAAAATTATTGTCGCAGAGAATAAACCCAGAGAAATTTTTTCTATCATCAACAAACTGGCCTATTCTGATAGAACCACCCTCAAGCCTTCCCCATCACAACCGTTATGCGACTCCCTCAATTCTTACTTTCTCGATAAAATTGCAACTATCAGAGCCAATATTCCCCCCCTCTCCCTCTTTCCGTATCCCGTCCGGTATCCCCACAGAGGCATGTCTGGACTCACTTCCTCTACTTACAGAGGAATCCTTTTTCTCCCTCCTGTCTCTGGTTAAATCCGGCTCTCCACTTGACCCTTGCCCTGCCCACGTTCTCCGTCACATCTTCACGTGTTGCCCTCTGCCCCCGCTCACCTTTCTCAACTGCTCCCTGTCCCAAGGCGTGGTTACCCCTGCTCTCAAAGCCGCGATTATCCTTCCCATTCTTAAGAAACCTGGGGCTGACCTTTCTGACCCCGCTAACTATCGCCCCATTTCCCTGCTTCCCTTTGTAGGGAAAGTTTTGGAGCGACACGTGACCAAAGTACTCACCACCTACGTGGAAGAAAACCGTATCTTAGCTCCCCGCCAGGCCGGTTTTCGCCCAGGTCACTCTACTGAGTCTGTCGTGCTCTCAGTACTCGACACTCTCAGAGAGGGATTAGACACTAACATCCCCCAGGCCTTGGTGCTACTCGATCTCTCCGCCGCCTTTGACACGGTGGACCACTCCATCTTACTTTCCCGTGTCAGGGCGGCGGGGGTCGGTGGCACAGCATTGGTCTGGCTGTCCTCCTTTCTAAACGGCCGCACTCAAGCGGTCCGTCTGGGGGACTTCTCGGCCGAACCCCGGAAGGTGCTATGCGGGGTTCCACAGGGCTCCTCCCTCTCTCCCCTACTTTTTAATCTGTACATAGCTCCCCTTGTCTTTGCACTTCAGCAACAGGAGGTATCCGTATATAATTATGCGGATGACCTCCAGCTCATTTTTTCTCTCTCTCACTCCCCTCACTCTAAAACTAATTTTCAATCCACCATGCTTTTCATCCGGGACTGGATGAACCACAACCACCTGAAATTAAACCCCGATAAAACCGAGCTGGTCTTGACAGGTGGTTGCTCCAGTCCCTGGTCCCCCCTCTTCTGGCCTCCCACCCTTGGGCCCCCTCCCTCTTCTTCCCCCGCTGTTAAAACCCTTGGCATTAAACTTAATGACCAACTCACTCTACATTCCCAGGTGAGTTCGGTGGTTTCTTCCTCTTTTCTGTCTCTCCGCACCATCCGAAGGGTCTCCCGGTTTTTCTCCTTCACGGCCCTAAAACTTATCACACTGGCTATGGTTGTCTCTCGATTGGACTACGCCAACTCCCTCTACTACGGCATGCCGGCCTATAACCTCCGCCGACTGCAGTTGGTTCAGAACCAAGCCGCCCGCCTGGTCTATAATCTCTCCAGATCTCACCATGTCACCCCCCTTTTGAAATCCCTACACTGGCTCCCCATTCTCCAACGCTCTCAATTTAAGGTAGGCTGCCTTGCCTTTCAGGCTCTGTCAGGCTCTGCTCCTACGTTTATCTCTTCTGAGATCAAACCTTATGTCCCCAGCAGGGAGCTCCGCTCCTCTACTCTGCATCTGCTGGCCATCCCCCGATTCTGCCGAAAGAAATGGGGAGGCTCCAAATTTTCCACTCTTGCCCCCATATTCTGAAACTCTCTCCCGGCCCACCTGCGATGTATCACCCAATATTCACTCTTTAGAAAGGCTTTAAAGACATTTTTATTCGCCAAAGCCTTCCCCCAATAAATTATCATCCATTCCCCTTCCGTTTTTCTTGTCTTTGAGGACTCGGTCCATCATAGCGCCATGGAACCGTTCCGGTGAACGCGCGCTTTATAAATAATTTAAAACTCAAAAGAAAAAATGCTTTTTGAATATCAACAAGTGAAACAAGGTCCTAAATATTACTGCCTACTGATGACTGCATATACACCTTGAAAAGCATTGGCACATTAAAGAAAAGTGAAGCAGGAAGACAGGCTCCAAGTGAAAGCCGGATGGTTAGAGCGCTGTTGTGTGAGTTGTGATGCAGCGTACTCCCTTACCTCGTCGGAGCCGCATCTCCGCGGACATTCTACCTTCCCGGAAACCGACGCCAAAGCGTCAATGGAAACGACCCTGACAACCAGAAGCCCAACCCTATGTCCTCTCTTCCAGGAGCCAATCAGGAACACTCAGACACCGGAAGCACTCAACCTTGACCCCGGAAGTCCCTCCCTAGCCTCGGTCGCAGAAGCCGGAAAAGACGACGGAAGAGACAGGAACCGCGTTGGAGAAGCAAGCTTGTGGCAGGAGACCGAGACCGAAGTGGAAGCAGAGCAGGCGAAGGAAGAAGAAGACGTGTGGAGTGAGGACTGGTAGAGTCCACAGGAGGTGGCTGGGGAGCGGCCGCAACTCACTGGAGAGTTGCGGCAGAGCGTGTGAGTACCAGTAATCCACCTCTCTGGCACATTAGGTGCCTTGTATATATATCCCCCTTTAGTGTCAATTTGTCTCTGGCTACCACTGTAATTACCTTGTATAGCACTCACCCCTGTGTACAGCACTGTAGATACCTCCTCTCCCTCATGACCCTCACAGAACGTATGCCTTCTTGGAGCTCTCTCTCCCTTCCTTACCCGAGCCCCACCCCACCTTCCCTCACGGTTGTTTTCAATCTCCACACTAAGCCCGGTGCCGGTTACGGTTTGCGCTCAGTATAGTCCGGATCGGACTAACGGCTCCCTTGTTTTCTTTCTCTCCCATATAACCTCCGAGGACCACGCCAGGACGGAACATTTCCCGAAGACCCAGCATCCTGACGTGACCTCGGAGCCCACCAAGACGTCGCCCTTCGGGAGCATGGACTTCTGTTTCCCCGTCATGCCTTATATCCCTGAGCATACCCTCTACAAATAAAGACCATCATTGCTCACCTTATCCGGCCTCCTCGCCTGTTATTCCTGCCAGCTATCACCCCACAATTACAGTTGGTGTCAGAAGTGGGATCAGCCGGAAGCATGGAGGCCGCCGTCCAGAAAATGGCAGAGTCCCAGGAATTGTTGGGGCACATGATGGAACGTTTCCTAAAAACCGCGGAGGACGACAGGGGCCAACTACATGACGTCCTCAAGGGTCAGGGAGCATCACACGACCAGGCGATGGGGAAGATCACCGAAGCCATCGGTCAACAAAGACCAGTGACTTCGCTTCCTTCGGTTGTCCTCCAGAAGTACGTATAGGGGGAGGACCCGGACTATTTTTTTACGAACTTTGAGAGACTGGCTCAGGCCGCCTCATGGCCAACCGACCGGTGGGGCCAATACCTGGGACCACTGCTGACCGGTGATCTACAGGCCGCCTACCAGCAAGCCAACATTCAAGGCAACACACCATATGAGGATATAAAGAAGTGTATCCTAGAACGCCTCGGCATCGACGATGAGACCTATAGGGTCAAGATATGCCAAGCAAGGAAGGACCCCAGGAAACCCCAAGAGCTCTGTCATTCCGTATCAAGGACTTAAGCAATCGCTGGCTCAGACCCGATACGTTCACAAAAGAAGACATTCTTGCAAAGATCTATCTCGAACAGTTCTTGGCTTCCCTACATCCAGCCACCCAGAGGTGGGTAAGGCAACACGCCCGCCTCACTTTGGACACGGCTGTAGAAATTGCAAGCGCCTACAGTCGAGCCCACGAGTGCACAGTACAAATACCGTCCGACCCTATCGGACACCACCTCCCCGGAAACCAAACCCTCTGCCGTTATCACCTGCTCCTATCATGTTCAGACCACCCAACCCAGGACCCCAGTGCTATAATTGTGGGGGTTTTGGCCACATCGCCCGTATGTGTCCACAGAAGGAAGAGCCTATTGAGGTGGGGCTTGTCCATAATTATGTGTGTGCCACGCCAGGGGCTGCACCACCACCATTCCGTTGTCCCGTAAACGTTTATGGACAACCGGTTTTGGCCTTGGCCGATACAAGGTGCAGACAAAGTGTTCTCCGTCCACAAGATATGCAAAGCCCGGTTGGTCCTCCAACTGGCATGGTTGCCATCCAATGCGTTCATGGCGACACTAAGAGATATCCGACCACTCAGGTACGCATCCAACATCCCACCGATCCAGGAACCAACCTCACGGTAGGATTCATACCCAGCCTTCCGGAACAGGTCATCTTAGGGAGTGATTACTCAGGCCTTCCAAAGCTCCTTCAAGACACAACTGATTCGCTGACCCAGTGGTGGACTGAAGCTCCTTTTTCTCGAGACCAATCCCCACCAACACAGATACCCAGACAACGGAAAACCCGAACCCAGAAAAGAAATGAGAAGAAAAAGCATGCCGCTGCCTACCTGGTCTTATCCGAAGAACACCCCTGGCAGACAGACAGGGAATTCCGGGCCTCCCAAAGAGAAGACCCCATTCTACAGGAAGCGTGGGGAAAAGCCCTGGATAACGAAGACCCCTTGCAAGTAGGTCCCTATTTTTTTTTTTAAATGGACTGTTATACAGAAAAGGTGGTCCTCGACAACCCCCCAGTTATTGATACCGGGAGCGTTCCGAGACAAGGTCTTATTCATTGCTCACAGCCACCTGTTGGGGGGGTCACTTTAGTGATGAGAAGACAGGGCATTCCATCCTAGAACAATTCTATTGGCCAGGTGTTCATCAACAGGTCAAGACCCACTGCTGGGAATGCCCGGTCTGTCAAAAAAACAGCAGTTATCGACCACCAAGAGCCCCCTTCACTCCCTACCTCTCATTGACGTTCCCTTCAGCCGAATCGGGATGGATATCATAGGGCCCCTGATACCTTCCCGCACTGGCTGTCGTTATGCCCTAGTCCTCATGGACTATGCCACCCGCTTCCCTGAAGCCGTACCCCTACGCCAGCCCACTACTCAGAGCATAGCCAAAGCACTGATCACAATATTTGCCAGAGTAGGGTTCCCCAGAGAGATCCTTACGGATCAGGGCACACCTTTTGTCTCTGCTCTTATGAAACAGGTATGCTCTCAACTGGGAATAAAACAGATCCGAACATCCGCTTACCACCCGCAAACGGAGGGGCTGGTGGAGCGGTACAACGCCCGTTAAAGCTAACCCTAAAGAAACTATTGGCGCTGGAAACTAAGCGGTGGGAAGAGATGCTGCCGTTAGCCCTGTTTGCCATACGGTGCAAGACCCAAAGCAGCACCGGCTATTCGCCCTACGAGCTCCTTTATGGTCGCCCTGCCCGTACCCTTTTGGACATGGCCCAAGAGGCCTGGACGCAGAACCCGACCGTACACGTCCTCTCCCTGAATACGTTGACAATCTCAAAACACATCTTTCCCTAATACGAGACATAGTCAAACAGAATATGGAAAATGCCCAAGCCACCCAGAAGCGTCAATATGATAAAGGCACTAAAACCCGACACTTTGCAGTAGGAGACCTGGTCCTCTTAATGATTCCGTCCTCTGATCAGAAATTGCTTGGTCAGTGGCAAGGACCCTACTCCATTCTACGACAAGTAACCCCAGTCACATATGAGCTGGAATTAGACCTCACTCGGGGGTCCACCCAGATATATCACGTAAATCACTTAAAAAAATGGGAAGGACCCCGCCCGGTCCTATCCGGCAGAAGCCTCCTAACGCCTCTCCCCTTTGAGACCTGTCTTGAACCCGAGTTAGCCGAATCCGAGAAACAGAACCTTCGGGACGTTCTATTCCCCCTACAGAACGTATTTTCTTACTCTTCTGGGCGGACCTCAATCATAGAACACGCTATACAAACAGAACCCGGGAAAACTGTACTACTCCTACCCTACCGAGTCCCGGAGGCCTGCCGGTCTGTCATACGCCAAGAAACCGAGCAGATGCTACGAATGTGTATCATTGAGCCATCCATGAGCGACTGGAATTCCCCCATCATCTTAGTGCCCAAACCCGACGGATCAATACGTTTCTGTATTGACTTCCGCGAGGTAAACAAGATATCCAACTTTGTCTCATATCCCCTGCCTCATGTGGACGAGATGGTCGAAAGGATAGGAAGAGCCAGATACATCTCCACACTTGACCTATGCAAGGGATACTGGCAGATACCCCTAAAAGAAAAGGATAGAAAAAAAACAGCTTTTTCCACCCCGGAAGGCCTATACCAATTCAAAGTATTACCTTTTGGCCATCATGGCGCACCAGCGACCTTTCAGAGAGCAATGAATCATATCCTGAAACACCATTCTCAGTATGCGGGAGCGTATCTCGATGACATCGTCATCTATAGCGACAGCTGGAGACAACACCTGAACCATTTACACCAGGTGGTCTCCGCCCTGGGATCATTCGGATTTACCATCAATCCCTCCAAAACCACCCTGGCGGCCCAGACAGTAAAATACCTAGGTTTCCTACTGGGCGAAGGTGTTATCCGTCCCCAAAACAACAAGATAGAGGCCATTCATTCACTTCCCCTTCCCCAGTCCAGAAAAGATCTCCGAGCGTTTTTAGGCCTGCTCGGTTACTACCGATGGTTCATACTGAACTGTCACTGAAAAATCCCACACCATTGCTCTGGCAGGCCTTCGATTCACTCAAGCGTGCCTTAACATCCAAGCCCATATTGGTTAGCCCAGACTATTTCCTACCTTTCGTACTACAAACCGACGCATCTGATCAGGGTTTAGGAGCCGTCCTCTCCCAAATAGACAGGAAACTATTTCCCCGAGAAATGAACTATGCAGTCGTGGAGAAGGAAGCTCTCACCATCAAGTGGGCCATTGAAAGCCGGCGCTATTATCTGGAAGGACGTGACTTTCTCCTATACACTGACCATGCCCCCTTAGAGTGGATGGCCCGGAACAAGGGACATAACGACCGGGTCCTCCGCTGGTTTCTGGCCCTCCAGCCGTATAGGTTCAAGACTGTACACCGAAAGGGGACAGAACAAAGAAACGCCGATTTCCTATCCCGATACCCCATTACCACAACCCCTACAAGAAGGACAGCTAGGGGAAGGGGATGTGATGCAGCGTACTCCCTTACCTCGTCGGAGCCGCATCTCTGCGGACATTCTCCCTTCCCGGAAACCGACGCCGAAGCGTCAGTGGAAACGACCCTGACAACCAGAAGCCCAACTCTCTGTCCTCTCTTCCAGGAGCCAATCAGGAACGCTCAGACACCGGAAGCACTCAACCTTGACCCCGGAAGTCCCTCCCTAGCCTCGGTCGCGGAAGCCGGAAAAGACGATAGAAGAGACAGGAACCGCGTCGGAGAAGCAAGCTCGTGGCAGGAGACCGAGACCGAAGTGGAAGCAGAGCAGGCGAAGGAAGAAGAAGACGTGTGGAGTGAGGACTGGTTGATTCCGCAGGAGGTGGCTGGGGAGCGGCCGCAACTCACTGGAGAGTTGCGGCGGAGCATGTGAGTACCAGTAATCCGCCTCTCTGGCACATTAGTTGCCTTGTATATATATCCCCCTTTAGCGTCACTTTGCCTCTGGCTACCACTGTAATTACCTTGTATAGCACTCACCCCTGTGTACAGCACTGTAGATACCTCCTCTCCCTCACGACCATCACAGAACGTATGCCTTCTTGGAGCTCTCTCTCCCTTCCTTAACTGAGCTCAGCCCCACCTTCCCTCACGGTCGTTTTCAATCCTCTCCACACTAAGCCCGGTGCTGGTTACGGTTTACGCTCAGTATAGTCCGGATCGGACTAACGGCTCCCTTGTTTTCTTTCTCTCCCCTATAACCTCCGAGGACCACGCCAGGACGGAACATTTCCCGAAGACCCAACATCCCGACATGACCTCGGAGCCCACCAAGATGTCGCCCTTCGGGAGCCTGGACTTCTGTTTCCCCGTCATCCCTTATATCCCTGAGCATACCCTCTACAAATAAAGACCATCATTGCTCACCTTATCCGGCCTCCTCGCCTGTTATTCCGGCCCGCTATCACCCCACGATCACAGCGCTCTCAAATGCTTCAGGGCAATTTGCGGTTTAATTCTCGGTACACGGCAGCCTGGCCGTGGGGAGCTGCACCATCACTAGCTGGATGAGAACTGAATCACCGGAGAGTTGAAGCTGTAATCCTGAACCTTCAGAATTCCCAACACAGCGTTCTATATGCAAATTAGCCTGCCCGAACACTTCACAACCTACTATAGGGAATAAATACTTAACTAATTTACAAACAAACATTTGTACTGACCAACAGTGAATAATCACGCTTTTATCTGGGATTCCATATCCCAGGAGGCCAAGAAAACCTGCGCTAAAGACACGCCCAATGGGGGCGGTGACGCATAGAAATAAAGCCTGATTTTTATACAAGCCTCAGATGTCGTTTGTTTACAGCCCAGAGGAAGAGGTGGCGACACCTTGAAACGCGCTGGCACATTAAAGAAAAGTGAAGTAGTAAGACAGGCTGCAAGTGAAAATCCGATGGTTAGAGCGCTGTTGTGTGCAATCTCAAATGTTTCAGGACAATTTGCGGTTTAATATATATATATATATTACCTACTGGCGGTCGCCAGTAGGTATATATATTTAGGATTTTTTCTCTATGGGATTTTTGAAAATTCTATGTCTAATAACTTTGGCGTTTGTGGACGGAATTGGCTGAAATTTTCAGGAAAATGGCACATTTTGTTTCTGAGCAGCCCTTGAAAATTTGGGGGGGGTTCGACAAGGGGGGGCCGAGAAAAAAGGGGGGTCCCAAAACATGTTTTTAACATTGAGTTTTCCATAGGGCGGTTGGCCTCACTTTTAGCCCGAACGGCTGAATGGATTTGCATGAAACTTGGCAAAATTGTAGGGACTGGTAGCCCGATGTGCCTTTTGTAGGTCTCAATATATGTGCTACAGTGGATTTTGAGAAATTAACGTTTAAAAAAAGATATATATCTGTAACAGCGGACCGGGCAGCGCTCCAGGACGCGTACTTTTCGCGCAACGGAGCTTTGTGAAGCGAAGCTGATTGGTTCTCCGGCGTCTGTCAACATTCCAAACAGTCCGTAGCGGCCGTCATCTTGTCTCTCGGTAGGATCGAGAGACAAAAGGAGGCGAAAGCGAAGGGGCAAATGACCATAAGGGGGAATAGTAGATCCTCGCTGACCCCCTAGGTTTGATGTGGAGGTTTTAAAAGGGCCCCGCGGGGCAAAAAAAATAAAAAATAATAATAATCGAACGGCTGAATGGATTTGCACGAAACTTGGTAAAATATTAGGGACTGGTAGCCCGATGTGCCTTTGCTAGGTCTCAATATATGTGCTCCAGTGGATTTTGAGAAATTAACGTTCAAAAAAAGATATATATCTGTAACAGCGCTCCGCTTCGCGTAACGGAGGTTTGTGACGCTGATTGGTCATTCTGTCACTGGGCTATAGTTGGGCTACATCTGGCTGATATTTGGGCTACATTTGTTTTTTTTCGTCTCTGGCGGCCATCTTTGGGCTACATTGGGCTACATTGGGCTTCATTGGGCTTCATTGGGCTACATTGGGCTACATTTGGGTTCCAACATATATATAGGCCAATGTAGCCCAATATATATTTTTCAAAGTTAATTTTCGTAAAAACCACTGGAGCATATATCTTGAGACATAGCAAAGGCACATCGAGCTACCAGTCCCTACAATTTTGCCAAGTTTCGTGCAAATCCATTCAGCCGTTCGAGCTAAAAGTGAGTCCAACCGTCCTATGGAAATGAAGGAAATGAATGGGTAATTTGTAATTAGCAAATAGCTCATCGCAAACTAGGAATGGTAAAGAATCGCTATTTATTCCTTAAAGTTCGCTATTTAGGAAATGCAAAAAACTTTGATGATACATATGGCGGTTCATCTCTAACAAGATAAGAAGCATAGGGATAGATTTATGATGACTGGCGCATCACCAGGGATGTGTTAGTCATTCTGTGCCGCTGTTCCGTCACCTATGGTGTGCTGCATTTACAATGCGGCGCATCATGGGGCAAAAACAGCACAGATGCGTGATGTATCTGTGCCGTAAAGGTGGCGCATTGCTGGAGTTGTATCGCAAGTGTGATGAAGCTCCAGCAAGGGTCGGGGGTGCCCCTGTCGCAGGGTTTCTGTTCTCACACAAAACTGTGGACAGAGGATTGGAACCTCGGCGAATTAGGGTGTCCCAAAACTCACCTTAGTAATCAAAAACCCCTTAGCAAGCTAGGTACAGTGTCACATTGGATATAACAAACTCTCAATGTTTAGACAATCCAGAATATGAACTTATAGTACCTCAGGATACGTGGAACTCATGAACAGTCGGTCGTTATATATTTCTTAGAAACCAGAACATGGAGTTAAGAAGAACACATGTGTATTTGAAATGTTTATTTACTAATGCCGTCTTCTCAGGCGTAGTATCTTAGATAATACAAGTACACATATTATCAGTAGCAAAATTACCAGCATAGTTACTGGTACATAAAAAGCGAATGGTGACAGTATGTTAACATGCTGTAAATGAATAAGAGTTAGCAACACTTATAAGCAGCCGCGGGCCGTGGAGGGAGTTACGGTGGGGCAGGGAGGCGGGGAGGGGGAGGGGCAGGGTGGAGAGGGCTCCACCCTGCTTCTCCCCCTCCCCGCCTCCCTGCCTCACCGTAACTCCCTCCACGGCCCGCGGCTGCTTATATCTCACCCTCCCTAATACACATATTATATTATTTGCTAAGAAGGTCTCTTTGTGTTGGTTTAGGGCGTGCCCATACTTTAGTGTCTTAGATTTGAAGGAATCACATCAGCATACACCAGCTCTCTCTTCATGTGAACCGCATCAAGTGTTGTGTATGTGTGTTCGGCAAAGCAATATAAAACCCGCCTCATGCCCAGAATTGGCAGAAGTTGCACTTATGTTATGAGTATGAAGTCGTGGAGATCAGACCTCATAACAATTCTGTATCGTGTTGTTCTTGAAACTTTAGCACTCGCTGTACAGATATAGTTTAACAAGCAAAGCAGATAGTAGAGCAATAACATATTATTCTCATGTAAACCACGATGAACTACTAGGTTGAAAGCTAAAGCAACAACTAAGTGTCGTGTGCAGAAGTTGCAAAAAAGGAAAAATGGCGTTTAAACCGGTAATGAGCCCATGCTAACTTAACACGGTGTAAAGATATCCAGGACGTAGATGACACCTCCCCATGATCCGGAAACGAACTGAATAAGATAATAGAAGTGCCATCTCATGAGAGCAGATTGCAAGTTTATATGTGGACGGTCCGCAAGGTAAAGCATTAAAAACTAGGAAAATTTAATGCTAAAGAAAAATAAAACAGCCAAGTACTTTATCGAGTCTTAAGCCAATAGGCAAGGTAAATAATAAAAACTTGACAAATAAGTCAATGAATTGTCAATGAAATGCTAGTACTCAGCATATCAAACATGAAAAAGGTCTATGACATAACTGTGTATGCAAAATAAGCTGCAACAGCCTCCAATAGGAAGTCACCGTCTTCATCCGAAAACAGTTCAGCCATCCAATTTAAAAGCGGAAAAGAACATACGTGCTCTCCCAGCACCGGATCCTCTATCACCATCAGAGGACAGCTCGGTGGGTTTTCAAGAAAGCTCTGTTCCAAGAAAGACTGTGTTGCCGCCAGTAAATTCCAGTGACCAATTAGTCCATGCATCAATGCCACAGCCATAATCCTTTCGCCAGGACAAACCAACTCGTGAGTAATGATAGGAGTCATCAGCTGATTAAAGTCGACGTCAGGAGAAACCGGTCCGCAGAGACACAAATCAATGGCCCAATCGAAATCACAGGTCAGGCAGTGAAATACAGGCTGGACACAGGTGAAGTAGGAGAATCGAAAAGATAATCCATATGCCGTGCTTAATATCGCCAACGGCATTGTGCCATAATATTCTAGCATGCGATTGCGGAACAGTGTCAGCAGCTGCAGGGCGGGAGGTTGCATAGGAGGGACATCCATATTTAAAAATGTAAAAAAGCACAAGAGCGTCCGCTGGTAATGCAAGTAAAAATGGCAATCCACGAAGCAGAGTGGAAAAAATACAATGAAAGAAAGTAGGGATGACTCGAAAGATTTTCTCAAATGAAGTCACGAGACCACTGGTAACAACTTTAAAAAAGTGCGCCAGGGCCTTTGTGGAGGATGCGTTAGAGATAGTCCGAACCATCTTGCTGAAATGGAAAGGCAAATCTGAATTGAAAAGGGTCTGCACCTCTGTACGGGTGTTCGCTATGTGAAGCACGAAAGTTTCACGGGCCGAACTCAAGGCCACCTCTCTCTGAGACAAAAGAGCTCTTATTCTTGCCATGCCGTTGAAATCTGCTCCCAAGGTTGGTATTTGTGGCGAGATTGAAAACTCCCTATGTTCATGTATGGGAGGAAATAGAACATTTCTGCAGCAAATAACCCGTTCACTTACTGTTACGATAAAAGGAATACTTTTAATTAACCCAGATCAATCTTCATTATTGAGCATCAAATAACTACCATTTTCCAACAACTTGAACGTGGGGATGATAGCAGGAACTGGCGTGCCTTGCAACACGCAAGCCATATTTGGTCGGTGTTTGTTGCATGAACCGTGTAACTGTATGTGCCTACACATTAGTGAATGATCTGGCGTCTCAGTGCATTCCTCTCCATTCAGATAAACTTCTTGATCATCTTTGAAACATCTGTATGTGTATGGAAGCGACCAGACCTCATGAAGAAAAGCACTACCTAAAGGTTCATAACGACCTATTGGTATATATTTCATACAATTTGAAAACTTATATAAAGCAAAAGGCAGCGTTATTAAACCGTGGATAAGGCACGTTGCCAAAAAACCCGCAATCCTCTGCTGATGATGTCACTGAGCATGTCATGAATGATGTAATATGTGACATCATCAGCAGTGGATTACGGTTAATAGTATCTCTAGTTTACTCCTCTATAGCTGTCTTTCTTTTAACATAAGTGTGTTTCCTTCCCTTATACTTACTGTTTTTGGTTCGCTTCCGGTTCGCGTACCGGCGAGCGAACTGGGAAGCGAACTAAGAGAAATAGAGGTTGGCACAGTTCCAAATATTGTACCAATTTTTTAATAACGGGGAGGTAGTTCTGAAAAGAACTTTTTTTTTTATTGTTTTTGTTGTTTTAAATTTTTTTATTATTTTTCGGAACATTTTTTTACTTTTTTTGAATTTTTCTGAACAGTTTTATATTTTTTGGGGTTTTTCTTGGAGGGGGCAATGAAAACGATTCATTGTAAAGGGCTCAACAGGAGCAACAAAACAAAAAAAAAGTATTTATTATTTTGGGCGTTTCGTACAAACTTGCATATGATAGTCAATAGCTCTGTTGATCAGAGTGATGCTTCTTTCTCCGTAGCAAATGAATCCATCGCAAAATACGCAGGTGTGTTTTACTTCACCAAATCTCATTTGTATATTTGGCACCATCTCCCTGCCCTCTGGTCCCGTTACTTCCGGTACAACAGATCTTCTGGCCATAATAGGGAGATTATCTAGGTCGTTCCGAAAATGTGCAGCACTGTAGTTGTTAGGATGCCACCTAGTCATATGGCGATGCATTGTGTAGTTTCCGAAACTGTATTTTTTCTCGGTTCCTCTGGACAGTCTATCTTGACATATAAGGCAAGTTACGTATCTTGCATTTACTTTTTTCTCACCTTTGGGAATTTAAAAAAATTGCCAAATGAAGTTTTCTTTCCGGTGAGACGTCCTGGGCTCCTCAGGCAAAAACTGCCTCTCTTCGTGCTCGTCGTCCTGTTCCTCTTCTTCCTCTTCTTGTTGAATTATAACTTGAGCAGGTGGTCCACTCTTCCTTGGATGTGGTGGAGGTGGTGGGGAAGCACCAGCTGAAGCTACTAAAGAAGCCATTGCTCAGTGATCACAAAGGGTCTTTCTCTCACAATGATGAAAGTCAGAGTGAGGAAAGAAGGAGGGATTTTCATCATTTGGGAAAAACAAGAGTTCTCAACCAATGAAAAGTGTTCATTTTAGATTATATGACCTAGTCTTACATCATTAGGAAACCAAAAGTGAAATGAACCAATGAAAAGTGTTATTACCAAGTCACATGACCTGCTGTGTTTACGTTAAGCGCTTTGCAGGGCCTCCCGGTTTGCTTCCAGAAACCTGCGCTTTGCGACTCGGTTCGCGTACCAGTTCGCTAACGTAGCACGTCATATGACGTATCACGCGACAACGTGAAACGTCATGCGGACGGGAGGCGTCACAATGTTGTTTTGTAACGCGGCAGTTGCGGTAAAGAAACGTTTACCGGCTCGCGGTCTATTTCGCGGCATCAAGGTCAGCTAACGGGAAGCTTCCCGATTCGCGAAGCGGGAACGAAGAAAAAAAAAAATTAAAAAAAAAAATTATTCATAAACATATAAAATATATTTTGGGATTTAAAGAAGAATACATTTTACAGCTACAGATATTAGCTGTTAAAAAACCAATGAAATTCACTGAAAAAACCATAGGTTATAGACCATATATAGAAAGGAATTAGCATTTACAAAACCTTGAAAATTCACTGAAAAAACCATAGGTTATAGACAATATATAGTTAGGAATTAGCATTTACAAAACCTTATTTTACTCACACAAAACCATTGAAATTCCATATATAGTTAGTTGCACTAACTATATATCGCGCACCCGCAATCCACTGCTGATGATGTCACATATTACATCATTCATGACATGGTCAGTGACATCACTGATGACATCACTGATGACAACATCCAGTGATTATGTGTTTCTGTAAAGTTTAAATATGTTTTACATATTGAAGAATGAGTGGATGTATAAGTGTCTGAAGGAAGGTTTTAGTAGGTGCGTGATTGACTGTATGAGTGAGTGATTAAATGCGTCTTACTGAATGCACGGGTTAGTGACTAAACTGTCTGAAAGTGTGCATCAGTATGTCTGTTGTTGTGCAAGCTGCTGCATGTGTTGATCAGTAGCTATATAAGTAGCTATATGGGTTATTGATTGGTTGCACAAGTATTTGTATGGGAGACTGAGTGTGTGTATGGCTGGCTGGGAGGTGTGTGACTCTGTGCAGATCAATGTGTACTTGTATCAGTGATTCTATAAGAGAGTAAGTATGTGTTAGTATATGTTTCAAAAATGTAAGGTGTTCTGTGTTTAACTGTATAGATGAGAAAATGGAAGTGTGATTGATTCTTTTCAGGACTGACTAGGTGTGTGAGTAACTCCATGGATGAGTGGCAGAGTGTGAGTGTCTGTATAGGTGTATGAGTGCATATGATAGTGTTGTAAAGATGAGTGATTGTATGTATGAATGATTGTATGAGTGAATGTGTGTGTAGACATAGGAATCAGTGAGTGCGTATGTAGTAACTAGTATTGGTGTGTCAATGGTTTCAAAAATTATACTCTCTATTTAACACTGGGTGTAATAGAGGTTATATTAGAGTGTGAGGAGATGCATTGTATTATCACATGAATGATATCATCAGTGATGTGATCATTGATGTCAAGTGAGATGTCATCAGTGATGTCATTTGAGATGTCATCAGTGATGTCATCAGTGATGTCACTGACCATGTCATGAATGATGTAATATGTGACATCATCAGCAGTGGATTGCGGGTGCGCGATATATAGTTAGTGCAACTAACTATATATGGAATTTCAATGGTTTTGTGTGAGTAAAATAAGGTTTTGTAAATGCTAATTCCTAACTATATATGGTCTATAACCTATGGTTTTTTCAGTGAATTTTCAAGGTTTTGTAAATGCTAATTCCTAACTATATATGGTCTATAACCTATGGTTTTTTCAGTGAATATATATATATATATATATATTTTTTTTTTATTTTCAGTTCGCTAATCCTCTGGCCGCCAAAAGACGGTGGGCTACGAGCAAGGGAGCGACCCCCTGAGTATTGGTCATTACTGCGGGCCCGTGACCAAGGTGCGGCTGCACCGAAACGCGTCGGGTGTTTTTTTGACAATGGTGTTGGAATAAATCCCACGTTACATGAAGTTGGGCTCGAGCGTTGCTTCTTTATTTCATTAGCAGTAACGACCAATATATATATATATATATATATATATATATATATATATATATATATATATATATTCCCAAGGTAATCTTCCTCCATTGAAGTCGATTAGAGGCGACACAGCGGGGCTTTAGGTGAACACCATTTATTGAAATTACGGGCATGACGCGTTTCTGAAGTAGTCCTTTATTCAATGCCCTTACAATAATTCAAGTGCCTCTGTTGCTTTTGGTTCCCCATTCAGTTTGTTTGTAGTGTCCAATGTACTGAAGTAGTATTGGGCTCCAGGTAAAACGTTGCACGGAGTCACGGACGTTTCTTCAGTGAAACTGCATTCCCCAGCATGCAGTGTTGCCGTGTTGCTGGTTAGTGACTCCGCTTGTCGGCATGGTTCTTGCTTTTCCACGTTACAATGCCGATTTGCAGCGTTGACCAGGTGGGAATTTTTTTGACAATGGTGTTGGAATAAATCCCACGTTACATGAAGTTGGGCTCGAGCGTTGCTTCTTTATTTCATTAGCAGTAACGACCAATATATAAATATATATATATATATATATATATATATATATATATATATATATATATATATATATATATATATATATATATATATATATATATATATATATATATATATATAGCCATACCTAACTATAGCGTCACTTTAACTATTGTCTTTTTTCAGTGAGAATAATACATAAATACATATACATATATTATCTACTGGTGGTCACCGGCATGTTGTTATATTTAGGATTTAGTTACCATAGGAAGAACGTTTTTTGATTTGGTAATAATTTTGCCGTTATTTGACAAATCCTCGCAAAATTTCCGAAACTTTTTAGATGCTCACTTCAGCTGCTGTCCTGAAAATATCGGGGTGATCCGTCAAGCGGAGGTTGAGGAAAATGGGGAGTCATAAAATGCATTTTCCCCATATTAATTTCCATAGTAAATTTGAAACAAGGCTTCAGCCCAAAATGCTGAACGGAATTACTCTTGAGATGTATGAGTGTTGTCATGAGTGATGTCACTGACTATTTAATGAGTGCTGTAGTATGTGAGATCATAAGCAGTGCATTGCGGGGGCGCAAGTTATAGTTAGCCCTGTTAACTATAACTGCTGAATTTCACTGGTTTCGTACATGTAAAACCTGAGCCTAACTATAATGTACCCGTAACCTTTGTTTTTCTCAGTGAATTTCTACATTTTTTTGTATTCAGTTTCTTAACTATAATGTCCCTGTAACTAATATATATATATATATATACATAATAATATTTTTTTTTCCCAAGGCACGTGAATGTATAGTGAAGAACAGTAAATTTATACTTATGTATGTATGCTTCATGACATTGTTGACATTTTGGAGTCAAACTTTTTGTATGACAATATTTGTATTGTTGATATTTTGGCACACAACTCAAACACATTTGTCAGTCCTACTGGTCTGAGTGAGCAATCAACATTTCCATTCACTTTATAAACAGTGCAATGCAACCGCAAACTTAGCCATGATTCTCCATACCGAAGCATTGCTCTAAGGCTTGTTATTTGACATGTCTGTCTGATGCCTTGTCTGTCTCTCCCAGCCTCCATTTCAATTTCTAGGACATATTCATTCACATTGGGAAAATAAGGATGTCTTGAGCTTGTGGTGTGATTTCAGTTCTTCTTTTCTTCTTGTTCCTCTGCTTTCTCTGTTCCTTCCATTGCTTTCTGCAGGTATTTTAACCGATGGTACAAAAGAGGATATATTGTAGCTATGTGGGTAGAAGATGTGAATAAAAACAGAGAAGGACCGTACATTAGGTATTTTGTAAACTATTTTCTTTTCAGGCCAATTTCTCTGCATTTCTATGCAGCTGAATTAGCTAACTTGTATACACATATGCAAGTTATTGAATAAAGGGCCCAAAAAGTCCATTTATTGGCTGCAAATGCAAATCTCTATTTTTTGGGGAGCTCATGTCAACTGAGCTTATTTTAGCATCATATAAAGGTGTCATTGCAAATGGGGTTCCGTTGCATGTTTCCCGAACCAACACTGCTAGCATTTCACATCTCTGTTCATCTTCTACCATGTAATTTTTCATGGGCATGAAAACATGCAAATCAATCTCAGTGAAGTATTGTGATCAGCGCTAGACACACCACAACAAATGGTATAATCTCTACTATGTGACATAAACCTATTGATGCCAGTGCTCAGGGCCCAGGCATCAGCAATAAAGGAGAGTTTCACATAAACATTGTTAAAGGCTCCACAGAGAAAAATACTTTTGGTGTTCAGAAAACCTGTGCGAGTTAAAAATATACTTAAATATTTAATAAATTGGAACATATCTTGAAATGGCAGAGTTTCTGTTGGTACAGTACAGCATTCCTCTGCCCCCACATGCTTTCTAACTGGTGCTGCATGTTGGAAACATTTATGCACCAACAGTATGTTTTACTAGCTGATTGAATTCCTTTATTTGAGCCACTGACATAAGTTATCCAGTCTCAGCAGAATCCTAATGACTAATTCTTCATTGAGGTTTAAAGAACCCCAACAAGCACATTGTCACCTTCAGACGTGTAGTTTCTGATAACTTCAGTGACTTGTTGTCATCAAACAAAACTCCCACAATCCAGTAGATCTCCACCAGAGAGGGTGCATCACTGAATGAGGTAGTGCACTGCACAGCTTTAGGAAGGTAAGAACCTTCAACACCACCAGTTGCCATAAATTAAGTGTTGCTTGGAGACACTCCTTTACATCTGCATGTCACCTATATGTGCCTCCACTCAGTAAATGTATGTGTAAATTATCTTCACTGGAATGTACACATCTGTACAGCTATAATCATGGTCGTGTGTTAGGGATGGATGGGAGTCTCTCACACTGTGATCCTGGATCCTGCAGGACACCTGTGCGAGTCAAACCCCAATATTTTACTGCACACCAATATATTAGTCACCTCAAAATTCACTTTCGGTAGCTTGGCTTCTGCACCCTTGATCTTGCTAAATGAGTCACCAATGTCTACAACATCAAGCCCACAAATCAACTTAGCAGTGTAATAAAAAAGTGTAAAAATGGTTACTGAGACCACTCAATAACTGTATTCTAGATTAATGAAAAGTTAGAGTTTATCAGAAAATCTCAAAATAGGCATTACAGAGAGACACAAAATATATGACAGGAAAGATCAAATACAGAGTACATAGTCAAAAATCTGAATGATTCTGAGTCCCAATAACCAAGAAAATTCATTAGGGTAATGGACAGAGTCTCTGGAGGAATAGTATAGTCATTGAAATAATGGGTCCGAGTCCTATGAGAAAAACGAAAATTCTCTGACACACACCCAAACCAAAGGTTTTTATACACATTTTACAAATAGGTAATATACAAAAAGGCAAATTAAGCATAGCATGACTAATGATAACACATATTGGGCAAATCAGAATGATGATTGTCACAAAATCCACTGTACCACTAAGCCATTTCTAAGGTAGAGTAGCTTACTCAGCAACAGCGCAGTTCAGAAATGTACAACAAAATATGAAACATTTTCAAAAAAAAACTCATACACCAGTGTACTAGCAAACCTGCATCGGAATGTGCAGCTGATGTGTCCTTCAAAATTATACATTTGGTACACAAAGAAAGCTTCCTTCACAATACACGCTCTCTAATGAAAATAGCCAATTGCGTCACAGTGTCCTGTGCTCCTCAAAAACTGGGAGAGAAGACATATAGGAGGACTATAATTGCTTCTGTAGATAGGATTCCATGCCTCGCAGTTGTTTCTTAGCTGGCCGATGGGGATCACGCATCAGCAGGTCACCTCTTTGAATGTTATTTTCAACCTTATCACTTCTATTTGGCAATGAGTAGTCAGCCGGTCGACCTGCGAGGCAACCGATAAAGCCAGAGTTGAAAGTAATTGCCTTCGATGGGTTGTTTTTGGTCTGATCGGTACACTTAACACTTCCCGATAAGTGTATCACTAAAACATGCTCCCTGCTCAATTGGCTGTCTAGATTATCATTTTTATTTTTATTTTGATTAGTTTTGTGGGTCTGACGAGGCAGTTTGGACACAAGCGATCGGCTCTTAGCATGTGAGCACTGTGCGGCCACTACCTCATGCTATTATTTGTAATGCTTTCTCGGCCACGCATGAAGCCTCCCAGAGGGTCTGAAAGAAAAAGCTGTGCACATTACATTCTTCACACTCAATGCACCTATATTAAATATTTAAATCATTTATAAGGAGCAACTGATTTTTACAGTACCATCGTGAGGGTGTTGGCACTTTCTTGGCCTGGTCCTTTTTTCAGGATATCCTGCTGTTGCTGGACTCTCTTGTCACCACAGTGTTCAAAGAAAGAACCTCAGAGCTGCCGAGTTAAAGAAACAAGTACTCATATCGGCTTAAAAAGGAGCTGAGTTGAAGAAACAAAAAGGACTCATTTGGGGGAGAAAAAAGAGTTCATACCTACGTTTCTTCTCCATGGAGTCTTCTGCTATTATTGTGCCTTCTCCATTGCTAGCTTAGCAAGGTTATCCATCCATACCATGGAAGGGCTTGATTGGCATGTTTGACAATTACTTAATTGCTTTAGATACTAAGGTTTACACTTGAGAGAAAGAAAGGTTTATTTTTAAGTGCTCCTGGAAAGACGGGCCACAATATTTTTAAGCTTTGGCCCAAGTCAATTGATCATAATGAACAAACTATACAAATAATCACATTTAAGATTGATGGGCAGAAATGCCAAGAAAATGAATGTAGTAATGACACTATACAAATTCTACATACATACATAAGGATGTCTTGAGCTTGTGGTGTGATTTCAGTTCTTCTTTTCTTCTTGTTCCTCTGCTTTCTCTGTTCCTTCCATTGCTTTCTGCAGGTATTTTAACCGATGGTACAAAAGAGGATATATTGTAGCTATGTGGGTAGAAGATGTGAATAAAAACAGAGAAGGACCGTACATTAGGTATTTTGTAAACTATTTTCTTTTCAGGCCAATTTCTCTGCATTTCTATGCAGCTGAATTAGCTAACTTGTATACACATATGCAAGTTATTGAATAAAGGGCCCAAAAAGTCCATTTATTGGCTGCAAATGCAAATCTCTATTTTTTGGGGAGCTCATGTCAACTGAGCTTATTTTAGCATCATATAAAGGTGTCATTGCAAATGGGGTTCCGTTGCATGTTTCCCGAACCAACACTGCTAGCATTTCACATCTCTGTTCATCTTCTACCATGTAATTTTTCATGGGCATGAAAACATGCAAATCAATCTCAGTGAAGTATTGTGATCAGCGCTAGACACACCACAACAAATGGTATAATCTCTACTATGTGACATAAACCTATTGATGCCAGTGCTCAGGGCCCAGGCATCAGCAATAAAGGAGAGTTTCACATAAACATTGTTAAAGGCTCCACAGAGAAAAATACTTTTGGTGTTCAGAAAACCTGTGCGAGTTAAAAATATACTTAAATATTTAATAAATTGGAACATATCTTGAAATGGCAGAGTTTCTGTTGGTACAGTACAGCATTCCTCTGCCCCCACATGCTTTCTAACTGGTGCTGCATGTTGGAAACATTTATGCACCAACAGTATGTTTTACTAGCTGATTGAATTCCTTTATTTGAGCCACTGACATAAGTTATCCAGTCTCAGCAGAATCCTAATGACTAATTCTTCATTGAGGTTTAAAAAACCCCAACAAGCACATTGTCACCTTCAGACGTGTAGTTTCTGATAACTTCAGTGACTTGTTGTCATCAAACAAAACTCCCACAATCCAGTAGATCTCCACCAGAGAGGGTGCATCACTGAATGAGGTAGTGCACTGCACAGCTTTAGGAAGGTAAGAACCTTCAACACCACCAGTTGCCATAAATTAAGTGTTGCTTGGAGACACTCCTTTACATCTGCATGTCACCTATATGTGCCTCCACTCAGTAAATGTATGTGTAAATTATCTTCACTGGAATGTACACATCTGTACAGCTATAATCATGGTCGTGTGTTAGGGATGGATGGGAGTCTCTCACACTGTGATCCTGGATCCTGCAGGACACCTGTGCGAGTCAAACCCCAATATTTTACTGCACACCAATATATTAGTCACCTCAAAATTCACTTTCGGTAGCTTGGCTTCTGCACCCTTGATCTTGCTAAATGAGTCACCAATGTCTACAACATCAAGCCCACAAATCAACTTAGCAGTGTAATAAAAAAGTGTAAAAATGGTTACTGAGACCACTCAATAACTGTATTCTAGATTAATGAAAAGTTAGAGTTTATCAGAAAATCTCAAAATAGGCATTACAGAGAGACACAAAATATATGACAGGAAAGATCAAATACAGAGTACATAGTCAAAAATCTGAATGATTCTGAGTCCCAATAACCAAGAAAATTCATTAGGGTAATGGACAGAGTCTCTGGAGGAATAGTATAGTCATTGAAATAATGGGTCCGAGTCCTATGAGAAAAACGAAAATTCTCTGACACACACCCAAACCAAAGGTTTTTATACACATTTTACAAATAGGTAATATACAAAAAGGCAAATTAAGCATAGCATGACTAATGATAACACATATTGGGCAAATCAGAATGATGATTGTCACAAAATCCACTGTACCACTAAGCCATTTCTAAGGTAGAGTAGCTTACTCAGCAACAGCGCAGTTCAGAAATGTACAACAAAATATGAAACATTTTCAAAAAAAAACTCATACACCAGTGTACTAGCAAACCTGCATCGGAATGTGCAGCTGATGTGTCCTTCAAAATTATACATTTGGTACACAAAGAAAGCTTCCTTCACAATACACGCTCTCTAATGAAAATAACCAATTGCGTCACAGTGTCATGTGCTCCTCAAAAACTGGGAGAGAAGACATATAGGAGGACTATAATTGCTTCTGTAGATAGGATTCCATGCCTCGCAGTTGTTTCTTAGCTGGCCGATGGGGATCACGCATCAGCAGGTCACCTCTTTGAATGTTATTTTCAACCTTATCACTTCTATTTGGCAATGAGTAGTCAGCCGGTCGACCTGCGAGGCAACCGATAAAGCCAGAGTTGAAAGTAATTGCCTTCGATGGGTTGTTTTTGGTCTGATCGGTACACTTAACACTTCCCGATAAGTGTATCACTAAAACATGCTCCCTGCTCAATTGGCTGTCTAGATTATCATTTTTATTTTTATTTTGATTAGTTTTGTGGGTCTGACGAGGCAGTTTGGACACAAGCGATCGGCTCTTAGCATGTGAGCACTGTGCGGCCACTACCTCATGCTAATATTTGTAATGCTTTCTCGGCCACGCATGAAGCCTCCCAGAGGGTCTGAAAGAAAAAGCTGTGCACATTACATTCTTCACACTCAATGCACCTATATTAAATATTTAAATCATTTATAAGGAGCAACTGATTTTTACAGTACCATCGTGAGGGTGTTGGCACTTTCTTGGCCTGGTCCTTTTTTCAGGATATCCTGCTGTTGCTGGACTCTCTTGTCACCACAGTGTTCAAAGAAAGAACCTCAGAGCTGCCGAGTTAAAGAAACAAGTACTCATATCGGCTTAAAAAGGAGCTGAGTTGAAGAAACAAAAAGGACTCATTTGGGGGAGAAAAAAGAGTTCATACCTACGTTTCTTCTCCATGGAGTCTTCTGCTATTATTGTGCCTTCTCCATTGCTAGCTTAGCAAGGTTATCCATCCATACCATGGAAGGGCTTGATTGGCATGTTTGACAATTACTTAATTGCTTTAGATACTAAGGTTTACACTTGAGAGAAAGAAAGGTTTATTTTTAAGTGCTCCTGGAAAGACGGGCCACAATATTTTTAAGCTTTGGCCCAAGTCAATTGATCATAATGAACAAACTATACAAATAATCACATTTAAGATTGATGGGCAGAAATGCCAAGAAAATGAATGTAGTAATGACACTATACAAATTCTACATACATACATAAGGATGTCTTGAGCTTGTGGTGTGATTTCAGTTCTTCTTTTCTTCTTGTTCCTCTGCTTTCTCTGTTCCTTCCATTGCTTTCTGCAGGTATTTTAACCGATGGTACAAAAGAGGATATATTGTAGCTATGTGGGTAGAAGATGTGAATAAAAACAGAGAAGGACCGTACATTAGGTATTTTGTAAACTATTTTCTTTTCAGGCCAATTTCTCTGCATTTCTATGCAGCTGAATTAGCTAACTTGTATACACATATGCAAGTTATTGAATAAAGGGCCCAAAAAGTCCATTTATTGGCTGCAAATGCAAATCTCTATTTTTTGGGGAGCTCATGTCAACTGAGCTTATTTTAGCATCATATAAAGGTGTCATTGCAAATGGGGTTCCGTTGCATGTTTCCCGAACCAACACTGCTAGCATTTCACATCTCTGTTCATCTTCTACCATGTAATTTTTCATGGGCATGAAAACATGCAAATCAATCTCAGTGAAGTATTGTGATCAGCGCTAGACACACCACAACAAATGGTATAATCTCTACTATGTGACATAAACCTATTGATGCCAGTGCTCAGGGCCCAGGCATCAGCAATAAAGGAGAGTTTCACATAAACATTGTTAAAGGCTCCACAGAGAAAAATACTTTTGGTGTTCAGAAAACCTGTGCGAGTTAAAAATATACTTAAATATTTAATAAATTGGAACATATCTTGAAATGGCAGAGTTTCTGTTGGTACAGTACAGCATTCCTCTGCCCCCACATGCTTTCTAACTGGTGCTGCATGTTGGAAACATTTATGCACCAACAGTATGTTTTACTAGCTGATTGAATTCCTTTATTTGAGCCACTGACATAAGTTATCCAGTCTCAGCAGAATCCTAATGACTAATTCTTCATTGAGGTTTAAAAAACCCCAACAAGCACATTGTCACCTTCAGACGTGTAGTTTCTGATAACTTCAGTGACTTGTTGTCATCAAACAAAACTCCCACAATCCAGTAGATCTCCACCAGAGAGGGTGCATCACTGAATGAGGTAGTGCACTGCACAGCTTTAGGAAGGTAAGAACCTTCAACACCACCAGTTGCCATAAATTAAGTGTTGCTTGGAGACACTCCTTTACATCTGCATGTCACCTATATGTGCCTCCACTCAGTAAATGTATGTGTAAATTATCTTCACTGGAATGTACACATCTGTACAGCTATAATCATGGTCGTGTGTTAGGGATGGATGGGAGTCTCTCACACTGTGATCCTGGATCCTGCAGGACACCTGTGCGAGTCAAACCCCAATATTTTACTGCACACCAATATATTAGTCACCTCAAAATTCACTTTCGGTAGCTTGGCTTCTGCACCCTTGATCTTGCTAAATGAGTCACCAATGTCTACAACATCAAGCCCACAAATCAACTTAGCAGTGTAATAAAAAAGTGTAAAAATGGTTACTGAGACCACTCAATAACTGTATTCTAGATTAATGAAAAGTTAGAGTTTATCAGAAAATCTCAAAATAGGCATTACAGAGAGACACAAAATATATGACAGGAAAGATCAAATACAGAGTACATAGTCAAAAATCTGAATGATTCTGAGTCCCAATAACCAAGAAAATTCATTAGGGTAATGGACAGAGTCTCTGGAGGAATAGTATAGTCATTGAAATAATGGGTCCGAGTCCTATGAGAAAAACGAAAATTCTCTGACACACACCCAAACCAAAGGTTTTTATACACATTTTACAAATAGGTAATATACAAAAAGGCAAATTAAGCATAGCATGACTAATGATAACACATATTGGGCAAATCAGAATGATGATTGTCACAAAATCCACTGTACCACTAAGCCATTTCTAAGGTAGAGTAGCTTACTCAGCAACAGCGCAGTTCAGAAATGTACAACAAAATATGAAACATTTTCAAAAAAAAACTCATACATCAGTGTACTAGCAAACCTGCATCGGAATGTGCAGCTGATGTGTCCTTCAAAATTATACATTTGGTACACAAAGAAAGCTTCCTTCACAATACACGCTCTCTAATGAAAATAACCAATTGCGTCACAGTGTCCTGTGCTCCTCAAAAACTGGGAGAGAAGACATATAGGAGGACTATAATTGCTTCTGTAGATAGGATTCCATGCCTCGCAGTTGTTTCTTAGCTGGCCGATGGGGATCACGCATCAGCAGGTCACCTCTTTGAATGTTATTTTCAACCTTATCACTTCTATTTGGCAATGAGTAGTCAGCCGGTCGACCTGCGAGGCAACCGATAAAGCCAGAGTTGAAAGTAATTGCCTTCGATGGGTTGTTTTTGGTCTGATCGGTACACTTAACACTTCCCGATAAGTGTATCACTAAAACATGCTCCCTGCTCAATTGGCTGTCTAGATTATCATTTTTATTTTTATTTTGATTAGTTTTGTGGGTCTGACGAGGCAGTTTGGACACAAGCGATCGGCTCTTAGCATGTGAGCACTGTGCGGCCACTACCTCATGCTATTATTTGTAATGCTTTCTCGGCCACGCATGAAGCCTCCCAGAGGGTCTGAAAGAAAAAGCTGTGCACATTACATTCTTCACACTCAATGCACCTATATTAAATATTTAAATCATTTATAAGGAGCAACTGATTTTTACAGTACCATCGTGAGGGTGTTGGCACTTTCTTGGCCTGGTCCTTTTTTCAGGATATCCTGCTGTTGCTGGACTCTCTTGTCACCACAGTGTTCAAAGAAAGAACCTCAGAGCTGCCGAGTTAAAGAAACAAGTACTCATATCGGCTTAAAAAGGAGCTGAGTTGAAGAAACAAAAAGGACTCATTTGGGGGAGAAAAAAGAGTTCATACCTACGTTTCTTCTCCATGGAGTCTTCTGCTATTATTGTGCCTTCTCCATTGCTAGCTTAGCAAGGTTATCCATCCATACCATGGAAGGGCTTGATTGGCATGTTTGACAATTACTTAATTGCTTTAGATACTAAGGTTTACACTTGAGAGAAAGAAAGGTTTATTTTTAAGTGCTCCTGGAAAGACGGGCCACAATATTTTTAAGCTTTGGCCCAAGTCAATTGATCATAATGAACAAACTATACAAATAATCACATTTAAGATTGATGGGCAGAAATGCCAAGAAAATGAATGTAGTAATGACACTATACAAATTCTACATACAACCGCAAAGAACTGGCAAATCCATTTATAAATGTGTATCAAGGATACGTGAAAAATGTGTGAATTGTCATTTTGGGACTGTGATTAAAGAACTTATATTTGACCAATTGATTGTTCAATGCAAGATTAAGAAAAATCTAGAGAGATTATGGGTGGCTAAACACCCAACCTTAAAAGATGCTATTGATATTGCGTAAATATTAGGAGTCCGAATATTGTATGAGTGAAATGAGAAAAGAAATGGTGCAAGTGGTTACGGTGATAGATAATGCTATAAAGCATGGTAATGATATCCCTAGTGTTAAAAGTATCAATAAGTCTCAGAAAGGGGGTAGTAACAAAGCGTTAGATAAATTATGTCAAAGATGTGTTAGTTTTCATGGGGAAGACTCACAATCTTGCTTTGCTATCAGAAGTGCAGGAAATGTAGGCGTAAAGGCTATTTTGCACATGTGTGCAGAGAGAAGGTGGCAGTCACTGAGGATCAGAGTTATGGGAAACTTTCTGAACGCATTTTAAGTTTACTTCAGGATGATGGTGATCAGAGAATGTGTAGGATAAAATCGACTTTTCACATGAAAGGTAAGATTATTGAACTTATGACTGATTCAGGGTTGATGTACTCAATTGTACCCAAGAGTATGTTTGCAACAGAATGGACTTGTGTGCAATTGCCTCCTAAGGATATCTGTTCATGGGGTGTAGCAAGGAGAGGAAAGAGGTATTTTAAGGTACTTTCTTACAGCCATAAATGTATGTCCAGAAAAGTTGAGGGTAAAGTGTTTGTTGTAACAGAAGGACCACCGATACCTGGTTAGATGCATTAGTACGACTCACATACTGTCTCCACAAGATCCCAATCAAGTAATGGTGGTTGATGAGGTGAGCTTTGAGGACATACTCAGAGGAGTAAATTATGTGTTTAGAGAGCAGTTGATCAGTTGTGAGGCTATGTACTTAACATTTTTGTTAAGCTGGGAGCTGTCACTATTAAAGACAAACTGAGGAGAGTTCCAGTGAACGTTAGAGGGTAAGTCAAGAAAATGTTGGAAGAGATGGTCAGAGCTGGTATTATTGAACTTGTTGAAGCCTCTAGCTGGCTGTCGCCAGTAGTAATAACTGAAAAGGAGTATGGGCATTTGAGATATAGTGTTAACTTGAGGGGTGTTAACCAAAATACTGTCTCAGACATGTTTTTGTTGCCAAACATTAAGGAATTCGTTCTATTATTTAATAGGAGTGAGTTGATAAGGTTGCAGTATTAGCTAAAGAGTGTGAGGGTGCTGCTGCATTGATAGATGATGTTAAACACTCTGGTAGTGTTGCTTTTAATTTTGATGAATGGGAAAGAGAGAGGGAGGATGATGTTGAGTTTAAGGAAGTCGTTCACATGTTAATTGAGAGTGGCCGGAGATAACGTGCTGTGACTCCCTCCTTAAAACCTTTTATTAAAGTTTAAAAGAACTGTCATTGCATAATCAAAAAGTGATTATGAGGAATTCTAAATGTGTTCCTCTGGAAGTAGGGAAGGAGAATCAATTACTTGCCTATGAAGGGCATATGGGGTACACATTGACTAAAAGGAAAGCAATAGAAAACCTTTGGTGACCTGGTATGGATGACCACATCAATAAATGTGTGGAGAGTTGTGTGAATTGTAAGGAGAGTGATAAAAGGGTTGAAGGTTAGTGTACAGATTGAAATGGGTCACATTCAAGATCCAGGTAGGGCATGGAGTAGCGCCTGTATGGACTTTACTGGACAATTAGCGGGTGTCAAAAATGTGTTAAGGTGTGCCATAGCCACAGTGGATTAGCATTCTAAGAGGTTGCATGTCAAGTTAATGAGGGAGGTGATTACTAAATCTACTATTTGTGTTTTGGAAGATGTATTTAGGGAGGAGGGTTTCCCACAGATGCTTACTATGGACTATGAAACACACAGCTTATTCTGAGGGGCACACAATCTTTCTTAGATAATTGTGGCATTAGGCATCATTGCACAGCATTATATAATACCCAAAACCAATGATATTGCTGAAAGGGCTAATTGGCTACACAAAGGGACATTTCAGATGGTAGTACAGAGTAATCAAGATGTATCTAAGTTGGTTAATGAAATGGTTAGGGCAAATCGCACCACTGAATATTTAGTGACTAAAACTTCTCCTTTTGAGATTATGAGAGGAAGAAAACCTGAAATGAAGTTGGTGCCAGCATGGTTGAAGTTTTTTGCTGGATAAGGTAGTTGCCAGGTAGAACGGGTGGTTTTTGGGTGATCCATTTAAGTGAGGGATTAGGTAAAGTTTAAGGATGGACAAGTAATTTCAGGTTTGTATACATTTTGTGGCCCATATAAAGTGAAAGAGGTTCATAAATGGTATGTTGCTTTGGACAATGATAACAAATGGAACCGAAAGGTAGCTTCATATCAGAAGGTTGGTAAGTGTGTAGAAGGGTCAGGTGAGGAAGGATGTAGTGGGTTCATGTTGATGGAAGATGGAGCTTTGAGACGAAAGAGAGAGATAAAAAATGGAGAGAGCTTGGTAGATGGAGGGAGTGATGGTTTCTGAACCAGAAGCGTTGATGACAGTTGGGGTGGAGGGCTGAACAGGACATGGAGAATGCGCAACCCACCTGTGTATTTGGGGCATTATGTTCAAAGGTAATGATTTCTATCCATCGTTTTTATTATTATTACCTTTGTTGTTTATGTTTTTTGCATTATTGGGAGATGTTAGGATTTATAAAGAAAGGAGGGAGAGATGTTATTTCTTCAAATTTTTCAGTGTTCTATTATTGTTTCTGTAGTTAGGATTCCATACCTTGCAGTTGCTTCTTGGCTGGCTGGTGGGGATCATGCTCAAGCAGACTGCCTTATTAAATATTATTTACAACCTTATCACTGGTACCTACGGAGTCTGTCAATTCAAGTACCATGCATCTGCTGTTGTTTTTTTACTTTTATAAAATTACACTATTCTGTATAACAGCATCATCATCCATTTTTGGAATGTAAGCCGTGCAGCTCTTTACTTATAGCTCCGCTTAGAATTTCTAATTCTGATCTAGCCTCAGTGCGCTTACCTATCGCTACAGTGTGACCAATTTGCATACATGACATCAGAACAGTGATTTTTAACATCATCATATTCCTATGTCCAAAAGTCTTGAATCAAGATAAACACCTCAGGACAGATTTTGTGTAGTCTCTGATATGCAAAACTGTACTTTCCCTTCAGGACAAAAAAGTAGGCACATTTTAACAAGAGCAACTCTTACCTTCCCTGTACAGCCACACTCCGTTTCATAATCAGCAGATCATAATATAGAAATGGCTCTCGTAACAGAGAGCTTAGGAAATTAAGTTTACCTTTTCTTTATATTATATATTACCTGAAATGTATATGCAATAGAGAAGCGAGGAAGAGGACATTTTGCTACCTCTAAAATGATAGTGAAAGAAAATGGAGTAGCACTCTGCAAATGTGCACATGCAAGGATGGAGCTTTTAAGGTGGGTTTAATCAGAGCACAACTAGTCTGTGAGCCTTTTCAAATGTTCTGCTTTCATGCACAGGTGCCAAAGTGTACAATGCTCTTGCTTGTAATAAAATTGCTTTTACTTCAGCACATACATTAACGTGGGTCCTTTCAAGTCAAATCAAGTGCAAAACGTCTGTGCTGCTAAAATGACAGTAAATGTAAGTAATTTAAATATGTAAAAAGATAGACAGCACCTCCATGTGGTAGACCTTTATAAATAAATAGTGGTGATTACAAACAACTGCTGGTGCTAGGAACCAGCAAACACTAGCACAAATTAAGCACTGTAAATAATTCCAAGTGGAATTGCACTTGGTCCCCTGGCGCACAGCATGCGGTAGCTTTTATATTGCTAAATAAAATTCAACTCCCTAAATCAACGTTTTAATAACAATTATACCAAGAATGTCATTGCATCTTGCTTAAGTTTACTGCAAACATTATATGAATAAAGCTTTAACACTGCTAACACATTTATCTTGTGGAATGCATACATTTCAAAATAAACCGTTTACAGAGAAATCATGATGTGTATCTATGTGATGCTCAGATTTTACAATGAATAACTCTCACCGAATTGTTTCATTCCCAATGCCTTTCGGGATATACAAATCCCTTCTTCAGGGGTGTGAGAGTGAATTCCAGTCCACGGATGCATATATAACACACAGTTCATATACATTGACAAATAGAAGTGCGCAACTATTCATATTCACACATTAAGCACTGCCATGCATATTATTTTTTTGCAGTTTTTATATAGCATGATCTCGAGCCAAAGGCATTGGAGCACTTTATATGAGCACCAGTTACATTACACAAGGTGACATTCATTTTTTATGCACGGGGACCACGGGGTGCTTAAGTGATTTGCCCAGAATCACAAGACGGTGAGACTCTAACCTGGTTTCTCAATTCCAAAGTCAACAGGTGTAACACACTGAAGTATAGAAGTAATGTATTGAGTACCAGGCAATGTTAGCGGTGTATAGTAACTGTTTTCTAATCCTAAAATGCAGCCTCATAATCGTCTAATTTTAACCTATGTGCAAAACATGCTGACCATGCACACCGCCACTCCCAAATCACTTTGAAGCTGGAGAGAGGTTCTATTAACACCTGAAGATTGTAGCAGATATAATAAGATATAATTTGCTCTGATGAAAATATATTTATGAACTGCACTCTTAAGAGGGTAGGATTACTTAGAGATTTGTTGTAGCACTAATCTAATGGAGCTGATTGTGAGAGACATTGACTCTCAAAGTACAGTTGAACATGCTTTCAAACATGTTACTATAAGTACTGTTCTCCATATGGTACTAAGGACCTAGACACTAAGGAGCTGCATTACAGAAAACTGTGAAGATACATGAATTTAGAATCAATGCACAGTTGCTTTGTTGGACAGTCTTTAATTTAGATGGCTGCCATAATACAATTATAGCACTTTATCCATCCAGTGTTTCAGGTGTTGGGATTATGCACACAATTGCACCACCAGATTTCCTTTCAAATGGAAACCAGAATAAATTACATTACTGTACTCTATTTCCTAAAATATCTACTGCAACAACAGGTCCAGCACTCACACCCAAGTGCTAGCTACTATGCTCCCTGACTAGCTTCAACAATTTTCAAAATGTGTTTTAAGTATTTAAGAGGCCTCTGCAAACTACATATTATTCTTCTGAATTTGTCCGCCATGAAAATTGACCCCAGAATATCGATTGGACACAATATCAAGGACGAAATATTTTTTTTAAATGTCTACACATTTCTATATATGTACCTACATGGCATATATATCTTCAAAGTACATAGATGTGGAGTTAGGAATAGTAAGACTATAGTATAGTTCTCATTAGGCAACTTAGGTTAGTTTTGCAGATAGTACGTAGGGGCTACTCCCCCCATTCGAGACTGCCCCTCCCTCCATGCCACCCACACTCCATCGCATGTTGGAGGATCATTTGGCCCTTTTCCATCAGGAAGTTATGGCCCTCTTGGCCAAGGGAGCTATTGAGCGAGTCCCTGTGCCAGAAATAGGTTGTGGTTGTTATTCCCACTACTTCCTGGTACCCATGAAGGACAAAGGCCTGTGACCTATCTCAGATCTCAGGGACGTCAAACACTTCCTCTGGTAGGAGAAGTTTAAAATATTGACTTTGGCTCAGGTCCTGCCTGCCCTCGACCCTGGAGACTGGATGGTACCGTTGGCCTTGCAGAACGCCTATTTTCACATCCTCGTCCTGCCTACCTACTCACATTACCTACGGTTCACGGTAGGCTGCAAGCATTTTCAGTTCACCTGCTCCCTGTTGGCCTTACCAGCGCCCCTCGGGTGTTCACGAAAGTGATGGCGGTGGTTGCAGCTCATCTGAGCTGATCAGGTGTTTTAGTCTTTCCCTATCTTGACGACTGGCTGTTGAAAGCAAGTTTGCCCCAGGCTACTGTCTCCCACCTCCAAACTACGGCGGACCTACTGCATCCGCTGGAGTTCATTATCAATGTGCCGAAGTCACATCTGATTCCCTCTCAGAAACTCCTTTTCATCCGGGCGGTTCTGGACACAGCACAGTTTCAGGCTTATCCTCCCAACCAGCAAGTCCAGGATATTCGGGTTATGATACCGATCTTTCAGCATCTATACCGGGTTTTGGTCAGAATGACCCTGAGGCTGCTGGGTCTCATGGCCTCCTGTATGCTGCTGGTGGATCATGCCAGGTGGCACATGCAGGCTCTGCAGTGGGACCTGAAGTTCAAGTGGGCACCGCATCAAGGGAATCTTTGTGATTGCGTCCAGTACTTAGAGGGCACTGCACACCAATCGCAGTGGTGGCTAACGAACCAGGATTGGGTCAACGGCAGATCCCTCTCCCTTCCCCAACCAGAGTTCACAGTGGTGACAGATGCATCACTTATGGGGTGGGGCGGTCACATGGGGGAGGCGGTGATCGGAGGCCTCTGGTCTCCGGTGGCGTCGGGGCTCCACATCCACCTTCTAGAGCTCCGGGCGATTCGTCTTGCACTGAAGGCATTTCTTCCTTCTGTCAAAGGAAGAGTAGTGCAGGTGTTCATGGACAACACCACCACCATGTGGTATTGCAATAAACAGGACGGTGTGGGGTCGTGGACCCTCTGTCAGGAGGCCCTTCGTCGCTGCAGAGGCTGGAAAATCAGGGAATGTCCCTGGTGGTTCAACAACTTACAGGTTCCCTGAACGTCAGGGCGGATTAACTCAGCCGATGGTGCTTGATGGATCACAAATGGCGTCTTTACTCGGAGGTGGTGCAAGGTCACTTTAAGCAGTGGGGAGAGCCTTGGTTAGATCTATTCACCACCGAAGAGAAGGCGCAATTGCAGCAGTTCTGCACATTGGAATTTCCAAGGCGGCACTCGCTTGGCGATGCTTTTTGTCGCTAGCGGAGTTGCAGTCTTCTATGCGCTTTTCCGCCTATACCACTTTTGCCCAGAGTGCTGAAGAATCCAATCAGACTACACCTTCGGGAGGATCTTCTCTCGCAGCTGCAGGGGACGGTCCTCCATCCAAACCTGTCCAACCTCCACCTCCTTGCATGGAGATTGAGTGGTGAGAGTTGACAGCCTTTGACCTTCCTACTGAAGTCTGTAATGTTATCTTGGCAGCCAGGCGTCTCTCTACTATAACAGTATACGCTTGTAGATGGAACACATTTGTGGCATGGTGCACAGCAAAGGCTGTGGATCCCCTTTCTGTCCCACTTTCTGAGGTTCTCCTCTTCCTGCTTTCTTTGGCTCAGCAGGGCTCTGCTCTGGGCACCCTCAGAGGCTATCTTTCGGCCATTTCGGCCTTTCTTCACCTTCCAGATCAGCCTTCTCTTTTCAAGTACCCTATTGTGTATACTTTCCTTAAGAGCATTACTCATCTGTTTCCTCCTATTCCTTTCGTAATGTCCCAATTGGACTTGAGCCTTGTTCTTACTTACCTTATGTGTGCTCCCTTTGAGCTCCTACATAATTGTCCTCTCAGACTCTTGACCCTTAAGACTGCTTTTCTGATTGCCATCACCTCTGCTCGCAGGGTAAGTGAGCTTCAGGCTCTTTCTTCTAAGCCTCCTTTCCTTGCTGTTCATCCGGACAAGGTTGTCCTTCAAACTTGACCTTCTTTTCTTCCCAAAGTGTTTACATCTTTCCACATAGGACAGACAATTACTTTGCCCACCTTATTCTCACCCGCATCCTTCTCAAGAGGAGGAGAGGCTCCGCTGTCTGGATCCAAAACATGCGCTCTCATTTTATCTGGATCACACAAAACAATTCCGGGTGGATGATCAACTCTTTGTTGGCTATGTGGGTGCCAAGAAAGGTCGGGCCGTGCAAAAACGAACCATCTCTCGATGGTTCATTCTTTGCATCAAAATCTGAAATTCCTTGGTGAAAAAGGAACCTCCAGTAGGGCTACAAGCCCATTCCACCAGGGTGATGGCAGCCACACTGCTTTGGGTTGTGGAGTCTTCATTCATGACCTCTGCCAGACAGCCACGTGGGCTTCATTGCACACTTTCAGTAAACAATACTGCTTGGACAGACAAGTCTGGAGACACGGCTTCTTTGGCCGTGCAGTTCTTCAGGACTTCCTGGTGTGAACTTGGTTTGCAGACTCACCTCCGGGGTTGGTATTGCTGGGGTATCTATTCTAAGGTAAGAAATCCATAACTAATAGTATATTTCACATGAACAAGTTACTTACATTAGGTAATAATATATCTGTAAGAGACATATATTAGTTATGGATTCCTTACCGCCCCACCCATCCACCCCGTTCTGCGAACTGGCTTCTAGAGTAAGGGACTCCCTTTCAGGGCCCTAGTTATATGCACTAGTGGTCAGTGTCTTGCATGGCTCTGCGCATCTGACGTGGTCTGGATCCAGTAAGATGCCTGCAACAATTCTAAGGTAAGGAATCCATAACTAATATTCCCCTAGATTCATCATTGTCCAGTTTTGCGAGTCCTTAATTGCGATTATTAAGGAATCGCTATTAAGGACTTGCAAAACGGGATTCATGTAGAAATCGCAATTTTAATTGCGATTTCTACAGCTTCCTTATTTGCGATTAGCAAATTGCTAATCGCAAATAAGGAATGACTCCCAATTCATTCCTATGGGCCCAAAGGCCCATAGGAATGAATGGAGAGTCATTCCTTATTTGCGATTAGCAATTTGCTAATCGCAAATAAGGATGCAATTTCAAGGGTGCCAGGGGTGTCCAAAGGACACCCTGTAGACCCATGTAAATGTAAATGTAGCCAGGTGTTGCGCATACACATGTCCAAAGGACATGTGTGTGTGTAACATACCACTTAGAAAAATGCACTAAAGTGCATTTTTCTAAGTTTTCGCTATTTACTACGAAGTCTGACTTCGTGGTAAATAGCGGCCAGAAATAGCGAATTTGCAAATAGAAAATGGTTAATGAATTGCATTTAAGGAATCTCAAATAGAGATTTCTTAAATGCAATTCCTCGCAAATATGCGATTTCGCAATTAGCGATTTTTGCATTTGGGATGATGAATCCCAAATGCAAAAATTGCACTCGCAAAGGACCAGATTCTCAGAATCTGGCCCTTTGCGAGCCGATTTAACAATGATGAATCTAGCATATTTCACATGAACAAGTTACTTACATTAGGTAATAATATATCTGTAAGAGACATATATTAGTTATGGATTCCTTACCGCCCCACCCATCCACCCCGTTCTGCGAACTGGCTTCTAGAGTAAGGGACTCCCTTTCAGGGCCCTAGTTATATGCACTAGTGGTCAGTGTCTTGCATGGCTCTGCGCATCTGACGTGGTATGTTGTGTAAAGAACTGACGTCAGCGCGCAGGGGCGGCGTCTAGGTATATACCACAACGTCATTCCGGCGGTCACTATGCCACCTACTGATGTGCAGGGGTACTGCTGAAGAAAAATTCTCTGGATCCAGTATGATGCCTGCAACAATTCTAAGGTAAGGAATCCATAACTAATATTCCCCTAGATTCATCATTGTCCAGTTTTGCGAGTCCTTATTTGCGATTATTAAGGAATCGCTATTAAGGACTTGCAAAACGGGATTCATGTAGAAATCGCAATTTTAATTGCGATTTCTACAGCTTCCTTATTTGCGATTAGCAAATTGCTAATCGCAAATAAGGAATGACTCCCCATTCATTCCTATGGGCCCAAAGGCCCATAGGAATGAATGGAGAGTCATTCCTTATTTGCGATTAGCAATTTGCTAATCGCAAATAAGGATGCAATTTCAAGGGTGCCAGGGGTGTCCAAAGGACACCCTGTAGACCCATGTAAATGTAAATGTAGCCAGGTGTTGCGCATACACATGTCCAAAGGACATGTGTGTGTGTAACATACCACTTAGAAAAATGCACTAAAGTGCATTTTTCTAAGTTTTCGCTATTTACCACGAAGTCTGACTTCGTGGTAAATAGCGGCCAGAAATAGCGAATTTGCAAATAGAAAATGGTTAATGAATTGCATTTAAGGAATCTCAAATAGAGATTTCTTAAATGCAATTCCTCGCAAATATGCGATTTCGCAATTAGCGATTTTTGCATTTGGGATGATGAATCCCAAATGCAAAAATTGCACTCGCAAAGGGCCAGATTCTCAGAATCTGGCCCTTTGCGAGCCGATTTAACAATGATGAATCTAGCTGTATGTCTCTTACAGATATATCATTACCGAAGGTAAGAACCTTGTTCGTCACTCCTCATTTCAGGTTCATATCTCTCTTTTGAATACTTCTCTTCAAGTTAAACTACATTTTTGAATGCAGATGTGGAAAAGATTCAATTGAATGTCCAAAATCACAGTGTTTATTAGAGTAAGGAGTAAACACATCAAATTCATATTCTCCCTGATTGGACACCCTCCTCTGGACTCTTGAAATGAAATGAAATGAAATGAAAGTGGGATTTCTATAGCGCATGGCTGCCCGGGAGCGTCCCAGCGCTGAGATTGCATTAACCAGTGGGGAAGGAAGCAGGGGGGGAGAGGGGGGTTATTTCGGGAAAAGGTGGGTCTTGAGTAGCTTCCGGAATTTCATGTGGTTAGGTTCGGCGCGTAGTTGGATTGGCAGAGCGTTCCACAGAGTAGCAGCTGTGACTGAGAAGCGACGTCCTCCAGTGCGGGCCTTTTTGACTCTGTGGACGGTGGCCAGATTACCTTGGGCAGAGTGCAGGGATCTGTTGGGTTTATATGGGAAGAGCATAGTCTTCAGCATCGGGGGCCCTTGGTTTTGCAGGGCTCTGTGTGTTATGCATAAGGCCTTGAATTTGATCCTTTCTCGGATCGGAAGCCAATGTAATGCCCTTAGAGCAGGTTTGGCTGATGCTCTGCGGGAGGTTCCTGTTAGAATTCTTGCAGCGGCATTTTGTGTTCTCTGGAGAACATTGATCGTGAATTCTGGGGCAGCCAAGAAGAGAGCATTGCTATAATCTAACCTTGATAATATTAGACCTTGGATGAGGATTTTTTGTGATTGTGCGGGGAGTAGTGGGAGAATCTTCCTAGTTGAACGGAGTAAACCCACACAGGTACCAGCTGTTTTTCTTGCCTGCGTTTCCAAAGACAGGTCCTGTTCCATCCAGAAGCCTAGACTTTTAAGTTCAGTCTTGGGTTGCGGGAGGGGTCCTAGGCATGATGGCCACATTGCAGTGGGAAGAGGGGATGTTTGATGTCCCAGCAACATGAGCTCGGTTTTGGAGCCGTTTAGTTTAAGCCTGGAGTTAGACATCCAGGCATGGATTCCTTCTAGGCAGTCATGGAGGTTTTTAAGTTTGTCCTCTTCTAGTGAAAATGACACAACCATTTGGGTGTCGTCAGCGTATGTGACGGCTTTTATCCCAAAGGGTATAACCACATCCTCCAGGGGGGCCATGTATGTGTTGAAAAGTGTAGGGCTCAATGAAGAGCCCTGTGGAACCCCACACTGGAGGGGGAAAAGGTCCGATCTCACGTTCCCTTCACAGACTTGAAAGGTTCTGTCCCTAAGGAAGGAGGAGAGCCAACAGAGTGCTGTGTCCTTCACTCCCAAGCTAGATAGACGCTGGATCAGTATCTTATGGTCCACCGTGTCAAATGCAGCGCTTAGATCCAGGAGGATCAGTAAAACCGATCCTCCTGAATCCAAGATGCATCTGGCTTCCTCAACCACTTTCAGAAGGGCTGTTTCAGTCCCCTGACCTGGACGGAAGCCTGTTTGCGAGGGGCGTAGGAGGTTGTTGGTTTCAAGGTAAGCCGACAGTTGCTGGTTGACCACCTTCTCTGCGATCTTACTCAAGCCTGGCAGGAGAGAGATTGGGCGTAGGTTGGACAGATCTGACGGGTCATGGCCTGGTTTCTTCTGTAAAGCTTTGACTATAGCATGTTTCCAATTGGGGGGGACCACTCCTTGGCCTAGAGAGGCATTGATAAGGTTGGTAGCCAGGTGTGAGATGGTAGGTCCCACTTGTTTGAGGATACGGATGGGAGCTGGATCATTGGGAGAGCCACTTTTCATGTCTGAGAGAGCTTTCAAAAAGTCCTCATTGGACAGCTGATGGAAGCTATCCAAGGTCGGGCTGATGGTGGAGGGCAATAAGGCCACAGGAGGGTCGTTATCAGCTATAGGTGGGAGGGATTGCAGAATATTAGTAATTTTATTTTGAAAGTAGGAGGCTATTTGGTTGCATCTGGCAACTGAGGGTTGCTGATTTGAGGGAGGATTGGGAATTTTAAGAAGCTCTTTGACTATTTTATAAGTCTCTCGGGACGAGTTGGATGCTGCTTTAATTTTTTCCTCGAAGAAGGAAGTTTGGGCTGATTTTCGAGCTAGTTTGTAAGTTCTCATTGCTTTTTTATATTCTTCCTTGATGAGAGGGTCCCATTTTTTCCTCCATTTCCGCTCTTGGATTTTACAAATTTTTCTTAGGTTCCTAAGTTCTTGCGTATACCAAGGGGATTTAAAGATCTTGCTTTTTGATCTTGACTGGCAGATGGTTGAGCCAAAATAGTTGTGTAATTTGGGCCTCAGGCAAAAACTGGATACCATTTTGAAGCAATCCTTTGTGATCCGAACCAGCCTTTTACTTTGGTCCAAGTAAATTATTTATTTTACTATCTCTGTGACTCCTTTACAGTGTTCTATATTAACAATCATTTTTCAGTTAAAAAGAGAAAACATGTACTAAGGTTTCATGCTCTAAAAACTAACATGTTTGACTTTACCATGGGCACGTGTGTCCTTTTTCTGTGTGGCTTTGTAACCTGCATAATGGATTTAGGAGTGACACCATGTGTCCGAAAAATTTACATTCATGAAAATCAGCTCAACCTACTCTCTACCTGTGCAGTAACTTAAGAATAGTAAAGGTCTATTAAACTATCAGCTCATAAAGAACTAGGTTTACATGATACTAAATGAACATACTACTTTTTACTCGCTAAACATAGCAGATTTACCACCTGCAACCCAAGATCCCAATCTGTTTGTTCACCTCACTGGAATGCTTCTTTGGTTGTGAGTGCACTCTCTATAACTGCATGTTTGCCACTTCATGAGTACTTTACTCTGCATTTGCCATTGCCGTTCCACAAAGAATAGGTTACCATCCGAATGCATGAGTCTTGTCTGAGTCACTGCTACTGACAGTTGTCAATTACATAAATTTGCTTATAACATCTTAAACCTCTTGACCGAATCCATCATTTACTGCCATTTACTCACTTGTTGCTCTCCAGCCTATCTTTTTCTGTGTGCCCTAATGTCTTATAGCATGATGTTACCTGGAGAGATGGGCAGCAGTTTCTGTGTATCGGGTGGCTGCCCGTGCACAAGATACAATGGCCTGGTCATGCTCCGGCGGTAATGCACATTATAGACTGCCTAAGAGAAGCATATGGAAAAAGCTTTCTCATGCAGTTATAAAAACAATTACACCACCCCTTTCATACTAATAGCATGTAGTGAAATTTGTCATTTAGGATCTTCTTTAGTAAGTTTTCTGTTTTATTATGTACACCCAGATGCATCATATGTAATAATGCATGTTTGTGTCCTAGGACTCTGTCACCTGCAAAGTCACCAACGTCATCTACTGGATCAATTGCCTCCAGCAGGAAATACCCTTATCCAATGCCACCCCTTCCCGATGAGGAGCGAACAACTAACAGGCAAAGTGCTAAGGTATGAAAATGTATATATGAGGAAGATTGTTTACCTGGTTAGATAACTGATCTGTTGAGTGAGTGCTCATTTGAAGAAAATAATCTATGGGAGAAGTCTAAAGTTGTCTTAGATACAGATGGGCATTTACTATTCTAGTTCTAGCAATTTTGGCGAGACAGTTAAGATGAGCTATTGTTCATTGTGTTGGTAATGGTCAGGCCGATGGAAAGCAGTCATTGATTTACGAACCATATTCCTTATAAGGAGTGCAAACAGTATTTTGACAATTGTTTTATGTGCAGTATTAGGCCAACTTTTAGATCTCATCTACAGCTTCAGATGTCTGTTGTCAAAAGACCTATTGGGGACAATACCAATACTTTACATTGGGTTAGCCCATTCATTACCATTGGTTGGCCTACTTTGCAATCCCAGCTGTTTGGTTAACCATTGGCTTTCCTTCTTCTTAGATTTGTGCATTCCTTGGTGCATCCTTTTGATTGAATGACTTGTATCCTTTCCTTGCTGGCATTCAGCAAACAACTTGCTTTTAGCACTCCATGGGAGTGCATGTGTTTTTGTCCTCGCTCTCCCTCTCCCCTAGGTACTATTTCCCCCTGTACACTCTGCAGTCTCACATTTTCCATGTTGGTCTCCCAACCATCAGCTCTCCATTGCTTGCCCAACTCATTCCTGTCACGCTCTGCTTTTATTTTTCCTCCCTGCCTCTCTTTATTTGCCACAACCACTCAATGGCAACATTTACTTCCTACCCCACCTGTGCTACTCTGTTGCTCCCCTGTTCTCCCTTTTTGTTTATTTATTTATTTATATTTGTTAGGAGGGCTTAGCCGATGGCGACTGCTTTCTGAAAACACTCTTTCATGCACATTTTATTATGTTTTTTAATATACCATTCAATGGCATCTGCCACCTTGAAACAGTACATTAAACAATTTTTTAAATGGCTAGTTTGTTAGGACGTTATGAGCGAGCAAGAAGGGTGACATGTGTACAGGTATACATCATCGCACTGGGCCTGCTGTAGAGTCATGATCCATATGTCCGTGTGTGTTATGACACACCCAAAAATACATTTTATAACTCAATTTCTCACCCATTTATACGATCAGGACTGATGGAAGAGATAGGACAATACCAGCAAGATTATTGCACCTCTGCAGATTTGCCTGGGCAATTTCTGAGTACGAAATCAAAGGCCAGTGCTATCATTTGGAGATCTCTCACAAGTTCCAGCATAGACAAAGAAAGAATGAGACATCTCTCTATAGGTGTTGGGTTCAGTGACCTTTGGACCAGTCTTTTTCACAAACAGCCGCGGCCGCTGCAGGTAAGAGCGGTGGGCGGTGGGGCCGGCTAGTGGGTTTCAAGAGACGACCACAAGAAAAAATTTAATAAATAATTAATTTTCCCTCGTGGCCGTCTCACGAAAGCCCCCCCAGCCTGCCCCACTGCCCACCGCTCTTACCTGCAGCGGCCGCCGCGGCTCACAAATTGGCTTATTTTTCTTTTGTTTAAGCTGGCCCTCAGCCCACGAAATGTTCGACATGAATAATAAACATGATGACAAAAATATACATAAATTGATTTTCAGGTCGTTTCATTTTAATTTGTGGTGGTAATTACACTAAACACTACTGGAATGTATTAATTTGTTGTCTAACAAGCTCAGGTCTATTTTCTTTGTGTTTTTCATCCCTTTATGTTGTTTAGCATTTCAGGACTAATATCGAACGTTTTATTAACAATATTTTTCCCTTCTCTTTATATAGCTGTGGGAGACATCCATTTAAAAACACATTTTACGTACAGCCGTGTCGGAATTCTACATCTTCAACTTTTATAGGTATTGAAAAGTCATCCAGGCACTGCATATCATCCTACAACTCAAGAACAAGTTGCCAAGGAGAATGGGAAAACAGCAGTGACTAAGAAGAGCATGTTTTCTAATCTTTGGTTGCTGGTTAGAAATAGACTGAATCCACGAGAACAGCAATCATTGGATGGCAAACATTACATACAACATGGGTGGACTTTATTAGGCAAAGGCTACGCTGCATGCCTGATATGCGTAATGACAAAACTACAAAGTAGTTAAATTCCCGAAAGAACAGAGATTATAAAATGTTTTATTCCCTCCACAAACCTGGAAATTCCCACTCTGGAGCACTCAAGCACTATAGACAGTTTATATCTCATGCATGAGGCCACTGCTCTTGTTTTTCCACTCGTGAGGAGGCGGGCCGCATAATATTAAAAAAAAAAAGAAATTAGCATGCAGAAGAATGACATATAGGGTTTGGCTGAGGGGCTGTTTTCTTCTGAAAGTTCAGTTACGCATAGTTGTTTTACTAGTACACCTGTTTCCAAGAATACTCATTAACATGTACATATGAACACATTGAAAAAATGTCAAGAGAACCATGACATCTGATTGTACTTTGTTCAGAGACTCATCAAGCTGTCAAGTTGGTAGGTGGCAAGGCTTTTTACTCTCGACCAGTCTAGTGCTTAGTCATTGTATATGGGGGCTCAGTGCTGGCAGTCACCATAGAGATCTATGGACTAAATAAATAAATAGTAGAAGGGTGGGATGTGGTAAGCAAGTGTGAAGATCATGAAGGCTTCCGTCAGCTACAAGTATGGAGGTCTTGTGGTTTATCAATATGCTTTGCTACACAAGGCCAGGACTCTGTTCCTTTTGGTGGTGGGAATGGCATGTGTTATATAAGTTTGGTAGTTCTACTGTTCATTATGTGCCTTCATTGACATTTTGTTTTAGTACTGTAGAGACCAGAGGACATTTTCACCATATTTTTTTGTCCAGTGTTTTGCAGTGTTTGGGGTTTACCATCTGATCCATTTCCAAATACTGGGCGAGCAACATTGAATGTAACCAATTTAACATTTTTTAACTCGTGAGCTGTTATTCAGTAGGAGCTACTATAGCTGTACCAATGCGAAGACCTCTAATCAGTAAAGATTCAACTATTTATAACAACCTAACACTATCCTATATAGACAGACTTTGGTTGTAACTGCCAAACAAATAATTGAACATGTTGTCAGGTGGTTTGAAAGCAAAATTCAAAGTTGATAATAAACACAAGTGGGTTCTTACCTCTTTGCGGACACAGCACAAAAATGAGCATTGCTACGCGAGTGCCTCTGCTACGCTCACAAATGCCACTTTGCTCTGGTAGTTAATACTGTGAGGTAAACTTTTATGGTTAACATAAAAAACAAATCTGCCCCAGCATTTGCAGAAGCTCGTTTTCAATTTTTCATTACTTACTCTGTATATTCTCTCTTGTTGCTTTTATCATGCTGTTACTGTTTAATTGAAGCACAGTCGAAAGCTCACAATATTTCCCTTTACTTTATGCTTTCAACCCTTGAGTTGAACAGCAGTCCTTGCTGAAGCAGTGTTCTAGCAGTAGAGTGGCACGGCCAAGCTGTTTGCCTCATTATAGGGGATATCAAAATGTATACAGTACTAACTCACATGAAAATTAATGATGTTCCTTTCTACAGTTTAGCATCCTCGGAGTGCATGCTGACTCAAAGGTCTACTTTATGTTCCTAAAACCTTACAGGAAGATTTGGGCCTTGACTTAAAACTTCGGATTATCCCCCCTCTTTTTTTTTTAATGACCCTCTCCTTACTTTCCATCCTCTGCATGCCACCTCTCTCTAAATAACGCCTACTCTAAGTCATGTGCATGTTTGCATTCATCTCTTTTGCATTTCTGCACATTGCACACACCTCCTCTGAAAGAGCATTGCGTGTCCCTCTTTGAAATTCATACCCTGCAAACTAGCAAAATCTTGTCTCCTCTAGGGCCTCTCCTAATAACGCCAACCATCGGTATGAACTTACATATCTCACACTGCTGCTAACTTACTCCACCACGGAGACAAATGAGTAAATGTACGATGATCTCCATACCAGCACATGACTAATCCCAATAGCCAACAACAACGAATAGCCACTGGTTAATCACTAACTTGGGTTCTGGAACAGCGCAATACCCATCGTAAGGTGCTTCGACACCTCATCAGAGCTAGTAAGCTCTATGTAAATGCAACTGCAATATCCAATAGAGACCCTTAAGGACACTACAGACATCAGCCACCTCATGCACAATGTAGATGGCCATTTGGAACAGTAAAACAGTACACAATTTATGCAAATGTGTGAGGGGAAAGCAAAGAACAACAGGCAGAGAGCTGAAGCTCAGCCTTCATACGACAAAAACACACAAAACAATAAACCAAATGGCCCAGTCAGACATTACTTTGAACTGTGTTTATGATGATGGCCAACAATCGCATTTCTCAGACAAGGCTGCATTGGTGTAGAGAAAAGGCCTACAACTAACTGTGCCTCAGCAAACATGCTAAATAGCTATGGCGGAAGCCCCTTGCATTTCTGGGTGGACAAAGTAACTAATGAAGCAACAGACAGTTGCACAACAGCCACAGAGAGATGGTTATATGGTGACATTATGTGCTTCTTTTTTAAACTGTCCCCCGCAGCTTCCCGTGTCTTTCTGCACATGCTGCCCAAATTAAGTGCATAAGCTTAAACTTCACACATGTAGGTTGGGAATATATTGGTTAATGCTGTTAACGCACTTAGTGCAAAATATCCCATTAAAGATATCAGTTTATCATGGTTTAAAATCACAACTTGCAATTGTCACGCTAATAGATAGTCCTAAAATGTAGATCAATTTTAGAAGAAAAAAGTCCAAAAGTAAAATAGATTTCCTATGTTTTTCCTTCAGCATTTAATGCACTGCTTCCTGTATATAATTCACTTTCATTTGCTTCAAAGGATGCACAACATGGACACTGCCACACCGAAAACCTTGCATTGAAATCGCCATTCCTGTGTTTATTTTCTAGTGTAAATCTGAGAATCGGTATCCTACAACATGTTTTAAATATATTAATAGCAGTTTTTTTAAATGTTAGTCCCAAGATTACGTGAATAAAATATTTCCTTAGGAGTGACTGCGTGAAGAAGAACCCACCAAGCTATTTGCAGACAAATAATCAAGGTGATGACAATAACTGTAAAAAGCTTCTCCGGTATATCAGCATCTGTATATATTACATTAGTTGCAAAAGCCCCTGACCTCCACAATGGTTTAATCATCTGTGTATCTGTGCACATCTTTTTGTGCGTGGCAATTCCATGGACAGTTTTTTTTTAGCTTTTCAGATTGTTGAAATATGGAGAATTCTGTAGGAAATCAGTCAAATGTGATATATGTTTATGTTGCTGACCTGTTGCAACATATCTCTTGGGAATTACACCATTCAGGCCGAAAGGGATAGATTTCCCACATAGAACATGGTGACAAAGATATAATAATGTACTGTGTTGGTTATGGTGTTATAATAGGAGGCTGCATTACAAAAAAAACTATTTCTCCAGAATGGATAAAACCTTTTAGATACTAACAAAACTTTTTCTGTGAATATTTGTGTGTTCCTCCTGTCTTTAATGTACATTACTTCTGTAGTTGCAGGCTTGATTTACAAAGCATTTCTATGTGTAGGTGTGTCTTACTCTTGACTTGTGACATGTTTACTCATGGAGAATATTCATGAGTAAGTCACTCCTCGTCCTAAAGTAAGACTACTTTCAGAAAACACTTCACTATTCAGAGGCATAATGACAAAGTTGCAAAATCCTACACTCATACTGAGAAAATGTGGTTATACTTCACAATGTTGTGGTATTTTAGTGCCATGTAGAATGTTTGGCCAATCACCTGTTGGTTTGGTGCTGCCAATATATCCACTATATGATCTGCACTTCTGCAGTATCATCTGCTTTTTTCTTCACAAACTCATTCATTTATAGCGAATGGTTTGGTAAAATCGGAACTGCACAGGAAATACACTGGGGGTTCTCAAAGATACGGTTGATCATCTCATTATTTGCTCGACTGTATCTCCACACATCAGTCATTGTTTGATCGTAGCTCTTTGTGAATACAAAATCCTTCATTTTGTCCACCTCCACTATAAAATCAGTTTAGCCTCACACCAAACCTGTACCGGCAAGCCTGGAGAAAAAGTCTTTTTGAGAGTTAGTATTTCTTTTCCATGTCTCTATCATTAGCTTATATTGACAAACAATGCTTTTTTCTACACATCTGTTTGCAAGAGAAGAAAAAATTTATGTAAACAGCTCACTTCTTTGTCCCTCCCAATATAACTGGAGATTATCCACAGAATAAAGTGTCTCACCATTACGGAGTGCATTACTGAGTGCATGTCCACAGCCCATGTCAGCATGTGGTATTTGTGTATTAAATCAAAGCTCCCATTGAAGTTGTAAATAATAAGAACCAGCTCATCTCTATACCTTTACATCCTCTTTTAAGGCACTATTGCCAGTTGCATTCAAAAACCTTACTATGAAATGAAGATTCAGTCATATACATTTACAGATATTGCAGTATAAAGTACTTGCAAAAATAATGCTTGTCTCCATATACAAGTTGTGGGTATCTATATCTATGTATTTACAAAGAGAATGATTATTCATTGAATTATATTTCTATAATAAATATTTGTTTTAATAAAACAAATTTAGACATTCTTAAAAGCTTAAATGTGTGACTTAGAGAATTACACTGTTTTGCCACATTAACATGAAGCATACGCAGCAGCATGCAATGCACAACAAATCACCATAAATAACTATAAACAATGAAAATGATAGCTGAAGTGGCTTATTCAAGTTTCTGTAGGGTAAAATATACCTAAAATGATTGTGGGAACTGTCTTATGAAAGGAAGAACACCTTCTGTTTTTTTGTGTTTTCACACAATTATGCAGTGTTATGACCTATATACTTTATAAAGTCAGTAATGCTGACATATTTTGTGGGCAAATTTAAAGTAGCTAATGTTTGTGAATGGTACACTATTATTTTCTTAAACATGTAATGTTTATAACAATAATTCTTAATATTCTTCTTCAACGATATAATTTTTTTTGTTTCTTCAAACCTCTGGAGATGGGGCCTTTAGGGTGATATGCACATTGTTATAACTTTAATGTCTCATTTAGACATAACTTATGAGAGTATTTCCATAAGTCCAAAGCAACAATATGAGCTTCTCAACATTATTTCCACACCAAATATCATTTTGTCAGGAGTGTGTCCTCCTTAAAATGTAAGCTAACAAAGGAGTTAGTTACCCGTTTCTGGGTAAATATTTGTGTCTTTATAATAAAGATGCATTTTTTGTTATCCTTACCACTGAAATATTATCACAATTTGTATTATGGTGGTTTCTTTTCTATGTTCAGAAGCATAGAAAAGATTAATTTACATTAGATTTGATTATTTGAAACAGTATTACAAATACTTTTGATGTGAATATATATACATCGGCCTTTTTTAGATAAACTATATATGTAGCCTACAGCAGTAAAACAACAAAACATGATCATATACCTACTTGGATGTATCGTTAATTGTAAAATACAATCTTTTAAGAAAGCATTAGAAATAACTGCCTTGCATAATACATTTTCTCGACATGCAAAATATATTGACAAAGCTCAGGCCAGAAATTTCCATTCAATATGATTAAACGTTAGCTTTGCAATTTAAAATTTGGTATTCAGAGTTTTGACGATAACTCTGATCCAGTTGTTGTTTGCAACACTTCTAGATTACTGTTTTAAATACTTCTAATATTGCTAATGCACCTGATGGTTAATGTTCCGAATCATTTCCCAGTTTACATTATGACATAATGAGGGTGAGGAAATATTTTCAAGGAAGCAACGCTTCAAATTAGCCTGATATCATGCCCGGTAATAGGATAGTACAGAAATTGCTTAATTGTTGGTACAGAGAATAAGTTCAATTTCTTTTTAAATACTGACAATTTCAACGTATCGAACCATGACATATCACAACATGAAGGGACAATTGCATATATATTAGTTACACATTATATACGCGCCTAATTTATATATTCAGTATTAAGGAACTGTATGGCAACTTAGGTTAGGCTGGACCCCACATCAATGCCCCATGTGAAAGCTCTCCTTTTTCGTGCAGCATGTCAGTCTGCCACCATGGCCACATATACTAAGTTACTAAGTAAGAATGCATTCCACGTTTGCAAGGGTGCCTGTACTCCTGAGTAGGATGAGTAAGGGCCATCTTTGCTTTCCGATGAGGGGACTCAGATGCAGGGCCGGACTGGCAGTAGCGGGCCCCGGGCGTTTCCCCGGTGGGCCGCTAGGGTGGGGACGATTTTGGGCCCCTCGGGCCGTTTTTGTCACAGGGCGATTTTTGCAGCATAGCTGCAAAATCGTCCGAAACCGGCCCTGGCAAACAGCTCGGCCGCTCCCAGGGGGGCCAACCGACTTCTTGGCCAGGGCCAGTTTTGGTTCCCAGTCCGGCCCTGCTCAGATGCCATGCAAAGGACACTGGTGAATGCACCAACAAACACAATTCTCTGTGCCTTTGGCAGTTGTGGGCCAAAATTTACAAGGAAGACTTCAGGCTCACTGGTAATCACCCATATAATGCAAAAGTAGACCACCAGCTGTGTGCGCTACAAACCTCATCCCTTGGAGTAGAACCAGTGTTATATCTACTGGGTGCATACTACCAAACACAGCCCGCCTATTATTTTCCAGAAGAACTCTTCCCCATAAAAGATTTGCCCCAATTATTTGCATGGGGCATAACATGCAATCAGACCACAGTTATCTAAATATCCTAACAAAGATACTTGGACTATTTTGTCATTATACAATGTTTCTGCAAAAAATGTAAAGCTGATATTATAGGAAATTCTGAATTCCTTTAGAATATTGCTGACAGGATTATAAAACATTTGCATTGTAATTGCCCAAACCAATAATATTTAAATGGCAGTCACAGTTGCAACATCATATTATGTTATTTGTGAAACTCTCGTCCATTGGCTCATCTTCTGATTTGCATGTTATTTTTTTTTTAAAATAGTGTTACTTGGTCTATGTTCAAATGCAAATTTCTGAAGAAAATCAGAATAGCACAAGAGATCTGTCAAGTAATATGACAGAGTAGCAAGTTCACTTGTACATTTCAACAACATCCACTGATTAATAAAATCAATGATGTGTTCCACTTGCCAACAGCCTTCCTTTTGTGGTATATAGTTTGCCATAGGTATGTTTGACATGTCTACTGCTACTTTTGTAGATGGCTATCATACCACATGTAGAATATGGTACACAAAAAAATACATTGTTTTACCACGGTTGCATAAAAAGAAACATTTACACGTTTTGAAAATCATTTTTTAAATGTCAATTAGCACATTTGAACAATTATCTAGATTACTGCATTTACAAAATAGAAAGAATTTTAGAATCCATATGCTCATGATAGGAAAAATAATTTTGTATATAGTATTTATGAAACACTATACAAGATGCATTTAATGGAATACTGTGCTCTCAAAGCATATGTGTTCAACCACTTGTCTTATTATTTTGTAGACACTCATGCCCTTCAAAGCCTACACAAGACAACACAACTGGTTATGTAAAGCAAAACCTGACACCAAACTGTAGCCACAGAAATGAAATGTATAATTTCCCTGTAATTGTTTTTTATTGAGAATGTTATTACTTGAATAATGTAATGGGTATATCTGATCTTTCTTTAAGTCAATATTATCCGGGTTTCTAATTTACCTTGCACAATTTCATCAATGTTGTTTTACCATTGCTTTGTGAATATTTCAATGAAATGCCTGATGTTTTCTATATAAGTAACATATTGTAACATATCAATAAAGTGATTTTCATTGAACATTTTAGTTGTCCTGTTAATTTCTATACATTATAAAACACGTTTTATTCGTGTTTAACTATTTGGGATACAGCTTGGTTCTTTTTTAACTATGCATTTAAAACACAAAATTCGTGTAAATGAACTAAAAGGGGTTATCGTTGTATGATTTTATCTGCTCTTTTTGTGATAGACCACCGTCTTTCAGTACTTCATTTCACTGTATGATCTCTTATTGTTTGCCACTCTTATGACTGCCAGTTACTGGTGATTAGAAGTGCTAGTGGTTAGACGTGCTAGTAGCCTTTCTTTCTTCTTCTGTCAGCTTTATACTTCACCTCCTAAATGTTACAGTGGTTCACTTTCTAGAGATATGGTTAACAGAAAATCTACCCAAATCCGTGAAAACTAGTAACTTCAATATGCAGATATATCATGCACGGCTAATAGAAATTAATTCAATTGCTACTTCACTAAAAGTATATTTGAATCAAAATGAAAACACATTATTACATTGGTTGGGATTGTAATGTAGAAAAAATATTTTTAGTTCTAAAATTGTGGTCAACAGTTAGCAGGGTTTTTGTGTCTCTTTTGCCCTTACAATAAAACCCAGATTTGATATATTTCAAGGAAATATTCTCTAATAAAATAAACAACATGATTATCAATTACGTTGCTGCTTACTTTGATAGGAATCCTTATAAAGAACCTGTAATTTAGGTCCTTATGGTCTTCAGCTGGAAACATGGATGTCAACTAGTTTAAAAATTATGACAAAATATTCCTCATTATAGCCAAATATAAAAAATAATACATTCTTAGAAATAAATACCAATGATTCCTAAGGGATACTTCTACCCACATTTCAAACAACAAATCAATCAAGTAGTAATTGTATAGCGCGTCTTATCACCTAAGAGGGTCCCCAGGTGATTGCTGCAGGTCTCAGTCAAAGAGTCAGGTCTTGAGCTCCTTCCTGAAATGCCTGAAATGGATCAGAGAGGGTGCAGTGCAGAGGTGGAGGGTATTTCAGGCTTTGGTGGCGAGATGGGAGAATGAGCGTCGTCCGGGACCTGTGCGAGGGCTAGGTGAGCTGAGTGGAGGTTTGGGGAGATGGGGGGGGGTTGTTGGAGGTCCAGGCAGTGGTTCAACAGATTTCCCTGATGTTGGGTCCACTGGGATTTGAGGTCTCACTGCAGAGTCCACGTATGCAATCTGGCATATATCGCCAACAGAATGCAGGAGACCAATAATCTCAGCAGCCACAGAGTCATCTGCACTGAGATACAGGACAGAGCCTGAAATATCAGAAGAATCAGAGCACAAATGTCCTTGGACCGTTCTGGGGGAAAGGCACAAAACCGTACTGTATCCATTATATCTCAGATGAAAAGGAGGGTTTGTCAAGGAGTCAGGTGTGACTTCAGCACATTGATAGTGATCCCCAACAAAGTGAGGAGGTTTGCCATCATCTGGAGGAGACTGCCGATTGGCTAGGGTGAGCCCACCTTGCACAGCCTGTTGTCAAGGTATGGGAAGCTTGGTACCATCTACCTATGAAGGTGTGCTGGGATTACCATGATAACCTTTGTGAACACCCAAGGGACACTGGAGAGGCCAAAGAGGAGCACCCCAAACAGGAAATACACCTGGCCCACCTTGAACAGCAGTAGGCAACTATGGGCCTGCTAGACGAAGAAGTGAAAATAAGTGTCCAGCACTGCCTTGAATTTGTCCTTCTGCAGGCGTTGACAGGGTGAATAACTAAAATGGGAAAAAGTCCTCTGTCTTTTTCCAGCACAAGCAAGTAGCAGGAGTAACACCCACTTCCTACTTATGAGGCTGGAACCATCTCTATAGCCCCTTTGGTCTTCCCGCTGTAAGATGGACAAATGGCCCTTCATCAGCCACCCTGAAGGCAATTTTGAGGACCCACTTGTCTGTCTGGCCTGAAACCCTTAAAGGAAATATGGGATCCTGACTCTGACAGGGTGGCTGTGTGCCGGCAAGGACACACTAAAGCAGTTTTATGGTTGCAGCTGCTGCGTGGGCAAAGGAAGTTGCGTATTGTCATTACAGTCCTCATTGTTTTTGAGAGTTGTGGCCTCTGCCACCAAAGGGCTGAATAGCCTGTTGAGCTGGAATGGGAGTCTGGCATTTAAAGGCAGGGAAACCTCTACTGTATCCACAGAGAGGATGACATTGGAATTGCCTTATTGGAGAAGAAAGGCCAAAAGAATGTGCAGTGGCTCTACTCATTGAAACACTCCAAGGCCAAGTCTGCTCAATCACCAAAAATGCAGGATCCATCAAAGTACATGTCTATTAAAGATGCGCAGATTTCCTCATCTAGAACTAGGGCTGGAGGGACACACTTGTGCTCGTGGCACCTCCCAGAGTAGACACTCCAGTCCTGATCATATCACAAATTTAGCCTCATCGTGGCTGCCCTGAAATGTCTGATAAAGAAACTCCTAATGGTCGCCCAGAACAGCTGGCAATATATGAGCCACAGTATCCCAGAGAGCTTTGGAGTAACATCTGAGGAGATAGCTGGCATTTACAGATCTCAGGCAAGGCTTGCGGATGAGAATATTTGCTTGTGAAACTTCTCTATTCTTTTGGGTTCACAACTGGGACGAGTGGTAGGAAAAGTATTGGAGTTGACCCTCCTGGTGGATGACTGTACCAACAGACTATCAGGAGTTGGATGTGGTGTTAAGAAGGAAGGATCGCCAGGTGCAGTGTGATGATGACAAATAACATTTCTATTGGCAGCCAACCATTAACAGGGCTTAGCCCAGGCCCTGAAAACAACGTCAGCAAGTAGCTTGTTATATGGTAATAGTGGCTCAGTGGGAGCCTGGCCAGGTTGCACATATTCAGTTAATATGTTTTCATTTCCGTAGTTGCCAGTTGGTGGTCCAACATTTTCAGCTGCCCGTTGCATTTTGACAACAAAAGAGGCACCTTTCCTCTGTAGCGGATGCTGGGGGAGAGACAAAAGGCCAGAATCAAGTTAAGTGTCAACCCTACTGGCATCCAGCGGCTCTTCATACCAGTTGCCCTAATCATACTGGGAAATATAATTTGAAATGATTGTTTATGTGCAGGAAGGAAAACCTTTCTGCCCATGAACAATCACTAATGGTAATTTTCTGTTTCTATTTGTGCTGCATAGTGCAATGCACAAAGACACTGCAAACATGAGAAATTAATAATTTCTCCTTGTGGCACCAGGTTAAGACCAGGTTTGCCCTGGCTGCCCCACATTTATGCCACCCTTGTAAATAGGGGGCAGCGTCAAAAGCAATGGGTGTTCCGGCGGAACACCCACTACAACACCCATTGCCCGCCCCTTTTACACTAATTACTGCGTGAAAAGGGGCCTTATTTACAAGGCGGCTTTAAGCCATGTTAAGTAAAAAAGGCAAAGGGCTTATCGCCACCAGAACGCCATAAAAAGTGACGTTCTGGTGGCGATAATAGCCTTTGTAAATATGCCCCTAAGTTCCACAAACTATTCAACCTGCAATGCGTGAAATCATGAGGTACTGCATGTTTACATATAGGGTTGGCTTTGGCTATAAAACAACCTCCTGCCTCTAGGCTTACCCTCCTGAACCCCGGTAAGGATGGGTTGTGAAGTGCAGTGTAGTGCTTGATTTAGTAGTTAATCTCTGCCTGTAGGTGGTGAGCCCAATCACTTGTTCTATAATTACACATTGCCTTATTAGCTGCTAAAGCAACCAGCTATCTTTACTTGGTGGCTAGTGCCCGGAATCCGCATAGATGCACCTTGGGGACCATGAACTTGTGTTTCACAGTAGATGGACCATCTTGTCATAAATCAAAGCAGCAGTATCCTACTTCATTGTGACAGATTTGCAAATCGGGCCATCCGAGACCCTGTACCAAACCTACCTGTTCTTGTGGTGTAACAAGATCCCCCAGCACATGCAAGTACAATCAATACAGAATATGTCATATTAATGCAGACAGTCTTTGTTTTCTTATTTTCCTTTTTATTATTGTCCATTGTTCAGTTGTTGTGTTCCTTAGCTAACGTGTTTCGTTGTGAAATGGGTACAACAACCCACGACTTATTCAAGGCTAAGAGAATTGTACAGAAAATAAACACTATAACATGTGCCTAGAACTCAGATCACATTGGATTGCCTCATAGTTACTTTTGTGATCTCTCTTTTTGCCTTTATAATAGTTATAGTGAAATCCTAAAGTGGAAACGTATGCACTTGGTTATGTTATCATAATTCTTAGTTATCAAACATCCATGGTGTCCAGCTTAAAAAAGGAGTCACAGCAAAACTTTATGGTGTGTTTGTGCACTGATGTACTAAAATTGTATTAGAGTGAGAAGCAAACATACGTGTCCCTTATTTGATCCCAATATTTGTGCAAAGAGTACAATCAACACTGTGCCTATATGATATGAGCGATGGCCCCTAATCATGAAATGGGGGAGAAGCGTACCTATGTATTCTTGGTGTAAACCTGATAGCAGAGGAATAATATAAGTTAGTCTGGAAATCTCGCCTAAGGACAGATTTCTTTTTTGAGGAGCATAACTAAATTAAATATTGAGATCACATGCCTTCCTTTCGGTTGTAATTTCGTCCCTAAGGTAGTAGTAATCCCGATCTAATTGTAATGTATCCTTGTACTATTTGTAGAAACGAAGTGCCTCATATCATAAAGTGGGGTTAATGACCCCCGAATATCACATATAACCAAATCAAAATCGTTTAAAATCTAATAGACTGGTTGTAAGTACAAGTCATCCAAAATCATCATTTGCTGCTTACCAGAACAGTAGTCCCAAAACAAAAAATATGTATGATCAGATTTGGGCGTCCTTAACTTTAGGAGTGATATCCATGTAACCCGAATGCGGGAGATCTTCCTCGTGTAATGCCTGTCCTGCTGAGGAGGAGAAAAGAAACAGCCATGTCAGAGGGATATTTCGGCCTTGATATAGCCCGTGTTGACAGATCGCTTAATCCCCCCTCACCTGCGGCTTGACAAAATGTAAACAATATGTGTTTAAAACACATTTTTGCCATTTTGTCAAGCCGGGGGTGACAAGTGTCCTCATTGGGGGGGGGGTGACAAAATGGCAAAAATATGTGTTTAAAACACATATTTTTGCCATTTTGTCACCCTCAGTGGTGTAGCTAGGGGGGCGTTTTGCCCCTGGCGGCACTATTTTGGGCGCGGAAGAAGGCATTCAGATAAGGCTCAGCTTGCTTTCGTGGACGTTCGGGGATGGGCAGAGAAGGAAGAGCACTCGAACAATGTCCTCTTCTTTTCTGTGCTGGCAGCTGACCCCCCTCTCTTCCTATTATTCCCTCTCTTACTGTCTTGCTCCTCACTTACTGAAAACCTTGACTTGAAGAATCGGTTCGCAACCTCTCTTTCCTTTAGTTGCTTCCCTGTGAAATGGATCCAAAAAAGAGAAATACTCTTGCGGGAAATGCCCTTTTCTGATAGTTTTCTATTCCAAAGTGCAGCTGGATGGAGAGAAATAGAAGGTTTTTTTTATATAACTTTTTATTAAACAAACATCGGCATATCAACATTTAAAATCAGTGCAATATAAATACATGCATGACAGTTTGAGGCGGTACTACAACAAATTACACGCAGTTAAGACCTTTCAAGGAGGAAGCAAATCATGTTCAATACTCTGTGGGGGAACGCAAATATCTCCACGATAGGAGTTCCACTGTGACCAAACAAGCCCACTTTTTTAGGACAGCCTCGAGCCGTATACACCGTCTTTTCTCTGAACATACACCAGTCCATATTGTTCTCCCAAGCTTCCAGAGTAGGAGGGGCTGCCGCTCCCCTGGCCTGAGCAATGTTTCTTTTTGCCAGCATGAAACCCAAAGTGGCCCATTGTGTTTGGTAGATGTTAATATCGGTCGGCAACCATATGTTTAGTAAGCATCTACATGCTTCAGGGTAAATAGTAACAGTGAGGACAGCCCTCATTACTTCATGTACCTCCCTCCAATACTTTGGATTAGTGTGCATTCCCACATAATGTGCATAAACGTACCGGTTAGACCACATTTCCTACGACAGTCTCCCGTTTCGGCTCTCCCCATCAGTACTAGCCGGGGACCGGTCATATATATCCTATGTAGGATTTTAAGCTGGACTAGCCGTAGTCGAGCCGGAATGGCCACCATTCGAGGAGAGGAAATCGCCTCCTGCAAATCTTCATCATCCATTTCTATCCCATCTGCCACCCACTTGTGCCTCAAAGCTGAGAGAGGATCCTCCATGTGGTGTATTAATTTATTATGGAATAATGAGATGGTCTTATCCGGGACGTGACCATCCAGTATTCTGTCCTCTAATGGGGATGATTTGGGAAGGGACGTGCCTCTTGGGATGAGGGAATGCAGTGCATGGCTAACCTGACTATAATGAAAGATCTCAGTGTCAGCGAGTTCATGTTGAGTCTGGAGGGTGGCAAAAGGTTTCACTCCTCGCTTCTCCCACATGTCCTTGATCCGGGCTGAGCTCCTGGTCCGGGATCACAAAAGTGTAAATCCAGACCGGAGCGACCCCCCTGAGCCCCCCTAAGAACGGCAGAGAAATCAGAGGGTCCTGCAAGGGAAACTCAGCGGACCCAGGAATCGGCGGGGCACAGAGGAAGACACGGACGGCACTGGGGTCGGATCACCCCTGGGATTCGGACCTGGGACCACCGGAACCCCCCCAATCGGCAGGGTGACTGGAGTGACCCCCTCCTCCCCACAGCCCCAGCTAAAACGCTAAACCGGAGTCTCCACTCATCTGGCCCGGGGTGGAGAGGAGCAGGATCGGGAGCGAGTTGAGCTCCGGGAGAGGCACGGGCGGCTTCAGGGGCAGATCCCCCATGCGGAGATGGGCGTGGGATCATCGGATCGCTGTGAAAGGTGAGACGACCCCAATTTTGGCAAGAAGTGGAGACATGACCCAGAAACATCCGATCGAGTAGTCTGCAGAAGCGGAGCCCCTTCGCGCACCACCGCACTGATGTCGCCTGACTCCAAGATGGCCGCCTATATTGGTGTAATCCGAAAATATGAGCCCTTTCGTAACGGAGACGGACTGGCGATCACCGGTAGCTTGTTGACGGGGGGATGACCTCCGCTCCGGTCTAGAGGGGCGTTTAATAGCAGGAAACCCCCAATAGACTCGAAGTCCCATCCCTCACCACTGCCATGGGGCCGCCTGACTCCAAAATGGCCGCCCGCAATGGCGTAAGCACCGGAACCTAGATTGTGCATGTGTCAGGCTTGCATACAATCTGAGGTGGGCATAGATTCAGTGAACACACTCTGTAGCAGGTGAAATACAGCCCCCTGGTAGGTGGTAAGTGCTTTTGATTCAACAAGAGTGCCTCAATCCAGAGAGAAATCCTGCAAGATGGCTGCAAGGAAGGAGCTGCCTGGCTGAGCTCCAGGACCGGAAGCACTGCGAAAGACCAGGAATGACCACCGATAGCAGGACCCCCATGACCCAGCAACACCAGGTTAGTGGGGACCCTCAACCAATTGAGGATGACGGTCTGAACCAGGATCCGCGCTTCGGGACACAATAATGAAGTAGTTCCAGTCGCCTGACTCAAAAATGGCCGACACTTTTCTAACCTGAGTATGAAACAAGCCCCTGAAATAGTCACAAAACCACGGCCGCCATGGGCTAACCTGCGGCGCTTGGCCAACAATAGCCGTCACCCCCCTAAAGCTCTATGTAATGAAGACATACTTTAGGAGCCCAAGACGACCTCAGACTGTCACGCTCTGCATCCCAAATGGGGAGTGAATCCTTGGGTTACCACACACTAGGATCACCAACGACCCGCCCCTAGAGGGGTCACCAACCCAAAGAAATTCCAGCAATAAACCAACAAGAAGACCCCTGACAACCCCGGAGACCACTGCCTCAAGAACTCCAAGGTTAGTGCCGACAGCCCTAGCAACAGTCGTCCAGGGCCCTAACAAGTCCTGGTGGAAGGGGACCCACAACAACTGGACCCACACGGCAGTGTAGCCACCACCCGGCCGTACGCCCAATCCCACCCTCCTTGTGCCTCAATCCTCGACCCCCTATCACTCCAAACTCTCAGGCGCTAGGGCCATTCTGGAGGACCCCTCAGATGCCTAGCTAACAGCCCTCTCCCCGAGAGAGACCTCACCCCAACCCCCCATCCTCCGCCTGACATTCAGATCTCTCCCCCTGGCACAGCACTATCCCTCCTACACACAAAAGGAATGCACAAGAGGACCCCTTTGATGCCTAGCTAACAGCCCCCACCCCTAGAGACACTTCTCCGCTAACTTCCCTACCCTCCACCCCGACAATCAGCTCTCCCCCCGGCACGGCACTCTCCCTCCTACACACGAGGAACGCCACCTCTTTTAACCTAGCTAAGATACCACCGGCCTTGCAAATGGATCCCTACCCCTGACCACCTAACTACCTGACACCCCACGGACCAAACTCATTTGCTATAACTTCCTCCCACAGACTCTCTAGTAAAGCGAAAAAACACTTTAAACACAGAGTGATCAGACAACACCCCAAAACACTGGTCGTAGATACATACCACTGCTCCTCTAGAGGGCAGCAAAAAATGTACTTCATCTTCCACACTGACAGACCCGACAACTGGGTCAACATCCTCAACTCACACCTCCTCGTCTCCAAAACCACCATCATAGCTAATAGCCGCAAACTAACTATCTCTCTCCCGAAACACCAGACCCTAACCAGCAACATCTCCATAACCATTTTCGAGAATGGCACTATCCTGATACAGGCAAAAAATGATAACCTGGAGGTCTTCGACTCCCTCTTCCTCTCGCTAAAGAAGGCAACATTACATAACACACTTCACGCGCGGACCACTCCCCCTGGATGCCTCCAACAACCACCATGGCAAAGGACCCTGCCTGCGCCCTCTCCCCAATCCCCTCCCCCCTGCCAGTGGCACCTGCCACCACTGTGCCCCCACGTTTAAGGTTCCACCCACTGTCCAACCCTGCCCCCCACCAATCACAGCCATCCTCCCAGAGAGGAGCCCTACTCCCAAACACAACCTCTCCACAGCCCCTCCCCGCTCCCAGCCCTAATGAAGCTCGACACTCGACCAGAGACAGCTCACCCCCTTCCTCTGAGTCCTCTTAGAAACAATAATCCGAGCAACTCGCCCACCATCATCCAACAGGACTGGACTGCACCCCCCCCTCCCCAGCGCACAGCACCACCCATATTACACTTCCCACCCCCACAGATAATTTGACTCAACACCTCAACCTTCTTGAATCTCAGCTCGAAACCTTGCTTCGAGGTCTGAACAAAACCCTATCCTCCCTAGCTAAAATCCGAATGCCCACTCAACATTCCGTAGCCCCTCCAATCCCCTCACAACCCAGAAGGAGTAATACTCCCCCCCCCAGTGGGACCCCTGTCCCCCGCAGATCTCGTCCTTCATCGATTAAACCAGGGACCGAGATCCGAGCAGACAGACCAAGAAGAACAAAACCCACACTTTCCCCTCAGGAAGTGACATCACTCGCCTCATCATATAACCCCCACGCAAACCCCTCCCCCAAATCCGTACATCCCTCACAGGAAGCGACACCACTTGCCACCCCGTGGAACTCCTCACCCAAATCCAAGATTCAAGTAATTACAGGAGTTGGAAGGGAACATCCTCTGCCTAGAGTCCCTAGACCCCCAGCTCACCTAACCTCCCTACCTAGAATCCAACCCTGCAAGTCGAGGTCCGAAGAAGAACCCCCCATTAAATGCATGCTGATCAACAGCAGATCTGCCACAAAACATGTAACTGAACTAGCAGAAGCTATCCTCTCCCACGACCTAGATGTAGCTTTCATCACGGAAACCTGGCTCAACACCCTGTCTTACCCCAACATGGACATGCTGGTGTCGCCCGGATTTACATTAATCCACAAAGACAGACAAGAGCAGAGAGGCGGAGGCATAGCAATCATTCACAAAAGTAACCTTTCCATCACGGAATGCTCATCCTGCCTATATAGCTCCTTTGAATGCCTGTCAGTCAACATCAAATCATGCATTAACAGATCTCTACTCTGCAATCTCCTGTACCACCCACCAGGCAACTCCAACGAATTCGAAGTGCACCTCTCTGGCCTGATCATCCAATGCGCACTCAGCAACGCCAGCAGCATAATTCTAGGCGACCTCAAAATAAGATGGAATGAAACAAAAAATCCGCTCATTCAATCTCTTAACAGCCTCCTTCTAGAAAATAATTTGACCCAATATTGCTCAGAAGAAACACACCACAGAGGAGCAATCCTTGATGCAATCATTTCTGAAAAAAACACAATCACTATGGACTACATCATCCTTTTCCATATCAACCAACCGGTCCTAACTCTATCCCCTAAACAGGCCCCACCCAAATGGGTCAGGCACACTGCTCAAGTCCCTTGGGCTAACCTAGAAGAAGGGCTAAGCTCGCTCCTCCCTAGCTTGATGGAGCATCTCTCAACCTCCGAACTCACCTCTCTCTACCACTCCAACATGACGAGCACCCTGGACCACCTGGCTCCCTTGAAACTAAAAAAACCCAGGAGCACCCCCTCCAGGTCATGGTTCACCACCGACATCAATGAAGAAAGAAGACATCTTAGTACCTTAGAAAGAATCTGGAGGAACAATCCCTCCACCGTGATCAACGTAAGGCAGCACGCAGAAATTACAATAAGCACATTAAGAACAAAAAGACAACTTTCTTCTGCCCCGCTTTAGACAACGCAAAAAACCCCCCAAAGAACTCTTTATTATCATTAGGAGCCAAACATCCAAACCGACGACATCCAAGATAGTGGCATCCAAAGAACAATGCGACAACTTCGCCATCTTTTTCAACAAAAAAATCGCCAAGATTCATCTCTCTCTCAGCACAAATCCCTCCCCTCCCACTGAGACCAAGACACCGGCACTTAAGGACAGCGCCCCCTTGAATCAGCCTAAACACTGGTCCTTTTCACCCCTATCCAAGAAACCAGAGATAGTCAATCTAATCGCCAACTCTAAACCCTCATCCCACTCCCTAGATCAGCTTCCCACGAGCCTGGTTAAAGACCTGAAACTCAGCTTAGCCCCAATATGGTGCAAGATCATTAATAGCTCACTGAGCTCGGGAATCATACCAGACTGCCTCAAAATAGGCCAAGTCACGCCGCTACTAAAAAAACCAGGACTAGACACTGAGGATATGAACAACTTTAGACCCGTATTGAACCTTCCTCTTTTATCCAAAATACTGGAAAGATGTGCACTTTCACAACTAACCCAACACCTGGAGAACATCAAGCTCCTAGACCCACACCAATCGGGATTCAGAAAGGGTTGCAGAACCGAAACTGCAATCCTAAATGGCATAGACGATCTACATAAGTCACTTGACTCAGATCAATGCTGCCTTCTCATTCTCCTTAACTTATCGACCGCTTTCGATACAGTTGATCACACCCTGCTCCTCAAAGTCCTCCAAGAAAGAGCAGTCATTGGAATGACAGTCCTCCACTGGTTCTCTTCCTTTCTCCTCACCCGCTCACAAAGAATAAAAAAAGAATTGGAATCCAATCCAATGCCTGTCAACAGAGGTGTTCCACAAGGGTCAGTACTCTCCCCCCAACTTTTCAACATCTAGATGGAACCCCTCACCACACTACTCAGGAATTCTAACATCCCCTTCCACCTATATGCGGATGATACACAGCTTTATCTGGAAACCACCTCCATTGATGGCATACACAGACTAAATGGCACGCTAAAAGAGGTACAACAATGGCTCACAACAAGCCACTTAAAACGTAATCAAGAGAAAACAGAAGTACTCCTCATCCCCAACAGAGACGAAAACCCCCAAATCGAAGAATGGCTCAAAGCCATTGACGCCCTCAATGGCACCCTCACTCCAACGGACTCGGTGACATCTCTAGGTATCACCCAAGACCCCAAACTAGACATAAAAAAAACATCACAAGATCCGCCAAAAGTACTTTTCTCAATCTGAAACTTCTATACAAAATAAAACCCTCCCTTCCCCCGAAAGACCTTCAACAGGCCACCCAAGCACTGGTGCTTTCCAGAATTGATTATGGAATCGCAGCCCTGACCGGGACAGCAAAATCTCACCTAGGTCCCCTGGTAACTACCTTTAATACCGCAGCAAAAATGGTCACAGGAACTTAGAAATTCGAGCACATCTCTCCCGCACTCAAGGAACTCAATTGGCTCCCAATTGAATTGCGAGCCAGCTTCAGAACGGCCTGCCTCACGCATAAAGCCCTTCACACAGGCAAACAAGATTACCTGGCTGCCAAACTTAAAAGGGCCGGTCAGTCCAGGAATCTCAGGAGTTGCAACACGCTACTACTCATCCCACTGAAAACTCGGAAACATAAAACCGCAACTAAATCTTTTGCGGGAAATGCACCTAAGATCTGGAACCCCATCCCGCCCCCACATCAGAACGACCACCTCTTTCCCAAAAATTCAACATCCTACTCAAAGCCCTCTTCCTAGAGCGCTTTCGAACAAACTGATAAGAACACAAGATACACCTGTAATAGTTCGACACCTTACCAAAACTGCGCAGTGTTCTAAAACACTCGTCTCAGAACTAAAAATACGCCAGGATAACCCGTCATATCTCTTCTTGATCGAGAGACACCCCACTCGCTATCAACACGTTAACTCATGTATATGAAACCTCGCAGCCCTAACCATCGTGTTCGACCACAAGATCTTTATTGTATACATGTCTATAATGCTCATAATTGTGCAAGTTGCGGACTCTGTGTATGCCGATAATGCTCATAATGCTCATTATTGTACATGCTGTGAAGCGCTCTGGGTCCAGCTAGCGCTATACAAAACTTCTAAATAAATAAATAATAAATAATAAATAAATGTCCCATTTATCAATCCCTTTTGATGTCCATAGATTGCCAAGTAGTGCTAGTGTCAGTTTACGTTCCCATCCAAGGGATCTATTTGCAGCATGCCATACCCTGACGGAGTGTCCAGTGGGCCCTGTTAGTCTGGAGCGACTCGGCCTCGAGTAAAGAGATCTGTTATAATTTCCTCCGGGGAGAAGCCAGTTAACCATCTTGTAGCCTGCGTTGTTAAGGTCTCCATATGTACTATGATTGATAGCCGCTAGGAGTGCAGCCCAGTAGTTTTTCTTTATATCAGGCAGACTGATGCCACCATCGTACCATTTTAATGTGAGTTTACCCAAGGCTATACATGGCGATCCGTTCCATAGTAGGTCTCTCTGAAGGTGTTCAATTTCTTTAAAATATGTCCAGGGGATTGGGTCAAGCGGATTTTGCAAAACATAAATAAAACGGGGTAGGGACATCATTTTAAAAAGAGCCGCCCTGCCCAGAAGAGTGAGGGTAAGGGACTTCCAACTAACAATATCTCGTTTTAGACGGCGCAACGGAGGGAGGGGATTTTTTTCATATGGAAGTGTAGGGTCTAGGGAGAGGAATAGCCCCAAGTACTTAAAGCCCGTGGGACTGATCGGAATTGGAGAGTTGCGGGGCAGGGCGGGGGGCCTCCACAAAGCACATAGGGGTGGGATTTAGCCCAGTTAATCCTAAAACCAGAATATCTACTGAACACAGCTAATATGTCCAGAACTGCAATTAAAGAGTTTTTTGGCTCTGTTAAGTAAAGTGAAATGTCGTGCTTATAGAGCGAAATACGGTCCTCCCATTCAGGCGACCACGGCATACCCCGAATAACTGGATCTCGGCGGATCCATGCAGCCAAGAGTTCCAGTGCAAGAGCAAAGAGGAGGCCCGGCTCAAGACAAAGGTATCCGAATTTTTGTTATTTACCATGACTTGTGCCATTGGCTTCGAATATAGGAGACAAACCCATCGAATAAATTCCTGGCCAAACCCCAGCTATCGGAGCACCGATATGAGATAAGCCCATTTAATAGTATCGAATGCCATGGTGGCATCCAGAGAGACAAGGACAACAGGTTCTAGGATCATGTCAGCTCTGCCTAGAACTCCGTGGACTCAGCACAAGTTCAACGCTGTGTTCCTGTGCGTTATAAAACCAGATTGGTCTGGGTGTACCAGTTCTGAAATTACATTATTAGGCGGCTAGCTAGGACTTTGGCAAGGATCTTTGGCTCAGCATTAAGGAGGGAGATCGGTCTGAATGAAGTTTATCAGGGCTAAGTTTATATAATTCAATTGGGATGCCACTAGGGCCTAGAACTTTTCCCGGGTTTAGGGATCGGATCGATTGCGCTATCTCATCTGCCGTCACAGAGCTATCTAATAGCCGTTGGACTGCTAAGGAAAGAGTGGGGAGTTTGATGTCCCGTAACAATTCGGTAGAGTCTTCCTCGGTGTAGGGTGCCACTGCTGTGTATACTCGGTCAAAATGTCTAGCAAAGCGATTTACTATCTCTTGGGAGTCCGTCATGCAAACATTATTATCGTCTTGTAAGACTGGGACCAATCTGCTTGCCCATTTGCGTTTATTAAGCCAGGCTATCAATGTCCCGGCTTTATCCCCGAGATCATAAATCCTACAGAGTTTCTCTCTAGCCAATGTTTTAGGTCTTTCTGTCATTATTGTCTTGTATCCTTCCTATTTAAGTTGTAATAGGTGAGTTGAGTCAGGTGTGATTGTAGTTTCCATCTCTTTCTCTAAATGATAGATGTTGTGTTCTATGTTAGCTATTTCCTTTTGTCGTTCTTTCTTCTGTCCAGATATTAAAGACAGAGCTTCCCCCCTAATCACTGCTTTGAATGCTTAACAGAATGTCTGGGAGGAGTCTACCATACCTGAGTTTTCATCAAAATAAGTGTCTATCGTCTTAGTGAGTTCTTGACGAATTTTGAGGCTGCAATGATACAAAGGATTAATAGGGACTACTCTACCCACCCTGATCTGATCCAGGAGCGCCCATAGCGGTGAATGATCTGAAATGCCCCTGGCTAGGTGTCTGATTTCATGAATAAGTGAGATTTGGGGACTAGGTATCAAAATATAATCTAATCTGGATAGATTGCCGTGAGCCCCCGAGTGGAAAGTGTACATTATACTCTCAGGATTGTAGGTGCGCCAGCCGTCCACCAATCCTATGGTTTCAAGAAAGTCTGGCAATCATCTGTGTGAAGGCCCTAGTTCATGCGGTGGGTGGTGATCTAGTGTACCCGACCCCACGGAATTAAAATCACCTCCTAGCAATAACACTCCTTCAGGTAGTGAGAGCAGAATGGTACGTAGGTCCTGGAATGTGTTGGAGGCCAGGCGGAACATTGGCAGACACTAGTGTGATATTTCGTCCCTCCCAGGACCCAGTGATACCTACGTAACGGCCCCTGTCATCTGTCCATGTACGATCCATGTTAAGGGGAGAAGTGTTTTTAAGCATTATACTCACTCCTCTTGAGCTTGTAGTGAATCCGGAATGCGCCACCAGCTTATATCCCGAGCTACACAGAGCTTTACATGAGTTGCCTATCAAATGTGTCTCTTGAAGTAGAACGACGTCTGGGGCTTGTTTCCTGATATATTAAAGAACTATACTGCGTTTAACATTGTCCCCAAGCCTGTTGACATTCCAGCTTAGGATCCTGGCACTCTTATCCCACTGCGTATGCATTGCAACAGTTAATGGCATCCATAGCCTCGGTCATGCGAATTACCGTATTTGCCGATGTAACAACTCTAGCACAAACCATACATAAACCCCCTTCGCACCTACCCCTTTCCCCATTCCCCACCCTCTCCCATTTCCCACTACCCGCCACCCTGCTACCCTGCTACCCTGCCCCCTAGGTGTGGAACTGCCCAGTCCAAACTTTCAGAGTGCCTATCGCCCCAATGAATTAAATAAAAGCAGAAAAAAGGGGGATATCATCGCTCTGTCCCCCCGCCTCCCCAACAACTCTTTGAATAGTATATCTCTAACAAAGGTGTCCACTGAGCACCCCAGGCACGAGGCTGAACATAGTAATCTGAATCTTACAACTGAACCATTTACACCCCGCAACCTGAGTAAATCTTCAGGAAGGCTAATGGTCCCCTGGGAATCTCACCCCGAGAGCCTGCAAGTCCGGATCACCATCCCTGTCTCTGGATCCATTGTTCATTCGGCTATCGAGCCAATCTGAAGCCACCACAGGATTGTCAAAGAACCAAACTCATCCCTCCACCTCCACGCGGAGACGGGCTGGAAACATCATTGCGTATTTAAGTCTCCTCTCCCTGAACCTCTTCCTGATGGTCATGAAGGTTCGACGCTTCTTTGAACCATTTGCATAAAGTCCGGAAAAAATGTGAGATCTGCATTTTTCATAGCGGAGGGGGCTACGGTCTGAGCTTGCTGAAGGATTGTGTCTCTGTCTCGAAAGTTAAGGACATGTGCTATCAGCGGGCGTGGAGGAGCCCCAGGTTTGGGCCGCCCGCCTGGAATTCGATGTGCCCTTTCAATAGTAAAGAATTTTCTCAAGCCTTTGGGATTAAGATAATTGAGTATAAGGTCTTCCACAAACAATACTGGTGCTGGCCCCTCCGCTTTTACCAGCACACCAAGGATGCGGACGTTGTTGCGTCGCGTAAGGCCTTCGCAATCATCCAGTTTGCGCTCGACCATCTCGCTGAAGGATTTAAGATCTTGCACTTCTCTTTCGAGCAGGGAGACATCGTCCGTTAGACTGGCTATCTTGATATCCAAGTTTTTGACTTTCTCATTCATTTTCGTGAGGTCGAATGGGATTAGGTTCACGTCATTGGAGATAGTATCCATTTTATGTTCCAGGGAATCTTTGACTCCATTGATAGCTCCATAACTTCCTGAAATGTTAGTTCTGGAATGGCGCTCTCAAGGTCTTCCGCTGCGCGTGTCTGCAGGTGAACCCTTAGGAAGGTTGTAGCGATCAAGCTTATTTGACTGCACCTGTTTAGTGGTTCTGGGACCCTGGGCTTGGCCCTTCTCCAAATCATTTCCCCCTGCCATTGTGTATTTAAATAGTTAGGCTTGTTGGTCGTGCCCACGCCGGCCACCACTCCACGAGTGGGGAGCAGGGATGGAGGGGAAAAGGTTTGTATACTGGCTATTGCTGCTGAGTCTCCACTGGCCCAGGTGGTAATTGCCGTAGAAAGAGCTGGCGAGGTGCCCCCTAGGTATTTATGAAAATGTCCCCAAATGATGGCTGTGCACTTTCCCCTCTGGTGGTTACCTCTCACCCATCGCAGTCTCAGCACAGTCACGGGAGGGCATCCTGAAGGGCAGTGTAGTTTGTGCAGTATCTGGCTATAGGCATTGAAGCAAGGGCAGCCCCTGGTGCACTTTAACTGTGTATAACCAGCGCACCGCTGTCTCTTCGCACCTGCACCCGCCCCCTCACAAGGCAGTGCAGCCAAATCCCAGGGCATGGCAAGGCGTCTTCTGTTAGTGATGCATGTCTTCTATCCCGATCCGTCTTCGGGGCCCCAACTGCAGGGTAAACGGCCGCCACAGGTCCAAGCAGCGATAGAGAGGGCCACAGTTCTTTTTGCTATCGGGTGTGCGTCTCCCCTGCAGCCTCTGGACTGACAGCTAGCGCCTGTATCCGTTCCCAGACGCGCTCACCAGACACTATACTCGTGCCGCTAGAGGAGGGAGGCAGTCCTATATCAAATAGGGGATGAATAAACTGGGCTACGCACTCCGTTCGTAGACGGTGCAGCCCCAGGGTGGGCTCCGATGTGGGTGCCATCGAAACTGCAGCAGTTAAAGCACCCCGGCGGCATGGCAGGAGAGACGCATGTTGCTATGCGCACCTCAGTCAAGAGCCTCTGCACCTGAACTTCGTAGCGGTTGCAAACTTCCGGGATTTTCACCGACCGGCGATTTCCGGCCAGAGCGGGCTATATCCTCTGCACACAGTGTCGGCCTGCAATAACACTCCAGTCCCGGGCGTTGGAGGTGCAACTAGGCCCTAAGCGACGGGACTCGTATCTCCGGTCCCGTACACGCTCCAGGACTCAGGAAAATACGATTGGGCACCGCTCACCCTAGGCTATCTTTTTTTGAGAGTTAGAGAGCAGGATTACCATCAGGATGTGTGGTGGGGATGCGGTCTCGACGGAGCGAAGACTTAAGCGGCCATCTTGTGTCGATGATTGGCCATGCCCCCAGAAGGTTTTAAATATGAAAAATAAATACATAACTAAATAAAGCAAGACAGAGTGGTTGCAAAGTGGCCAGATTGGTGTTATTCAAATCCAAATACATCAGCCTCACTTTACATAGTTTGCCAGTGAAGCTCTACTTTTGTTTTCTTGTATTTCTTTGAACAGCATTGTTGTCCCCAGGTGGGGAAGTGCACCATTCCTGATTGTATTGCAGTACCTGGTTGATGGGTGGATTGGAAAACAAAATGTGCACCATGGTTCTGTGTTTATGGATGTGGTCTTTTTAAACCATACTTTTTACGTTTTGTAAGGATATAAGCAATGGACATTGAAACGGTTCCCTTCAGGGCACTGTTGTCATGTCCTTAACTTTTCAGGTAAAACCACTCGCTGATTTCTGAATAGTGAGTGAGAGATCGTTAAGGTAACCATGTTGTTTCTGTACATTTCACATGCTTTTACTTCTGGGTTTTTTAGGCAGCATATTACTCTTATCAAGTGCATAATTTGAATTGAGTCACACCCAAGTGTTTATAGTGGGCACACTTAGGTTGTAGCCGAAGGCACTGGGAGTTTCTCTCAGTGGTGCAGTATGGTGTTCAGTGCGGGAGAGGATGTGGCACTATGGCCAGAGCTGTCGAATTTGGAAATGGGGAACCGGGTTAAGCCTTCATGACCAGTCCACCAGATCACTCTACTGAGGGAGCATATTCCCATGCTATACCTTAGAAGGCCCCACTAGACCTGAGAAGGCCTGATGTCTTAGCACAAGCAGGTGTACCCTAGTGGCATCAATTGTGGGTTAACCTCGAAGGCCTGTCCACCACAATCCATACTAAAGTTCATCTCCAGTCTTGTGGGCAGGCCTACGAAGCAGCACAACCCAGAGCAACAGTGATCCAGTCACTGTGACTCTGTCACTGAGGTCACATGAACCATGAGCAGGTTAGGGCAGTGCGAACGTTGTGACCCCACTGGGTATATATTTCGGATGGGGGCGTAGTATTTGCAAGTATATTAAAAAAACTTGCTGCCTCCTTCCTGGCCTCCAGCAATTTTCAGAAACCGTAAAAATGTCATGATAACTTCGATGATTAATGTTCTTCCTAGAGAGAGATCAGAGTTTTGTCTAGTGGAAGGGTTGACTCCTGGAAAGGTAGCACAGAAAGTTAATGTGCCTGCTGCAAAGAACATGTACCATGCAGATCACAAAGTGCACTGCTTTAATGGGCGGACCATGATGAATGGTCATTTAATGTCAGCTGGAGATGATGGATCCCTGAACAGTGTCATGTACGTGCCATGTTTGCATTGTGCTGAGGGGATTACCAGGTAATTAATTGTTCACGCAGCTCTCTGATGGATGTCACATGCGTTTTTTACAATTCTCTAGATAGATCATGCAGTCTGTGCGTTCTCTATTGTACTGCCAGTCTCTGCCAGTCACCGTTTTATTAAACTGTGTAGCTTTGGACCGTGTCATGTATGTGATGGAGCGTGGTGGCAAACGCAAAATTTTGTGTACCCCTCGTGAGATTAATGTCCCATAACATTAACATTTACTGATTGCATGTTTTGCGAAATTAACCAACCATAGAGTAAAGTGCACACATTATTTTTATTTTTACACATGGGGAGAACTAATTTGCTTGCATTATGCAAATAAAACCAGCTAATATGTATTGTTATTGTGTTGTGAACTAACGTGCAGCTTATTCGTAAATAAACGCAATTTAAAAGTGCTTACTGTACACGTTTCTATGTTAAAAGGTGGTCAAAATTGTAAGTATAAAACGCATTTATGTGGCTTATGTGCTAGGTAACAATTAATTGGGAAATATTAGTAAGGTGGGAGGTAAACAGAATGGGTTTAAATTCAATAACTAATGTAAATATGTGTTTGTTTTCACAATAGTTCCAAAAGTGGCTTCTGAGGCCCAGTTAGAAAATGGACGGTCGGGTAAACTGTGAGCAAGAGTTGAACGGAGCAGGCGCGCCAAAACCTGCAAGTCAGAGTGAACTGCCTGTGCTCGAGGAGGTTCAAGGCTGCTGTAGCCCGGAACCTAGGATGGGTGCCAACCCTGGACGATGTAATGCTCAGAGCCTGGGAGAGTTTGACGATGTTTCAAGTACACGGAAATTTCTAGGCCACGGACTAACTTAAACAATAACTCTTTCTTTCTTGCTGACATGTTGAGAAAATAATGATGTAATGGTGAGGAGATGTTCACCCACCCCGATTTTGTCCAATCAGAGCCGTAATAAATGATGGTAGTTACAATTTAGACAGATTAAGTTAGGGATTTAGGGTATAAAGTCCCTGGTTTTGTCCAGTTGGGGTCGCTTTTCCATTTCCATCGGAGATGCTGTCCGATTGCTGACCGATTCCTGGATGTAAGAACTTTAACATTTTCTTTACTTGTTTGCTTTGCAGGATTGAAGGATAAGATGAGGATGTTAGTTAGGGATGTTAGAAGAAGAATGAATTTGGAACTATCTGTTCTTTGCTAATTTTTAACTGTCTTCTAAAATAAAGCGATTTTTCTTGAGCTCAAATAAAATGATCATTTGAAATAAAGTTAAGGTTTTACTGAATAAAGATGTACTAATGCATAAAATGTCAGACATGATAAAGTTGTTCTGAATAAAAATTAGATAAATGAAGAAGTAAAAGCTGGTCTTTGATTCTTCCTACGCCTAATTTTTATTCTAGTAGATCCATTGCCATTATGGTGGTGTGTCTGAATAATTAAAGTCTGAATAAACCATGGTAAATGTTTTACATCTGCAGGTGTAAATAATGAATAGTTAAATAGGTTTAGACGCTCCACCAAATGTTACAGCATTTCTCCATTTCGATTCACCAGAGCCTTGAAGCCGAGTGTAAGTGAACAGGGTAAATGCGCAGTGTTATGGGCCCCACTGATGCATGATTTGTGTGTTTTAAGGTTTCAGGGAAATGGTGAGTATTAATAAGAAATGATTTCTGGAGCGACGCTGTAGCAGTTATGACTTGGTAGCAGAGTAGTGGTTACTTAGGAAATTAGCTAGGGTTATGGTAAAGTACTATATAGAGTTTGATGTACAGAATTATGACTAACATCTGTTGAGTTTGTATTACGTTACATGTAATCCTGGAAAGGCTTCATAGAGTAGGGTGAAGCCAGTGCCTCCGTCTGCAGGTGGAGGAAGTGTGGCAAGGTAGTCGCACAGTGAATTAGTCTGTTTCAAAAAAGGAGTATCGCCGAATACTGCGGTGGTATCGTCGCATATCAGTGTTTAGGGACCTTAGGTGTGAAAGGATAAATGTATAGTGAGGACAGTCTATGAAATTTCAGCCTTCAAGTATAGGGATCATTCCGTGCTTCCCGATTAAAACTTACTGCTGGGAGAGTAATAGGTCTTAACCCGAGCTTGATTGAAGGGTAAAGGGAGTGGCGTCTCTCTTTTGCTAACAATAGAGGAATTCTGTGGTGGGTTAGTGGACGCGCTGCCTACTGGTAACACGGAGTTCATGTATATATGAATAGGGTTTTCCGTGTGAACGTGTGTAAATGATATTGCAATACGCGTTCAAGTGAAACTCTGGGACTGTCTCTAAAAAGGTGAAAAAGATCTCTGTATGTGTTTTCCTAGAGAAGCGAGATCGTTATTGCCTGATAGAAGGGTAAAGCCAGCAGTGTTGCTTTATCGGTGAGTCTAAAAATTCTGAGGAGATAAGCGTCGTCTACTCTGGTTACAGAATGCTTGTGTGATTGAAAAATCTATCACTTTATTAGCTAAACAGATTAGTGGATTTGTTTTGTGTAAAGTTACTAACAGATTTTGTAAAATATCTTGCAAATTCGGCTTCTGGAAAAAACCCTGTAAAGGAGGGGTCAGTCGGCGCTGCAGAAGCCGGAGCGCTGGTGACGTGAAAAGTGTCGTGCTGGGATTGGTCCACGTGACCGAGACAGAGTTAGAGTTGATTGGTTCCCCACAGAAAGCAGCAAAGGCTATTGGTTAAGCACTATAGTGACGTATCGTGTTCTAACTGGTGCATTAGTGCGAACCGCGCTGTGATAGGTTGGTGTTACGGAATCAACAACAGAATAGTACGCGATCTTTTGAAAGCAGGAAAGTTTACAGAAAATGTCATACTACTATTATGATGATGACAGGAAGAAATCTTCATGGTTCAAAAAGCTGAAAAACATGTTTGTAAAAGACAAAGAGGTAGTTACGAGAGAGGGAAAGGTACTTCCTTCACCGAAAACGCCAGCTTCCTATATGTTGAGCAAATATGGTTACCATACATGTGTTTGGTTGGAAAATTGGGTACATTATACCAAAGATGATCGTGTGTTAGCTTTTCCAGAAAGAGGATCGTTTGATGTAGCAATTTTGAGAAATTTGAGAGACAAAATGATGAAACTTGAACCAAGACCTAGACCGACTCAATTTGAAGCATTGGTGGAATGGGAAGATGAGATGCATCAAATGGAGAGCGAAAGGTTGAGTAGGCATCTTAGACCGAGAGGTAAAGACAGAGATTTGTGGGGAGAAACACATGAGAGTAGAATACGAAGATGGAGAGATGGAAGTATGTGCAATGGCATGTATCCCGTCAGATTGGTAGAAGAATATGAGGGGCGAAAGAGTACAGAAAAGAAAAAGAATACAGAATTGGGAAATCAAAGCTATGGTGAAAGTGAATCAGAGGATGCTGTTTTAGAAAAATATTAAATAGGAGACCACCCCCATATCAGCCAAGTTCTTTATGGACTACCCCAAATGCCCCGATGGTAGAAGAAAGAGTTAATGAATCACCAAGACAACCATAACATTTTAAAGATTTTCCTGAAAGAGTAGAAACAAGATATATCCCGAGTACACCAATAGGAGAAGCTAGAATTACAGGTACTCCTGTACAAAGTAATGAATCACACAGAATTATGTTAAGTACGGAAAGACGAACTAATGAACAGCCAAGTATGTCTGAATATGAGCGTTCAGCCCATGAATTGATATAAAACCTTACTAAAAATATGGAAGCTGTAACTGTACCAGTAACAATAGGACCTGTGATACCAGTATTCGATGATCAGAAAATAAGAGAGCTAAGACTAACCATTCCGTTACAACAAAGCCTACAGAGAGCAAGAGAGAGTGCTCATCCTGATTTGTCAGAAATAAGGCAGAATATGAGTGAAAATCCACCAGAGTTAACTTTTAATAAAAATTTGACATGCGGATTCCTGACAGGAGCAGAATCTGATTCTGTGACTCCAGAGAGGAGTGCAGACAAAATAGATTTAACACAAACGCCTATGGGTCCATCAGACAGAGAATTAAGTGAATGGATAAAAACGTTAAAATTAAAAGAGCAGGAAATAAAAGTGCTGGATGTAGCCAAATTGAAAATAGATATGGAGGAATTAATAATTGGAACAATTGGGACGGACAGGTTAAAAACTTATCAGGATGATGAGCTCATGTTTTTATGTAAAAACATAACATGGAGAGCAAAGACAATGTACGATCAATTAGAAGAAGTGGCAAGTGAATATGGAATAGACTTTTCAAAAGTAAAGTCATTGCAGAAATCTTATCGAGTCGATTTTGCAGAAAGAGACATTGAAAATATGAACATGGCAGGAAGACAAGTTCAGATAAAAGATTTAATTGTGTTATTGCGCAAATGGGGTGATGTAGGTAAATGGAGAGTTAAGTGGGCAAAGAAGAAAGAAGAAAATAGTGATAAGTCTACTTTAGCTTTCCCCATTAGAGAAAAGGAAAAGGTAATAACTGAATTCCCTATGAGAGAAATTCCTGGAGGAGGATATGTACATGTGCCCTGGAGCAGACAGGATATATTATCATTTACGAATGATTTTCACAGACTGAGAGAGAAGCCAGTAGAATGGTATCGACAAGTGGACAGATTTGTAAAGGTGTCAAAAGTATTGTGGATTGATTTAGATGGATTATTTGACATAGTGGTACCAACAGATTTATGGACAGAATGCAAAATATCTGTGGATTGGCCAAGGGAGGAGTATCCCAGAGACGAGAAAACGGGAGCTCCCTCACCAGATGTGATGAGGAAATATGAGCAAGTGATAGTATGGTTGAAAAACAAAACACCTCCAAAAGAAACTGATTGGGTAAAAATAGACAGAACAACACAGAAGCCGAAAGAAACTGTGCATTCATTTTATGAAAGGTTGTTGTTAGTCTTTCAACAGTACAGTGGTTATGAGGAGTTAAATGAGAAGGACATGATTCATTTCGTTTATAGATTTGTATATGGATTAAGACCAGAAATTTTAAACATGATTAGACATAGCATGATGGATTGGCAGTCGAGTTCAGTAGATAAGGTTCTGAGGCAAGCGAAGTATTGCAGTGAAGAGATTGATGCAAAACAAAAGAAGCTGAAAGAAAAAGCCATGTGGGCACAAGTAAAAGTAGCCGAACAACAAGTAGCACAGATGGAGAATAAAAATGTAGGGAATCAAGGTGGGATTAAGGGAAAACCTAAATTAGTGGGAAATATTGATGAAATGAAAAAGAAATTGCCATGTTTTAACTGCGGCCAGATAGGGCATTGGAAACGAGAGTGTAAATGTCCACCTAGAGTTAATGGGGAACATACATCATTGAATCCGCAGGTGCAGTTTGAGGTAAATCAGCAGCCACCACAGCAACAGCAAATAACAAATCAGCAAAGTCAGGTGCCGCAACCGCCACTGCCATACAGTGGGAATCAGCAGAGATACAGTGCAGAGACAGGATTCAGCGGTGGTGAGCAGGTAAAAAGACCGCAAAGAGTAAATGCGTGTCCTCATTATTGGTTGCAAGAAGAGAATGGCAGTGAGCCAGATGGAAGTTTCTGACGGTGCCTGAGGGAGGAAGAGTGTGTGCTTGGAGCCACTCTTGAGGTAGATCAGTCAGGTCCATTTGTGAGTGGAAAGGTGAATGATGTGGAAATAACTTTTCTAGTGGGCACTGGTGCTATCCGTTCTACTGTTAGATCAGTGGAAATTCAAAATCTTCCTCTCTCGGGTGAAACAATCCAGGTTTTAGGTGTAGCCAACAGACAGATAAATACTCCTTTGACAAAACCAGTTGAAATAGAGATTGGGACATACAAAGATATGCATCGGTTTGTGGTGTGTGACAGCAGTCCTGTTAATTTGTTAGGCAGAGATATATTGTGTAAAATGAATTGTGCCATATACTGTTCACCAGATGGCATAGAATTGTAGACTCCAGATGAAGATAGTTTGTACAGATTGACAATGCTCATGATTGAGGCAGAACAGGACAAACTGTTTCCTGTTTTTGATAAAGAGAAAATTCCTGTTAAACTGAAAGATGCAGTGAAAGAAAGTGTGTGGGATTTCACTGGAAAAGATATAGGTTTAATGAAAGGAGTTGATCCTGTGAAAGTGTCCATAAAAGAAGATGCAAGTTATCCGAATATACCACAGTATAAAATGACTGCTGAAGTGATTGAAGGAATTACCCCAGTGATTCACAAGATGATTGAGCAGGGAATTTTACGAGAAATTGAGAGTAGTCCTTGTAATTCACCAATTATGGGATTGAAAAAGCCAAATGGTACATTTAGAATTGTGCAGGATTTGAGAAAGGTTAACAAAATTGTAGTTCCATGTTGTCCAATTGTTCCGAATCCAGCAGTGATTCTGTACCAAATACCACATGATGCAGAGTGGTATACAGTGATTGATTTGTGCAATGCGTTCTTTACTTTTCCATTGCATCCAGAAAGCCAACCAATTTTTGCATTTCGTTTCCAAAATCGTATCCTAGCATGGTGTAGAATTCCACTAGGGTACACTGAGAGTCCATCGATTTTCAATCAGTTATTAAAGAAATTGTTAGAAAATTTGAGCATGCCTGGAGAATCTGTGCTGGTGCAGTATATTGATGATCCTTTGGTTGCATCAAAAACAAAGGATGCCTGTGTAGCTGACACAGTCGCATTATTGAATCATTTGGCAGAGGAGGGACACAAAGTGTCTCCATCAAAATTGCAGTTTTGCCAGAAAGAAGTACAGTATTTAGGTCACAAGATTGCTAAAGGGATCAGACAAGTCACAATTGAGAGAATTAAAATGATACAGGGAATGCAGCCACCTAAAGCTCAAAGACAGGTAAGAATGTTCCTAGGAATGGTAGGATACTGCAGACAGTGGATAAGTGGATTTTCATTGATTGCAAAACCATTGCAGAAACTGACAAAAGTAGACATCAGAGACCCTATTGTTCTGACCAAAACAGAGATGGAAGCATTTGAACAGCTAAAAACTAAATTGTGTGAAGCACCAGCTTTGGGAATGCCAGATTATGAAAAATAATTTGAACTGTACTGCAGTGAGCGAGAAGGATGTGCTTTGTCAGTGTTGATCCAAAGACATGGAAGAATGAGTAAAACAATTGCGTATTTCTCAGCTGTTTTGGACCCTGTTGCAAAGGCTTTGCCAGGATGTCTGAAAGCAGTAGCAGCGACCAGTGTAAGTCTGGAGCAAAGTGAAGGAATTGTGATGGGATTTCCTGTGAGGGTGTATGTACCTCATTCAGTGGAGATTCTCCTCACAAGAGCAAAGACCCAGTACATGACTAACAGCAGAATGACACGTTATGAGAAAATAATTTTGGGAGCTGAGAATGTGACAATTGCAAGATGTGTGAATGTTAACCCATCAACACTGTTACCTGATACAGTTGAGGCAGAAGTGAAAGGTGAGCTTAATCACAAGTGTTTGGATGTTCTGGAATATTGCACAAAGCCTCGTCCAGACATTAAAGATGAACCTTTACTCGAATCAGATTTTGTAATTTTTGTGGATGGATCGTGCTTGAGAACCGAGAGTGGTGTTTAGTGCTGCTTATGCTGTCTATACAGTGGCAGAAGTATTGGAAGCATCTTGTCTGAAAGGAATTCATTCTGCTCAAATAGCGGAGTTGATTGCTTTGATACGAGCATGTGAGTTGGGAAAAGAGGTGAAAGTAACTATAGTGACCGATAGTCAGTATGGTTATGGGGTTGTTCATGATTATGGACAACTTTGGTCCCAAAGAGGCTATTTGACCTCTGCAGGAACACCCATTCGGAATGCAGAATTTGTAAAGACATTGATTGACGTGATACAGCTGCCTGAAAAATTAGCTGTGGTGAAATGTTCCGCACACAAGAAAGGTGAGGATTATATCACCAGAGGAAACAGTTATGCTGATGCAATTGCAAAGCATTGCGCTAAGAATCAAATTTCAATCAATCGGGAGAAAACTGAAGAACATGTTCCAAGTCCTTTAATGCTAACCACTGAAGTAGAAACTTGGCAGGAAGTGAAGCAGATGCAGGAAGAGGCAAGAACAGAGGAAACAGATATTTGGCTAAAATCAGGTTGTAGACAAAGGGAGGAAGATGAAATTTGGGTTTACAAAGATGAAAGACCAGTAATGCCTGATAGCATGATTTCATATATGGCCCGAATGTACCATGGTCAAGCACATATTGGCAGAGACGCTATGATCCATCTCTTTAGGCAGACTTGGTATAATCCTAAATTCTGAATGATTGCTGAAAGTTTGTGTCAAAGATGTTTAGTCTGCCAGCAATTTAATCCAAACAGAAAAACTGTTGTAAGTTTGGGAACCATAGGACGGGAGGGTGGCCCATTTACAAGAGTTCAGATGGATTTTGTTGAATTACCTCCATGCAATAGGCTCAGATACGTTATTGTAATAATCTGCTTGTTTTCTCGATGGGTAGAAGCTTTCCCCACGAGAAGGAATGATGGAATCTCTGTTGCTAAACTGTTCTTGTGGGAGATAATACCGCGTTTCGGGTTCCCAGTCACGATTGAATCTGACAGAGGCCCGCATTTTCAAAATGAATTAATGCAGATGATTTGTGAAGCTCTGGACATTCGCCAGAAGCTACATTGTGCATATAGACCTGAGGCTTCAGGAGTAGTAGAACAGGCAAATGATACAATTAAAAACAGAATTGCAAAGATGTGTTTGGCAACAGGAATGAAGTGGCCTGATGCTTTGCCACTTGTCTTGATGACTCTGAGAAGCATATCTGACAGAAAAACTGGATTAAGCCCACATGAAATCTTAATGGGCAGGGTAATGAGACAGGTCTATGTACCAGTTAATAAGAGCTGCTAACTATAAATGATGACATCATACTGGATTACTGCAAAAATGTATCTGATGTAGTAACTTCTGTGCTCCACCAGGTGGGAACTGAATCAAATATTAAAGAGAAAACTCCAGCTCATGATCTAGTCCCTGGGGACTGGGTAAGAGTGAAAGTTCATCGCAGAAGGAATTGTTTGGTACCAAGCCATACTGAAGTTAAGTGTGCTGGATTGAAGAGGTGGGTTCATGCTAGTCATACCATCCGTGTGCCTGAACCTGAATACCCATACGATGGTGAAAGTACAACTGACTCTGATTCTGAGGCTGAACCAGAAAAGGATCCAGATACTGAAGATCGACAAGAACGTCGATGTCTGGAAGTATCAGAAGCCAGTTCTGCGTCTGAAGGTGAAGGTGAAAGGGAGATTGTTGAAATACCAGATTCAGAAGATCAATCTGAAGATCGAGAATTGGTAAAGACAAGCACTGTTGAAAAGGAGAAAAGTGAAACGCAAAATGAAAAGTCTGAAAGTAGGAACGGAAATCCTGGAACTGGGGAAGAGGAAGTAACTCACGACAAGGATGAAATTCCAAGTACCAGTTATGAAAGAGTTCCTGACAGAGTGACAGTAGAGAAAACAAAGACCGATGAAGACAAAGACATTGTGAAAATCATAATCAATGATACAGTAGAAGATACTGAAAGTGAAACTGATGACAGTGCAGATGAGACTCCATTAAGAAAAAGCACAAGAAAAAGAGCTTGGAGAGTGGAGCATAACACTGTAGAACCAAAGACTAAGAAAGTCTGCAAAGGAGATAATTGGGCTAAAGGGGCTGGAGGATTGAGATTCAAAATAGTAAATGCAACAAAGGAAAAAGAAGAGCAAGTGAACGAAATTACCAGTCAGAAAGAAACACTGGGAAAGAAAATAGATACTATTCAAAGGCCAAAGAGAGTAAGACGTCCAAATCAGAGGTATAAGTCACCTGAGTGGACATATATTGTTCTTCCACCAATTGTTGAAGTAAGTAGCAGTCAAGAAAATCTGTATGACCCAAAATCAATTGTGAAAAGTGAGTAAAAAAGTCATCTAAGAGAAAAGATAGGCGTTTAAAGTATATAATATTAAAGTAAAAAGTCCGAAGTCCTGTGAGACGTTTTTTGTAAATATAGAAGAGGTTGGAGTTGACATAAGGTCGAAGAAAACTTGTTAGAAAATCTAATTATAGCATTATTTAGAATAGAAACTCTCACCAGGTCGAAGAAAACTTGTTAGAGTGCTGTGTGGTGTGAAAAATTATAGGTGACATAAGGTCAAAGAAACAGTGTTAGAGAAAAATGGCAATGAATATTCACAAAACGAAATGTTCTATTTTTAGAAAATGGTGCAGGTGTTGTTCAATATGTATGGGATTGTTGACTATACTATGGATAATTTTAGCTATTGTGATTCCTTTCCAAACTAATTTAACAAAATTAAAACAAAATGTGAGTTCAAGTAAGCCGATTGATAAAGAAAAAGTGCATGAGGTTCATATGTATAAGCCAGAGTTGCATCAAGATAGGTCTATTAGTGACTACACCCAAAATACTTTTTCAAAATTATTGCTTGAGTATATCAAAACTATGAATGTTGATGACTGTTATGTTTGTGTAAAATTGCCAGCATCAGTGTCAGAAGGGGTGACCTATCACCACCTTCCTCTTACTTATGGACTTGTAGTGTAATATCAAGTTTGTTTTATAAAACTGGGAAACTGGAATATCAATATTCTAATGTGGATGAAATATTTGCAAGGTTGAAGATTGATGCCACATTAAATAAAAGAAAATATGCAGAGGTAATGGGAGAATATTTTCTAGAAGTAGATGAGTTAACACATGAGTATGCATTTAACAATAATTTGACAAGTAAAATAAGAATTGAAGAGATGACGTTTTTAAATATGGTTGAGGAAAGGAGAATTGCTTATAAACTAAAAGAAAAGATGAAACATGCATAGTCAAAATATTAGACATTTGATGATGAGAATATTGAAGACAAGAATGTGAATGTGGCATTAAATATAGATGCACCAATGTTGGGGAAATTTTCTATCAGAAGAGATAATTCAATGTATGACAATTATTTTGTGGGTGCGAGTCAATGTGAAGACACCTATAGAATTATAGGGGGTTGGGGATTTAAAGGAGGAAATGATCCTGTTTTCCCTCGAATTTATTTCAAATGTGGGAATAAAGCTTAATATAGATTGCCTGACCATTGGTATGGGACATGCTATGTGGGTTTGGTCTTCCCTAAAATTTTCCATGTGGATAGAGGTACTCATGGAAAGCATGAGATAGGTAAAGTTCTAAGTAGAAAAAGGAGAGAGACTGTGTTAGAAATAATAGGTGATGTATTTGGAGCACTGATACCAGCAGTGGGAATTTCGTTTAATGCAAATAGTATCAGAAAATTGTCCACAATAGTTGATAAATTATCAACAGATGCAGCAGGAGGATTCCTGATGGTAGATACTGAAATGGTTGCTATGAGAGCTATGGTTATGCAAAACCGACTTGCCCTTGATATAATTCTAGCAAAAGAGGGAAGAGTCTGTGAAATTTTGAAATTTCAACATCGTTGTACTTATATTCCAGATAAAAGTCAGAACATTGAAAAATATATTATAAATATTACAGATTTGCATAAAGAGATTGAACCACTGGAGGTTGAAGGTGTCCTTGCAAGGTTGGGAAAAAGTTTCTCAGCAATCAAACATTGGTTTCAAGAAATAGGTAGTTCAATTATAGGTAAGATAATAATCCCAATAACAATTATAGTGATAGTGATGTTCTTTATAAGGTTATGCTGTATATATAAAGGTAGAAGAGATTTCAGAAAATTGATGAAGAAAAGAAATGAAGAACGATTGGCAAGAATGAGAGAAAAGAATGAGATAGAAATAAAAGAAAAGGTTTTTAAGAATTCAAAAGAAAAAGAGACAAGGTTATAGATGACATTAACAAAAAGAAGTTGAAACATGTTCTGCTAAATTTTTCAACATTTTGAGGGTTATCTATACTACTATTATAAAGCAAGAACTTTGAACATTTGAGGCGGGTAAACTCGGGAACCACAGCGCCAATCCACACACCCGATACATCATTGTAATTGCCAGGGTGTGCAGATGGACATAGGCTATATAAACTATACAAATATGCGTTATTTAAAAAATGTACCTTAAAAAAAAAGTAGTCCCTTCGAAGTAGCGACCTGCGTGCTGACGTCAGGAGCGCAGAGAGGAGCGGCGTCCAGGAGCGGCGGACATGGCGCGGGGGAGGAGCGGTGACGAGCGGCGGACAGGCGGTGAGGACCGGCGGACAGGCAGTGAGGAGCGGTGAGGAGCGGCGAGGAGCGGCGGAGCGGTGAACTGAGGAGCGCGGGGGAGGAGCGGTGGCTGAGGTAAGGCTCCGGGGAACCCATGGACAATGTCGGGGCAGGCGGGGGACGGGGCGGGCGGGGGCTCGGGCTGCTGGACAATGTCGGGGCGGGCGGGGTCCCGGGCTGCTGGACAATGTCGGGGCGGGCGGGGGTCGGGGAAGCCTGATTGCTCCCGGACAAGGTCGGGACGGGCTGCTAGTTTGGTGATAAAATCATCAGATGAGGCAATTGATGGAGCGAGGTGGCAAACGCAAAATGTTGTGTACCCCTCGTGAGATTAATGTCCCATAACATTAACATTTACTGATTGCATGTTTTGCGAAATTAACCAACCATAGAGTAAAGTGCACACATTATTTTTATTTTTACACATGGGGAGAACTAATTTGCTTGCATGATGCAAATAAACCCAGCTAATATGTATTGTTATTGTGTTGTGAACTAACGTGCAGCTTATTTGTAAATAAACGCAATTTAAATGTGCTTACTCTTCACGTTTCTATGTTAAAAGGTGGTCAAAATTGTAAGTATAAAACGCATTTATGTGGCTTATGTGCTAGGTAACAATTAATTGGGAAATATTAGTAAGGTGGGAGGTAAACAGAATGGGTTTAAATTCAATAACTAATGTAAATCTGTGTTTGTTTTCACAATAGTTCCAAAAATGGCTTCTGAGGCCCAGATAGAAAATGGACGGTCGGGTAAACTGTGAGCAAGAGTTGAACTGCGCAGGCGCGCCAAAACCTGCAAGTCAGAGTGAACTGCCTGTGCTCGAGGAGGTTCAAGGCTGCTGTAGCCCGGAACCTAGGATGGGTGCCAACCCTGGACGATGTAATGCTCAGAGCCTGGGAGAGTTTGACGATGTTTCAAGTACACGGAAATGTCTAGGCCACGGACTAACTTAAACAATAACTCTTTCTTTCTTGCTGACATGTTGAGAAAATAATGCTGTAATGGTGAGGAGATGTTCACCCACCCCGATTTTGTCCAATCAGAGACGTAATAAATGATGGTAGTTACAATTTAGACAGATTAAGTTAGGGATTAAGTGTATAAAAACCCCTGGTTTTGTCTAGTTGGGGTCGCTCTTCCATTTCCATGGGAGATGCTGCCCGATTGCTGACCGATTCCTGGATGTAAGAACTTTAACATTTTCTTTACTTGTGTGCTTTGCAGGATTGAAGGATAAAATGAGGGTGTTAGTTAGGAATGTTAGGAGAAGAATGAATTTGGAACTATCTGTTCTTTGCTAATTTTTAACTGTCTTCTAAAATAAAGCGATTTTTCTTGAGCTCAAATAAAATGATCATTTGAAATAAAGTTAAGGTTTTACTGAATAAAGATTTACTAATGCATAAAATGTCAGACATGATAAAGTTGTTCTGAATAAAAATTAGATAAATGAAGAAGTAAAAGCTGGTCTTTGATTCTTCCTACGCCTAATTTTCGTTCTAGTAGATCCATTGCCATTATGGTGGTGTGTCTGAATAATTAAAGTCTGAATAAACCATGGTAAATGCTTTAAATCTGCAGGTGTAAATAATGAATAGTTAAATAGGTTTAGACGCTCCACCAAATGTTACAGCATTTCTCCATTGCGATTCACCAGAGCCTTGAAGCCAAGTGTAAGTGAACAGGGTAAATGCGCAGTGTTATGGGCCCCACTGATGCATGATTTGTGTGTTTTAAGGTTTCAGGGAAATGGTGAGTATTAATTAGAAATGATTTCTGGAGCGACGCTGTAGCATATGTGCATGCAACTTGCATGATCGAGGTAACTATTAGCGGCGATACTACGTGTCTCTCGGACCTCTTTCAAGTGCTCGCTGTCCTTTTTCCCCCGCTAGGGGTGGCAACTTGAGGGATAGCCCTGGGTGCCACAAGCTCTAGCTATGCCTCTGGTACACCCCCTCAGTGATGAACCTGGGGCTGCCCGCACCCACTGCACCCCCCTTCCTACGCCCCTGTAAATGCCCACCCAATATCCATGAGTCTCTTACTGGTAGGTGTCTTCCGTAGCGGGCTCCTGATGCGAGTACCCCAACAGCCGAGTTCTGCCATCTCTCGGCTTTGCAGCTAAAACCTAGCATTAACGTAAAGTGGAGCACAAGGAAAGCAGACTATAAAAGAGAGTTCCAATTCGGGCCACAAGTGTGTGCCATATTTAAGAAGCTGACAAATCAGTTTCTTTGCATATATTAAATAGGAATGAGAGTATAAATAATAGAACTGTCACTCAGAGTAAATTTGTATATCCAGAGTATGTGCCATCGATAAAAATGATAATTTCCTGTCCCAACGTGTTATATTCAAGCTCATTGCGGTCTAGACATTATATATAATAGGTAGAAGAGGAATTATATCCTTAAGTGAAGTCCTTGTAGAGGAATGCTATTCAAAGGTAAGGCCTATTTATTACTAAATATATCAGAAATCAAAGATCCTTAAGTGCAGTCCCTGTAGAGGAATGCCAATAAAAGAAATGGCCTATTTCTTACTAGGTGGTTCCGAAATGAAAGATTCCTGTCTCTTCCTCATCTTCCCGGCTCTTCTTAATGTGGGAGGCTTAAACAGTGTGTTTGCAACTCTTAACATAAGTATATGGGTATCCTTTATATATACATTATCAGAATACCCATCTTATGTAACATGTATATGTGCATACGTTTTTGCAAAGTCAATATCTTTAAACATTTTCTACCAGACGGGCGGGCAATGTGCTAAGTGCGGCCTGGTGTAAATCTTATATACATAGAAGTAATATGTGGTGCCATAACAGTAATCACCTGGCATAGACATATCCATCATTAATAGAACAGTACACAATGCTCCTGTTGGGTATTTGCCCAAGAAATAATGCTGTTCATGATCAATATTAAGTTCAGTTTCCACACGTTGCAATTTAAGAATCCATTACGCTTCCCTCCTACATAGCGTAAGTTCCCTGTTACCACCCCTCTGGTGTCTTTTCTTTGTGTGTGTTCAATTCCATAGAAAATGACGTTTCTGTTCCTATCCTGAGACGGACATTCTGCTATATGCAAGGAAATGGAGTATCTGACATCTCCTTGTTTAACAGCTCTCACGTGTTTCCCGATTCTTTTGTTTATGGCTCTGATGGTGGTGCCCACATATTTCTTACCACATTTACATTCAATTATATAAACCAAAAATTTGTTATTGCAATTGATGTTAGCTATTATCGTGTAACTCTTATTCCCTGGGCCCTCAAATTGTTTCCTTTTGTCTCCAGCCCATTTACAAACCGCACAGTGGCCTCATTTAAAGAATCCCAATATTTGTGGTGTTTGCCAATTTATCTTTGCCTGATAGATATGCTAACTAGGGCTTAACAGGTTTCTTAGGCAAGTGCCCTTATGATAAGTGATGTCAGGCATGTTAGTAATGTAACCATCAAGTGTTTTGTCTGGCTTTAGCACATGCCAGTTTTTTTTAGACTGTGTGTTAGTACCTCAGACATCTTGGTGTAATCTAAAATCTGACCTACTTTGTCATCTTTTTTGGTCTTCCCGGTTTGTTCCCCTAGCGTTTCTTATCTATTGACAATAAATATTCTCAGTTTAGCCCTATTAAGAGTATTCCTTTCATATCCTCTTTTTTCAAATCTCGACATCACATCACAACAGCATGCTTCGAATTCCGGGTCATAACTGCAAATACCCTTGGTCGCACCATCTCACCGTAGGGGATGGCTTTGATTTGATATTTTGGATGTGTGCTTGAAAAGTGCAATATCACGTTGCAAGAGGTGGGTTTACAGTACAGTTTGCTGTGTATTTTGTTATCACGTATGTAAAGCTCTACATCTAAAAATGTGACTTTGCTCTGGCTAAATTCATACGTATTTTTGATATTAAGTTCATTACTATTCAGATGTTCCAAAAATTCACATAAGTTATCAGTTGTGCCATTCCATATCATCAAGCAGTCATCTATATATTTCCCTAGTATAGAATTGAGTCATTACACCTCAGACCTTTAGGGCCCCAGATCCATATTTTTTCCAGCCAACCCATGAAAAGATAGGAGTATGAGGGAGAGAATTTGGAGCCCATAGCTACTCCCTGTGTATGTCAATACCATTTGTCCTTTAATAGGAATATATTATTGTCCAAAATCAGTTCAGTCATGTTGATCAACATCTCAGTGGGGTCCCACAGACTAACTGATCTTGGGTTCAGTATTCTTCTCAAAGCATGCAGTTTAAATACAAGTATTCCCAAAATGAGTTCAGTGTCCCGAATGTATGAAGGTAAGTTGTTCACCAGGCGTTTTAAAAGATATCTAAATATTTGGAGAGTCTCTCCGTTGGACCTTCAATTCCAGATATAATGGGTCTACCCGGAGGGAACGGAAGGTCCTTATGTATCTGTAGTAATGTGTAAATGCATGGGTACCTAGGTTGGTCTACTTTGAGATATGTATATTCATCATCATTTAGAAAACATAAATCATGCCACTTTTTCAAAACTTGGTTTATGGTATCAGTAAGCACCCATATGGGATTGGTTACCAAGGATTCATAACAGTTACGATTATTGGGTTCTGTGAATAGATCTTGTTCATATTCTGTGCATTTCATCAATGCAATGTCCCCACCCTTGTCAGCCTCCCATATCACTATACTTTCATTCATCATAAAGGTGTCTTATGCTTCACGTTCCTTTGTGTGACCTGATATTGATAACAACATTTTGGTATCCAAAACATCTTGAATCGATAAGTCACTCGATGCAAAGTCATTTTGCCTCAAAGTCGGTTCTTTATTAGCAGGTTGATTAATCTGAAAATGTTTTTTGATTTTAAGACATCTTATAAATTTATAAAGATCAATTTTGGATTGCAAATATATCCCATGTTACTGGGACAAAAGCCCATACCCTTGATGAGTAGAGATACCATATCCTGAGTTAGTTGTTTGTCTGTCAAGTTAATTACTGAAACATCCTCTATTATTTTTTGTCCCATGACCTGGTCTTCATTCCCTTTCGTTCCTCTTGTTGTGCCCCCTCTCTTCCCTCTCCTGGTCTTCCTATAGGTGTGATGCATCTGTTATGATCTCGATTGCCTCTCTTAATTCTCAACACCTCTCTTTCAATTATTTTCTTTAGCTAGACTGTTCATTGCACCCTCTCCCATATCTGATTTACTCTCACTGGTCTGTGGTGTATCAAGTGAAGTAGAGCGGGAGCTTATTGAATGTCCTTCTCTGGGTTTGTCTTTCAGATCCCTAGAGATCGTATTTTTTTGGGAAGGTAAAGATCCTTCCGTTGTTATAATCCTATTAATCTCTTTTCAGTTTCTTAGCCTTTCTTTGTTTGATATCATACTGGTGTTTCATTATGATAACATTAAGAATTGTATAGTTGGAGGAGGAGCTTCGCGCGCATCCAAGATGGCTGCGTGAGCTTGGGGCTCCCGAGACCCCCGTAGCCCCCCGCTTATATCCTGTCGTTAATCCTGAATGCTGTGGAGTGATTCTTGCAGTTGAAGCACAGACAATCTGAAGGCTGCAAGCCGTAACCCGAAGGCACCCCAGAAACCGGAGTTATGGACTCGGAAAGTTTGCAGGACTGTCTCTCTTGGATGCCCGGAGCTTGGGCTGGCATAGTGCCCGTGGCGTAGTTCAACAACAACGGCGCTGTATACCGGAAGTGGCCGGTCCGGCCCCACAGCCTCAATTGGTTTCACTTTCGATTTTGGCGGGTGCACTGACGACCCAGCTGAAGAGTATGTCTGACTGTTGGACACCCCAGTTGACATCAGTGGCCACGGATAATTGACATACTATCCTGGATGGTCGGAAGTAAGGGACTTGACGTGTTATACGAATAACGATTGCTGAGTGCCACCTCTCCGGATCGGCCTACGTGTATAGCGGTATCCCCAAAATGCTGACCAAGCCGGAGGGGGACAAACGGCAGCAGAAGGCCACCAGAAGGGGACGGTATACGCAGTCGAACAAAATGGATTGTTACGCCCAAACTAAGGGATCGCATAGTGGACTAGGAAAGTCACAGGAAGGAGTAAAGGATGCCTCTGTCCTGGAAACGGAGCCTACATTGCAAGACGTAATGGCCGCCGTTGATGGGATCAAATCCTCGCTCGGACAGAAGATGGAGACCCTGGCTCATAAACTGGATACGGTGTCCATCGAAGTCAACTTGATTCGGGCTGACCTCACGAAGACAAGTGAGAAGGTGAAATCCTTGGACATTAAAACCGCTAGTCTCACGGACGATGTCACGGAGCTACAATCTGAAGTACGGAATCTGGAAGCCTCTAATGACCGTTCTGTCCGTCGACTCGAGGATTTTGAAGGGAGAGCCCGGAGGAATAACGTTCGTATCATTGGGGTCCTGGAAAATGCGGAAGGGCAGGCAGCTGATCTCTTTGTGGAGGGTCTCATAATCAACCATCTTGACTCCAAAGGCTTGAGTAAGTTTTTTACCGTCGAGCGGGCCCACAGAATTCTGGGAGGGAGACCGCGTGTCGGTGCCCCGCCTCGGCCCTTGATTGCCAGAATATTCAATTTTAAAAACAGAGACGCTATCCTTCAGGCTTCCAGATCGGGAGACTACTTGAAGTATGAAAACTCGTCCATCAGTTTCTTTCCTGACTTTACACAAACAGTCCAGAAGCAAAGACTGAACTTTATGGGGGTGAAGAGAAGGCTTCGAGATATGGGACTTAAATACTCCATGCTGTACCCGGCTAAACTGAGGATTGAACATGAAGATAGAACTTATTTTTTTGATGAGCCGGAGATGGCTGCAGACTGGTTAGACACTTTGAAGGCCCGGCAGGACCCCAGAAACAGAGTGGAGGAGAAGATGGAAGTGCGCAAGAACAAGAATGATAACTGTGGTTCTGGGACCCGGGGACAATGGGGGAAAGGTTTCCTTTTGTCTGTACGGTTTTGATTCACACCTAGCACGATACATTAGGGGGATAAACGGGCTATCTGTAGGCCTCTTTCCTCCTCTGACTTACTTTTTGTAGTTTAGTCTAGATGTGGGGGGCGACAGGCACACTGCGAGTTGGGGAGGCTTGAAAGTCGTAAGCAGGGGTGCAGGGTGGGGGGTAGCGTAACGGGTTGTTTGGGGGGAGGTGGGGGGGGAACTGTTGTTTTTTGGTGTTGTGTTTGAGTTTTCACAAGGCATTGTATTTCAAGCTTACTCCTGTAAGGTGCTGGACTCGGAGGAGGGTTGGATCTCCTTTCTGTTTCATGATGGGGGTAGGGGGTTGAGGGTAGTGAGTTGGAACGTCAATGGGTTGGGGGACAAGATCAAGCGTAGTGTGGTCATACAATTCCTTAAAAGACACTCCCCAGATGTGGTCCTCCTACAGGAAACTCACTTGGTTGGAAATGTGTGTAAGGCAATGAATAGGAAGGGATATCGGCTTGTGGCGCATGCAGGTTTTACTTCTGCGTCCAGGGGTGTTGGGATCCTCATTGGGGGTTCTCTCCCGTTTGTTGTTGACTCGGTCGTTGCAGATGAAAGGGGACGATATTCTGCGGTTTCGGGACGTTGGGAAGGGCGTACCCTCTCTTTGGTCTCGGTTTATGTCCCCCCGGGTTTTCAGAACACGACCTTCCTTGAGTTGGGTAAGGTTGTACTGGACCTTCCTAGTGGATTGTTGATTTTGGGGGGAGACTTCAATGCGGTAGTCTCTGGCACCCTGGATAGATCTCCGTCACGGGATTTGAGGCGAGCTCAAAGATGGCCCCCGGACTTCGTGGAGACACTGGGTTTGGTGGATAGTTGGAGATTATTTCATCCTACTCGACGGCAATACACTTTTCATTCTGGTGCTCATGGGAGTCTTTCTCGGATTGACTATGGTCTGGTGCCTGCGGCCCAGGCCTCATCTATTGTTGAAGTACGGCATTTAGCCAGAGGTATATCTGATCATTCTCCTCTTTGGCTTAGTTTCGACTTCACTACCGGCTCCAATAGTAGAGTGGCCCCCATTAATTCCTGGTATCTGCGTGATCCCAAAATCCGGAAAGACTTGATAAAAGCGTTGGAACATTATTTTCAGGATATTGAGGGATCGGTCTCGTCGTCGATTTCGTTGTGGGAGGTGTTTAAAACTGTAGTCAGGGGTCAGGCTTTATCCCTGATCGCTGGTGTTAAAAGGCAGAAGGAGGAGGACGTAGTGAGAATTGAGTCCAAAATAGCTACTATAGAAATGGAATTGGAGCAGGAGGTGACCCGCGCCAGATTGCATATTTTACAGCTTAAGCAGCTTGAGTATAGGACGTTGGTCACTGACAGCGCGAGGGCTCTTGGTCATGAGCAACCAACAGGGGCGTCTGTAGGATCTAGGTGATAAGGCCGGTAAGTTGATTGCCTGGCTGGACAAGAAAGATAGAGCAGATCGGGTCGTCCCAGAGGTTGAAGCTACGGACGGGACTTGTGTGACCGACTCGCAGGAGATAGTAGACCGCTTCGCTGAATACTTCCGGAATATTTATACGTTCGTCTCAGATAGGCCGGAGGAAGATTCGTGTCTACTATTGAGGGACATTAAGCTTCTGTGTCTGTCGGTAGAGGATCGAGACCTTATGGACGGTAAACTTACCGCCGATGAGGTAGCTTTGGCAGTGCGCTCCTTGAATACCGGAAAAGCGATGGGTCCCAATGGTCTCCCCATCGAATTATATAAGCTCCGTCCCGGATAGAGTCGTCCCCTATTTGAGAGATATGTTTTTGGAGTCCCGAGAGTGTGGTGTTCTCCCCCGAGATCAGAGACTCGCATCGTACAGGCCGATCTCATTGTTGAATGCAGAGCCTAAGATATTGACTAACAGCCACATGCATCAAGTGATTTAGGAATCGCAAACGGTCCGAATCGCAAAATTCGGCCGTTTGCGATTCCTAAATCACTATTTGGGATGCATCAATCAAAAATACAAGAAATCGCTATTGTTTGCGATTTCTAAAAATGCGATTGCATTTAAGGAATCGCAATTTGCGATTCCTTAAATGCAATGCATGACACCTAAAAAAATTGCGAATTCGCAATTAGGAGGAAAAAATTACCATGAGGTTGGACCTCATGGTAATTTGCGAAAAATCTGAAAAATGCAATTTTGTGCATTTTTCAAACTGTCATGTTGTGCACACACATGCCCTTAGCGCATGTGTGTGCACAACATATGTGCATAGATTGATTTCAGGGGTGCAACAGGGTGTCCTTTGGACACCCCTGCACCCTTGAAATCGCAATCTCAATTTGCGATTAGCTAATTGCGAATCGCAAATTGAGATTGTCTTCCCATTCATTCCTATGGGCCTTTTGGCCCATAGGAATCAATGGGAAGGGATTCCTTAATTGCGATTCGCAAATTGTGAATCGCAATTAAGGAAAAATAAGGATTCGCAAAAAAAATTGCGTTTTTTTGATGCATTGCCGTTTGCGATTCCTTAATTGCGCTTCCTTAATTTTCGCAATTAAGGAATCGCAAACGGCAACAATGATGCATGTACCTGTAAGATACTGTCCAATAGATTGGTAAAAGTTATCAGTGAACTCGTCCATCCCGATCAATCGGGATTTATTCCACATCGAAATATGGCCTTGAATCTGAGGCGATTGCATGGGGTTCTTGCGAGGGCCCATACCTTGCAGGAGCCTGCTATCGTGGCGTCACTCGACGTGACGATGACTTTTGATACGGTGGAGTGGACGTATTTATGGGCTGTTTTGGCTAAGTTCGGTTTTGGTCCGGAGTTCATTAGCTGGGTGCGTTTATTGTATACTGAGCCACTCGTGCAGGTAGTCGTTAATGGTCGTGTCTCGGCGCCATTTTGTTCTGGGGGGGGACTAGGCAGGGGTGCCCACTCTCTCCACTTCTGTTTTCCCTGGCTCTCGAGCCATTAGCGGCTTGGCTCCGCTGGGAGCCTTCGATTAAGGGTATTCGTTGGTCTCCACAGTTTGAGGATTGGATCTCTCTATACGCTGACGATATCTTGCTTTATCTTTCCTCTCCGAGGAAGTCTCTAATTGTCCTCTATGATGTGTTGGCGTAGTATGGCAGAAATTCGGGATTGATTATAAATTGGACGAAATCGTATTTGTATGTTTTACATGGTGACGCCCCAGTTTTGCCTCGGAACTGCCCCATTCAAATTGTAAGGGAAGGGTTCAAATATCTTGGTGTTTATATTTCCATGGATCCTACGATCCGGTATGAGCGAAACCTTCTTCCTCCATTGACTCGGCTGAAAAGTGACGTGGTTGGGTGGCAGAGACTTCCACTTTCGATGTTGGGACGAGCGGCCCTTTTTAAAATGATGTCCCTGCCGCGTTTCCTTTATGCCCTCCAAAACACCTTAGATGTAGTACCTGCAGGCTATTTCCGGGAAGTGGAGGGTTTGCAGCGTAAACTACTCTGGGACGGTAGGCCACGTATTGCGTTGGCCAAACTAACGCTCCCATGGTATGACGGAGGGATCGCCCTCCCCGACATCAAGAGATATTGCTTGCGGGCCCCCGTGGTTGAGCGGAAGAGCTAATATCAGGATGGTGGAGGAGACCCAGCCACGGCCTACTGAAGCTGACGACACACCAGGGTGGGCCGAACAACTGGAGGCGGGCGGTCGCTGGCTGATGGATCCGGAGGGCGCCCAACTGGAGGAATCGCCGTGATAGAGCACTCAGGTCACCCGACTATGAATTTACGGTGCTCACCTGGGCCCATAATCAATAACTTATAATTTAATCAGGTAACCTGCGCTCTACTACCAGTTTATTTTACCTACTAGGTCCTATACCATTGACTTACCAATCCTTGTCACTGGTACCTGTAAACCTAATGGATCAGGGTGTTAGCATAATAGGAAAATACTTTTGCACTCATATAACAACCACAGACCCGTGAAGTTTTAAAATCTTTACCTAAATTTCTTAAAAGGTCATGATCCAAAGATTAAACACGAGTAAACTCTCAATAATGAAAATCAGAATCACAATGTTACTATGCAGAAAATGTAGTAAACTAATTTCAATCATTTAGCAATAGAGAAGATAAAGAAAAAGGACTTAATATGCAATCAAAATGATGTTAAGCATTTAACTATAGGGAGGGTAAAGAAAGGGAACATAAAATACGATCAAAATGATTAAGCATTGAACAAAAGGGAAAGGAAAAAGGGACCATATCAACTTTTAGCAATAGGAAGGGTAAAGAGAAGGAACATAATATGCAAGCACAATTATCAAATATTTAAACTTTAGGGAGGGTGGGAAGAGAAAACAGAACATGACGAACCCACACAATTTTATATTTACCTAAGAATGGTGTGAAGAACTAACCCTGGCCACATATCAGTTTAAAGGACAGAACCGCGAAAGTTGCAGTCGCCAGTAGGCATGCAGGTGCAGATTCAGAATCAGGACAGGTAAAACCAGATTTGGATCAGGACAGGACCACCAAAGGTTAAGACCAGCACCCGCAGATCAGTTGCAACGCCTGCGCTACTCCCTCTCTGCAGCTAATAGTCAGAACCCTGATTGGGTTATCGATTTCACCGTCAAAGTGCTTCACCAGCACCTCAGCTTCCTGGACCCCGATTGGGTCAGCGAATCTTCTGACAGAGTGCTCCGCAGCACCTCTGCTCTCGATCACCTATTGAGTGCGTTGGGTCACTGACAGGTCAGCTATTCGGACAAGTCGGACAATTTCTCTAGCTAAACCTACGCTAGTTATACTATTTTCCAGGTCAGTGTATCACCCCCCAAATGTTGCAAGTGTACGGATCCCCAATTTTGATTGGACAAAGAGTGAGGAGAGGTCATCACACCACACCAAATTTAAAACTTTTTCTTTGAATATTCTAATAACGTTCCCGCCCATCACTTTATTTTTCTCACGTATGTTTTATTCCACCCGGCAGTGAATGTATCAATAATGATTACAATGTAGTCTATATTTCAGTTCAGTTTCCTTCACAGAGGTCAGAAGTTGACTTTCCCATGCACATCTTCTAGCAAGTCGTGCCTTGGCCGAGTGACATAGCTCCTTCTGGAGTTTTGACATGCGCAGTTTGGCTTTTCAAGATGGAGTAATAGAATCTCTCGGGCCCAAAGATTACGCTATATGAAAAGTAGAAAAGAAACAATATTAGAACACAGAATAAATGAATACACTGTATACCATGTATCTCTGCTCTATACCCATTATTTTATATTTAACTATAGCATTAGGATTAAGCAGAACGAACAGCTTGGCAAAAGCAGCAGTGCAAGCTTCTTGCATGTGAAGACATAGATCAGCCATATTATTGCTAGTGCGCAGAAGCGACAGATTCCCTCCAAAGCAAAGAATACGTCATGTCACGTGAGTATGACAGACGCATGCGCAGTAGAAACCCTCGCGTTGCAGCAGCCATCTTAGATGCAAGCGTATTATGGTTAGTAAAACACATAAGCAAGCTTCTCTCGGACACCCACTGTTTATGTAAAAATGCGATTTTATTAAGACAAACATGTTGATTAGTGTTTTAACGTTATTCGAGGTTCATGAATACAAGCAAGTCGCTTCACATGCGAATCCTTACTCCATCAGCCGCATGGGCAGGGAAGCGCGTTGCACAGGGGCCGCACCCCTTCCCAAGCCCTGAGTATCCAGCAGCAGAAAACACGCTCCCTGGGGAGACATGGGGAGTGTGACCCAACCTGACGACGGCGTGGAACTCTCTTCCGGCCCAGTGGAGACATCAAGGGGCATCAGAGCTGTGGCGGTGTGGCAAGAAAGCGCTTCTACTATCCCAGGTACCGCTGAGCTGAGCAATTGGGACACGGTAGCATGCCTAGCAGGCCTGCGGAGTGATTTCCTCTGTAGACGGGAGTGGCACCGGCAGCCTGTGACGCACCCCCCTGGAGGCAGCAGAAAGCGGAGAACCTAAGCTCCGATCTGTAAAACCGCATGGGGGAATGAAATCCATAATAGCCAGTGTTCAGGGATATTTGTACTGCAAATAAAGGACGTGCAAGGAAGATACATATAATTCAGCACAACAGCACAGCGGGGATACGAGTGTACCAGCGACATAGTAGGCTGAGTGCTACGAGCTACATTTTCAGAGAACCAGGGAGCAATATTATCACTCGCTTCATGGGAGCAATACCTTTGGGGAGACAGGACATGTAATGGTACACCTTTGAAGTGGTTGACTGGAAGCTAACTGGCACCCTCCGAATTACAGGCCTTCCGGAGTCCACCAGTATGGGAAACATGGAAGTCTACGTAGAGGAGCTATTGGTATTGCTATTCGGCCAGGAAACCTTCTCACCTATGTTTATGGTGGAACGTGCCCATCACTCACTAGGCCCAAAGCCTCCACCAGGAGCCACGCCATGGCCCATAATAGTTAAGCTGTTGAACTATAGAGATAGAGACGCGGCGCTGAGGGTTGCCAGAGAGAAGCGATCTCTGCAGCATGAAGGTTCCACAATCTCACTTTTTCCTGACTTCACAATGTAGGTGCAAGAGGCGCGGAGGCAATTTGCCCCACTGAAGCAGCACATGAGGGGACAGAACCTGGACTATGCCATGTTGTACCCAGCATGTTTAAGGGTAAAAAGGCAGGAAATGTCTAGAATTTTCACAAACCCAAGCCCCTACAGAAGGCTCTCAAAGAATGGTCGAAGAATGGAGAGGGACGTAAAGAAGCAGATGACCACGAAGGCGCACATGGTGGAAGCCTTGACGAATAAGACTAAATGGGTCTTTGTACATATTATCAATCAAGTTCCTGAATGTTTGGGAAGGGAGGGGTTTTGCTGCATACATATTATAGTGCTGGTGGGGTTCTGGGAGATGCCAGAATAGTGCGCATAGGTCCTCATTGTGCATAATGATAGAACATTAAACAACACTGCAGTCAGACTGGTGATTTAATCAGAAAGTTGACACAGGGTGATGGTATCATCGAAATGTTCTTCAAAGCTGTCAGTCAGATGTATGCTATAGATTAGATGGCAAACAGAAGACGCCTAGACTACAGAGGGGTAATTAAGGGTGAGCTGGCAACATCCTCCCACAAGTGTGAACCACATCATGGCGGTATGCCAGAATTGTTCTTTGTTGGAAACAGTTATATGGGATCCTGGTAAAGCTGTTGTGGGGAGGGAGGGGGGGAATCGACTCTGCAAAGTTGAGGTGAGCATGGCGTGGGAAGGAGGGGGAGTACAGAGACCTAGTTTGTTGGCAAATACTATTACAAGGTGGCCTAAATTTAACATGCGATGTACAATGCGCGATAATGGAGGGCTTAGGGACAGTATGTTAGTCGTACACAGCGCAAGCTTAATTACAATCACAAAACATTGTGCAGACCCAGGCCAGTAGTGTAAAAATGTTAACATGGAGCGTTCGAGGTCTTAACAATTATAGGAAACTGCGTAAGGTATCTGCTTATCTTTCTCGACATGGAATAGATATTGCGCTCCTACAGGAGTCTCACTTGCCCACTAATAGCAGAATGTTGACAAGTAGATGCTTACACAGTAATATCATGCAGCAGGATTCACTACGCATGCACGAGGAGTGATAACACGGGTAGGCCCGAAATCAGGGATTAAGCTTGAAGCACTGGAAACAGACCCTGAGGGCAGATATGTCCTTTCTAGATGTTGTGGGAAGGGGCTAGACATGGTAATTGTGAATGTATATGGGCCAAATTATGACAACCCACAGTTTTATTTACACCTGCTGGAGAAGTTGTGTAAGTATGGGTCTCTCCCCCAGCTTTGGGGCCGCGATTTTAACTGTGTGATGGACCCGACACTTGCTCGTTCGGGAGGTCCAGCCTGGTGCCCCTCAGCAGCGGCCAGGGTTATTCTGGATGCGACTCATCAGCTGGATTTGTGTCCCCTCATTCACTTGGAGGTTCCTCCATACTCATTGCTTGACAAAGTTTTTTAAAACAGAAATGGCTGAAGCCATAGAAAATTTCTTTGAACTAAACATAGGCTCTGTAGACAAGTTTTCCACGGTGTGAGACACTTTTAAAGTGTACATAACCGGAATCGCTATCGCCAAGCACTCAGGTGTCCTTCGAACACTCAGGAAAAGTCTTGCTGACCTGGAAGATCGATTGAAAACCCTAGAGAAGGATCTCCTTGCGGGGGCAGACGGTAGCACTAAAGAGGCACTAAAATCAACATTAAAGGAATATCATGACACAGCAGATACAGAAGTAAAAAATTTGGGGAAATATGCTACAGCCTCCATTTATGGAGAGGGAGAAAGACCGGGTAGGGTTCTTGCCTCCCTATTGAAGAATAGATGAGAGATGACTGGAGTGGGAGAAATTCACTCTGAGGAAGGAGAGACTGACCCGACTGAAGAGGCCAATAGATTTAGACAGTATTATTCTACATTATACAGTGCTAAGGTGACAGCAGGCAACAAAGAAATCCTAGACTACCTAGAGTATATTAAACTACCGTGGTTGACAGATGAGTATAGAGAATATCTAATGAGGTCGCTAGATGCTGATGAAATGAGATGAGAACGGGGAGCGCTCCAGGCATCTTTTACAAAGAATTTAAAGATCAACTTATACCACATTTAATCATTTTATTCAAACAAATGAGTGAGGATAGACAGATGCCCCCCTCCATGAGGGAAGCATTAATAGTGATGATATTGAAACCCGAAAAAAATCCCCAAACGAGTGCTCATCGTACCGTCCACTCTCGCTCTTAAATGTAGACACAAAAATATATGCCAAAATACTAGTAAACCGATTGGCTCCTCTGGTGCCACTGTTGGTGGCACCTGAGCAGGCTGGCTTCGTCCCAGGGCAAAACCTGCCATATAATATGAGAACAGTGTTCGGGGCAATACAGCACACTAGGCAGGAAACAAAGGCTGTAACTGTGCTTTTAGATATGGAAAAAGCCATTGATTCAGTGGAATGGGTGTTTATGAAACAAGTGCTGGAATTGATGGGTTTGGGCAATATATTTTTACAAATGATTGGAGTCTTGTACATCTCACCGACAGCCAGAATCAGAATTGGCAATATGGTCACTACCCCATTAGTATTACTAGAGGCACACGCCAGGGGTGTCCATTATCGTCGCTATTATACACCCTGGTCGCAGAACCGCTGGCTTGAGCCTTCCGCGAGTACCACAGTCACAGGGGAATACGCTTCCCAGGTTATAACCTAATCATATCAACATACGCTAATGACATGCTGCTGTATATTAGAGATCCAGAGAATAACTTGTCGCCAGTACTTTGTGAGATAGTCAAATAGGGAGAGTTGTCAGTGCTAAGGTCAATTGGCCTGAATCAATCATATTCCAGCTGAACCTTTTGCCCTGAATACCTTCTGCAATGGACAACTGAACCAGTTCGATATTAGGGCGTGAAGGTTCATACAGACTCAGAAGTGGTCTTTAAGCAAAACGATGGGAGGGTAATCAGTAAATTGGAAGAGGATATAGAGCGATGGAGCCTTCTGCCCCTATCACTGGTGAGATGGGTGTCAATCATGAAAATGGTCCTACTGCCTAAGTTCTTATTTGTATTCACAAATATCCCAATGGTCCTCCAAGTTCCTTTTTTAAAACAATCCCATCGCTACTAGTCGAGTTAGCATGGGCTGGAAAGCATGCAAGGGTTAGGTGGGACGTACTAACACTCCCGTACAGCATGGTGGGCCTTGGTAGCCCAGACCTAGACTTGTATTATAGAGCGGCGCAAAGCTTGCATGCACACTACTGGATACAGGAGATCCCTGGACTTCCCCATATTTAGATCGAGAAGATGGTAGCAGCTCCCTCCCCATTACCGACCCTATTATTTAACTCCCCTATCTGTAGAACTGGGGTTTTAGACTCAGTGAACGCTGCAGTACATGCCTGACAGCATTTACTTAAACTGCAGGCGGGAGCCATACTATACTCCCCATTGACTTCAATAGAATGGTGCCACTGGTTACCGTTATGCAGTGAGAAGGGAGTTACCCGCACTTTAGAATCCATAAACATGAAGACAATATGGGATATGTTCCTGGAGGGCTAAGTGAGAGAGTGTACTGATGTTGAGGTAGGAGGGCAAGGGCACCGTGCTTTCAAGATTCCACTACCATAGAATGAGACAAGCATTGAAAGAAATATTAGGAAACGAATTAACAGAACCGCCAGACGTAGCTGCCCTTACATACATAATAAAGTCAAACACAGCAGTGAAGATAGTCTCCAGCATATATAAACTAACGCAGGATTACCGGAAAAATCGCTAAACCAAAGCCAGGCTAGAATGGCAGATTGATTTATGTGAGATTTTAGATGATAATATGTGAAAATATTGTTGCGAGAGCACGAAGCGTGTTTCATTAAATGGGCGCCACAGATTAATCCATTTTAAATCCCTAAATAGGGTATACTACACCCCGGAAAGATTGCATAGGTATGGACTGCATGATACAGTAGAGTGTGAATGCTACAGAGGAAACCCAGCAGGGTTTTTTCATTTAGCCTAGTTTTGCCCAGGAATTGCCAACTACTGGAAACTGTTATTTAAGACCTTGGGAGAAATTACCGCTATGACATTGGCCTAAGACCCCTTGCTAGCGCTGCTGGGCTATTCCAAAAACTTGCCAAAGGAAGTGAGAAGTTTAGTTGATAGAGGGCTGTTACTAGCTAGACGCAGAGTAGCGATCTCTTGGGCCCGTGACCCAATTCCTACAGTAGCATGTTGGTCCAAAGATATGGTATACTGGAATACGCAAATAGAGCTTTACAGTGAACTACTTCCTCCTCGGAACCGCCCCAAAAAATGTGGGGGGCTCTACCGAAGTTATACGTCCACAAAAGAAACAGTGATACCGGGCTCAGATAGTCGCAGAGAATGAACATGTAAGGCACCTGATAAGTTGCATAGTAGCATATATATCGCAGGAGAATTCTGATCAAATAACCACCCTAAACTTAGACTGAAGGTTGCTGCCTAACACTGCTGGCAGACTGGTGGTATATGATGACAGGTTTGTCTTTCTGACCAACAATGTTGTAATGTTGTTTGCACAATGTTACAGACTGGTAGCTTTGCTCCTAAAGTTTTTACAATGTAATGGTTAACTATGTGTTATATTACAGTAAGACGCAATGTACTGTCATATCATCGCGATTTATGCTATTCTATTTGATGTGCTTTGTCAAAAGAAATGCATGTATATTTGGATGCCAATAACATTTAAATAAATAAAAAAATTGAAAAACAATTTAGTTTACCTCACATCAAAAAAAAGAATTCCCTACGTAAGGAGTATAGTAAGGTTCGGCTAGCAAGGATTAGGGGCCTGTTGGAGGATGCATGGGAGGACCTGTCAAAAGCAGCAGATAAAAAAAACATATTTTTAGAGAGTGATAAATGCACTTTTTTATGTACATTTTTTATTGTTGCAATGGTGATATAGCAGATTCATATTGTCCACCTTTGCATCAACATTCGGTCTTGTCAGCTATGATGCAACATTTTACCATAAAAGCAAAGGAAAAATAAAACACAAAAAGGATCCCCAACTCCCGCCTCCCTCGCCCTCCCCCCTCGGGTGCCTGCTCATCCTATTTCTGATCTACCTATTAACCTTAATTACCTCCTGGATCTTCAGATGTATCTGTTCGGTGGGGTGCTTCCGTTAATATTAACAGTCTGAGATATCAAGGGCAGGTAAGTTCTGTGAATTCTTGCGAAAGGAGTGTAAGGAATGAATGCCATATTTCCCGGAAAGTGTCTCCCTCTGACTTGATGGCTAATGAGAGGTGCTCCATACCTAGTAGGCCCCAAATCAGAAGTAGCCAAGTAAGCCTACTCAGGATTTTATTGGTGCCCCAAAGCGCTAGTATAGCTAATGCACCTTTTTAGGTCGAGACCTGCGTAGGCTGCGCTTGCGCAGTCTCGCAGGAAGAGATCTTATGTTGACAGTGTGGAGGCTTGAACCCGCCCCTCTTCTCCATTGGCTGGCTTCTTAACACCTTCAATGCTACAGAGATTCATCCCCATGCTGATCATCGATGAATCCCATTGTTCATGACGAGCTGAGCTCGTCATGAGCACACAAGCAGTGTACTGCATGACGAGCTGAGCTTGTCATGAGCATGGAAGGGGTTAAACTGAGGCCAGCCATTGGAGGAGAGGGGTGTCACTCTGTTCAAGCCCCATCTTTTTGGGATTCGGGGGTGTGTTTTTTACTTTCTTTTTCTTTTCTTTCTCTCCTCTTCCCATTGACTGGAATTTTACCTTCCAGCCAATGGGAAGGGGAGAGAAAGAAAAACACGCCCCCGAATCCCAAAATGAGGCTGAGTTTCTCCGAGGCATTTCTGCATGGCCTCGGAGAAAGATGGTGGTGTCATGGCGTGGTCCGAGGGATGCTTGTTTAAATGTGTATTACTTTTTTCTTTTACTTTAAAACAAGCTTGTTTCAGTTTTGCCCAAGGCAATTTCTTCCTGTCCCTTCCACCCCCCTCCCAGTCCGTGGCCTTCTCGCTCGTCCTCTTCCCCCCCAGCCCCCTCCCGTCTTCAAATGCTCCTTTCTTCAAAGTATGACGTCGTGGCTTGCCCGCCGCCCGATACCCCCCCGCCTTGAAATGCTTGTCTTGTTTGAACTCTCCCAACACTTTTTTTCCAGCGCGAAGGCGTTTGAAAGAGACTGTCGTGCGCCCCACAGCGGAGCAGTATGGCGGACGAGGAACCCCCTGCAAAGGGCGCAGGAACATTATCTAGCTGGCTAATTTGCACACCTGCCCCCTACCGGGATTTCTTTCCCTCGGCCCGAATATAGTTTTCGCTCCTGCGTTTAATTAGCCTTTACCCAGGTTCTGGCTGCGCACCAAGACTAGCTTTTCTTACAAGGTAATTTTCCAGGTCTGCTTCTACCTGAACCAACTCAGAAAGCCGTCACGCCCCTTGGAAGGCTTCTTGATTATCATGTTCGTGCCTCAGCCAATTATCGAGAACCCCTGTCGCAGTCACGGGAACGGAAGCCTGGAAGCAGCCAATCGGTAGACCGCCGGCTTCCGGTGGTAAAATCTAAGGCGAGCCGCGCTAAGGGCCCATGTTAGGGGAATCAATGGTGGATGAAAAGGGGTCTCTGTGGGCTCTAGTTTTTAAGAAAACGATAGCGAGGAGGTTATAGAGAGCATATACTGGTGTTACCAATTGGAGGGGAAGTGAGAGGTTTCGGTCACAGACCGAGTTTATGAGAGCAGTGGGTGGCCTAGGGATTGAATTTTCTATTTAGCTCAGGAGTAGCTGTTTCTAAGCCAGAATTTCAAGATAACCACTGACTATGCGGCCCCATCGAAGGAGGAGGAAGTGCCGCCCGACCCACTGGCGTTTCCCTCGCCCCACTAGGAGGAGCCGGCCCCGCGGAGGGGCCCCTCTGGCTCTGCGCATCACTCTGTGGACTTGGGATGTCTGGGAAGTTTATGTCCGCCTCCTCCTCCCTGCGCGGTTGGCGTAGCCCTGGATGCACCCTGTGCCATCTCCCAGGGGCAGGCGACTCCCCTTAGGGTGCGGCAAAGCCGCAAGTAGAGAAGCTGCTGAGTCCTCCGCCACAGCCGGTGAGTGCTCGTTTTTCTTGCTCTTTCCTGCCCCCTGGCTGTGCTTGCTCTCCTGCCCCCTGGCTGTGCTTGCTCTCCTGCCCCGTAGCTGTGCTTGCTCTCCTGCCCCCTAGCTGTGCTTGCTCTCCTGCCCCCTGGCTGTGCTTGCTCTCCTGCCCCCTTGCTTTGCTTGCTCTCCTGCCCCCGGGCTGTGCTTGCTCTCCTGCCCCCTGGCTGGGCTTACTCTCCTGCCCCCTGGCTGTGCTTGCTCTCCTGCCCCCTGGCTGTGCTTGCTCTCCTGCCCCCTGGCTGGGCTTGCTCTCCTGCCCCCTGGCTGTGCTTGCTCTCCTGCCCCCTGGCTGTGCTTACTCTCCTACTCCCTGGCTGTGCTTGCTCTCCTGCCCCCTGGGTGTGCTTGCTCTCCTGCTTGTTTGATATTTCTGGCTCATCGTTCGCAGGGTGTTTCTTTTCCTCGTTTTTGCGCAGGTTTTTTAAGAATATGATATATGAACACATTAGGGTGGTTTGAGAGTCGAGGCGTTCTTCCATTGATAGGGCTGAGGAAATGCGAAGGCTCATTGTTTGGTTGATTATCTGCGAATACTTGTGTACATCTGGGACTATGAGTGTTACACTTCTGCGGTAATTGGGAGAAATGCCATCTGGACAACCTGGAAAATCTGGATTATGGCGTGAATGTATGTTCCAGAAATGACCGTACTTAAAAGATCTATTCAGATAATTAACTGCCCTCTGCTGCAATTTGGACATGGAATCCCAGAAGCCTGTATTCCTGTCAGACAAAGTCACAAAGGAGATCTCTGAAAATGGTGAACGAAAAAAACAAATGGTGCAGAATAATTTTTTCCCCTAGTGATTTGAGTAATCTTGCTATTGCTGTCCAGATGCAATTGGAGGTCAAAAATATGTGTCCCGAATGGATGCCAGGAATAATGTTGGTTCACAGATGTAGCCCCCTTACCCATATCGTTCAAGGGTCTCTTCCTGTGCTGTGGACAAGGGGATCTTGGAGTACATTGCCCCCAGTAGGAGTCCACAATCAAATAGTTCAAGAATTAAAATATGGTGGATAGCCTTGGAAGCTTACCAAAACGCATGCTGTGTCCTAAAACAAGGGAGATTATCTGCTTTCATTTACGCCCTCGTTCCTGCCTAAGGATTATTTAAAGGACCTCAGTTCGAGGACATAAATGCCCCATAAAGAGTGTTTGTTCTCAGATCAGTGTCTGTGTGTGGCTCTGTGTGTGTGTGTGTGTGTGGCTCTGTGTGTGTGGCTCTGTGTGTGTGTGTGTGTGTGTGTGTGTGGCTCTGTGTGTGTGCGTGTGGCTCTGTGTGTGTGTGGCTCTGTGTGTGTGTGGCTCTGTGTATGTGTGTGTGTGGCTCTGTGTGTGTGTGTGTGTGGGTGCAAATGCAATAGGTCTCGCATTTGCGAGAGATAAAGCTATTGGCATTGTAAATGACAATGCCATTTATTTATCTGTTTTCAAAACCAACACATAAATAAAAATATTGTCATTTACAATGCCAATAGCTCTAACTTTTGCAAAGGCGAGACCGTCGCATTGTAAATGCTTGTTTTAAAGAGGATTCTGACCCTACTCTAGATTCTCATGTGGGGGAGGATGGATAGGTGGCTCATTTTGAGCACATTTTTGGAGCAATAAACACCTCCCCTGACCCCCTTTATAACTCATCGCAGGTACCCCCCAAGGAGTCCCTGGTATTTGATATTGAAGAGATGAGATTGGGCCTGGCTCAATGTACCCCCTTAAAAGCTCCAGGCCCAGGGGGGTCCCAATAGCCTTTTGTTTAGCCTTTCAAGAAATTTGACTCCCCTGTCTAACATACTATCTTTATTACTTTAAGCAAAATAGGCCCACTAGCCTCCTCGAATACATCGATAAGAATTCCCCCATTTAAAAAGGGAAATAGGTCTGATCCAGCGGCCTATAGGAAATATGCCATAAACAACGCTACCCAACTTCATAACCTATAAACAAAATTCTACACTAACCCATGGACCCATTTATAAACCTGACATATTTGGGCCTACTGAATCTGGTGGTCAGATCAAATCTATATACACCTTATTTACAAACTATATACAAATTTATACATTTACGGTAAAAATGTCATTATAACAAATCATAATTATTTAAATGACCACCATTGGCGACGTGATCTAGCTAATAGTAACCTACACTTCTGAATAATCAAGACCAGCTTGTTTGTCAAAAGTAAGATTTTATTTACTAAATTATGGTATTTCAAAATGTAGTTTTATAAACGCAATTTTATTAGCATTATAGTAAGCATGTATGAAAAGCTTCATGAGAAAAATACAGTTTAAAGTAGAAATTCAAAGTTTAAGTAAGATTTAAAAGTTTAGCATTTCTAAAGCCTAAGTCCCTAGCTAAGCTAAATAAATGGAAAATAAAGTAAAGTTCTTTGAGGATTCTTACGTGCTCCACGCAAAGTCCGACAGCACATCACCCTCATCGGAAAGTCAGAAAGCAGCAGCCAGCCCATCCCTAAGGGCATGACTTTTTATACCTTTCTATGCTAGCTAATCTAAGCGAAGGAAAGTTTTCATAAAATCACGACGTCCCATTGGTTGAGAGTGACAAGTGACATGTCACCCACATTTCAAAACTTCCATTAGGTCACACTTCTTAAGGACCATTGTCTTTTCCAAACGTGACTAGGAGCTTCCTAGGTTTGCAACAAATGTAAATTAATGTTCTCGCTGCGTCCATTAGACTTCCGCGGATGCCAAGTTAAGGCTGACAAAATGTTCTTTTCGACCTTGGCCACTTCCAACAGAAAGATGAATACGCGTCAGATTTGCTCTGTGAATGCAGCTTTGACGAACACTTTTTCAGAATGGGCATCTCGTGACTTTTGTAGAAGTAAAATTCAGCTTTAGCAAACTCGAGCAAACTAGGCCCAAAAGCAGGCAACTTATGTTTTCTAGTAATAAACAAACACAAGAAAAGTATTATTGTAAGAAATAATGTTGATTATGTATCCACCCTAAGTTAACTAATTAATTAACCCTCCCGATTAGTCTAATGTTACCTAGCAAATGCAAACAAATAAAGCAGCGTTTATATCTACCAGTCTTCATGAATCCATGAAACTTATGTGCACCTATAATAGTAGAAATGACATCACATAGACAAGGAAAAGCAAAATAAGCACATGCCTCTTTTAGGTTTGCTGCAGTTAGTAATGACAAAAACGAAAACAACAATTATTTTATTATTTTGCACGAACAAAAAGATGCAACACTTATGCACGTTTATGAGCACACATGTTAGTCCCCCCCATGTGTAAAGTTTAATCTAGGTTGTATTAGCACGACATATTACAAATCATTAATTTTATTATTTATGTTATGGAAATGTGACTTTGCGAGTTTAAACAAAATTTTGTTTTCTATCTCGCTCCATCAACTCCCTCATCTGGTGATTAACAAATCACCACACTACCACCCAAAATTTGGTAATTTAAACTTCCGAGAAAGTGATTCAAATTCATTTGTGTCAGTAATCCTAAAAACCTGTGTCTGCATAATCCTCGGAATTTGCATAACGTTCTCTGTGTAACTCCTGTAACTCAATCTCCCTTTCTTCTTCTTTTCTAAGTTTATAGATCCTTCTCTTTTCTTTCAACTGCTTCTTTCTTTTATGCAACAAACAACCTATTTTGGTCAAAATAAAAATGAATACTATTATAATCAAAGGTGCCAAAATCTTGCCAAGAATTGAACTTCCGATGTCACGAAACCAATTTTTAATAGCTTGGAATCTTTTTGAAAGTTTCCCTGTAAAATCATCTTCTTCTAAAGGAATTATCTCTGAATGCATCTGTGTAATGTTCTTAATGTACATCTCAATGTTCTTACTTTCATCAGGTATATATGTGCAACAATGTTGTACATGTAAAATGCCACAGACTCCTCCCTCTTTTGCTAGGAGTATGTCTAAAGCAAGGCGGTCTTGAATCACCATAGATCTAATTGCAATTACTTCAACATTCACTAATTGGAATCCATCAGCTGTGTCTGTTGACAATCTATCAACAATTGTGGACAATTTTCTGATTCTCCCTGCATTTAGGGTTATACCAACAAAAGGTATCACTGCTTGAAAAATATCTCCCAGAACTTCTGTGAAAGTTTCTCTTTTGACTCTATTTACATAATTATGAATTTTAAATAATCCTTCTGAATCTCTGTCAACATGAAACACTTTAGGAAAAACAATTCCCACATAACAAGTTCCATACCAGTGGTCTGGAAGGTTGTAGTAGGCTTTGTCACCACAAACAAAATAAATCCCAGGAAAGATTGGATCCTTTCCACCTTTGAATCCCCAACCTCCCAAAATCTGATAAGTATCTTCACAGTTACTTGCACCTACGAAATAATTATCAAAAAGTGTATTATCTCTTCTAATGCAAAGCTTCCCACTAACTGGTTTGTCTATGTGAATTGCAACATTTTCAAGCATTTTGCCATTTAACTTCTCATCCTCTTTCTGCCAAAATTTTGACTTAGTCTGCTTGACTAATTCATTCCTTTTGTAAATTGCTCTCCTCTCCTCAACCATATTCAAAAATTTCTTTCCTTCAGCACTTAATTTGCAGGTTAGATTATTCTTATAAGCATACTCATAAGTGAGTTCATTAGTAACAAGGAAAAATTCTCTCATTTGTTTAGCTTTCTTATGCTTATTTAAAGCATTCTCAATCTTTACATTTGCAAAAATCTCGTCAAAATCTGAATAATAATATTCTAAGCGTCCAGTTTGATAAAATAAGCTAGTAAACACACTACATGTTAATCGGGAGGGTTTGGAGCACCTGTTTCTTTGATTCGCTCAGGTTCTGTTTTTGGCCAACTTATTGATATTTTGCATTCTGTCCAAAGATCTGATGGAACGACAATGTCGAAAAATCCATCTAAATCTATCCACAGAACTTTTGACACTTTGATAAACCTATCTACTTGTCTATACCACTCTACTGGTTTCTCCCTCAATTTCGGAAAGTCGTTTGTAAACAACAGTATGTCCTGTCTCGACCAAGGGACATGAACATATCCTCCACCTGCAATCTCTCTCATTGGAAATTGTTTTGACAATTTTTCCAATCTTTCATCTTCCTTCTTTTTCGTCCATTTCACTCTCCACTTATTGAGTTCTCCCAGCTTTTTGATGTAAACAATCAAATCTTTTATATGCAGTATTCTTCCCATTGAGTTCAAACTCTCAATGTCACTTTCTGAAAAGTCTAGTCTGTAATGCTTTGCAAAATTCTTTTGTTTACTCACATCGATTTCAAGTTCCGCAGCTAGATCCTCTAATTGATCATATTTATTCTTTGTTTTCCACTGAATACTTTTGCAAATGAATAGTAATTCATCGTCTCGATAATAATTTAAACTATCTGGACCAATTGTTCCAATTATTAATTCTTCAATATTTGCTTTTAATTTAGCCACATCAAGTTTTGGTGTGGTCACCCTGACTTCAGGACTCCCTACATCTGATATAGTACCCATTGGTGTTTTTGGAGATAAATCCTCATTAAAGGTTAAATCTGGCATTCTTGATTCCGAAGAGTTTATTTCAGATATGTCTGAATAAAATTTTTCAGCAACCTTTTGAATTTCTGCATTTAAAGGAATAGTTAACCCTGTTTTGTTTGATTCTCTTTGGTCGAATACAGGCTGAACAGGACCAATCGTTACTGGAACTGTCACAGCTTCCATGCCTTTTGTCATTCTTCTAATTAATTCTTCTTTAGATCTTAAATATTCAGCAGAATCAACAGCTTCAACATTTCTTGTCTCTCTTGTATAATCCTTTGGAGCTTCCCTTGCTCTTGGAGTCATTGCAAAATGTCTACCTTCATTTCGAGCATTATCAAATTCTGGCCTTCTAGGAGTTTCAATAATTTCACAATTATTTGGATAAAGTTTAGGAGTCTCATTCATTGGAGGTGCACTCGGTGAAGTTTCTGTAGAAACTACCGGAGTAGACCATGATCTAGGAGGTCTCAAAGGCTGATTCTTTTTAGCTGTAGTGTATATTTCTTCCATAACTGCATCTTCAGATTCACTTTCTATAGATTTCCCAGTAGGAGTACCCATTACCATTTCCTGAATTAAATATAATCCTTCACTCATGTTTCCCTGCCTCCACATTCTCAATCTATCTTCATGAGTATCTCTTCTCCAAGCTGGAGGTTTAGAAGGTCTTTTAATTCCACTGGCTTCCCTTTGTAACTGATACATCTCATCTTCCCACTCAACTAAAGCTTCAAATTGAGTTGGTCTCGGTTTTGGAATAAGAGCATTCATTTTCTCTCTTAAATTTCTCAAGACCTTTACATTAAATGAACCATCATCAGGCCAAGTTAAAACACCGTCGTTCTTTGTATAGCGTTTCCAGCTATCAAACCATAAAACGGTATGATATCCATATTCACCTTCCATGTACGCTGCAGGTGTTTTATACTTATGAAGTAATTTACCACCTCGCGTTTCGATTTTCTTATCAGGCGAAAATAAATTTTTAAACTTCTGAAATAAAGTTGGCTTTTTCTCAACATGTTTAAAATGATAACTCATTTTTAAGAGTTAAATCTAATTCACAAAATCGTTCGTAAAATATTTCCGGGATGTTCCGCAAAACAACCAATCTGTGCGCGAAACACACCAACAAGCCAATGACAGTTGAGCTACGTCACTTTTCTGCTCAACTAATAAAAATGGAGTTTTTCTGAAGAACCAATCAGCTCATAGGTTGTCGGAGACTCAGGAGCCAATCAGAGTACAGTCTGTGACGTAGGTTACCCAATCCCAGCGCGGCTCTGTGACGTACACAGCAGCTGCGGTTTTTCGTTTCTCACTCCTGGCGCTTACCCCTCCTTCACATAATCTTTTCACAACGCCATTTTAAGAACACTTTTCAGTGTAAATTAATTCTTAACAATGACAATAAGGACTCATCTGTTTGTTTCACTATTTAGGATAGTTTACATACATTCAAGTATCCACACTTCGGAATAGTCGGCGCTATTCACACTAAGGATAATTTTCAATTGTCAGTAGAGTAACTCTTACCCCACCCTTCTAACACGTAAAATTATGAACTCGTTTTCCTCTGAACGCACCGTGAAGTGACAGTTCTAAGAGTTCCACTTGAACATAAATTACAAAACAAACTCGCACTTTCACACGGAAAATTCCCTAAATTCAAACACACATGAAATCCGTACAGGACTCTCACCTGTTTATAGAAATCATGCACCGTTAGTAAAATAACGACGTTATCCGTACAGGGCTCTCACCTGTTTATAGATATAAAACATGTACCCCTACAGGACTCTAACCTGTTTATAGATAATCATGCACCGACGCTACTCTACCCTTCACTCAAGCTCGGATATAACTAATACTCTTATCACAGTGAGTTTTATGGAAGGCGCTTTGTCCCTATTCTCATGCTGCTCTAATTTCTTAGAAAACCCTCACTATACAAGATTCGCACCTAGCCCTAACACTGTGCTGCACGGCGACAACACTATGGTACACGGCGATACCACTTGTGATACTCGGCGATATCACTGCAAACAGAACAGATGACTTGCGTGACTAATTTCTCGCCACACAATCTATACCGGTATAGCTTACAGATAGCACGAAAAACAAACTCAACATGTGTTAAAACATCGATCCTATTTCCATACCATAACACTTTAGCAACCCTTAGCAACCAACATATTACCTTGGTTACCCTTAGCAACCATCAATTTCTGCTACCAGAGAATTGATCCAGCGGCCTATAGGAAATATGCCATAAACAACGCTACCCAACTTCATAACCTATAAACAAAATTCTACACTAACCCATGGACCCATTTATAAACCTGACATATTTGGGCCTACTGAATCTGGTGGTCAGATCAAATCTATATACACCTTATTTACAAACTATATACAAATTTATACATTTACGGTAAAAATGTTGTCATTATAACAAATCATAATTATTTAAACGACCACCATTGGCGACGTGATCTAGCTAATAGTAACCTACACTTCTGAATAATCAAGACCAGTTTGTTTGTCAAAAGTAAGATTTTATTTACTAAATTATGGTATTTCAAAATGTAGTTTTATAAACGCAATTTTATTAGCATTATAGTAAGCATGTATGAAAAGCTTCATGAGAAAAATACAGTTTAAAGTAGAAATTCAAAGTTTAAGTAAGATTTAAAAGTTTAGCATTTCTAAAGCCTAAGTCCCTAGCTAAGCTAAATAAATGGAAAATAAAGTAAAGTTCTTTGAGGATTCTTACGTGCTCCACGCAAAGTCCGACAGCACATCACCCTCATCGGAAAGTCAGAAAGCAGCAGCCAGCCCATCCCTAAGGGCATGACTTTTTATACCTTTCTATGCTAGCTAATCTAAGCGAAGGAAAGTTTTCATAAAATCACGACGTCCCATTGGTTGAGAGTGACAAGTGACATGTCACCCACATTTCAAAACTTCCATTAGGTCACATTTCTTAAGGACCATTGTCTTTTCCAAACGTGACTAGGAGCTTCCTAGGTTTGCAACAAATGTAAATTAATGTTCTCGCTGCGTCCATTAGACTTCCGCGGATGCCAAGTTAAGGCTGACAAAATGTTCTTTTCGACCTTGGCCACTTCCAACAGAAAGATGAATACGCGTCAGATTTGCTCTGTGAATGCAGCTTTGACGAACACTTTTTCAGAATGGGCATCTCGTGACTTTTGTAGAAGTAAAATTCAGCTTTAGCAAACTCGAGCAAACTAGGCCCAAAAGCAGGCAACTTATGTTTTCTAGTAATAAACAAACACAAGAAAAGTATTAATGTAAGAAATAATGTTGATTATGTATCCACCCTAAGTTAACTAATTAATTAACCCTCCCGATTAGTCTAATGTTACCTAGCAAATGCAAACAAATAAAGCAGCGTTTATATCTACCAGTCTTCATGAATCCATGAAACTTATGTGCACCTATAATAGTAGAAATGACATCACATAGACAAGGAAAAGCAAAATAAGCACATGCCTCTTTTAGGTTTGCTGCAGTTAGTAATGACAAAAACGAAAACAACAATTATTTTATTATTTTGCACAAACAAAAAGATGCAACACTTATGCACGTTTATGAGCACACATGTTAGTCCCCCCATGTGTAAAGTTTAATCTAGGTTGTATTAACACGACATATTACAAATCATTAATTTTATTATTTATGTTATGGAAATGTGACTTTGCGAGTTTAAACAAAATTTTGTTTTCTATCTCGCTCCATCAGGTCCAACCCGCAAAATTATAAACCCATCTCACTCTTAGACAGTACAGCCAAATTTATGGGATGACTCCTGCTGAACAGATTGGAGGATTGGGCCACAGAGAAGAAAACTTTAATTCCAGTGCAATATGGTTGCCAAAAAGGCAAGGGGACAATAGACCAATGTTTCAATTTAAGCTTAACCATAGCAAAATATACAGTGGTAAGATCTGAGAAAATCTAAATGGCCTTTATACATTTGGCGGCCTCATTTGATTGCATTTCCCACCCAAACTATGGCCCATCATGGAGGAAATGGGCATTGACCCCCTGATAATTACTTTTATTCGTCAAAGGTACAACCGAACCTCCGCTTGCATCTGTAATGGTAGGGATTGGAAATTACCAAGGCTGTTTTAAAATAAAACGGGGTGTAAGACATTGATGTGTCCTTCCCCCTCTTCTATTTTCAAAATACACCAACAGGGTGCAGGCAGCTGTGATGGGAGAAACAAAAGATCTTACCACCTTTAACGGAGCATCCCTTCCAATACTGCTTTATGCAGATGATGATGTATTAATTGCAAGAACTGGAGTGGGGTTACAGAAGCTAATAGAGGCCTATTTGAAATGTTTGACTAGCTTGGTACTTTGTGTAAACGAAGAAAAATCCTGTGTGCTGGTGGCAGGTAGTCAGTCACAAAATCTCCCCATATTTGACATAGGGTGGCGCCAACTGATAGTGGTAGACTCCTTTACATACTTGGGGGTTGTATTTGATAGAAAATATACCTGGTCAAACATGTTGGGTAATAGGGCCCTAGCCATGGAGAAAAGCGTTAGGGCCATTTTTACCTTCATTAAGAAGAAAGGTGTCAAGAGGATCAAGGTAAAAAAAAAGGTGTGCCACAAAATTTGTCACTCTAGCATCTTACGGAGCTGGGATCTGTAGGATGGCGGCAACTGATCAACGAACTCCCAAGAATAGAGGACTTTTTTCCAGAGACTGTAAGCCTACTCACGTAACTGTGTAATTGTCACGCTCAGCTAGAGGCCCCGTGCATTTCAGATGTAGTGAGACTTGCTCCGATTATGCTGTTGCACTCAATCTGGAAGAGAGATACGGTCAGTGTTACTCGAAATATCATTTAGGGCTGCCTTGCCCTTGACAATGTACATAAGGTCGCCTGGTTGCAATATGTAAAAACAGCACTGGGGCGCCTGTGGTTGGGCGATCTATTTGCTAACCCTCCCAGTTGTAGAACCATGTTTAACGAAAGAATCAAACAATTATTCCTCGGAAAGTCGGTAAACGACAGAGAAGAAGCTATTCGTACTAAAATTTCAGTAAAGTTATACCTCACTTGCCCCCTCCGCACCCAAGTGGATGAGTCCTATTTGATATTTGTGACCAATCCCCAACACCATTGTATAATAACTAGATTTTGCATGAATTACATTCCATTAATGATGGGTTTTTCCAAGAATATTTTAACATTAAACGTTCTTGGTCTGGTCTGCACAGTCCGATCTCCACATATTAATCTTTTGTGGATTTTATACCTCTCACAGGAAAAGGTTCATTCTCCCCTCTCTGCGAACATTCTACTTTAAACAATGCCGTCCTGCGCTTTATTTCATAAAACAATTATTTACTCTTTTTATCTGCTACAGCACAGCATTGTTTGTATGGTCCTCCTGGTCTTGTTGGAGTACTTTGACAGAATGGGATAGGGGGGGTTAAAAGAGAGATGATAGACTTTCAGTCCGAGGGCATATTGTTCTGTATACAGTGTGTGGGGGTCCATATTTACCTTTTTTTAGCACTGGCTTTGTTATAGACATTTTCATATAACATTTTATTAGGTTTCTTATATGATATGTATATTTATTTAGTTCTAATATGTGATTACAAGATTGGCTCAAAAAATTGGACTTGTGAAGCAAACTGGGAGTGATTGTTACCAAGATTGAGGACACATTGCTCTTTACCTTACTGTGATGACTAAAGATCACGGGCACAATGCACTTTATATTCTTGGGGCGACCATGATGAAAGGTAAAATGCACTTTATACTCTTGTGGTGATTGTTTTGCTTTTTAGCTTTGGATTTTATTGAAGAACACAGAGAGTTCGCCTCCCCCCGTTTCGATCCGAGGCCACCGAAGTCATCTACGGCGTACCACAAGGATCATCACTCAGCCCCACCCTCTTCAACGTCTACATGAGACCTCTTGCAGCCATCGCACGCCAACACAACCTCAACATCATCTCCTACGCCGACGACACCCAGCTGATCCTCTCCCTCACCAGGGACCCCAACACCGCCAGAACCAGCCTACACGAAGGGATGAAAGACGTCGCCGAGTGGATGAGTACCAGCCGCCTGAAACTGAACTCAGACAAGACGGAAGTCCTCATCCTGGGACCATCACCCTCCGCCTGGGACGACTCCTGGTGGCCCCCTGCCCTGGGAACCGCCCCCAAGCCAACAGACCACGCACGCAACCTGGGCTTCATCCTGGACTCCTCCCTCTCGATGACCAGACAAGTCAATGCCGTTTCCTCATCATGCTTTCACACCCTTCGCATGCTCCACAAGATCTTCCGATGGATTCCGACCGAAACCAGGAAAACGGTCACCCAGGCACTCGTCACCAGCCGACTGGACTACGGAAACACCCTCTATGCCGGAACCACAGCCAAGCTACAGAGAAGACTCCAACGCATCCAGAACGCCACCGCCCGACTCATCCTGGACATCCCCCGACGCTGCCACATCTCTGGCCACCTGAGGGACCTGCACTGGCTCCCCGTCAACAAAAGGATCACGTTCAGGCTCCTCACCCACGCACACAAGTCTCTCCACGACCTGGGCCCCAAGTACCTCAACGACCGCCTGACCTTCTACACTCCCACCCGCCAGCTACGATCAACCAACCAGGCCCTCGCCGCCGTCCCACGCATCCGAAGAGCCACCGCCGGAGGCAGATCCTTCTCCTACCTGGCGGCCAAAACATGGAACTCCCTCCCCATCCACCTTCGACTGACCCAGGACCATCTCGCCTTCAGGAGACAACTCAAGACCTGGCTGTTCGAGCAGTAGCGGACCCCTCCCCCAAGCGCCTTGAGACCCCCCCGGGTGAGTAGCGCGCTATACAAGTGTCATGATTGATTGATTGATTGATTGATTGATGTGGCCGTCTGTGGCATTTTTTATGTTAAACACATATATTTTTACCATGTATTTATTTTTATATTTATGTACTTTATATGCTCTGGAAATATTGCCAAATAAAGATTGATTGATTGATTGATTGACTGATTTTCTATAAAGTGTGTTTGTAAAGTCACCAGGTGTACATATTGTTAATGCTTTGTGTTATATTGTGATTGTCCAGGGTCTCACTGTGCCCCTTTATTAGAAAGTGGAGCTTTGTGTTTTTTATTGGAAAAGTTGATACATAAATATAAATGACATCATAAATACAAAAATAGGAGCAAGGGCTTTAAAGGAAAAAAACAACGGTCAAAGTAACATGGCAGTTAGTTGTTGGAATGAGACATGAGCTAAAGTTAAGAAACCCAAACAAGCATTGACAAAGGCACCGTGTTGACTTATTAGATTTGACAGTGCTTTTTGCTGATACTATGCAGTATTGTGAAAACAAGAAAATACACATGCTTCTAAGCACTCACGCACACACAGGCAATGCCTAGGATCTGAAGCAGTTCTGCAGTGTTCGATATTTTATTGCTTGCTATGAGCCTCTGATTGTTCCGAGGCGAGCTTGCAAGATGTGGATTTTTCTGAAAAGCACACATGTACATACACTAAAGCTTACACACTCATAGGCTTCTAAGCATTCAAGCACAAAGGCAATGCATGAGATCTAAAGCAGTCCCTCTGTATTGTTATTGTTATTGTTAATGTCAGTTTATATAGCGCCAATTCACCGGCAGGTCTCAGGGCGCTTTTGACCACAAAACATAACAACCTAATCAGCAACAGGGACCGGATAGAGACTATACTGGACTCAGCGCTTCTCTAAATAAGATAGTCTTTAGGGCTTTCCTAAAGTGGAGCCGGTTTCCATCTTTACGAAGAGCCTCAGGCAGTTTATTCCAGATCCTAGGCAACAAGACCGAAAAAGATCTTCCACCTTTTGTGGCCAGTTTAAACCGAGGACACACCAACAATTGAGCCTCGGAGGACCTTAGACTTCTTTCTGGCCGGTAGATCTCCAGCCTTTCTTTAATATACGCAGGGGCTTGCCCATAGATGGACTTATGGGCTATGCAGAGACTTTTGAAGGCAGACCTTTGCGTCACCGGCAGCCAGTGGAGGCTCTGCAGCAGCGGGGAGGCATGTGATTTTCTTGGAAGTTTATAGATGAGTCTTGCCGCATCCTTTAAAACCACCTGCAGTCTATTGGTTAATACCTTTGGTAAGCCCAGGTAGAGCGCGTTTCCATAGTCCAGCCGCGAGAGTATAGTGGCAGAGACTACAGTGCGAAGCATGGACTGTGAGAGGAGCGGAACTAGTTTGCGCAATTGTCTTATAAGACCATTACAAGTTCCTACAACGGAGGAGATCTGGCTCACCATTGATAGGGCAGGATCTATCTTAATACCAAGGCTTTTTACCAAGTCAGCTGGCTTAGGGGTGGGGCCCAATTCCTGGGGCCAGTACAGGTCACTCCAGGGGGAACAAATAGATGAGATTATTAACACCTCGGTTTTTTCGGGGTTAATCTTCAGGAGGTTCCTGGACATCCAGTTGACTGTGAATCTAAGTACCTCCTGTGCCTGTAACTGGGCCTGTTCAGTGTCGTCCATGCTCAACAACAACTGAGTATCATCGGCATAATTGTATACGCGGCAGCCCATCTCAACCAGGGCTTTTATTAGGGGTTGTAGGTACAAGTTAAACAGAAGGGGAGATAGAGCAGAGCCCTGGGGGACCCCACATGTGAGCTTTCCCACTCCTGATACCGTATCTCCCAACTGGACCCTCTGGGTTCTCCCGGATAGGAAAGATTCCAGCCATTGATAGGCTGAATCCCGAAACCCATAACTGGCCAACCTGTCCAAAAGTAAAATATGGCTGACAGTATCAAACGCCGCTGACAGATCTAAAAGTATCAGTGCGCTAGGTTTTTTACTGTCAGCCAACAACCTGAGATCGTCCAGCACCGAGAGCATTACCAGCTTGGTGCTGTGATGTGCTCGAAACCCTGCCTGCATCTCATGGAGAAGATGGTTAGACTCCAGAAACGAGGCCAGGGATATCAGCACATGTTGTTCAAGAACCTTGGACAGGAATGGCAGCTGGGAGATCGGCCTGTAATTCTTCAGCACTTTGGGATCTGCCCCCACTTTCTTAATTAGCGGTTTTACCCGAGCTTCTTTAAAGCTGATTGGTAGCCGTCCTGTGTTTAATGACTTGTTCAGCACGGACAAGATATGGTCCTCTAGGCTAAGGCGAGCTAGGCGAAACACACTTGGGGGACATGGGTCCGCTGGGGAACCTGATTTTATTTTCCTCATTAATGTTTCGAGACCTAATGAATCCATCAGAGGGAATTCGGACATGTACACTCCGACCGGAGTTTGAGTAGATTGTGGTTCCATAGGGCCAGTGACAATGTTTTTTATTTCCTTTAAAATAGTGTCAACCTTATCCAAAAAGTATTTCAGAAAGGTGTCACAACTAATAGTGGTATCCGTAACTTGGGCTCTTTTACTTAGTTCTGACAGTATTTTGAAGGTTTCTTTCTGGACGTTGTCTGCCTCACTAATACGATTTTCATAAAAAGTAGCTTTAGAGTTCTGTACATGTTTTTTATAGGTACGAAACAACTTCCTATATTGTTCATGGGATTCTCCATCTTTTTTCCTCCTCCAAGTTCTCTCTAGATTACGTAATTCTTTCCTATGCTCCCTCAGAGCAGGGGTGAACCAAGGGGCGCCTTTCCCACCACAATTCACTTTTTGAGGTTTCTCAGGTGCAATCAGGTTTATTGCTCTGATCAAACTATCCATTAAATCCTTACACTCTTGATCTACATCAGCGTCAGGATCCATAGGTTGGACGAATTCCATAAGTTTGGTGGTTAGCGTTTGTGAATCAACGTTTTTCCACTTACGCATCTTTTTAATTATGGGTGGTGGTTGCGGGGGTTTTATACCGACAGGGACTTTACAATAGATCAGATGGTGATCTGACCAGATACAAGGGAGGACTTTCACTAATGTAACCTTGGGATCTAAGGCCCAAATCAGATCTAGAATGTGGCCCTTTATATGCGTGGGAGAGTCTACCAACTGCCTAAAGCCTATGGAGGACATCGTTGTCTCTAACGAGTCAGCTGCTGAATCTTTTTTATCCTTGTCCCAGTGCAGGTTAAAGTCTCCCGTGACTACTATGTTTTGATACCGTGAGCATAAGTCAGACATACTAGCCATAAATAGATTATTAAAGGCCGGAGTAGAGTTAGGTGGACGATAAACAGTGAGAATAGTTAGACACAGATTGTCAAACATAAGTTTCACTGCGAGCATGTCAGCCAGATCCACTGTTTCTGCCAAAATTTTGGTTACTACTAGATGTTTTTTTAATAAAATTGCTACTCCCCCTCCACGCGCATTCCCAGCACGGTTATGCCAATGTATGTCATATCCTGACGGGACAGCAGCTATGATATCAGGTAGGGAATTTTCCCCAAGCCAGGTCTCTGTCAGCGTCAGGATATCTATATCTTCATCTCGGAGCAAGGTGAAGATCTCAAGATTGTGACATTGCATAGACCTTGTATTAAGGCTAGTCAATTTCAAAGTGTACAGGTCCGAGATGGACTTACCTGAATATGGATTATGGATGGAAAGCTCGTCCAATACGGATAGCGTGGCTGGATCTAAGGGGTGATATTCCATATTTAATCGATGCATTTCATCCCGTGTGTAGGTGATCCAACCGCCAGAGGTCCCGGCCCCCGCGCCCGTCCGTGCGCGGACGGGCGCAGACGGGCTGGACTCTGGCGTGACTCCGACGTGCTCACGCTGCGCGTCAGCATGGCCGTCCTAAGTATCGATCAGCCGACCACTAGTGCGGCAACAAAGATGGCGCCGTCTGGCGTCACGACCTTCCCCTAAGATGGCCGCTTAGGGGTGAGAGGGACCCGCGAAATGCGGTGCTTTACTATTAAAATGCAGGTAAGTGGGTAAAAACAGGGTAAAATTAACCCATAAACAACACAAATACAAAACAGGGTATTTAAAATCTTAAGTAGCTAGCGCTATAAAGTTCGTGAGATGCGCTATCAATTGACGCTGCAGCGCTCCTGAACGCGATCTCCTGTGGCTATGAAATGAGGCAGCACGCCTTGTCAGTCGATATTTGGTAAAGTGATCTAAAGAACGATGAAGGATTCAACCCATATCTGTGACGGGGGTGAATGTCTGAAAAGTTTCAGCGCTCCGTCCATAGTCTCCTTGTATTTGCTTTGTTCGCAAGGAATTGGCAGAGTATGCCCAGATGTGGGTCCCTTGCTCACTCTGCCACTGGATTCAAGCTAGCCTGGCTGATGAAGGGTGTTACTCCGAAAGCGGTCCCAGGATGCTTGTTTCCAGTCCAGTGAAGACCTGGCTTGGCAGTTCGGGCTCCACTGTTTCCATGAGGCACACTGTCAAGACTAATTTGCATATAGCTAGGTCTGAACTGGGGTGGTGAAGTGAGCTAAAGAACAATGATGGATTCAACCCAGATCTGTGACTGGGGGTGAGTGTCTGAAAAGTTTCAGCACTCTGTCCATCATCTCCATGTTTTTGCTTTGTTTGATCTAGCAGGGTATGCCCAGACCTGGGTCCCTTGCTCACTTTGCCACTGGATTCAAGTTAGCCTGCCTGATGAGGGGTGCCACCCCGAAACTGGTCCAAGGATGCTTGTTCCTGGTCCAGGGAAGACCTGGTAGAGGGGGGGGGGGTCTGAAAAGTTTCAGCGTTCTGTCCATCATCTCCTTATGTTCAATATTTTGTGAAGCAGTTCCTCTACGTTTCAAATTGTATTGCTTGCTATGAGCCCCTGCATTATAAATCAAAGGTGAACTGGTGAGACATGCAGTTTTCTGAAAAGCACGAAAGCACATACACACACAAGAGTGTGCATACCTGCTCCTAAGCACTCACGCACCTACAAGTACATGCACACGCAAGTGCGCACACAGCTTCTGAACATGGGATGTGGAGCAGACCATTTGTGTTCCATATTTTATTGCTTGCAATGAGCCTCTGTGTGATTATTTTCAGCTGAGAAGCAGAGACAGGCAGTTTTCCGAAAAGTAGAGCTAGAAGTATTGGAAAGAGAGCAATGAGTTTGACAAAAAAAGAAAACACATACAATTAATGCGTCAGCTCAACATCCTGTGATTCTGGACAAATCAATTGATCTCCCTGGGCCTAAAAAAAGTTATGTGAACTTGTGTAATGTAATTGGTGTTATGTAAAGTGCTCCAATATCTTTGGTTTGGCCCAAGATCGCACTATATAAAAATGCCCTAAAAAAGAGTACCTCAAGTGGCGCCTCGCACACACTGCCAAATTAGAAGGCAACAAAGAAGAGCGATAATGATGGCAATTAATGGGTTTTTGTTTTTTTAAGCTACAATGGGACACCATGTGACAGCTAATGCATGCTGCCTGGAGGCTCGACCTAAAACCACTGAAATATACCAGTTACAGTTTAATGAACTAACTATAACTTGTGCCACCATTATGCACTATTTATGTTCTCCAGTCCTTTCTTGGTATCCATGGGAACGAGCACTATGGAATGTAAGTGACTTGTCCTTCTGATGGATACTTCTAACCGCAGATTCCTCATCTTAGAGTAGATACAAAAAGCAGTACCTTCCCAAGGTGGAGGGTCTGTTGAGATGGCTCAGACCAAAAAGTCTTGAACAACCGAATGAGTGAAGTATCCTTCCTGCCGGATCTGCTTTGTGACATATGCACAGATGCCCATGTTGCACATGTCAAGGACAGGCACCCCTTGAGCCAGAGCCAACGCAGTGGTAGCTGCCTTGGCCCTGGTAGAGTGGACTCTGAGACTTTCCAGCAGCTGCTTCTCAGTCATTGGGCTAGTTACAAATTATGCAAAAGCTTAAGCACCCTTTTTGGGTCTAACCAATGGAGCCTCTCTTCCGCTTTCAAGAGTTTTGGGGAGCAAGCCTGAAACAGTGGGATAACAGCCCAAATGTCCTGGACTAGTTGCTGTAGAGGGATGTACATATCTCCGCTCCTGAAGGTGTCAGAATGGAAATAAAGGATCTGACATTAGCAGGCTGTTGTGGTGCTTACAAACGGCTCTGCTCCATCACTTCTGGAGCTGTGTTGAGCCAATACAGAGTCGCGCCAAGTTACCAAGTGTTGTGCGGGAGCACGCTTTTCAAAAAAACACTCCTGATCTAGTCTGGCCCCAGAGGAGCATAATGAGGTGAGGAACCTGCAGTCACTAGTCCCTGGTTTGCTCTTTCACTGATTCTCGGTGTACACCAGAGTTCCTCTACTTTGGTGTCTGTGAATTCCTTATATGGCATATGCACTGCTTCTGGGTGGACCTTACAGACCATTAGACAAGTATATGTGGGATCTGCTGCTACCACTATTACTATTAGTACTTCTATTACTACTATAATACCTTAGATTCTTTATTGAAGTGTCTGCAATGCTGCACAGGTTGCCACTTTACTGCTTAAAGGTTAACAACATAGACCCTCTACTGAGGTGTCTCTGGCAATACTTGTGTGGCCTCGCCACCAATTTGAGTGGTGCAACACAGACCCTCTAGCAAGGTGTCTGTGAATTCCTTGCTTGGCCCAACTGGGGGCTTCCGAGTACTATATTATAGAACCTCTACTGAAGTGTCTTATGTTACACCATCAACACATGTTGTGGGACACTATGGACCTTCTAAAGAGTTGCCTGTGGTACTTCCTGTGTCCTCTCTTCACCATATCTGGGTAGACTCCCATACTTTATGTTCATTGGCCTCACCTCTACCTCTTCTTGATGGACTCCAGGGGTGAAACATATTATTATATGTTGAGCATTTGATTAAAGCCTTCCTGACTTGTAACAAACAAATCTGATTGTTTTTTGTTTATCCTTAGTCTATGGCCTACACTTACTAAAATTAACGCAGCAAAGCTCTTGCGTAACTCTGCAGAGTTGTGCTGCTTGAACAATAAAAATAGTGCAGCACTGAATTTTCAAAGAGCTGCATGCTGCTGAGGTTATCAGACATGCTCATACACAATGTTGCTCCATGGCACAAGGGTCAGCAACAGAGTTTCTGATGGTCACCCTGAAGTACAAATGTCTACAAATAGACAACCATCCATGGAGAAATAGCATATGTGTAATCCTGAGGGTATTACATATATTAAGCATATCAAAACCACCCAATTTTCTGTTCACAAGGATTTCACTCAAAGCCAGGTTCACCCTAGGTTACTAGATTTAGCTTTGGAAAGAATCCGAAAGGGCGTCTGCACAGTTCACTGCTACTGCTACTTTCGTACTCGTTGCTACATTCCATAGAATCCCAATCAATTCATCGGAGCCCAGGAGTAGTCTTTCTGTCGCCAGACAGAGTGAGCCAGTTGGTGTCTCATCTAAGGTACTTATTGTATCAACCTCAGGCCTCGGTAATTCCGTGGTTGTGAAGTCAGGGGGTGATAGCCTCAGTCTTAGCCATCATGGCTGGAGTTGCCTGCATCTGTGGTAGGGGCGCTTCCTCCAAGGCACAGGGCAAATAGGCACATCAAAAGGCTCTGTCATCGTCCAATGGGAGGGAGTTAGCTGCAGTCAAGGCGGCTGTGGTTTACTTTCTTCCTCAGACCAGGAATCAGTGTGTATCCATTTAGTCAAACAATCAAGTGGTGGTGGCCTATATCCACCACCAGGGAGAGATGGTCCTTTCCCTTTAGCACCTCTCCAGGGATGTACGTACTTGGGTGGAGTCCAGTCTCCAACATCTCAGAGCAATATATCTTCCAGGGAGAGAGAATGGGCCTGCCAACTAGTTGAGCAGATTTCCCTCCTGGATCTCCCTGTCTGTAACACTCAATCTTTCAGCAGATTTGCCTTAGATTCGGCTATCCATAGTTAGACATTGATGCGACCAGGGAGAATGCACTTCTACCTCACTTTTGTCCTCTGGTTCCCACCAGGGAAGCATAGGCAATAGATGCATGGTCAGTGAAGAAACCTTGGGTCTGCTTTATTGCTTTCCTCCATATTCCTATTTCCTCGGGTTCTGCAGAAAATTTGGAAGGATCAGGGCCAAGTTCTCTTGATTGTACATCAATACATTCGGAAACCATGGTTACCAATGTTCAGACAGATGGTTGGGACAGATGGCTACGGCACCTCTGTGGATTTTCTCTCTCCAGCCATCGCATTCGAGTCAATCTCAGTTGCCTCACAAATCTTTCAGTCATTTGAGTCTGGGGGGCCAGCCGCTAAATAGAGGCTCTTAATAGCAAAGGGTTGTTCTTCAGAAACATCTGAGGATATTAAACAGCCTTGGCAGCAATCTATGAGAAGATCTTATAATTGGCATTGGCAGAACTTTGAAAAAGGGTGTCTGTCTAAGGGTTTGAAGCCCACTTTTGTGCTTCTGTTAAGATTTTGGACTTCCTCCAGAATGGCTTCAAACTGGGGTTGGCAGTCTCCACCATAAGAGCTTAGTGGGCTGCAGTTCAGGCCTTTTGAGGAGAGTGGCTGAAGTTGCCCCTTTGGCCTCCTGCCTTTTGCAAAGTTTCATTCTTTAACATCCTTCTGTCCATTCCCCAGTTCCTTAGAGGGATTTACTTCTACTTCTTTGAATTTTAACCCTTCCTGCTTTCGAACCATCGAAGTCAGTGTGTCTTAAGTTGTTGACACAAAAGGTGGCCTTAAAGTTGCCATATGTTCCGGAAGATGGGTTGGGGAATTGGATGCATTGCTTGCAGCTTACCCTTTTGTTCACTTGTTCCCAGACACTGTAGTCCTTCGTCCCAGTCCTTACTTTTTGCCTAAAATCCTGTCTTCTTTTCACTGCTCCCAGGACATTGTCCTACCTGTATTTTTTCTGAGCCCTCCTTGGCTGAGATGAAAGTTCTTCAAAATTTGGACGTACATAGAGTCCTTAAAGCTCTTAAGATCGCTGCATTTTGCAAGGTGAATGCCCTTTTTGTCACATATGGGTTACCAAATAAAGGTTCTGTTCCTTCTCAATCCACTCTCTCTAGATGGGTCAAGTCCGGGATTGCCCTGTGTTGTGAATTGGTTCAGGTTCTTCTTCCATCTGTCATTGAGGGTAGATCCACTAGAGCATTGCCATCTTCCTGGGCTTCTTTTAGAGGGGCTTTGATGGAGCAAGGTTTCACACGTAAAGTCACTTGCTCGTACTCAACCCTCTCGATAATAATATTAATGTACTAACTAACATGTTTTGTCTTATTAATATTGCATTACATGACATATTAGATATCTAGGGGAAGCTTGCCAATGTGCTTTTACTAACTATAATCCGCTTGCACTAAAATGGCTGCTGCTACGCGGGATTTTCTACTGCGCATGCGTCTGTCATGCCCACGTGCCATGCTTGGAGGGAAAACTTTTGCTTCTGCGCAATAGAACTAAGATGGCTGTTATGTGTCCTAATGTGCAAGAAACTTGCACCGCTGCTTTTCTAAGCTGTTTGTTTTCGCTTAATATTTAATGCAATAGTATAAAATAAAATAATGAGAATAGAGTAGAAAGAAGTGGTACAAAGTGCATTCATTTATTCTGTGTTTCTAAAACTGTTTCTTTTTTATTTTTACATGTTACCAAAATTACGGGCCTAAATGCTTTGCTGAACTCCATCTTTGGAGAAACTGAGCCTGTGCAACAAAAGTCCTGAAGCCACAGAAGCTGTAGACTTGAATCATGGCCAAGACGGACATGGAAGGCAGAGAAGAGTGAACTCCTTGCCTTGCCAGAGGAAGCTGAACTGTTTAAATTGTTTTAAATGATCATTGATACATTTCACTACCGGGAGGAATAAAGAACATGGGTAGATAAAGTTATGGGAGGGAACGACTTGAATACATGATTGACAAGTTGCTTCTAGAAAAGTATGGTGTGATGGCTACTTCTCATTTTTGTCCAATAAAATTGTGGGATTCACACATCTGCAACATTTGCGGGTGGTACACTGACCTGAAAAATAGTATAACTAGGGTGGGCTTAGTTAGTTAGATTGTCCGACTTGTCCGAATAGCTGACCTGTCACTGACCCAACGCACTCAATAGGTGATCGGGAGCAGAGTTGCTGGTGGAGCACTCTGTCCGAAGATTCGATAACCCAATCGAGGTCTGGGAAGGAGATCGATGACCCAATCGGGGTTCGACTGTTAGCTGCAGAGAGGGTTTACAACGCACGCGTTTTGAACTTTAACTGTGGTGCTGGTCTTAGCCTGTGGTGGTCCTATCCTGATCCACTTTGGTCAGTAACCTGTCCTGATTCTGGCTTGCACCTGTTCTTTCCTGCTGGCACCTATACTTTGGGATTCTTATTTTTTGACTCAGCCTATGACCAGGGTTGGTCATCACACCGTTCTAGGTAACTATAAAGTGTGGGTTTGTCATGGTACTGTTTTCCCTTTTTCTCTTACCCACCCTCTGTTTAAATGCTTAACAATATTTTCTCTCCTAAATATTCTGAAATATTTATGTTTTTAAAAATTTGCATTAGTCTAAACAGAATAAGAAATTAATTTGAGTTTTCATGTTTATAAGTTTTCAAAGCTTTTACTTAGATAAAGATTTTAAACCTTTCCCGAGTTTGTGGTTATTTATGAAATGCTAAATGTTATTATTGCTACCTATTTTCTCTCTAACTCCCTTGATCTTTTAGGACTTTAGGTATCGGTGACTTGGATTGGTAAGATAAATGGTATAAAAATCCAAATGGTAAAAACCCCAATTGATTGAGTGTAGGTTTACCTGTTTAATGTATACATAGATATATGGGCCCAGGTGAGTATGTTGAGCAGGTGAGCCCGTGCTCTATCAGTTATTTTGGTAGCAGAGGCAAGGTTAGGGATTAGTGTAGATAGGTAGTTAGTAAATATTGATTGATTATTAGTTATTGATTTTATTGATTTAATGCATTACCAAAACTGTTCGTACCTGTTTTTATGTTTTGTCTGGAAACCCCGGGGGCAGAATAACAGGTGGTAAATGGAAGCCATTTTGTAGTGAGGTCACTTGTTCGAGGTAGTAAGTGCATGGTTAGGTAAAACCGGAACACTGTTTTAGGGATTTTTCTGTATAAATGTGTGAATAATTGATAGCAAAGAGTTCGCTAGTAAAACTTTGGTGTGATATCACCTAGAAAGGGTCACACTGGAGGAGTAGCAGGTTCTTCTGAGCTTGATTGACAGCAAAGGGGTTCGTTGGTGAAACTTTGGCCTTGCATAACCTAGAAAGGGTAAGCCTTAGGGAGTAACAGGTTCTCCGATGCTTGCGTGAAAGGTAGACAGAAGGGATCTACTTGTAGTGTATGAAGAGTAAACGGAAGGGAGTTACTCGCAGAAAATATAAATCATTCTTTTCTTTCGAAAATAGTTACTCGGACACATTGGCGAATGTTTTTACTTTGTTAATTAATGATAATGAGCATTTAAAATAAATCTCTCATATTACCTTGCAGAGGAGGGAGTCAGTTGCGAAGCTGCGCTGACGTCACTCAGAGTCACGCTGATATTAGTTAATACAGCGGGTGTGTAGCTGAGGTAATTTTGTAAAGGAGGGGTGAGTACAGGAGCGCGAGAACTCGTCTCACGGGAAAAAGCCGCATAACCATTGGTTGAAAATATTTTGGATTCTAATTGTTGATTGGTCATTGAAAATAAAAACGTTTTGCTATTGAAGGTTTCTCGTAAACAAACTAAGTGTCATTACGAAGTAAAGCGGCATAAAATATATGTGGCATTTAGATCCAGAATTCATAGGAAATAGACCAGATAGAAAATAACTAGGTTTTGCTAAAAAACAGATGATAAGAGGGAGACCTTATATTATGTATGGAGACAAAAGAAAAATGTCATTTGTCATGAAAGTTAAAAATGTCTTTAAAAAAGATAAACCGATTAGAACCAGAGAAGGGATTATTATTCCACCACCGAATACACCCGCATCATAGATGATGGTTGAAAGGGGCTACCATTCTTGCATATGGTTAGAAAACTGGATAGAATATACAAAAGATGATGGAATTTTGGTATTTCTAGAAAATGGTACCTTTAATGGTAGAGTTTTATATAATTTAAGAGCACGCATGAATGAATTAGATCCAAGACCTAGGTTAACTCAATATGAGGCATTAGAGGAATGGGAAACAGAAGCTTTTGAGCGAGACAGATCTAGAAGTGAGAAAAGTATTAGTAAATGTTATCCTAAATTTCCTAAAGAAACAAGAGATAAACAGATGAAACAATGGAGACAGTCAATGCTGGTGGAAGGATTATATCCTGTCCGAGCATTAGAAGAACAAACAGGGAGTAAAAGTACTGAGCAAAATAAAAATTTAATGACAAGTGCTGATCCAGAAGATGATTATTTGGAGGATTTATTAATGAAGAATCTGCCACCTTATAATGAGGAGCAGAATCAGACAAATGCTAGTGCTCCGTTTTTAAAGCCACCTTTAGTTCCACAAGTGTTACCTGAGTCATCATTAGAAAAAGTGCTGCAGGAAAAGGAACGAGAAGCAATAATTAAGCAAAGGAATGAGTTAATTCAGAAAATGACACTGTTAAATATCAGTCCTGAAGCCTTGACAATTCCGGTGACTATAGGTCCAGTTGTTCCTTTATATGGAGAAAAACAGACTAGTCCCAGACCTCCTGTTCTAACTACACCTGCTGTACAGTCAAGGAAAGAAACATTAATAGTGGATGATCAAGCAAGTGAATGTGGGTCAGAAATGTCTTTGATGGATTTACCTATAAGAGAACCAGTAAGTAGCTCAGCTAGGAAAACTACACCTGTGCATACTAGAGAAGTGCAAATAGAAACCTCTTCAGGTACGAGAAGTGCAACTGTAGTTACTCCAGAAGAAATTGAAAGATTGTCCCGAAAAATAGAAAAACCAAAATCACAGTCAAAGACATTGGACATTTTTAAATTAAAAGTTGAATTAGAAGAAATGATTGCTGGGAATGTGGGATTAGATCGATTAAATGCATTAAATGAAGATGAATTGTTGTTTATATGTCGAAGTATTACTCGAAATACAAAAACATTTCATGAAAAATTGACGAGTTTAGCAAGTGAAATGGGAATTGACATTGGTAAATCAAAAGTTTTACAGAAACCATATCGAGATGAATTTTCTGACCAAGATTTAGAAAATATGAATGTTTCAGGTCGTAAATTACAAATAAAAGAACTGTTATCATTGTTGCAAAAATGGGGTGACATAGACAGATGGAAAGCTAGATGGTTAAAGAAAAAGGAAGAAGCTCAAGGGAAAACCACTGTATCAGAATATATGTTGAAAGAAACAGAAAAAGTGGAAAGGTTGTGTCCAATGAGAGAAGTACCAGGTGGAGGTTATGTGCATGTTCCGTGGTCCCGACAAGATATATTGTCATTTACAAATAAATTTCCAAAACTCAGAGAGAAACATGTAGGCTGGTACAGACAGGTCGAGAGATTTGTAAAGGTTTCAAAAGTGTTATTAAAAGATCTAGATGGGTTATTTGACATTGTTGTTCCTGTCGATTTATGGACAGAATGTAAAATTGTAGTAAACTGGCCAAATGATGAGTATCCTAGAGACCCGAAAATAGGAGCACCATCAGACAAGGTGATGAGGAAGTATAACCAGGTTATACTGTATTTGAAAGGGAAAGTACCTCCAAAAGAAACAGACTGGACTAGAATAGCCAGAACTACTCAGAATAAAGCTGAATCTGTGCATGCATATTATGAACGTCTTTTACAAATTTTTAAACAGTATAGTGGTTTAGAAAATATTGACACCAAAGATATGACGCATTTTATCTATCGGTATGTGTCTGGATGAAGACCAGAAATTTCACAATGGATTAAGGATAATAAAATCAAACCTGTAGATGAAATACTGAAATATGCAAAATATTGTGAAGACGAATTGGATAATAAACAAAAGAATTTGAAAGAAAAAGTAATGTGGGCACAGGTAAAATTAGCAGAGCAACCAACAATAACTTTAATTGAAAAACATTCAGACCCAAGGAGATGGAAATGGTAATAAACCTAGAGCTAAATTTAATCGAGAAGAGGCTAAAAAGAAATCTCCTTGTCATGGGTGCGGTAAGTTGGGGCATTGGAAGAACGAGTGTAAGGCTGTGCTAAATAATAATAATTTGAATCCACAGACGCGGAATGAGGTATCGAAAAAGCAGCAAAAACAGGCAATACAAAATCAGTTACCATTGGTGGCTATGCCAAACACTGGGAGTCAACCAGCATACAGTATAGATACCACAAGTTGGGAATGAAGTAGTAAAATGGACACAGTGACACCCCAATTTCTTTTGAGTGACTCATACTTTGATGAAGATAGTTTCTGACGGTGCCTGAGGGGGGAGGACGAGGAGTGCATACTTGGCGCATCCTTGCAGGTAGATCAGTCAGGTCCATACATTGAGGGAAAGGTTGAAGGAAATGATGTTACCTTTCTATTGGATACTGGCGCTACCCGTTCTACTGTGAGAACAGCAGACGTTCCAAACCTACCCCTCTCGGGAGATGCGATCCAAGTAGTGGGTGTTTCTAATAAACAAATTAGTACCCCAGTTACAGAACCAATGGAAGTCAAAACAGGCAATTTTAAAGAAATGCACACATTTGTTGAATGTGACTCCAGTCCTGTAAATCTATTAGGCAGGGATTTGTTGTGCAAAATGAATTGCACTATCTTTTGTACACCAAATGGAGTTGAAATTCAAACTCCAGATGAAGATGGAATTTATAAAATTATGCTAGCAAAACAAGAAACTGAAAAACAAAAGTTTACCATAGAAGACTTGCCAAAAGAATTACAACATACAGTAGATCCTAAAGTGTGGGATTTCAAAGGAAAAGATGTAGGATTAATGGCAAATGTTGACCCAGTAAAAGTAACAGTAAAAGAAGGTGCAGTTAATCCAAATATTCGACAGTACAAAATAAGCCCAGAAATAAAAGCAGGAGTCGCACTAGAAATAAAATGTCCAGTAGAAGCAGGAATTTTGCAGTAAATAATGAGCAGTCCATGTAATTCACCCATAATTGGCATCAAGAAACCAAGCAGAAAATACAGGGTCGTACAGGACCTCCTCAAAATTAATAAAATTGTCATCCCATGTTGTCCAGTTGTGCCAAACCCTGCTGTCATTTTATATCAAATACCATGGGCAGCAGGCTGGTTCACCGTAATTTACATTTGCCATGCTTTTTTCTCAATACCACTGCACCCGGATAGTAAGTATCTTTTCTCGTTCAAATTTGATGACCATATCTATGTTTGGAAATGCGTCCCTCAGGGGTACACAAAAAGTCCATCGATCTTTAATCAGATCTTGAAAAAATGTCTTGAATCTTTGATATTGCCCGGACAATCAGTCCTGGTGCAGTATATAGATGACCTACTGGTGGCATCTAAGAATCGAAAAGACTGTGTTACTGATACAATTGCTTTGTTGAATCATTTAGGAAAAGGTGGACACAAAGTATCACCTGAAAAGTTGTAGTATTGTACTACATCAGTGAAATATCTGGGGCACCAGATAGAGGGAGGTTTTAGAAGGGTTACCTCTGAAAGAATCAGAATAATTCAAAACATGAATCTACCTCAAACACAGAAAGAAATCAGAATGTTTCTTGGAGTTGTAGGTTACTGCAGGCAATGGATTGTGGGATTTGCAGTCCTAGCAAAACCATTAATACAAATGACAAGGAAAAGAGCAAAGTACCCAGTAGAATGGGATGATGAAAGCATGTCATCTTTTCTAAAATTACGAGATTGTTTGTGTTCAGCTCCAACATTAGGGATGCCTGATTTATACAAAAGATTTTGCATTGTTTTGTGACACACGAGAGAATTGTGCACTTTCAGTTCTGACTCAGACTCATGGTTTGATGAGATGACCTGTTGTATACTTTTCCTCTACTCTGGATCCAGTGGCAGTAGCATTGCCAGGATGTCTGAAAGCAGTAGCAGCAATTTGTGCAAGTCTTGAGCAAAGTAAGTCCATTATCATGGGACATCCAGTAACAGTGTGTGTCCCACATGCAGTTGTGATTTTATTGACTAGGACTAAAACTCAGTATTTAACACCTAGTCGGCTGACTAAGTATGAACAAATTCTTGTAGGTGCAGAGAATGTGAATATTGCTAGATGTAATATTCTGAACCCAGCAACCTGAATCACAATTTGCAGAAGTCAAAAATGAAATCGAACATAATTGTATTGATCTTACAGAATATTGTACTAAACCACGACCAGACATAAGAGAAGAGCCACTAATAAATTCAGAACATGAGTTATTTGTAGATGGTTCATGTATGCGACATGAGGATGGAGGTTTGAGTGCTGTTTATGCAGTTTGCACTCTATGGGGTCCAGTTGAAGCATTATATTTACCTGGAGTAAAATCTGCACAGGTAGCAGAATTAATTGCATTGACAAAAGCTTGTACATTTGGCAAAAATCTGAAAGTGTCTATTTTTACTGATAGCCAATATGGCTATGGAGTTGTGCATGATTTTGGCCAACTCTGGATGCAAAGAGAGTTTCTGACTTCATCAGGTACTCCAATTAAAAATGGAAATTTTGTGAAAAATGTACTAAACGCAATTCAATTACCAGAAACAGTAGCTGTGGTCAAGTGTGCTGCTCACCAATCTGGCAATGACAAAGTGACAGCAGGTAACCGATATGCTGACCAACTAGCTCAACATTGTGCCAAGAATAAAATGGCAATAAACACGAAAATGTAACCAAAAAGAAACAGCTGCCAACTTATGTTGCTTGAGAAAGTGAAAACGTGTGAAGAAGTGAAAGATTTGCAAAATGATGCCGAACAGGAAGAGAAGGAAGAGTGGGCAAAAATAGGATGTCAGAGAAGGGCTGAAGATGGTGTCATTGTTTACCTTGATGGGAGGCCTGTGTTGCCAAACTGTATGCTTGCTCCTATGGCTAGGATGTCTCATGGTGATTCTCATCTAGGGTGAGGTGCTATGCTAAGACTATTCAGACAAACTTGGTTCAATGCAAAGTTCAGGAACGTTGCAGAGAGTCTTTGCCATAGGTGTTTGGTATGTCAACAAATGAATCCTGGGAAAAGAACTGTGGTTTTGTCAGGAAAGATTGGAAAGGCAGAAGGTCCATGTATTCGACTTCAGATTGATTTCATTCAATTACCCCCTTGCAGAGGAATGAAGTATGTTCTTGTCGGTGTCTGCCTATTTTAAAAATGGGTGGAAGCTTACCCTACACGTAGGAATGATAGCATCACAGTGCCAAACTATTACTTAGAGAGCTTATACCACGTTTCGGTTTTCCAGTAACGATTGAATCAGACCGAGGAAGACATTTCAATAATGAAATAATTGGTCTAATCTGTGAAGCATTTAAAATTGAGCAAAAGCTGCACTGTGCATACCGCCCAGAGGCTTCTGGAGTGGTGGAACAACTGAATGGCACTATCAACTAAAGATTGGGAAAGATTTATGAATCAACTCGATTAGAATGGCCAGATACTTTACCTCTTGTTCTGATGGGACTCAGAAGCATTCCAGACAGAAAAACAGGCTTGAGTCCTCATGAAATACTCATGGGAAGAGCAATGAGGCAGGCATGGGTGCCAGGACATAAGTTTTTAAATATATCTGATGACTTAGTACTAGAGTACTGCAAAGAACTGGCTGACCAAGTGCGTTCTATCTCTCACCAGGTTGGAGAAGACGCTGTCACCAGGCAAACAACTCCAGCACACGATCTGATTCCAGGTGACTGGGTTGTAATAAAAGAACATACACGAGAATCTTGTCTAGCTCCAAGGTGGGGAAAACCAACATAAGTGATATTGGTTACCACTACAGCAATAAAGTGTAAAGGAGTTCCAAATTGGATCCACGAGAGCCATACAAAAAGAGTGGCTGAACCTGATGAAACTGAAGCTGAAGGTTGTGCAGCTGAGGGGTCTCGAGAGGGAAACATCCTTTACAACGAAACTTTTTCCACGCAATACCTTTACAACGCAGGTATTACAACGCAAGTCGTTACAACGACTTGTGCTGGAGGGCGCTGTAGGATAGGGAATAGTTTAATTTACTATCCAAAATCTTCCCTACTATCCACCGGGACTGGAGTTGGAATAGTAAATTAAACTATTCCACTATCCAGCGCCCCCAACGCAAGTCGTTGTAACGACTTGCATTGTAAAACCTGCGTTGTAAAGGCATGCATGGAAAAAGCATGCGTTGTAACGACATACATCCGTCTCGAGAAAGTGATTCCGAAGTAGTTGATGATGAACAACCGAGCACCAGTCAGGATGAATGGATTCCAGTGATTGACATTCCTGCAGATGTTGTGAGAACCAGAAGCCAGACCTATTTAGATAGACAAAGTGATAGTGAGGATGAGACAGGAATAGAAGAACGTACTCAGGTTACACAAATCAAAGTCAAAAGTAATTCTGAGGAGGAACAGATAAGGAAAGATCAATATACTCAGACATTCCAAATACCTGACACAGTTTCAGAGTCTGAGAAGGGACAGATAGGTAAAAGGGCGAGGGCTCGGGAAGAAGAAGAGCAAGAGATAGAGATACCTGAGCAGGATCAGATAGATGTAGATAAATGTGTTCAGGAAGAAGAAAACAAACCAAATCAAAGTCAATTGCAGCACATACCTGAACAAGGCCAGATTAGTATCCTGGCAGAAGAAACAGAAGAAAGACCTGGACCAAGTCAGATAGAGAGGGATACAGATAACAGAGATATACAAATTGTGCCACAACTGAATGAAAACAAAAGAACAATTGAAGAAAAACAAATCATAGTGCCAGCTAAAAGACTCAGAAAAGGAGATCATTGGCCTGGTTTTGTTAAGAAACTAAAATGTGTCTTAAATCAATAAATGAAGAACCAGAGCAAGTAAACGAAATATCAAGTCAAACTGAGCTTTCCACAGAACAACCAAAAAAAAGTCTGAGATTGAAAAGACTGAATAATAAGTTCAGAGGTCCTGAATGGACTTATGTCATCCTTGAAGATCTTGAAAAATTAGAACTGAGTGATGATGATGATGAATTAATTGATGAACCAACAGACGAAGAAGTAAGACCAACTTGAAAAATTCACAGATTGAAATTCTGTGAAAAAGTCTCAAAGAGAGGCTAAGCCTCCCTAATCGAAAAATGGCTGATCATACTGTTAATGGTAAACCGAAAAGAAATTGCTTAAAAACATGCTGTAGAATATGCACATGTAGTATAGGGTAAACAGTCAAAATATCGACTTCAAAATATCGAATGGACATAATATCGAGTTTTAAATATCGAATGGACAAAATATCGACAGGACAGAATATAGACATCAAAAATATCGTTTTTTAGGTAAGTAATGTAATATCGAATGTTAAAAATATAGACAGTTTTTTACCCCTACGCTATCCAACGCTTTCTCTACTGTTGCACCCACTGGAGTGGGAATAGTAATTTTAACCCCTTCGCTATCCAACACTTTCCCTACTGTTGCACCCACTGGAGTGGGAATAGTAATTTTAACCCCTACGCTATCCAACGCTTTCCCTACTGTTGCACCCACTGGAGTGGGAATAGTAATTTTAAACCCTACGCTATCCAACGCTTTCCCTACTGTTGCACCCACTGGAGTGGGAATAGTAATTTTAACCCCTATGCTATCCAACGCTTTCCCTACTGTTGCACCCACTGGAGTGGGAATAGTAATTTTTACCCCTACGCTATCCAACGCTTTCCCTACTGTTGCACTCTCTGGAGTGGGAATAGTATATTATAGTAATTAATTTTTACTATTAATTTAATTTAACACTGTTTTTAATAAAGTCAATATTTTTAACAACTATATTTTTGTAAAGCGATATTTTGTACTCGATATTTTTGTACTTACCTGTTTGTAGATACAAACTCGATATTCTGTCTGTCGATATTTTGTCAACGATATTTTTGATAGTCGATATTCTGTCCGTCGATATTATGTCAGTGATCCGTAGTATAGTAATAGTACTTATAGTTTGGTTAGGACTATTCCTTATCTAATGAGTAAAAGTGAAAAGAATGATACTAACATTCATGAGAAGGTAGATGCACCTGAAAAATTAGGCACGCATGGGAATATAGACAATGTTAGGCAGCAAAGAATAGAAGTAGAAGCATCAGATGAGGAAGGATTGCATTACGATAAATTTAGAAATAGAACACATTTGAATGTATTTGCAAATCTATTAGTACACTATGTAGAGGCAATGGAAATAAGCGATTGCTACGTATGTATGGAGCTACCATTGTCTGTAGCGGAAGGCGTCACTTATCATCATTTACCCCTGACTTATGGTATTTCATGTAGCATTTTAGCTAGTTTATTTTACAAGAAAGGACCCTTACAGTATTATTATTCTAATTTAGATGTGATTTTCTCTGAACTTCCTATTCACAATAACCTGAATTCCGTACATAGTAAAGGTAACATATCTCGTTATATGGGAGAATATTTTCTAAAAATAGGTACAATAGATATAACTGAAGCACACAAGAATAATTTAACATGCATTTTACATGAAGAAGAGAAGATATTTTTGAATGTAGTTGAGAAAAGGAGAGAGGATTTCCAAAGAAAAGCTACAGTACAGAAACGAAAGATTCCTAAATGGGCAGAAAATAAAGAATACACCTTGAATGGCAAAACTCATGCTGCTATGTTGCTGGACTTTGAAAAGAAAGGGAAACTCTGTCTCCACAGGGAGAGAACAGGTTATTATAACAATATATTCATTGGTTCCAGTGAATGTGAACACAATTATAAAATAATTGGGGGTAGGTGTTTCAAAGATGGAACTGAACCGGTGTTTCCTGGAATTTATTATATCTGTGGAAACAAAGCATATTACAAATTGCCTGATCATTGGTATGGGAGTTGCTATTTTGGTATAGTATTCCCAAAGGTATACCATATAAATAGAATCACTGGAAGCAATGAAGATACTAATGGACTAATACGTAGTAGCAGAAATTGTAGGTGACATATTTAGTGCATTGATACCTTCAGTGGGAGTGGTTTTAAATACTCAAAGAATTTGCAAATTATCGACAGTGGTAGATCGATTATCGACATACACGGCTGGAGGTTTCTTAATGATTAATACAGAATTAGTTGCGGTAAGATCAATGGTTTTACAAAATCGACTTGCTCTTGATACATTGTTAGCAAAAGAAGGCAGAGTCTTTGGAGAAACTGTGCCTGTGCGAAAAATTTCCTGAAGCCACAGAAGCTGTAGCCTTGAATCATGGCCAAGACGGACATGGACGGCGGAGAAGAGTGAACTCCTTGCCTTGCCCGAGGAAGCTGAATTGATTAAATTGTTTTAAAATGATCATTGATACATTTCACTACCAGGAGGAATAAAGAACATGGGTAGATAGCGTTTGGGAGGGAAGGACTTGAATACATGACTGACAAGTTGCTTCTAGAAAAGTATGGTGTGATGGCTACTCCTCGTTTTTGTCCAATAAAATTGTGGGATTCACACATTTGCAACATTTGGGGGTGGTACACTGACCTGAAAAATAGTATATCTAGGGTAGGCTTAGTTAGTTAGATTGCCCGACTTGTCCGAATAGCTGACCTGTCACTGACCCAACGCACTCAATAGGTGATCGGGAGCAGATTTGCCGGCGGATCACTCTGTCAGAAGATTCGATAACCCAATCGGGGTTCTGGGAAGGAGATCGATGACCCAATCAGGGTTCGACTGTTAGCTGCAGAGAGGGTTTACAACGCTGGCGTTTTGAATTTTAATTGTGGTGCTGGTCTTAGCCTGTGGTGGTCCTATCCTGATCAAATTTGGTCCGTAACCTGTCCTGATTCTGGCTTGCACCTGTTCTTTCCTGCTGGCACCTATACTTTGGGATTCTTATTTTTTGACTCAGCCTATGACCAGGGTTGGTCATCACACCGTTCTAGGTAACTATAAAGTGTGGGTTTGTCATGGTACTGTTTTCCTTTTTCTCTTACCCACCCTCTGTTTAAATGCTTAACGACATTTTCTCTCCTAAATATTCTGAAATATTTATGTTTTAAAAAATCTGCTTTAGTCTAAACAGAATAAGAAATTAATTTGAGTTTTCATGTCTATAAGTTTTCAAAGATTTTACTTAGATAAAGATTGTGAACCTTTCCCGAGTTTGTGGTTATTTATGAAATGCTAAATGTTATTATTGCTACCTATTTTCTCTCTAACTCCCTTGATCCTTTAGGACTTTAGGTATCGGTGACTTGGATTGGTAAGGTAAATGGTATAAAAATCTAAATGGTAAAAACCCCAATTGATTGAGAGTAGGTTTACCTGTTTAATGTATACATAGATATATGGGCCCAGGTGAGTATGTTGAGCAGGTGAGCCTGTGCTCTACCAGCTTCTTTGAGGGAAATCTGCTGAGCTGCTATGTGGCAATTTCCTCATACTTTCCTTTCCCATTATAGAATTCAGTTGGGGGAGGGTTTTTCTACTTCTTTTGGTGACTGTGTCTTGTCAGCTGTTTCAAACATGTAATTTGTACCCGTATTTACGCATTTTGATCTTTATTAACTTACTAATTTTTTTATACACACAATGTTTTTGTGTTCTATAAACAATCCTATGCTGCGTGGGTATGCTCTCATAGGTAAGAACTGTATTGGGGAAGATGGACGAGGAGGTAATGCTGTGGTTAGTTACCAGTAATATTCATTACTCCAAGTCTTCTCTGATACAGTCCTAATATCCCACCCTCCCTCCTGAAGATGGGACTGATAATAAGGTGGGTTGGTATTCTCGTTAAAGAGCTTGTAAGTAAATAGGGAGGGATGTTACTGCTCCTTCCTTTTCTTCTGACTGAAGGGTAGGGGCAGCCATAATGGGAGGATGTTTAGATCAGCTAGTGAACAGGTTATGCAGGACGCTGATGGAATCTCGCAGGCAAGAACGGTATTGGGAAAGACTTGGAGTAATTAAGATTACCTGTATGTAAACAGGACATTTGTTAACACCCTTTCTAAAGGTTCTGAATGATACAAAATATACATTACCAATATTGGGCGTCTGAAAAATGTGCATTGTTGCTTGAAGTTGGAGTGTGGTGTGAACGCATTATTTGAGGAGGGTCAAAAGCAACTGATTCACTCATTACACTTACTGCAATGTAAACCTTTCCAGTTGATGCCAAAACACAATTTTAGACACACAATCAATATGTGTATTGTACCATATGTAGGTTTAATGCTCTATTATGCTACATAGGCAGACTTTTATCTGTGTTATTGACCTTTCACTCTGTTATAATGAATGAATGAATGTGACATTTATAAAGTGCACTACCATGCCCATGGGAGCACCTTGGCGCTATGCAGAAGGAAATGACTTAGTTAACTAAAAGGAGGGGCTCAGAGAATTAGAGAATAACAATACATCAGAGGCTGAAAAGAGCCATGTCTTTTGTTGTTTTTTAAACAGTGCTTCAGACCCAATGAATCTTACGTGATGGGGAAGTGGTTCCATGCCTTGGTGCCGAGGACTGAAAAATATTTACCACCTCGAGTTTTGAGTCTGAATGAATGGGCATGAGATGGTTTGAGGAACAATATCTCAGGGTTCTTTCAGTTATATAATGGGAAAATCTCACCTTTAAGTAGCTAGACTCTGTAGTTCTATACGCTCTGAAAGTGAATAAGAGAATTTTAAACAAACGTCTCTTAAGAACCGGGAACCAATGAAGGGGTTTTAGGGCTGCTCCAGCAGAGGAACATCTTGGGAGTTATAAAACATGTGTGGCCACCACGTGCTGTATAACCTGAAGTTTATGAATGGTTGTTGTGAAGACCCTGCATAAAGACTGTTGCAGCAATCCAGTCTAGAAGTAATTAAGGCGAAGCAAGAGTCTTTCTAGTGGACAGTAGGAGTAGATCAAAAGATTTTCTCAGAGACTTTATTAAATTAAAGCACATGCTGGCTACTGCAAGTGCTGGGGGACAAAAGGACAGGGAAGCATCAGATTTCACCCCTAGGTTTTTTGCAAAATTCATAGTGGCGGGCAGGGGGTGGGGTCTCTGAGGGTGGCCACCATTTAGCTGGCATGAAGAAGTTTATTTTTCCGAAAAGCATGATCTCAGTTTTTTCTGTGTTACATTTTAAATGACTAAATTGCATCCACCAAATAACTTTGTGAAGGGATTTTTTTTAAATTGGTCTCAGAACCAAAGCCAGACTGTCGTGGATGAAGACTATTCGTGCCTTCTAAGAAAGTTACTAGTTGGTTGTTGACACTTTTTTCAAGGCTCTTACTCATGAAGGGGAGAAGTGAGATGGGGCGAAGATTAGACAATATTGTAGGATCAGAGAAAGATTTTTTTGCAAAGCTTTGACCACAGCCAATTTCCAGTCAGGCGGAAACCTCCCCATTGTTTAAAAAAGTGTTAAAAATGCTATTGATTACAGGGTTGACAATGTCAATAACTTTTTGCAAAATTAATAGGGCGCAAGGATCCTTAGGGGATATCAAATTTACCAGAGAAAATGGCGTGATGTGACTTAGCCATGGAGATTTCCTGGATTGCTGTCGGTTGTTACTTTTGAAGGAGGATTCACCACTGTCTCATCGGACCGGGGTGGGTTGATTATGAAGTCCTGCTAAATAGTACATATTTTTTCATCAAAGAAAGTAGAAATTTTATCACACAACCTTTGGGAGGGAGGAACATCCCTGTTCAATGCCTTGTGTCGCAAAAAAGGTTTAGAGATGTTTAAGATAGTTGTTGGGTTAGCTTTGGCTTCCTCAATCTGAGTGGCAAAATAGACTTTTTTTGCAGGTTTTATCTGGCTATAACACAATTGCAATGCTGCTCTGAGAAAGAGCACGATATAGAAAGAAGTGGTTCTGTTGGGAAGGTGGCAATTGCTTTGTACAAGTGAAATCACCGTATTCACAACCTATGATTTTTGGGAAATAACTATGATTGTAATACACGGATCAACGTCCCTACTGGAGAACCAGCCTGTACTTTTTTAACACACCACAATTCCAATCTGAGTGGTAATATAGAATTTTTTTGCAGGTTTTATCTGGCTATAATACAATTGCAATGCTGCTCTGAGAAAGAGCACGTCCTTTGTCAGGTATGCCTTCTGCCATCTTCGTTCTGGCGAAGAGCTGGGATCTATGCTTCTCCTGCAGGACAGTTACCAGGGCTAATTCATTCACTGTGTGAGTGATCCAGTTATTGAATGAGGAGAAATCTGCCTCCAGATTTCCTGTAAGAGTGGGTGTATTACTGGATAGGCACGATGTGCGTTTGGGGTTAGACTACAGCTTTCCCCATTTCCCCTTGCATCTGAGAATCCTGGTTAGTGGGTAGTAAAGGGAGGTTTCCTTGTTCATACTGAATATTGAAAGGGATCAGCATATGGTCTGACTAGGGCTGCCGAATAGGATTTTCAATTTCCAGGTTAGCGTTTTTGGAACATACACCATCCATGGTATGGCCTGGTATATATGTGGATGCAGTGAATAGTTGGTGGAGGCCAACCATACTTAGTGTCTCTGAAAAGTTGGCTACATTAGAGTTATAAAAGTACTGGTTGTTAGGATTTCCAAAAATTGTGACGTTCACAAAGCGGGATACTAAGGTGGGTAGAGTTTAACCCATAGAGGCTAAAAAGGTAGCCCCTTTTGTTGGGGGCGGTAGGTTAAACTACCTACGAAAGAGTGTAGGGACTCATCTTAAAACAAAATCCTAAACTTTCTGCCCCTTTCAGGGTGGTTATGTCAAAGGTAACACATTGGAGTGTGTCTCGAAGAATATTGGCCAGGCCACCTCTGCACGTCTCTACTCTGTCCCGCTTAATAATAGTGGGGGGGTAAAGTCAGAGAAATGTCAGGGTTCACCACTCTTTCAACCACGGTTCACTGATGATGAGGAAGTCAAGCTGGAGATCATTGTTCAAATAATACTTTTCCTGAGCATGTTTGCTCAATGAACGAGTATTAATAAGAAAACTGTTGTAGTAAGATTTGTTGATGAGGCCATAGTTTCAGGGCTCTTGTCAATTGATTCTCGTACTTTCCCCCCGGCAAACACCTCTATCTCTATTAGGTACACACATCCATTAGAAGAAGGGGCAGTCCTGCAGAGAACATCTTGGGTGGATCCGTGTAATGGCCCGTGTGGGTCAAAGAGTCCCCAGCAGTGACTGAAGAAAGATGGCATTTTGTCGCATAGATGTAGACAGGACCATTTCCCTCCCCTATTGTATTCCGAGCCAGAAACGAATCTATTGCTCACTACGACATCGTGTGGTGTGTTTAACGCTACAAATGTAACCCACGGCATAACCCTGAATGTTTGTTCGGTTGAAACTTGGTGTTTTACTTTTTCATCATTCAGGATTCTGGTTTGGAATGTGGCCGGGGTTTCTAAATTACTGTCAGACCCCGACTGGTGCACATTCATTGATACCTTTGATATAATTTTGCTACAGGAAACTTGGAGTCTGTACGCTCCTTATAGAAGCGGCTTTTCCACTTTCGATATTGCTGTTACTAAGAAAAAGCAAGGTAGACCCTCAGGAGGGTTACTGGTATGGGTGAGGAATGCTGTAGGGTCCAAAATTAAGCACCTTCATGTAGATTCGCTGGTAATTTTGGCGGTGGAGCTGACTTTATCTAGTGGTTGGAAAGGCACATTTTTTGATGTGTATAATAGGGTTTACATTGCCACAGAAGAAACCACTACTTTACGTAAACTGGACGATGCATTGTCCAAGTACATGGATAACACCCCGGCCATAGTACCTGGTGACTTTAATTGTGCGTTCGAACCTCTTGCTTTGACTGCCCCTGATCTGATTGAGGATTGGGATCAGGAGTGGTCAATTCCACCACTTAATTTGCCGAAGGTAAGAGAGACAAAGAGAGGCGGTCAGTTGCTTGCCGTCACATTGCAGCATGATTTGAGAGCAACAAATGGAAGAGCAAGGTCAGACCTAAATGGGGACCACACCTTTAACAGACCAAACCATTCAAGCAGAATAGACTACTGTTTAATTTCCTCCAATCTATGGCCTACACTAGATGATATGGCCGTGGTGAAAAGATTTGAAAGTGATCACAATGCTCTTGCTCTTACTCTTCTTATGCAAGGTAATGCTCACTCCCACGAAAGGGGATGTCCTGAACCAGGAGTCTTGTCCCCTACTAATAATTTGAGGTCAGTAAAATGGAGTTGGGTAGAAAAACATCTTGAAACGCTAGATAAAGTTAAGAGCAAATCTAGGGACCTAATTAGGCACCTTGGCAAAATTCCCAGCTCTGAGGCGGTAATGAGTTTAGGCTTCTGGCATGAGCAGCTCTATAGGGAAGTTAGAGAACTGCTCAGCCGGCCAGTTAAGACACAAGGAAGCGGCTGTCATTCTGCTGGTCTGCAGCAAAATCCTAAATGTTCCTGGTTTAACCGGTAGTGTAGTAAGTCTAAGGGGGAACTTATTAGTGCCGTAAAGGGAAATGCCCACTCTGAGATTGTGCTCTGTAGAGCCAAGTACAGGCAGGTTATTGCCAGTGCTAAAAAAGAGTGGGAGGGCTTGTTATGGTCAACTTTACGTACAGCACTTGTAGATAAAGATTCCAAGACCTTTTGGAGAGAGGCCCCTCTCTGGTTAAAAGGGGAAAGATCAATGTTAGAATATAATATACAGCCTGAAGAATGGATGGCATATTTTGAGTCCCTTTATGCTAATGACAGCTATGTAAGTGGCAAGACAAATGAGGCCGTGGATGAGGGGCTGATTGGGGAATATGAACCCCAGGGCAAAGCACTTCACCAAGTTGCACGCATTCTTTAAAATGATGGATTAAATTGGAATATCGGATAAATATGGAGTGCATCCCGTCTTCTCGCATTGCTAACCACAATATTTTGCCCTATCAAGGGGTAGCACCCTACAAAACAAGAAGTCATGAGAAAAACGCAAGAAGAAAAAATGATTAAACCAAGACGGTCTACTGAGAGGGAGTAAACACTCTAGTTCGGATACCAAGTGGCGTTTTAAAACATGAGAGACATTTTTTTGGACAACACCTCAGGGATACGTATTATGAATGAAATATTATTGCTGATTGAAGTTATGCGGTGTTTAATATTATTCGTTGAGTATTGTTATATGTAGGTGAATTGCATTGTGGTTTATGTAGTGAGCACATGTAGGCAATCATGTTCAGCTGGAGCTTAGGACTTGAGCACCTATCACAAAGCAGGAGGTCAGTCGAGCAAAATTTAAAAGCAGGCTGCACAACATTGGGTTAAGACTCACGTTGCGAACCGTTTGAATGGAGCTATTTTAATCACAGCAGCAGGTACGTGATTCACTGCGGGACTAACTAATGTCTAGGAAGGGGGAAACAGGAGGTGAAGTATTGAATGTTACACATGGGGATTGTGGAAATGACTAATCAGTCTGAAGTGCAAACTGCGCGTAGGTAAAAAGCTAGAGGTTTGTGGGAGGTGTTGAGGAATCACACGATGCAGTGTAGGTAATTGCGGGTCAGATGGTTACAAGGCGAGTAGGTTCGAATTAAGAAACATAGTGGGAGACATTAGCGCGCAGTATGGGTCTAGCACAAGAGCTTTATAAAACACAGATTTTCCAGCAAGCGTAGGTGCACGTGAGGTGATACAAAGGTTTCGTTTATACACATGGAATAAACACAGCACGAATACCGATGTATGATAAGAAAGAGGTATCATTAATCACAGTAATTATTTTGTTTTATCGTGCAGACACCTATTATTGGAACAAGTAGATTGAAATGCATGAGTACAAGTCACATCTAATCAAATATGTTTTTATAAATGTAAGAATATCAATCAGTTTGATAACATAGTTGTTTCTATTGTTAAATTACAGTGTTCCCTGACGAAGGGCGTATCCCGCCCGAAATGCATTGGGATAAAAATAAACACTGCTTGCAACGAACCCTGGCATCTGTCTTGTTTAAGCTAGAGGCATGGATGGGCACAGTTTATACATATGAAGTATGGGAAATTTCCATAAGAAACCCCACATGTAGAACCTTGATCTGGAAAGTGGATAAAGAGGATTGAAAAACGGAGTAATTAAAATGATGGAGTAATTTGTAAAGATGGAATAAATGATGGATTAATAGTGGAAAATTGGAGCCGAGCAGGCACTTTTCTGCAGTGCACTTGGTTTGGGGCGTAAACTTGCCTCATAGCTACACTTTGTTAGAATATAATATACAGCCTGAAGAATGGATGGCATATTTTGAGTCCCTTTATGCTAATGACAGCTATGTAAGTGGCAAGACAAATGAGGCCGTGAATGAGGGGCTGATTGGGGAATATGAACCCCTGGTCTTTTTAATTAAGGAAACCCAACTGGCAATTTCATCATGTGCAATGGCCTATGCCCCAGGCCCTGACAAAATTCCAAATGATGTGTACAAAGACGACAATTCGTTGTGGGGCACGTACATTACTATGCTAGCCAATCTGGTCCTGGCGGGAGCACCCGTACCGCCATCTTGGCGGATTGCAGAAATTGGCCCTATCTTTAAGAAAGGCGATAAAACGAAGCCTTCGAGTTACAGGCCGTTTCAGAAAATTTTCTGCAAACAGGTCTTAGGGAGGCTCCAAGAATGAATGACGGAGTTCCAAATTTTAAGTGACTTCCAAGCTGGTTTTCGCAGTAAAGTTAGCACTTTAGACCAGGTTTTTGTTTTATTAGTAGTTATTGGAAAGAAGTGGATGTTAAAGGTGGGAAATTATATGTGGCATTTGTTGATCTGCGCACAGCTTTTGATTCAGTGCCTCGTGCAAAGCTGTGGGGTGTACTAAAAGAGATGGGCTTGCCAATAAACATTTTAAACATCCTAATTAGACTCCACTCTTCTAATTCAGCACAGGTTAGGTGGGGCCCAAAAAATGAAGTTACAGATACCTTTCGAGTACAGCGTGATTTACGGCAGGGTTGTGTGCTTGCGCCCACCCTTTTTACTCTTTTTATCAATGGTGTTATTGATTTCCTGGACAGGGATGGCTGCGACGCACCAAAAATAGGCACTAAAAGAATTCCCGCCTTATTATTTGTGGTTGATACCCTTTTAGTTTCAAAGTCACCCCAGGGTCTCCAGCAACTTTTAAATGATTTTAGACATTTTTGTAATGATAGGGGTTTGTTTTTAAATGAGGGAAAAACTAAGTATATGATTTTTAATAAAATGGGAAGGAAAGTATCAAGTAGACCAATATGTGCCGGCAAAAGTAGACTAGAACAAGTAGATGTATTTGAATACTTGGGTATTCGAGTGTCCCTATCAGTACACTGGGATGCTCATATGGAGAAGGCAAAATTAAACCAAATTGTCCAGTGTAACCACATTAGCAAGATTCACAGAAAACCAGTCTCACGCCAGATTGCTCCAGCACTTGAGATTTATAACACTAAGCTATTGGGGAGCATAATGTTTGGTGTAGAGTTGTGGGGGACAGGAAACATAACACCGCTAATTGCTGTTGAAAACTGTTTCTTACGATCATTAGTGGATTTACCCCAAAGTTCCCCAATGAAACCTTTGTATATGGATCTGGCACATGGAGAATTGATACACAAGGCAAAATATAGATTGCTAATGTTCTGGTTCAGACTATGGACTATGGAGGAGCTTGAACCATATCGAGAGACTCTGCTAGATCTCCTGAGATTCCCCAAAGCGTCAAAAATCAACTGGTTCATTGCCATACAGAAAATCTTGGGGAAGCTGGCATGGATGCTTTTTGGACAAACCCGGGAAGTATGAGCCGAATCGCAAGAGCAAGAATGAAGGAAATGTTCTGGGAAACTACCTTAGCAGAGTATGCTTTAGTTTCGGAATCTAGCCTGACTAAAGACTTTTTTACATTTAATTGCTTTTTATCCTTCGAACCAAGTATTGGTGAAATTGTTCCCACTTTTGCACGGAAGCTTTTCTTGCAGTTCCGTTATAAAACACTTCCTACCAAACCATTTTGTTCAAAATGGTCGAGCAGAAGTACTTTTGATGATCTCTGTCCAACATGCAGAGGAAGTTCAGAATCTATTGTCCATTTACTTTTCTTTTGCCGGTCCTACTGGTTACTGAGGAAAAAATGGATTGTCATGTTATGTATTCTAGTAGAACGTAGTCATTACTTAGAGGTCTGTGCACTGATACTAGACAACCCATTGTGTTTGGCCTTTCTAAATGTTGGCATGCACTTTGGATTAAGCAAAGGAAACTATGTTCCTGAAGCTTCTGTTGCCCTGTCCCGATCCTTTCTGAAATTGTTTAAGATCTTGTATCTATTGGTTTTGTAAACCAGCACATTAAACACTTTAATTCTGATCAATCAGACGTGTTATTGGCTGCTAGTGCATATTGCACTTTTTTCCTATGGAGATTTTTAAAAATTGTGTAAATTGTGTAATTGTTTTAGTAACTTTTTATATTGTCTATCTTGTCATTGCTGTACATTCTGGTCTCTGTTGTGCTGTATACTTTTCAGGATCCTTGTCATCGTACTAAAGTTACTGACTGACTGACTGAATAAGAAAACATAAAAGAGACTTCTTCCCCTGTGGCCGGGACGTAACTAATGGTGACTCTAAGGGGGTCCAAACACGCCTTTGTACTTAAGGCACGAAAATGGACCTCCAATGCAGGAAGGTGACTCAGAGAAACCGCAATGTGGAACACATTCTTTACAAGATTTAAAAAAAATCTGGAGACAAGTAAATACCTGAAATGTTCAGGCTGAAAAGGAACAAGCAGAGCGCTAGTCGCGATCCGGGCATGGATGGGCGGGACGGGCAAAACAGTTGCTAAATCAGTATTTCATTTAAGCACAAGTTTCGGATTAAAAAAAATAGCTTAATGGGTACAGATCAACTGTGCGTGTCCGCGGCATCTGACCCTTAAAATAGTCTTTACCAGAGAAAGACTACAGCGGCCAGGGCCAAAAAATGATGGCTTCTGACAGGACTCCAGAGAGCAACAGTAAATTGAGTTGAGGAGTAAAGTGCAAAGAGTGCAGGAAAGCTCAGTCAAACTTGCAACACACTATACCATTCCCTGTAAAATATTTATTTAAAAGATCTTAAAAACTCCCTGAAACAGATCCTAAAATCAGTATTCATTTGAGAACAAGCATCGTATTTAATAAAACAGCAATAATGGTACAATCAACCACTTATAGGTATTTTAGGACATGCATGACAAGCAAATGGGCCCACTAAACTACTATTCTGTTAATTTTCAGTCAGCTTCTAATTACAAGTCTGCTTATGATGCTCTAACATGGACTAAGTAAAATTCTATAAAATGCAATACCAAATGACATTTTACAAGTCAGTATAATATATGTGTCAGTAACATTAGACAGGAATACATAAAAAAATTCTCAAAATCCCACTAAACACATGTAATAAGATCAATTTGTATATGTCTATTCTTGATTCCCAAAATCAGGATGTGCAAAATGTTAGGACCAGAGGTGTCATTTACGATTGCCGGATTTCCACCAAGTGTGTAGAAGTTCAACATTTGCCAGTGAATTCTAGGGCTCCATTACAAATTCTTTGTAATCTCTGTTGGGAGATACTGGGGCCGGAATTTACTCTACTGGAGGGTATCCCCTGGTTAGATATTGTGGAATTAACACTGGTTCACCCAAAATGGGGAATATAATGTGGCCATTGGAATACCTGATACAATTTGGCATGTTTTCCCCTCTTCCGGAACATTTAGGTGTGTGGTTGCAGGTGGACCCAAAAAAAAACCTTTTTCTAGAAAAAAAAAATGTTTATAATGATGTGACTGTTGAGCGATGAATGGATAAAAATATGGTATGGAAGGAATAGTGAGTAATCTGGAACTGCTTGAATTCTCTATGTTATAACGAGTGAAGATTGTCCCATATATAAAAGGGTTTTTGCCACTAGAGTGAGATTTAGGGGTGTATCATTGTTTGCCTTTGTTGAACAAATAAATATACCTCACTTTGTGATGTTAGGTTTCTAACAGCCATAAATGAAATAAAAGGGACATAAAGAGTGTTGGATAGAGCTACGGTGGGGGGGGGGGGGGGGGGGGGGTTGGATGTGTGTCCTATGTGTAGCTTGTAAACCTTAGGTCCCCCAAAAATGAAGGAAATCCAAACTAGATTACGTGTTAATGAATTATTTAATATGTTTTAACTGCATTTTTAGTTTAAAAATAATAATGGTTGTATTCTATTGTACAGGTGACCCTACAAATTTGTGTATCAAGTACAGAGAGTCTAAAATACTTGTCTTGAGAAAGATGGATTTATAAGTTGACCCATCGAAACGCGTCGACGCCAAATTTTAGTACACAATCCGCCTAGCTGGCATTGGTTAAAGAATGCTAATTATAAAATGCTGATTTCCATGCTATTGATATTACTACATGACGGATGTGTAAATTGTTAAGACATATTGTATCTGTCTGACTCTTTTTTACTCTCTATGTTTATGTTACATTTGATTAATTTTTAATGTATTGTGTTTCATGAATTTTGAGATATCAAGCATACAATTTGTTTGGTCACTCTTTTTAAGGATACATTTTGTTAAATGATGTATAAATAAATGTGAAATTTTAAACTTTGCAGTGGCTTTTCCCGGTTATATACGGCTCAATCTCTAAGTGTGACATAAAGGCAAGTGGAGAGAGTCTCTTAGATATTTAGATAATTATCTCTAAGATAATTAGTATTGGTGCAGCTTCACGCAGTTACTAAAACAGTTACACCAGAGTCAAAATGTATAGATTATGTAAAAGTGAGCAAAACGGGGGCATGGCTTAGCCGCGAGCGAAGATGGCTGCTCCTGACTGGCTCTGTACACCGAACGAATATAACCCTCCTTCCGTACCATATCCAACCAACTCATAGCAATCAATGAATGGAAACGAAAGCCCCTGACACCGAGCAGTTCATGTATCCCCAAAATTGCCAGAAAACACCTATGGAAGAGCGTCAAGTGATGACAGAGCGGCGCCGGTCCTGCTGTGGCCCGGAAGGTGAGGCCTGCTAGAAAAGCCTTTGCCAATTGTGGGCCCGAGTGAGTTGAGGGTTCCGGTTATCTGCCAGGGGCGGCGGCGGCGGCGGGACTGGGAGTGTCTCAGGACCAGTGGTCGGTGTGAAGAGAGGAGTCAAAGCAGCGGCGGCAGAGTGAGCCAACAAAAACCGGTGACAGGCAGTGAGCGTGACGGAGGCTAGTGCGCAGTGGTCAGAAGCAAAGAGCAGTACTCCCGAACACCCCCGGGCCCGGGAGATAGATCGGAGGGGGAGCAAAACAGGGTGCACCAGAGGGGGACTTGGAGAAGTCCCCTGAATTCAATTGTAGAGACAGAGAGGACCACGGCAGCCTACACACGGCACCCAGCAAAGAAGGAGAAGTGGCCTGCCTTGGCCCCGGGACCCTTCTCCCTCATTTCCCCTGTCAAGGTTCGGCTTTAGGCTTCCTCGGGGCTGAGTTGAGAGTCCAATACCCGGCCCTACTAAATTACCCCAATGCTCGATATGCAACGACACGAACAAACGAAGTAATTCAACGGGGCGCGGGAAAGGAGGGGAACAGCGGGGAGGGAGATCTGCAACGACAAAGAACACCAGATTAGCACACCCTATCTCCCTCACTCTAACGGGTATTCACAGTGCCCTTTACTAAACAGTGTACTTCTCTTTATGCTTGAATAATACCTGTAAAGGAAAATACACAAGGCTTTATTCCTAGCAGAGACACTGCTGTGGAGGAGGTAAGAGGACTTGTACCCAGCTGTAAAACAAAACATACACGGTATAACATATACTGGTGCAAGGTAACCTGATTAACTGCGGTATACCAGTAAATACCCTACACATACCCTGAATACGGTTTTATATCAGATTGTACGGGTATTTCACAAGCCCCTCTCTCATGACCTCTCCTGTCTCCTGCAGAAATGAAAAGAATATAAGAACCATAAATTTTGCTTCTTGTGGAACCTCCCCTGAATGCACCAAGATAAAGGCTCCTTTTTCTTGTACGGAACGCAGTGTTGACGTCACACCGCGATCCCCCCCGAGTTATTGTGCCCTGTCTCAATAAAGGAGTCGTAGTTATACTCCTGCAGGGCTAATGGAATAGCGAGGCTCAGTGTCCTGGTGTAAGTGAGTCCCTTCGCTTTTCCTTGTTCTCAGAATATACAGATATATACAATTAATGGTTGGCTACGCAGCAGCGCCAGGTTATTGCCGCTCCAAACTGCCCTTGAAATGACAAACAGGGCTCAGAAACATTTATCACTGCTGGGAGCTTTCGGTGGCGGCCGGCCGGTGTGCTGTTGGGATCGATGGAACCAATGCCTCACACCGCCGCCATAAAGCCCCTTACTCACGGTTCTGACGGACTATGAAAACAAGTCAGACACTGCCAAAAGGACCGTAGCTCCGCACTCTCTTCTGGGACTTCGGAATTATCGGCGTTGCACGGCCGTTAGTTCCGCTTCTTTATTTCCTGGCATGCGTGCGCACATGACGTCCTACGTGCATTACGCGCAGCATGCCGGGAACTGTAGTTTTCTTGCTTCCGTCTCCAGCCCGGGACCCGTGCACACTGCTTTACATCGCGGGACATGACAGTACATCCCCCTTCACAAAGGGGACCTGCCCGCCTTGGGCTTCGCAGGAAACAACCGATGGAACTGAGCCACCAACCTGGGAGCCCGAACTGCCCTGGCCGGCTCCCAGGAATCCTCCTCCGGCCCATACCCCTTCCAGGACAGCAAGTACTGCAATCGACCCCTCACCCATCTAGAGTCCAGCACCTTCCGTACCTCATACTCCTTATCCTGATGCACCCAGACAGGCTGAGGTGATCTGCGCACAGGACACCTAGAGGGTTTCAAGAGCGACACATGAAAAACCGGATGGATCCGCATCTGCGCCGGCAGACGCAAACGCACAGCCACAGGGTTCACATGTTCCACCACTCGGTAAGGACCGATGAACCGGGGGTTAAACACGCTGGGCCTCTTAAACTTGATGTTACGAGTGGACAACCACACCAGATCCCCCTTCCGATAGACTGGATTGGGTCTCCTGTGCCTGTCGGCCTGTTGTTTGTACCTAGCTTTGGCCTTTGTAAGATTCCTGCGCGTATCCAAAAGGATTTGGCGCACACGCAGCAATCTCTCCCTCACCTCAGGTAATTTCACATTATCTGATGGTAACAGCATGGGGGTGAACCGGGGGTGATGCCCATAGGAACAATAGAAAGGTGAGTGGAGAGTGGATGCGTGTTGGGTGCTATTGTAGGCCACCTCTGCCACCCACAACCAAGTAACCCAGGAATCGCTGCTTTCTTGAACATAACAACGGAGATACTGTTTTAGGGATTGGTTTACTCTCTCCGTCTGTCCATCTGTTTGCGGATGGAAGCTTGTGGACACAGACGAGGTGATGTGTAAGGCGGTGCACCATGTTTTCCAGAATCTGGCTGTAAACTGAGCCCCGCGATCAGATACGATATCACGGGGTAGACCATGTAGCCTTACTACGTTCACCAGTAGGAGTTGAGCCAATTGGCCCGCAGAGGGCACCTGATCACAGGCTATGAAGTGACCCATCTTTGTTAGGAAGTCCACCACAACCACTATAGCCGTTTTGCCTTGGTCTTTTGGGAGTCCTACAATGAAGTCCACTGAGAATCTTTCCCATGGAAGGGTAGGAGTGAGAAGCGGTTGTAACAACCCTTGCGGTTGTTGTCGGTTAGATTTCATCTGATTGCAGGTGACACACTCCGCCACCCATCGGATCAAATCTGGTCTAATGGAAGGCCACCAGAAGTGTCTTTGGGTTTTTTCCAACGTTTTAATGAATCCCATATGTCCCGCACACGGGGCGTTGTGACACCAGGAGAAGACCGTCTTCCGCAACGCAGCCGTAGGTATAAGAACCTGTGTTCCTCTCATGGGGATGCCTTGTTTCATCTTCCACTCAGGATGATGCCGAAGCCAAGTGCGCCACACACAGGTTTGGGCTCCTCTCCGTACACCCGTAAGGAAATCGTTGGTGTGTGTTACTCCTATCACCTGTCCGGGTTCAATGATAGATCGAACAGGTTTCTCCAAAGGGAGTAGGTGGTTTTCTCTTCGTGTCAGTGCATCAGCTTTTCTGTTGTTGGTGCCGGGCCTGAACGTCACCATGAAGCGGTATTCTTCGAAGAACAACATCCACCGAAGCTGTCTGGGGGTCAGATGTCTTGCTGCTCTTAAAAACTGTAGATTGCGATGGTCAGTATACACCGTGATCAGGTGTTTGGCTCCCATCAGCCAGTGTCGCCAGGTCAAGAAAGCGTCTCTGATGGCAAGCAGTTCTTTTTCCGCTATAGTATAATTTACTTCTGCAGGGCTGAGTTTCCTCGACATATAGGCAATTGGGTGTAGAACACCCGAGGTACCCTCTTTTTGGGACAAAACTGCCCCCAAAGCTATCTCAGAGGCATCTGCCTCTACGATGAACGGGAGATCCGGATTGGCATGCGTCAACACCGGGGCAGAGGAGAATGCAGTTTTTAATGCGTTGAACGCACGCTCTGCTTCCTGGTCCCAAACGAACCGGGTGTTCTTCTTTGTAAGTTTCGTGAGGGGTGCCACCATTCCTGAGAACCCTGCTATGAATCTCCTGTAGAAGTTTGCAAAACCCAACAGGCTCTGTATGTCCTTGACATTCTTGGGTACAGGCCATTCCACTATGGCCTGCACTTTTCTTTCTGCCATCACTTGTCCCGAGGGCGTCAGTATCACACCCAGAAATTCCACTGTTGTGACATGGAATTCACATTTGGTGATTTTACAAAAGAGATGGTGTTCCTTAAGAGCCTGTAATACCGATTTAACATGGGTTATGTGCTCCTCAGTTGAATTTGAATAGACCAGAATGTCGTCTATGTAAACGACCACATGACGGTCCAAAAAGTCTCGAAGCACTTCGTTGAGAAAGAATTGAAACGCGGCCGGGGCGTTGCAAAGCCCAAAGGGCATCACCAAATACTCATAGAGCCCATACCGCGTTTTAAAGGCCGTTTTCCACTCATCACCCTGCCTAATGCGTACAAGGTGGTATGCCCCACGCAGATCCAACTTGGTATAGATACGTGCTGCACGGACTTGTTCCAGGAGTACCGGGATCAAGGGCAAAGGGTATTGATTTTTTACCGTGATGGCGTTAAGCGCGCGATAGTCAATGCAGCACCTTTTTTCTCCGTTTGCTTTCGGAATGAAGAATAAGGGAGACGCTGCAGGGGATCTGGAAGGTCTAATAAATCCTAGAGCCAAATATTTCTCAAGATAATCTCTCAGGGTTTCTGTTTCTGGCAACGTCAGCGCGTAGATCCTCCCGTTAGGAATTTCAGAGCCTGGGAGGAGATCGATGCGACAATCATAGGTTCTATGAGGTGGAAGTTCTTCTGCTTCTTTATCGCTAAAGACCGCCCCGAACTCTGCATAACAAGGAGGCAACGTCACGTCTTTTTCTGCTGCTGTGGCTATAGTTTGCATAGAAGCTAAGGCGGAAGCAGGGTTCCAAGGCTTCATCATACAGTGTTCGCTGCAGTATGGAGAAAGAAACTGGACCGTTTTAGTGGTCCACCGTATATCGGGGTCGTGTTTCTGTAACCATGGGAGACCCAGTATGATGCCATACTGTGGGGCTTCTATGATATTGTACACCAGCATTTCCTGATGATGATTATCATAAACCAGTTCATACTCCTGCGTGTGGTAGCGTATGGGTCCTGCTTGTAGTTCGTTTCCATCTACGGCGTAGACCGTCTCTGGTGTGTTTTTTGGTACTAGCGTCACTCCTAGTCTCCGTGCTTCAGTGGCATCCATAAAACAACCCGTAGCACCAGAGTCGATCATCACACGTACATCCTGTTGTACTCCATCTATCGTCATGGTCATGTACAGAAACAAATGAGTTTTTTCTGCTTCTGTGCTTGGGGAGAGCGAAGGGATAACATGCGAGCTTGAGGGCTTCCCTTCCTCCGCCGTCAAGCCGTGTAGTTTCCCGACTCTTTTTCTGTCACTCCGGCGAGGCTTTGACCTCCCTTGTATCTATTACCTTTTGGTTTCACCGGGCATTCACGCAGGAAGTGGCCTTTCTTGCCACAATAGAGACATAACCCTTGTTTGCGCCTGTGGTCTCTTTCGCTCGTGGTCAATGAGGCTCGCACTGCCCCTACCTCCATTGCTTCGGTATGAGTAGACTGTTTTTCACCACTACCAGCTTGTTCATAGGGCATCACGGTCTTGTCCTTTTTCTTATGTTCTCCCTTTCTTTCTTTCATACGATGGTCCAATCGCAAGGAGAGCTCTATAAGTGCAGTGCATGTACGTGGTTGAGGATCGATCTGTGCCAGCACGTCCTTCATTTCCTCGCTAAGACCTTGATAGAACAACGCGGTTCTCTTGGCTTCTGGCCAATCTGTTTCTGCCACGAGTCGTCTAAAGTTGTTGAGATATGTGACAAGATCGGCATCCCCCTGTTTCAGCTTCAGCAGCTCACGATCCGCCGTGAAGGTTTCCGCCCTCCTATCGAATGTTTTTTCGAATTCTTCTCTAAAATTGTCCCAGTGATACAGAAGGGGGTCATCCCTTCTGACTATCGGAACCGCCCATTGAGCAGCTTCCCCTCCTAAATACGATATAAGGAAAGCCACCCTTGCCTGATGTGTGGAAAACATTTTTGGTTTGCACATAAAGTGCATTTGAACCTGCGTCATAAACACCTGCACCTTTTTAATGTCCCCATGGTATCGTTCCGGTGGAGCCAGGGGTATTTGGGCAGGCATTTCAACCACCACAGACGTGGTAGGGGAAGAGCCACCGGTAGCTCCCTGGGTTGTGGAGGCTTGCGGCAATCTATCCACCCTAGCCCGCAATTGGGCATTCTCTGCCCTCGAGGCGGCTACCTCTCTGTTGGACGCGGCCAACTCTACTTGTACTAAGGCCAAAGCAGCCAGAACATCCTCTAAGGTTGTCATGGCGGCTCTCAACACAGCCAAGAGGAGGTAAATTCCTTGGGCCGATAATTCTGTCAAGGTTCGGCTTTAGGCTTCCTCGGGGCTGAGTTGAGAGTCCAATACCCGGCCCTACTAAATTACCCCAATGCTCGATATGCAACGACACGAACAAACGAAGTAATTCAACGGGGCGCGGGAAAGGAAGGGAACAGCGGGGAGGGAGATCTGCAACGACAAAGAACACCAGATTAGCACACCCTATCTCCCTCACTCTAACGGGTATTCACAGTGCCCTTTACTAAACAGTGTACTTCTCTTTATGCTTGAATAATACCTGTAAAGGAAAATACACAAGGCTTTATTCCTAGCAGAGACACTGCTGTGGAGGAGGTAAGAGGACTTGTACCCAGCTGTAAAACAAAACATACACGGTATAACATATACTGGTGCAAGGTAACCTGATTAACTGCGGTATACCAGTAAATACCCTACACATACCCTGAATACGGTTTTATATCAGATTGTACGGGTATTTCACAAGCCCCTCTCTCATGACCTCTCCTGTCTCCTGCAGAAATGAAAAGAATATAAGAACCATAAATTTTGCTTCTTGTGGAACCTCCCCTGAATGCACCAAGATAAAGGCTCCTTTTTCTTGTACGGAACGCAGTGTTGACGTCACACCGCGATCCCCCCCGAGTTATTGTGCCCTGTCTCAATAAAGGAGTCGTAGTTATACTCCTGCAGGGCTAATGGAATAGCGAGGCTCAGTGTCCTGGTATAAGTGAGTCCCTTCGCTTTTCCTTGTTCTCAGAATATACAGATATATACAATTAATGGTTGGCTACGCAGCAGCGCCAGGTTATTGCCGCTCCAAACTGCCCTTGAAATGACAAACAGGGCTCAGAAACATTTATCACTGCTGGGAGCTTTCGGTGGCGGCCGGCCGGTGTGCTGTTGGGATCGATGGAACCAACGCCTCACACCGCCGCCATAAAGCCCCTTACTCACGGTTCTGACGGACTATGAAAACAAGTCAGACACTGCCAAAAGGACCGTAGCTCCGCACTCTCTTCTGGGACTTCGGAATTATCGGCGTTGCACGGCCGTTAGTTCCGCTTCTTTATTTCCTGGCATGCGTGCGCACATGACGTCCTACGTGCATTACGCGCAGCATGCCGGGAACTGTAGTTTTCTTGCTTCCGTCTCCAGCCCGGGACCCGTGCACACTGCTTTACATCGCGGGACATGACATCCCCCGCCTAAAGTCAGGAGAGGCGAGCTGAACACTGGGAACAGTACATAATACCGAGGCGGCCTTGAACACGGGAGCAAGTTTAAAGAAACCCAGCATCAGATCGACAAGGATCCGAGATTGGGGCCTGTCCTGAATGACCCTGCGCCACCGGTTAAGGAGAGACTTGCCTGGGGTAAGACCCCTGAATCCAGGGGTATGATGGAGGGGTGGTGGCCAAAGGCAAGTGCCACCAATAGTCCTCCTCCAAAGAAGTTTGGCTGGAGGAGCCACACAGTAACCACTAAACGAAAATCTTCATCACCTGCCCAGGGGAAAACAAGGCTGTAGTGGGTTATCAAGAGCCGGTGCTAAACAACAGGAACAATAATACCCATTGGCTGGATTGGGAAACATCCAAGCAAAAAGACAGGGAGTACCAGGAGGAGCGCACAACTCAGGAAATATTCCACAATACAAACACAAGAAAGTGACTGCAGTCGCGAGGTGGTACAGAGGCATCAGGGGCCTGGTGGGTGCTGGAAACGCCACAGAGAGAAACAGCCCCATTCATAAAGGCATGGCCACAATAACCATACTGGGCAACACCTTGTTTCAAAACAGTAGCAAAACGCAGTAGGCTTCAAGTAAAAAAGGTGAAATGGTGAAGCCAAAAGGACATGCTGCGAAACAGCGGAGGAGCAGTTGAACCCTCTCTGAGTGCTATAATGGCTGCCATTAGTGACTCGAAAGACACCTTAGAACTAAAAATAGACACAGTAACGGTGGAAGTGAATCTAATCCATACAGGCTTATCGAACCTCCGGGAGAAAGTTACAACTGCTGAGACGCAAATTGCTCATCTCCAATCTACTTCAAAGCGTTTGGGGCCCAGTACAAAAGCTCACTCTCCAAGCCACAACAATGGCAATCAAACTAGAAGACCAGGTCGGTAGAGCCAGAAGAAATAATGTCAGAGTGATTGGGGTCCCAGAGGGGGCCGAGGGCCCCAGTGTGGAGCTTTCTTGGAGTATCTTATTGTCCACAAATTTCAACCCAAAATACTATCCATGTTCTACACAATAGAGAGGGCCCACCCAGCCCCGGTCCTGCCGCCTAAGCCAGGAGCACCCCCAAGGACGATCATTGCACAACTTTTCAATTATCGGAATCGGGACGTCAGAGCCGCAGAAGGAATTCAGTTTGAAAATACCCAAATTTGATTTTTTTCCAGACTTCTCTCTGCAGGTGTAGTGGCAGTTAAGGAGCTTTGAAGCAGCAAAGAGAGAGCTCCATGATAGGGGCCTCTAATACATGATGCTATTCCCAGCTAAGCTCAGAACTATAGTGGACGGTAAGACCTGGCATTTTAATGACCCAGATGAAGTCTGGTAGTGGCTAGAGAGCACTCTCCTGGAACCACCAACCAAGGAGGAGGAACAAAGCAGGATTGGAATGATATGGGCCGAGGACAAAAACACAGAGCACAACCAAACATTCAGGGGGTGCACAGGGAGGACTTGGGGATCAAGGGAGATGCAGCAAGCTGAACATGGTAGAACTTGTATCCTTGTTAAATATAAGAAGGGTGAATGACAAAGTGGCTGTATAAGGACAAGTTCAATTGGGAAAGCTTGAATTTATAAAAGAAGTAGCGAGAGAGTTAGACAACTTTATGATGAGAAGTATAAAGGGTTGCATGTAAGCAGTTGATTTGGTGACGCTCCTCAGCGGCTGAGACAACCTAATACAGCGGCGTGTCAGACACCGAAACACAGAACCACCTGGAGAAAGACTCGCTAAACTCGTTGCAATAGCGCGCCTGTTTTTTAAACCAGTCTCGTATTGTTTTTAAATTGCCCTCTTACCTGGTTTTTAATTGTTGCCCTCTTATTTGTACCTGGCTCCTTCCTTTGTGCCCCCCCGGTCCACCGCGGCTTGTGCCGTTTGTGCGGAGGGGTAAGCACCATTTTGCTCTCTTAGGCTGCCGCCTCCTCCCACAGCTGACAAAGGCAGGTCAGCACTCCACCCCTCGCTGCAGCGGTCCCGTCCACCTCACAGTCAAAAAGAGGTACACCGAGCGGACGCGCGCAGCGGCGTGTCAGACACCGAGACGCAGAACCACCTGGAGACAGACTCGCTAGTCTCGTTGCAATAGCGCGCCTGTTTTTTAAACCAGTCTCATATTGTTTTTAAATTGCCCTCTTACCTGGTTTTAAATTGTTGCCCTCTTATTTGTACCTGGCTCTTTCCTTTGTGCCCCCCCAGTCTGCCACGGCTTGTGCCGTTTGTCTGGAGGGGTAAGCACCATTTTGCTCTCTTAGGCTGCCGCCTCCCACCACAGATGACAAAGGCAGCTCAGCCCTCCACCCCTCGCTGCAGCGGTCCCGCCCACCTCGCAGTCAAAAAGAGGTGCGCCGAGCGGAGGCGCGCAGCGGCGTGTCAGACACCGATACACAGAACCACCTGGAGACAGACTCGCTAGTCTCGTTGCAATAGTGCGTCAGCGCTCCACCCCTCGCTGCAGCGGTCCAGCCCACCTCGCAGTCAAAAAGAGGTGCGCCGAGCGGACGCGCGCAGCGGAGTGTCAGACACCGAGACACAGAACCACCTGGAGACAGACTCGCTAGTCTCGTTGCAATAGCGCGCCTATTTTTTAAACCAGTCTCGTATTGTTTTTAAATTGCCCTCTTACCTGGTTTTAAATTGTTGCCCTCTTATTGGTACCTCGCTCTTTCCTTTGTGCCCCCCCGGTCCGCCGCGGCTTGTGCCATTTGTGCGGAGGGGTAAGCACCATTTTGCTCTCTTAGGCTGCCGCCTCCCACCACAGCTGACTAAGACAGGTCAGCGCTCCACCCCTCGCTGCAGCAGTCCCGCCCACCTCGCAGTCAAAAAGAGGTGCGCCGAGCGGGCGCGCGCAGCGGCGTGTCAGACACTGAGACACAGAACCACCTGGAGACAGACTCGCTAGTCTCGTTGCAATAGCGCGCCTGTTTTATAAACCAGTCTCGTATTGTTTTTAAATTGCCCTCTTACCTGGTTTTAAATTGTTGCCCTCTTATTTGTACCTGGCTCCTTCCTTTGTGCCCCCCCGGTCCGCCGCGGCTTGTGCCGTTTGTGCAGAGGGGTAAGCACCATTTTGCTCTCTTAGGCTGTCGCCTCCCACCACAGCTGACAAAGGCAGGTCAGCGCTCCACCCCTCGCTGCAGCGGTCCCGCCCACCTCGCAGTCAAAAAGAGGTTCGCCGAGTGGACCCGCGCAGCGGCGCGCCGGCAGCGCGCCAAAGGCAAGCCTGTCTGCGCCCGTCCGCGCCAGACCGACGCCTGACGCCAGACACTCTGCCCTTCTGGCCTTTTACCCCCTCCCTGCTATACTCAACATGGCAACCATTTAATATACAAGCCGTGAGCTACATCATCTGAACAGAGCACCTCTGGGTGCCCAGCTGGGTCTTCTGACAACATTGCCTCAGATCAAAAACTCCAAACCCGAATCGCACCCTCCCTTCAGACACCCCACCATTAGTAAAAATCTCAATACAGAGAACATCATTCTAAAGTCTAGCAATATACACAGGCCACACAACCTGACCTGTCTCTATTGCAACGCACCCTCCTTACCCAAACATGCTCTGGACATTTGGGCCTTACTAGACTCAGAAAAACCCGACCTCCTCTTTATTACCGAGACTTGGTTGCAAGAGTCTTCTCTGCCTGACATAGCTACTGCCCTTCCACCCGACTATTGTCTAATCAAACAGGACAGGAAGGATAGAAGAGGTGGAGGACTAGCAATTGCTTTCAACAGCAAATTGAAGCTCCACATCATGGAATCCCACCAGTCAGACTGGGGAGAACTTTGTGTTTTCACCATAGAGCTCTCCAATAAAGATCCACGGAGAGGAGCTCTCCTTTACCCCCCCCCCCCCCGGCTCCAAAACTCACTTTATTACTAAATTGTCCGAAATCATCGCCCCTCACATTCTAGCCTCCAATAACTTATTTTTGTTAGGCGATTTTAACTACCAAGCAGAGCTTGTGGCAGACCCTCACACCATAGATCTCATCACCAGCCTAAGCACGCTTGGATTAAACCAAATAGTCACCAGCCCCACACACTCTGCCGGCCACTCGCTAGACCTATTATTCTCGAATACACCTCACATCTTCTTTGTCCAACAATTCCCAGTCTTATGGTCAGACCACCATGTAATAAAATTTCAGGTCCAAGGGACACAGAGCCACTCTCCCCTATCACGTGAACTCAAACTATGCTGACCGTGGAGAAGTATTCAAATAGAGCCCTTTTCAACCCCTTTTTTCCATCCCTTCGGCTACAGAAACTACTCAAATTGACATATACACCTAAGACTTGGAAACCGCAATAAGCAACACCTTGGACAATATCGCCCCCATCAAGGCTAGCAAATGTCCAGCTAAACTCTCGCCTTGGTTCACCCCCGATCTAAAAATCGATAAGAACACAGCTCGGAAGGCTGAACGCAAATGGCGACAGTCGCGAAATGAACAAGACAAGCAACAATACAAAAAACTGCACAAAATCTACATGGGCCATATCGCCTCAGCAAAAAAAACATACCTTGCAAACAGAATAGATCAAGCCTCAAATTCACAAAAGGAACTCTATAAAATAATCAAAGAATTCACCAACCCCCCTGCATACCAAACTTTCCTCAAAGCCTCTCAAAAGTGGGTTGATGAACTCTCATCCTATTTCAAAGAGAAAATAGACAACATTTACAATCAATTTCCTCTCTACACCAATCCCCCCCTGGAAACCAATGCAACCAGTGCTATCCTACCCCTCTCTTATGCAATTTCGTACAATAACGGAGGAGGTGATCCCTAGACGATCCAGCATCCGCCCAAATTATCTCTAAAATCGCCCCTGTCTTAATTCCTCACCTCACCAACAACTTCAACCTCTCCCTCACTCAAGCCACAGTCCCCAAGCACTGGAAAGAAGCCACCATTTGTCCAATTCTAAAAAAGCCCTCTGCTGATCCAACTCAACTCTCCAATTATCGTCCCGTTTCTCTCTTACTTCTGTTTGGAAAAACAATGGAATCACTGATTAACCACCAGCTCTACCACTACTTGGAACAAAATAAACTGCTTGATCCATCCCTATCTGGCTTTAGGGCATGCCATAGCACAGAGACCGCCCTCCATGAAATCGTAGATAACATCAGGCTCTCCCTTGATGCCAGGCAATCCGCAGTCCTGATCCTGCTCGATCTTTCGGCAGCCTTCGACACCATCTCCCACAACACCCTGCTGCTTCGTCTGTCGGAGATTGGTGTCGGAGGCCCAGCCCTAGGATGGATCAGGAGCTACCTGTCTGACAGGTCCTCCAAGGTCCAAATTGACCCTTTCGGTTCCAAAAAAAAGAGCATCGACAAAGGTGTCCCCCAGGGGTCCATATTGAGCCCGACGCTCTTCAATCTTTATGTGTCCCCCTTAGCAAAAATCATCCGTAACTATGGGTTTGACATAGTGTCATACGCTGATGACACACAACTGGTGATCACAATCGGGACAGACCCTGATGACGCCAAAATCAGATTTTCCAACTGTATGGCTTCAGTTAATGACTGGATGACTAACAACCACCTGTTACTGAATGCCAGTAAAACGGAGATCCTGCTCTTCGGTAATGCGCACAGAGTCTGGACCAACGACTGGTGGCCATCGGTCCTTGGCCGTGTCCCCCCCCCAAAAAAGTCAGCACGTAACTTAGGCTTTATCATTGATGACAAGCTCTCCATGGCCGAGCACATCAGCACCACTGTACGCACCAGCTTTGGCATCCTGAGAACCCTAAAAAAAATCTTCAAGTGGATCCCGCTTTCCTCTCGGATGCCTCTTGTCCAAGGCCTTATCATCAGCCGTTTAGATTACGGCAATGCACTACTCGCAGGCAGCAATGAGGAACACCTGGCCAAACTTCAGGTGTTGCAGAACACGGGAGCCAGAGTGGTCCTTAATCTCCCTCCTCGCTCTCACTCAACCCCCGCCTTGAGGGCCCTACACTGGCTGCCCGTGAAAAAAAGGATCATCTTTAAAACTTGCTGCATAGTTCACAAAACTCTCAACGGCAAAGGCCCTATGTATCTAGCAAATAAGCTAAAACGGTACGTACCAGCCCTATCTCTTCGCTCATCCAGCAAGCAACTTCTAGCCCTACCTAAAGTGCAAACTATCAGAACGGGGGATAGCGCATTCTCCAAACTCGGCCCACAAACATGGAACTCTCTCCCAATCCAGCTACATGATGAAAGTAATCACAAAAGCTTTTGTAAATTCCTGAGAATGTGGCTCTTCCGACACAAGTGAGTCGTCCACTGTGAATCTCTTTCTTACACCCGTTGGCGCTGTGAGACCTACAGGTGATACATGCGCCTAACAAATACCAAATACATACATACATGGTTGGGTATGTACAACTATTTTGCAGGGTAGCAGGGAGGGGGTGGAGGCACATAGTTGGGAGTTAGAGGAAAATAGTTGTAGTGTTAAAGTAGCTTTACTTAGTGCTCAGGAAGAGACACAGAGAAGTTACATATTGCAGGGAGCCAGTAAGCCACGTAATATACCACCCAGTTTGAGATGGAGAGGGCCAGGCCCAAGGACATCCCCTGACACCTATCAAGGGTCCATTAAAATATGGTCCTGGAATGTAACTGGCCTCAATAGCGGCATAAAATTAACAATGGTGCTTCATTTCATTAAAAATCATGTCCAGGACAAAGTGCTGATTCAGGATACTCACCTCCTAGGTAATCAATGTAGGACACTGAATAGATACGGGTACAAGCTGATGGCACACGCAGGCTACACCTCAGGATCAAAGGGGGTCAGAATACTATGCAGAGCATCATTTTCATACGCGCAAATACAGCAATGGTCTGACCGATTGGGTAGATATGTAGCGGTAAGTGGCAAATGGGAGGGGAAGACGCTTAACCTGTGCTCGATATGTGCCCCGCCGGGCTTACAAACAATGACTTTTGATACATTGGGTCCTTTGTTGCTAACACTCCCAGAGGGCAGAATAATACTGGGAGGAGACATGAACGATATAGTCTTCCAGGAACTAGATACCCTGACTGGTTGGTAGTGGAGAGAAGGCTAGGCCCACTGAGTTCAGTTGGACCATGGGACTCTGTGATGACTTGCGAAAACTAGAAGAGTTCATCCGAACCATGGAACATTGTGATGTCTGGAGACATCAACACCCTGGAATAACGCAATACACACATACTTCAGTGTCCCATGGTAGTCTTTCTAGACTGACTACATTCTCACTGATGACTCTACCCTGGGGGATGTTCAGAGGGCAGCACACATAGCACAAGGGGGTTAGGACCACACCCCACTGGAGGTAGTTTTAGAAGGACCTAATAAGGATTATAAGCTCCCCCCAAAAATTGGTCCCTGGTATTTTAAAGACAGTAAAATCAAAACAACTCTTTGGAAAGGGGCATAACAATACGTGTGTTCTGAAGAATTAAAGGTCTAGGCCCAGGCTCTCATAGGAGCAAAAAGAAGAGACCAAAATCTGACATGCATACCATGGAGGAGGAAATTACAGCCCTGGAAGCCCAACTGGGGGACGGTGGGACAGTTGACTCGGATATCAGACACAAATTGCAAGTGAAGCACAAGGAGTTAAGAGACATAATGGAGGACTGGGCCAGAAATCTGGCACAAGCCCTGCAGCATAGACTATTCAATGTGGGAGACAAGGCAAATAAACTGCTGGCATGGCTGGATAAGAAAAGAACCGAAAATAAGTGCGTCCCAAGAATAATAGTCGAAGAAGGCCACCGCTACGAAGCGGGTAGAAAAATTGCGGAAGCCTTTGCTAAATACTATGAATCACTGTACTCCTCCTCATTAGCAAACATTGAGGAGGAGTGTAGGGACTTTCTGAAGGACATAAGGATACCAACACTAGCGGAGGCAGATAGGGAAATGCTGGAGAGCGACTTAACAGTAGATTAACTAAAAACAGCGACACGCGCATTGTAATCCAGAAAGGTAGCGGGACCAAATGGCCTGGCAGTCAACCTTTTTAAATTAATGCTTAATGAGTCAGCCGAACACCTATTAGCAATGTACACAGAGGCCAAAACAGATGGGTTCTGCCCACCCGATCAAAGGGTAGCACTAGTGGTATTAATTACTAAGGATGGCAAATCCCCGGAAAAATGTGGGTCATATCGGCCAATATCTTTAATAAATTACGAGGCAAAGGTCCTAGCTAAAGCCCTATCTAGACGATTAGCAGCAGGCATTACATCACTACTGCACTCTGATCAATGCCTCACAGAAGCACTAGTCTTAATCTACGTTGGCTATTTGGCGTCCTGCACACAGCATCGACTGGGGGAGTGAAGCCCATTGCGCTACTATCCCTAGAAGCCAGAATGGCGTTTGACAGTGTCGAATGGAACGATCTATTTGCAGTATTAGGGCACTTGGGTTTTGGGACAAACTTTATTGGTTGGATGAAACTCCTATATAATCAGCCTCTAGCTAGGGTGAGAGTAAACGCAACAATCTCACAAACATTTGCATGTAAAAATGGAACCAGACAGGGCTGACCGCTATCCCCGCTGCTCTTTACTTTGACCCTAGAATCTCTTGCAGAATGGGTATGACGCGATCCCCTGATTTGGGGAATACTAACAGGGGTTTAGTAGGATGAACGCATCTCTTTATATGCAGACGATATCCTGCCCTACTTTAGGAAGCCAAAGCACTCGGTAGACAGGATACTCCAAATCTTTCGTGTATATGGGGATTATTCAGGATATTGCATAAATTGGGACGATTCGTTACTATTCCCACTCCTGGGAGGTACCCCAGAACTCACAAAGCGTTGTGTGATACCGATAGAACTCGAGAATTTTAAATACTTGGGGATTCACATCACTAGAGACCCATTGGAATGTTATAACAGAAATGTCAGAAAACAACTAGCCCGCTTTGTATCAGATGTTACATGTTGGAAAACACTCCCACTCACACTAATGGGTCGAGCGGCACTTTTCAAAATGATGACTCTTCCCCGTATGTCATGGAAAATATCCCCAAGAACTTCCAGACCTGGTCTTCAGAAGGCAAGAATCTGAATTGAGAAATCTAATCTGGAGTGGGTGTTCCCCCACGGAGAGCCCTTCGAAAACTACAAAAAAGAGTCTATTAGGGGGGGATAGCAATGCCAGACGTCAAAATATATTACTGGGCCACGCAATTAATGATTGCTTGTTTGGCGAGAGGGAGGAACCAGCCGATCATGTAGACAGAGAAGCTATGGGGCCAAGAAGGTACCAGTCCATATTGTATGATAAAGGAAGGTTCAAAAATTTCCCATCACATACACAAACAGTGGTGGGAGCATGGTGTGCAGCCACTAAACACCTGAGCTAGGAGGGGAAACTAACAGAGATGACCCCACTATGGGACAGTGAACAACTACATTGTTTGGATAAATTACGCAATTTAAGCAAGTGGGAGTTATTGGGGCTGGAGAAACTGGGAGACGTATAGAGAGGCCAAGCCTATATCACATTTGCCACCCTGCAGCAGGAATGAGAATTGGGCCCTGGAGAGTGGCTGACTCACCTTCATTTGAGCCATGCTCTCAGAAGCTACATTCCCAGAGGGGTCTGCCCTTCCAGAAGCCTCCCTGCTAGAAGACAGACTGATGACAGTATCACTAACTTCCAAAGCCATTTCACTCATATACAAAAAGATCCTTAATAACTCACCAAACTCATTAGGGGTATTGAGAGTCCACTGGGCCAAGAACTTGTGAAAACTAGAAGATGATGGATGGGTAGAAGCTATTCAGCGACCAAGGGAGGTCGCAATTCAAACCAGGTTTCGACTAATCCAATTGAAGATCCTACACAGGGTATACTACACCCGAACCACACTGCATAGGATGGGACACATTGAAACCAGCCAGTGCTACAGACGGTGTGGTCAAGAGGGCACCTTCTTTCACCTACTCTGGGAATGCCCTAAGATACAAACGTATTGGCAGGGGATAGAGAAGGTCATGGCAGACGGGGTGGGAATGGAAGTTCTAGTCAACCCGAAGTGGCTCATGCTGCTGATACTCACCGAACAAGTATGGCCTAAAAGCATGACACAGTGGCTGAAAGTGGCGGCAGTGCTTGCCAAGTGCAATATTGGTAAACATTGGGAAGCAGTTGCCCCTCCTAAAGAGGCAGATTGAGCCTCTGATCTAGATTGGTGTTAGCAAGCGGAATATATCATCTATTTAAGCAGAGGGGGCCTGAAGAATTGGGAAAACATATGAGGGAACGGTAGAGCATATAGAGGCATGTAGTGGGCAACTGAAGAGAACAGAGGTGGGGTGAGGGAGGCAGTGGGTAACTTACATTGTAAAATAAATAATAAATGTACGAAATGGGACTGATGTAACTTGCAAAGATTAACAAAATATGAGATTGACATGTGAAATATTGAGCATGGTTAATAAAAAGAATGTTTTTAAAAAGAAAACTGATAGGAGAGTAAAAATTCACACAGAAAAAAGATTTTTATTTGAAAGAAAAAATATAACATAGTTTTGTGTATTTCACATAAACCCTAACACTATAGCAACAAAATGATCTCCTGCTATAGGGGTTTCCCTCATAAACGTGCCTGTTTAGCAAGGCAGGCATTGTTTAAACCCCTTGTAATTGTAGTGGCTTGATGCCTCTAAGCAGCACCTCCACTCTAAAAAATGTTCCAGCATTGCTGTTTGAGAGAATATATTCTTAGCATACTGTATGCAATTAGACAACTGTTTAGAAAGAAGAAACAATTTTCATTGTTTCAACATAAATGCATTTCTAGAAAGAATTCGCAAATCCAGTCGGTCTGGCTTATAACGGAAAATGCAGGTCAGACGTAGTGGCTTTGCCAGTGCTTGATTAGAAAGTTTCCAAATAAGCCTCATATAGTTTTATTTTAGCTGATGTTTAATGAACAAGTAATTTACATTCAGTAATGCCTTTTCTGGTAGAGACTCTATCTAACTGTAGATTCCTCACCCTGTGAATTTCCCCACAGAACAATTTCCTCCCAGGTCGGCATGTGATGCTGTGGAGCTCTGCATTGGGACCGTCAGTTCTGAATGTGACGTCAGGGACTCTATAAGATCGCCACCTCTACGCTCTGACATCAGTTTCTTTCTGATCTCCGTCCGCACTGTCAGATACAGAGCCATTGAAATCACAAGTGCATTTGAGATGGATGTGTCAGAGAGGAATGTGCAGTTAGCTGGAGTATCTAGCATAGAGGGTGTTACCGATAATAGGTAACTTTGTGAATAGATACCAAAGTAGTACCTCCTCAGGTTGTGGTCTGTAGAATACCTCATACCAGAAAATCCTGCAAGACAGTTTGGACAAAATGCCCATCCCACTGGACCTGTTTATATAGGCAATACCGCTTTGTTAACATGTGAAGGGATGCCAACAAAAGACACTGGCAAATGTCCACGACAACACACCATGTGCTAGCCCCATTGGCAGCAGCCTTCGCTCTGGTGGAATGAGGATGCAAGCCTTATGGGGCCTGTTTAATAGCTAGCTCACAGAAGATATTCATGCATAGGACAATCTTATATGAAATAGATCTCTTTTGCACCTTCTCACTTTCCCCTTTTCTGCTCCAGAGATGCCAATGCAAAACCTGGTCATCTTGTTAGTATTCTCTGGTGGGATCGATGTAAAAACTAAAAGCCCTCTTGGAGTCCAGTCAATGAAGCTGTTCCTCTTCCTTAGAGGGGTTGAGTGGAGCTCAGAAAGCAAGCAAGGTGATAGATTGCCCTATATGGAAGGGCATAATCACCTTCGGCAGTAAAGTTGCCTTTGTCCTAAGGACCTGTTTATCCAGAAAGAACAAAGTGTATGGCTGCTTGCCACACAATGCATGGAGTTCACTCCCTCGCCTAGCAGATGTTATTGCAACAAGGAACACCGTTTTAATAGTTAACAGGTGTAAGGGACAACTATGCATACGTTTGAATGGAGTGCACATTAGATAAGTGAGAACAAAATTTAGGTCCCACTGTGGCATCACAAAAAGTGACAGTGGGATCATGTGGGTCAGCTCTTTCAAAAAACACATAAAAACAGGTGACTTGGAAAGGGAAGTTGATCCGGTTATGTGCCAAAAGGGCCAATAGATAACGTTTATCTATAGCCACTGAGGCTGGGCCAATGAAAGAAAAATATGGCAAACTTGAACATGATAGAGGGAACACTATTCAACAAACATCTGTCAGAGCTCCGGTTATACAGACTTAGTGGAGGGCGCCTGACTACCAGAATGACACCAACAACTTTAGGAGGAAGTCAAGAAGTGTCACCACTCAATCCTCACACATCACATGAAGGTGTAGGTTGTGCAGACTATGGTGCAGGACCCAGCAGTTCGATAGAAGGTTCTCTGGATGGGATGGGACAGCCAGATTGGAGGACAAAATGCTCATGGCTAGAAGTTATGGGTACTACACTCTCCTTGCCCAGTCCAAAACTACTAGGATCACTTGAGCCCAGTCTTATCTGATCATTTTCAGCACTCTAAGCAGGAGAGGGACCGGAAGAAAGGCATACAGGATTCCTGATACCCAATGCTGATGGAAGGCATCTCCAAGGGAGGACTGTTTTGGGAACTCCAACACGCACAAGTTTGGATACTGTGCATTCTCAGCAGTGGTAAGTAGAACAAGCCAGGGTTCTCCCCATTGTTGGAAGATGCACTTTGTCAACTCAGAATGTACCTGACATTCGTGATCCACTTGACATCAGAGTTAATCCGCCTAGGCATTTAAAGATCCTGCAAAGTGCTGAACAGAGAGATGCCTCAAGCGTTCAGCCATTTCCAGAAGTGCATAGCCTCCTGGCACAGGACCCATGACCCCACTCCACCCTGTTTGTTCCAGGACCACATGACGTTATACTGTCATTGAGAACCTGCACCTGTTCCCCCAGGATGATTAGGAGAGCGCCTTCAATGGCAAGCAAATCGCTTGCAATTGAGGAAAGTTGATGTGGAAGCAAGCCTCGGCCAGAGATCACAAGTTCTTTGATTTCCACTTCTCCCAGATGACCTTCCCAACCCAATAACAATGCATCCCTCACAACAGATAGTTCTGAGTTGTGTAGGGAGAGGATTATGTGGCTCATCCAATTGCGGTTGGAGATCCACCACTACCACTGCCAATCCTTTGCAGTCTCCTTCAACACCTGGATGTAGTCTGACAGGTTGCCTTGGTGCTGAACCCACTGAGACTTAAGATCCCACTGCAGGGGACACATGTGCCACGTGGTGTGGTCCACAAGCAGAATCGAGGAAGCACAGGGGCCAAGAAGCCTCAGAGCCCCTCTCACTGAGACCCAGGTCAAGGGTTGAAACACTGGGATTATAGCCTGATTGTCTTGGGTTTGTTGAAGAGGAGGATAGTTTGAAAAAACACCATATTCAGGGTGGAGACTATAAAAGGGAGCCGCTGTGGAGTAATCAGGTGTGACTTCAGCACATTGATGGAGATAACCAAAGATGTAAACAGGCTAGGTAGTTTAAGAGTGTTTGAGGTGAGGCCGCCTTTAGTAACTGGTCTTCGAGGTATGAGAAGACTGGCATTCCCAACCACCGCAGGTGGGCAGCGACCACCATTACCTGAACACTGGAGGTGCACTGTTCAGGCCAAAGGGGGAGTATGGATAACTGACAATGCTCTTGAGCTATCTGGAAGGTCAATTAATGCCTGTGGGACGGCAGGATGGGGATGTAAAAATATGCGTCCTTCTAGTCGCGCGCCACCATCCAGACTTTTGGATCGACGGCAGAAGAACTTGGGCTAGGATGAGCTTGTCCTTCATCAGGAAGAAGTTCTAAGGGCAGACATTTAGAATGGGGTGAAGGCCTCTGTCCTTTTTGAGGACCAGAAAATAACAGGAATAACATCCAGTCCTGATTTCTGATGCTGGTACCCTTTCTATTGCTGCCTTGGTCAAGAGAGGATGAACTTCTTTACAGAGTATGAACATATGGTCCCCTGTGGGTGATGGGGATGCTGGTTACCTAGTGGTCCTGGGGAAAGGACAGAAAGCGTATGGAGTAGCCATGTTTTATAAGCTGGAGCACCCATTGGTCTGATGTGATGCTCGGCAATCTGGGGCAGCGAAAGGTGAACCGACCTCCTACAGGGTGATTGTGTGCCACCAAGGACAAATTAAAGCAGCTTTGCTGTGGCAGCTACAGCGGGAGGGTTTGTAGGCTAGGTAGAATGTTGCCCCTATCAGCCTGAACAATGTCGTCTTGCCCCCCGGCCTTACCCATGAAAAGGCTAGGAGGCATTTTGCTGCGGAAGGCCATATCCATGCTGCCTCTGAAGATATCTCCTGCCAAAGTCTCTAATGGGGCATTGTTGTTGGGTGAACAGCAATTGACAATCACAGCACAGTTTAAACCCTATAGTAACGGGAGACATATCTGCACACTACATGATGTGTGGTGTAAAAAAAACAAGCTTTCCTGAGGGTAAGTTCTGTCAAGAGACAGCACTGCTAGCTTTAGCTCCATATGAGCGGAGGAGCGTTGCCCCCCCGAATAAAGTGTGAGGCAGGGCCAGTGCATCATTGTTGCCAAGTAATTGGCGGCAATGAGGAGTTATATTTTGCTATTAGAATTTGTTACGCGCATGAATAACCCTGGGAGGGTATCTCAGAGCAGGAGCCAGCAGAACTAAAGCAGTTAAAATCGACAGGTCTTAAGTAGTTTTCTAAATTGCCGATGGTCCTTACAGGTTCACAGTCGAAGAGGCAGGTTATTCAAACAAAAGGGAGCTAAGAAAGGGAATGACATGACCCCAGCCCAGGACTTCCTGACCCCTGACCCCTGGGAGTGGCCCATTCAGTGTGAATTGTGCCTGTAGGTTTGGTCAGCTACCATGCTACAGCCAAAGCAACATGCGCAATTCAGACTCGCCAACCCAGCTATCTTAAACAGCTGGGTTGGAGAACAGGCACAGGGCACCAGGGCAATTTGGAGCGCTGAGGCAGCCTGCCGCAGCCAATCAAGACGCTGCTCTGAGCAGCGTCTGGATTGGATAAGGTGCAGTAAGCTTTCGTACACCACCTCGTCCTCGGAGGAATCAGAGCAATGGCCTGGAGAATATGAGGACGTGTTGCAAAGTAAGTGAAACTTTTATGTATTTTGTCTTCCTGACTAGCTGTCTGGTGTGTGTGTGCGCATGTGTGTGCTTGTGCGTGTGTGTGTGGGTGGGTGTGTGCGCGTGGGTGTGTGTGTCTGTGTGTGTGTCTATCTATCTATCTATAGTGGTACTGATGACGCCTAACTACTATTCTTTCCTTGCAGCTAACCGTGGGAGCGCCTATGAGCTCCACTTGTGGTCTCCTTTCACATACAGAATCGGAGAGGTGCACGGTTTGCCAGCCACTAGACGGTGCCCATGCTGCATACAAGTGCTCTCTTGCATATCTCTCCTCACAGATAGTGTGCTGACGGCTCCAACAAGCTGAAGTAACTGACGTGATTGGAGCAGCGCGCGCGCCCGTGATCGACTCCAACAGAGGTTTCTGTTCCCCGTCTTGGGCCTCATAAATTAAAGTACTGCATGCCCACTGACTGGAGTCTGAACACCCTGAGGGGTCTGTATATTTTTGCATTCTTAGTAGTGAGCTTGGAAGCACTGTGTTCGCCTAATAACGACCTATTGAGCCAGGTGGAAACCAACCCAGGGTCTGAAAGTTCCTACTCCCTGATCTGTTAAGGAGCGTGGCCCAGGAGATATAGTAGGCTGTTTGGTGTTCGGGACATTCACCCCTTTTAGTCTTGAAGACTTCATACAATTTTTCCACTGGGCACCCCACCCAGCCACACTTAGCCCCCTGCCATCCAACAGGATGTAACACAATAATTAATCTACTGAGACCCATATTGTATATATTGTAGAGGACTATACCTCAGATTTCCCGTTTGATGAGTTTGGTGATGCAATTTATGCCTCCATTCACAACGCGGTATCAGGTGCCATGGCCCCACCTTGAGAGGAAGTTAATGGAATGGGCAAAGCAGTGCTTTGAAGTCCTCCCTTTGAGGGAAGACCTACCAGGACCCTCGGAGTATCGCATCCTTTGGGTGGCCTAGAGTTGACCTGGATGCATTTGGTAGGCTGAATAAAGCCTTCCTTGCACACTCCTCGCCTCTAGAGGACTCCCCCTCCATTACTCCCACCCAAGACCAGAACCCTAGTACTCGGGCTAAACCAAAGAGTAGTGGTCATGATAGGCCATGGTGACCATCTTTGGGCACCTCTTCCTTTTCCCCTCAACTGGGATTGCTCACCCACCCAGGGCAAGATATGTTAGATTCAGAGGACATCCTCCACCTCTGATCATCCATATGGGTCCTGGGGATAAAGTGGCCACTTAAGTGACCAGCAGGCTTCACAAGCCCCTTGATAAAGAGATTCGCAACTGCCTACGGGTCGAATGCCTCATCCATTGCTGTACGGCAAAGTGGCATGTACCCATGAGATAGAAGCGGACATTGACTTATCCTCGCGGTGGTGCCAGGATAAAGCCTTGTATGTCATTGCCCTCTTACTAAAATACTGCAAATGGCTGAAGAGGCCAAAGAATCTGGTTCCCTCATGTCCCCCTGCGATTCTATCCAGCTGGACGCAGAGGGTTGTCATTTTTATTGGCAATACCAACTGGGCTATCCCTACCGTGAGGTGCAAATCCCCTCTGATCAAGGGGGACTCAAAGCCCCATTATAAACCTCAGGCAGTTCAACGATAGGGTGATATTCTGCCACTTCAAGATAAAGGGGATTCACCTCCTCATGGACATCTTGAGACCCAAAGACTGACTTGTCCACCTGGAACTCAAGGATGCTTACCTTACAATACCTATCTATGCCCCCCCACCCTCAACGCTGCAATTCCGGTGGCGAACCAGGTCGAACAAATTCATGACTCTTCCATTTGGGCTGTCGTCAGCCCCACGGTGCTTTATCAAGGTGGTGAAACCAGTGGTGGAGAACCTCAAACTAATCTATCTAGATGATATCCTCCTGATGGAACAGTGCCCTATGAAACTGTCGGAACAACTGCAACTATTCATCGAACTCTTGGAGTCCCAGGGATTTGCAATCAATGAGAAAATATCTAATTTGACCACTAATCACCTGATCACGTTTCTGAGTTTTGTGATAGACTCAGTAGCGGTGACCCTAACTCTGCTGCCCAGAAAAATGACAAAGATCTGACACACTCTATGGAGAGCTCTCCACAGACCAGGATCCTCCTTATGACAGATCGCCTGTCTGGTGGTCCTGCCTCCCTCCTCCATCCAGGCCATTTTTTCCGGGCTCAGGCTACTACTGGGCGCTTCAACACCTCATGGCATTCCATCTTCGATGGGGGCTTTCATACTCACAAAGGAAGCCAGGACGGAGATCAAATGATGGTTGCACCACATGCAAGCATGGAATGGGAGAGCAATTTCCGGCTCCCAGACAGACTTCGTCATAGAATCAGATGCTAGCAGGACCAACTGGGACACAAGATGTGGAGAGTTCTCCAGAGGAGAAGATAGGCCAGCCTAAGAACAACAGCTTCACACCAAGTGTCTAGAGTTGCTGGCAGGGTCATTTGCTGTTCAGTGCTGGACCAAGGACAAGATTCAATGCTGCATGATTCCTAAGATGGACAATAGAGCTGTGATTTCGATACATCAACCACCTGGGAGGCATGAGGTCCAAGACTCTCTTGGGCCTGGTAAACTCCTTTTGGGAATGTTGCCTGGAGAACCAGATAGCGGTTTTAAGAGAATATATCCTGGGATTGTCCAAACAGGGGCCATATTACATAAAGTGCCCTGAGGGAGCAGCGGCATTTGTTACCACTTTGCATGCCCCTGGGCGCGTTGGTATTACAGAGGAGGCCGCAGACGCTTGTGTGGCCCCTTCTGTAATAGCAATAGCGCTGGTCAGTGGCGGCTCGCAGAGGGAGTGCTGCGGGGTGGCGGGGAGGGGAGGGGCATGAGGGGACGTAGTGGACTCTGACTTATGTCGGGACTGAGTTAAGTAAGTAAATATATAAATAAAACAATTTTCTTTGCGTGCGTTGCATCGCCGATTTTGCGATGCAGCGTGCGCAATGTAAATTGTTTTATTTGTTTATTTACTTACTTAACTCCGTTCCGCCGTAAGTCGGAGTCCACTACCCCCCACCCTGCATCTCCCCCACCCCGCCACACCGCCCTGCAGCACTCCCTCGGCGAGCCGCCACTGGCGCTGCTGCACATAAAGTGCCAGTGCCTTCTTCAAGGGGGCATTCCTTTATTTGCATGGAGGCGTGCCCAATGCAAATGAGGGTATCCCTTTGCCTCTGCGCTCACACCATATTACGGACATGGGTGCAGAGGCAAAGAAGCCCTCAGGAGGTACTCAGGAAGCGCACTGAGAGTGCGCCTCCTGAGAGCAGCCCTCTGCAAGGAGGTAGAGGGGGTCCTATGGACTCCTCAGACATCCACTTGTAGGCAGCTGCAGTCACTGACTGCACCCACCTGCAAGGGGATCTCTATTCTCCTTTAAAGGTGCACCTGCACAGGGAAACATGGAGCAGCTTTAAAGCAACCGCTCCGTATTCCACATGAATGTGCTGCCTCCAGGCCAGCACGAGTTCGCAGCTGCTCTGTGGACAGTGCATTCCCCATAATTTGGTGCATTTTCCTTCATTGCAACAAGCGCACCTTTTTAATGGCGCACCTGGCACAAGGAAGGAAAATGCACCGCTTGTGCAGTGCGGCCCCAGGTGGCATACGGGCACTCCAGACACATCCAGGACTTCAGCCTCTTTCTCTCCCTCCGGCACAATTGGGGCTCATTCTCAGTCGACCTCTTTGCATCGTGTCTGGACAATCAACTGAAACAGTGCTTATTTAGGAGGCCAGACCCCAAGGCAGAAGCATCAGATGTTTTTTTTCAAGGCTGGACGAAAGAATACAAGTCCGTTTTTTTCCGAATTCCCCATGATCACTCGTCTTTATTCCCATGCGAGGAGTCAGAAGGCAGACTTGGTGGTAATGACTCCAAATTATACCTGAACCCATTCCCAGAGCCAAGCGGCAGTATTGACCTTCTCTGCTACAATTATGCAGATGACACACAAATACTAATCAAACGGGGAATCCTTAATGGCATATGATGCTCTAAACTAAAAAACTGTAGCAATGCCATTGACCGATGGCTGATATGGTGCTACTGTAAACTATATGAATAAAAAAACAAATTACTTACTTGTGGAGATTGGAAAAGTTAAGATTCATCAAGATTCCGCCGGGATGATCTAGACCCACCCCTATTTTGGATTTCCACCCAAAAAAAAATTAACCAACATCACTTTTCCTCTTAAAAGTTGATTTTGGATATGCTCTTTTTCACTGGATCCTGCTCTCGATCATTAGACAACTTCAAAGAATGGAGAACTCAGTCTCAAGATTACTTTTACATCGAAAGACATGCAGAGACATCTCCCTCGCCTTTAAGGCTCCTCATTGCTTACTGTTCACAAGAATATCTTCATTCAAACCACCGTATGTCGCTCACAAGGCAATACATAATACACAATAAACGTCCTGAAATCCTTGGGACGAAATCAACCAATGCTCCTAAACTAGGAATTTCTGTTCCAGACTCGCACCAAGATTTATCATTTCACCTTACAAAATGAACGCAAATGAGTGCCACTACTTCCTCAGTGAAGGCTGCCATATTAATGAATTCCCTCCCAGCAAAAATACCGCCCAATGAAAAGCACCAGAAATTTAGAAGAAACGCTAAGAGCTGACTATTCTCAACCTGATCCTCGTGGTTTCCAAGACACACCATCTTCTACAAAACGAAACACTTAACCAAATTAAGCCTGCCCTGTTCACAATCCGAATATCTGGCCAACTTGTCAAGATCTTATGAAATAACTCAATCAATCCTTCCTACCAACAGATTGTCTTCTCAGCCAGTCCCTGTATAAGTGGATGTAAAATTAAAGTATTATCCAACATGCACATACTCTGCTTTTTCTACTGTCAGCTACACGAAACTGCATGAAATTCAACAAGCTTCCTCCCATATAATCCTTGCACAAAAACGGACTTTTGATTTATAACCATCTAACATCTACAATCCTCCTAGGGCCCTGCTCCACTTATTCTACTCTTATTCCAAAGAGAATGTCCTTCTTCACCTCATACACAAAGCAGCATACCCTCTGGCTCGCTTCTCAGTATTTACATGTGTGAACTATATCATAGGCTTTACCTAACCTCTTCCCACTCATAAACTGGTAAACATTTACCTACAATGTATCAATCGTCTAAGCTTCCCCTGGTCTATTCACCCAACCAATCATTCACACAAACTAATATACCCCAAACCCTGGCGAGCTTTGAGATCTAACTCCCTACTGGCAGCCTCCTCTACACAATATATATTCACCCCATCAATAATTTGCTTGAAGTAATATATCCCCACACCCGCTAGCTATGACATCTAACTCCCTCTGGTTTCACCACAAACTGGGATAATGCATTCAAGTTTTGTGCTGAGAACACATAACTAAACTAACTAAAAAAACACTGAAATAACCACTGACCTGGGTTTTGGAGCAGCGTGTTTCTTGACGTAAAGTACCCCAATGCCTAGTCAGGGGCAGTAGGTACTATATAAATGTGAATACAATACAAATGCGGTAAGTATGTTGGAGTAAAAAGTAGGCTTCTTATAAAGAAGAAAGTGCACGCCCAAGTGCGCTGTTGGTTTAAAAATGATGATAAATAGCTGCAAGTCACCCTCATGACATGAGAAGCTTACAACATTGCAAGTGGTAGGCACCACCCACACCTAGGGGCGTGGTGCCATTAGTGGCATCTCGTTCAGGAGCCCTGTTACCTTCCGGTCAGCAAAGAGGGAAGGGGCGTTGCCGAAAACACGAAAGGTCTTCTAGGCGCGTCACCAAGGTGCTCAGGCCACCCCTCCCCAATAAAGGATAAAAGCTGGAGGACGAGAGGGCGAAGCCATCTTTGTCCTCTCCAAGGGATGCCATTGTATCGGAGCTGCAACGAGTATCTGAAGGTTTAATAAAGACTACGCAGTGAAGACCAACTACTTGGCTGGTGTGTTTGTGGCGGGTGTGGCAAAGGGAGAAGGGGGTGAGCCTGTCAAATTTGGCTGGGGCGAATCACACATGGTATGCCCACTATGAGACGCCACTCAAAAAAAAGCTAATTAAATTACAATGGTAATTTTTCTACATACAGTGGACAACATTTGCTCGTTTTTTACTCTTGCTTGTTTTTTTAAATTTCAGGTTTACCGATTCCTCTGACAGGTCACTGCCTTGTTTCTTTTGAACTGACCTGAGGCAGTTCACCGGTGCCCTTTATTCGGGATCTCAGGCCGTCGGGCCTGCACCCACAGGAACAAGTTAGCCCCTCTCCACCGGAGCTACTAATCACGCCGATTACTCTTCCGACCAGTTCAGCACAGAAAGTCTACAAAAAACCCAGACAAACACACCTTCCTGCTCTTCTTTAATGGGCGACGTGACTGCTCAGCGTTCTCTCTACTTTACAGACAAGAGAACTAATAGAAAGACGTGGTTTATTTCCTGTGAACCGAATCCAGGCGCACGGGACCGACAAATCTACGCAAGCCGGGCACTCACGAAGTCACTTTCAGTTAGTGTCTTACTATTTGAGCACGTGCAGGTGTATTGTGCTTCCTCCAGGTGGTTTTCCAAGGAAATAACTTGGTTGGAAATAAACATCTAGCAGCAAACAAAACAACCTCAGATGGTCGAGTACACTCAGGCGGTCGCGGTGAGAACCTTCTCAAGACCCCCTGAGGTTGCGCTCGTCATGGAAACCACACTAAAAGGTTCCGAGCGCGCCATAATGATGACGCTCGGCAGCAAGCGAAGTACAAACAGTTAAGGGGCAGTAAGAGAGACATAAACAGTTTGAATGTAGTCTGAAAATAAGACGCTAGCGCAAATGGCGGCTCTAGTATGCGTCATCCAAGAAGCCAGGAAACATTCACTTTTATTTGAAACATTTTTTAAAAGGAGAAAAATTGCTGCAGAAAAGATACATACTGCGAAGGGTATCTCAAGTCCTTTTCTCAACTCTGTTACAGCGGGAAGACAGGAATGCAGCACCAACTCCTTCTCAGGTTCAGCTCCCCACTCCCAACCGTTCACCCACAAAACCTTCACCTTCCCATTCTCTACATTACCAAACAGCTCACCTTCCACATTCTATTGCAAGCAGCAACACCTCACATCTTTCCCCTTTAAATACACATACACATTTATATCAAAACAAACACAAATCACAGAAAGAATATAATGAAAAGCTATTCAAACGTTTGACAGAAAAATAGTAAATCACAGTGGCACTCTTATGTGCCAGGCTCCTTCCTAAATTTACAACATAAACTTTTAATAAAAGTACTGCACACTCTAAAACAAGGTCTTTGAACTTAGCTGGTGTGTTCTTCATAAGTACAACTAATAAATGTCCTGCTCATTCTAACACAAAGTCTTTTTAGTTAGCTGGTGTGCAAATGATACTACCCAATCTTCCAGTTCTCGCTAAACACACACCCTCCTCCTCTCGCGGGCACACTTCCTTTCTTTTGTACGCATCCTCATCTTCCTCCTGCTGCCTCTTACCTCTTTTTCACACAACCAATCATCATCCATCAAATCTGCGACCTCATGTCCTTTTACTCTTACCTCCATCTCTCCACATCTTGCAATACGACTCATATGCCATGCAAAATTATCACAGAGTGTAGCTGCATTATTCAAACATTCAATAACTCTGAGCAGCACTGAATACACACTCTCCCCCTTGGGCACCTTTTCCACCTTCCTGACTTTTACCCAAACACCTATCTCCAACTTTCCTTCCTTAGCTGCTTTCTTGGCATTAAAATACTTCTTATATACACTTTGAGCCTTTAAAATGTTAAACGTTACCTTCTCTGGTGACCAGTCAATCTCCTGTGCACTATCTATTCATCCATCCAAGATTATCCTTAATTTACGGTTCTCTTCACCTTATGAACACAAAAGGCCTTATACCCATGAGCGAAGGTGTTACCCTATGTTCCCAAAGCATTTTCTTGACCTCCACCTCCCATTTTTTCCAATTCTAGTAGCAATTTGATAGTACCTTTAATAACGGAGTTGAAGCACTCTCTACATCATTTCCTGCAGGGTGATATACAGAGGTCTCTACATGTTTCACACCATTCCTTTGAAGAAACTCTTCAACTATCATAGACTTAAACTGTGGACCATTGTCACTCAATAATTTCCCTGGTAGGCCCTCTGTTATAAACACTGCATCTTAAAAATGTCACCACAATGCTGCATCCGCCTTTTGTACCACCTTTACAATTAGCAATTAAGATACAAGTATCCCCCAAATACTGATCTTCATCAGATGTTGACTCCTTTTGAGAGTCAGAAACACACTGGACCTTTTTTCCTCGTGTCCCTCTGTCTACACATCCTTGCATAACGACCAATTAAGCCACAAATAGAACACTTTTGGTCCCTTGCTCTACACCTTTTGCTATTTGCTAAGTGCTTCCGGTTACCACACCTGTTACACGTCAATGTACCTTGAGTTCCATCGCTATTTATGTTTTGCGCGTACAAATCTACAACTTTAGATTCTTTTTTCTTACTTTCAGAATACTTTTTGGTTGATTTACCAACTTTCTTTCCACCCATCACACCAACTTCTCTGCTCTCTTTAGTATCCTTAAATGCAGCTTTGGCATATCTATTCGAAATATCTGCCTTCCTCATGACCACCAACACATCTTTCAAAGTCGCATCTCCACTGTCCCATAACCTCTCCTGAACACTTTTGTTGAAAGCATGCATAATTATTTGGTCCCTTAGCAATTCCTCTTATATATGACCAAACAAAGATTAGCCTTCTAAACGTGGGAAAAAGGGCCTCTGAGGTACAGAAATCTACATGTCATTTTATAGGGCTTTAGACAAAGACATTCATACATTCTGCACGGGTACATGGTCCTCATGATATGCACCAAAGGGAAATGAGCACGAAGAAACAATTTACTACAGAATACATTCGAAGATTCTCTCATGGTAGTAGTACATTGGATTTCAGTCATTCTCACAGTTTATTCAAGCATCTCAAGTGATACATTGTATAGCAGTAGCTTGAGACAGTTGAAATGTCCTTGATTAGGTACAGTGAGAACAAGTCTCTGGCTCTCCTTTTATTAGTCTGAGTCTCGCAATTCTTTATTTAAAACAAGAACAACAGCAATAGTCATCACATGATATATTGTGACGTCGGTGCAAGATGGAAGATAGTGTAAACCCAGTCTAGGTTAACATAAGCTTAGCTCATTTGCGTTTAATGTAAGAAAGGAAAAAAACAACTCCCACAATGGTAATGAGGGGTGTTAAAAGTGGTGGTCGTAATGGAAGTATTGGTGAAGCTAATGGGCGTGGTGGTTATAATGGTATAGCATCAATTGTTAATGGTGGTGGTATTCGTTTGTGCTAATAAAATACTCTTTGAAAAGCCTTCTGCATTAAAGAACAACTACAAAGCGGATTAATTTCTGAATACAGTGGATGTTGAGCTAAAGAACTGCATGTATGATGATTGAGTGTTTTTTTTTAAATGACAAATAGTACCTCGCGTTGCAGTAAAAGCACTTTACAGAAAGAAGAATTAGGAATAATACACCAAACAGCCAATAGCATTAGGTGAGAGGGTAATACTCTGCTGGGTGGAGCCAAAGCCCACTCTACATATATTTTAAAAAAATGGTAGCAGAACTCTAGTGGTAATTCTAGAGCTATTACATGCCAACAAGTGTTAAACTCCCAGAATGTGTGCATTTATCAGACCAAGACCAATCTGGGCTCGCCAAGGCATCAGAAATGGGATTCATTGGTGGGAGAGCTGGATGATGATGATTGGCGGGAGGCATGTAGGGCCCCTAGAGAACTGGCAATATTCTCACGCCTTTGAATGGTTCAATTGTCTCCACATGGCGTATCTGACCCCCATGCATTTACAGCTTCAGCATTTATTTGTTCAGGGCGCTCCTCCGCTAAGGTGGAGGAGTGTTGCCCCACTGCTCTGTGAGCAGTTCAGTATTGTCATTTTATTTTTCAGTTGTGGATCAGCTCTTTAGGAGCGGGTTGGGGCTGGACTTCACAGAAATGGGGAGGAGTGGTGGCACTCTCTTAGTGAGCATGACTGTTTGGCCAGCCCTCTTGGGCCTCAGACCAATCGCAATTCTGCTGTAACACAGCGTTGTGACTGGCCAGAAGAGTATGGGAGACTGTGTGCTTCCTGGTTCCTTCTTCTGGAGTTACGAAGAGGACCAAAAGACTGCAGCAGGCATGCAGGTAAGTTGTATTTGTTTCCTTTCTTTTAAATTAAGATCGATGTTATGTAACCAAACTTCCATACACCCATCACAAATGGAGCATGTACTTGGAAAACTAAGTTAAGAGGCACAAGAATAAGAGCATATAGATCTACAAAAAGTTAGTTACCATCATCTAGTCTAAAAATCACAACTTAACAAACACCAGATAGAGAAATAAAAGGATTAATTGAACATAGTAATTTAGGTGGAAATGGCTAGACTGTGTTTACGCATATTCGACTTTAGGTTACAAGAAAAAGTAAACTTAGAAACTGAACACCACAAACAATGGTAGGACAGACACAGGTGGAGATAAAATTGTGACCAAATTTTTTAACTGGAGAAAAAGGAAAGGCTAAAAAGCAAAAATCTTGTTTTAGTTAGGTTCAGTTTAATAGCAGAGACATGTTATGGGGTCGGAACGTGTGTTGCTAAAAAATATTATAATATTCTGCAACTATTTTGTTGGCCTTTCTCCTTCAAGTAAATAAAATATACCAGAGACACCTTAAGCCCAAAAAAATGTAAGTGAACGTAAACAGTGGAAAAATTGTGTTTTCAATTTTATTAAAGCTCAATTGGTTAATGCGATCACTCCTTTGCATGTGTGTGTAATCAGTAACAGAATTAAATCCTGCTTTGGTACACTGGTGGATAGTGATGTGCATTTATAGTGCATATGTAAGTCATTGTGTCAAATTTGTACAAAGGAAAGTATAAGGCTGCCGCAAAATGTGCCAAGAGATTTAGGGCCATATTCATCAACACATTTTCGCATAAACACAAAATGGGCAAAACCCTTTGATGCATCTGGCCCTTAGTGCTCAAGAAAAAACAAATGTATTCAAGTATATGGATTTTTTTTAGTAATAGACAATCATATTTTGGAAACCTCTTTTTATAATTTTCCGTTAAAAGTCTTACATTACCTCTCAAAATTGGATACATTTTAGTCACTATGAAGCCTCAAATTAAAGCAATTTGGTGCAGCCTTTAAATATGGTGATTAACCAACTGCAGTCATGCACATTTCTTTCAGGCAGGAGGGATCTTGCCAGGAATGCTTGTTTTGTCTTTTGCTTAGGGCCTGAAGGTTGCAAATTGGGTATCTGAAGTCTTTAATCTGCTGTGGTGTCACCAATGGCATGGGAAACTCAGGGTGACATTATGATGAGTTCCAAAACTGGCTCTGCTGCGGGAACCCTAGCGGGAACCCTAACATTGCGACACCTTCACCTTTCTTTTGCATGTGTGTTTGGACTTCAATTTGGAGTTACTAGAAGACTTCCACTTTCTTATCGTGTGGAAATGGCACCAGCCTCGGAATTCCTTGATGAATAGGATTCTAAAAATTAAGGTTTCTGAATTTTCTATAACCCTTTATAGCTGCAAAATGTACCCCATATGGAGGAAAACTGCAATTCCAAGTTGGCTATGTAAGGCAGATGAGGTAGTACTGGTTCTGCAGTAATCTGAGTAGTTAGATTTTTTTTACTGCACCAGATGCAGAACCTCTTCCATTTGAAAGAGAAGGAAGTATTGGAGGATGGATGCATGGGGATGTATGACGTTACAACGCAGGCTATTACAACGCCTGCCTTTACAACGCGGTTTTTACATCGCAATCCATTACAACGCATATCGCTTTGGGGTGCTGGATAGTGAAAAGTTTAATTTACTATTCCAACACCAGTCCCCGTGGACACTAGGGAAGGTGTTGGATAGTAAATTAAACTTATTCCCTATCCTATAGCGCCCCCAGCGCAATGCGTTGTAATGGTTTGCGTTATAATGGTAGTGCGTTGTAAAAGTTTCGTTGTAAAGGTTGTTCACCGATGCATGGCCTCTCTTAGAATGCCCATGAAATCTTGTGGGAGATCATCTGACCATTTGGGATACAGTTTAGAGTCAAGCTCAATGATGGCAGGCTGGGATGCAGAATCTAACCCTTCAATTTGTGAAGAAAAACTGATCTGCATGGCAGCCTTTTGTCTGGGCACTCTGACAGGAGAAGTAGGTCTGTAAACCAACCATCATTGATCAGTCAAAAAGGTAAAAGCCTCTGTCTCTGGTTGGTAGGATCTTCAGGTAAAGTTGGAGGCAGTTATCGTTTTCAGCATCTGTGAAGGTCTATCTGAGGTACGCCCCATTGGAAGAAGTTGTTGTTTAATACTTTGCCATTTAGGATACACTTTTGATTCTTTTTAAATATCCTACTGAGCTTGTCTGCCTGCACTCTTCACAACTAGTAGATGCACTGTGGTGAGTTCAAGGTCTCTGACTATGAGGAACTTCCAGATTGTCTGGGCCTCGAGAGACAGAACTCTTGATTTGATGCCTCACTGTTTCTTCAAATAGTTCATTGTTGTTATATTGTAAATATATACTTATACACAATTAAATCTCTTTAATCAATCTTTTTGGTGATTTAATTGTTGTAACTGGCAACTGGTAACTGTCACCATCAATGTCCAGGACCTGCCTTGATGGTGGAGAGACAGCAGCAGTCACTGGGAAATCAGCCCCACTCTCTCCTTCAACATGTAGATCTAACGAATGAGGATGTAAATGCAGAAAGTGAGAAGAGTGTGGGAAGTTGGCCTGGCATATGCTGTCCACTATTCTAGTGGGCACCTTTCACCAGTCCAAATGACCTTTATTGATGGTAGGTTAAAGACAACCTTACTAGAAAGCTATCCTAGTGGTAGCTGTGGAGAGCAGCCATCAGGCTAAGTCTTGAAGGAATGTAAAGCAGCTGGTTTTACCAGTCTATAATCTCGTGAATGACCAAATGAAAGGAGAACCACACCAGGCATATATATAAAATATATGTATTTATTCTAAACATATCCCACTAGTCTCTTTATGAGGCTAGAGGCAAAAGTACATTCAGTAAACTTAACACACAGTAAATTTGCACAATATACGTTGAGCCCCCCCCCCCCCGGCGTGTACCAAACCATATATTAAGAAAGTGGTATAAGAACCACGACTTGCATAGACACAAGGCCTAGAGCCTTTGGAACTGCTGGGGCCACCAGGTACCACCCAAGGTAGTATTGTATTGTATTGCATTGTATTGTATTGTAAAGGCTCTTCTATAGCGCATGGCTACTCGGAAGCATCCCAGCGCTTAGGACTGACCAAAGGGAAATGGATTGCAGAAGATACGGAGACCCAGACTCGTCTAGATCCTGGGAAACAGGACAGTTTTTAGCTTCTTTCGAAATGCAAGTAAGTTAGGCTCTTGTCGGAGGGATGGAGGAAGAGCATTCCATAACTTAGCCGCATTATACGAGAAAAGACGGCCCCCTGTGCGGGCCCTATTAATCCTGGGAATTGCTAAAAGGTTTTGCTGATTGGAGCGAAGATTCCTAGATGGTTTATATGGCCTAATCATGTCATCCAGGATGGGGGGCCTCTCCCATAGAGTGTTTTGTGGACCGTACAAAGGGTTTTGAAGTGAACCCGCTCCCTTATCGGAAGCCAATGCAAAGTGCTCAACGCGGGTCTAGCTGATGTGCGGTAGCTAGTACCCGTGAGTAGCCTCGCTGCAGAGTTTTGGGCGACCTGGAGTTGCCAAATAACCGAAACAGGGGCTCCTAAATAAAGCGCATTTCCATAGTCCAGCCTGGATAGAATAATGGACTGGACTATGGTTTTCTTGGCTGTTTCGGGTAGCTGAGGAAGGATTTTGCGGATTGTCTTCAACAGTCCAAAGCAAGCAGCTACTGTCTTCCTTGCCTGGGTTTTGAATGACAGCTCCGCATCCAGCCAAAATCCAAGGCTCTTAATCTCAGTCTTTGGAGTGGGCCCAGGCCCCATGCAGGAAGGCCAAAGTGTCGAGTTATTAAATGTGGCTCTTTTCCCCAATAGCATCAGCTCAGTTTTCCCCCCATTCAACTTCAGGTGGGATGAGTCCATCCATTTTGCAACTGCCTCCAGGCAGTTGCAAAGATTGGTCGGAAGGGGCTCTACCTGGTTTAAGGAGACAACTAGCTGGGTGTCATCAGCGTAGCTTACTAATTGGATTCCAAAGGGAGCCACTACTTCTGCCAGAGGCGCCATGTACACATTAAACAGTGTGGGGCTAAGGGAGGAGCCCTGTGGCACGCCACACTGTAATGGTACTGGAAGGGAACAGCTGTTCTCCGAAAAGACCTTAAAAAATCTATCACTAAGAAAAGACTCGAGCCACATAAGGGCCTTGCCGGTAACCCCAATCCTTCCAAGGCGAGAAAGGAGGACACGGTGGTTAACCGTGTCAAAGGCGGAACTGAGGTCCAGGAGGATGATGGCCGTGCTGCCACCAGCGTCCAGAATCCTCCTGGAGTCCTCGACCACCCTCAACAGTGCTGTCTCAGTTCCCTGTCCTCTCCGGAACCCTGTTTGAGTTGGATGGAGCAAACCATGGGTCTCTAAAAAAGATGCCAGCTGTTTATTCACCCATTTTTCGGTCAGCTTACCGATGCCGGGGAGAAGGGAAATGGGGCGATAGTTGGAAAAATCGTCAGGGTCAAGGTTTTTTTTTTTTAACAGAGCCCTGACCATGGCGACCTTCCAATCTCGTGGCACCGTGCCTGACTTAAGCGAAGTACTGACTAGGTTGATGATGTGCGTACTGATGTGGGGCAGAGCCAAGTTTAAGATGGTCATAGGGGCAGGGTCGAGCGGAGAACCGCTCTTTATGGAATTAATGAGGGGGGGTAAAAGTTCTGCACTGAGGGGGGAGAAGAGAGAAAGGTGAGGCGAGATGGAGTCAGTGCCACCTACTAGAGGGGAAGGTAATACAGCCATGGGTGGGGGGGGAAGTGAAAGAAGGATCTTTTGGATTTTGGCGGCAAAAAAATGTGCTAATTCGCCGCAACGAACACCAGATTCATCAGAGGATAACGATGATGATAGCGGGTCCGGGGCTTTTAACAAAGATTTGACTATCTTAAACATCTCTCTCGGGGCGTTGGCGGAAGCCTCAATTTTTTCTGCATAAAAGGTGGATTTGGCCATGTTAAGGGCAGATTTGATACTCAACTTCACTGGTGAGAGGTCAACGGTATTTATTTTCAAGATTGATCTATCAACTTTAGCATGCTACAATCATTGCTTGTGGCAGTGATAATCTAGGGTAATGAAATGGCAGCTGGTGTGTTTGACTTTACAATGAAATTGATATAGGTTTCAACCATCTTGGTTGGAGTACCATGACCGTGTATAATCACTCTGGGAAAGTAGTCAGCAGCGTTATGATCCTTCCCTGGATGATGCACAATGTTATAATTGTACACTTGTAGTCGTAGTCCCCATTGTTGAATTCAAGGCTGCATCTTCGCCTTTGGATTACCAAATATAGTTAATAAAGCTTGATGATCAATTACCAGCGAAAAAGGCTTCCCGTCAGGAATACATGAAAATGTTCAGAAGCCCATACCACTGCTAAATTTTCTTTTTCAGGTTGTGAATGAGGACGTTCTGTTTGGGACAAACTCCTACTTGCATATGCCACAATATGCCTTCGAGCATTTAGGCGTCCACTATGCTGTGCAAGGAGGGCCCCTAACCCAACTGGACTAGCGTCAACAACAACCTCTGTATGAAGCATTGGATTGAAATACACCATTTCAGTAGCATTCTCAATGGCTTGGTTTCTCACATTCATGTGACCAATTAAACTAAACATTCTTCTTCATCAGCTCTCTCAGTGGAGCACTTACAGTGGCAAAATCTCATATATATCTGGAAAAGTAGCTGGCCCTGCCAAGAAATGAACACACTATGGGAACATCTTGTGGGGGATCAGCATTTGACAGCTCTTGTACTTTAACAGGATTGGGCGGCATAAACCCATCAGAAAAGATATGGCCAAAGAATTTTAACTTTGTCTTGTGTAACTCACATTTATCTGAGTTCAAAGTCAAACACGCATCCACAAGTAAACAACACGCTTGTGAGAACCTTATCGTGCTCTTTTGTCATAGCTCCAAAAACTAATATGTCATCTCATGACAGACTGTATGATGCGTCAAATGATGTCTTGAAAAAGAACTGCAGCCGATGACACACCAAAACGTAAGGGGGATATTTACAAGAAGATGGCGAAGCATGCCGTTAAGTACAAAATGCTAACCCCACCCTCCGCCGTTCCGAAAATGCAGGGATGAGCCATATTTACAAAGATACGGCACAGCCCTGCGTTTTACCTAGAGCTGGCACTAAAGTAAGCTGCCTAGCACGAATGCAGACACCCTTGTACCATAGTGACACCTTTCACATAAACAATCATTCATGGCGATTTGTTGTTTCTATGTGTGCTGCACAATGAAGCACATATAGAAACAGCAACACCGAGGAGAAATAAAGCATTTCTCCTTGTTTCACCATGTTAGGACCAGATTTTCCCTGGTCTTAATTTTGGCGCTGTCTCCTATTTACACCACCCTTGTAAATAGGGGGCATTATCAAAAACAATGGGTTTTGCGGCGGAACCCCCACTGCAAACCCCATTGACTACCCCTTTCATGCTAAGTATAGTGTGAAACGGTGTTAAGCCACGCTAAGTGGCTTAATGCCACCTTGTAAATAAGGCAAAGCCCCTATCGCCACAGGAACATAGTTAAAAGTGATGTTCCTGTGGCGATAGGGGCCTGTAAATATGCCCTTTAGTCTTTTGTATTAAAACAGACCAGCATGTGTAGAAAAGGTTGTAATGAACCTGTAATTTTCTTCAAGTTCCAACTGAAGAAAACCTTTATTTAAATAAAGGAGGGATAAGACCTTTGCACCATTTAATTGCGTTATCGTGTCAGCAATGTGTGGACCTGGATATCGCTCTCATTCAATTGCCTTGTTTGCCTGACACATGTCAACGCACATGCATAGCGTTCCTTCACTGTCCTTTTTGGGCACTACCACTATGGGAGAAACCCATGGTTTGGGACCAGTAGACAGCTCAACGATATCATGTTCAAGTAACAATTCAAGTTCTTTTTCAACAGCGTCTTGTAAATGAAAAGCTATTTGTCTATGCCTTTGAGCAACAGGATGGATGTCTTCATTTACATGCAGCTTTACCTTCATAGCCTTAAGTTTTCGTAAACCATGAAATAATGAAGGGAATTGACGTACTATTTCGTGGTGAGCATTCATGTTGCTGTTTTTAGAAATCAGTCCCACATCATCAGCTGTGCTGAAACTGAGCAGACAGGCACTTGACGCTGTACCTTGAAGCACATGGATAGGTGCTTGCACTTTCAATTTCCTGATTCATAATGGCTGTAACTGAATCTTGACAGTTTAAGGGACTCGATGTATACACTTTGGTTTTCAATGGCATAAGTTGTGTTAATGGAATCAATGAATCATATTTCCCCTCAGGCATAATGTTTATTGAAGCACCACTGTTGACGATAAAAGATATTGAACAACCATTTATTTTCAGTGTAATCTTTGGACAATGTTTGAACGACTTTGGTGCTTAAGCATGTCGACTTTTCTTAGACCAAAATATTTCTTCACAGGTGGTCAGACCAACATGTGCACGCTTTTCTGAGGTTAACATTAACATAGCGCAACCATCTTCTTCTTTTTCACTTGATACTGATGTTGATAAAGAACTGCTGAATGATGATTTAGATGGCAGTCAACATTGTTCAGTGCTGATTTGTCTTAGCTGATGTTGGCACTTGTCCTTGTGGGCGCACGCCGAATGTGGCTTCTGGAACATTCTGGCGGCCATTTTGTCCTCATGCCTTGATGCACTTTCTTTTTCCTTTGCTCTGCAGACCATCACAAAATGGTTCTCCTTTACTTATCTGTCCAATGGCTGGACATTTACCTTCAGGTGGAAATGAAAATCACCTTGTGTCCTTCAATCTTTGACTTTGGTTTACTTTTCACACTCATGATTGATTAAGTCTGGACACCTTCGGCCTGCATGTCAAAGGTTTGTCTAGTGGCACGCTTTTCAGCTCTGGCAGCCGTTAACACTCGTACCAGACTAAGAGTTTCTCTCAGCATTCGTCATCTGAATGAATCTGACAAGCATCCATTAATAACTCTAAGACGTATAGCTTCTTCATCATTAAATTAATTAACCTTGCACTGTTTGATGAGTGTGTAGAGTCTCTCTACAAATTCATCGATGGTTTCACCAACTTTCTATCGTTCTTGACTGAAAATGTATCTTTCGTAATCTACATTTGGCAATGGATTGAACTTGCTATTTAAAGGTCTTTATTCTGACTGCATGTCATTTCTTGGTCTGTTTGTGGCATTGTTCTTATTACTTCTTTTATACCATCACTAGCAAGGTTTTTGAGGTACTTGATAATCCTTTTGTTATCAGTCTCTTCAACTGCATCAATGAAATCTTCAAATGTCTTTTTCCACACAATCCATCTATTGCCAATATTTAGCTTTTTAGCAGTATTGAAAGGTGGTGGTGATTTCAGGAAGGTGGCAGCATATCTAGCTGTTCACGGGAATGGCTAATATTGAGGGTGGAACTCTGTCAGAGTTTGACGGTTGTCCACTAGGACCTGTGTCATCTGCGCCATCTCTGGGGCCTGCAATGAATAGGCCTCCAGATAGTCCTGGACAGTCCATGGTATGGTGACCTCCTTAGTTGGTCTCTATTGGAGCCCTTCACTTTCTGGGGACCTCAGGATTTGTTCTGAGCCGCAACCTGGCTGCTTTGTTGGTGTAACATGAGAAGTGGAGCCTTTTCAGGTCCCAGCACAGTGTGCAGAGCACTGAGAGAATTTCACAGACAAATACATTCCATAGATTTCTTAAAGCCATTTTATGAGCTCCTGATTTCAATTCCATACTTGCCCAAGCTTGTACAGTATTTTAAACCAAATTTGATGAATGCCTGTTCAGGCCTTTCGATAGAACAACTGGGGATTCCCTCTTTCTTATAACATGGCATAGAAATTAATTAATAACCCAATGCATTTCGGGCAACTTTAGCCCTTCCTCGGGAGTACCTGCAATAAAACAGATGACATATAATTTATCAATGCCCATTCCGGTCTTAATTATGCTGTTGTTACTTGATGTTTAACTTCATAATTATAATCTGGCCACCATTTTCATGCAGCCCATGAATGAATCTGTGAACTGATCAAAAAAAAAACAACATGCCAAAAGTGTCTACAAGCTTAATCAACGTGAAAGTGCAATGACTTCATAGATGTGAAAATAAAATCAAACCGAAGCCACTGCTGAAAAAAGCATGCTCTGTAACCCAAACTTTGTTCGAAATAAGTGAATTCATAACCTCCTAAATAGTATCCATGTATTAAAAAAAACAAAAAAACGTCAGGTATTGGACAGCTCAGTAAGCACAACCCTTGTGCTTCTTCTTGGGTTTCCTCGCCCGGTGCTGAGGTGGCAGAGCGCCACTTATCGAGGCTATGGTAACTTTACAAATAAATAAATAAATAAGTGCAATGACAAAATGCTTTCTTGCTGACTGTTTTGTCAGCCATTGCTCTATGTATTTGACTACTGCAGTCTTTAGCACTTCTTTTCTGTACGTATCCGACTTTGACAGCAGTGCTCTGTGTAACTTAGACTTTATCTTGTGTGGCAGCGTGGTGACATATAATTTATCAATGCCCATTCCGGTCTTAATAAGGCTGTTTTACTTGATGCTCAACTTCATAATTATAATCTGCCCACCATTTTCATGCAGCCCATGAATGAACCTGTGAACTGATCAAATTAATATAACATGCCAAAAGTGCGTACAAGCTTAATCAACGTGAGAGTGCAATGACTTCATAGACGTGAAAATAACATCAAACCAAAACCACTGCTGAAAAAAGTATGCTCTGTTACCCAAACTTCTCTCGAAATAAGTTAATTTATAACCTCCTAAATCGTGTCCTTGTGTTCAAAACTAAAAAAACAAACAAAAAACGAATAATACTGCCTTCAAACCCCGCATGCTTAACAAACTTGATGATACCTTTAGTCCCACGCAAGTCAAACCTTACTGTTCACCCAAGTCAATATGCTGACTAAACGAGCGTGAACATTGCTGGTGCATTCAAATTATCTCACATGATTGAACCTAATCACCTGACATGTAGACCATAGAACCAAACAAAATACTTTGAATTAAACACTGTGAATTACCCCATTCTGTCCCACACTCGTGAGTTATAGAAAACAAAAAATGCATATTGCAATATAAATACAACATACATAAAGCTGGCATGTATGAATGAGTAGCTTGTGCTGTAATCAGTTTCTAAAAAAGAACGTTGCCAAATTAAGCAAAGTTGAAATTTTCTCCAATATGTGACAAAATTCTAAAATGAAGACTGTTGGTGCTTTTTGTACGCCAAGCTGTGGCGGAAAAGTGAACCTCCAGTGTTGTGTTCTTCATTCAGTATTCTTTGAACCATAGTTCCTTAATGATAAAGTTTTATCCAAGGGTGCAAACTCCCGGAAAAAGGACGGAAAGGAATGTATAAATTCGAGAAAGGTGGTAGAATGCACACCGTATTCCATGCTGCTAATGTTTTGTCAAAGTTCAAATACTTTGATTTTTGCGGCGTGCTACCCTGAAATACGTTCCGTCCGTGCACACAAATTTGTATCTTGTGTAGTGAAGTTTCGTCAAGTCCCAGCACAGGGTGCCCAGCACTGAGAGAATTTCACAGACAAATAAATTCCATAGATGTCTTCCTTATTTTAAGCCATTTTATTAACTCCTGATTTCAATTCATGATCCATACTTGTTCAGACTTGTACCGTATTTTAAATCAAATTGGACTAATGTCTATCCAGGCCTTTCGGTACAAGAACTGGGGATTCCCCCTTCCTTATAACATGGCATAAGACTAATTTGCATATAGCCAGGTTCTGAGCTGGGATGGTGCAGTGAGCTAAAAAACGGTGATGGATTAAAACCATGATCTATTGACTTGGTAAGAGTACTCTGCATCATTCAGAAACTCTGTCCATCACCACCCCCCTTTTCCAAAATCGGTTTTATCCACACTATGTGTGGGAGGGTATACTCAGACGTGAGTCCCTTGCTCATTGCACCATCAGGATTCAAGCAAGCCGGGCCGAAGAAGGCTGTGATGCCAGAAACCGGTCCCCGGAAGCTTGTTTCCTTCCCAGTATAAGAATTGGCTTGGTAGTTTGGTTTGCCCTGTTCCCATCATGCACTGGGACAGGAACAGACTAATTTGCATATAGCTAGGTTCTGAGCTGGGATGGTGCAGTGAGCTAAAAAACGGTGATGGATTAAAACCATGATCTATTGACTTGGTAAGAGTACTCTGCATCATTCAGAAACTCTGTCCATCACCACCCCCCTTTTCCAAAATCGGTTTTATCCACACTATGTGTGGGAGGGTATACTCAGACGTGAGTCCCTTGCTCATTGCACCATCAGGATTCAAGCAAGCCGGGCCGAAGAAGGCTGTGATGCCAGAAACCGGTCCCCGGAAGCTGGTTTCCTTCCCAGTATAAGAATTGGCTTGGTAGTTTGGTTTGCCCTGTTCCCATCATGCACTGGGACAGGAACAGACTAATTTGCATATAGCCAGGTTCTGAGCTGGGATGGTGCAGTGAGCTAAAAAACGGTGATGGATTAAAACCATGATCTATTGACTTGGTAAGAGTACTCTGCATCATTCAGAAACTCTGTCCATCACCACCCCCCTTTTCCAAAATCGGTTTTATACACACTATGTGTGGGAGGGTATACTCAGACGTGAGTCCCTTGCTCATTGCACCATCAGGATTCAAGCAAGCCGGGCCGAAGAAGGCTGTGATGCCAGAAACCGGTCCCCGGAAGCTTGTTTCCTTCCCAGTATAAGAATTGGCTTGGTAGTTTGGTTTCCCTGTTCCCATCATGCACTGAGACAGGAACAGACTAATTTGCATATAGCCAGGTTCTGAGCTGGGATGGTGCAGTGAGCTAAAAAACGGTGATGGATTAAAACCATGATCTATTGACTTGGTAAGAGTACTCTGCATCATTCAGAAACTCTGTCCATCACCACCCCCCTTTTCCAAAAGCGGAAAAGTGAACCTCCAGTGTTGTGTTCTTCATTCAGTATTCTTTGAACCATAGTTCCTTAATGATAAAGTTTTATCCAAGGGTGCAAACTCCCGGAAAAAGGACGGAAAGGAATGTATAAATTCGAGAAAGGTGGTAGAATGCACACCGTATTCCATGCTGCTAATGTTTTGTCAAAGTTCAAATACTTTGATTTTTGCGGCGTGCTACCCTGAAATGCGTTCCGTCCGTGCACACAAATTTGTATCTTGTGTAGTGAAGTTTCGTCAAGTCCCAGCACAGGGTGCCCAGCACTGAGAGAATTTCACAGACAAATAAATTCCATAGATGTCTTCCTTATTTTAAGCCATTTTATTAACTCCTGATTTCAATTCATGATCCATACTTGTTCAGACTTGTACCGTATTTTAAATCAAATTGGACGAATGTCTATCCAGGCCTTTCGGTACAAGAACTGGGGATTCCCCCTTCCTTATAACATGGCATAAAAAATATGTAATAATCCCATGCATTTTGGACAACTTTTGCCCTTCCGCAGGGGTACCTGCAATAAAACAGATGACATATAATTTATCAATGCCCATCCCAGTCTTAATTATGCTGTTGCTACAAGATACTTACTCTTCATAATAATAATCTGGCCACCGTTTTCATGCAGCCCATGAATGAACCTGTGAACTGATAAAATTAAAACAATATGCCAAAGTGTCTACAAGCTTAATCAACGTGAAAGTGCAATGACTTCATAGAAGTGAAAATAAAATCAACCCGAAGCCACTGCTGAAAAAAGCATGCTCTGTAACCCAAACTTTGCTCGAAATAAGTGAATTCATAACCTCCTAAATAGTATCTATGTATTAAAAAAAAAAAACAACTTCAGGTATTGGACAGCTCAGTAAGCACAACCCTTGTGCTGCTTCTTGGGTTTCCTCGCCCGGTGCTGAGGTGGCAGAGCTCCACTTATCGAGGCTATGGTAACTTTATAAATAAATAAATAAATAAATACATAAGTGCAATGACAATATGCTTTCTTGCTGACTGTTTTTTCAGCCATCGCTCTATGTATTTGACTACTGCAGTCTTTAGCACTTCTTTTCTGTACGTATCCGCCTTTGACAGCAGTGCTCCGTGTAACGTATGACTTTATCTTGTGTGGCAGCTTGGTACCTTTATGTATGGCCTGACCCGCAGGTTCTCAGGTAACGATGTGTAGATTCTGCAATGCTTTCATTGTCTTCAACTGCTTCACAGTGGCAGGAGTTGTGCTTTGAAGCCACATGCATTGAGCGACTACACCATACTTTGGCGATGGCACACGTGGCACGCTCGAGTAGTTTGCGTGGACCACAGCAAACTCTGTGGGAGAGCAATGTTGATCTTCAGGTTTCTTATTCCCTATCTTGGCAAAAATTGTAGCATCTTCCCCAGCCTGCATACCCACAAATGAATACGCCACACACCGAGCTTAGTATTTCACATCTTTATTCTGCTGCGTGTAACTCAACATTCTAAATCAGCCTTCATTGCATTCCGCTCTAACACCTACGGAGTCCATCAGGAGCCAAAAGCATTCAGTCATTGCTAACTCGCAAGACGCTACAGTGACCACCCACAGAAAGTGCTGTTTTGAAAACCTACTTGGTCTCCCACCCGCCCTCTGTCAGCCTTGGGGTTGGTTTGGTTCTTTGGTCTACTCTGCTACAGGTTAAGTTAGACAGTTGTCTGTTGATCAGGCTGAGGCGAACGCTTGAGGTTCACCGGCTCGGTGGTGTTGCATTTTGGAACCTCAGAGGTTCCGGTTGCTCCAGTCTCCATCTCTGTTTCTTGGCTGACCCACAGTGAGTAGCCACCTGGTCAGGCACAGAATTTGCTGCACGCTTGTGTACACCGCAACACAGTTTTGAGGATCCAGCAGTAGTAAGCACCATTGCTTGGCAGGCCTAGACTCTCAGCGCCAGGATACCCTTTGGGTGACAGTTTCGCTTAACAAGCATTAAATACATACATACATACTTAACAATTAGGAGCAGACTATAATTCTGTTTTAAATAAATTGAAATAAGATCACCTCCACCTTGCTGACCAGTGAACTCAGTGCTCTTTTGAAGAGGCAGAGTACTCTGGACATTAAGAAGGAACATGGAATTAAGTGTTGGCACCTCTTATCTCAACTGTTTTAGTCCCTGTGGGTGGAGGAGGCAATCACAGACATTCAAGAAGGGGTAAGATTCTTATTCTGTTTTTATTTGTGCTGTCTCTACCTTGAATTTTGGATAGCTTGGCTGTTTCTAGCTCTCTGACTGAGATTACATTTGTCCTTGACCTTCAATCTTAACAGTTGGTCTATAGTAAAGCAGTTGGCAATATGACTTGAAAACGTGAGGGTCGGTGTCAGGTGGAGTTAGTGGACTCGATTGTGGCATGAGATGCCTTACCCCTGCTAAGAGGTGCGCAGAATAAGCCACTGAGGAACCCGAGGCATCGGCAAAATTGGTTTGGGGCGCTGCAACAGCTACACATGGACATGGGGAAGGCAGACAAGAATCAGCCCAGGCTGCAATTCGACCTGTGGGAGACCTCTAAAGGCAGGGAGGACGGTGCAACGGCGCCTGATCTTGTGGACTATGAGACCGGCGCTGAGGCTGATTTAGATTTCAAACAGATTCTCATGGCTATGCAACACAGACTCACGAAAACAGACAGAAAAAAAGATGGCCTGACTTTTCGAATGGACAGAATGTTGGAACAGCTTGATAAGCATGTGGAGCACCTTGCACGCGGTGTCTCGGAGGCAGAAGATAAGCAAGTCACACTGTCAACATCTCAAAAGAAGATGGACAACTTGCTCCTAGCACTCCAAACCAAGACAGAAGATCTTGAAGCTCGCTCGCGAAGGAACAACCTCAACATTGAACGTGTTCCAGAATCCACTCACATTGACAACATGAAACGTTAAGTGGAACAATTGTTGGCGGATCTACTGTGGAACTGTATCATTGAGCTGCGCAGTCGCAATTTGTGCACTATTGAGTTCACAGCCCACGAAACTTAACTCATGTGTGGTAAGAACAAAGCATGTGACCCCGTACCCGCTAACCCAGACCCTATTTAGAAGACCGGTGCAATGTATTGGCATCTTGGATTGGTTGAACACGACACCCTGCACCTGGCATCGACTCCTGAAGAGGTGAGTGGGGTCCTTGTTATATTCACCCATGGTGCCACTGGACTGGCGCCTTTGGTTCCCGTATGCTCGGGACTATGGAGGATTTTTTTGCAGATGGCAAGATCTATACTTGGGAAGAGGTTCAGGAATGCAACGGTGGGACATCGCCTTTAATACGCTTTTACTAGCACAAAGCATAAGATTTAATGTGGGGTCTCTTGGGTGAGGAGGTCCTGGAGCTGCTGGAGGTGCCTGCTTTGTCTTTACTATTGCTCACAACTGCCCCACTTCATATAGCACCTTAATTTTATGCATGTACACAGGAAGCATGTAGACCAGGGTTGTCTAAGTTCCAACTGGACTGGCGGAGGGACATAGTGAACACAATCAGCGATGATCAATGGAAATACTGCTGCTCAGTTGTGAAGATTGTCTCCTTGAGGAGTAGGCATAGGCTTTTGCATTTTAAATACGTTAACTGTGTCTACTTTATGCCAGCCAAACTGCACAGGCACAGGTTATGTGACAGTGCTAGTTTGCCTGCAAAGACTGAGGCAGAAACTGGATTTGTACACTTGGTGTGGTATTGCCGTGGCGTTCAAAGCTTTTGGCAAGCATTGTTTGGAGACCTGGGTGCGACAGTCAGCGAACAGTTGGAGCTGGAGCTGCTTTTCGCATTACTAGTAAATGATAAAGAATTGTGCAGCATTATTCGACGACTGTTTGCTTTCCTGCACAAAAACAATCACAAGAGGTGTTTTTCTCTTTTTTGTGTACTGCTAGAAAAAGGAAAAATGAGGGGAAATAAAGGTATTTCTCCTTGTTGTGCCTCCATTGGGAAAGAGTAGGAATGTGACGAATTCCCAGGGTTATAAGAATTTGTAAATCTGGGAATGCATCCAGTTCGATGGTTGTTGCGTGGGAACACCTACAGCAATGTAACGTCCCTTTCATGCAGAGTAATGCGGTAAAGGGGGACATATTTACGAGGCCATGAAAAGCCACGCAGGGTGGCTTAAATTGCCTTGTAAATATAAGCAGGCGCGCTACGCCGTCCATGCATCAAAACAAGTGGCATACCGGCGGCGCAATGGGCTTGTAAATAAGTCCCTAAGAACTTTCCACAAAGTATTGCATAATATGATTTGCATGTATTAATGTATGCAGATGATGTGGTTTTATTTGACTTTACCCCAGCTGGCCGTCAACACAGTCTGAATGCTTTAAATGGGTTTGCAGAATGTTTTTTTTTTTTTTAAATATGAACATTTCCAAAAGTAAAGTGTTGGCTTTTAAGGGAAGAGAACATTATCAAGCCTTTTCATGGAGGTTAGGTGGAATGATCCTAGACATTGAAAATCTTATATGTACCTAGGTAAAGCCTTCTCTCAGAGTTTAGACAATAAATCATACTTTTTGCATTCAGGGAACAAGACATTTGCGCATTATGGGGCTTTCAACAAATGTTTACAAATCTTCAAGAAGGAGCCATTTTAAATATTTATTTGAAATATATAGAGTAAAATCCCTTTGACTCTTACCTATGCAATTGAGTACAATCCTATTAGAAACATGGACATGCTTGAATCTACATAAAGTAAAGATACTCCTTAAATTATTTACAGTAAGCCAACAAATTGTTCAGGAGTTACAATTGGAATTTGCACTTACCAGCTCTTTTGCCATTACAATGGCAAATATAGTTTGTTGGACGTATGGCTTTTCCATGCATCAGAAGGCACACTCAGAGATTTATTGAGCAGGAGATAATGGTAACATTCCAGAAGGAGTATACTTTCATTGAACTTAATAAATTGTTCGTAGAAAAATCAGAATGTAGACTGAATATTTGCAATCATGGATCGCTGCACAAATTAGAATTTTTCCTAAGAATGCAATGCCAAGACTTACTTATTTCCTTGATATTATTAATTGTATAGATTTAAAATTGTACAAATCTTTCCCAGAAATTGTAGATTATAAGCATCCACAAAGTATTTTCGCCTTCACTTTGCACCATATGTTCAGGTTGGGTGTTTTACCATTGAATGCTTGGAAAAGTCCTTATCCAATTCTACAAATGAGGCTAATCTATGTGACATGTGTTACAAAGGGACGCAAAACTTAAGACATGCAATTTATGTATGCCCTGCAGTTACAGCAGCATGTAATTGTTATTTAATTACTCTACACTTTACATTCAGTATAATAAGTGCCAATGAACTGATCAATTTAGTAATGTTTCCTATGAATGGGTATGTATGCTACAATATTTTTACATTCAAATAGTTTCTGAAACTGTTTTACATTTTTATCTATGATGAGATATGGAAAAATGTGAAGGAAACAGTTATATTGTTTTAAATTGCTGATTTCACTCGAGGTTTATAATCAATAAAGTTGAATTGAGCATTATTTTTGGAACATCACTGTATCCTCCCGCTTGCCTGAGAAATGGAAACACTGTTCTTCAAGAAACAGTTGGAATGGTCTTGAGAGGAGACAAGCATTTGGAACCAGAAAAATGCAGGACGCCATCCTCCATAGGAAAGAGGAAACTTGTCTTGCAAATTAATGTTTTATCTTTTGAACATTAAGGCCTAGATTCTCAAAGGTTCAGTGTAAGGTTGCCGGTACATTTGTAATGCTAATCGTTCTTTGGGATTCCCAAAACAATGCAAATTGGTATTTGTGTTGGTTTGTATGGAAAAGTATGTTATGTTATGTTATGTTATGTTATGTTATGTTATGTTATGCTAAAATAAATTTGTAAAGCGCACATACACCCGGGTGGTTTCATGGCGCTACTTTGATTGATACCCAAGTCCTGGAGAGTTATTCGAAAAGGGAGGAAATTCCAGAACATGGGGACCAAAATAGCAAACCGGGCACCACCAGTGCGCTTCAATTTAAAAGAGGTGATAGACAAAAGTTGCTTGTGGGCCGAGTGGAGATTGCGTGTTGGGGCGTACTTGTTAATCAAGTTAGAAGAGGAGTGACATAATAGTGCCTAGGTTGATGAACAATCAGAACTGGGGCCTGATTTTGAACCATCTGCAGACGTTTGGATAGGTAATGAGGGATGCCGAAGAATAGCCAATTGGCATAGTCGACATGGGACATGACCATGGCGATAATCTCCTGAATCCAAGCTTCATGGGTAAGAAATCTGCAGATCTTTTTTATTTTCCCGAGTTGGAAAAAGCAGGTGGAGATCACCAACCCAATCTGAGGTTTCATTGTGAGGTCCTGACTGATTATTACCCCAAGGCTCTTGGCCGAGCTGGATGGAGAGGGGGGCTGGCCCAGCTCCCTGAGCCAGAAATAAGGTCCCCAGGAATTTTTAGAGATACCACCTGTAAAAACCAACTCCGTCTTATCCAGATTAAGGTTTAGATGGTTACTGTTCATCCACTGACTAATGAACAGCATGGTAGACTGAAATGCATGGACCAACTCCGAGGAGTTTCTGATGGAAAGATAAGTTGAAAATCATCAGTATAACTAAATGTACAAACTTGACGCTCTTTCAGGGCTCGGACAAGAGGGAGAAGGTAAAGATTGAAAGGGGAGAAAGTGAGGAGCCCTGAACGACTCCGCTAGACATTTTGATCCTGGGAGCAGTAAACTGGGCAGTGCAGACTGCCTGGGATCGATTTTCGAAAAAGGAGCTGATCCAGCCCAGAGCAGTTCCCGAAATTCCAGCGTCCCTCACACGGTGGACCAAAAGATTATGGTCAACCGTGTCAAAGGCCACGGAAAGATCAAGCACGACAAGAGCCTGCGAGGAACCACCATCAACCTCACTGCGGAGAGTTTCCAACACTGTGAGGATCACTGCCTCACTCTGCGAAACTCTGCTTTGCAGTACTTTGTGTCCAGGGGGCATTACGTGGGTGGCAAATAGGCATATATGTGCTAGCACCCACGCTTTTTGATGCTAAACTCAATTTTCAAACATCAGTAGAAAGGGTTTAGCGCCAAAAATTAATCCCTCGGATAAGCAGGCATAAAACAGAGTAATGTTTTCATTTCTCCATGCTTTTCCGATTTTGCAAGCGTGCTGCATTGTGCAGCACACATACAAAGTAGGAAAAACTTTTTCACTTGTCTAAGCATAGTATTTTGTACAGGAAGGATACCATTCCTGTACAAAACCCATGTTAGACTCAAGCACACACCCTAGCGCTATGGCACTGAGGTGTGTGCCTGACTTTTGGCAACTGAAATCAGTGCTAGGGAGAGTGGAGGAGAGAGGCATATCTTTGTGAATATGGCGCACTCTTGCTTTCTACCCATCATACAACGCAGCACATAATTTTTGGCTGCTGCACTACGTTCCTTGACAGCTGCGAGAATCTGGGCCTTAAAAATTTCATGCAGATAGAAAAGGCAACATTCTTGTGTTTTGAATATCCAATACTACCACCAGCTAGTTGAATGGATTGGACTGGGGTCGATAATGTATAATTGACTTGCAACCCCAGGTTATGGAGAGTATCAATTGTCAACTTGAAATGATAATGATAATGGAGCTGCTGAGGGGTTGAAGCTTTTATCAACCAATTAGCAGGATATGGATAGACGAAGATATCCATCCTTCTTAAATGTGCCACCACTACTGCCATGCATTTTGAAATGGAAGGACCTTGTTTTGATATTGGTCAATGCCTACTAAAAGCTTCAGAGACTTTAAATGGTTTACAGCAACTTGAATGTGAAAATAAGTGCCCTAAGGGTCTCTAGAAAACATTTAATCCTTTGAAGAGGTGAAGGTAACATTTTGAGCATCTCTTTATTTATTGATTTTTTGACTAATTTGAGACCAAGGATGGGTCTGAATTTGCGTTTGGGTGTTTCTTTTGATCCATAATTTGGAACCTGCTTCTGTAACAGACTGTGTTCCTCCTGCAGAAGGTGTCCTTAGTGGAAGTACTTTAACATGTTCAGCTGTATTGCCAGTGGAGGGGCTTTGGACTAGAGACAATAGCTGTTTAGAACAATATTCAAGACCCATCTGTTTCGTATGATCTTTTGCCACTCTTGTAGATGTTTTGTGATGCTTTCCAATACCAACCTGTCATAAGGAAGAGTGGAAAGGAGAAAGTCACTGCTTCTAACAGGGCCACAGAGGATTTAAGGTTGAATTTCTCACTCAGTTGGCACTATTACAGATATTGCCGCCTCTGTTACTGTTATAGAGGGCATTGAGGGTTTTCCCCTTATCTTCTGGTGATATTTATACTTTCTATATTCTTTAGTCATCTTTAGGTAAACTACTCAGTTTCCTACTTTATTCCATGCATATCTTCATCTGCATGGGAGACAACGAGGGAGTTGCTTGAAAAGGGGAAATTGAGAAACTGTTCTGTGTGTTGGGCTTCAAACACTAGGTCACAGCCAGCCTCCTTGTTGGAACACAACAATATTCATGTGCTGCTACACATATCTTCAGATATCATCTCTTTAATGTCCCCTCTTATATCTTTAGGAAGTTAATCCGCCAACCTCTACATAAAGTTCTAAAGAGATTTCTGGTACCTTCCTAGATGTTTGCTCTTTTTTCAAAGAGTACTGTAGATGAAATATTGACTGCATGACACTTCCTTGCTGCTAGGATGACCATTGAATCTGCAAAAGATTAACCCTAAGAAAAAGTGGGCACTGCACTTCTTCAAAAGAAATGTTAAGGCTGCATTTGATGAGGACTTTGTTTGTGAAACACACAACTGAGGACACAGTTAATCCAAAACAATGGAATAAATATTCCCTTTTAATATAACCATATTCAGAAACTGCAGAAACAAACTTGCTGAAAGACATTCATTCTTCTCTTTTTTTATGGGGGCCTTCGAGACAACTTAAAAGATGGTCTAGTAAAGGTAATTGATCTACCCAATGCCTGTGATCACTTTTTTCACCTCAATAGTGAAACTGGAATACAGACTTGGAGAAAGAAAAGGAAAAAGAACTGGGAGGGCTTAAAGTAGTTGCTATTCACCAGGACAAAAAGCATACTGAGCTGTGGCCCTCCACCTTTGAATCAGAACCTATGCGGATTGGAGGGCTGAGTTATCCATTGACAAAGGAAGAGAAAGAGGTGTTAGAAGCAGAATTGAGGGCATTTTGCTAAGGAATGTCAAAAAAGTCTAAACCAACTAAAGAGTGTCAAAGACACTAGCTGTGACCCTGAGGTTTATGAAAAACAGCAATGCCTGAAAGTGAGACTAATTTGTTGTAAGGAAACCCAATTCCAGTTTTTCAAGTTAAGCCAAACATCTTGACCCAAGAATGCAGCCATCTGGCCATGCTCATCTTTTGTCCGTGTCTCCACAATGCAGAGTAGCCAATACAAGACCAGCTGGACTCAGGAGTGACACAGAATTTCATAAACACTGACTATGCTAAGTCCTTAGACATACCTGTTTTTAAGGAAGATCACCCAGAACCCTTTTGAGCTGTACAAGGCACTGAACTGTCCTCAGAATTAATTTCTTATCAAACAGAACCCATTATTATCAAATGTGATAGTGACCATGTTGCACGATTAATTTTCGATCTCAATAAGGCTCTTTTATTTGCTGTAATAAGGTGTATCCTCTGACTCTATGCACATAATCCAAAGATTGATTTACGCTTGCGAACGTTGGTTGACTATATTCATTGTTATGTGAATTGTTATGGGACACCTCTGCAGTTGGTTATAACGTTGTCTTGTGCAGTGGTAGAAACCAATTTTGAGGGCTGCCTACCACCTCAATGCAATGGCTTCCATGATGTGTTCAGCTAAATGAAAGCTTGTGCCTTGTCCCCACACTGGAGTTTTGACTACCAATTAACCTAAAACCAAGGGCAAACCTTCTATGGAGTTAAGTATATTCCTTAACTCAGATAGAAAATTAACATCTGCAAGAATACACTGATGAGCTTCTGGTGAATGGGTATATTTGACACTTAACATATCCGCAGTACTCACTACTCTTTTTTGCACTGATAAACAACAGAGAATTTAGGACTACCTAGTACCCACTATTCTTGATCCCAGTAATCTTGGACCAAGAATGACAGGCAGCCATTTATACAAAATTGGACCTATGTGTGGCATACCATCTTGTCAGGGTCCAAGAGAGAGAGAGAGAGAGAGAAGTGGAAGATTACTTTTCATATTAAATAAGCAACCTACAAGTACACAGTTATGCGTTTCAGGCTCTAGAACACTCCAGAGGTTTTCCAGTTATTTATTTAGTTCTATTAAAGGCAGTCATTGAGGACATTCTGGATGTTCATGTGGTCATCTGCATAGACAATATTTTAATTTACTCCAATACGGAAGCTGAGCACGTGATACAGGAGTAGGCTTTTGTTCAACACCTCTAATTTGCTAAGCTTGAAAAAAGGCATTTCCCACACTTGAAAAGTTGAATATCTAGGATTTATTAGTACACTGGCTGGGATAAAAATGGTCCATAGAAAGGCTGATGTTACTTTGGTCTGGCCTTAACCATCTTGCAATACGGAAGTTCAAAGCTTCCTAGGATTTACAAATTTCTACATGAGATTTACTGCTAACTTGAATAGTATTGCCACTCATATACCCATAGCTTTCAGAAAGGAGTGTTATTTCTTGGACTCTAGAAGCAGAAGCCACCTTACAAAGGTTGAAAGAGGGCTTTCTCACAAACTCCAAGCTCTGGAGTGTGGGGAGTACAGATCAATACCTCCTTCTCATCAGGAGTCCACCTACCCCTCTGGTAAATTGTCAAAGGTGATAAAGAGAATGCAGGCTTTAAAAATGAAGGTTAATAGAGATCTTGACAGGATTACACATAGCACAGGCCCTTTGATCACAAGCGAGAACTGACCAAATCTCCACATATAGGCAAGAGAATATATTGTCAGTGAAGGGGCCAAATCAATAAGGAAAGGATAACATATATCCAAAGAAGATGTGTATAAACTTATCCTAAGCAAGCAGTAAATAAACTGTAATGAATCCCCAGGCATACTGGAAGTGGACGGAGTCCCACTCAGGAACCCTACTTGGAGGGAATGCTACTGCAGCATTCAGGAAGGAAAGAGCCCTGTACAGGAAGATAGCAGACTCACAAAGGTGAAATGCAGGTAACAGTTGAGATACAAATACGCTAATATAAGGCAACAGTGAACTAAACAGGGAGAAAACAATAAAGGTGGGGAGTGGTATAAAAAGTTGTGAACTATAGTGAGTGTAAAGATAGACACTACAACTGATGTTACCAGACAGTTTGCCCTTACATAATGTCTGCCACTAACAACCCGGAAGTGTACCTGTGGGAACAGCCCTACTGTGGCAGGGGCTGCAAGCACGATTCTGGATTTTGGAGTTTTGGTGGTGTACTTAGGTATTCCCCATTGTCCCTTTCTCAATCTTCACCATGTACTCTGTCTTTGCAGTTTGCATTAATGCATCTGGTGACCTGACTGTACTGCTACACTATCTTACACCCTCTCCCCCACAGTTCACCATGATCTTCCTTCCTGTGGGGATTAGACTTGGATGGAAAATGCTGTGATATTCAGCGATCAGTTATGGAGCTTGAGCAAAGTTATTGGCTTCCATCACATTTGTAGAGGAAACGGTTTAATTGTGTGATGACTATCTTGCCCATCCTGATTTTCATCTTTCATTTGTCATTAGGACCAGCAGAAGTCAAGTCTGGGCTGTGATGACCTTTGTGATGACCTTTGACTACCATGATTTTAATTGACTTTTGGTGTTTTACGTTGTTTCTCTGCATGTGCATGTTTCCTTTGAAGATTTATTTTGTGAAATCTTGTAGCTTTAGCAGAGGGGGAGCTGTCACAGAGTAGAACGACTTTGCCAGGAACAGAACGTGCGGGATGTGTATTTGAAAGCATGAGAGATGTGGAAAGTACTTCTTGGTCCACAGACGTGCATTGTGTTGTACATTGGGAAGTATTTTAAAGATTTTACTATTGGCTTTGACATGCCCTCATGTCATCTTGAATTCTGACTCTGTCTTGCTTGAGCTTTTTGCCCACACGGTCCGGCCCTCAGATTACTCTAGTTGTTTAGGTTATTCACGTTCAAGGCTGCTTTGTTATTGTTGAATGTACTGTCGGAGACTATCGTACGCTTTGTTAAGATAAAGGCTGGAACACATGAGAATGAAGAAGGAACGTGGGAACTCCTTTGCCTTCCGAATGCTTGTATGGAAATTGGACAGTTCCAGTAAGTTTCCTTAGCACAGAGGGAAGGCCTCTATGAACCTTCTAGTGTGTTTTGAGATTATAAAGCTGAGGCTTGTTGTCTTAGAAACCGGGATTGTTGAGCCTGAACGGTGGACACATCGTCAGTGCAGGTATCTGGTTGTTGAGTCTCTTGACCCCGGCTGTGAATCCCCCAGTCCTGAGTGGCCCAGAGTGAAGTTTGCGCCAGGTGAAGTGCTTGATTCTTGATTGGTGCCTTTGTGATGCGTTGCTGTTTGTGTGCATATTCAGTTTCCAGTGGTTAGAACAGTCATAGTGATGTGTGGCTGTCTGTCTGCACCTTCCGTTTCCAGTGGCCATAATCATCTGAGGTGTTTTCTTCGAGTATTGACTTTTTGGTGTGTGTGTTTGTGTGTGTTTGTGTGTGTGTGTGAGTCTGAGTGCACATCCAAGTTAATCATTTGATGTATTAAGTATATATATATCTCTGATTTCTTGCAGGACGTCCAGTATAACTTGCTTGTTTTTTATTCTTGTGTTTTATTTCATATTATTAACAGTTACACTTGGCAAGTGTGTTATTATTGCTTGTGTGTGTATGTGTGTATATATATAGTATTTTTAATGTTGTTCATTTGACATCTGGGAAAGCCTTTTTCTTAGAGAGCATTGTATAAATAAAACCCCAAGCCTTATTCTGAAAACAGTCTTTGATGTGCTTCATTTTATAAAGTGAAATCCCTTTCCAGTGGGTGTTGTGTAATGTTTATTGCTTTTTCGTGTTTGAGCCACCTGTGTGGGAGAGAGATATTCTGTATTATCTGGGAGTGTGAAGCAAGACAATGGCAAACAACTCTCTATTGCAGATGGTGTAATTAGCTTCTGCTGTCTCCTGAATTTAGAGTTCTTAAATAAAAAGCAGCCAGATGAAGGGCTCTGTCTTAGAATCTTTGAATCTCATTCACTAATTAGGCTGATCTCCGACTACATACACTTTATTTATTGTACTCGAGGTCCGGTCAGACGGATCTAGTTGCAGCTGCACTACGGTGTAGTGCGGGGTGCTTTTACTGAAAATTACGGATTTGCTGACTTCGAAGCAAGGATACTAGACTCACTCACCGTCTAAAGTGTGTGGGATGGAATTATCACCACATAGCAAGTTGCTACCAATGACATTGAAGCCTTGAGAAAGTTGCGGGACAATTTCCAAGTTTGTGCATTGAAACACTTCTTGGCTGATCAGAAAGAAAAGAATAAAAGAAAGAAAAGATTTCTGAAACTGTGTTTATAATTTGTGTATACTTGCATTGGTATTTAATATTACTCTATAGACGTGTGCTGAGAATTTTGTGAATACACTTTATTCATATCCATGTATATTTCTTTATTACAGACCCTTTCTTGCTAAAAACAGTTCAGGGTGCACCCAAGTCAAAAACATGATGGTTCGTTTGTTCCAATCTATGGAAGGATTATGCTTTCTGTGGTACAGAGGACCTAAGATGATGCCAAAGGCAGGGAGTGTCAATAAGGTGGAAAATAGGGCCTCATTTAGATCTCGGCAGATGGAATACTCTGTCACAAATGGGACGGATATCCCGTCCACAGTATTACGATCTCCATAGGATATAATGGGATCGTAATACGGCAGACGGGATATCAGTCACGTCCCTCCGCCCAAATCGAAATCAGGCCCTTGGTTTCCAAATATTCAGGTTAAAAGTCAAACCTAACAAATGTGTCTCCCAATACACCTAGCCTCACAATAGTAGGTTTCCATGTCTTCCCACGTTATTGTCAAGAGTCTCCTCTGATTGCTTTGGAAGGTTTTATTGCTCATGAAACTTTATGTCCATGAAACATCCAGAAGAACTTCAATCAATTAGATCCAAAATTCTTCAGGGCCCTTGGCAGGTCAGTAAATGAACTGGAAGTTGGAAATATTCTCAATGAAAGTTTTCAAAAATAGGGGAGAACCTTAGGGTGAAGCAGGGACTCGAATGGAGTCCGCCATTTACAGTACTTGAGTTTCTCCCACCAAGCTAGAGCACACTTTGACAAACTGACCAGCTTTTCTGCCTAAACGTATAAATCCTTTTCTCTTTGATTCTTTTCTAAGATTTCTCTGGAGGTTTTCCAACTGTATTGGTTCTTGAATTAACCTCCTACTTGTTTAGCAAGCTTGGTTTGGACAGGAACCGTAGGCTTCTGCAGGAACTCAACTTTGTTCAAGTCACCACTGGTTTTGCTGTGCATTAATTTCTAAGGTATGTTCAATTAGCACAATGGATGTGGTGTGTAACTGCTAAGGAGAGCGCTTCTTTAAGGTCTTCCTGAAGGACATGCCAAAATGCAGATGCAGCAGACTAGTCTGTCCACAAAGCTTAAGGAACTAATTGTTGGAAATGATATACGAGGCCAACTCCTCCTTTCCTTGTCTGAGAGTGAAAAGTGCACTGCGAGTGGCTGATCCTGTATCTATATCTTCCCCAAGATAGCAGTGAATTCTTGTACAAAGGTCACATAATTAATAATCCAGGTATTTAGATTAGCCCAAGCGAGTCTATGCTTGGATAGAATAACATAAATGTATCCATGGCTTGATCTGAGATAAACTGTTGCAGTTTCACCAGAAAATGCAGATTGCACTGCAACTTAAATTCTCGAAAACCATCAGGATCCCTAAAAAACTTTTTGGGGAGATGCCAGAACTAGATCAGTGTAAGGCGATGTGAGAGGAAGACCCAATATGAAATGGCTTCCTCCGGCAGCCAACGAAATTGAGGGAACTTGTTTGGAATAGTAGTAATTCCTCCTGTCCTGTCCTTGAAGGATTCATTTCCTAATTTGATCTTTAACGTAAGAAAAGCTCTTGTTGTGCGACTTCAAGATCCCTCAAGAATCTTGGTTGTAGTTTGACAAATCAACTGCCTGGTATTGGACTCAGACTCCCTTTATTGGGTCTGCCATTTTGTCATGAGCTGGGTTATCTAGTTGTGGGGGTTGAGGCTAATCCCTCCCTTTCCCTCTCAGAGGTCCACCTACCCCTCTGGTAAAATCTCAAGGTTGGTAAAGCGAACGTAGTGAAAAAGGGGGTTAAGGGAATCTCACTCCTGCATGTTGGTTGTTTGAAGAATCATACTGGATTACACACAACACAAGGCCTTTGATCGCAAAAAAGAGCAGATGAAGTCATTACCTATACGGGAGAGGACATACATCAGTACAAGGGCCAAACCAATGGGGGGAGGAGAACATATACCCAGAGAAAGGGCCTATGTACTTAGCTGGTGAGAGCAGTAGATAAGCTGCAACTAGTCTGATGGTGTTATGAGAGTCCTGCTCAGGAACTGATCTTGGAAGGCACACTACTGCAGTACCGGGAGGAAAGTTAATGGTAGAGCGAAGACGACTGACACCAAAATGTGAAATGCAGGTGACAGATCAGCCACAAATCAGGAAAAAAAAGTGACGGAGAAAACCGGATTGGGAGAAAGCAATAAAAGTGTGCGGACAGAATAGAGAGGTGTGAACTATGGCGAGTGTCCAGATACCTTACCCTTGCACATGTATGATCTCAAATACTGTCTGCCATGAATAAATCACAATTGTCTCAGTGAGGAACATTCTTACTGTGGCTAGGGCTGCATATGGGATTCTAGGAGCTGTAGTTCTGGTGGAGTAATTCCATACTCCCCATTGTCCAATTCATCATGTACCCTGTCTTCGTGGTCTCCTATGTCCTAACTTGTTTGGTGACCTTGGAGATTTCACCTCATCACCTGTCATCGGACACCCAAACCCTGCACATTCACATGAGGAGGGGGCTGATGTTTTTCAATTTGTGATTGATAAAGTATTGTCCCAATGAGACCCCATGGCTGGGCAACTTCATCCCATGGTGTTTCTTCCAAAAACGTCCTACATGGAACACCATCATGGAAAAAGAGTCTCAGAATTGAGCCACTAACAACCCTGAAGTGTATCAGTGGCAAACACTCCTCTGTGGCTAGGGCTGCATATGGGACTCTGGCATATGTATTTCTGGTGGAGTAATTCCATATTCTCCATTCTCTAATTCATCATGTACCCTGTCTTTGTTGTCTCTTATGGCCTAACTTATTTGGTGACCTTGCAGTTTTCACCTCAGCACCTGTCATCAGACACGAAAACCCTGCACATTCATAAGAGGAGGGGGCTGACGTTTCTGAATTTGAGATTGTTAAAGCATTGCCTCAATGAGACCCTAAGACTGGATAACTTTATCCTGCGGTGTTTTCTCTAAAAAAAGGCCCTACCTTGAAGTACACCATTTTGGAATTGTTACTAGACATTGGAGTAACATTCTTAGATTGGGGCCTGCCATTCTGTGACCATTTATAGACCACAAAAATATGCACTCAGTATGAGCTCAGGCAATTGTGCTGGGTGCTGTTTTTCAGTGAATATTGGTATGTGATAATTGATCAACCAGAAACAAAACACGCCAAAGAAGATTCTCTGTTTAGGTTTGGGGTATAAATGATGAACCACAGAAAAGCACTCCCTTAACTGCCCTCCAGAAAGGAACAGGGATAGGTGGAGTAGCCACAAACAAGTATTTTGATGAGGTCCACTCTACTGTTTATAAAACCCCCGATTGAGTGCTTGCAAGATCCCAAAAACAACATGTGAGATGGAATATACTTCGATAAGGGACATTGTATCTCCCCCAGATCAGCAGGCAATTAATTGGAGTTATTCCTGACCCCCTGCTTGGACATCTAAGAGAGCATAACACACCTCTCTCCGGTCAAACTTGGTTTTGGTAGGAACCAAAACTAAGGACTAACAGTATTAGACTATCTGAGCCCGTAATAAAAGTGTGCATTCTCACCCTGCTGGACAGATGCAAAGTTTAAGCAATACTGTCTTACTCTTTGCCATACTATCAATTATGGACTTTGTAACTGATTTGCCTCAGGTTTGTGGACAGACTACCATTTTAGTCACAGTGGATCCATCCGTTTGGATGAGTTTGAGTACAATGACCTAACTCATTCAGTTCGGATAAGGTGTCCATTACATTGCAAGTACAGAGGAAGGTGTGACTGTGAAAAAATACCAACTGCATCTCCAGGATATTTTGGCAAAGATAATAAAAATGTTTAAGAAATGAAAGTTGCGAGAGGCCTTCCAGGTCATGTTGGAAGTAACTGGGCAGGTGGTTCCAAGTGAGGCGGGGTGGCACATCCTCTGTGTGACGGGTGAGTTTAAATGGCCAAAATATTCCAAGATATAAAGATAGCTAGCATAGTCGCTAAACGGAACGTAGCAAGGGAGTGGGGGGTGAGCCAACCCCCAAGCATGCTGAAATGGCAGGAAGATCTAGATTGGTTTTGTAATACTGAGAAGATGCTTTACAAGGGGAGGGTGTGCCCAAAGAAGTGGGATACGATATGGGGAAGCTGGGTGCAGTATAGGGGACTTTAATCACAGGTTATTCAACTGTGTGTGGGAATTAATGGAGAGATAGAATAATGCAATTTACAAATATGTACTGGATCATGCCTTGTCATAGGGATTTTGTGCGGTATGGAACAAAAGTTGACAAGTGGAATTGGTAGTGAAGAATTTGCCCAGAATGTACTTACTGTCAGATGTACTGCCAGTTGTGTTTATTTAGTTTAAAAAAGATGTTTAAAAAATGAATGAAAGTTGCTTAATAAAAGCAGTCAAGTAAACACTAGCAGCACCTCAATGCCAACCTGGAAATCGGTTCAGCCACTAAGTGCCTACAGTTATAAGGACCACAAAATTACAGCCCTATTGTTTATGTCCTTGTTCTGTGGAACATATTATTAACCCAGTGACACAATGGCAGCTAAATTAGTTGTGTTTTGACATGTCCATCCTCCACATTTGGTTTGCCTACTCTACTCTTGTCACCCAGACAAACCTCAGCCTGTTGGGCAGCTTTTGGAGTGGGGGGAAGAGGGGTAGCCAGGGCTTGCCACGGGTGCTCACCCCAACTCCAATCCACTTCTGGTCCTCGGCATTACTGGCTACCCATTGCACACTTATACCTGTAAAAAACTGTACACATATTTTAAAATTTATCAGCAGTTAGGAAAACCCAAATGAAAAAGATTTTTCTAGTAACTGTGAAGTGTGAGGGAAACAAAGATTATTGGGAACAAATCAAGACATTTTACTTGATGATGAGCAAATGGTAAATATTTGTTTAAAACACATTATCATTTGTGAGGTATATCATTTTATCATTAAAACTGAAGGTCAGTGCAAATTCTGTGGTCATATCAATGGAAAATGTACTGTCTACAAATGACAGTGTGCTACCACACCATGCTTTCTTAATCAAGTTGCATCAGTGTATTGCAAAATGCAACACTGTCTACATACCACACCCTTACTACTCTCCAGCTGTATGTGTGTCTCATTTGCTACAGTTGTTCTTTGCGTGCGTTTTCACAATCCCTATGACTTCTGTGATGTAGCATTGATGTCAGCACCCACACTCTGAAAATTGTTCTAGCACCACTGGGTGTGACGGAAGACATACAACCCAAGATTATGGCTGTCACGTGTACTATCCAGCTGTGATCTTCCTCCATCATCAGCACAGCCTATCCAGTCCACTGTAGGCACCCCAGAAGGCCTGATAGCATGCCAATCTGAGTGGCAAGCTACAGTAGGATTCAAGGAGCTGCGAGAGGATTCAAATGTATACAGCAGGTTTCAAAGACCCTGCAGTGTATAAAAGTCAGCCGGGCACTTGACCTTCTTTCATGTTACTGAAAGGACACATCTGCTTGGGCTCTTATCGCCTCCTGGGCCCCAGGCTCGTCAGCGGAGGCACTCTTCAAGCTGGACGCCTTGTTCATCTTCTCTGATGTTTGCTGCTCGTGGCACAGCTTGGAACTTTTTTTGCAGCCACACTCAAAGAATTTTCTTGCAACCTTGGAGCTCTTTGATCTATTTCTGGGGTCTCAGGTTCTGAAACTTACAGTCAGATTCTCGAACTACCGTTCATGTCCACACACTGGAAACTCCCTGTGCCATTCTTATCAAGCAGTCTTTATCATATTTGGCAGTATGGATAAGGAAGGCGGTTCTGGGATTCCATGTGCCCCTGCAGCAACATTCAGATCTACATACATATTAGTACTAACTTGATTTTGACAAAAAGCCAACCGCACAGCAGCTTCCTGTCTGAAAAACATTGATACATGGCTTTCTGACCACACTCCAGACATTCACGACATGGCCACAAAAATCTTGGTTCAGCTCAATGATGACGAAATGTATGTACAACCTTATGATGGAAATGAGTAAAATGATTGTTTAAAATACTTGTAATACCTAAGTCTTTTGAATGGAAATGAGTGCTGATACCTTTAAAGTTCTTTAACCTCAATACACTTGCATATGTACTGTCTCAAAGGTACACAAGGATGCTTCCTTTACCGCTGGACTGCCTACTATCTTGAGTAACAGTTCTCACACTGAAAGATTATCTGATTATGTGGACATTGTTCTGAGACAATTTTTTTCAGCAATATCCTGTGGTTTATCACAGTCACCCGTCATGTCTCAAGTACTTTGAGTGATAATGTTCTGGATATGTCCTTGTAATTCTGGATGTGAGATTGTTATATAGTAGAGCAGAACAAAAATGGAGATTGGGGGGTATAGGTAGCTTTATTTTTTAATCAGTGTCCTGTGAAATACTAAGAACACACAATATAGTCATTGAGATGGTGCAACACATATAAGAACATAGTGTTTTTCTTTATGAGAACATTTGGTAAGCCAGAAATGTGGTGGGATCCAGGTATGCACCAACCTTTCTATTGGGTAGTATGAGAGAGTCAATGGCTAGGGACTCAGTGCCAGTTAATAGGCTGACACAATACGTGCGATTATACTAATTAAATGGCAGGATACAGCATAAAACATTTCATTAAAATATTATGCAATGCAGTTATGCATGCCACTAACTGTTATCCCAAGTCTCAAATGATGGCTATTACTTTTGGCAATATGGTGAGTCAGAAACACTGCAGCCAGGGTCATGGTTTCAGGGAAACTGTTGAAAATATACAGATGATATTTCTGAGGAGATGGTATGATAAATAATGTATTCAAGGTTTAGTTATAAATAAATATATTTAAAAAATCACTAAAACACGAAGGGATAAACCCTCTACCAAAGTTAGAAGAGCACGTGGGGAGAAAGCCAAAGGTAAGACTGATAACCACATATAATAAAGACATAACGCGTGTCAGCTACATGTTGAACAAACATTATTGTATCTTAACTCAGAATCCAGTTGTTTACAAGTTCATTGGGAGTAAGCCAAGTATTACTTTCAGAAGAGGGGAAATGCTTAATGAACATATTGGGTCTCAGCTACCCAGTGAGAATAGAGGAAAAATGACTCCATAGCCAAAGTAGAGGTTTTCTTAAATGTGGATAGTGTGCAATATGAAGATTTATAGTTGATGGAACAATCACATTTGGAGACATTACAAAACACATTTTTGTATCCCTAGTTATATCTCCTGCATTACCAGGTATGTGGTGTATATATTGATTTGTAAATGTAAAAATGCATAAGGGAACCACAATTAGACAAGAAAGAAGAGCGGAGCATGTTACGGTTATTAGAAACAATAATGAGAGATCTCTTTTGGCCCACCTCAGTTTGGAGAATTGCTGAAATAGAAAAAAAAATGGATTTGACATGTCACACTGCGGAACTCGTGCTGACAAGAGAGTTGAAAACAGATATAACACTATTGGAGGGTAGAAGCATCACGGTTCATACAGTTAAAAGCAGTGGAGCTGGGCCTGAACACTGATTATGTATTGCATTACTTCTTGGGCGAGTGAAGAACGGTCATCTCACCAGGAGTAGCAACAACTCACTGATGGCATTATAGTCTGACCAATCCAGTGTTCCTGTCAACAAATCACTGTAAAATTGTGTTACACAGTTTGAACACCTCTGTTTTCCTGTTCAGTACGAACTGTAAAAGAGTATGATGATCTGTTTAGAATGTTCTTTATTTTTGGGAAGTGTGAAGAACTGCCATCTCATCTTGAGTAAGATCAGATGACCTGTGTTATTATACCTTCCCAACTCTTTTGTGCCTGTTCAGTAATTATTGTACAATGGTGTTACTACAGTTTGACCAGCCTTGTGTTCCTACCCAGAAAGTACTGTAAAACAGTGTGATGAATTGCTTAGCATGCTTTTTACTTGAATTTCAACAATCAACAAATGAATCTCTCCTCAGGCATTAGACATAGAAAATGCTTTCATATGCTCACTTGTACTGAGGATGAATCAGCTGGACCAATGTGAGTTTTTGTTTGGCATTAGAACAAATACGTTTTCATTATCATTGTATGTACTATTGCTTGCTAAATGAATCCATTGTTGTGTATTTATATATATATGTGGTAACCAACTGAGTCAGCAGTAACAGGTATGTAAAATATTTTTGTCACTGTAAACAGTGTCCTTCTATTGGGTTTTCCCAGATGGCACTCTTTTTTCTTGCGTCCACTGGATGTTAATAATTTTCACATTCTCAGCGAGAAACACATTTCTGGGTTTGCGATAGTACAAACATGCTTGTTGTCCTTATTATGTGAACATCAGTGCAGATTCTTTATATATATATATATATATATATATATATATATATATATATAAACCAAGCGATCTTCAGATGACCACACTCCTGTTGTGGAAAACACGAAGACACGGACCCAATGGCTGTAGTCAAGGATTCTTTAATCAAACCCTCGCTGGTATATATATATATTTTCAAATGTGACATAGGCAACTTTTAGTTTTCCATTGTGTAGAGAAGTACAAGTGATTGGCTCAACAGGGCCATGCATTTAATTTTAAATTGTCTTCAGTGCTGTATTTTATAACGTGCTTCCTTGAACAAATGTTTCCAGGTGTCAGCTGCTGTGTTCCTGAATAACTGCTGCAGAACACACCGCGTGACTGTACTAGATGGTATAAAAAAGCATAACAAAATGCAGCTGATGCAAACTTCCTCTAGTGAGCTGAATATCTCTTTTCAATGTTTGTTGAGCTGAACTGATGATTTTTTTTTAGGCAATCTTCAATAGATTTTAAGTCACTATATGTTATTATGACACAAGTATGGGACTATGCTTACTATACTGGTTTTAAAACTTTACATTTTTGATTATGAACTAATATGGGAGACACAGATAGGCATTGTGAGGTCTAGCCTTCAAGATTCTCCCAGGCTTGGGATCTCTTTTTTAACTAAATCCCTGTTTGAGCCATACATGTCCGGCCACACTCGCAACCCAACTAGCAACTCCAGAGCAATCTTCTAAACAAAAACAAATCTGGATCACTACCTGATTGTTGACGATCCCGCCACTCCATCCATTGAGAGAGCTCAACTGGTCTCCTAGCAAACAGGAAGAGAGACCATCCCCCTCCCCAAACCCCCCAAAACCCTGATACTTTCTAGGTTGCAAACCAAGGATCCACAGATCGATACGGGTGGTCCATCCAACCTGCTGACGCCGATGACCACCAGAACATGAAGGCGGCGGATGTGACCCTGTGCTTTGCAGCGCTGCCTCTCTTCTCTGCTCAGGGTCGCATGGACTAGTACAGTGAGCCCAGTGCTGGCCATACCGTTGCTAAATATGTGCCATGCCAATGAGCAACCTTTCCGACACCAGACCTACAGAGGTCTTGGTTTTTCTTCCAGTGACCCCGGGGGGCTATTGGAGTGCCTCCGCTATTCAAAGCCCGATTTACGGGCTGTCCCAGCTTGTCCCATGCTAAGGGGATTAGTGTGTGTTTCAAGGCGGAGCAGTGCCTCAATGGAGCTGACCCTACAGTAGCCTCTGTTTGCTGAAGTTTTGGAAAGCAGTAAGCTTCTCTGAATTTTAATCCTGGTCAGAAGTAAACTATTTATATAGCAGGCTGCAATTCCCTGGATTTAGCCTTATCTACAGCCAGACACCCCCAAGAGCCCACAACATACTACTACCCAGCAATGGGCAGCTTCACACACTTTCATAGTGCCAATCACGAGCACAGTGCTCACAGGCCTTTCGCACCAATCGGAGATCCTCGTCCCACATGACTACAGTAGAATTTCTTTCCTTTTCACCCCAGGCACCAAGTTGGAGGAATCCTGCCCGTTCCTCTGTCACATTATAGCAAACATTTTGTTTCTTGTAGGCTATGGGCTCTTTTATGAAGGAGCAATAGTAAGGAAAAGAGAACTCCTTCTTCTCGAGGTCAGACCTTTACTTTAGGGTAGACACTTTGCTAATGAGAGATGGGCCTGTAGTATATGAGCCTCAGAAAGTAAGGATGGACTACTACTTCCATGACTGCTTTTATGAGACTGCAGAGTTCACGCCTCGCATCATACATTCTGAGATGGCTAATTTCTAAGCCTTAATGTGGATTCTCAGCGTGGCAGCAGTGAGCAGGATTGCTTGCTGTGTCTGTGTTTTCATGCCTGTACTACCTCCGCATTACCGATTCAGAACAAGCATTGGCATAGCCAATAGGTCTCGTCTCTAGCACCTTATAAATAAGTGTCTAGCCACGCAGCAGATTCTCTCCCACACCTTCCTGTTATGTATAAGCATAGCCATAAGTCTACCACAAACAACATAAGTGAATGTAACTCCTAACTTCACAGGCTTTGTCAATGTCTTTTAGCCACCAAAAATGTTTGCTTACGCTGACCTGTGTCTGTCCCAGCACATAGTCTCACCTGCGAACAACCATTCATTCACAGGAATTGGCTCCGGCCTGCTCTTTGATGTTAAAACGAATTCCCCCGGCAGTCCATTTGGAGCGCCCCCCTTAGGAGCTCTTCCCTCGGAAACACATACACAACATGAACGGCAAAATAAATGTGACCTCAGCGGCAAATTAAGCAATTAACAGTTTTGCATGAACTTACAAGTGCATAAGAATGGCGCCTTGAAGCAGAACTCAAGTGGCGCCCTACAAATCTCAATAATAAATGACCACATGATCTTGCAGTGCTTTTCCAAGAAAGAGTCCCCATTTCTGGACATTTCTTCAGATCGCTTCACACTTTTAACATTAAGTGTTAGGTCTATCTATAGGTGACCATCCTGCTCCACGCAGAAACGGTCACTCCCCTCACCTCCCCCTCTTGGTGGTATCGTATGCTTATTTGTGCCACAGCAACTCGTATTTAAAATCATTCTGTGCAGCGCTCGTGACTTGTATGCTGATTTGTGCAACTGCAACTCTTAATTGTAATCTATCTGTGCAGCGCTCGATAACGCTACTTGCCTTGCATTTCATAACGCTAGCGCTTTAATTGTGGTGCGCTTCGAGATTAGACTGTTTATAGCGCTTTGTGGTGTTGATTTAGGCAGCGCTCTACAACTGCAGCCGTGATAGAATATTTCCCCCATAGCGCTTCCTTATTGATTGTGCTCTTGTTGTTGGAGCATTTGTTGACTTTACAGCCATTTTGTTGTGATCCCTTGGCCCGTCCCAGACCCTCCCTGCACCTAGATCCCGCCTCCCAGCTGACCCTCCCTCCCACAGAGTTACAGCCTGCGCTTGCCCTCGTGGAGAGCTGTGACCATCCTGCTCCACGCAGAAACGGTCGCTCCCCTCACCTCCCCCTCTTGGTGGTATCGTATGCTTATTTGTGCCACAGCAACTCTTATTTAAAATCATTCTGTGCAGCGCTCGTGACTTGTATGCTGATTTGTGCAACTGCAACTCTTAATTGTAATCTATCTGTGCAGCGCTCGATAACGCTACTTGCCTTGCATTTCATAACGCTAGCGCTTTAATTGTGGTGCGCTTCGAGATTAGACTGTTTATAGCGCTTTGTGGTGTTGATTTAGGCAGCGCTCTACAACTGCAGCCGTGATAGAATATTTCCCCCATAGCGCTTCCTTATTGATTGTGCTCTTGTTGTTGGAGCATTTGTTGACTTTACAGCCATTTTGTTGTGATCCCTTGGCCCGTCCCAGACCCTCCCTGCACCTAGATTCCGCCTCCCAGCTGACCCTCCCTCGCCCCCGCCCACTCCACCATCCATATATGACAGATGCTCCCGCGCGCAGCGTTTACGCGCAGCGGAAGCGCCCCATGCGCGCCAAAGGTAAGCCCGTCTGCGCCCGTCCGCGCCTGGACCGCGCCCAGCGCCTGTCCCCTTGGTCCCCGCCGTTCCCAACCCACTAGAGTCACATATGATGCCGCAACTCTCCTCGCCCTCAACCCCGGACGCGCACCACAATGCTGCGAAGCCACCCCAGGTCGTACCCACGGCCCTTTCGCCTGCCTCTCCTGCAAGTGCACCTGCTTCAGGACCCTCAACAAACCCACTTCCTCCACACACAGCTCCGACTCCAACCACCTGAAGTGCATCCTGCTTAACACCCGCTCAGTCCACAGACACACAACTGAACTCTGGGACCTACTCGACTCTGCGTCACCGGACATCGCCTTCCTCACAGAAACATGGATGAACACATCTTCAGCACCCGACATCGCCATTGCCATACCAGACTCGTACAAGATTATCCGTAAAGACCGCACCATTCAGACAGGAGGAGGCATCGCCATCATTCATAGGAACACCATCAAAATCACGACTAGCTCCGACGACAATCTTACAACCGCCGAACATCTCCACTTTCAGATCCACACCGACCCTAGGACCACACTCAGAGGCACCCTCATTTACAGACCTCCAGGCACCCGCACTCAATTCAGCGATGACATCACAGAATTCATCACCCCACATGCCCTCGCCTCCGAGAACTACATTCTGTTAGGAGACCTCAATTACCACCTTGAAAACAAACACGACAGCAACACCACCACCCTTCTGGACAACCTGAACAACCTCGGACTCAAACAACTTGTTGATACCCCCACCCATATAGCCGGACACATGCTCGACCCTATCTTCACTTCCAGCAAGCACATCTCCTTCGACCGCACCACTGCTCTCCACTGGACGGACCACAGCTGTATACACTTCAGCTACAAAACCACCCTGACCCACAACCGCCCACAACCTATTCCTCGGAGAAACTGGAACAAAATCACCTCAGACCAACTCCTCGCTTCACTCAACCAAAACCCTCCCACCCTCTCATTGGATCCTAACCAAGCGGCCACCAATCTCAAACAATGGATCACACACAGTGCTGACGAATTAGCACCCCTGAAAAAGCACCAGATCAAATCAGCAAGCAAAAAGGCTCCGTGGTTCAATGATGACCTAAAAAAATCCAAGAAGCTATGCCGCACCCTGGAGAAAACATGGAGAAAAAACCCAACCAATGACAACATGGCCACCCTCAAGGCAGCCACCCGCAAACACCACCAACTGATACGCTCAGCCAAGAAATCAGCATTCAAGGATCATCTCGACAACAACACTCACAAGAGCAAGGAACTTTTCAACATCGTCAGAGAATTCACCAACCCCACCGCAGCATCCAACGACATCACTCCCTCCCAAGTCCTCTGTGATGCGTTATCCTCCTTCTTCTACAAAAAAATTGCCGACATCCACAACAGCTTCGAGAATACTCCCAGCGATCAACACTCCCCACCTCCCTCAGATCCTACTCCACCAACCAACATCCTTAGCGCCTGGAACCCAATCACCACTGAAGACACCATCCGCGTAATGAACTCAACCCACTCTGGCTCGCCAACCGACCCCTGCCCCCACCACATCTTCAACAAAGCCGACTCCATCATCGCACCACATCTTCGTGATGTCATCAACTGTTCGTTCAACTCTGCCACCTTCCCAGAAAGCTGGAAACATGCCGAACTCAGCGCCCTTCTGAAGAAACCCACAGCAGACCCCTCTGAACTTAAAAACTACCGACCCATATCCCTCCTCCCATTCCCGGCCAAAGTCATTGAGAAAGCCGTCAACAGACAGCTCGCCGCCTTCCTTGAATCCAACAACTCCCTCGACCCCTCTCAGTCCGGATTTCGGGCCAAACACAGCACCGAAATCGCCCTCATTGCAGCAACAGACGACATCCGAAATCTACTGGACAACGGAGAAACAGTGGCCCTCATTCTACTCGACCTCTCAGCTGCTTTCGACACAGTGTGCCACAGCACCCTCATACAACGCCTCAGCAACATCGGCATTCAAGGCAAAGCCTTGGACTGGATCACCTCGTTCCTAGCTGGGAGAACTCAGAGAGTCCGACTTCCCCCATTCAACTCAGAGGCCACTGAAGTCATCTGTGGAGTCCCACAAGGATCCTCACTCAGTCCCACCCTCTTCAACGTCTACATGAGCCCACTCGCATCCATCGCGCGTCAACATAACATTAACATCATCTCCTACGCTGACGACACCCAGCTGATCCTTTCCCTCACCAAAGACCCCAACACCGCCAAAGCCAATCTGCACGAAGGCATGAAAGAAGTAGCCGAATGGATGAAACACAGCCGCCTAAAACTCAACTCAGACAAAACGGAGGTGCTCATCCTAGGATCCTCCCCATCGGCCTGGGACGACTCTTGGTGGCCTTCCGCTCTGGGCACAGCACCCACACCCACAGACCATGCACGTAACCTTGGCTTCATCTTAGACTCCTCTCTCTCGATGTCCAGACAAGTCAACGCAGTCTCATCCTCCTGCTTCAACGTACTTCGCATTCTCAAAAAGATCTCCCGCTGGATCCCCCTCGAGACAAGAAAGACCGTCACCCACGCACTGGTCACAAGTCGACTGGATTATGGTAATACATTATACGCAGGAATCACAGCAAAATTACAGAAAAAACTCCAACGCATCCAAAACGCATCAGCGAGACTCATATTAGACGTCCCTCGCCAAGATCACATCACCGGACACCTAAAAGACCTCCACTGGCTTCCCGTCAACAAAAGAATTACGTTCCGTCTTCTCACCCACGCACACAAGGCCCTCTACAATCTAGGACCCGAATGCCTCAGCACTCGACTGTCCTTCTACAAACCCACCCGCCAACTTAGATCGTCCAATCAAGCCCTCGCCGCAGTCCCGCGCATCCGAAAATCCACAATGGGCGGCAGATCCTTCTCCTTCCTGGCTGCCAAGACCTGGAACTCACTCCCCACTCACCTCCGCCTTACTCAAAACCACATCACCTTCAGAAAAGAACTTAAAACCTGGCTATTGGACAAATAATGAACCCTCTCCCCAAGCGCCTTGAGACCCTCTGGGTGAGTAGCGCGCTATATAAATGCCTGAACTTGAACTTGAACTATCTATGTGCATATCGATGCAGGGTTTGATATCAGGCAAAACAGTAAATATCTTGCAGAAAGCCTCGGATTTTTAAAGCTCTACGTGAATTAGTTTTAGGAAATGGGCTTATTGATGGATGGAATGCTAATCATGCTACTGAACCTGGGTATAGTTTTTTTCTACTCCACACCAAAAATGTGTCCGCTTAGATTATTTTTTTATTTCTCCATTTTTTCTTGATAAAGCTAAAATTGAAATCCTCCCTAAACTAATTTCAGACCACAATCCATTAATACTTGAAATACAAGTACCTCCTAACATCCGGGGTAAAAAAATAAATTGGTCTTTTCAAAGAAACCTATTATTTGAAGATGATTATTTGCAATATATGACCACAATCATAAAATAATTTTTTAATCACAACAATGACACTGCCTCAGTCCCAATAGTATGGGATACTTTTAAATCAATAGTTAGGGGGGAGACTTTAAGCTTCTCGAATTTCCAACGTAAAGCCAGACGGATTAAGTTTTGTGAGTAGTCGAATAAGGTAATGAAGGCCGAGTTGAAATTAGCGGATAGTATAAAACTAGGCTGTCGCATTGAAGAAGCTCAACGTGATTTAACTGTCAAACGGAATATAGTGTATTCCCACATAGCTGATCAGATTGTGCAGAAGCACAGACAATTTAAGTCGGAGTGCTACGAATTCAGTGAACAAACAGGAAGAATACTAGCCCAAATATTACGACAGAAGGCAGCATTTAATGATATTCTAAAAATTAATGACCTAAACGGTGTTATGCAGCGATTGAAAACAGAGGTGCTTAAAGCATTTCGTGATTTTTATCAATTTTGTATGACGAGTCTCATGATGGTATAAACGTAGGTAGGAATGAGCTTTTGTACCTTGAAAAGCTCGATTGTGCTGGACTTCTCGCAGCACATAAAACTTTATTAGCTACCCCCATTTCATGTGATGAAATTGAATCAGCCATTCTAGGTAATGCCTCTTGGAAAGGCAATGGGGCCTGATAACATACCCCTTGAATTCTATCGCACATTTCGTGGGTTGTTAAAAAAAGAGTTACTGAAAGTTTTTCATAATGCCTTTTTAGGTCACCCCCCGGAATCATGGTCTTTTGCCACTATAGTCATTTTTCTAAAAAAAGGAAAGGCGGCAAGTGAGCTAGGGTCATACAGACCAATCTCACTTATTACTGCTGATAGCAAGATTTTTTCTAAAATCCTAGCCAACAGGTTGAATGACTTAATGCCCACTTTGGTTTCCATAAGACAGCATGGATGTATTCGTGATAGAGACACAACATATCATGTAAAAAGGGTTATCTCACTCTTGGACTGGGCGCAGGCCACAGGATCTCCTGTTGCGGTGGCGCTGTTGGATGCTGAAAAAGCATTCGACAGGGTTGCCTTGAGATTCCTGTGGTCTGTATTGATTTGGAAAGGATTTCCTAGAGAATTTATTACGGCAATTCAGGCATTATATAATCACCCTAGGGCCACAATCCGAATAGCCGGTGGGGTTTCGGATGACTTTGTTATAACAAGGGGGACGAGGCAAGGCTGTCCTTGCTCCCCCTTGTTATTTGCATTGTATATCGAACCCTTCCTGAAAAGACTGGAAAGTGAAGCCAAAATATGCCCAGTTAGGATCTATCAAACTGATTATAAAGTGTTTGCGTATGCAGACGACATTGCCTAAACTACTGCTGATATTAAGCAATCTTTACCCAAAATCATTGAATCAGCTTATGAGTTCGGGGGTTACTCGGGATACAAATTGAATATCTCCAAAACGCAACTTATTCGTTCTGAGGAGGGCCACCCAAAAGATATGGTCTTTGCTCCAAATGCGCGGTATCTCGGTATCACTATTAGTGCTAAAAAAGATGATATACCTCATCTTAATATGGATCCTGTATTAAATTCTGCTCATAGAACCCTTGAGAGACTAAATAATCTCAATTTCTCACTATATGGTCGTACTAATATATTGAAGATGTTAATCTTTCCAAAATTTCTTTATTTGTTCCGTACAATACCTTTGCTGTTTCCATCGATTTGTTTTAGCAAGATTGAAAGAATCTTTTCTAGGTTCCTATGGAGCTACCGCAGATCTAGAAGAGCTCTGAAGTGGTGCTTTCTCCCTAGAATGAAGGGGGGTTGGGGGATTCCGAATCTCCGGTTGTATTATTGGGCTACCCTATTGAGACATATGGGTATTTTAATTCTCCATGATATTAGGTTAAGAGATTCGGTCAGCCCCTCAATTTATGAAATGTTGTTAGGGATGGAGGCCAGGCAATGTTTAGTGAAAGTAATTGAGCCGAGTTATTACAAAAAAACTAAATTTAAAATTATGATAGCTTCTTTTGAAATATGGAAACAATTGACATTTTTTTTGCCTTAGCTCTGATTTAAATTATTACATGCCGTTGATAGATAATCCAATGTTACCTGAGATTTTTAGGGATCAAGTTATTAAATAATGGCATTCTGCAGGTATCCAAGTTTTAGGAGATCTTTATCAGGGTGCTCAGATTGCTGCTTTCTCCACTCTACAACATAGATTTAATCTCCAGAGAACTGATTTTTTCAAATATCTCCAACTAGGAAGCTTTATGGACTCTAAGGGACTGTTAGATCATCCCTCCATGAATAAGATTGATATTCTCGAATGCATCAGGAAGGGAAATAAAATCGGTTTGTTGTATCAGATAATGATGAACAGATTGCCAGATGATTTATTTCTGGTTGAAAACAAATGGAAGAGAAAACTGGAAGTGGACAATTTAGATATGACTAGGGCTCTAGAAATATCCATTAAAACTTTATTCAATGGTTCACTAAAAAGTCAACACTTTATGTCCATTTTTGACCTATATTATACACCCGTCAAATTGGTGAAATGGAAATCTGGCATTGGGGATATGTGTAGCCGTTGTGGATATATAGCCGCTGATGTCATTCATATGTTTTTTGAATGCCCCAGACTGTCACAATTTATTATCGATGTTCAATTTTTTTTAACTATCAGTTTGGGGGTACAGGTACAATTGTCTCCAGAATTAGTAATATTTGGAAATCAGACACAAGAAATTGGGATCCGATCAAATCCAGAGGAAGGATTTCTTTTCATTTGTATGGCTATATTGAGATTCTGAATTACTTCACGATGGTTATACCCCGACTCACCGGTTTTTAATCACTGGCAACTTAAATTACTTTCTATTTACCAATTAGAAAGTGCTGTTTATAAACTGAAGGGGATGAAAAGGAAGATGTACGGCAAGAATGTATGGGCACCAATTTCAAATTGGATCTAATCTTCTTCTTTTGTATGACTGATCATCTTTCACATTTATAATGTTATTCATGTATATTTAAGATATTGTTTGTAAAGATTATTTCTTCTGTCCCGGTACATGGGACAATTCTCACATTTATTCTCCTTTCACTATGCTTTTTTGTGCTATTTCTTTGTATTTCTTCATAACTGTCTGCTGACACAAAATAATAATTTTAAAAAAAACGTCCATCTATGTGGGATTCAAAGTGCAGTAATTGGTGTTCCGAATAACCTTCTACATCTCCCTTTGAAGTCAGAGAATAGAAGTAAACAGAACCCTCGGAAAACAGCGTCTGTCATCTGACCGCATCTTTGAATACACAGCAAACATGACCAGATAAGAACATGAATAAAAAATGTGCTAGCATTCGCGCCAAGAATTTTCAATTCTATTAAGGACACGGAGGCGAGGATTATGCTTCTCTTTCTTTTATTTGCTACTCACAGCAGCCAATGAAAACTTTTTGTATGCAAATAAAACTACATTTCCCATGATGCTTGTCCATACATCACATCCTGTTCAGCCCTATAAGAGCCACTGCATCCTGTTTCTCTTCCTCTTTCTTTGCTCGAACCTTAACAGTCAGTAACATTAATAATTGCAGTCCAAAAACAAAGAGAGGGAATCCCAACAACCATCCTCCAATGGGGAAGAACCACATTCCTACTGGGACGTTTACGTCTTCGAAACCAGAAGCACACCTGCTCCATCGTCTTTTCCGAACCTGAAAGGAACGAGACAGGAAGAACCCGTAACTTTCGCCTGAACAGCATATAAAATACATGCGGGTGGGTAATTATTACCATTATAGTAATAACCGGGTGGGATAATCCTCGCCTTCCTGTCCTTAATAGAATTGAAAATTCTTGGCGCGAATGCTGCCAAATTCTTTATTCTATTACAGGACCGGAGGCTTCGTATTATGCTAGTTTAACGCTTATAATACACAACAACATTTATATCACCCACTGATTTGTGATAATTAATGAAACAGAAATTCAGAAATCGAGACCTTGAGGTGTTTAAACATTTAGAAATAATCATAACATTAAGAACCATGGCATCATGAGCAGACTGTGACCGGACATTTGGTATGAAATTATTCCCTGACATAATCGTCCTCAACTATGTGGTTAGTATAGTCGCTGGCACATGTTAAAAGATTTTTGTAACGCAACCAACCATTAATTATATTTTGGATACTGAAGCACCTGGAACAGAATGTGCCCCAAACAGTTGGGTAGGAACTCCTGCTGCTTTTATAGCAGACGCGAGCCAGTAGCTATCAAGACCTCAGTAACAAGGACCTCTTGTAAATTAGAAGACAGTAAATTCATAAGTTGTAGCTGGAAAATTTTTTATGTATCAGATCATGATAAGCTGTGATCCTGGTATAAAGCTAAATGAAACCTTGTTTGAAAATGACTACCGTACCTGTAAAAATCCAGTCTGGTGTACCTGCTGTAGGAACTGCGACAGGTATAAAGGCCTAGCATCACCGCATGAACCGGAATCTAATCCTGGGTAGTATGTATGAATAGACTATTATACATAGGGGAAGCCAGAGAAAACCTGTCCCCTAGAGAGGAATATTCTAATCTGGGAGGGAGTTGATGGAATACCTGACGAAAAAGTGGCACAAGCCCATCCATTCACCCTCTGTTGGAAAATACTAGCCGAAAAAAACAAACGGTTGAACGGCTGATGCAAGCCGAGCAAAAAATTAATATGTACAACAGTTTTGGTAGAAGAGCGTCCGTCATGTGGGGAAAAATTAACCCCACAGTAGAGTCATGTGTGCTATACCTACCAGCTGACATGGGCTTTCCAAGTTGAAAGAATCGCAATGGAATGAAGAGCCTGAAGTTATAAGGGAACGCCAGCACGCAGTTAAGCGCCGGGCAAGTTTCTGTTGTTATCGGGAACCTTGAACACGAAAAAAAGGTGGTAGCTTACTTGACGGCGGATATGCAAGAAGCCCCGGTAATCTCGTGAGAGGATACAAAGCCCCTGAGCAGTACACAACCCTTCGCCCTGGGTGTTGAAGTTGGCATAGAAACCTTCATACAACAGAGATGCTAGGATATGTTCCTGCTAACAGTGAAGGTGTAAGAATAATAATCCACATTGTAAAGCGCGAATGATCACCCGTAAGGGTTTCTCAAGGCGCAGGGCAGTCATGAAGATTAAGCAAGCTATTGCCCGAGTCACATGGTGCTGGGCTAATCTGGCGCAGAGGATCGAACCGTGATACCCAGATTACAGCGTCAGTCCCTGGCGCCACACCCCTTCCTAATGTAAGGCCTTGGAAGGTCGTTTTAGAGATTAGGAGTTGACCCTTCCAATAGTAGGACGATCAGGAAACTTCTAATTTGGCGGTAGCTCTGACTACAAATACATTATACAAGTGTCAGAGACTAATGTGAACAAAGCTAATAATACCCACACAATAACAAGTGCCCGAAGGGACTCATGCACTGAAAGCTGCAGAATGAGCTTCAAGGGAAATATGCGAAGGATCGCACCATCAGAGACAAGTCAGAGAACGAGGTACTGATGGGAAGACAAACCCCCTGAGGCATAGGGGAACTGAAGAGTAACTGGAACCGACCATGATATTGTGTATTCCCGAAAACGGACCGGAAGCTGAAACCCTGAAGCATAAGGGATTATAGCCGAAAATGGCCATAAGAAAGTGCAATGTAAAGGACTGTTATTATGAAGTATCTTTGGGAATCTAGGAAGGCTAAACATGCGCATATACTCTAGATACCTTAGCAACGAAGCTAATGGTGAATGACCACCCATTTGACATGGTTAAATTATCCCTTTTCCAGAAAAAGGATTTGCAGCTCTTGGAGGAGATGGGACGAAAGATGTACCCAAAAAAACGTATCGCGTTCACTGCAACCCGCGGAGCCACCGGAGAGACTGAGCCATCTAGCACGACAGATCTGGAATAATCCTTCTTATAAAGATCTAGAATCAGGAGGAAGCGGACATCAACGGTAGGAAGAAGATCGACTCTGCGCTAGGAGAAAAGAAAAAAATGGATAATAAAAAGGAAAAGAAAATGAAACAAGACAAGAAACAAGACAAAAAACAACGCCCAAAGGATATGCGTAAATAATCATGATGGGCGGTCATAAAGGCTTGCTACCCCGTGCTGGGGACTGTATTCCTGGGGCCCTGGTGACCGACACCAGGACGGAAAATCCCGAGTTCATTCTGGGAGCGAAACGCTCCTTTAATGTAGATTTCATCCTCCTTGTATCTCACCCTGCCTGTGTAAGGGTGTCCGAATGCAATATTGTAGTGCAAGGCACCAATCACGGAGGAGTAAGGGGGAGCCAACCCTTTGCACACTAGAAGTGAACACAATAATAATATATCTGGCTCCTCAGCAAAGCTGTAGAACAAGTAATTCCAGCCCACAAGGGCGTACGAGCCATGTCTAGTTATAAGGAGCGTGTGCGCACTCCGAGGCCCTCCTGTTGTTACAGCCTGGAAAAGCGTAAGATAAAATTGCTCAGTTTGAACATAAGGCATTAAGAATCTAGGAGCAAACTGGGAACGCGTGCGAAGTGCGTGATCCAAACTGGTATAAATTGAACCTGATTGGGTTACGCCCCCCCGGAGCGTCATCGACTCTATTCCACACTCAGCCACTAGGGAAGGCCTTTGGCGGGTAAGTGTGAAACTGCGCATGAATGGAAGTATCCCTTATAAACACATGGACGTACATTGTGAAGTAACTAGGTCGGAACAACATATATTACATACCTGCATTGAACACATAACCCTCGGTATATAGTTAGATACCTTAACCTCTACCTGACAGTGGCTTAGTAGGAACGCTGGGGCCCCAGCGCAGTGCTTTGCTCTCCTGGACGCGTATGGATTTCGTGTCCAGCTGGGCCAATATGTATAGAGTCAATATGTAAGATGAGAGCACGCTATCTCCACTCCCAAGGGAGCGTCTACAGGTTGCGTGACCGGAAGGGTTAACCTTTCGTGTAATGACCCATATTCATCTACTAGGCAGTTGGGGCATGAAGCGTATAATGCAAAATTGCGCAGGCATTGCAACTTGGAGTGCACATTGCTAAAACACAACCGGTCAAGGAACATTTCAATTATCTAGCCCGCTGGCGAAAAACAATTCCTGGCAGGAATGCTTAATAGGCATGAGAAACTAAAGGAACAGTAGATAACATAGAGAGTTGCAAGGTCCTTACTATAACAGGTATAAATACATATGAATATATATATAGCAGAGAGCTGCAAGGTCTTCACTGTAAAAACTTATAAACACATTGAATGCACATAACAGAGATCCGTCAGGCCTTTATTGTAAAAAGTATAATACCTATGGATACATTTAAATAAATAGGATAAGTCATCAAAAGATTGGAAATCGAGCAGAGCGCAAGCCACCGTAATCTGAATAGCAGATGTCGACACCGAACGTAGACTGTACTTACAGTTCTAAAGGGAGGCAGCGCTAGCCGATATACTGTGTGCTTCCAAAGGAAGTCTGACTAGACGGCCGCGTGGCCGCAATGAGAGAATGCTTTACCCGCCTAGTGGGGAGCAGACACAAAGAACACCTGAAAACACCTAGCAAGCATGCTGTCAAAGGCAGCGCGATATTGCAGTAGCATGGGAGGCTTTCCAATATTCTCTGAGGCTGGAAGTCTTAAAACATCATTTGCGCCTGCGAGAAGCGGGAGAAGGGACTTCGCGTGCTCGCATGAGTAGCCAAAACAACAGCCGCATTAAAGAATATTTAGGCCTTAAAAGGAGGAAAAACTAAGAGCGCTAACACAACTGACACTAAGCATATAGCTAAGCGGGTGAATAATTATGAGCCCGGGGGCTGCCCGCATGACGCCTTAGCTCCGCTCTCAGCAAGAGCCTCTTGAAGTTAACGCTCCCGGCTGGAGCTCATCAGCATGCTTGAAGGTAGTAGAAGGCCAAAGGGTAATCAGCGTGATGCATCCGATACACGCTGCAACAGCAGAATGTTTAAAGGCAGCGTGATGCGTGCGTAAGCGTAAAGACATTAATAGTGGAGAGTACTGATATGCAAATGAAGCTTGAAGCAGTAGCGCGTTACGCACGGCTGGACCCTAATTATTTAGCAATCAGCGCGAAGTGCGCATATAAAAGCAAAAAAGCAGTTTAAAACGTAGCGCGATCTACGTGCAAGCATAGCCATACAATCATAATCGTCACAAATGAATTAACAATACAAGAAGGCAAATATCATATTATAGTTCTCGAGCACTTAACTTCCTGCGTGAGCAGCAAAGAAAGAGGAAGAGAAACAGGATGCAGTGGCTCTTATAGGGCTGTACAGGATGTGATGTATGGACAAGCATCATGGGAAATGTAGTTTTATTTGCATACAAAAAGTTTTCATTGGCTGCTGTGAGTAGCAAATAAAAGAAAGAGAAGCATAATACGAAGCCTCCGGTCCTGTAATAGAACTACAGGCTTAGTATAAAGACAAGCATTCGCGATGCAATCCTTCTCGCCTTTGGGACCTCATAAGTGTTTAGCCGTGCAGCATATTATCGCATATTACTGCAATGGATTGTATGGCAGTGAATATAAGACTGGCAGTTAACTTGGTATTTTACCTTTTAGGTCTGGTTTGAAGACTAATACATGAAATTATTGATGAGCTTTAATTAAATTTATAAACGAGTGAAGCGTACAAAGAAGTCTGTATACGTTTGTGGAAATTAATATGTATGTCCTGCAGTACTTAAGTTGCTCACAGGAAGAGATATATATTTAGAGCAGCTTTCGATGCTCAATATATCTGATGATATTCATAGATCCTTAGATGAAGGCAACTCCTGCCTCCTAATCCCATGCCAAGAACAGATGCATACTGGTAAGTAGCATTTTCCTTACCACCAGTGTCTTGGATGAGCAGTGGTTAATCTGGAAGTTCCAGCTGCATGGTGGTGATTAGCAATTTAGCTTTCTCACTGGCTATTAACCAGTCTTCCAGATTTTTGGGAAAATGAATATGATTGGCAACAGCCTTATTACTCGACCTCTACGCTCTGAAGACTTGGGCTAAAAACCCTGACATTAAGGCAATATGGACATCATCACTCCCAGATTAACATCGAGATCAAGGACAGTGACGTAGCAATGGTTCGATGTTGAGGCACTAGACATCAAATAGACCAGGCCCATCAACATTGAAGGACATGCCTCTGAAAAACAATGCCAAGAACAGATGCATACTGGTAAATAGCATTTTCCGTTCGAGGAATATGAGCTGCAGATCTTACACTGTGCATCGATTGTACAGCAGTGTCTCCCCTAGCGGTGTTCACCTGTATCTGTTGCAATAGTTTGAAAGAGGGTTTTGAGGACAGCTTGGCCTACTGCAGCTTACTGATTAGCTTGCACATCAACACAATAGTGTTCAGTGAAGATGTGTGTTGTAGACCATGTTGCTGCCTTGCAGATGTCTTCTAGGGTAATGTTCCCTAAGAAAGCCATGGAGGCTCCTAGTTTGCGTGTGGAGTGCACTCTAGGAGGAACTGTTAATGTGCGTTTTGCCTTGTGATAGCATATTTGTATACATTTAACAATCCACCTTGCAATTCCTGGTTTAGAAATGGGGTTGCCTTTATGCGGTGGAGAGAAAGCTACAAACAGTTGCTTTGTTTTACGAAAGGATTTGGTCCTATCAATGTAATAGAGAAGAGCTCTTTTTACATCTAGTGTGTGTAGAGCTCTTTCTGCTACAGAGTCTGGGTTTTGAAAAAACACTGGTAACTCTACTGATTGATTTAGATGAAAAGGAGTAATTACTTTAGGAAGGAATTTTGGATTCGTCCGTAGAACTGTCGTGTATTTCTATAGGTTCTGAATCGATCCCCCTATTCCTGACCCTATTCTGGTTAAACTACCTAGCTAGTTAACTAACAGTCAGCCCATGAGGCAAGAAATCCCCCATGATGCAGATACCGTTATCTGACGCAGTCACACTACGGCACAGGAACGTGTTATCTGATTAGGTCATAACGCTTGAGATCTAATTAGACAAGCGATATTCCTCCAGCCCCTGATAAGGCATACGACGTTCTCATAACAAATCAAACCTATGACAACCTGGATAATCCGTGCGGCCATTGTTTTGATTTCACAGAGAACTTTAGTTAAGAATGTGCTAACGAGCAAGTCGTATGACATCTTTATTGACGTACCTATGTCCATCCTTACGTCAATCCCGGCACCTTTAAGGTATAAATATTGCCGATCTTGCCCTATGCAAGACACACGCGTGGTGACAAGACGGAGCAGCCACACTTGCCGAAGCCGAGAGCAGAAGCAGACCCCGCAGGCAGCAGCCCCGCCTTCCTGACGCGCTGAGAGACGCGCTGCTATCTCAAGCCGAGAGACCCAGCACCGGCGCTTCCGAGTAGCCCTCGCAGGCAGCCTGGAATATCGAGAGCAGAGAAAGAGATACCATTCCTCATTCATCCTAAATTCCAGGTACAGAACTGAATAACCCCTCCTAGAGAATTCTTTAGTTATTCACTTGGCAAAAACAAACTTAACTTAAACTGTAACTTTCTATTCCCGCCCACGCATTAGACTTAGGTCAGGTACACGGGGTAGGCGTATTTAGAAACACCAGTTGAGTACGTTTAGTCAAATGTATATGTGTATGTAAATATATTTTAATCATTTTAAACATCATATGGCTCAGAAACCATATCAATGTTTTTACAGTATTATTTTATACTATTGCTTCTAATGTATGCACTTTACTTAACTATAAGTATCGCAATAATATCGATCCATTTCTCTTGTACGAGAAAAGAGACTGATCAATAAATAACATCTTTTTATTGAACACGCCCGTCTCTTCCTTTTCTCTACATTCTGATGAGACTAAGAATGCACGTACTGACTGAGTAAAATAATTGCCTTGTGCTCACACGACTCTTGAGATTGACTCTTGATTAGGGGAGAGCAAAGTTGTCATGTTCTATGGTTGTCAGAAACTAAATCCCTTCTTGTCTAATCAGGGGAGTTAATCCTTCCTTGAACATTCGAGAAAGTTTCTAGCGAACTCTGAGCTTAGCTGGCAAACCCAAAAATTAAGTCTAGTATCGACAGTAGTAGACCTAGTTAACGTCTGGCCTAGGCCTTTACTGCTGTAGGTACTATTCCAATGCGCAGAGCCTATTGGGAAAATAGGAACTACACTACATGGCGCCCAACGCGTTTGGAAAGGGCGATAAAACTAACGTAAGACATTTAGAGTAACTCAGTCGTGCTTTCTCACTCAGACCCCTTTTCCCAAATACTCCAAAGACGTCTGGAGTGGGTGAAAGGTTATAAATCCTCCAAAACCTCGCAGGAGGGAACTCCTATGTATGGTTCTTGGTATAGTCAACGTTGAAGGATAAAACAGTTCCAAAATATTGTGCACCTAATCTCTGTTTCCATAAAGAAACCTGATCTGCAAATAAACATAATACCATCCTGTCTGTAAAATGGGAGACAGTGATGGAGAAAGAGAAGCAGTTAGATTAGCGGCTGAAATAGCAGCAGCTGATAATGCTGCACTAGATGCGGACGCGGATATAATACTCATTCCGGTCGCCAAAAGGAGATCTATAACCTTAAAACTTATAGAAAATGGACTGACACCTAGAGGTGGCACAGTCATATTCGTAATCGAGGCACACGAATATCGGCAGACAGAGGTATACTATACATGGATACATTTTCCAGCAGCAAATGCTGTAACAAAGTACTTCCACTATTACAAAATAGAGGTTCCTCCAGAAACGTACACTCCTTTCGAGGAGGTGGAAGTACCACTCAAATTCCAAGAGCATTTGCTCTTATTTGATGGCGCCCTAAAACATAATAATCACATTACAAGGCTCGGTCCTTTAGGAAGACCAGGAGCAACGTGGCCGGTCTTAGCCGGATACACACCACATCCAGACATCGACGAGATGCCTGCACCAGAGCTATTAATACAGCTAAAACAACTACTAAAAATTCACAGACAATTAGTTCAGTATGTAATGCGGACTTCTACAATTCAGCCAGCGATTAAACTACCACAGCTGACCTCTCACCAGGGGAACACAAATAAAATTACACCACAGAACATCCAATCCTGCCTAGGTAAAGTTCCAGCTAAACGGGAACAGATACCATTCTGGTTGGCACAGAAAATCACCCAAATAGAGGCGGTGTTTCCTGACACCACCCCGCTAGAAAAACACAGGATTCTGACTATATGTCTCCCAATGGGAATCGCACCACACATTGAGGACTGTGACACTTGGGGTACAGTCTTTGCTTCCATCTACACAAAAACGCACGGTGTCCCATCCATTTCGGTGATACCAGATGTGCTAAAACAAATTCAAGATGAATACGGTCCAGAACCTGCTTTAACTCTTGGTATGAAATTACTGAAAGACTTCAAGCAGGTCTCGGCTATATTACTAGCCAACATAAAAGGTGAAGCAGCAAACGTGGCGATCCGCCAGAGGTTAAAAGAGACAGATATAGCAGACCAACCAGCTGAAATTGCCAGAATCATAGAAAAATCCTATGAAGAACTAGGCAGAGATAGTCTAGGTGGAATACCGGTAAAACCGCAACTGACTACAAGTCCAGAAAAAATATTTTTTAATAATAATAATTCACCAAAAAAGAACTGGGATGGAAACAAACAATCCAATCCAAAAGAAAAGAAATTCCAGTCCAGAGGAAGGTCTCCTAGGCGAAGAGAGAAATCTCCAAACCCGAGACAAAGGTCACCTCAGAGTGAACCCTCTGGGAATAGATATAACCTTAGAAATAGGGATAATATTAAAAAACCTGATAGATATCAAGACATTGATACACGTCCCTCTCAATCTTTTCAGAATTCCTTGCAGAAATCGGAAAGAAGAGGACGATCAGAAGAGCACGCCAAGTCCAAAGACAAGGAACCTGCTCAACTGAAAAAGAAATCACAATTTCCAAAAAAGAAGGTAGCCAGTATCAAGGTAGTTAACAATGCCGAGAATACTGAGGACACAATTGAAAAACGGAGAGTGGGCTCAGACAATGCTAGACAGCGCAGCAGAGGTGAGCATAGCTCGCAAAGTCCTTATGAATCATCTGGAGACAGTGGACACGAATGAATACCTTCAAGTGGAAACTGCAGATACCAGAGTTAGCAAGCCCCACAAAATATACGAGATAACATTACGTATAGAGGGAGATAAGACTAGGAAAATAAGGGGACTATTTTGGGATAACCTCTCAAAGGGCTATGACATCCTTCTAGCTGAAAAAGACTGGCCACCGGAGTTTGTCAGGGAGTGCCCTCATGGCGAAGAAGTAATTATGCCTGCCTTCTCGAATCAAATACCGATTCATAAAAAATACACACTTGCTAGAAAGTGGGCAGTGGCCTTAGCACCTGCTTTATATAAAAATCATGTAGGATGGGATGAGGATTCTCCTCCTCACAAAGTCCAGTTAAAATCACAACCAACTGCACAAAGGCAGTACCCAATTAAGCAAGAAGCTAAAAAACAAGTAAATGAAATACTAGATCAGCTAGAATACCAAGGGGTGATTGAAACTTGCACCTCACAAATGAACAATCCTTTGTTTCCGGTCTCCAAACCAGACAATTCGTACCGTCTAGTTTTGGATTACCGACACCTTAACACATGTTGCAAAACTTTTGCAGTGCAAAACTCACACAGTGCTGCACTAATGAATAACATAGTGCGCAAAAAATACAAAACAACCTTGGACATCTCCAACGGATTCTTTTGTCAAAACATAGCACCAGAGAGCAGATATTTAACTGCATTCTCAGTAAATGGCACTCAAAAACAATTCTGTCGGTTAGCCCAGGGGTACAAGAATAGCCCGGGGGTATTCTCAGCGAGAGTAACAGAATTACTACAACAATATGATGATGAAGCATTATCTTATGTCGATGACATTTACTTAACAGATGATGACTTGGAAACTCACTTGAAAAGAGTGAACACCATAATACTTGGTTTCGCTGCAGAGGGTTACAAATTCAACTTCAAAAAGTCCAGAATTGCCCATCTGACGGTCCTATTCTTAGGATATGAGTTATCAAGTGAAGGCAAAAGCCTGGCAGACAATTTCCTAGAGAAATGTGCCGTAATCCAAGCTCCTAAAACACTAAAAAACCTACAGTCAATTCTAGGCTTCCTAAATTTCGGAAGAACTTACATTGCTAATTACGCAGAAAGGGTCAAGCCCCTTTACGATCTAATTAAACCAGACTTTAAAAGATCCAGTTGGACTCAAACACACACAGAAATTTTGAGATCCTTACAAACAGACATGCTAATTAAAACAAAATTAGAAACCCGTGATAATACACGCAACCTTGTGATCCGAGTCATCCCAGGGAAATGCGGATACACATACCTGACCTCTAATGAGGGAGAAAAGGTACCAATTGCATTCAAATCACATTTGTACACAAAAGCTGAACAGAGATTCAGCAACAAAGGAAAAATGGTTCAAGCAGTTCAAACCGCAATAGCTAGAGAAAAAGACATAGCTGATGGTAGACATATCACAGTCAGAACAGCTGAATCAGCCTTCGAGGCATTAACAACACCGTGTAATTTACCAACAACAACATTGGATCCAGATTGGTTGCAATGGGTAAATTCAATCACAACGGACAAAGTATACTACTTCTTTGATCCAGAACTAGAAGAATTAAAAAATCTAAAATATGAAAAAACGTATCCTCTGCCAATCGACATTCTGCCTCTAAGACATTACGCCTGTGTAATCTATACAGACGGACATGCTCAACCCTCCGTTTGGGGAGAACATGCATACAATCCCACATGTGAGATTACAAAAGAAGTGTGGCACGGAGGTAAACTAAGACCTCTATTAACAAAATCACACTCAGTAGAAACTAATTCAGAACTACAAACTGAAATATTAGCTTTGAAAATGGCGCTAGATAATGCGGATCGCGAATTCCCGACACTTATAGTGTCAGATTCATATTTCTGCGTCAAAGCATATAACAAGGATTTGCAGACATGGATTCAGAACGGTTACAAAGATGACACAGGTGCATCAATAAAGCAGAGACTTCTCTGGGAACAAGTAGCTCTTTTGAAGAAAGAACTACCAAAGACTCACGTGACTCACTCACTGAGTCATCAACGTGATGGCGTTCACGTTGTGGGGAATTCATTGGCTGAGACAGCCGCAGCGGCAGCCACTAAATCGGCTCCCGTAGATCGAAAAAAGCGTACATTAAAATACATTGACGGCGAAACATTGCTGGCGGTGAAAACGTCATCAAAAGGCGACTGCTCAGCGTTACCGATCAACTATCCACTCAATTATACATACATAATCGATGCAAACTCCGTCCCTTTTGCTCGAATCCCTGGAGTGGGGGATAGAGTGATTCCAAACATGGACAGGAGAAACTTGTTAATCGCAGACGCACACATGGGCGAGGGTCACAGACACCTTAAATTAAAAGATTCTCTGGAAGAATTACAATCACGGTACTGGTGGCCAGGCATGAGCCTGCACTACACCATGTTTGTAAAAAACTGCCCAAACTGTAACAGAGATCGCAGTGGGGAGAGAAGCAGTTTAATACCTCGTCGTATCAAGGCAGATAATATTACCAGCAAAAAGAATGGCTTGCGATTAACATACACAGGCTAGTTCCACTTATAATGTAGATCCACAGCACTCGGCTGACGTCCGGACTGTTATACAAGATTTGCGAGTCTAAATGGCATATACGCTAAGAGCATGCTACGTTCGACCAATTTTTCTTTTTCTCAGGCAATCCAGCCTGGGGGGGGAAGGAATGGCCAAATGAGCACAGCCCAGCGGGAATCTTCTCACTTCCTTCCTGAGGGTATGGGATGGTGTAAAGAAAAAACCAAGACAGAAAGCAATCTATAATAGAAAGGATATTAGGTTCGGGAGCTGGGTGGGTCAAACATCTAATAAGTGTCCAACGTAGTCTAAATAACTTGCCAAGAAATTCTCTGAAGGGATTCAGTCCGTACGAATTATTATTCGGAACTAGGATGTTGATCTCTGACCTTGATAGTCAGACTTCAGTGGTAACAGAAAAAACCTTTGATGTCAAAGACCGTTTGGCTATTTTGCAGGACTTAAACAAAACAAGAAAAGACCTGAGCAACATACAGTTGAAACAACAGCCAACAACCACTGAAGATTCACCACCTGTCCCAGCAAGACCTGTCTGGATTCCAAAAGTCGGGGATCTAGTCAGGGAAAAGATCGCGGTAAAGAAGGAATTTGGGCCTTCTTACAGAAAAGCAGTTCCTGTCTTGTCTGTCAACGGGACAAGATCAGTTGTACTACCGCCACTTGCTGGAAAAAAGGAGAACCGAGTTGTATCCATCGACCTGGTAAAACCACAACATGTGGCCGATAACAAACAGTAGGCCAAGTGGACTCCCAATAAGTAGCAGAACACCAAGGTTTGCTACCAGTACAGAGGTCCTAACAAAGAGGCTCATCACATTCGAAACGCCTACAGAAGAACAACAAGGACTATGCAACAATGCAATAGAACTTAGACCTCTGAAAACCTAAATAAAGACATTTAGTAGAGACACACCAATCTATACAGAAGTACCAAGTGAAAATGCAAGAAACAAAAATCCTGAACCAATTGGAACAATTGACAGAACTGCATCCGGTTACTTCATCAACTTCGATGATTCCTCTGAAGGCTTCAGCGAACAAAAGACACAGCCATCATCAAAATCCTTTAAAGACAAAGCAAAGGAGCTTTTGAAACAACTAAAAGAAACATATCTGATTTCTCCATGGATTGAATTTTGGGTGGGTTTTGGTGCATTTATCCTCATACTTTGGCTCATCATGGTATTTACCTTGGGACGCTTCATTGAGGGAAAATATGCTAAAATGGACACAGCAAGTCAGAACATCAACTTGGTCCTCAAACCACACACATCTTCACACGTCGAGAAACGAGAACTTTCTTCAGAACTTTCTTCAGCCAACTTCACAGCAATTCCAATACCTGGTGGGGTAGCCTGGGACAACACTGACTATGAAATTTATGGTCCGGTCGAGATCCTGAAATATCCACACCAAATCAAGATCTCTTTGAGTGACTTTGCAAAACCAAACTCATTTGCTGATGATTGGGACTTTGAAAGTATTAACAATATGATGTCTGACTTAGTAATGTCTGCTAAATTTACAAAACATGATTATTTGCAGGGTTCTACAAATTATGATAGTATGTATTGCTATAACCACTATGGTAACCATTTCTTGCATACATCTGCACAACCTAGAAATGTTTTAAGTTATAATCAATGGGAACATTGTGCTACACCTCCAAAAGGGAGCTCTAGAACCGTATATGACAAATATTCATATTTTTCAGGTTTTAACATAACTAATGCTGAAACATTTTATTACAAATTGTCAAACAAGACAGGGATGAAAACCATGATAACCAACACAAAATTGATATATTCAGATTCTTTCTTTGAAAAAATGAATACTTTTGGATTTGATTATTGGGACAAACATGTTGATTTGAAAAGTGTTTGGGGTACAAAAGAATGGCAAGTACAGGGTTTAGAAGCTTTGTTTAGAGCCTGCATGATCCCAGAACAAATGATATTTTTAAATGACACCGTCCAACAAACCACCTGTCTTGGCCTAGCAAAAATCAAAGATTTAAATAACCTGTCTATTCCAAAGCCAACAATGTTTAGCAATAACTCTGATACAGATGAAGAAATAGACATAAACCATATACTTAACCAAAACAGAACACATCCTGATTGGAAACAATGGTTGATCTGGCCCACAGATACAAATAACTGTCAAGATAGATTCCTGAATAAAACACAGGGTTTCAAAATGAACAGGCCAGACCCTAGATATCCCCAAAGACATCACCCAGGGATAATAACAACCTACAGTGTGGGCAAATTGTGCCTTCAATGGCTACAAACTTCCACACTGCCTGAAATTAAGCAACACCTAACTTTACTTACTGATGGTGCTGACTTGCGTGATTTCATACTGGGACCACGCAAACAGCGTCAAAAGCGTTTCATAGCAGCCTCTGTATATGCAGCATACAATGAGGCCTGGAAGGTTACTCAAATTGAAACAGCAGAGAGAATACGTGAAATTGATCGTATTAATTTGGAAAAATCACTTTCTGTAGTGGACAATGGGTTAATGACTCTGTCCTCCAGAATTTTTTCATTGGACAGCATTGTGTCTTCAGCAATCGATATATTATCGCAAGACTTACTGTTATTACAACATGGTCAGTCACAATTGCGTTCTATTGTACAGCTTGGTTGGACGTTACAAAATCTGCGTTCAGGCTATGTGCCTTGGCGTTTAATCAACACAACGTCACTATTCCAAATCTTTAACCTTACTGATAGACAAATCGGTATGGCGCAGAAGGGTGCTGATTATACAATCTTGAGCATTGAAAAACTAGAAAGATTACCAATGACAATGTCAGAACGACCTGTCAGTGAATGGATAATACACGGAATCATAAATATTCCAATCTCAACCTTCAGGTTTCAATACTGCCAAAAATATATACAGGCTGGCATGTACGAGAAATTGGGAAAAGGGTACCTTAAAACAACTTGGAACCTGCCCTATTCACATGCATGTGTCAGTAACAAAGGACAGAAAGTGTTTCTTAGTGGCAACAATTGTGCTATGTCACTGAGCGGCACGCTTCTGTGTAACGGTATTAGTTTGCACGGAGCCTGTGAAGGGAATTCATACAACCTTTCATGTCACCAGCAAGGCGCACCTGCAACTGAAATAGAACCATTCTTTCAAAGACTCTATAATGGGAGTTACATTCTTATTGTAGACCGCAGATGCTGTAGTCTTATGCCCGGGACTCCTTATCTCGTCACTACGACGGCGAAGGTCAAGTGCTGTGGACGTTCTTTGTTCCCCAGCTCCTTTCCAGACAGGGAGGCAAGGGCATGGCCCGGTCTGAAAATTACTTCTATCCGAATAGACACTTTAAGCAGAATGAAAACAGTGCTTCTTCAGACGCCTACAAGGCTCACGTCATCTAAAGAAACGTATGATCTACAAGTCGCAAGGACGACTGCAGAGATACATACATTATTATCAACTAATTCCCCCGTACATTTCGCGGAAATCCTGAGCGAAATCTTAAATATTTCTGATACCACAGGGGTCTCAAAGGTATTTAAGACAGTATTTTCGATGGCATTAACACCATTCAAAGCCATACTGGGTATTTTTCCAGATTTCGTCCATTCGATTTTTGGCGGACTTCCCCTGATCCTGGGACTAATTGCAGGAATCCTATTCCTAGTCCTTATTTTTCGTTATGGCAACCCATGTCACAGAACAAACTCTCGCGACAATGGAAGATACGATCCTAGCCATTGGATACCGGGACCGGATATCAAAAATCCTGGGACTCTCCCGGCTTAGAGACCTAAACATGACTTGGTTTCTATCATTTCGACCAATGTGGCAAAGGTGTGTTTTACCTGTACTAAGGTGTCTGCTATGCGGAGAAGAATGCGTGTTAGACACCTGTCTGACGCTACAATCGGATGCGCCAGTGGATGCAGATACACTGTTGGTTCCTACCAAGGTTCACGCACTGTGCTGCCCTCAAAGGCTGCCAATTCTGATGACGGCATTCCTGGAATCTTCACCACTGCGATTGAAGAGTAGTGAAGTTCAAGATGAAAGCAGCATCGAACAGGTACGACCTTCTGTCAGCAATGCAAATCAGAATGTCAATGGAGACAATCATGCGCACGAATGCATGGTTACCCCTATTTCCGACTTAGTGGAACTTTCCCATGAAGCTGTTGACAGTTTTTTCGAAAGCCTGAATGATATGATGTTCTCTCCGGAACAGAAATAGAGACTTTTGAGTAAACTCGCACGCGGCGTTCCCTGAATTCGGCCTTCAACTTTAAAAATAAAGTCACATGAACAATTACAATCCAGTTCACGGACAGCAACTTTTTTCAGCAAGCCCCTAAAATATTTTTCTATATATTTTTTCCCGGGACACTGATCTTCTGCTTAAAGTAAGAAACTATTCCTAGAGAACTAAGATTTCTATTTTTTTAGATTCTTTATAGACTTTATATAGACTTTAGCTGCCCACTGGTATGTTCACAATATATTTTATGTGATGAAATGGTTTCGACTTTTTTTCTGTATAGCCATATTAAGAGCCATTTCATGTGTATTTCTCATATACCAACAAACAATAATGCATAACAATGCGTGTTTACTTTTGCATTTGATTCATAGCTTAAGTGCATACGATATATATGACTGCAATTTTTCAGTATATTTGAAAATTTCAAAATGCATTTATGTATTTTGGGGTGGTAAGGTATACACTATACTCTATAGTATGTTGTACTATGTTATACTATGCATAGATTAGTAGATATGACCATAGTTAGCGTGGAGTGGGTGTCGTGTATTTCTATAGGTTCTGAATCGATCCCCCTATTCCTGACCCTATTCTGGTTAAACTACCTAGCTAGTTAACTAACAGTCAGCCCATGAGGCAAGAAATCCCCCATGATGCAGATACCGTTATCTGACGCAGTCACACTACGGCACAGGAACGTGTTATCTGATTAGGTCATAACGCTTGAGATCTAATTAGACAAGCGATATTCCTCCAGCCCCTGATAAGGCATACGACGTTCTCATAACAAATCAAACCTATGACAACCTGGATAATCCGTGCGGCCATTGTTTTGATTTCACAGAGAACTTTAGTAAAGAATGTGCTAACGAGCAAGTCGTATGACATCTTTATTGACGTACCTATGTCCATCCTTACGTCAATCCCGGCACCTTTAAGGTATAAATATTGCCGATCTTGCCCTATGCAAGACACACGCGTGGTGACAAGACGGAGCAGCCACACTTGCCGAAGCCGAGAGCAGAAGCAGACCCCGCAGGCAGCAGCCCCGCCTTCCTGACGCGCTGAGAGACGCGCTGCTATCTCAAGCCGAGAGACCCAGCACCGGCGCTTCCGGGTAGCCCTCGCAGGCAGCCTGGAATATCGAGAGCAGAGAAAGAGATACCATTCCTCATTCATCCTAAATTCCAGGTACAGAACTGAATAACCCCTCCTAGAGAATTCTTTAGTTATTCACTTGGCAAAAACAAACTTAACTTAAACTGTAACTTTCTATTCCCGCCCACGCATTAGACTTAGGTCAGGTACATGGGGTAGGCGTATTTAGAAACACCAGTTGAGTACGTTTAGTCAAATGTATATGTGTATGTAAATATATTTTAATCATTTTAAACATCATATGGCTCAGAAACCATATCAATGTTTTTACAGTATTATTTTATACTATTGCTTCTAATGTATGCACTTTACTTAACTATAAGTATCGCAATAATATCGATCCATTTCTCTTGTACGAGAAAAGAGACTGATCAATAAATAACATCTTTTTATTGAACACGCCCGTCTCTTCCTTTTCTCTACATTCTGATGAGACTAAGAATGCACGTACTGACTGAGTAAAATAATTGCCTTGTGCTCACACGACTCTTGAGATTGACTCTTGATTAGGGGAGAGCAAAGTTGTCATGTTCTATGGTTGTCAGAAACTAAATCCCTTCTTGTCTAATCAGGGGAGTTAATCCTTCCTTGAACATTCGAGAAAGTTTCTAGCGAACTCTGAGCTTAGCTGGCAAACCCAAAAATTAAGTCTAGTATCGACAGTAGTAGACCTAGTTAACGTCTGGCCTAGGCCTTTACTGCTGTAGGTACTATTCCAATGCGCAGAGCCTATTGGGAAAATAGGAACTACACTACAGAACCACCTTGTTACGGTGTAATTGTTAAAATGGTTCTTGTATAGTGAAAGTTTGAATCTCACTAACTCTTCTAAGAGAGGTAATAGCAATAAGGAAAGCTGTTTCCATGTGAAAAATTGCAGTTCACACTTATGTAAAGGTTCAAAAGGGGGCCCCACGAGCCTTGTAAGCATAATGTTTAGGTTCGACACTGGAGATGGTGGTAACCTAGGAGGAACAATTTTCTTTAATCCTTCCATAAAAGCTTTGATTGCAGGTACTCTAAATGACATATGTTGCCTGTTTTGCAGATATGCTGCAATGGCTGCAAGATGTAAACGTATAGATGAATATGCTAGATTACATCTTTGTAAATGGAGAAGGTAACAAATGATATTTTGTATGGAAGCATCTAGAGGATCAATTTGATTGTTAGTGCAGTATATGGCAAATCTCTTCCATTTCGCATCATAGCAAGCTCTAGTAGTAGGTCTTCTGGCTTCTTTAATGATATTCATACAGTCTGGTAGCAGGTTAAGGTAACCAAACTCTAAGACTTCAGGAGCCAGATCGCCAGATTCAGTTGACTTGGATCTGGGTGCCTCATGGTTCAGCTTTAGCATGGATGGTGTCAGAGACAGTTTTTGGTGGACATTGGACGCTCTAGGCAGTAACCATACTGGATAATCTGTCTTACCCACTTGTCTGTTCTGATGGAATTCCAGACAGGTGAAAACTGTGTTAATCTCCCCCCTACAGGAGTGGTATGCTGTTGGGGGAGCTGAAGGAAGTCACTGTTTAGTGGTGGAAGAGGATCGATTGTTGTTGTTACCTCAACCTCTTCCTTGAGTGATATTACCTCTGTAGCCCCCTCTAAAGTATCCCTTATTAGAGGATGCTTGTGTATTTGTTTTAAAAGAAGCTGAATTGTCTGCTCCAGTTTGTTTGGAGCCTCCTCTGTAGAAGGAGTGACGAAAAGAGCCTCTTGCTTGGGTGTACTGAAGAGCTCCTATAGACTTGGCTGTGTCAGTGTCTTTTTTCATTTTTTCAAGAGCGGCGTCTACTTCTGGACCAAACAATTGTTGTTGGTTGAATGGTTGATTTAAGATAGTAGTCTGTACCTCCTGCTTAAATCCTGAAATGCATAGCCACGCGTGACGTCTAAGGAGGACACTGGTGTTTAGTGCCCTGGATGCAGTGTCTGCTACATCTAGTGCACATTTAATGGAGGCATTAGATATAAGCTTACCCTCTTGTATGAGGTCATCTGTTTGTGCCTTATATTGATCAGGTAGATGTTGCAATAGCTTTTCTAGCTTATTATAATGAGCCCTATCATATCTTGTTAGGAGGGCCTGTGTGTTAGCAATGCGCCATGCATTACTAGCTTGGGCAGCTATTCTTTTCCCTGAAACATCTACGATTTTTGATTCTTTATCAGGAGGTGGTGCTTCGCCTGATGTTTGTGAATCTTTTCCTAGCGTTTGAAACAACTAGGGAGTCTAAGGGTAGCTGTCCTTTAATGTAAGCGGGATCCCCAGGAGCTGCTCTGTACTTGTTATCTATCCTTTGGTTTACGATTCTAGCCCATACAGGATCTTTAAACACTTCTGGAGCATGTTTAATGACCCATTTAATCATTGGCAGTATTTGCACAGATTTTTGGGATTGTTCAAAAGTGTCTAGTAAGAAGCCCTCTTCTGCCTCATCTAAATGCATGGTGAGATTGTGGTAGATAGCAGCCCTATTAATTAAGTGTCCAAACCCAATATTGTCTTTTGGAGGAGAAGGTTTAGATGGATATATATGTGGGTCAGGAATATCTGGTATATCCTGTGGGTTTGGATACTCCCAGTCTGGTGAACCTGTTGGGTAGGGAAAAGGGTCATCTTGGTCTTTCCCTCCCCCCATGCTATACTGATCATCATCAGCATCCTGAGGAGGTGTATGTTGTGGAGAATGAAGAGGAGAATTTTGAGGCGAAATGTTTAAAGGGAGAACAGGAGAGGGAGATACAGGAGAAGAAGGGTGCATAGGAGATGTGGCAGCGTCCTTCTTCTTGACAGGCACTGGGGGTGAAGGTGCTGTATCCGACTTCCCCTTCCTGTGTGGTGTGGTGGAAACACGTCCTGTTTCTGGGTCTATGTATATCCTCTTTTGCAGAGGATCAGGTCTGAAAAGCTCTTCTTCTTCAGAAATTGCTTTCACGCCGATGTTTTCGGCTCCGGGCCTGGTTTCTGTTTGTCTTTAGCCTTAGGAGTTGTTGTATAGTTCTGTGGCATAGTTTTCGGCACCGAAGGTATCATTTTCGGAGTCGAGGCCTGGTTCGAGGTCTTGGAGGCATCGGAAACAGGTTTAGTGGGTTTCGGCACCGAAGATTTTGGGGTGGAAGCAGGTTTCATTGGTTTCAGTGCCGTATTGTCTTTAGGAGTCAACTGTTTCTGGGTCTTTCTCGGACCCGGGACTTCTTTCGGTTTCGGTGATGAGGGAGCTGATCGTATCTGCATGTGCGGTTTGCCCGGTAAGTCGCTAGTGGAAGGCTTTAATATTTTCTTCGGAGCCGGGCTTGATGGCGGGGCCTTGGAAGCAATGTCTCCGTCTCGACTGGGCCCCGAAGGCGGAGTTTTGACCTTAGCCTTTGGTTTAGGTGGTTGGGCTGGGGTAGGGGCAATCGTACTCACGTGTTGACCTGATGGTATGGAGTCATCGGAGTCGTCTGCCTCAGATACGATCTGGAGATCATCAGAATCTTCTTCGGGGACACATGGACCTTCGTCGAAGATATCCACCTGTTCCGGAGCTGATCTCTGCATGTCGCGTCGATGGGTCCTCCGATCTCAAATGGTCTTCTTGGATCGAAAGTACGCACAAGCTGTGCAGCTCGACTCGTCGTGTTCAGGTGATAAACACAGGTTACACACCTTGTGATGGTCCCTGTGTGGAAAGTTTGCTCCACACCCGGGGCATTTTTTGAATGGTGTCCTTTCCATGAGGTGTAGGCCTCACCGCATGGGTAGGCCCGACGGCCTGTGTCGACGACCAGAATCGAAGTGATGAGGTCGAGTCTATGTATATTAAAGTTAAAGTTTGTTTTTAGAAAGTTTTGCGCGTCGAAGCCTTCGAAAAGTCAATTTGGGACCGGAGCGGAAAAGTTGCATCCGAACCCAGTGGCGGAAAAAAACAATCTAAGGATGGAGCCGATGCCCATGCGCACTATCGTCCAAGGGAGGAGTCACCTATCTCGTGACTACAAAGACTTCTTCCAAGACGACAACAACATGCAATCATCCGAGCCCAACACCAGGTGGCGATCTAATACACAGTGTAAGATCTGCAGCTCATATGCCTCGAACAGCATATTTAACCACACTATTCACAGGCCTGTTTGCCAGGCAATGATTAGTAGCTGTACTTGCTTTATGGTTTTCACACTCCTCATACACCAAAACCTGTATTCTATAGCTATTTTTTTTAACTCTTACTGTTCCAAAACTTTAGCCCTTACCTAGAAACACTACTGTCATTTGTCCCAGTTTGTCCATATTATCTGTCGGTGGAGCTCTTCCATTTGCTGATTTATGTCTCATGGGCTTCCTTAGCTGCAGCACCAGTATCTGAACTGGACTCTGTTCTCAGGACAGTGTCGCCCACCCAGGACCCAGGTAAACTTGTTGGCTTAGTTGTGTTTAATTTCTCATTACATGCAATACATTTAAGTAGTACAGGTCAACAAGCAGTACTACACAAATATGCCAGATAAGAAAGTAGCCACAACTGAGCCAGCAAATGTACTCTAGTCCTGGGCTGTTAATTCAGTCTTCGTACTTGTTAAGAATTTGCCCAGTTATAACTTACAAATGAGTCATGTATTACTCCTCAAAGCAGATGTTACTCCACCCTGGTTTGGCCAACACAGATCTGTAACCATCAGTGCTTCTATGTTTTCCCTCTCCATTGCCCCTTTTCTCTTGTGAGGTATTTAAGTAGCCAATAGCTCCACAGGGGACAGCTGGAACTCTCAGTACCTAAATGTCGTCAGCTGAAGATTGACAGTGCATCTCTTTCTGGATCTCTCTCGGGAAATGCCATCAGAGATGGCACACAGCTTTTAGGATACAGATCCCTTGCACACTCAATATTCTCTGCCATGGGGCCTCATCTTCTCTCGGTCATCTCAGAGATATGCAACCGGAAAGCAATGGATATACTGCTGGTATGGATCTGGTTTTACCTTTCTGTGACAGCAGGTAGATTTGTCAAAAAGGCAAAAACAAATTATTTTCAGTAAGAAAACTGTCAAAAAACACAACCTCCAAAGACGTCGAGTGGACTGAAAATGTAAACGTGTGAAATACTTATCTAAAGAAAAAAAAAGCTTAGATAGCTAAGCTCTGTGCTTAGAAACTAAGTTTTGGAGTAACTGCCAATGACACAGCATGATGCGATACTGGTGGTATGTGCTTTCTCACAGGAGAGGTGCCAGTTATCCAAGCTTTTAAAAGGTGCAGTCTATATAGGTGCAAGGCACTCCATTTCACAAATTTTTCTTTTTTAATGCAACAAAAGAGTTTTACTTGCCACTTTTCTTATATGAAATAATCCAGAACTATACGTGGAATCTTTATTAACTAAAATAAATTAGGCTAATATTTCCAGGATTTTGTATGTCTTTTTCTTTAGAAAAGCATTATAACAAAACAGAGTTAAGGATTTCAAAAAGATTCCTTTAAGGAGAATCTTGATTTTATGAGGTGCTGTAGTGGACACTTTTTGTAAAAGGCTTCAAAGTATGCAGAAAGTAGCAGTCATTGAAATTGCTGAATGTCTGGCCTAGAACAGCTGTACTACCCATATGTAGAACCAACTCACAGTAAACCAGGAGATTAAGCAGATGCTGAATGTAATTTGCAGATTTAAGCAGATGCTGAACGTAATTTGCAGGTTCAAGCAGATGCTGAATGTAAGGTGCAGATATTTTGATCTAAAGGTTTAAGTTGCCCATGATCATGCCTTCGACATTCCATCACCACCCCCTTTTATGAATCGTTTTGGCCACTACAAGTGTGGAAGGGTATGCTCAGACATGAGTCCCTTGCTCACTGCACCATCAGGATTCAAGCAAGCCAGGCCGAAGATGGCTGCAATGCCAGAAACCGGTCCCCGGAAGCTTGTTTCCTTTCCGGTAAAGAATTGGCTTGGTAGTTTGGTCTGCCCTGTTCCCATGATGCACTGGGCCAGGGACAGACTAATTTGCATGTAGCCAGGTTCTGAACTGGGATGGTGCAGTGAGCTAAAAAAACTGTGATGGATCAAGCCCTGATCTTCTGACTGGGTAGGAGTGTTCTGCTTAATTCAGATGCTCTGTCCATCACCACCCCCTTTTATGAATCGTTTTGGCCACTACAAGTGTGGAAGGGTATGCTCAGACATGAGTCCCTTGCTCACTGCACCATCAGGATTCAAGCAAGCCGGGCCGAAGACGGCTGCAATGCCAGAAACCGGTCCCCGGAAGCTTGTTTCCTTTCCGGTAAAGAATTGGCTTGGTAGTTTGGTCTGCCCTGTTCCCATGATGCACTGGGCCAGGGACAGACTAATTTGCATGTAGCCAGGTTCTGAACTGGGATGGTGCAGTGAGCTAAAAAACGGTGATGGATCAAGCCCTGATCTTCTGACTGGGTAGGAGTGTTCTGCTTAATTCAGATGCTCTGTCCATCACCACCCCCTTTTATGAATCGTTTTGGCCACTACAAGTGTGGAAGGGTATGCTCAGACATGAGTCCCTTGCTCACTGCACCATCAGGATTCAAGCAAGCCGGGACGAAGATGGCTGCAATGCCAGAAACCGGTCCCCAGAAGCTTGTTTCCTTTCCGGTAAAGAATTGGCTTGGTAGTTTGGTCTGCCCTGTTCCCATGATGCACTGGGCCAGGGACAGACTAATTTGCATGTAGCCAGGTTCTGAACTGGGATGGTGCAGTGAGCTAAAAAACGGTGATGGATCAAGCCCTGATCTTCTGACTGGGTAGGAGTGTTCTGCTTAATTCAGATGCTCTGTCCATCACCACCCCCTTTTATGAATCGTTTTGGCCACTACAAGTGTGGAAGGGTATGCTCAGACATGAGTCCCTTGCTCACTGCACCATCAGGATTCAAGCAAGCCGGGCCGAAGACGGCTGCAATGCCAGAAACCGGTCCCCGGAAGCTGGTTTCCTTTCCGGTAAAGAATTGGCTTGGTAGTTTGGTCTGCCCTGTTCCCATGATGCACTGGGCCAGGGACAGACTAATTTGCATGTAGCCAGGTTCTGAACTGGGATGGTGCAGTGAGCTAAAAAACGGTGATGGATCAAGCCCTGATCTTCTGACTGGGTAGGAGTGTTCTGCTTAATTCAGATGCTCTGTCCATCACCACCCCCTTTTATGAATCGTTTTGGCCACTACAAGTGTGGAAGGGTATGCTCAGACATGAGTCCCTTGCTCACTGCACCATCAGGATTCAAGCAAGCCGGGCAGAAGACGGCTGCAATGCCAGAAACCGGTCCCCAGAAGCTTGTTTCCTTTCCGGTAAAGAATTGGCTTGGTAGTTTGGTCTGCCCTGTTCCCATGATGCACTGGGCCAGGGACAGACTAATTTGCATGTAGCCAGGTTCTGAACTGGGATGGTGCAGTGAGCTAAAAAACGGTGATGGATCAAGCCCTGATCTTCTGACTGGGTAGGAGTGTTCTGCTTAATTCAGATGCTCTGTCCATCACCACCCCCTTTTATGAATTACTTTCCCTCATGACACCGTTTCTATGCCCCTTGCCCTCATTTCTGATTTCAAGGTTTTTCTTTAAACAAGATATTCTCATATAAGCAGGAGTATCTTGTCTGTGTTGTCAGCATCTACAAGTGTCCATTGGATCAGTGTGTGGTCTATGCGCCTGCCTATAGGGTGTGGTACAATCATGTAGAATCAGTCTGGGAAACATTTATAGAGATATATGCTAGTTCTGTTAATTCCTACATCGCAGAGTCTACAGAAGGTGCCATAGCGCATACACAGAAGAAATGTACTTGCCTTCCAGTACCTTTATGGTGTTCGGTACCACAGGGGACAAGCTCTGCATATAGTTCCAATTTATGATTCGCTAATACCACAAATACTAGGCGTGCAAGACATTTAGATGAGAATTATTTATAGGGATATGAGGAACATGATGCAGCAAGTAAGAGCAGATTAGACTGTTAACAAGTTGTCACTTTCACATAGGGTATCACGTAAAAAAAGTTCTTTTGTATTTAAAATAGCTTCCACATTGATGTCAACAACCTCCTTTATGGATCCGTGTCACTGTATATCCAGTATTGAGTTAACATTTTTATGTCTTTTAAAATTTTGATCTGTGCCCGTAGTTTCTAAACTCTGAAGTTTTTCCTTTTGGTACTTTTCATGCTCCAGCTCATATTGGTCTTCTAGAGATTTCCTGATAGCAACCTTCAGTTCATTCACTCCTAGGCCAGTAGAGGCCGAGATAGGAAGGACACAGTTAAACTCTGCTGGAGTTTCTGGAATCATGTCTTCTGGTAGCAGGTGTAAGAAATCTGTGAAAAAGAAACAGGTTTATTATTGGATTTGTAATTATGATTATTATTGTGCAAAAATACAGAAACTTCACATTTATAAAAAAATACAATAGGGTTAAGAAGGCAAAATAACAGAAAAGAGTGCGTTATGTTATGTTAATGGGCATTTGTTGAGCGCACTGTCACCATGAGTTTCCTGGCGCTGATAGGACACTGAGACTGTACAGGAGAGAATTTATTGGGAGTGCGAGAAGATTTATTATAACATTATATATATTATAACAAGTTATCATGAATTAACATAACAGAAACCAGAATGTAGGTGAGAAGGAAAAAAAATGTTTTTGATATAGGTAATAATTGCTATGGAAACAAAAGGAAATTTACTTGATTAGCAAAATATTTTTTACCTATGTTGTACACCATCGGCAAAAAGAAAAGAGTGAAAAGGCGCAGTTGCTGGTAGTGTCATTCAGTAAGCACTTGCCTACAAATTGGCACCAATACTATTTTACTTGTTTTATTGACTGATCTAAGATGATGGACACCACTTACAATGATTGATAAAAAATAGAAGGCATGTTAAGTGCTTGGAAGTGCTTCTGATATCAGAGAGTGCCCAGCAGCAAATGACAGCTGTCGGGCACTCCAAAAAGTTTAACCAAAAAAAACAAAAGACGTCTGAAGGGGTAAGGGAGCAATAGAATAGTGGGTGGGAGAACATAATATAAACCTAACTAGGTGGGGAGGAAGGGCAAAGAAGCCCACGAGGAAGAGGACGACACAGCGTGCTGGGAAGTAGGGAGTAGAAATCCACAAGGGAAGAGCGGCAAGGAGTGGCTGCTGGGGGAGCAGGTGTTTGGTGGAGGAAGTTACTCACAAGGGAAATAATGAGAAACACAGGTACTGTCTTGGAGTGCTGAAAGAAAGATCAAAAGTTCTTCCCTAAATGTGAACAGTGGAAGCACTCAAGGCATCTAATCAAAACAGATAACATAGAGATTATGCCCCAAGGGAGGGGCTGACCGAAGAAGGTGGGGGGGGGGGCTCAAGGTCGATCTACACTTTTTTTGCAGAGGCAGTCCCCGCAGGGACCAGCGCCGAGACCCCGGAAGAGAACTGGTTCTGGGCGCCTGGGCGCGCCCCAGAAGCAGGAAAATGCCAGCCCCCCCCCTTGCTGGCAGCGCCAAGTGGGCGCCTACCCCCCCCCATCCAATGGGGGCAGTCACGGAGTACAAACCCCCCAATGAGGAAAAGCGACCAGCTAGCCAGGTGAGCAAAAGGGGGTATATAAGCACCGCTCCTGGAAAGAGGGCATCGTAGACCAGGAGCTGCAGTGGTGCGCTTCGGAGGAAGCTACACCCGCGCAAAGTAAGCACAGAAACAAATAAGCAAGGAAATGGCCCAGATGGGGCCAGAAATGAGAGAAGCCTGCAGAAGGAACTAACGAACGATATGCCAGTCCAATTGCGAAGGGACAATGGAAGATGATCAGCAAACACAGACGGATGATTTATGACCCATGCATGACAGTTCGCTAATAGTATTGTATGGCAATGGCATAGGAGTAATGACAGAAAGTATATGCATGTATTATAAATAAAAACTGCGGCCAACACTGACCACTAAGAAAACAAACGGTTGTCGGCTTGTTCATTCTGATAATCACCAAAAGTGGGATGCATATAGACTGGAGTGGGGCACAGTGCAGGGGTTATTTACAACAATATATGTAACTACCAATTCTCCTTGTGTGAACTACATTCAGATATATATTTCTTTTCCCTGAAACAAGTAACATGCTTCAGTGTGCTGTTAAATCTTCAGCTCTTAATGCTTGTTTGTCATGCAATCCATGCATAGGCCACTGTGAGTGTGCAGTCCTTGCTTCAAATGCTTTTGTTGATTTAGCTTCTTCGTGAAGGCATGGGTGTTGGCATTCAGTCCACCAGAGCAAGTGCTCCAGGTGCAGGGCAATGAGGGTAAGGTGGCTGCAATAGGATTCTTTTCTTTATTTCATGGTCAAGTGCATGATATAAAGTCTTCATATTGTTGTTTTATGGTATGGTAGCCATCTTTGCAGTTTATCGTGGTGGAAATGCTAGTGTATTAATAAGTGTTTTTAGACAAAAAACCTGCTATCTTCCATCAGGTACTAATTGATGCTAGACTTTTGTTACACATTAGCCCAAAATATCTTGCAGTCCTGCTTTTCACCGTACAACTCTCAACCACATCCTAAACAGTTTAACTGTCATAAGTAATTACCTTTGTCCTGCATCGGCTTGATGAAAGTGAAAATCATGTAAACCCTGACCATGTCTAGTTTGCATGGCTTCAAACTTCAGCCACGTGCAGCAGGGTTTGCCACAGGCCTGGCCAAGGGCCAGAACCTGCACCTAATCACCACAGCAGTCCAACCCCCGTTGCTCACACCTAAAGGGAATTAGCCACAGTGAATTTTACTGATTGTTCTATGATTTAATAGTTTTCAACCTTTGCTGTGCAAGGTCTTCAACCATGTGCAGCAGGGTTTGGGCACAAGGCTTGTCATGTTGCCACCGAAGCAAAACTGCAAGGCCTCTGGTCATGCTCAGTAAGGAGCAGGCTACAGAGGCCATGCCATGTGCCCGACCCTGAGTGACACCCGACCCATGCAGCACACGGCTGTGGTCAGCAGGGGGTTCGCCACAAATAACCAAGGATACGCACTATAATAGGTGCCTGGCTTTACCTGGAAGTTAGGAATTATGGTGCATGGCCTGGTTGCAGCCAGGCCTTGTGATGAACATACAGAGGCCACTCCTCAATGGGGATCGGCACAGGGTTGGAATCTGGTCATGCCATGCACTCTACCTCAAGCTTTCCTAGCAAAGCCAGACAGTTATTTTATTATTTGTATTTGCTTATGCTTTTAAATCTTTTTTTTATAGTGTTGAAAGTCACAAGTCAGAAGCTCAAGCATCGGAGGTACAAATCGGCAGCCGAATCGAGCACCTAAATTGGTCGTTTATCGGCTCGCGTGGGCACTAGCTTGTGCACCAAAACACGCTTTTTTCCCAAGGATTGGTGTTGATTTTCCAAAAACTGTGCACCGAAGAACACTGCTCTGGATTTGGCAACCCACAGCTGTGTACATTTTCTTTTGACAGCGCAAAACTCACGAGTAGGAACCTACTCACAAATTTCAATATGTTTGACAAACAAAATTCAGCCCTAATCCTGTCAATCCCATGGTCTTAAAATCTGAACATGTGATTGACAGGATTGACTCACAAGTTAAAACAACATAAAGTTCTACTTTCAAGCCAAATTTGGCGTTTCCTCGCTATGTCCTGTATAACATCTATCAGCTACTGCTTTCGTCAACGGAAATAAAGCAACTTTAACATGTTCTCGAATACCAAAGTTTCTTGTCCTAGCCTAGAAGTGTTTTACTGTAGTATATACATATATACATTTCCTGCAAATATTTTCATACATCTATATTCCAAAGTTTGAACAACTCTTTCAACAAGCACACATAAGCACTTTAAAAACCAGTAGACCCACAGCAGACTAGTAAATGGGCCACTTTCACTGACCTCTGTGGTAGTTTAACCTGTATAAGAAATGTTCATGCCAAAAGGTTACTTTTCAGAAAATCAAGAATATTAACGTATTGGTCCCCTAGATACCATTTCTGCAACTCTTATCTGCGAAAATGTCTCATCCTGTGGCTGCCCTGGATATATAATGATCACCTGCTCTTATTCAAAATATTTGTACACATATGCCTAATACCACCTGGAACAGTATTGCTGCATAGTCCGAGTACTCCATTTACAAAAACCCACAGCAGTTAGATTTGTGTTTTGTTCTGCCCCCCACAACCGCCCCCACATTTTATTTTAACATAGAACGAGCTTTCCCTAGCTTAAACAATCTAATTATGGTGATGTAAAACAAATACATAAAAAATAAAAAGCGATGTATTTTTATTTTGCAGAAAAAAAGGTTTAAAACAATTGTATTTGGTGCCTTATCAATGCACTACTTTTTCAATCAACGCCACTGGTATCTACATTACTTATATAAAAGTGTTCTTACCCTCAGGGTGCTCTAGTTGCTTCATGAGTTCATTCAATTTGTCTTCTGCATTTGGAAGATCCATTTTATTAACTGCAAGAATGGCTGGCTTTGTCAGCAATTCTTCCTTGTACAATTCTAGCTCCTTTAATTAAAAAGAAATATTTTAGAATATTCTCTTTATATAAGTATATATTGTTTTGTTTCAATTAATCAAAGTCAATATTGTGAGCAGATCTAGTACCATCAGAGTCTGCCTCTTTTGCAATTGAATCACAAGACGTTTGTGATATCACCCACAGCTCATGGTTCATGAGGAAGTGTAGAATTCAAATATTCTGTGACTGAGTGCGAAATGAAAGCATGTGTCTGAACCGTAGAGAGATGAAAAACATTTTTGTGAGAAAGAGAATGTATTTTAAGACCATAACACTGTGGTTGAAGCCATGTGAGTGCTGAGTCGAAGTGTCTTCTGTGCGTTCCACAAGAAGCTCCACTGCAAACGCTTATATGACCAGTTTTATTAGACCAAGCAATGATGACATTTTGAAAAATGAAGGGACACCTCTTTTACTTCACTAGTTGAATTTGTTAACAACTTGGATGAATTTGGCACTTGCTCTCCTTCTCGAACGAGTGGGGTCGACTACAAGTATGCATTGGTTACTGCCTGGGCATGATGTCACTGCAACCATATAACACCTTAATTATAGTTCCTTTTTTGATGCATCAAATCTGCTGGATTGCAAACCGATTTTGAATACTGTAAAATCTTTAGGCTTGACTCTTGAAAGAAAAAAAAAAACTATGCATGCACAGATCAACACATCAGTGAAACGGGCACATTATGAAGTTAGACTCCTCCAAGGATGAAGTCCCAGATCTCACTGGTTGATTTTAAAATCATCGTGCAAGCACAAGCGCTCTTAAGATTCGTGTGTGGCATTTCTAAAATTCACATCAATCATTTGAAAGCAGGTTTTAGTACAGCTGCTCATCTTTTATCTGGTGCCAATAAGAAGTGATCATTTAACCATTCCTGTTCTCTGTAAATTGGCCTCCCAAAGAGGTGAGATGCATATTCAAGCCGTCACAAATTACACATAAGACTATACTCCAAAGCTCTCCCAACTAGGCACAGACTGTCTTGCCCTGCAAACACTAACCTTCAAGAAAGCAAGAATTCTACTTTTTCAGGGAGACGGCCCAGAGTCCGGAACTGTAGTACCCCTTTTAGGATGATCCCTTAATATGGTACCTTCAAGAGAGGGCTGAAAGTGCTTCTCTTCCAAATGAGATCCACTTGATGCTCTTCTGAGATCAACTGATCAGAGATTACCTAAGACTCTGATGTTGTATTATGTTGTTACTGAGTTGATGTCAATTAGAACTCACTTTCCCCCTCCCCCCCTCCCCTTTTTTTGCCCTTTCAGTCACAACAATGTAGGTCTCATACCAAGCATACCATGGTGGTGAGAAATTGATTACCTATTGAATGTTTCTTTTTATACCCGCATCTCTCTTTTAATAGATGTTATCCATCACATTCAATACGTGTATGCACATCAGATCTAGAGAAAAGATTACTGCTGTTCTGAACGCTTTGGTTCATGGCACACAAAACTACAAATACACTTAAATTAATTAATTACATTTCTGTAGCAAATGAGGATTGATAGGAATATGCATTCAACCTATTCTACAGCATGTACAGCAGTGAGGAAGACCTTATCAACAGTTTAATTGTCGTACAAATAATATGTTGCAGTTAAGAATAGAATACATTTGTGGGGGCAACTAGCCAGCTAGGAAATAGGATGTGAGAGTCTGTGCTCCTTAAACAGGTCACTAAAATCCTGAATTTAGCCTATTGAACTCCTGAGAGAAATCTAGACCTGCGCTGCCCCATTTTTCTCAGGTAACACGACGGACATAATGGTCATGTTATGTGAGAGCACCAAGTGAAAAACTGAGACTAGGACGATTTTGAGGAAGATTGAGGGACATTCACCCTGCCTAGAGTACTGGAAACTTATAGCACTCGCCACACCAAGGAAGGAAATCAAGGTACTTGAGTGGTTAATATTTTTAATAAAGCTGTGAACTATGCAACGGCAGTCAAGATTTGGTTACAGTCAGAATGCAAAAAACATCAAACTACATGAATGTAATATAAATACTGTCTCCTGAGGTGAAAATGGGGGCACAAGTGACATGTAATACTAGTTAAGCTAGCAATGTAAATGTTATCACACCTGATAATAAAGACCTGTTAAAATGTAAAATTGGGGTTAATCCTCTCTAGTGGGATTGCAATACAGACATATACTGAATCTGCTAAACATGAAGGAGGACCAAGGCACTTGTTAACCAGTGCTATAGACAACTGCAGAAGAGGTGGGACAAACTAGAGCCCAGGCTGGATAGATGATACAGATCGGTCACATTTTCAAGGAAACAGAACAGGCTGCGATAATAGGCACTTAACTGCAGATCAGATACGAAGCTCCCCATGTTAAAGCAGAGGCGCGTCTACAAATCTACATCATTCATGGGAAATCTTTAAAGGGATGTTGACACATATGGGTGAGATGAGGGTGTTGCTTACTTGGGCTAGTCACCAAAGAAAGATACATTTACAAATTAGTCCAAAGTCACTGTACTCTATGCGGTAAAAGATTAACTGTTATAGATATGACATAACAAACAATGTGTCTTACAGCAGAAAAGAGATCTAGTTGAATATCCTAGATGCCTCCTGAGGAACCTGGCAAGTGCATACAGCAGTTTAACCTTTGGGCATGGACTGAACATGAACAGAAGAGCATGTATGCATCTGCATTGGCTATATTTAATTCTTCCGTGAATCGTGGAGGTTAGACATGTAGAAGGAGGGAACAGTTTCATCATGCCTGATGTATGGCACTAGACCATGCATAAGGAGAGAATTGTTTCGTCATGTTCATGCTGCAGCATTTCTTAAAAAGATAAAGTTAAAAGAAAAACTAGACATTGCGGCTGGATGATTATAGACATACCTAAGCTCAATATGAGCTTAAATGCCCACAAAACTGGGAAGCATAATGGAAAAAATACACCTTTGCACCCAAAGAAACCTTCAATTTAAGCGCATACATTTCAAATGCAGATGTTACACCTTGTAATTTATATAGGATTGATCCTGAGAAAAACCAAAGGGTTGCATACAGAGCAGAGTTCCTACCAAGGATAGGATAGGATAGTTGGGAAATGTAGAGTAGTGTGCTGGTTGCCTACAAAGCTTAACATCCATCACCTGTAAATTGCATACTCTTGAACATTTACTCGATTCAAATACTTAGTAGTAGCAGGGAACTAATAAGCGGTACTAGAGATTTATTTTCTAATTAGAATGCCGATAGCTGTACATTTTAAATATCATGAGTGACATTAAAATACTAACTGTCCAGACTTACATTTATTGCTGCCATAAAGTGAGTTGGAGAACATACCCATGCATGAATTGAATGTTAATGTATCCAGTTGAAATACGAGAATAGTGGGCTATCTTCAATGGTAGGCTACCAATGTAAGCGTTATCAACTATGTTAAAAATCTGTTTAAATGGAAAATGAGTGTCGGTCCTTAGATGGGCTTACCATATTGTTATCAACCAAATTTGCTAAATCAGATTTGCCTAACTACTTGCTGCATTTTGGCCAGCCTGGAAGATCAGTCTTTTGACAAGAATACTTTGTTATTTGGTTATTTGTATTTATCTTTGTTCAGGAATGAGGAGATGCAGAGTAGCAAGTCCTGCTGGGATTAACTTTCTGACACTTTGTCAATGTTTTCCTTGGGCCACGTTTATTGTGGATGGGGATTTTATTCTGTATTTTAATATACTCTTGTTAGATGATATAATGGGGTATATGCCTTGATGCCCTATTGGGGTTAAGTTCTCATGCGCGATAGAAATAATCACTCATTCATTTCATTCATGCAGAGCGTATGCTGCGTTCCATGTGGTAATTTAAACCACAAGACCAGCAGTAAGAATGCTCAACTGATGGGTATAGAGGTGGCACAAGCCAACTAAACCTCTTTAAACAGACACCAATGTTGAATAACTAGCAATATCTATCTTCGTTCTAGCGGTCTGTTTGCATTATTAGCCATTAGATTGGTATTTATTAGTTGCTAACTTTTATTCATTTCATAATTTTTACGTACTCACTCAAGGAGGGAACGATCATTTGAGGCTTAATCAGGGCTTACATAATAATGTCAGTAAATTCAATCTCCACAGGTAAATCAATATCCTTATTTCAGATCAGTGTGCTGGTACATTAGGGATTTCCCAAGGCATCACCATGCCTGTTTCTGAATAACCTGACAAGTGTCCTGTTCCTTCCTTCAATGTTTCAAACGGAAGGTATCAAGAACCAGTAGTCAGCTTCTGTGGTTCTTGTTCAGAGCCAGAGCGTGTATTTTTATTATGATTTGTTTTAGAACTTGAAGCTAATGACAAGGTTGAAGTGGTCTCTAGGCCATACCAACTAATAGCAACCCAGTGAATCTTACTAATTATTGTTAAATCTCATTACTGGTTGTGACATCAAAAGTCCCAAGTGTAAGAGTATTCTTTTGCGGGTTTCTTGTTGGGTCCATAATAAGAACTTGATGCTTTGGGAGTCAAGGTAGTTTTCGAGAAAGGTATTTTGCACCTTATCATGGTTTGCCCCTCGAACGATTACCCAAAGATTCATGGAGCATGTTTGTCGCTGCTTTGTCGATTTCCAGCCAGGTGTTGATAAGATTGACCTAATAACCCATAGCTGAATCTAGGTGTCTGAAAACACCATCAGGTCCAGTGGCCTTATTATATGCTTTCTGTACTGCTAACTGGACTCAATTATAGTTTAACCCATCTGATCCTGTATTTAAATATTTAAAAAGATTGAAGTTAGGAAAGGGCTGTGTATGGGTTTCGTGATGAATCAGCCCAATAGTTAGACTTTTTTTGGAAGACCTTCCCCAATATTTATCGTCAACACGACCATAACTCTTGTTTGCAGTTTGTAGATGACCTAGCAATTATGAAGTATAACCACGAGGGTGTGCTGTGGCACATTATCACCCTTAAAAATGATTGTAAATCCAACAGGCTCACTGTAAACACTAAGAAAAGGTGTTGGTGCTTGGTGGTTACATATTACTGGGGGCTTTTTCGTTTGAAGATAATAAACTGGATAAAGTCTATTCCGATGTTTATCTTAGAATGTGCTTATCCAGTTTCCTTTCATGGTCATTTGCCAGATTCCAATCAGAGGGCAAGCAGGAGCTACTGAGGCCCCAAAGCATGGGTTAAGGTTGTTCACCTCCGATGTCTCTAGTTCCATCATACTATGGCTTTGCAAACTAGGCCAAGTACAACCCTGTGAGCACTGGAATCTCAGTGGTTCTGATGGCGACATGTCACAGGCTTCTCAGGGAGTTAGTGAGTGGTGCTCGAGAGCAAGGCTCAACAATCACACAAAAGCACAATAACAGATTGTCCTACCCTGTGCTTTACTCTCAAGAAAGTAAAAATGTACTTTGATGTACACTAGAACATACTTCTACACACATTATTTGTGAAAGGTTCAATTTAGTATTCTGGGTGAATGAGCTTGGTGTGCCTACATCAGCTATTCCCCCACCCTCCTCCCCGGTTCCCCTCTTTCTCTGTTTTAGGTGGGTATCTCCTGGGATAAGGTAATAGCATGATTAGGGCCCAGATGCATATCGCCTTCTCTTTTGTAAAATGTGCTCAGTCTCTCACAGTTAAGTACTTTGTTCTTACAGAGTTCAGTTCCTCAATTCTTACCATCCTTGGTAGATCAGTACACCCGGGGTTTGTCTCAGTGTGACTGTTCCTTACAGCTTCTGGGAGAGAAAGTGTGTAAAACAGCAGCTCCATCTGGGTCTCCTAACTGAATGCAGGTGCCCACCCAGCAGATATGTACTCGACTATGCTGCACATCTCTGAAGACTGTAGGTGGCAGTCTCAAAGGCACAGAACTCGGTCCTCACAGAACACTACATCGCACTAAACAGGTGGGCGGGAGCTGGAAAAACAAGTGGAGTAGTAGTACCGCTTTAATATAGTAACAGCACAGCAGAAGGAGATGTGCATCCACTGTCGGCACTTTCAGAACCAGTTTGAGGTGGCTCTCTTTTTCAGTGGCCTCTGCATAGTTGCTCTCCAGGCGTAGCCATAAGTAGAGTGATGCTTCTCACAGCGGGGTTGTCTCCATCCCGTAGTGCAAACATCAGAGGCAAAACCTTCTACATCTTGCTGTCATCAGCAAAACTGAAAGAGTGATCAGAGAACGACAAAAGTCTGAATCTCACCTCAGGAGACCAATTCATCTTGCACAAATGAGTCTGCAGTCCGACACTTCACCCCATCATACACCAAATGCCAGTATTTCAGAGAGACTAATAAGCATCCTTTAGCTCTGCCAAAGGCCTAACTGAATTTCTAAGGGAGCTTTGTCTTCTCTTTCCTCACTTCAGGGTCTAGGTCTCCTCCCTCAATCGTCAGGAAATTCAGCATTACAGTTGCATTGTCTGGGAAAACAACCCCTCAGCACTGCACCTTAAAACTCTTAAGAATAAGAGAAATGCCTACTTTAGGAAAATCAAGCGCTTGAAATCTGACTTCTTCAGCCTCCAGCTTGACCAAGCAAAAAACCGACCAAGAAAACTGTTCGAACTAGTCAAAACTCAAACCAAGGAACAACCTCTATAATCAAACAACACAACAAGCGTTATACCATCCTGTGAAGACTATTCTGCTTTCTTTAAGCTAAAGACTGATAATATAAGAAGTGATCTCCCCAATGATGTAAGCCGATACTCCAGCCCCATCAGCATAACTAACATTCAACCTTAAAACAACGCGGCATGGTCGTCCTTCGACACCTACTCTGAAGTAGCAATTAACAAACTGCTCGGCACCCTGAAACCCTCTAATCACCTCACAGACCCCTTACCTGCTAATGCTGTAGAAGACTTCACCCCCCTGCTCCTCCCACTCTGGACTAAAATCATTAACAGTTCCCTGCAACAAGGGCTCATCCCGGACTCCCTCAAGGTGGGGCAAGTCACGCCTATACTCAAGAAACCTACAGCTGACCCTGCTGACCTAAACAATTACCGCCCTATCACCAATATCCCCACCCTGGCCAAACTGCTGGAAAAATGCGTACAACTCCAACTGATAAAACACATTGATCAGTTTGACCTCCTCAACCCTCATCAATCAGGATTCCGAGCAAAACATAGCACGGAAACGGCTATGACGCACATAATTGATGACGCCCTCCAAATCCTTGATCACAACGATTCCTGCCTCCTCATTCTACTTGATCTCTCCTCAGCATTTGACACTGTCAAACATGAGAACCTACTGGAGCTGTTAAACACCAGAATGGGTTTATCCGGAACTGTTCTCAAATGGTTCACTTCCATCCTACATAACCGGTCTCAGAAGTTCAAGATCAACAACATGTTGTCCTCATCTGTGCCTGTAACATTAGGCGTTCCACAAGGATCTTCCCTATCCCCCACTTTGTTCAATCTAATCATGGAACCACTCACCACCTTGCTTTAAGCATCTAATGTACACTTTCACATGTACGCCGATGACACTCAACTCTACCTCAAACTACAATCCCCGGAAGACATCAAACTTCTGAACTCCACGCTCAGAAACACCCAATCATGGCTTGCCGACAATCACCTCAAACTAAATGCTCTGAAAACTGAGTTCCTTCTGATCGCACCTCCTGCGAAAATCGCCATCACCCAAACCTGGCTCAAACACCTAACTGCACTCAATGTCCAACCCACCATCGTGGACTCCGCGAAATCCTTAGGCATCACACTTGACGCCAATCTCAACATGCAGCAGCACATTAGCAAAGCAACTAAAGGAGCTAATTTCCAAATCAACACTTTGAGGAAACTTAAACCCTTCTTCCCAGCTAAGGACTTCCAAACTGCTGTACAAGCCCTATTCATCCCATGCATAGACTACGGAATTTTGGCTCTCAGCGGACTCCCCCTATCAACAACCGGTCCCCTAAGAGCCTCCTTTAACGCTGCAGCGAGACTTATCACTGGATCAAGGAAACATTCGCATATATCCCCTGACTTAAAATCCCTGAACTGGCTGCCGTTTGAAGCCAGAATACAGCTGAAAATCGCCTGTATGACACACTTGGCCGTACACCACAAGTCACCCGACTACCTCGCTCAAAAGCTGACTATATCAGGAGGCTCGAGATCCAATAGAAGCACAAAAAATCTTCTCCTGAAACCTCGAAGATTCCGGAAGGAAAAAACATACAAACGCTCCTTCTCGGGAATGGCACCCAGGATCTGGAATGCACTCCCTCCGGAAACCAGACTTATCTCCTCCACTGCATTTTTTAAGAAAGAGGTAAAAGCCATCCTTATGGCTAAATTCACCTGAACTCTATATTTACTGGATCGAAGACTTTGCACCGTTTTTGTATTATTGGTTATCTGAATGTCTTTTTGGTATTATGTTTTTATCTGATTGCTATCCTATTTGGCTAGTCACTTACTACTGACTACTATATTGTACCCAATAGTTTGTTTAATCACCCTCTTGTTTCCCCTAGCCCTTGTTTTCTGTAAAGCGCTCTGATATATGCAAAGATCTTGTTCGCGCTATATAAAACTCTGAAAATAAATAAATAAATAAATAAACCATGCCTCCATCTTGTGAAAATGCGAGGGGTATCCAAGATGGATCCCACAGTCCTCCATTACTCTGGGTTCACTCACACTGATGTGCCACACACACACAACATACACTTGGGATTGTGCACTAGAAGTTGAAAGCAAATATTAGCAGAACTTTATCCAAGTGAGCTAGCAGGCCTCCACTTCTATGTCAGATAAAAAGAGCACAACTATGGATTCACAGAACATGGTAAACTGCCATGACAACTCTATGTGCTAAACCCATGACAGGGTCAGTAGGCCCACTGTATTGACCTCAGCTCTTGTCAAGTGACAGGCCTAGGCCTGTGCGCACATACAAGATTGCTATGAAGCCAGGGACCAAATGGAAAAAACAGGATACCAGTCAGGTACTCAAAGCAGGGGAACAGGACTGTACATTATGCAGCCATTTTTGCAATACTCAATAAAGTTGGGGAGAATTTTTCATCCATTTTTTCTTTGTAATCAGTGTTTACTGCCGTTTACTCGGTTTGATGTGTACTGCATTAAGACAGAATGTCTGAAAAAACGCAATCTTTACTAAATTGAAACCTGAATGTGCTGGAAGGTGGTGTACACAAACATAATTCATTGAAGGTAATGACGGGAAATGAATGCATGTTTTACTTAATAAATGAACATAAGTAAACAAGTATGAAATACAGGATGACAATGTTTAAAAAGACAACCCACCTTTGTAAGAAGCTGTATAGTCTCAAATGCGGTTCTAAAGGGAGTTTTAGTAGAAAGCTGAAACCCAAAGACATCAACCTAGCAACACAGCAAGAATAAGGAATAAATACAAATATGCCAGCATATATATTAATTACATATCACAACGTTTTGATAGGAGCATTAGAAAATACAACTCTCAGAAATGAATACTCTGAATACATTACTAAACATAAAAAAGCAGAATCTTTTAGTTAAATAAGAAAATGGAAGTAGACAAGTTTACAATCCTCTCAGATTATATAAATCCTTCCAGATTCCTAAAAACTGTACATTTACTGCCTGGCAGTCTGATGTTGTACTAGAATAGACGTAGGGGGGAAAGGGCTGCAGTGCAACAGGTATAATTCCACAACAACTCACTTTGTTAACTACAGTGAAGTTATTCCATTAAAGTAGCCCTCACTTCACACTATGTGAGACACCTTCCTTCCTCCTGGTACACAGGAGTGATTCAGCAGTCAGAGCGTTGTAATGTGAGGCTTGTGCATGTACACCAATCCATTCCACGCCCATCCCTGCATCAAATACAACTACACATACTAGAAAGGGCGAAAGTTTGGTAGGTCACTGTAAATGGACTCGGAGCTTGCCAATCAAAGTTTAATAACTGGCGTTCACCCTTTTATATGGCAACCTTTGTTTCCATTGCATGGAATACTTCACAAGTACATAACCAAATGCCTATTTAACATAACATTGAGGCTGCCTTTAAGTTAATCAAGTAATAGTGTTTGTAAAATGCATTCAGAGTAACCTATGTGGATTTCCTTTAGATGACATCAATAGGTACATGTACTAATAGGTTAGAGGAGCTGCCAGGGCCAGCTTTAAGCGCAGTTGGCGCCTGGTGCGACAATCATTCTTTTGCCCATCCCATGACCTTTTCCTCGGATTCCCTCATGACCACCAGGCAAAAGTGCCCCTCACCGCTCCACAGATGTTCTCTCATATATTTAATTTGTTTTAAAGCACTTGTGCTGGCAGATGTTACTAATAACGCATATCTGCCTAAACAAACCCTTTTGAGCAACATTAGGAATAGATAAGTCTGAAAAAGCCTTATTAACTGGGGAGGATAGGATCAATGAGAGCAATTTTTTTTCTTTGATCGAGCCTAGGCAGCGCGCTGTAATTGCTATAGGAGTGTAATGCTGCATGCTGCTTACCATTGGTTCACTCGTAGAGGTCCCTCTTCTTTACTGCCTCCTAACTTGTTCAGGCAGCCGATACCTTACTACCGTTAAAGGCTCAGGAGCACCGGTCAAGTACAGTGTCCCTACGCTTCAAATGAAGCATTGCAATGTTCCTTTCCTCCCGAATGTCTAAAACAATGTCATTTACAACACCAATACCTATAACTTTCACAAATGTGAGACCTATTGCATTACAAATGCTCATTGCATCCAGGTTTATAAAAAGTGCAGAGAGTCGGAGAGCCAGGCAGGAAAGTAAGAAAATACAAAATGCACTTCGGAAAGTAAATAAAACATGCTCTGAGCTGGCAGGGAGAGTTACAGAGGTGGAAGAAAGAACGGGAGCCTTGGAAGATGAAATAAATGGATGGAGGGAATTTAGACAAAACCAAGAGAAAACTAATAGTGATGTATTATGGAAACTCGAAGATTTCGAGAATAGGCAGCGGAGAAATAATGTTAGACTCTTAGGTATTCCGGAAGGAAAGGAGGGACAGGATGCTAGAGCCTACATAATTGAATTTCTTAAGGGTGCTTTTCCAGACATAAAGGGATGGGACTGGGAATCAGAGATCCAGCGCGCACATAGGTTTCCTTTTGTACAGAAGAAGGGGGATGGGCCAAAAAAGCCTAGAGCATTCTTGATCTATGTGGGCAACTTTCTATTGAGAGAAGAGATACTGGCCAAAGCAAGACCACAGGCAAAATGTAGATTTCAGGAGGTGGAGTTCTTCGCTAGACCAGACTTCTGCCATATAACGGTAGAGCGTAGGTGGAGACTTCGTGAGCTGATAGCTCCTTTTCAGAGAATAGGGTGTGAGGCATACCTAATGTTTCCTAGCAGACTGAAGGTGGTCAAAGATGGTCAGTTTAAAATCTTTTATTCCGAGATTAGAGCGGCTGAATTTTTGGCATGGCTCAAGGAGAGGACCCCGCAGAATAGTACACAATCTCAAGATCTAGCAGTAGACGTACTATCTAAAGGCAGCAAGATGTAAAGTGAAAATTTTACAGCAGCACAAGAACAGAGAATTGTAGCGGATTGTTACGTAATGTGCGATTTGGTAGTAGTAAATAATAGTAAGAGAGCACCACCTAGACAAAGGGTGAGGAACACAGCAGGAGCGGGGGGGGGGGGCGTGGGACCCAAGCAGACACAGCTGTCACACAGAGGTCCGTTGGACCTTTTTGCCTGTAGGGGGGGTGGGACAGTCGGGGTGGGGGGGAAGGGTGGAGTTCACGGGGGGGGCAAGGAGTGCAAAGCAAATAGGAAATGTATAATACAGGAAACATTATGGAATAAGAGGAATAATAAAACAGAAGGTAGGCTTGTGTTGGTTGAGTTATATAAAGCCGTGGTCATAATTTGTTTTTCTTGTTTTTCTTTAAGAGCCAAAACTGTGATGGTGTTTGCTAAAAACCCAGGATGAGTACACGCATAATGACATGGAATGTGTGTGGTCTAAACGATAAGACAAAAAGGCAAAAGGTAGCTGTCTTGATTAAAAGTTTAAGAATAGATTTTCTAATACTTCAAGAGACTCATATACAATTGTCAGAAATCAAGCTGTTAGACCAGCTAGGCCTTACTGTTTTAGCACACTCTAGGCAGGGAAGTAGGAATAGGGGGGTGGCGGTTATGGCAAGGCAAAGAGATGTAACTACCAGGAAAAAATGCGAGGATGTATGGGGTAGATGGGCCTTGATAGAATGCCTGGTTGGAGAAACATGGGTTACTCTTGGGTCTATTTATGGGTCTACAGGTGATGATCCGGAGATTTTTGAAGCAATCGATATTGAGTTGGCAACCTGGGCTCCATTTATTGTGATAGGAGGAGACTTTAATATTAATGGAGCAGGGGGATTGGGGTTGGGGTTGGGACCTCCAGTTGAATATAAGGGGAGGAAGAAAAGAGTCTTTAAGGCAATTGTTAATTTAGCCAGAAATAATGGTCTGTTGGATGTTTGGGACACCCTTAATCCCAGTCAAGATGGGTTTACGTACTACTCAGCACCCCATAGGATAAGTGTCAGATTAGACTACTTTTTAGTTAGTAGCCAAGGGATTGACGGGATAGATATCGAGAGAACACCAAGATTATTATCGGACCATAACCCTCTTATAGCCACCTTAAAAGGTTTGACAGCGGTGAGGAAGACCTCGGAGTGGTCTTTTGAAAAGGCTTTTTTAGTGGAGGATGAATATATCCAACATATGAGGGAATGGATATCTGAATTTTTGAATATAAATAGGCATACAGCACCTCCAGGGATAGTGTGGGACTGTTTTAAGGCTGGAGTGAGGGGTGAGACCATTAGCTATGGGGTAAGGAAAAGAAAACAGGAGAAAGAAAGAAGCGAGGGGGTAAGGAGGGAATTGCTGCAGGCAGAGGATGAATTGAATAACAGGACTGATCAAGCTGACGGCGCAGCCCCAACGGACTCTGTATATCTTAAACTTGTTAAACTGCGAATGGAGGAGGAAGAACAGATAGCAGAAAAGGCAGCCAAACAATATACTGTGAACAGAGAGAACTGTTATGAGATGAACGAAAGGGTGGGCAAATTGTTAGCAGCTAGAACTAGACAGAAGGTATCATTTGGGGAGATAAAAGCAATCAAAGATAGTACAGGGGCGATCTTAACTAGTGCACAACAAATAAGAGAAGTTTTCAGGGACTTTTACACGACCTTATATTCTGAGAGCGATATAAAGGACCCTGAAGACATAATGGAGTATTTGAACTATTATGAGGGGAGGCAGCTGGAGGAAGCAGAGAAGAAGAGGATAGACAATATGATAGACTTAGAAGAGGTAAAAACAGCTATGAAGAGTTTACCATCAGGCAAGGCGGCAGGCCCAGACAAAATCCCGCTAGAGTTTTATAAAGTGTTCTGGGAGGAGTTAGGCGGAGATATGCTTTATACTATGAAGCAGGCACAGAAGGGAAGCTCAATACCAAGCACTTGGTCTGAGGCCGTGATTGTGGTTATTCTCAAGAAAGGGAAAATCCCAACTAACCCGGGGTCATACAGACCAATCACTCTCATGAACACGGACACAAAGATTTATTCAAAGGCACTGGCGACTAGATTTGCCAGTGTAATAACACCTCTAGTTACCAATACCCAACATGGGTTTATACCGGGACGGGGGACTACACACCATGTTAGAAAGTTAATTACCCTTATAGATAAAACAGAAGTAGATGGGGACCCGTTCGCAGTGTTATTACTAGATGCCGAAAAGGCTTTTGACCGTGTGTCGTGGATGTATATGTGGAGTGTCTTGGGTAAACTGGGATTTGGCAGTGGCTTTTTAACAGCGTTAAAAATATTGTATAGAGACCCTGTCGCGACAATCAGAATTAATGGGGGGTTAACGGAGAAAGTAAAAATTAACAGGGGCACAAGGCAGGGTTGCCCATGCTCCCCGTTACTGTTTGCGGTATATCTAGATCCACTAATTAGGAGACTGGAGCTAAATAGGAATATCCCCCCAATCGTTACACCCAGGGGGGAATGCAAGATTCTGGCCTATGCCGATGACGTGGCGGTTATAACATCTTCCCCCACAGAGGCTATAAGACATGTGGAACAGGAGGCAAAGGAATTCGGGAAGGTCTCTGGGTATTCTTTGAATACCGGGAAAACACAAATTATAAAAAACAGTAAGGCCCTATGCCAGGATCCACGGGTAGTGCGGACGGGAAGTTATCTGGGAATAACTATAACTTCAGAATTAGACAAGTTAGTGGATTTAAATATCGATCCTATTATACGGAAAGTTGGGGGCGAATTAGATAGACTGAATAATCTCCACTTTACCCTGGTTGGAAGAGTGAATATTATAAAAATGTTAATTATGCCGAAATTTCTGTATCTTTTTCGAACAATTCCCTTATGGTTTGACAACGTGTGGTTTAAAAGGATTGAAAACATGATTAACAAATTTATCTGGTCCAAAGGTAAAACTAGGAGAGCGGCGAGGTTCTTGGCACTCCCACGGGACAGAGGGGGGTGGGCGTTACCAGACTTGAAGTTGTATTACTGGGCCGCTGCCTTGCAGTATATGGTAGGATTAATAGGTGGAGCTGAAGCAGAAGAAGAAGACCACCTAGGGTCATTAGCGATTTATGGTATCTTGCTGGGTGAAGAAACAAAAAATATTTTTTTGAGAAATTTTGACACGGCATATTATAAAAGGACGCGTTTTAAGACCATACTGTGCGCATATAATATATGGAAGGCCTTTATGAAAAAGTTTGGTTTGGGGAAATTTAATAGGTACATGAGGTTATATGAGAATGTGTTACTTCCGGGGGATATATTCTCTGACTCAGTTTTTACGGAATGGTATCGGAAAGGGATAACAAAATTAGGGGATGTAATGGGGATACAGGGGGTGGAACAATTTGTCACAATACAGAGAAAATTCAATCTGTCGACAAATCACTTCTTCAAATATTTACAAGTTAGAAGTTTCCTACAAAGTAAAAGAGGGGGAATAAGAGGATTTGAAAAAAACGACATATTAGAGATAATAGAATCTGGAGTAGATTGCACAATTAAAAGATTCTATTTTGAACTAAATGAACAAAGACCGGATGATATGGCGAAATGGGGGGAAATCTGGTCAACAAAGCTGGGCATAGAACAAGAATGCTTTAAAATATCATTAGAACTAGGGACGAACATTCTATGCTCTGCGTCACTACAAGCTCAGCATTATAAGACGTTGTACTGGCTTTATTATACCCCGGCTAAACTGGCACAATGGGGAGCGACAACCGGTATAAACTGCCCCAGGTGCACGAGCGTAGATGCAGATGCCATTCACATGTTTGTAAGATGTCCCAGTTTAGTCACAGTACTTAAAGAAATAGAAATGTTTCTACAAAGGGCACTAAAACTACATGTTAATTTATCACCTGCGATTATTTTGCTAGGGGTAGATGGAAACAACGACGTTGAGACAGGGAATTATTTCATTTTCGTGGCCATGGCAGTGTATAGACTGTGTGTAACCACCGCATGGTTAGATCAAGCGGCGCCATCATTTCAACTATGGTTAGCTAGGTTGCTGAGCATATACAATTTAGAAAAAGCGATCTACTCCAGAAGTGGGAAAAGACTGAGGAAATTAGGTCTGGATATATGGGAAACAATAACGAAATGGAAGGAAGAAGGTTGAATTGTACAGGAAATGCATACGTACATAATTTTGTATTTAATCTGTATAAATCTGCATGTAAATAGTAAATGAGGTATAGTAAGGTATAACTCCATAGAACACATATAGAAAGTATAATCGATGTAAATATGTATGAATAAGGATAGCGATTTCACCCAAATAAGGGGTAATGTATCATTTTGGTATTGGCATTTAGATAATGGTTTTTTTCTTCTTTTTCCTATATTTCTTTTGTTTTATTTTTTCTTCTTTTTTTTGTGTGTTTGTTTTGTTTGGATTTATTTCAAATGAAATGTATGGTGTAAAAATTGATAAGGGTAGGAAAAACTGTATTTTCCTTATTTGCTCCATGTCCCCTCTGCGCTCCAGAGGGTGGGAAAAATTTAAAAAATTCTGTGAATAAAAAGATTCAAAAAAAAAAAAAAAGTGCACTTGGAGCTGGATTAAGAGATCGCTCAACAGATTTCATTTTAGCCCTGTAGGTAGTGTAGAAACCACGGCCAAAGCCACAATTGAAAATCTATCAAATTTAGAGCTAATTACCAGGATGACAAAAGGCATTTTTTTTGTACCACAGTTACAGCATCAGGCACCGGAACAGACACTTTGGAAGAGAACCAATTCAGCCGAAAATCTACCAATGACAGACATGTTGGTGTCCATTCTGCAAGCAAATATGCACATTCGACATGGCCGCTAAGGTGGGGGTACGCAATAGTGCTTGCATAGAGGTCTCCATTACATGCCACAGCTAATTCCCAACATGTAAGGACAATGCAAGTATCTTTTCCAGGAAGCCCACAAGCATTACTCTAAGAGTGCTTCATAAAGTAGAAGAAAGAAAAGTGACATTCCGTTTTTGTTGCTTTAAACAACTGCTTTAATTATGCTCTATGACTTGATCTGCCTTTCACCTCCGCTGCTGGCTCAGGCAGCAGCGACTGTGACATCAGAACTCAACTCTAATAAGGTATTATATTTGAGTTCTGATGTTATTTCTTTACAATAGCCGACTGTGAGCATTAAAAGTAACTGATTATAAAGAAATTAGCGATGCATTTTTATATACAGATTGCTGAATTCCATGCATTATATCATCCTTAAAGGAAGAAAAACTTCCGTTTTAACTTTCCACAAAAGGATGCTACAAAACCTTTAATTAAGCATAGTTATGGAAAAGAGGCGGCACATAATATCAATTTATCATGCTATCTTACCACAAAAAGAAGCTGCTTTGTTCTTTCTATATGCTTGAGGAATTTATGCCCCATTCCTTTGTTAATATGCGCACCTTCGATCAAACCTGGGAGATCGGCTACGGTTACCTAACAAAAGATAGACAAACAAGCATGACAATGATTTTCAACTAATTTCAGTCAGTTTGGAGATAACACTTCTAAGATAATAATTAGAAAAAATATGAGTTATGGGACATTACTTTGCTCACAACACTTTTAAACATGAGACTGCATGACATACATTTCAGACTTGTTAAACTATGAATAAAACTATCAAAAGTGTCAGCTATTCTTAATCCAATTTCAGACATGCTGCGACTACACCAGTATGAGAGGAGACAAGAACACTTTTACAGCACAAGGGCGGCTATTCATGTGCTTGGGCGCAACCCCCTTATGCTGCTTTCCCCACACTTCTTATTACGGAGACAAATGGAGAGTTGGGCGAAGGACAATCAGAACAAAAGGGTCTTGAAACTAGGAGTGCAAAAGTTAACAAGCATTTGCAATGCAATAGGTCTCGCATTAGGGAAGTTTGAGCTATGGGGATTGTAAATGACACATTTTTTGTTTATGTGTTGGTTTTGAAAATAGCTAAATTAATAGCTTTGTCATTTACAATGCCAATAGTTATAACTTTCGCAAATGTGACACCTATAGCATTTGTAATGCAATAAGTGTTGTATTTACGTGAATTAGATGTATTGATATTACAAATAACAATGGCTTTTATTTTTTTTATAATTAATACTTAAATAAAAGTTATTGTAATTTATAATGGCAATAGCTTAAACTTTTGTAAATAACCTTTGTGAAGATTATGTTCAGTGTATTTTATTGTGACAAAAATCCAAGAACAGAAGTGAAAAATTAACATCTTTTTGTGACATTTGTAATAAAGCTTGAAACATTGAGAGAACATATTTGAACCAGTTGTTGTTGAATGGTTGCACAGATTGATGCTGTGGGGGCGCGGAGTGACGTTGTGGTGGCGACGAGTGATGCTGTGGCGTTCAGTGATGCTGTGGTAGCGCATAGTGATGTTGTGGTGCCCCTGAGTGATGCTGTGTTGGCCCTGAGTGATGCTGTGGTGGTGCTGAGTGATAATGTGGTGGTGCTGAGTGATAATGTGGTGGTGCTGAGTGGTGCTGTGGTGGTGCTGAGTGATGCTGTGGTAGTGCTGAGTGATACTTTGGTGATGCTGAGTGGTGCTGTGTTGGTGCTGAGTGATAATGTGGTGGTGCTTAGTGATAATGTGGTGGTGCTGAGTGATGCTGAGTGATGCTGGTGTAGCGGTGAATGATGATGTGGTGATGCTGAGTGGTGCTGTGGTGGCGCTGAGTGATGCTGGGGTGGTGCTGAGTGGTGCTGTGGTGGTGCTGAGTGGTGCTGGGGTGGTGCTGAGTGATGCTGTGGTGGTGCTGAGTGATGCTGTGGTGGTGCTGAGTGATGCTGTGGTGGTGCTGAGTGATGCTGTGGTGGTGCTGAGTGGTGCTAAGTGATGCTGCGGTGATGCTGAGTGGTGCTGTGGTGGTGCTGAATGATAATATGGTGGTGCTGAGTGATAATGTGGTGGTGCTGAGTGGTGCTGTGGTGGTACTGAGTGGTGCTGTGGTGGTGCTGAGTGATGCTGTGGTGGTGCTGTGTGGTGATGTGGTGGTGCTGAGTGATACTGTGGTGATGCTGAGTGATAATGTGGTGGTGCGGAGTGATGCTGGGGTAGCGCTGAGTGATGATGTGGTGATGCTGAGTGGTGGTGTTGTGGTGCTGAGTGATGCTGGGGTGACGCTGAGTGATGCTGTGGTGGTGCTGAGTGGTGCTGTTGTGGTGCAGAGTGGTGCTGTTGTGGTGCAGAGTGGTGCTCTGGTGGTGCTGAGTGATGCTGGGGTGGCGCTGAGTGATGCTGAGTGATGCTGTGGTGGTGCTGAGTGATGCTGTGGTGGTGCTGAGTGGTGCTGTGGTTGTGCGGAGTCGTGCTGTGGTGGTGCCGAGTGATGCTGTGGTGGTGCTGAGTGATGCTGTGGTGGTGCTGAGTGATAATGTGGTGGTGCAGAATGATAATATGGTGGTGCTGAGTGGTGCTGCTGAGTGGTGCTGTGGTGGTGCTGAGTGATGCTGTGGTGCTGCTGAGTGGTGCTGTGGTGGTGCTGAGTGATAATGTGGTGGTGCTGTGGTGGTGCTGAGTGGTGCTGTGGTGGTACTGAGTGGTGCTGTGGTGGTACTGAGTGGTGCTGTGGTGGTGCTGAGTGATGCTGTGGTGGTGCTGTGTGGTGATGTGGTGGTGCTGAGTGATACTGTGGTGATGCTGAGTGATAATGTGGTGGTGCGGAGTGATGCTGGGGTAGCGCTGAGTGATGATGTGGTGATGCTGAGTGGTGGTGTTGTGGTGCTGAGTGATGCTGGGGTGACGCTGAGTGATGCTGTGGTGGTGCTGAGTGGTGCTGTTGTGGTGCAGAGTGGTGCTCTGGTGGTGCTGAGTGATGCTGGGGTGGCGCTGAGTGATGCTGAGTGATGCTGTGGTGGTGCTGAGTGATGCTGTGGTGGTGCTGAGTGGTGCTGTGGTTGTGCTGAGTGGTGCTGTGGTGGTGCCGAGTGATGCTGTGGTGGTGCTGAGTGATGCTGTGGTGGTGCTGAGTGATAATGTGGTGGTGCAGAATGATAATATGGTGGTGCTGAGTGGTGCTGTGGTGGTGCTGAGTGGTGCTGTGGTGGTGCTGAGTGATGCTGTGGTGCTGCTGAGTGGTGCTGTGGTGGTGCTGAGTGATAATGTGGTGGGTAATTAATAAAACCACTTATGCATAGCTGGGAGCTGCTTTATTGTAAGCAACAGACATGCTACATGCGCTGCACAACGAGTGTTTGCTTATGGTTTGAAAGGCATGTGGGGCCCCGTTTTTTAAAGGTTAAATGACACACTTTAAAGGCAACATTAGATCCCAAGTGGCAGGCACGCTGTATGCGCTGCAGAACGAGTGTTTGCATATGGGTTGACAGGTGTGTGGGGCCCCGTTTTTAAAAGCTACATTTGATGCTTTAAAGACAGCATCGGATCCCAAGTGGCAGTCGCGCTGTATGCACTGAACAACGAGTGTCTGCTTACAGGTTTAAAGGAGTGTGGGGCTCTAGATTTTTTTAGATAAATTCCACACGTTTAAAAATCCCTCATAACCTCTGCAATATTTTGTTTAAGCTGTAACAGTATTTTTTTTAACTATACAGTTAAACCACAAATAGCTGTATAATACTATATACCAAGCATACACAATTATTAAAAGACATAGGAAAATAAGGCCTACATTTATCGCACAATACATCTTTAACGCAACATTTATAACAAAGTACCAGATGCAGCTAACCTCTGCAACAGGTTTGTAAACAAACGGCGAGAAAAGTGATAAAACCCACGCCCCAGCTCCACTTCTAAAGAGAACACAATTAATTTTATGGTGGACCAAAAGCATAATATAAAACTTATGCTTATCTCCAGGAAGCGCAATAAAGATGTGCGTCTGTGCTCAAGAAAGCATGCCATGCAAGCTACTTTGCATTACGTATCACATGTGCAAAACGCACAGGGCAAAGGAGTACACTATTATATAGCATATACTTGTTTTCTACATTTATATGTTTTCTTTTTTATTAATTACCACGCACACGGACTGCTTATTTTAAACTAAATAGTCCTATTGCAGAGCTCTTCGCTAGCAGTACTACGGATTTTACTTGTAAATATAAAAAGCTCTTATGCGTAAAACATCAGTCTCTGCTGTAAAAATAAACAGATCACCGTGGCGTGTTCGCAATGCACAGCCATAGCTCTACTTAAAATGTATGTTATACCACAGGGTGTAGACATATGTTGTCGGGATGCCAAACATTTTTAAACACAATTGCAGGAGGTGAAAATACTATAGTTTAAATAACCAACCGGTGTGCAGCACCAATAGAGCCCGCGTTTCCCAGAGAGCCGAACCGGTTCCTCAGTTGCATGGCAGCGGTTTAAACTACATTTATGCTAAATCAGAAGGGATGTGGCGGCAACGATACCAAATCCAGTTTTAGCTACCTCTGTGCGCGTAGCTTTGTATCTGTGCACATCATACACAGTACAAAAAAGACATCATTCCGTGCTAACAAAACAAATATGTTTTAGGTAATGTAAATAGTGCTGATAAAAAGCACGGTTACAACTACGGGTGAAATTGGCAATAAGTAAACCTGCATAAAGACGCACACCGTTTAACAGTTAAAAACCTTACATTTTAAAGTGCAAATCTGTAATATACCATAGCTAGGAATGTAATAAACGTAAGTGCTGTTTGTTAGTTAGCTCCGTATATTACCTCACACATAAATGTTTAGCGCTGCTTGAATTGTAAAAATAACTCCTGTGCCTGCCCACTAAAATATGCTTGTTCTTAAAAAAAACATGCGATCCCAAGCAGCAGCTGCGCTGAATACGTGACACAACGAGTGTCTGCTTACACATTTAAAAGCGAGTAAGGCACTCGTCTTTCTTTTTTTTACCAAAAAGTCTATAAAACATCGGGATTGCTAACAAAATATCACACGGAGTAGCGCTGCACATTAATAATAATTTCGAGCACTTTGCTATTTAGATTGTAACAGCGCAGCCTCCTCGATCCTTTTCAATTAGCATCAGCTACAATAGTTATATTCAGGGGGTACAACACGTTTAAAAGCATATTGTCCTCAAAAAAACTCCTGATCCCAAGCAGCAAACATGCGAAATACGTCCGACACAGGTTACAAAGCATATAGAGCCCTCCTCTTTCTATAACTAAATTGCTTGTTTTAAAAAAAAACACATGATCCCAAGCAGCAGCCGCGCTGAATACGTGACACAACGAGTGTCTGCTTACAGATTTAAAGGCGAGTAAGACGTGTAAGGCTATAAAACATCGGGACAGCTAACAAAACCTCACGTGCTTAAACAAACAAGAACATCGCCAAAAGAAACAAGACGGAGGGAAGAGAGGGGAGGGGGGAGGAGAAATGCGACACGGCGGGAAGGGGCAGGCAGGATGACTCAGGGGAGGGGGCGGAGCGGGGCAGAGCGGCATGTGGGTGTGAAGAAGCCGGGCCTTTGAAGTGAAGCTAAGCTTCACTTCAAAGGTGTCGGAGGAATGCGGGCGGCTGTGCACGCGCTTTTAAGCTCAATGCACATGCGCATTGAGCTTAAAAGTCACGGGCACTGCAAGGAATCGCCACGATTCCTTGCAAGTTAGATAAAGAGTCGATGAGCCCCTATAGTCTCGCTTGCTCGATGCGCATGCGCATCGACAGGCGAGACCTAAAAATGTGCAAACATTTGTGACAAGAATTTTGCTGTAGAAGTAAGCACACGTTGTATACAGATTCTATGTCAGGATCGGAGGCTCCGATTATGCTTCTCATTTGTTTACTACTTAAACACAGCAGCCAAAGAGAGAACAAGTTTTCCTAACACTACATTACCCATAAGCACAAATATGTCAACATCACAAACCATAGAGTGCAGCCCTATATAAGCTCCAACAAAGGTGCCAGTGTACTCTTTCTTTGAGTAACAATCCAACAGTTAAGTCATTTCAAACAAGAAGCTTGATAACTTAGATCCAGGGAACCTCCTGATGAGGAAACAACTCGGCCCCAACGGGACACAACTCTCGATCTTGCGCTGGAACAAAGTGAAGTCTGGTAACTACCCTGAGTAGGGAAGATGTATTATCCCTGCCAACTGCAGAACGAGTGTCGCAAAGCTCTGGTTCACCACCCTTTACTTGTTATCTGCACTTGAAATTATAAAGAGAAAAGCCATAACTCTGGTCTCAATACTTAAGTCAGCATCATGACCATAAGAAAAGGGAACGCAGAATACAAGAAAATCGTATGCAATAAATTAAGACAAAGCAAAGACATTTTCTTTTTAACTTGGGTGGGAGAATCCTCGCCTCCGTGTCCTTAATACAATTAAAAATTCTTGTTACAAATGTTTGCACATTTTTAATTCTATGTCAGGACAGGAGGCTCTGATTATACTTGTCCAAAGCTTAGCAACCACTACAGAAGTCACATCAACAATAGGTTCATAATAGAATGATTTAAAAGTGGTCTATGTTGACCAATCAGTCGCATTCATGATCTCTGCAAGGGTGACCCCCAAGGTGAAAGATTTTGAGGCCATAGCCCCCGAGCAAATGGGCTCCAAACTTAGACACATCAATGCCTGCTTTGCCCATGAGCCTACGCACCCATCTCAACATGGTGGCTGGGGTCACAGGGCGGAAAGGCTTTTGTAGTCCAATTAACAACCGACCCTTCATGTCTGAACTAAATTTGGCAGTACTGAGCTTGTACGCCTTTAGGCATTGTACCACACACAGTTTAGGATTATCTGGGAAAGCTGGATATGATACTGCAGCAGTAGCGCATTTCGTTCTTTTCGTAATGGCAAAGTTAACCCCTTCGAGGGGAAAACCTATGTCCAGCTAAATCCAAAGCCCGGATATCTGACACTCGTTTACATGAAATCAGACACAGCAACATGGTCAATTTGGCAGATAGTGGTTTCCTCGATAAGTACTTATTGCAGAGCCATGACTACAAAAATATCAAAACAATGGACACGTCCTGTAAGACCAAATACCTAGGGCAAGGGGGCCTGACCATCCAGATGCCTCTAAGCAACTTCCACACCAAGAGATGTTCTCCTACCGGTTTACCCTCCACAAATCATGGCCTGCTGATATGGCTGAGCGGAAATTGTTTACAGTCCTGTAAGCCATTTCAGACGAAGCGATGGAGGATAAATAGTTGACAATCAACGAGAAATGCACGTTAACGGGATTGACTTCCCGTTCACTGCTCCAGCCACACCATTGTTTCCAAGCTTATGAGTATTGCTTGTGGGTATTAGCTGACCAGGTCTCACTGATAAATCTGTTAGCATACCTTGAAAGGCCAGGGACATTCCATCTGTCCCAGAAACCCGTCATACTACCCGAGAGAGGTGCCCTATCATAGGATGTGGAGATCCCTGAGGGTCCAGTAACTAGTTCCACCGATGTGGAAGGAGGATTGGGGATGCTCACGACTTTTCCAGCAGTACTGGGAACCATGACTACGCCCTCTGAAGTGGAGTAATCAATATTAACTCTGCCCGTTGCCGACAGGTCTGCAACAACACTCTGGGAATCATCATAAATGGGGGAAATGCATAACACAGAGTTGTTGGCCAGATCTGGAGAAAAAGCATCCGTGGCAATCGCCTGAGGATCCGGACGCCAGCTGAAGAAGGCTGAGATTTGCCTGTTTAGCCGTGAAGCAAACAGGTCCAGATGACAGGGACTCCAAAGTCGGTTCATTGTCCAGTAAATACGAGGGTGTAGTCTCCAGTCACTTAAATCTTGTAGGTATCAGGATTGCCAATCTGCCACAGTATAGTTGCAACCCGGAAAGGCATTCCGCCACTACAGAAATTCAGTGTTGGAGGCAGAAATGCCAAAAATCTATGGCAATCTAAGCTACTACCTGGGACCTCGCACCTCCCAACTTGTTCAGATATCGTACCGCTGACACGTTGTCCATGCGGAGCAAGATACAACAGTCTGACTGCGATTCGCAAAAGAGCCCACTAGGAGCTCCAGACAGTTGATATGTAAAGACAGCTCTTCCTGGGACCAACGAGCCCCGGTGGAGATCTGTCTGCAATGGGCTCCCCAACCCCAACGGCTGGAATCGGACTCAATCACTACTACTGGAATTGAACCGAATATGACCCTGTCGTTCCAAGCTCCATGAAGTCTAGCCACCACAACACCTCCAACCTCGCCTCCTCTGAGAGGGGAATCTGTTCTGCATAACCAAGGACTTTCTGGAGATACTGATTTTTAGTCTCTGAAGAGCCCTATAGTGAAGGGGATCAGGGAAAAAGCTTGTATTGAAGAGGCCAGCAGACCAACCACCCAGGCTACTGATGTTAATGATACAATCTGCTTGTTCAGAATTAATCTCAACTCTCTCGATCGATCTGACCTTCTGTGTTGGGAGGAGGAGCTGGCGTAGAAGGGAATCGATCTGAAACCCTAGAAACTTTATCGACTGTGTCGGTGTTCGGATCGATTTCTGACAGTTCGCAATGAACCCCAGGTTCTGCAGGAGACTAATTGAGCAGTCGAGGTGGGTTATTAGTAGATGCGGGCAACAGGCCAAGATTATGATGTAATCTAGGTAGATAATTAGACGTACTGCCAGAGCCCTCAATGATTCTACCACTGGATGAAGGAGCTTTGTAGAAGACCCCTTGCCATTGCAACTGCAGAAAACGCCGATGTGGCACTAAGATGGAAACGGACAGATATGCGTCCTTCAGGTCCAAACGGTAATAACCCTGGCTTCAATTAAGAAAATGTAGCACTTTTAAAGGCGGAAAATATATTATAGATACAGATAGGGCATAGCTAAACAAAACAAAATAAAATTAGATAAACTGTCGGTTAGAAGTAACCCTTAGCTCTTGGTTAAATAAAAATAGAGTATATCTCCTCTTTCTCCTATAACGAAAACTTTCATATTTTTGCCTACAATAGATGATCTAACCAGGGAATCGAGAGGAAAGCTACAGTGTGAGACACATATAACCTGTGTACTCACAAAAGAACATTAAGGTATATATAGATCAAGAGAGCAAAAATATAATTTATATCCTCCATTCTGTATTATTGGAATTTGAGTAACACTACTCATCTTTTCTGTAATTGTCTACCCCATACAAACAGATACAGTTCCTACATTTTTGGATCATCAGTAGTGTGTGACTATACCACCGTCGCAGCCCCATAAAGAAAGCATGTACACCAGAGAGCCATCTAAAACATGACTATAGGAATTAGTCACCTCTCCTATTTCCTTAGTCACACACTTTCCAACCAAGCAACGTATACACCGTCTCTCGGATTTGAGCACTACACAAAAGATAAAAACTTTTTCTCCTTCCCTCCACCCCCCTTCCTCACAATCTTGTTCCTTTGAGCACTTTAATTGACAGTAGTCAAATTCTTACACTTGGTGACAAGACAAGTCCTGTCTGTCTTCTAACTATTGGGGTTTCAGGTAGCACACAGTAAATCATGGTAATAGATCACTTAACTCAGCGTGTTTCTAAAAGAAATTGTGTTTTTTATATGGTTTTTATCTATTCCTTAGGATAAGGTGGTGGCCCTCCTGATGAAGGCACACTAAGTGCCGAAACACTCGTTGAGCAGATCCATCTCATAGCCACCATTTTTTTATTATGTGTTTATTAATTAATTGATGTTCCTTCATTCTATTCTAGATTATATCGTTATGTTAATATGGGATTGTTTTTATGTAAATTGTGTCCACTCATAATTATGTTGTTCTTTATCAATGTATTGTCTGAGCTGTTCTTTGAATAGTTTTTAATGGAAGTAAAATAAAATGTGTATATGTTTTAATACAGTTTAATTGGGTTCACACTGAGTTCTTTAGATCATGATCTTTTCTGAAATGAGTTGTTGAATTGTCTAAACCGATTAATTGCCTAGGGATTTGCTCTCAAATGTATTATTGCCCTGCCCTAGGAATTCCAAAGAATTAGCAGGGGGTCCTAGATATTTGCATTCATATAGCCTGTTAAGCCCATCCTATTAGCTCCTCTGGGTCAATAGCTAAGGCAGATCCTTCGCCTTAAAGCCCAATTCCAATATCTAAGTTAGAGGATCTGCCATGTCTAAAAGCTTATTTTGGCACGACCGCCATGCCCTACTTATGCTCTTTTTAGGGTCTTTAGCATCTTTCTTCAGCTAGGTTCCCATGGTGGGGTCTACTTCCGGTGTCTCCGCAACCTTACTCGGCAGGTCAGGTCTCGGGCACCCTGAACGCAGCTTCGCTCTCACATCTTTGTCAAAAGCCTGTCGAAGGTGGGATTGGACGTAATCTGTCACCTCTTGAGGTTGTAACCAGGCAGTGGACTTGGTGTGTATAATCTCTGCCGTTTCAAGCTTGAGCAGCTTGGATTGAGAAGGAGAGTCCACATGACACTCCTTTTTTGAGCATTTACACTGTCTAGGGGCCTTGTCCTGACATGAATTATGGCAAGATGAGGAATCCCCATAATCCTCATGGAAGGATTCTGTGGAGACCGTTTCAAGAGGAGGGACATTATAGTCGTGGTCACTGGACATGATGTTGGCGAACTTGGCAAAGTTCGCTGCGTGGGAGTTTTCGTGACCTTTCCCACCAGGTTTGGGTCGCATGCTAGGGGTGGGAAGCCAGCCTTGCTGTTGGGCATAGCTGCAACGATGATGTTTCAAAAGCTCTATGGCTTTCACCATGGCTTTATTAATGGAGTGTTGCGCCCCGGCATCCAGTGCAATAACGTCACAATATTCTTCTTCGTAATAAAATGTTGCCATGGTGCCAAAAACCGCAAAGCAGCTGAATAATCCCACACCAATTAGGACCAAGGACCCAACTGTAAAGGGAAGAAACCCCTACTCGGGAGCAAAGTATAGGAGGAGTGGGACAATCCCAAGCAAGCCAAATATTGACATAGGGTGGATGGAGGGCTTGCTAGCCACCACTCTAGGTAGAGCCTATGAATATTGTACAGCCCAGCTAAGGAAGATAGATTTGGGACATCTCAGGGAGGTCTCATGAAGGTAAGGGATTATAGAGCAGAAGATGAGCTTCTACCGTGTCGGTTTAAGACTTTCCTGATAGGAAAAGGAACCTAAAATGGCTTCCGCGCATGCGTGGGGCACCTTCATAAGGATAGCAACAGAAAGAGGACTACGCATCTATTGGACAAGCGTCCTCCCTCCCTTCTCCCTCTCCACAAAAGACACGGGCGAAATGTGCCAAGTAGTGAGGCAGAGTGCTCACAAAGCGAAGTGAACCAAATGCAGCACGATTACGGCTGCAGCACAATACCATAACATGTGCAGCTCAAACCGAGCTCAAAGCCTGGGCACGGACAGCACCTACACAATAGTTGTATAAAGGTACCAACACAAAGCAGTCATACAAACTGAATAACCTGATCGCACTAAGGCAGCAACAGCATAAATCACAGTGTAAATATCATTAAGCCAACAATTAAGGTGGTATAGTGAAAGTCGCACCTAACTGGTTGCGGAGCAGCAAAGAAAGAGGCCACTGGCACCTTTGTTAGAGCTTATATAGGGCTACACTGTATGGTTGGTCATGTGACATATTGGTGCTTATGGGTAATGTAGTGTTATGAGAACTTTTTCTCTCATTGGCTGCTGTGTTTAGGTAGTAATGGGAAGCATAATCGGAGCATCCGATCCTGACACAGAATCTGTATACAACTTGTGCTTACCTCTACAGCAAGTAAAAATGATGGAATGCCAATCAGGGAGGGTTATGATTAGTTCAGAAATTCTATCAATCCACCACATTGTTTATTTTTGGTGGCAGAACCTACAGAAATGTGTTGCCCAAATTTAGAAGGAGCACACCCCACAGATAAGGGGACCTCTCCCAAGCGTAATGGAAGCATGTAACACACTGTATATTCCCTAGTGACAACCAGGTCTAATGGTGGATGCATGAAGGGTCAGATAGTCACTGTAATTATTAGGTTACCTCTGGGGTGATGCATGAGTCAACCAGCTATGCCTCTTCACTGAATGGCTCAGAAACAACCAGCCTGTGGGTTCCCTGACAAATATGTAATTGTCGAGCACACCCGTTCAAAGTACGTCAGCGAGCCTTCAGAGGCAGCTAATGTTTCCCTCATGGTTTGCTGATGTGAAACATCAATTTTGTAACGACAGAACACTTGTATCTCAATGCTAATGTCAAGATGCTAGCATGTTCTCTTTCTAGCCACCATATAAAATTCTAGCATGGAGGGGAACTGAAGAGTATGGATTATGGTGGGTATCATGGACACTGTAATCTTTGTCCACTAATGGAGCCTTGGTATGACAACTTTCTTAAGCAGGCTTCTAGCAGATGACTGATGGATGAAATGGAGAAAAGGTTCTGAACTGTCTGCCCTTGCAGGTGGTAAAGCCCTTTCAAGGCTGTAAACGGAGCGAGAGACTTATTTCCCCATTTACCTGGTCGAGGCTTGTCTGAAGAGTGAGCTCTTCCACACTTAACAGAATTTCAGACAGTTCTATCAGGCCCCTCGTGGCTGGACCACGCTCTTCTAAAGTGTTATGCCTAGGGCAGTGCTTGTCTGCACTTTGCTAAGCAAGTTTCATTTGTAAAGGAGAGGTGTCCCATGGACTAAGGAGTGAGTAGCATTGTAAGAGTAAGAGGTTTTTGCCAACCAGTTGTCAAACAAGCATTTGCAATGCAATAGGTCTCGCATTATTTAACTTTGAGCTATTATTATTGTAAATGGCAATGTTTTTTGCTTTATGCTATAGTTTTCTTATGTACATAAAAAGCTACATATAAAGTATTTGTTGTTAAAATTATTTATGCAGTATTTAAAGGCAAGCATTACCGCCTTCGGGTAAAGTCCGTGCTATATAAAAATGCATAAATACATGAATAAAGAAATACCGCCTTCGGGTAAAGTCCGCGCTATATAAAAATGCATAAATACATAAAAAAATAAATACCGCCTTCGGGTAAAGTCTGCGCTATATAAAAATGCATAATTAAATAAATAAATACATACCGCAAAACATCCTCGTTACTCTGCCGGCCTGCGACCAGGAAGTCAGGCAGGCCGGCGCGACACCCGGAAACAGGAAGTAGGAGGGCGGGAGCCTACCCCGCCTCCCACGGAAGAGCCGCGATTGGAGCCGTGTTGGGAGCAGGGAGCACCGGAGCAGGCAGGAGCCTACCCTGCGCCCCGGTGCCGAAGGAGAAAGGAAGAGTCCTGCTGCCGGGCCTTGCAGCTGAGGAGAGGAAGCCGGTGAGTGCGTTGCTGAGCGGCGGGCGGGCGGAGGGAGAGGAGCATGTAGGCGCGGGGGGGAGGCGGGCTGTGTATGTGTGTGTATGTGTGTGCGTGCGTGTGTGTATGTGTCTTGGAGTGCGTGTGTGTGACTGTGAGGGAGGGGGTGTGTGTGTGAGCGAGTGTCTGTCTGCGACGTGTGTGTGTGTGTGTGTGTGTGTGTTATGCGCGGTAGGCTGGGAGGGCGGCGCATGCGCAGTAGGATGGGAGGGCGGCGCAGGACGGAACGTGCGCGTTCACGCAGCCAAATCCGACTGCTAAAAATAGTGCCAGTTTTGTGTCCCTCATTCCCCGGCATCCGACGGCTATAGAGTCTCTGTCCCTGTTCCAGGGCGAGACCTAAAAAAGCAGTAGCTACTTATCCAGTTGTAAAACAGGTTGGCTGCAACTGCGTCCATGACTTTAGTAGAGACTCACAAGGTTGAACCACAGCCAACATGGAACTTCTTGTTCTGATAGCAGAGTGAGGATAATGTCCTCTGAGAAAATACTAGTAATTATGTTATCAAATTACCAGGTCAAGAAATGTATGTAGGGTCTCTTAAGTGAAGTATGAGTGCAGAATTGTTATTCCATGCTGAGATGCCCTGAAGCTCACGACTGATTGAAATGTTGAAGTAATCAATAGCAGAGGTGACCATGAATGCCTGCATTATTACCTGCATGTTAAACAGAAAGCTTGGTGAATCCTGTAATTGTCTTTTCACATTCTCAAGCAAGTTGCAAATGGACAAGAATGCATCTACCATGAGTTGACACTGTTTACAGAGCATTCTAACAGAAATTCCAGTAAATTACATCCATGAACTCAAATTCCTACATAAAAGAATGAAGATATATCACTTTGAGGAACACACAACTCAATAAACTTGTGAGTACAATGTAAAGGCAATACACATAAATGTTTTTTTCTATGTTAGATGATTTGTTTTTCGGCAAATTGGCCTTTTCTCTTTGACCCTCCTACGCTTTGACCAACACTTGTCTCGTCATCTTAAGGAAGTATCCATATGACTTCATCAGGGCTGTAAGCCTCAAAATTGTTTCTTAGCCACTTCTAACTTCCGGTTGTAGTTCTGACCCGAAATTTTGTGGCATGATGCTCTCGGACGAGTTAGACACACTTAGAGAGTTCTTTCCCGTTCTAATATGGATTTTGACAGGGCCATGAAGAACTTATAACAGACCTTGGTTCCATGGGCATTTTATTTTGGCACATATACGTGATTCAGTTGGAAGGGTGAATCACGCCATGAGCCTTTCGAGTTGGAATTACAACCAGAAGTGAGAAGTGGCTAAAAAACAATTTTGAGGCTTACAGTCCTCATTAAGTCATGGGGATACTCCCTTAAGATGATGAAACACGGGTTGGCTAAAGCATAAGATTGTCAAAGAGAAGAGGCCAAGGGGACAAAAAACAAATCATCTAACAGAGAAAAAAACATTTATGTGTATTGACAAGTTTATTAAGTTGAGTATGCCTCAAACCGATATATTTTGTTTACCAATGCTAGGATTGGGGGAGTTGGATGTATATTCCCCCTCGGAGCACCGCAGTTTAAAAACTAGGTCTCTCTTGCAGCGCCTTAATCCTATCAAATCACCTGAATCAGCTACAGAAGAAGGAAGATGATGGACGTCCCTTTCCTCTGTTCAATGTTGCTCAATAAATGATGTGCATACCTGGCGAGGCAGTATAACACAAACTGTCTTCTGATGGTGCTCTACACTGCCTCAGATTCGTGGAGGGACAATAGGGCTTTTGGGGGGGGGGGCGACCGGCAAGAGGGGGGGGGGAGATTGGGCAGCGCCGTATGAGGGCTGGTTTTGGGCTGGCAGTAGTTTTTGGGCTTCTGTTGGGCTGTGTTGGGCTGGTTGTTGGGCTGGCAGAGTTAAAGCAGGCCATTTTAGGTCACAAGCCACCATTTCGGTGGCAGTGACCCAGCAGCCGGGCGGGGATTTTCGGTGGGGCTGAAATTCATTGCTGTAATTAATTTTGTGGTCTAACTTAAATTTTGGTTACTTTCCCAACGTAGTTTCCGTGGTTGCGCTGCGGGATTTGTGTTTGGCCTTGTGTTGGGTTGAGTGCGCGACAGGTCGGGCTCTTGGGACCGGCTTTTGCGTGATTGTGGTGGTCGCGAGGTCGAGGAGCGGTGCGGAGCGAGCGGTAATCCTACCTGAAATGGCTCGCCGGGAGGATCCGTGCGTCGTGAAGGCGCTGCGTTTATTGGAGGAGGTGGGCCGCATGGACATTCTGTTTTTCGGCTAATTGGCCTTTTCTCTTTGACCCTCCTACACTTTGACCAACACTTGTCTCGTCATCTTAAGGAAGTGTCCCCATGACTTCATCAGGGCTGTAAGCCTCAAAATTGTTTCTTAGCCACTTCTAACTTCCGGTTGTAGTTCCGACCCGAAATCTTGTAGCATGATTCTCTCGGACAATTTAGACACACTTAGAGAGGTCTTTCCCATTCTCATATGGATTTTGACAGGGCCACGAAGAACTTATAACAGACCTTGGTTCCATGGGCATTTTATTTTGGCACATATACGTGATTCAGTTGGAAGGGTGAATCACACCATGAGCTTTTCGAGTTGGAATTACAACCAGAAGGTCGAGGAGCGGTGCGGAGCGAGCGGTAATCCTACCTGAAATGGCTCGCCTGGAGGATCTGCGCGTCGTGGAGGCGCTGCGTTTATTGGAGGAGGCGTCAAGGTGAGACTGCCACGGCGCGCTGCCAGCGACGCTGCGGCAGCGGTTCTGGCCGGGGAGGGAATGCGGCGCGGTCGCACTGCGGCACGGGCACCAAGCAAGAGGCCGAGGGCAGGAGGAAGGCGGGTCGCAGCGGCCAAACCACCACTGGAATTTACGGCGGGGTGGGAGGGCGGGCGGGGAGCCAGGCGATGATGAAGCATCGTGGGTGGGCGAGGGCAGGATGCGGAGGGGGGGCGGGGTCGGGTGACGTCTGGGACTATGGTAGGTGGGGAGTTGGTGGGCGAGGGGGGCCAGCATCGGGGGGGAATGGTGAGAGGAGTCACCGCTGCTCATCGAAGAGTCGGACGTGGAGGGGGAGGGGGAGGGGGGCATGTGGAACGAGGGGAGTTGTCCGGGGGACAGGTCGTCGTCAGAGGGGGAGGGGAGTATGGTGGGGCCCAGCAGATCACTGTCACCGGGGGTGGCACGCGGGGATTTGGGGGGGCAAAGGGGGTGGGAGCTGGGTGTGGGTACGCTGGGGGGGGTGCGGGCCGGGGCAGGGTGGGGTGGGAGGAGGTGGCAGTGTGGGTGTTGGGGGGGTGGGGTTTGGCGGGTGTTCAGGGGGTGGTCGGTTCGGGGGAGTCGTTGGGGTGGGGCGTGGGGGAGAGGAGGGGCCACGGGTGGGTAGTTGAGAGTGGGGTTTGGTCGGGCCCGTTGGGTGGGGGAGGGGTGGGGGGACCGTCCGGTGGGGTAGTTATTCGGCGGGCTGGGGTAGGAGCGCACGTGGGGGGAAGTTCGGGGGACGTTTTTTCCCCAGCATGCTGGACTCCACCACTTTTTCTCGGCAGGAACATTTGGCTAGGTGCTCGGGAGAGCAGCATGCGGCTCCACTCCACCGAGGGGATGGGCCGGCTCTGCCCGGTATGGCCGGTCGTGCTCCACCATGGGACCACTCAAGGGAGCACGCTGAGAGGCGGGCCGTAGGTCCCCGCCAGCCCCACCCCGAAGGGTCGAGACGGCCAACGGGGGACGTGGATGGAGGTCGGATGCTGTGGATCAGGCTGCGGAGTCATATACGGTGGATGAGAGGAGGGAGAGTTTGGATCTGGGGGACTTGATGCGGGCATGTAGAGAGAAGGCAGGGTTGAGCCAGTTGGAGCCCCTAGGGGGCGGCCGGGAGGTGGGGTGGAAGGAAGGCCCCCTTCCAGGGGGAAGTGTAGCAACTCGACTATGAGGAGGATTCTTCAGAGGAGGGGGAAATTCGGGAAGGGGAGGGGGTGGGATGGGAGCGGAGTAACAATGTTAGGAGTGTGTTACAGGCATGCCCACGGCAAAGAGCGCCGAGAGTGATGGCCCCCCAGCTCCACTGGTTAGGCGGCGGGATCCAGCACGGACGCCGGCCTTGACGCCAGGTAAGGATGGTGGCGGAGCGGGGAGTGGTTTGGGCAAGCCTCGTTGTGTGCAAGTGTCGGTGGGTACGGATGCTCGAGGGGGGCACTTGGGGGTGAGTCTTCTGAAAGGACGATATGTGAAGGACACGGGAGTGGGCACGGATGGGGCATTGGCGGCGGACGTTGGGGGTTTTGGGGGCCGTGGGGCGAGCGGCAGTGCAGGTGCAGGGGAAGCGAAAGCGGGCGAGGGAGCCGTCGGAGACAAAGGGGGTAAGGAGAGTTGTGATGTCCCGGTGCGCAAGCTTCCCTACATGGGTGTTGCAAAACCGCTAGGGGCGCACTTATCGCTGGCTACTAAGGAGAAGATATGGAAGGGGGAGTATGGTGAGATCTTGAAGCTCCTTCACAGGGAGCTGACGGCAAAAGAAGGGTCGAAGTAAGGGGAGCAGGAGTTGGCTAGGCACCCAAGGTCCCCATGACTATTGACAACTAGTCGGCGGCTTTTCTGATATACACCAGCGTGTACTGCGGGAAATACCCCAACAGGGCCATAGCTCTTTTCAAGTACATGGATGTGATCAGGCAGGCGCAGGTTACATATGGAGGTTATGCCTGGTCGCATTATGACGAGGTGTTCCGGGCGCGGATGGCCTCGGATCCGGAGGCGAAGTGAGGCGAGATTGATTCAAACTTGCACCACCAGACTATGGGCGGGGCAAAGTTTGGCAGGATGATTTATGCGGCCAGCGGTCTGCCGCTCGTGCCGTCCCTCTTTTCGGCCCGCTCCACCCGAGGGGGGATGGGGCAGGGAGAAAATGCTGCACATGCTACAGTCAGAGCATGTTGGGATTTCAATAAAGGTGCATGCAGCAGGCAAATGCTCATACACCGGTTAGGCTGGATCGTCTCAAGCCCCTCTTGGAGTCTTATCCGCGGACGGAGGATGCGGCCACGTTGCGGCGGGGTTTCCGAGAGGGTTTTCGGCTGAGGTATGAGGGTCCGCGGATCGCCAGGTGGGCAGAGAATTTGAAGTCAGTCAAAGCGCACAAGGGGTGGTGCAGGAGAAGTTGTTCAAGGAGGTGAGGGAGGGCCGGATGGTGGGCCCCTTTACAGAGCCGCCCCTGCGGGGTCTGATTATTTCCCCCATTGGTGTGGTGCCCAAGAAGGAGCCCGGTCAATTCCGCTTGATACAGCACTTGTCGTGGCCGGAAGGGGCGTCGGTAAACGACTATATTTCGGCCGATCTCACGTCGGTGTCATACTCGTCCGTGGATGTGGTGCGGAGGCTCGTGGTGGCTGTGGAAGAGGGCGCCCTCATGGCGAAATGCGACATTAAGTCGGCGTTCAGGCTGCTTCCGGTTCATCCGGAGGATCACCAGTTGTTGGGGATCCAATTTGACGGGGGCATTTTTGTGGACAAAGCACTGCCCATGTGGTGCTCTATTTCTGGTGCTCTTTTTGAGCGGTTCAGTTCCTTTTTGCAGTGGGCTTTTTCCTGGCACACAGGATTTGAGACGGTGACGCACTATCTGGATGACTTCTTCTTGGTGGGACGACCGGGTTCGACGGACTACCAGCAGCAGCTGGACGGTTTTACGGACCTTATGGGTTACTTGGGTGTGACCCTAGCGCCAGAGAAGACGCACGGTCCCAGAACAGTGCTGTCATTTCTGGGTATAGAGCTTGACTCGGTGGCCATGGAAGCACGCCTACCAGAGGACAAAAGGACGGCAATGTTGGGTTTGGTGGGCAGCATGATGGACAAGCGGAAGGTGACCGTCCGGGAGGTTCAGGTTTTGCTGGGTCATTTGAACTTTGCGTGCCGCGTAGTGAGGGCGGGACGTACCTTTTGCCGGCAGTTAGGTCTGGCGCTGTCCGGTTTGACACTGCCACATCATCATCTGCGGTTGTCGGCAGGGACGAAGGAGGACTTGCGCATGTGGCAGGCCTTTTTGGGGCGATTCAATGGTGTGCCCATGGCGCCCCCGGAGGATTGGGAATGGGATGTCACGTTATCGTCTGATGCGGCGGGGGTTGGCGGTTTCAGGGTCTACTGGGCAGGGAGGTGGTGCGCGGAGCAGTGGCCGCAGAATTGGCAAGGTGGAGGGCGGAGCATTGCCTTCTTAGAATTGTTTCCACTGGTGGTGGTTGTTTCGGGGTGGGCGCAGGAGCTGGCGCACAAACGGGTGCTGTTCAAGGTAGACAACATGTCAGTGGTGCAGGTGGTCAATAGGCAGTCGGCCAGGGACCCACAGGTGTTTAAATTGATGAGAGTTTTCGTGCTGCGCTGCTTGGAGCATGACATCCTATTTCAAGCTCGACATATGCCGGGGGTGGACAATGACATTGCGGATGCTTTGTCTCGTTCACAGTGGCAGAGGTTCCATGGGCTAGCCACAGAGGCGGACGAGCACAAGACGCCGGTGCCAGTGGACTTGTAGTTGGTGGGAGATGCAGGGTCGTTCAACTGGTAAGAGTGTCTGTGGCAGCGTCTACATGGAAGGCTTATGAGCAGGCGTGGGATGAGTTTCGGAGGTGTGGAGCGGTAAGACAGGAGGACCGGTGGCATCGTGAAGAGCAGGTGGTACAGTTCATGCTGACTTTGATGGACAAGGGGTTGTCGAGGGTGACGATTGCGGGGAAGTTATCGGCGGTAGCATTCATGGGGTAGTTGTGGTGGGGTTACTCGCCGTCGGCGGGAGAATTGGGGACGCATCTACTGGAGGGCTGGGCGAGGGAAAAGGGGGCCAGGGTGAGTCAGCGGCGGCCCATTACTGAGGGCATGCTCGCGGGTCTGTTCTAGGCGTTGCCGTCGATTTGTCGTGACCGGGGGAGACTATTTTGTTTGCCACGCTTTTGTCGTGGATGTTTTTCAGAGCCTTAAGGGTTTCTGAATTGGTAGGACCGAAGGGTGGACCAGGGGTGCTGTGGGGGGAGGTGGACATGAGAGATCAGGAGGTGGCAGTGCGGCTCCGTCGTTCTAAGACCGACCAGCGGGGTGAGGGTACTTGGGTGGTGATGGGTCCGGTAAGGTACAAGGCGGTTTGCCCGGCGGTGTGGGGACGGCGTCTGGCGTCTGGATGGCAGGTGTTGGCGTGGGAGGTTTTTGGCCGGGGTGGAACAGGCAGGGTGACTGCGGCTCAGGTGTTGTGGGTCCTGCGGCACACCCTACGGATTATGGGTGAGGACCCGAAGGCTTTCAGGACGCATTTCTTCCGGATCGGGGCGGCGACGGAGGCGGTGCGACAGGGATGGGGGAAGGAGGACATTAAGCGTCTAAGGCGTTGGAAGTCGGATGGCTACAGGACGTATGTCAGGATGAGGGGGGGTGGGGTGGAGCTCTGAAATGAAGGATATTTTCCCGCTCTCTTACATATGTGTCTTTGCAGGTACAGTGGCGGGGCCAACTGCGTCGGCATTGGAGATATATATTGTAGGACATTCCTTTATAAAGCGGGCGGAGAGGGAAAAGTACCGGAGTCTGAACCTGGAATTGAACCCGAGGTTGTTCCATTGTCAGTGGCAAGGAAAGGGGGGCATGCTCTGGCATGAACTGTTGCCGGCTTTGAATAAAGTGGTGAAGGGGGGAGTGTGTCCGGTGTAGTGGTCATCCATTTGGGAGAGAACGATTTGGTCCAGTGCAAAGGGTTGGCGTTTGTCAAACAGATGAAGAGGGACTTGTTGGAGATACTGCGCAGGTGGGCGGGGTGCCATGTGATCTGGTCAGAGTTCGTTCCCAGGCGGATTTGGAGGGGGCGGAGAGGCCGGCAGCCATAGATAAAACCCGGAGGAAGATTAACAGGGAGATGAAGGTTTTTTTGTGAAAAGGAGGGATTGGGTAGGATGGAGCACCCAGAGCTCAGGTATGGGGCAGTGTATTTATTTATGGAAGACAGTGTCCACCTGTCTAGGTACGGGAAAGAGCTCTATATTGTTCAGTTGAAGGAGGCACTGGATCAGGCTATTGGGGTGCGCAGGTATCCGAAGGTTCAGGCGTCCTAATGGGGGGTCGAAAGTCCTTAGTACGGCTTTCGAGTGGCGGTCCTTTTTAAGTTATGAGGGGAATTTAGGAGGTCTGGGTTGAATATCGGAGGGGGTTACGTACAACAAGTTATTTAGCTAGGTAGAGAGGCAAGTTAAAGTTTGCAAATTGTGTTCACGTTGTACTCTGGGGGGAACCATTATAGGGGAGGGGGTGGGGGGTTGTTAGGTAAGTTATATATTTAGTGAGGTTTAGTTTTGTACGGCACAGGCCAAGGGTTTTGTTTGTGTAAGGTGCACCTGCTTCCAATAAAGCGGCCTTTGTCACACCATAAAACGAGTCTGTGGTCGGTGCTGCATCTCCCCCTCCCAGTTAGGCCCCAATTATGGCAGAGTTTTGCTTCTGCTACACATTTAGGACATATTTCTGATGTCTTCCTGGATCAGGCTTGTAATGCGCTTTGCAGAATATATCAATACCAATCTCCCTTTCTTAGGTCAAAGGTCCACAGATTTATGTTCCATCCAACTGACCAAATGGACCATGGATGAGTGAAGAATATAACCTTGGGAAATCTTTCTTGATCAACACCACTTTCAACGGAGAATAGTATCAGTATGGTTTCATCACCACCAAGAGTCACAGATCTGCAGAATCTTTAATCTGTTTACAAAATATTGCAAGCCCTTCCTTGTCTCCCTGTCTGAATCACCCACTTTCTTGCTCCTGCCCCTAATATTGTGACTGTGGACATTCCCAAATCCAAACTCAAAGTTTAAATGTTCAGAGTCATGGTTCTGTGAATCTTGTTCAGGAATGTCCATCCACAAATCCATATTTTCTGAGCACGAAAGGTCTGCTATGTACACAAGACAAAGATCTATCTAATTTGCGGAAGAAATAGTTGGTTTGAGTAGTCAAGGTTAAATTAGAAATTAGATTAAACATTGGTCACTTCGCTACCAAGTCAAGTTTTTCCTATTCTTGTACTGATCTCATTTCCAAACCTCCTGTACTTCATAAATTCCTTCTTATTCTTTTTTCAGTCTCTCCACTACCATCTTACTTTCTTCATCCTTCTACATTGTTCAGCTTCCTCTAATCCCTACATATCAATGTTTTTTCTTTCCTACATTTCTTCCCTTCGCACCGTCTTTATTACCCTACATTCCATTCTGGCCTTCATTCCACAGCATTCTTCTTTATTTCTTTCTCTGGTCCCTTTCTTACCTTTCGTCCTCACCTACATTTGCTCTTCTCTTTCCAAAGGATACTAGCATGGAAGGGGATAGTGTCCTGGCACTGTGTATTTCTAACATGCTTGCTATCTATAGAGAATAAATGTACATGTTGAAGATTCTTGCAGGCAATCAAGAGGGCCTTGTAGACTTAGCACCTAAGCAGGAAGAACCTAAAAACCACTCTTTTCACACTATATGTCTACCTAAAGGACACATTTGTATTCTCTGTACCACTGTTCTATTTTAGAATTTGAAATGATGTTCCTTTCTTACCGCCTTTTCATTCACAAATGGTTAGCGGGACCTTTGTTCTAGTAAATGACATACAAAACACATGCATTAAATAAAACAAAACGGGTGTTTCCTGCAAATTATAACTGACGGCCGTCTATGTGTTATTAGGTTGAGGAATACCACTCGCTAGCGTTCTTGTTGAGTGTTGTAGAAAAGTCTATAGGAATGGTGATTTATTTTTACTGTTAACACATGTATCGTTCATTTAATAACTTACCTGTCTGTGATCTTTATACATAATTTTCCCAAGCTCAGGTTTAACCGTTGTAACTGCAAACACACAAAAAAAATCCAATAACAAATTCACAACTTCTTTATGCGGTGAGACAAAACATATCTTATACATATAGTGTATGTGCTTGAAACATTTGATAAATCAAATCCACAATTAATGCATGCAGGACTGATTAGTAAAGAGAGCTAACGAGTTTTGAGTGTCATTATGAGACAAAATCTTCAGTAGTCCTCTAGGTAGGGAAGAGGCTGGTTTAGTAAGAATGTTGCAAATTGAAGCAACATATGCATAATTGGGTAAATACAGACTTACCAATGAATACAAATAAATAGCGAACTGCAAAAGGTATAAAACTAACTACACCCAAGCTACACAAGAATTCGAAGAAAAACTTGTGTAAAAAATGAGCAATTGATGAATTAAACAATAAATTGCCTAATGGGTTGGATAATGGTGTAAATATAACGTATAAGACAATGGAACATATGATACTTGAGGAAGAGTGCATTATGCATTTCTCAGAAATCTACCATGGTGCATAATTACCCTCCCTTCCATCTTTTCAATTCTTGAGATGTTGACGAAGTCCACTACTGTGTGGATGTGATGAACTCCACTACTGTGCAGAACATAATGTGCACAGTAATGGAGCTGAATCTCATGGGGGCTCCACTCCAAGTATTTTTTGGGCCGTTTAATATAGCGTAAACTCGACCCAAAGTTATCAGCGCTCTTTACATGAGCACCAGTTGCATTTCAGAAGGACACATTCATTTTTAGGTCGAGCTTAGAGTTAGCACGCAAGCGCTGCTCTGGTGAGGATCTACTGTAGTTCAGTACGTGAGCAAAGCCCGGCCAACTCCCCCACCCATATTTCTTATTGGCTTGTATCTCTGTACTTCGTAAATGCTGCCTTCGGATTAGTTTATAGGCGTGTTAGTCCCTCCTTATTACGGCCATGTCGTCATTTGTATCCTCCCATGGCTACTGGTCCCCTTTACTTTGAGTGTTACACGGCATGTGTTATTTAGACTGTGAGCACTATTTTCTTAAATGAGGTTCTCCTACTGCCTTCTCTACTACCCACTTCCTCCATTGTCCGTGCCATCTCACCGCGTCCCCCGCCTTCACTACTGTTGTCTGTGCCTTCTCACCCCCTTCTCCCCCTCCCTCGCCCGCATTCCCGCTGTCCGTGCCTTCTCGCCCCTCCTCTCCTCTCCCCGCCTGCACTCCCGTTGTCTGTGCCTTCTCCCCCTCCCCCCACCCGCACTCCCGTTATCTGTGCCTCCTCCCCCCTCCCCCGCCCACACTTCAATTGTCCGTGCCTTCCATGCCTTCCCCCCAGCCCTCCCTCCAGTTGTCCTTATGACTACCGTTTGCAATGCAATAGGTCTTGCGTAAATGCGAGTCCTATTCCATTGCAAATGCTTGTTTTTTTTTGTTAGGCATGGGGAGATTAAATGATTTGCCCATTATCACAGGATGCTTAGCGTCCCTGCAGAGACTTAAACCCAGTTCCCCAACTCTGAGGTCAACCGCTCAATCCAGTAGGCCACATCTTTCCCAATTGCTTGGTGTATTCTAGGATAATGGGCAGACCAATTAAGCCCCTTTCAAAAGTGTGTGTTGCAGAATGGGGCAGTCTGAGTCTTGTAAAGGGACAATTAAAATGCTAGTTAAGAAAGCACTTCAGACTAGCTCAACATCTTATTGCCATGTTGCTAACAGACTTAATTGCTAAATTAATATTATTGTGGCTTTAGTAGTGGGATTTACTCGTTTTCCCTAATGCATATGTAGCAGAGGGATTCTGAACAGCGTTTTCCACTACTGAACACCGTTTTCTGAGATGGGAGTTCAGCCGGAGGGCAATAAACAGAAGGCTTATCTATTTCTGTTTCGTGGACTTCAAAGCAGCCTTGGTTTCGGTGGAGAAGGGTATGCTGAAGAATATGTTAACTCGCTTAGCAATTATGCAATTACCGCATTTCGACAACTTGCGCAGTTTGAGAGTTCAAGGACTTTTATACTCACTAGGAAGGAAGTCTAAAAAGAAAGTTTACAACAATATCTATCGATGTCAGCCTTATTCACCATTTGTAGCAGATTTTCAATAAGTCTAGCTCATATACACCCAGAATAGGTACTAGAGATGTGGGCAGATTTCTTTTTGATGATAACTTAGTATTTTTGGCTCTAACTCCTATTAAGTTATGGAGAAAATAAGATGCTCTTCAGAAGTATCACCTGTCTAATAAAGAATGAATACTGAGAAAACTGAGGACCTATTCTATGAGAATAATGAACTGAAATAATCATGGTGTTTAGAAGAAAGCAAATTAAAAGCTGTTGATCAACACCAATCAGGATCAATAATTACTTGCTCACTCTCATGGTCAAGGCATTTGGAGAGGTACTCTACCAGTAGAACAAGTTACTTACCATCTAGTTAAAGCTCTATCTGGTGGGTACTCTGTCTCAACGCAAATTTCTCACATTTAGAATATCCCCAGACACCAGACTGGATCTGGAAGATTAAACAACATTGCTCCCATGCTCCAAAAAATGGTGCCATGGGGCTCGCATTAACTCTGTTACACCCAGAAGTGATGATGAAGTCGCATATAAGCACCACCCCTGTGCCTCGACGTCAGTTACTTTCTGCACTGTGGCCGAGCTCTCTGAAGCGGAGTGCAAAAATAATCAAAGGTAAAGTGTACAGATCTCAAAGTTGAAATCTTTTTAGACAGAAACAGAGACCAATCTATGGAACGAGGAGGAGTGAGAGCATTGATGAATCTGTGGTTAAATAGAGTATACTCCAGAAAAGCGTTACCTAAAGATAAGTAACTTGTTGTTCTGATGGATACTTCTCCCCGCAGAATCATCACCCCTTTAGAATGGATACCAAAGCAGTACTTCCCATGGTGGTGGGTCTGTGGAATGGCTTGTAACCAAAAGTTCCGCAGGACTGAACGGTGAAAACTCCTTCCCTTCTGTCCTGCCTGTCAAGACAGTAGTGCTTCTTGCACATGTGTACGGACATCCATCTCGCAGCCTGACAGATGTCAAAAACAGTGGTGAAAAAAGTAGTATGCAGTTCCTTAGAGGAATGGGCTGGAAGGGGTGGGCCAACACCTGCATGGAAGACTGGAGTCTTCTATGCAGTGTGCGAGTGTCTTGGACGTCAAGGTTGGGGTTTCACCACATCCCCTTCTAGGTTTTTGTCAGAAGGTAGATGGTTTTTTACACCAACTTCCACTTGCACCTTGGATTATGACATAAGTCCTGACCTTAGGGCAAGGAATCTCTTAGTACACCTTCCGACCGTCCCCTTTAGGGTAGATGAGGATCCCCCCGTCCTGATGAAATGCCATTAATCCTACTGGATATCTTGGGCATGAAACATGTCGACCATTTGACCATTTCCACCATTCACAGAACACTTTGAGCTGTAGTAGGTTTAATTTTCCTCGCCAGCCACGACTTTTATAGTCTGTTGTTTTTAACCGTAGCTTCGGTATCCAACAAACGAAGTTATTTTTGGACACCCATAGTTCTTTTTAGACGCACATTTTTCTCCCACTTCTCATCCTACACAAGCCACCGCTTTTTGTGCTTCACTGTGGCAAACTGAGAAGACCTCCAGCAAAGATCCCCCCTGCAGGGCCCGTTGGGCATTGCAGTGCCTGCCCAACAAGGAGCTGCCCTATGATGAAGCATGACACCTCTCGGGGTGTGTGAGGGCCCTTGCTCCTTATGAGCTACCCAACTTCCGTCTCCCATTTCATACCTGGAGTTTCCTTCTCCTCCCCCAGGCCTCCCCACCCCTTCCAGCCCATTCCTCTCAGGAACTGCATGCTACTTGTTTCACCACTATTTTTAGGGGCATGTATGCTGGACCTACCAAGCCCTGTCCCTCCTATTGAGAATATTGCAACAAAGTCAAGTCTGGTTCCCATTTAGATCCACTCAGACTTGACCAATTTAGGAAAATGCTTCCTACCATTCTACCATCCATGGGTCAAGTGATAAACGGGTCACTTGCCAGAGCCACTGTGCCCAGGGTATGGAAACAGGCCATGGTGGTACCCTTGGTAAAAAAAAAAGACCATCTCTCGATCCTGCCAAGCCAGAGAATTATTGCTCTATCTCTCTGCTACCTTGGGCGGCAAAGATTACTGAGGTCTATGTCAAATCCCTCCTGTCGGATTTCCTGAAAAGGGATAACCTGCTAGACCCCTCACAGAATGGCTTTCGACCGGGTCACAGCACGGAATCTGCCCTCCTGGCTGTGACAGAACATCTCTGGTATGCCCTGGACGCTGGCCAAACGTCGGCGCTGATCCTGTTGTATCTGAGCGCCGCATTTAACACGGTGGCCCATGTCATTCTACTGTACCGTCTGGAGGAGGCCGGCATCACCGGACCGGCATTGGAGTGGTTCGCCTCCTTCCTCCGGGAGGGTCATTTGTGGTGCCAGCCCCCCCGTTCGCCTCAGGCATACACCCCATCAAACAAGGGGTGCCACAGGGCTCCTCTCTCAGTCCTCTGCTATTTAATCTCTACGTGAAACCTCTAGCGGCTGTAGCTAAGAGCAGAGGACTGACCATGGTCTCCTACGCCAATGATACCCAGTTGGTGGTGGCACTCTCCAATAACACTGAGCGGGACGCCCTTAAGTTTCAGGGCGACCTAGCGGCAGTCGCCGAGTGGATGACCGCCAACTGTCTCCAACTTAATGCAAGCAAGTCGGAAGTACTACTGGTGGGGAAGGACCATGGTCAGTGGAGTGACCGGTGGTGGCCTGCAAGCCTAGGCTGTGCCCCACTCCTAAGGAGGTTGTAAAAAATCTGGGAGTGTGGCTTGACTCATCCCTCAACTTCCGAGTCCAAGCCAAAAAAGTGGTAGGTACCTGCGTTGGTCTGCTTTTGGGGGCTTTGACCTCTTTTGGGGTTTTTTGACGCCCCTAATCGCCAGATCCTCATTCAGGCGTCTGTTTTATCCAGACTAGACTATGCCTCCTCGTTATATCTTGGGTCTAACAAGGCAGAAATCCTGAGGCTTCAAAGGGTACAGAATGCGGCAGCAAGAACCCTTCTAGGTCTGCGTTGGTCCTGCTCTGTGTCTAGTGCCATCCGGCGCTTACACTGGCTGCCTGTGGTCAGGAGTATTGAATTTAAGGCTCTCTGTATCACCTTTAAAGCCTTAAAACTGTCTTCTCCCGACATCCTGGCACATCTTCTCCTGCCCTATGTTCCCTCACGCCATCTTTGCTCACAGGGTCAACATCTGGTAGTTGTTCCCCGAACACAGAGAGTCCGTGCTGGAGGCCGCTCATTCAGTTTTAGAGCTGCCCTCCTTTGGAATACACTCCCAGCCCACATCCGGGGCCTCAACAGCGATCTAGAATTTAGGAAGGCCATTAAAACCCACCATTTTCCTGTACCATAGTCTTTTCTTCTGGCCCATCCGTCATGTCAGTTGCTTTGCTGTCAGCGCCGGGACGCCCCTTCGCTGGGGCAGCTGTTTGCGCTTTACAAGTAATGTTAACAACATAACATAACAATAGATGTCAAAAACAGGTCCTTCCCGTGCCAGCACAGCGGTAGTGGCCTTGATGGAATGGGCCTACAACCCTTCTTGAGGATGCTTCTTGGCCAGTATGTAACAAATCTTTATGCAAAGACTATTCACCTTGACAAAGTCCTTTTCTGCATTGCCTTGCCTTTTTAAGTTCCAGAGATCCCACAAAGGACTGATCATTCACCTGATGGTCTTTGGGGCGATCAATATAAAAGGTTAAAGTTATATTAGGGTCTAGTTGTGGTGCTACGGCCAGGGCGACGGACGCTGGATGCTGGGGATCACTGTTCTATCCCCGGCTCCAGCGGCAGGGGTCTGCCCAGCACCCTCCGACTCGGCAATAGCTCGCTTAATCTTCCCAATGGCCCCCAGCGCCGAGATACCCCTTCGGGGGTGATTCGTGCGCTATACAAATACTGGATTTACATTTTACATTTTAGCCGATGGAGTCTCTCCTACTCTTTTGATGGGCGAGGGAGAACAAAGAACATTGGGAGAGTGATTGATTGCCCAATCTGAAAAACAGTCACACCTCAGCCCCACTTTGTCTGGGAAAACGATAGTGTAAGGGGGCTGCACCGGGAAAGCCAGGAGTTCACTCATGCCAAAAGTTAATATTTCCGCAGCCAGATAAACAGTCTTCAGAGTCAGTAGACGTAATAGACAGATGTGCATGGGTTCGACTGACGTGCACACAGGGAAAGCGAATCCGAAATTAAGATTCCAATGTGGTCTGGTGTCACAACATTTGTGGCCAGGAAACAAATGAGTCATACATTTTAGAAACCTCCTCAGAACAGGGGTTTTGAACAATTACAACGCGGCTTGAAAATTTTAAATGGCCAAAAGGGCCAACAAGTAACGTTTAATGGTGTCCACTGGAAATCCTAGCTGGGCCAGGGATAAAACAAATGACAAAACATCAAACAGCGTGGATTGTGTCGGGTTAGTATTGCAGGAGCCACGTCCTGCTACAAACTTGTACCAGTTCCGGCAATAGACAGATTTCATAGAAGGACGGCTAGCAGCAAGGATGACATTATCAACCCCAGGAGGAAGGTCAAATGCTGCCGCAAAATCTTCACACAGAGGTGTAGATTCGGCTGGTTTGGGTGAAGAACCCCTACCCTGTTGTTGTGACAGGAGGTCCTCCAGAAGCAGCATATTGATCGGAAGACAGATGCTAATTCCCAGACGTTTTGGATACCATGCTCTCCTTGCCCAATCTGGATCCACTATGATGACTTGGGCCCAGTAATTTCAGCTTTTCTTCATATATCTGGTAGGAGAGGCAGCGGCGGAAAGGCGTACAGGAGTTCCGTGCTCCACCCTATCTGGAATGCAACCCCTAAACAGAGCCTTCTTGGAGGGTCCAGAAGACAAAAGTTTTAACACTGCGCGTTCTCTGTGAGGTAAAAAAAACTATATCAGGGCAATCTCCATTGCCGGAGGATGGCATGTGCCGCATAGGAGGGGAACCGCCATTCATGACCTGCCAGATGCCGCTGGCTTAGTTAGTTTGCCCAGGAATTAAAAAAAAGATCCAGTCAGGTGGTTCCTAAAAAAAGAAATGCCCTTTTGCTTCAGCCAACTCCAGGGATGAAATGCCTCCTGGCACAAGACCCGACCCCGCCCAGCATACTGCAGCACCACATGGTGTTGGTGTTGTCTGTGAGAAACGGAGCCATACTCCCTATGGTGGACAGTAGGAAGGCTTTCAGCACCAGGAAAATGACCCACAGCTCCAACAGTTTGATGTGGAGAAAGGTCTCCACTGGGGCCAGAGTTCACTCCCAGAGACCTGTCCATCCAAGAAGATACGCTTTTGTCACCACTGTAAATTCTGGGAAAGCTGTTAGATGGGCCTGCTGCCAGTCCAATTGAGCAACTGATGCAGGTCGTTTACAGTCCCCTCTTAAACCTAAATTGGATTTGCAGGTTCCACTGGTGCTGGTTCCATTGCAGAGTCCACATATGCCACCTGGCATAGTCAACTAGCAGGATGGCAAGAAGACCAGACACTTCAGTACTACCCAGGACAGAGGATGAAACATCAAGATCATACTCCAAATGTAGGGCCTTGTAGCGATGTGAAGGCCTGAAACTGCACAACTTCCAGAATAGCTTCAATGAAAGAGCGCCTCCGCAAAGGTGTCAGATGGGACTTCAGCACACTGATAGTGAACTCAAAAGATATCAGGAGGTTCGCCGTCCTCTGGATATGGTCTACGACTGACTGTGGTGAAACCCCTTCAATAGCCAATGGTCAAGGTAGGAGAAAACTGGAATCCCTAAGCCCTGAAGGCATGCTGTGACCACTGCCATTACCTTCATGAACACCTGAGGAGCATTAGTTAGGCCAAAGAGGATTATCACAAACTGAAAATGCTCCAGGACCCGCTTATATCACAGGTGTATGGGTACATGAAAGTAAGAATACAGCAGGTCCAAAACCACTATCCAGTTGCCTGGAACCAGGGCAAACAGAACTCCTGTCACTGTGACCATCTTGAATGTGTCCTTCTACAAGAATGTGTTCAGAGGAAGGAGATCTAAAATAGGAAGAAAGTCCTCCGTCCTTTGGCAACAAAAGGAAATAGAGGGAATTACAGGCAGTCCATATTTCCTGAGACGGGCCCTCCTTATGGCCCCTTTTGCCGAAAGACCCAGCGCTTCTTGGAGCAAGATGAAAAGTAGTCCTCTGAAAGATGTTTTGCTTGTAGGTGCAAGATGCAGCGGATCAAAAAGGAATGGCATAGCCTAGTTTGACGAACTGGTCAAACTACATGTCAAATGTTACATTTTGCCACCCTTGGAGGAAATATCTGATCCTGCCCCCAGAGTGTGGTTGTTTTTGAAGGCTGTTGCTGCAGGGGCAGTTTGGAGGCTGTTACTGCAGCGGTGGGGAACTGAGAAGTTTGTTGCCACTGATGGCCTGGATATTGTCAGCTTGATCCCTGTCCCCAACAGGACAGGGGCACCTATTGCAGGAGAAGCAGGTCTTGGCAGTGCAAGTATGTCAACACCCTGGAGTAGACACGAACCGGGACACATTTTTCAGGATACCATTTTGCAGGGGTTTTAAGGCCTAGGGGGCATGCTCTGGCTCAGCTTTCTTTAATACATCCCAATGATGAATCATCTTTCTCGCCAAACAGGCGAGATCCATCAAATGGCATTTCCACCGAAGAGGCTTGTAGATCACCAGAGAAGCCCAAGGATCTTATCCAAGCGTGCCACCTGAGCACCACGCTAGTGCCAAGTGTTCTGCCCGAGCAGTCAGTAGTGTTCAGTCCAGAGCGTGCACTTTGGGGCATCCTGGTCATTCTGGGTGGTTGGAGCCTAATTGGCCCGAAATTCCTCGGGAACAGACAGAAAAATCTCAGGAACCATATCCCATAAAGCATTATTGTAGGAAAGTGCCCTTTTTTCGACATGGTCACCCCCACTTGTTGCCTGGTAATTGATGTGATTTTGACTGGAAGCACACTGGGTTCCTGCTAACCAGGTCCCCAGTGCCAGATCGCTTTCCCAAAACTGTGCAATTGCTTACCCAATTTGCCATACCTTTAGTATCCTCTGAAAGCCTGTAGTAAATGGTGCCCTTGGTACCTGAGGTCAGGTACGAAAGAGGATCCCTAAAGGCTGCAACATGAATTGTGCGACCATATGGGTCCCATCTCCAAGCTCATGCAAACTGCCACCGCAGGCTGTGTGTCTTTGTACAGACAAAAGTGACAACACGACATGGCACACAGCCTGTGTTTCATACCTGCAAACACTGCATGTGGTATAAGTAGGTCACGTCTACTGCAGGCCTTCCTGCCCTCAGGCATGGTGCACTATACTTCATGTGAGGGCATAACTGCTTGAGCGGATATGCCATGGTACTGGTCAGCTCCCTTTCTAGCAACACCAGTGATCAGAGAAACATTTTAAAGCATGTGCTGGACACTGGTGAAAGTGAGTACCCCAGACTGATGGCTTCACTGAAAATAGGGAAGTTTAGAATCCAACATCTCATATTAATAAACCTGCACTGATGCCAGTGTCTGATTTAGTAATACATTCACACAGAGGGCACCTTAGGGGTGTTCCCTGAAAACCTACCATCTACTGGTGTGCTGATGGACTGGTTTTCATCTGCCTGCCACAAGAGATGAGTTTCTGACCCTCAAGGGTGAGGGCCTTTGCTCTTGGGGGCTATAAACCAAGTCTGCTCGGGAAGAGGGTATGTTGTCACCCCTCCCACAAGATGACCTTCAGATTACCATTCCAAGGCAGGGGAGCTTCAAAGGGCCTACTGCCTTTGGTATGCAAATCTGGTTTCTCTCACAGGAGAAGAAGCCAACCTCCTTTGTCCAGTGACATTTGGAACCTGGACAGGCGGGAAAATGAGTAAGTCCGACAGGCGTGTCCACCTGCAGTCTAGAGCCACCCCTAAGGTAGGCTACTGGAAGTGGAGGCGACTTTTCAAAGTTAATCATCTTGGTGATGGCAAAATCAGCAATTCTGGGACTGGGTTATGACCAACTCCCCCAGTAAGTGGTCATATAGGGGGTATAGTGTCTCACAAGGGTAGGTAGCCCATTAGCTACCATCGCACGCTCCACTATTAGTCCTAAATTCAACATTCAAGGGAGCCCATGGCACCAGAGAATCCGATCCTGCCGACCCAAAAAAGGGGGGCAGCAGAGCCGCGAAAGCAAGAAGCAATGGACTTGGCACCAGCTTTGCCGGCCTGTTTGCCTATTCTCGACAATTGTGCCCAAGTCGTCTTGCCCTGCAAGCTGCTGATCCTCCAAAACCTGGGAGGAGTACAAGCACTTCTTCAATGCACAGGAACTCCTGTGGAACAGCAGAGCTGTTCCCCTGCATCTTGCAAGTACCACAGACCTAGCTGTGAGGCTCTGGAATCGCCAAACCCTGGTGCCAGACTGTGACATTGCCGCCAAGCACTACTTCACCTGAGCCCCCCCAACCAGAGTTGAAGTGGGCCAATGGTGTCAGAGTGGTCCCCAGCCATGCAGAGACATAGTCCGCCTTCGTTTCACCCCTAGCGAACTTGTGGACGCCGCCTACAGCCTCTGCATGTAGATCCCCTCAACCACAAGTGCTCCCGGATGAGAAACCAGAGACCTGAAAGACCTTCTGCACCAACTTCCCCGGCCCGAGGAGAAGAGGACCACTGGTGTACCCTAGTACTGCAAGACTTGAACCCTCTTGTTGGTTCAGCCTGACTGGCCCCCCAGTCCAAAACTGTGGCATCTGTTCACAAAAACCGAACCCCTTTGACTTACACTGGACCACCGACGCTGTTTGACACCACAGCACCGCGCCACCCTCGTGCCATTGGAGGTGATCGGTTGGTGCTGCCTTGGACCTTGTCCCATACTCACCCCAAGTCCTGAGGATGGTCTCGTAAGTTGCTACAAAGAACTTGTATGTCCGATTTCTTGTTCCTCCCATAGGATAACATTGTAGCTTTTAAAAAATACACGGTTGGCTGTTAAAACGCAAAAGTAGTTATCTTGAAGAAAAAAAACATACCTGATCCTATTGATTCTGGTGCCTAAACATATATAAAGATAAGTGTTATTTTTATAAACTTGTGTGGATCTCCTTATTGAGTTGTTTGCAGCATTTATTGACTATTGTGTGTGTTTGCAGAGGTCCCACACTCCTCTCTGATAAGCCTCAGGCTGCATGACCATATTACCCCCTAAAAGAGTGTTTGGGATTACTAGAGCAAGCCCTATCCACTGTAAGGAAATACCTGGACTCTTCGCACAGCATATCTCGTTTTGATATACTACACAGAGAGCCGGCTTCCAACAATCGAAATATCTCACCAAAAAAGACAGCTGGCATTTACTGTTTGCAGAGCTAGACTGGCTGAGGAAGCATCTGCTTTCCAAATGCCTCATTGTGTTTTGGCTCTGTCAGGAGGATTTGTGACGAAGGAAATGGGTTCATCCTACTGGTGGAAGTTTGAATCAAGTTTTTAAATGTAGGGTGCTGCGTCAAGAAATCAATGCCACCTGGTGCCGGAATGTGACATCTGGAAACCTACTATTTCAGGAGTGGACAAGTATGCGACTTAAATCATTACGTATATATCGTCTTACAAAAATATTGCCATCAGGTTGCTACTACCAATATATCATGAAGTTACATATAATGCTGGTGGGTTTAATTAAGTATCAGTTAATACAGTGTTTTAATGTGGTATCCCCATTGAAAGACATTAAGGGAAAAATGATGCCTCTGAAACTTTATGGAAGCAAGGTGATGGTAAAAGATGGATATTGTAGCTATTCAAGCCTGGAAACAAGATCCTGGGGTCAGGCTTTTCCTACCCCAAAGTGGCAATAATTCAAGCAGTTTGGCTTGATTTAGAGGTCGTCTCCTGGGCTTTGTAAGTGGTCAGAATATCCATAAACTTTGTAGAAGGTATGGAAAATGCTTGTGAGGAAAAAGTATCAAGTTTCTGTCTATCCTGTCCCTTGACCAATCTAAATGAAGCTTCACTGTCGACAAATGATAAGACTAATAGCCTCTTAAATTTGGTGACTTTAAGACCGGATTATCAGTTGCTCAAACCCCGTGCAACCAACTGTCAATGCGGACAAGTGGAAATCAGAGTAAAACTACCTTCTAGATGACATGTTACTTTATTGTGTTCATGAGATGGCAGGTATAAAAAGTAATTGTAGGGCATTAAATCTACTCTGCTAAAAGAAATCCATGTTTCAGGACACAAAAAATGCCCAATTGTGGGTCCAAGGGCTTTCTTCGGGATTGGATCCGCCCCTGTATGGACTGTCTCTCTCAACTAAGCACTCTGTAAGTGGTGCCAGAGGTCAGTCAAACAGAAACGAATTGTGAAGTCCATTAGTTAGAACAGTGTAGGAGAATATACATCTACACAACCAGTGCAACTGGGGTCTATGGGAGACTTTTGGAGTCATCGTCCGTCAGAATAATAATAAATAATAAATATAATCCATATTTGTAAAGCACAAACATATCACACCTTAAGGTTTCAAGGTGCTGGGGGCCATCAGGCAGAATAAGTGAGCTACTGCCCAGAGCCACACATAGGTCTTTGAGACTTATTTGGTGGTGCCAATTGTTCTAGCCATTTTGTAACATGATTTAGGCTGTGCATCATGACTTTTTTAAAAAAGACAAAAAGCACACTTGTGGTCCGGTGTGTAATTTTGTGGTGCGTGCAACAAGCATGTGTAAAAAATAAGGCAAGTGTTCCTTATGTATGTTTGCAGATTTGAGATGGTTTGATCAAAATAAACAATTGGTCGGAGGGAATCCACACGGAGAGGGGAAACTAGGGGGGCAACATAGAGCATACACTGGCAACCTCTCTCACAGGCAGCATCAGTTGGTATGGGACCACGCTGCACGACTGTCACCGCAGGAGTAACAGGCAACGTGCAGTTTTAACATATAGCAGTGTTGACCTGAGGCTCCTAACCGCAACAAAATGGCTGAACCAGTGTCCTTTGCAGAGGAGAACCCATGGATACAGTGCATCTGAGAGTAGGACATGTGCAGTCCCTGATAGAAGTTACACAGAGCTCACTTTTTCACATAAATACTCCAAGAGAGCACGAGCGGGAGGTCGGCGTTTCTCTTATAACGCCTCTAAATTGTGGAACTCCCTCCCTCCTGATCTTCGCGCCCAGCCCAATCTTTTGGCATTCCGAAAATGTCTGAAAACCTGGTTGTTCCCGTAAGCCTCCCCTCTTGATTCCGCTTGTACTTGTTCAGCGCTGGGACGCTTCCGGGCAGCTATGCGCTTTAGAAATCTCTTAACATTTAACATTAACATTTAACATGGACATTCTATGTAACCTCATGTGCACTTAAGCTCTCTGCTTAGCATTCTGTCACCATGTTTTTCTGCACTGCATATGCAGTGGTCCCACCATAAGTGGTGCAGAGTCCCTTTAAGAATTACACAGTATAATGTATACACAGCCACCACCAGGGTCGCTGTGCATGTTACATATAGTGCTGTGTGTAGCAGACATCCTTCTGGTTCCAATAAGCAGTCTAGTATTGTGCTGTCTGGAATGTAAATTCAATCTCTAATCACAATATGAAAGGCTACAGAAAAAGGCTCAGGATTAATAAATACCTCTATTGGAGACTTTGGCTGCCTTTCACTCGTTTCCTTCTACACATTCTTCTCAAGAAATTGAGCACTTGCTGCCTTGCAGAAACCCAACATGGGCGGCAGGGATTTCAGATGGGTCAGCATTCCATTCTTCTTGCAAACCCTCAGAGGATTTCTAACTATAAGTGCGGCTGCACGAAGCTCGCGCTGCGCACTACAACTGAACCCGTTGCCTGAGAGCAGCGTCTCAGCTTGGCGCCTGCATTTACCTCAGAGAAGTCTAGATCTTTCTAAAAACTCGACCCCTTATCTCTGCCTTAAAAAAAGGCTGGGGTGCACACCTGAGGAGTAGTTTTTTTGATTTTCAACCATAGATTTTGTCATTTTCTTCAGGAGCTTGAACGGTTATTTATGACAAGTGTCTGTCATTTCCAGAGCAGTATCTACCAGCTGACAAGTAAGAGGTGGAATAGTGTTGAAAGATCGCGAAGCACAAGTAAGGAGAATTTTCCTAGAGGTCAAATGTATATGTATTTCTAAATCGTCTTAAAACTTAAAACAAAAGGGGAGCTGAACTATCTCTCGATTCTCCCTCAACAATTTAGAGAAAAATACGTATATAATTACTTTGAAACCTTAACTCCCAAGAAAGAAGAATGGACTATTACTTCTCAATTACCAATAAGAGAGGGGCTGGTCCTTGAAGCTTCAATAGGTATTGTGAATAGTGATTTCAGGGAAATTTACATATCAACTCTGTAATTGCATGTATTCGAATTGTGAGACAGTCTGAGAACTGTGGTTTATTCTTGTTAATTACTCTTATTTTTAGGTATTATCATGTATGAATAATCTTCCTGTTGGCAAAAGAAAGAACTCACACAGCCTGACAGAGTGGAGTATCGAAGACACTACCATAAACTTCAAGGCAGGCTCTCTTCTCTTTTCTCCCAAATCCCCTTCCCCTGGTGAACATCTTTCAATTTGAGTTCTATTAAGATTGAAAGCATTCACTTGGGGGTGCTGGGAAAATGTATTCTGCTCCTGTGGAATCATTGGCACCAGGTTAGTATTCTGACATGTGCTGGCAGTTAACACACATCATTGGCTATCCTGCTGCTTTTTTGTACATTATGTGACTGCGTGTCAGCTATTCTAAAAATCTCTTGCTGAATGTTCCACGCAAAACACAGTAAAGGCCACGCTTGCAAAATGCCTTTGGTCTATACCATATACCAGCCCGTGCAGTGTGTTTATGTGCTGTATGGTTTAAATCCAATAGCCTCACGTTTAACTGTTTTCTCTCTCTCTCTATATATATATATATATATATATACTACATTCAATTAAGGTCCTGTGCTGCATGAGGTGTGCACAGAGCCTCCTGGTTACACTGTATACTGCTGCTGCTCTAGAGTGTGTATTCATCACACACTTTTTACCATATTCCTTCTCAAACTGCACAGATTTTGCTGTGTACACTACATGCAATACTCTGACTTTGTCATGCACCCTCTGTACACACGTCTGGCAATCATCTTTTTCTCGTTGTATAGTGAGTGTACTTCCTCGTCTTAATGATGCACACCCTACAGTGCTCGCACTTTCCAGAAGATAGCATAATATTTATTAAACTTCTGACCTCACCATTGAATTTGATTTCAATAACTACTGAAAATAGTGGTTTAATTATTTTTCTAGCTTGCCCATTTCCGAGATACAGTATTAGTATTTTAATCTGAACTCTGGCTTTCTACATAGGACAGCTAGGCCTGTCAATGTGAAAACAGCTATTGGGCCCATGGCACTTTTATTTTCTACATGTCCCACTTTGAAATACCATGCACCCTACCTTATGGTCTACAGAGCTAACATAACAGTACTTAATATTTATAAGGGAGATTTCTGACTGTCAGAAAGGCATGTTTTCACAGGTGGCACCGCAGCAATAATTCTACATATGGTAGGCCTGAACCCATGGTTGCTTTGCCACTGTAGAGAATGGCACAATAGTTGCTGCAGTCCGCTCGTGACCCTTAACTTCCAGGCCCTGGGGACCCTTTGTATACAATATACTAGGGACTTCTAGGCAAATTGAATATACCAATTTGGAATAGTCCAATTCAACCATGTTTAAAGGGGGAGCACAGGCACTTTGCTACTGGTTAGCAGGATAATTTGCACATAGTTCTAAAGCAAACAAACATAAATAGGGTCCAACAAAAGAGAAAAATCTAGGGTGACCACGCAGAAAAGGCAAATTACCTGCAAAAGGCATCTTGGAATGATATAATAAGTATACAAACCAAAATGGTTATACTTTTCTGATGAGAGACGCCTATTTTAGACCGATAGCGACACAGATGCGCTGCGAAGTATAGCGAGCACTTGACTCTCTTTGCGATTGGTTTTAATACCGCTCGTATATCTTTTAATATTCTACCAAAGGATCTATGTTTGTCACAATGCAATAATCTTTACTGTTGGGCTTGGCTTTTTAAATTTTTATTGCGGTCTGGGATAGTGTATTACTGTTTTGTTGGGCTGGGGGATACCACAACAGTTTTTATTGAAAAAACGTATTGTTTCTGTAATCTTTTAAGCATACACACTTTACCTCACTCTCTTGTCAGCCATGGTCTCAGTCGTTTGAGCAGAGAGCTGCAGGTTTCACCCCATGTTCGGGTTGCCACTTTGAGCTGCCATCTTGGGGGAGGTTTACGGTTTAGGCGCTCTTCTCTCAGATGAGAGATTCCTATTTTAGACAGTGGATTAGTGCAGCGAGCATGCCCCTGGAGCGCCATAGGCAAGTCCATCAGTGCCCATCCACGCCTAAACGTCGCCAGGAACCCTGCTTTTTTTACGAGGAATATTACTACCTCGGATAAACTATGTTACTTCTCTGCCGAACTCCACCACTTCAACACCACAGCTAGGAATTTTGGCTCTTCATCCCAGTGTTGCACAGGTCACTTCCCTCTCAACCTAAAGGCCCGGCTTCTTATCTATATTGTAAGCTTTAGTGCTCCTTGAGCTCCTCTTTGTTTACTACAAGGGGGGCGTGGCTCTTCACTAGCCACCCTCAAGGGCTCACATATTAATAGGGACTCGAGATCTGCAAATCCAAATCATGTACGTAATTACCCTTCCTCTGCCATTCTATGCATTCTAAAAGGCATATACTGTAATATTTATCTAATATTTATCTATGTCAAAGCACTTACCGGAACTTTGGTATCTGTTATCGCCTCTTTCTTCTGACCTGTGTAATTTAATAGAAACCTGGCTGAATGCAGCAGCTCTATCATGCATCCCATTAGCTCTCCCAAAGCAGTGTCAGCTGTTTACGTTGGATAGATACTCCAGACCTGGAAGAGGTGTAGCAACTACTTTCAAAGACATAGTAGAAATAGTTGTAACCTTGTTAGCTGAATGGGTGGTAATATCTATTTTTGTATATTTTTAGAATCAGGCTCTCTGCCACTGACTTTAGGAAGGGTGCGCTAATTTATCATCCCCTGGAACTAAGAAAACTGTTAGTCATCTCTTAGCAGAGCATATCGCCGCTCGCATCCTAGCATCAAATAATTTCTTATTGCTGGGAGATTTTAATTTTCATAGTGAAAATGGTCTAAACAATGAAGTGGCCTTTTTTTTTGGCTAACATGGAAATGTTAGGTCTTAAACAGGTTGTGATGGGACCTACTTATTCGGCCAGTCACACCCTAGATTTAATTTTTACTAATTCCCATGAGCTTAGCTTTGAGCCCCCTCTACCACTCCTCTGGACAGACCACTAATTGATAAATTTTCAAATCCCAAAAATAACTGAGTTAGTAAAGTCAAAAAGAATGCCCAGTCAAGCTACGAGACAGTGAAACTCTGTCACTCTGATCTCCTTTGCTCGGGATCTCGTTCAACAAAGCTCACCTTCCGAGTTTCCCAGTAATGGACATATGGAGACCGCTCGGGGAAATTTCAACGACTCCTTTTCCCAGGTATAAGATCAAATCCCACCCCCGTAGGCAAAATTCTGCCACATCCCCAGCAGAAATAAAACCCCCTGGTTTTCGGCAGACCTAAAACTATCGAAATCCAAGTGCAAAAGATTGAAAAGGTGTTGGTGAAGGACCAAAGTTCCAGAGATAAAGAAGAACTTAAATTGCTGTTGAAGAGCTATCACAATGCTATAAAAACAGCCTGAAGACATTTTATTACAAATAAGATCGATTAGGCAGGCAATTCCTCAAAAACTCTCTTCCAAACACTTGATGATTTTATGAAGGCTCCTTCTTGCACACATGTGATACTGGCTTCACGAGAACTATGCGACTCATTAGCCAATTTCTTTGAAGAGAAAGTAAACAACATATAGGTGAATTTCCCTCCAACACGGAGCCAATCGGACAATCTTTCTGATTTTGCTTTCTCCCTCGGCCATTTTTCATCCGGAAAGTTTAGTTCCTTGTACCTTGGAGCAGTGGCTGCTAGAGACTGCCAAATCAGAAAATCCACTGGGTCTGGGCCCTCCCAGTATTATGGCAAGTCTGTTGAACACAATTGCTACCGCCATTATTTCCCTTTTTAATCTCTCTATGTACTCAGCCTCGGTCCTTATCATCTGGACAAAATGACTGAGTCCACATCTTTAAAAAAGCCTAACGCGGACCCTAATAATCCCTCTAACTACTATCCTATCTCTCTGCTCCCTCTCCTCAGCAAACCTTTGGAGAGCATCATAAATAAGCAGCTGTAAGCATTCCTGGAAGAATGCAAGCTCCTTGATCAATCTCAGTCAGGTTTCAGAGCATGTCACAGTACTGTGCTAGTCTCTGTAAATGATACCATAAGATCTTCCTTAGATGTGGGGACCCCAATGATGCTTGTGCTTTTGCACCTAACTGCGGCCTTCAATACAATCTCATGATATTTTGATTTGCAGACTTCATGATATTGGGGTCCACGGCAAAGCTCTCCAATGCTTCATTGATTTTTTTTGAAAGACCGCACTCAAACCATCTCTAGCTCATGTGTAGGTTGTACACTGCATAAGCCACTGCCGACCGTGCAAATGTGTCAATTATTTACTTTCACCTGTCAGACCCCTCTCTTTGTGGACAGATTTCTATGCACTGGACCCACAGAGCTAGGCATGGTGATGGGACTCCTTTTCTTGCATTAACCTTAACTTTTCAGAATGTATAATTCTCGACTGTGTCTCGAGAGGTGGGAATGTTTTATTTGTGTACAATCTGAGTGTTGCTTATCACCATGATCAGCTGCTGCAACGCAGAATCTGTTCGACAGAGCAGCCACAAAATGTACTCAATGAGACAAGTGCTTTAACCATTGAGTGGGCCACTTCTATGTTGCTGCCCAGATGTTAGTGCTGTTTCAGAAAGGCAAGTCATGCAGCTGCTTTCTATTGTGTAGGCTGGCAATTCAATTTGGATCCATAGGTTGGGAGGTGCGAAGAGTGCCGGAATCAATAGTGTTACAAGGCACTTGGAAGAAATAGAACGAGATCTCGCTCATTATGTTATAAATTCGAATTGTCTCGTTTTCATTTAACATGCAACAGACATAAGTGTAAAGATACTGTATGAAGGAGCATACACTTACATGCATAATTCGCGACTTGAGGTTTAGCGTGGGATACGCTGCATAGTAAAGAAGATTTTCCTGCGTTTGGAAATCTAAAACACAAAAAAGAACCTCGGTCAACATTTTGCATTGCACAATTACCACTGAGTAACATACATTAAAGTAAAACCCTTGATTATCACTATGAGTGGCCACATCAATTTCCAGTATGTGCGGCAACCTGTGTCAGAAACAGAGTACCTGCAATTCCCCTCCCCACCCTGAAGGAAATTCCGTCAGGTCAAACGTTCAAAAATATGTAGGCCAGCAACCTGAATATTCATTCATACATTTACAAGGCAATACTGCCACACTGGTAGGCCAGGTGAATCCATTTTGTTTATTTAATTTGCTACCCAAAGCTCATCACAACTATATTGCATGCCATAGTTACATGCACTTTACTTCTTACATTGATAACCAAGCAGTGGGGATACACTTGCTACTGTATTCTACGTTAAGAACATTATTGAGAACCCTACAATGTTATTTACTTGTAATCCTAGTTCTGCATCGCTGCTATTGACATTTAAGTCATAAACGCTCACTCCTCCCCTCGTTGTCAATGTAAATCTTATTCTCCTGCTCCCAAAAACAAAATGAAGTGAGGTATACTGCCAGTATAGTGCATGCTGGGCAAGGGTAGCTGCTGGTTTCCTTAAAACCAATGTATGCTGAATGCAATCCACGCGTTTCCCTGACTGGAACCTTTCCTTTCATTTGTAGGTCGAGCATGGGCAGCACATGCGCTGCTGCGAGGCATACAGTAGTGGAGTATGGTGTTGAAGCCCCGCCCACTCTCTGCCCATGTTTTTAATTGGATTGTGTCATTGTCAATCGTAAACGCTGGCTTCTGAGTCGTTAGTAGGCTTGTGAGCCCCTCTTCGGTACCGCCTTGTTTGCCTTTGTTACCTCCCATAACGACTGGACCTTTTACTGATGTTGTTACATAGTCTGCAATATAAGTTGGTGAGCACTATTTTCTTTAATGCTCTTCCCCTATTCCACCTACGACATCGCAGCACGCTTTGACTACTGTATTTATTTAAATTACTACGCGGTCCACTTGAACTATAGCGGCCGCGCTTATTCAATTATTTTATTTACAGCAGGGTCCGCTTTCAGTTTAGCGGCCAAGCTTATTCAATTCTTTATTTTACAGGCGGCCACTTTCACATTAGCGGCTGCGCCTATTTATTTTATTAATAAATATCACGGGCCGCTTTCACTTAAGCGGCTGCGCTGCAGAACGTTTCTAATTATTTTGTTTTTGCTTTGTGTGAAAGCGCACCATATGCGCTTTCACTTTAATATTGTCAATGCCCCTTTGTTTAGAAGCTGCTCACTGTAACTTGAATAAGGTGAGCAGCATCTAAAGAAAGGGGCACAGCCAACAAACATTAAAGTGCTCTCAGATTTGCAAGAGTTTGAGCTATTAGCATTAAAAAAAATAATGCCTTTTGCATGTGTTGGGTTTAAAACACATAAATGAAAGGCCTCATTATTTACAATGTCAATTGCTTAAACGCTTGCAAAAGCGAGACCTATTGCATTGAAAATGCTTTTTTTCTTTGCAGTTGGAGCATTGTTGCAGTGTAATTATATAGGACACTTTTACATGTAGATGCAGTAATATGGTTTGTGCTAGAATTGGAATATTGTAGTTTTTTTTGCAGAAAAATGCAGTAAACGCTAACCTGTCACTAACTTTTGGAAGTCTCACCGAATTGCGAGAGAGGGATGGATTCTTTTTTCCTGGATCCATGCAGGGTGGACAATTCTAGGTTTATGACTATCGGTGAAAACACTGCAATTGCAGAACGGTACTTTCAAGTGAAGTCTCAGCTCAGCTCAGAGTTAGGTGTCAAAGAAAACATAAAATGCGCATGGCATTCTGTTTTTTTATATCAAGCTCGGTAACAAACGAAAATCCAAACAATGGATTCCGAAGGGAAGTTTAGAGCCTTCCACTCCCCCTGCGATGATCTACACATCAAGGTCATACTCCTCAGTGTAAGGAAAGACAGATGGTGGTAGTGTCTCCTTATGAAGCTCTGGGGCCACTGAATGCTAGTTCACTTGAAAAGTGAAGAAACACGCTTGGATCAACCGATCTAGGATCTTCCCTCAGTGAAACAGCTGAGAAGTAATGAAGTAAGAGGTATGCAATGGGTTAAAACGACAGCAAGGGCATTCCTTAGTTAAGAGGGCAAATATATTTTTCTTAACCAATACAACTCTAAGTTTGTCACTAAACAAACAGATAGGTGTGGCAGAATTTGTTTTTGGGAAGCCCAAGGAATTTGAGTCCCCAAATGCTACACTGAGAAAACATGGATAACGATTTAATTAAAATTATGGTTTGTCCATTAGTGTGAACGGACAGGTGTTTGAGTTCATATAGATGTTTGCAGAATGCTAACAGCCGCTCAGCGGATTTACCCTGGAAGTCCGTGAGTCCCCAACTTGAAGCCCTGTCCAAAACATTACCCCAGGGATTGGACTTCCAATTTAAGCACGGGTACTTTAGCTATGAGAAAAAAAAAACGTTGAATATTTATTGATACATTTATTGTGCTTTGAAACAGTTGCGTATCTTATGCCTACGATTGTCTTTGAGATCTGAATGAACTGAGTAGTTTCATAAAAAGCACCAGGGCCGTGTGATGCGTTGCAAGATTGCTACAGTATTTCTCAAAGGTACATAAAATACAGGCCTGTTTGTAAGCTAACATATTGACGGTTTGAGATTTAAATGTTTTGGACATTGCAGTGCAAATTCAAGGCTTAGAAAGCATGTTCGCTCGTTTTCTAACAAGCACTTGTTTAAATGTTGCAATTAATAAAAGGCAGACTTAAATGTTGCTTTTTTTCTGAGACTCACGTTAACAGCCCAGAAAAAGGTAAAATTCCATTCTCTGACGCTTTTTCTCAACCACAGCAGCTAAAATAGAGCAGCAAAGAAAAATGACCTTGCAAGTTCAACCGTGTAGGAAGAAAAGTAGCAATAAACTTCATGTTCTACTATATTTCGAAAAAGATCCAGATCTAACTCGTCTCAAAATCCTCAACCACCATTTCATGATGGCAATATATGCATGGAAAACCTCTTCGTGAAACTACATGGGGCTGTGTTTAGGCACAGATATTGGCGACCCCAAGGGGGGGTCATTAGGATGTCGATCGGACTTTAGTCCGCCCGCCACCCAAGCGGTAACGGGACCACCCCCCTGCCATGCGGCGGTCCAGCCACCCTAATCATGATGCAACAGCGGCAGTCGCATCTGGCGATTTAACATTGCGGCGGGTGCTGCTGGCTGTAGCACCCGCTGCAATGGTAAAATGCTATGTTGTGCAATTCAATGCACAACGTGGCAGGCACCGCGCGGTGCCTGCCACCTTGTGCATGGACAGTACCCCCCAAGTGCACCCCCTCACCCCCGGGGGCACGCAACAGGCCCCTAAGCTACTCCCCGCCAGCCTTTTCATGGCAGCATCGCCGCCATAGAAAGGCCTTTAAATCCATACATCATAATATGGATGGCGGTGCCTGCTAGGTACCGCCACCATATATGAGCCCCAGCTCTGCCCGGCCAGCAATCGTAACGATTGCATACCGGGGAAAAAGCGGTGGACAGACTTTCCGTCAGCCGCAATACCCACCGCCATCTTAATATGGCGGTGGGTAATTCAAGTTACGATGGCGGGCGGATCGCCACTGCCGGCCCAACCGCCATCGAAATCAGCCCCAAAATGTCGTTTTCTATTATGAATCCATAAACAATAATGGATCTACCCATTCATTAAGCCATTACTGTACGTAACCTGTACCGCAGAGATTTGTAAATTATGCTTCACATCACTCTCATCTATATGGAATAAGAGAAGTGCATGTTATTACCAAATTTCCAAAATCCAAAGTTATGTGGTCACTAGGCAAAGCAGTTTCTTCTACATGATTACAAACTAGTTGCAATTTTGTTAAGGCTGTGACATGACTTAATGGACCTTCATATGATTATTAATCCAAGGGCCAATTGACATTAATTTCCACTCATATGTTCACTTTGGATAATTAAAATGCTGCAATTGTTTTCCCTTTCAAACAGAAAATAAATTAATGCATGGGGGATTGCCAAGCTTTAGTGCATTATGTTTTAAAAGTAAGAATATAACAAAACCATTTACTGAAAGAAATGTTTCGCACTGGAGGAGCAGCAGGGTATCAGCCTCCTAATTCTGACATATAAGCTGCTCCTGTACAAAACATACTACTAGTTTTTATGTGACATTGTATTCCAACATTTTAAAATAAGTTAAATCTTACAAACTCATAGGACCAAAAACAAGTTAATAGGTTAGTAATAAGAAGGCTTTCCAGATGAAGATCTGTGCTCACTAATGTCAAAATGAATTAACAACATTGCACTTATGATATAGTAAAAGTAGTGCACGTGGTCTTTCTCAGTCACTATTAATTCAGTCATATATAGCATGGCATACTTAAGCCTCTGAAGAATATTCTTGGTTTCAGCAAAAGGTACTATACCTTTGAGACTAGGTGCTTAAGCTAACTTTGTTCTTGAGAATGCTTTTCCCTCACAAAAGAAGATTTCAGCAGTCAATATTGTAGCAATTGTAGGTAGAAGTATGCAAAAGGCTGATAAATGGCATAGCGAACTGTAAGCCAGTTCCGCTAAGAATTGCAAAAAGATATGAAGCTTTATCTTCCCTAGGAAAGCTTCTAGCAAATCTGCAGCTGTGCCTTGAAAGGCCAATAATAGAAAGGGTAGTCTACTGCCTAGGGCCTCAAACCAAATCAGCTGGGAATCTACCTTTAAAGACTTCGCTGGAACAGGCATAAAGGTATAATATGACGATGAAGTGGGGAAGAGAAGGCTGTATCGATATAGAGTCAAAGGAGAATTGTTTGTGTAGTTGGTCAGCACTATTAGCTATAAGTCAACTGGATGCTTATTTGCTTCATCACTTCTAATTTGTCTCAGATGAATTAAAACATTTCCACATGATACTGGAGGGAAATTGGTGGTTGTGGCCATCTTCACTGTGGCCCCTTTAGTAGAATATTTCAAAATATTTAACTGAAAACCCTGAAAATGTAGAAAGAGGTTTCCCGACTTCAATCCTTCAGTGCCAAATTTCAGGTCACATTTTCAGGAAACATATGCATTATACATTTGAATGCGAGAAATCAAAATAGGAAATCATTTATACAGTCAGTGGTTATCTTGCAAGCTCAGCTTGATTGTGGCCCTCGAGAATCACAGTTAAAAACTTGAGCCAAGGGTTATACAATGCCAAAATATAAAACAGCGTAATCCATGTAAAATATACTGATCAATTTCTAAAAATCTGAATAAGGTAGACTCTTACATGGAACTGCTTCTGAATATTTTGAATTATGCCTAGTCTGAGAGGTTAGAAAGACTTGTTTGATCATCCTCTTGATAAACTTTTGTTTAATTACACAGCCTATTTCTGCATTTATTTTAACCAACACCTTCGATTTCCCATAGCTAAATGCTTATTCAGGCTGACGTGATCTAAAATGTAAGACCTACACATCAACCTGTCAATGGAAACATACAAGTTGGCACACTAGAAGAAGTGTGAAGAATCGAAATTTGCCTAGCATCGTAAAGGTAAGTTTCAATTCTATTAAGGACACAGAGAAGAGGATTATGCTTTTCTTTCTCCACTTTTATTAACATACAAATTTCATAGCAGCCAGAAAAACTAGGTTATCCTTTTTTCAGAACTGTCAAAAAAACCTGAATCAATCCATGAATAAACATGACCAAAACCTGCAATTCCCATAACACCAAGGGAAGTTCCACAACATGTCATTTTACAGTGTCCATAATCAGCACATAGTCCTTCCATTTTGACTGTCCCTCCTCTTTCTTTGCACGAGTCACGCCACAGCCTCACTGGTCCTGTTTTATACCGCCATTCCCTTAAAAAGAGCAGAGACAGCATAAGGGTTTCCAAAAATAAAAAACCCTATTCCAAACAGCCAACCAATTCTTAACAATTGCCAGCGATAAAAACAATTGTATCAATCTTAATATTAACCCACAACATTGGCGTCAATACCCAAAAGCTGTTACGAACATACGGGTGGGTTCGAACGAGACAGTGCTCTGGGTGGGATAATCCTCGCCTCAGTGTCCTTAATAGAATTTAAACTTACTCTTACGATGCTATGCAAATTTTGATTCTATATCAGGACCGGAAGCTCAGATTAACCTAGTTTAAAGCTTACTTACCACCAACTGAGCGACCTCCAACACCGGTTTGAAGTAAAATCTCTTGAAGGTGGACCAATCCGCAGCACGCATTAAGTTCTCTAGACGGACCCCCAGGGAAAACATTTTAGAAGCCATTGCACCTCTGGTCAAGTGAGCCCCAAACTGCTTTGTGTCAATACCCGCTTCCTGCATGACCCAACGCACCCACCTGGCTATAGTAGGGGAGGAGACAGCTGTGCGGTTTTCTCAAGGCGATAAGAAGTTGTCGCTCGCCCGGAGTGTGGTATTCCTGAGTTATTTCCTCATATGCCTTAAGATAGTTCACGACACACAACTTAGGGACATCCGGAAAAGCCGGATACGAGACCGTTTGAGTAAGAGACTTAGTGCAACGTCGCACTGTGAACACTACCCCGTCTGGGGAAAAAACTCTCGCTGAAATATCCAATGCACGAACATCAGAAACTCTCCTACAGGAAATTAAACATAAAAGCATAGCCAGCTTGGACAAGATTTCTTTCAAAGAAAGGTATTTATTCGGTTGCCACGACAGAAAGAGATTCAAAACCAATTTGACGTCCCATAGGACTGAATAGCGTGGTTCCGGGGGCAACGACAGACATATACCCCGCAGGAGCCTACAGATGAAAGGATGCTCCCCTACCGGAGCCCCTTCCACCGAGCAATGCCCTGCTGAAATTGCCGACCTCACCGCATTGATTAAACGGTACGCCAGGTCGTCTGTCGCCAACTCCACGAGAAAATTCAAAATTGGAATGACACTTGCGACCACGGGATCCAAATCCCTTCGAAGACACCAACGAACGCACCTTGTCCAGGTGGACCGATAGCGCTTCGTGGTGCTGTCTGCCATGCCTTTGACAAGAGAGCTTCAGCCGGTCTCGAAAGGCCCGGGAGCGACCATCGCTGGCTGAAAGTCGCCACGCCATGAGATGGAGAGACAAGGTGATGCTGCTCCCCGTACGGATTCAGAAGGAGATGAGGAAACAGGGGGAGTAGGATTCGAGAATCCCAAGAAGGTTCCAGAAGAACCGGAAACCAAACATGAAACCTCCAACACGGCGTTACCACCACCACCTCTGCTCTCTGACAACAAATCTGGGCCGCCGTCCTTACATTCATCGAGAATGGGGGAAAGGCGTAACCCCTCTACTAACACCAATCCTGTAGAAACGCATCTGTGGCAATAACTATTGGATCCAGCCTCCAGCTGGAAAATCATGGGACCTAGTGATCCAGAAGCCACGCAGAGAGGTCTACCGAAAACAGCCCCCACCAGTTGTCCAACCACCAGAAGACCTGAGAGTCCAGCTTCCACCCGCTGGAATCGTGGAGATGTCTCGAGTGCCAATCCGCAACCTGGCTGTCCTGGCCCGGAAGGTATTCTGCAGTTACCGAGATGTGATGAGCCAAGCAGAAACCCCCAAAATCCTTTGCCAGTTTCGCCAAGGCTCGGGAGAGACGACCTCCCAGATGGTTGACTACCGGACAGCGGAAACATTGTCCATCTTTAACAGGACACATGACCGCACTCTGTCCCTGGTCCAACATCGAACTGCGAAACAACCAGCTAAAAGCTCTATACAATTGATGTTCAGGGTCTGCTCTTCTAATGACGAAGCGCCTCTGGAATCTCCGCAGCGGGCGCCCCAACCCGACCTGCTAGCGTTGGACTCTATGATCAGGTCCGGACCTGACACGAATATCGCTCGGCCGTTCCACACCTCCATATGAGTGAGCCACCACTTCATCTCCTCCTTTACTTCCGCAGAGAGCTGGACTGACTGATCGTACGACAAACCTCTCCTTAAATGGTAAGCTTTCAGGCACTGAAGAGCCCGATAGTCAAGGGGACCCTGGAAAATTGCCTGGTTGGAAGAGGAAAGCAGACCCACCAGTCGGGCAATTTGCTGGAGAGAAGTATGAGTTTTGGAGATGGTCTACTGCAACTTGTGATACATTTTGTCCATCTTCCGAGACAACAGACTCCAGGAGGAGTGTACGGAATCCACAACAAACCCGAGGAACACTACACTTTAAGAAGGGCTGAGGACTGACTTGACCTCGTTGATAAAAAATCCCAGCCCCTGCAAAAGAAACACCCTTTGCTGGAGCTGACTTGATAACTTCCTGGGACACAGCGCCATGAGAAGAAAGTTGTCCAGGTAAACAATCATGCATATGCCCTGGGCTCTGAGAAATTCCACCGCCGGGTGGAGCAACGTGGTGAAGCACCATGGTGCCGATGAAAGACCGAATGGAAGGGCGGTGAACTTGTAAACCAGATCCCTTCAGCAGAACTGCAGAAACCGACGATGCAGGGGATTAATGGGGATCACCAAGTAAGCACCCTTGAGGTCCAGCTTCACCATTCAATCGGACAGGAGCAGAACGTCCCTGAGGAGATGAATCCCCTCCATCTTGAAATGCCGGTAGATCAACCACCCGTTGAATTCCTTGAGGTTGATAACCGGGCGACGCCCCCCATCGGGTTTGTCCACTAAGAAGATGTGGCTTAGAAACCCATTGGGATGCAGAGCTGACCAACAAACGGCCCCTTGCGAAGCAGAGCGGAGACCTCTTCGTTGACCAGCTGTGCATTGAATATTGAGACGTAAATGGGGCGAGGAAAATTCTGCTGCTGAGGGTGGTCGTAAAACTCGATATGAAAACCTTGGATGGTTTGCAAGACCCAAGCATCTGCTGTAATAGGACCTGTGCCTCTGGTATTACTTATCGCTGGAATTACTGCCTTCGGCATGGTTTTTAAATCCTCCACGCCCCTTGAACTGCTGGCCTCTTGTGGGGTAAAAGTTATTGTAGTTGGCGCTAGTATTGTACCATATCTAATGAGGTAAATGTATTCTCAAATTTACCTAGCTCTTCCACAACAGGGTCTCCGAAGAGACCGCCCTGCGCAATAGCTCCCGCCTTCGAGGAGGCCAAATCCCTGAGTTTGGGGTCCAGCTTAATCAACAGGGAGCGGCGACGCTCAGTTGACAGGGCACAATTTGTGTTGCCCATGAAAATTATAGCCCGCTGAGCCGAGTTGGAGTGCACGTCAGGGGATATAGGGGAACCTGACACCTTAGCCTCAAAAAGCTTATCTTGGCAGGAACGCCAAGACCGATCAATGCCCATCCGAGGATCTTTCATATATTTTGCCAAGAAAGTGGCCATCTTGGAGTCCAACTCCGGGGTGAAGGCAACCTTCCGCTCCAGAGTGGGCCTCGGGCACTCCGCGCTCAAGCAACTCGAGCCTCTTTCTCCAGGGGCTTGCGGAGGCGACCGGCAGCAAATTTGGCCACCTTCTCACTGGGAACCCAAGCTGCAGAAAGGGGATGAATAATCTCATTGGGTCTAACATGCCTGAGTCATCCTTCAGAGTTGAGGAGGGAGAAACAGCCGGGCGCCAAGGGTGTGAGGGACCTGCCTCATCATCTGAATCCTCCTGCGAATCCTCATCAGGATCTGGAGAGGCTGGGTCCGGAGTCCCTAAGGGCTCTGCAACAGGTGGGGGCGAAGGGGAGGTTTATACAAAGCCAATAATACCAATAACAGTCCCCGGACACAGCCTTAGACTGAAAAACGCCACGGGGAAGGCATAAATAAACTCCGAAAACAGCAATACACAATAGTCAGACAAAAGAAACAAAAAGTGTGACTTAACTGGCAGCGACGAATGAGGAAGGACAGTCAAAATGGAAGGACTATGTGCTGATTATGGACACTGTAAAAGGACTCATTGTGGAACTTTCCTTGGTGTTATGAGATTTGCAGTTTTTATTCAAGTTGATTGATTCAGGTTTTTTGTGACAATTCAGAAAAAAGGATAACATAGTTTTTCTGGCTGCTATGAAATTTGTATGTTAATAAACGCAGAGAAAGAAAAGCATAATCTGAGCCTCCAGGTCCTGACATAGAATTAGTCAGGAAGGTTTAATGGGTCGACGGTGAAATAAAATATGCTACATACAAAATGATAAAAGTCATTTGATTTGTTTCTTTTAAGATGTTGTTTTATACCAACTGAAAGTCTTCGCACACACATACGTACTTTGGCAGCAAAATAAATTGGTGCTTTTTCATCAGAATAGGAAACCTACCCATTTTGATCTTTGTAATGAGTCGATTTTTGGCATCTGTGTGCCTACATAAGATTTCCAAACTGAAGTAAAAGCACTGATAGAAAGAACAGTTCAAAGCTCTGATAACATTTGGAGTGGCTCAATGCTATTACCAACAACTGAGCTTCTTGGCTTCAATAGATACAACAAAATAAATAACTTTTGTGACCTGACAAGCAAAAAAGGCCTAAAGCTCGAGTACTTGATAAAAAAAAATGTCACAGCTAGGCACATTAAGTAAAATCTAATTTCAATTTAAAGTGTTTACAAATGGTAAGCCTCGGATGTGTTACCTTTTAGACAGGTCATGAGTTTGCACTTAAGGTAAATAAATTATTTCATAAGCAACTGTGCTACAGTACATGAATGGATATTTCCCATCCAAAAATAGAACCCCTTTTCAATCAGAGCAAGTAAGTTGCTGATGTATACATGTTACAGTTTTCCAAGGATGATTTTGCAAACGACTAAGGCAAATTGACAATGCTTCCAGACAACCCAAAGTGTTGAGGAAAATTCCTTTTAAATAAAATACATATTTTTATGTCCGGACCCAAACCCTTATTTACACTCTATTTAAACATTTGAGTCGTTTACATACATCTTTCACAAAGGAAAGTAGTTGCTTGTACAACAACATGAACATGCATGCCAACACACCAGATATAGGTGGTGGACTCATGATTTTAGAAGCCAAAAACAAAAAGCTTTATTTTAGCTTTCTGCTGCTCAAAAGCACCTCATCAAATTACTTCAAATTAAGTCTTTAGGGAAAAATAAATGTCCGACATGTATTTTTCAAAATCACGCTGTCTTCCAAATGATGTCATGTATGTATGAGGTTTAAATCGTCAAAGGACATAAAAGTCAATTTTATTTGATCAAATCAAGATAATTCCCAATGGTTTCAGTCAATAATCTCTGCATTCAACAGCACAAAAATGAGGCTCTAGCAGAAAGTGGGCTTGAAACCAGTTTTTATGTCCAAACAAACATCTATTTTGAAAATGGACTAAAAATTGGTTGTTAGCGATAGTATCAGGTTCTCTCAGTATGAAGAGCAAAAAAGTATTAGCACTCTTAAGTAAGGTGCTGTGACATAGACAACTAATCGAAATGTTGCTTCTGTGGGTTTTTATTTCTGCTACAGGCCTGCTCAGGGATTATTGTGAGAGGTGAAAGCTACACTTAACAAGACTTATGCCACCAAATTTTACTCCACATATGTCAATCAATCAAGTCAAGTCAAAAATATATTTATTTAGATCAAAAATCTTTAAACAGGTGCAAAGGCATAACTACATGGTTAACATATTCTACAAAGAGATAGTAAAAATCATTACATATAAAAGTATTCCACTATAGTTTAAAAAGACTTACACACACTGTATACATATCTTAAAAGCAGACACCAGTAAAATATCACTTTTTTAGGCAAAACCTTACTCTTTAAGAAATATTATTAAAAACAACCTTTTTCTCTTAGACAAGTTATATAGTTCAATTATTTTAAGATTCCTTAAAATTACTCTTGGCTATTTTGGAAATTCTGGACTACTTTTATGTACTTCCTTAGAGCAATAGCGATTTCGATAGAGGGCATTTCTGTTAGAAGGTTGACCGTCTGTGCCCTTGTTCTTATATCATATTTTAGAAATATTGGGCGCAGCCACAATTTACGCTGTTCTAATATTGTTAGGCAGTCAAGAAGGATGTGCACTAGATCTCCTTTGGTGCCCAAGTTACACCTACAACACCCTTTATGGTCTAACATTTTTTATTTAGGATCTTTATTTATTAACCACGGATTAATCCCAATTCGCATCCTTAATATCGCCTGTCTGTACCAGCGATTTGGTAGGATATCTAAATAGGGGAACCAATTTTCCTTTGACCAAGAGTGCATCATAAATTCTACAGATTTTTTCTTTGCCAGGTATCCCATGTCAGTCTTTCTGGATACTTCTTGCCCGTTAATTTTCAGATCACTCTTAGTACAGACTATATGTTGGGTTTCTTGGCACAACTCCACCTTTAGCCCTTCACAAGCCTGCACCATTCTTTCCCTACAAGCTTTTGCCCATTTTAGGTTACTGATTTGGATCTCTTTCCTACACCATTGTGCAACTTTTTGGCCTTTTGTATTTTCCAATCGTTTCCAAAATCTGATTAACGCAGCTTGTACTTGTACCCCTCAAGACTTTGTTCCTATTTCCGTTCTTATTGCTTGGGCCATTGATGATTGGGGTAGGGATAGTAGGCTTTTCAGGCATTTCCCTTCCTCCAGGTCCCAGACTCCCTTACTGCTCAAATAAAGGATTTCTGCGCCGTAGAGGACTTGTGGGGGTATCATTGCATTAAAGGTTTTTAGTAATGGACGGTGTGACATATCCCCATTCTCCCGGTTAAACATTTTTAGCCCACAGATTTATGTGTGTGCTTTTGCTTTTTGGGCTTCCAAATGAGTATGCCAGTTTAATGTCTTAGCGAACCATATCCCTAGGTAACGATATTCGTTAACCGTTTCCAGTTTAAGATCACCTAAGAACCAATTAAACTTAATTGCCTTTTTACCAAAACATAAACTTTTTGTCTTGTCTAAGTTTACTATTAAAAATTTCCTAGCACAGTATTCATTAAAAGATTTCAACTTTCTTTGGAGGCCTGTCTCTGTCTGGTCTACTATTACCAGGTCGTCTGCATATAAAAGGCAGGGCACCTTTTTTCCGTCCATTCTGGGGCTTGCACTACCCTTGACCTCTAGACAGGTGGGTAGATCTGACAGGAATATGGAGAATAACTGTGGGGCCAAAACGCAGCCCTGTCTCAGGCCATTTGCAATGGGTATTTTTTATGTTAATGACCCTTCTGTATCCCTGATTACTTGAGCCCAATTACCTCGGTGTAGTTCTTTTATTATAGTCAATAGGTTTTTGGGGATATTTTTCTTTATGAGAGTTTCCCATAAGCAATCCTGGGCTACTGAGTCGAACGCTGCTCGGAAGTCGACGAAACAGCAGCAAAGCTTGCCGTTTTGTTCCGTTGACTTCCTTGCCATTGCCCACAGTGCAAAACAGTGATCTATCGTGGAGTGCCCATCTCTGAATCCTCCCTATTCAATGGGTACGATTGAAAACTCCTCGAACCATGCGTTTAGTCGATTTAACACAATTTTTTAAAGACCTTCTCTCCTACATCTAGAAGGTTAATCAGTCTATAGTTTTGTGGTGCGTCCATGCTACCTTTTTTATGGATTGGCCTGATTACAGCGCGCTTCCAATTCGGTGGCATTATACCTTCTGAAAGTATTAAACGGAACATCTGGGCAAAGAGTCTTGCCCACCACTTTAGCTCTGACTTTAATATTATTGCGGGGAGATTATCGGGGCCTTCCGCACGAGTTAGCTTCAGTTCTCTCATTATGTTTTCTACTTGCTGTTCATTGAAATCTAATTTAAGATCTTCCGATATTTCCTGCCAGGGTTGGGGCTCTATGTACCCTTGGGAATCTCGTGCCCCATACAGTTCCCTTAGGTACTCCTCCCAAGCCGCCTCACTAACGACACATTTCATTTCTCCGTCTGTAGGGCCAGACGCTGCTTTTACCATTTTCCAGAATTGCCTCAGGTTTTTATCTTCAATTGATTCTAACAAGTTTAACCAACATTTCTCTTTGTATGACCTTTTTGCATCAGTAACCATTTTTTTAATTCAATTTTCAACTTAATTAAGTATTTTTGTCTCTCTTGGGTGAAATTTTTCATTTGACTTCTTTGCACTGCCCGTATCTCCCTTTTTTTTTAGTTTGGCAGTCAATAGAAAACCATTTCACTCGGCTAACCGGGATTTTTGTACTATTTCTTTTATCCTTTTTTAGTTCTATTCTTAAGCAATTAACTACTTGGGCTAGCTTCTCTATAAACCATTCCAAGCCCCTACTCCCAAAATCTTCTGGTTCAATTTTAAGTTGAAAGGCCTTTAGTTTTTCCTGATACTCCTCAGTTAGTCTTGTCGTCACACGTTTGGGGTACTCAACTTCTTGTGCAATCACTTTGTCTCTATGCACCTTTCTTCCCCCCAGTACCGTTAGATGCAGTGGAGTGTGGTCACTGATTTCACTTTGATATATCTTGAATTCCCGTACTAGGTGAAAATTCCAGGCTAGCATAAACATGTAGTAAATCGGGTAATTCTGTGAGCCTATTTTGAAGGTCTTCCCTGCCGGGCAGTCTGTTTTAACTCTGCCATTTAGGCAGAGAAGACCCCTTCAACCTAAAAATTTTACTAGTTCCATATCCTGTTTCGAAGGATCACATACTGGGAAACTAGCATAGTTTATTCCATAAGCATCCAACAATTCTCTATTCCAGATATCAACCTTCTTAGGGTATAGCTTATGGTTAAAATCCACCATGATTATCAATACATCTGAGACATATTTTTCAATATCCTCTTTAAAATTTCCCACCTCGATAGCATACTCTGCTGCATTGTCCCACTGCATATAAACATTTATAACAATCAGCATTTTATGTTTCTTTTCCAATGTCAGTAGTTCTAGTCTACAAGCCAATATCCATTTACATTTCATTTTTAACGGTTTTACTTCTCTTATTACTTTTGTTGAAATAAGGGTCATTATCCCCCCGATGGGCGACCGAATCTTTTTCTCTTATGTCAATCAATCAGTTCAACTTTATTTGGCTAGTTTACAGCCATAAAAGTGCATAAATATATAAAACATCACGATATAGCATTAAAGGAGATAAAATGCACAATCCAGATAATACATAAAATCCACAATCCAACATAATACGTTTTTGATAGATCTGCAGCTAGTAAAATCTAGTACATAATACTCTTCCTTAAATTAATTGCCTTCAAAATAAAAGTAGCAGCTTCAAAACATACAGGAGGGTCATTTAAAAGTAGCAGAAACTGCAAGGCCACATCACCATTCCTAATACCCTATGTGACACAAATGGGCCTCAAATAGTACCGCCGATATTCTGAATAAAAGCTACAGAATAGCGTAAAGTGCTTTGTCCTCTGCTTGCTCACTCTGTTACATGGGCAAGGGGTCGATTCTGAGGGACATACCTTAATAGAAGGAAAGGCTACCAGGTGATGCACAATGCCAAGCTGAAGCCTAGCCAGCACATATCAGTGTTGATTAATATTGACACAAGACAATATTGATAACCCTCCTCCATATAGATTTCCTCTTTTCCGAATCTATCGTCAGATCTGCCCTATACCTAAAAAAGGTAACTTTAATCAGATTCTTGGTGAGTTTCAGGGCCATTAAAGAGTCACTGCGCACTGGCAATTTAAAAAGGGCACTAAAAGATGAATTAATATACAACAGCCATTGAATGCGAAAAGCATTATCCAATTTCAGACAGTCTACAATGATTGATTTAGTAAAACTAGTCTCCACTTTGGACCAAATAAAAAACCAAAGGAGTAAAGGTTTAACCAAGAGTAAGTCTTCTAAATATTGTAATCCAAGCTCTTGGTGAGCAATAAAATTGGATCAGAGGAGGGGAGACAGAGTAAACGTTTAATAAAACAGTTTTGCTCAAGTTGCAACAGCTTGTAGGGGATATCCCCAAAGGCTGGCCCCATAAGTAGCGGTCGCCACTCCCCTGGCCTTATATATCTTTACCATTTCTTGGATTGGCTGGCTCCCCAACTTGGATGAGAACGTAAATATTCCGTTTGTATTTCTAACCATTTTAATTTCAGCACTGATAACCTATTGGGCCCAACAACCTATGCTTGAAAAAAGGGCTCCCATATAATTAAAAAAATATACCCCAACAATGGGCATATTGTCAATAAAAAAAAGTCTGCAATTTTTTTTTGATGCCCACAGATCATTGTGACCGTTTGGGATTTATTACTCTTCACACTCTAATCAGCCATGAACTCAGCAAAGGCATTCATCAATTTCTGGAGGCCAACCGGGGTCCTGGATATCAACACAGCATCATCAGCATACAATAACACTGGTATGGGACGTCCGGCGACACTGGGGGCATCAGCTTGTATGGCCTGTAGGGAGGAGTCAACCATATTAATAAAAAGGGAAAATAACAGCAGGGCCAGAACACATCCTTGCTGAATGCCCTGTTCCACTTTAAAAATGGGTGAGCATTCTCCCTGCGTCCATAGGGCATTTTACTGATTGCTCTCAGGAGACCTCAAAAGACAGTTTGTTCCACATTATAGCACTTTGGATGTGGTAGATCATGCAGGTAGCTGTCATAGATCTTATGGTTTTTGATGATTATTCTGCTACAGGGAAATGGCCTCAAAGGCTTTCAGTACACGCACACGGCTGGAGAGCATTATAAATGTGGCTGATTGGTCCTCAGATTCTACCTTTAAAAGGTTCTATTTTAAACAAATTTTGGATATGGCTCATTTGATGGTAAGTAAGCTTTAAACTAGCATAATCCGAGCCTCCAGTCCTGATGTAGAATGAAAAATGTCCCAGCTAACGTAACGGAAAGTTTCAATACTAATCAGGATTATCTCATCGGCGGATATCTTATCTGCGAGGCCCTCCACGCGACTGCTAAGTAATGAGTTTTCTGCTCTCTTGGTCTTGGGTGTTGCACACTTAAGATGTCAGTAGATATGTTCTTGTGCATACTTTGGTTGCTAGGTTGCTCTCTTGGTTCCAGTTTCTGGTGATGATTTCACTTCTTTTGCTCCAGGCATGGACAATGGGAAGTAACATAGGAAGAAAAAGGCCAGTGTTGTGACTCGTGCGACAGAACAGGATTTTGAGGAAGAGAAAAAGAACTATATTGAGAACCCTGGCTCCTGATTGGATGATGGGATCTGGTGGACTATGTTGCCTGCTGTTGTTTGTTTTTACCAATTTCCATGTGGTTACAGGGAAATGTGATTTTGTTTGATACTTCTACTACGGCTGCTGTAATACAGTGAAGAAAGTGATCAGCATAATCTTTGCCTCCATGTCCTTAACAGAATGGAAATTTTCTGTTACGTTAGCTAGGAAATCTTTGATTCGGATCTAGAATTGAAAAGGATCCAGAAGGTCCTTTATGGCTGGCTGTGGATCCCAGAGTCCAAATTGACATAGTATGAATAAACGAGTATGCTATTTTAAGGGCCCTACACTTCCTTAAATTATGCTTAACCCGTTTAGGGCGTTCTAATGGGTGGATGGGGCTGCGTCGGTCAACGGTCGTGCGCAGCACCCCGAAAGTAGTGCTTGCTTTAGCCGTTGGCCAACACGTGCACGGAACGGGTTAATCTAGGCAAAGCTGTATTAACAAAACGGTCATGATGACCAAAAAGAATGAGAAAAATCAATTGCAGATTCTCAGCCCAAACAGAGACAGACAAGGTTTCCAGACCATAGGGGAAAATATGCAATATACCATCACTATTAAAACTCATTATCTTTATTATGGACTGCCAAATACTTTTGAAACACCCAAGAGCCACACCGCATTAACGATATGTTGAAATGAATGCATCCATAAATCATGGAGTTTCGCTTGTAAGCCTGGTCAGGTAACGTTGAACCACAGTGGAAGATTGTATATAAGCAAACAAATATTAAAAAAGAAAAGACTTAAAAGCAAAGTGAGCGCAATGCTTCAAATTCTAAAATAACAGGGGTTTGAATTAGTGATAAATGTGTCTGTGGTTCACAAAACTGTGAAGAAGAATATTTCAAGGGACTGTTTGAGCATACAAATAAAAGAAGATTGCATTCCTACTGAGTTCCAGGGAGCATCTTAGGAATCACAAATGGATTTCTGTTGACAAAACTGACAACAGAAGAACCTTCAGCCATTAAAATACATCACTGAAATATGAATGTCAAAGACAAAACACAGTCCCTTTTCCCTTGCTAATATAGAATGACAGCATAACATCATGATCCAACCCCTTTTAACATCATGATCCAATTGACTAATTGCCAAAATGGTGATAAGTTTTTGTGGCATTAACAAATCCACCAGTTTGATTGTTGTCAGAGGCTATAGGTTGACTGATGGACTTCAGGGTCGGTGGTTGATTTACTCTTACTTACTGCTGTAACTACTATAAAAATGTTTACAAAGCTCATGCATAACAAGTGCCATTCGCATATGCTTACAAAAGTACTATTTGCGATGAAACGATGTATAAATGTATGATATGGGGTATAATATTATGTACAGTAAAAAGACTAGTAGAGGACATTGACATGTAGCAAACAGAGAGACGCATAGGTTACATTGTGATAGGGGTATCTGCATGAGGGTTATCTATAAGGTAGAATTTAAATCCTTTAAAACCAAAAAAGTCATCACACAAATTCATGGCACTCACCCCACCAATCCTATGTCCGCTATGAGCTTCAGATCTAAACGAATTACTTTTGTTTGGCCTTTGACAGGATTAAAGTCTGTCCTGAAACTGCCACCGTGACCTCCACGAGCAACCAGGATTCGATCATGCATCTTATTCAGTTCTCCTACAAATAAATGCAGTTATTTTATGATCTGTAATTATTTGCAGTTTATTATTACTTTCTTGAAACTTGTTGTATCTGTAATACTGGTTTATATATGCAATATTTAGATATGAACACTTACTCTGCAGAAACTGTTCATTTGTTACCATAAAGAAATATGCCTTTGATGGTAAGGCTTAATATCACAACTTTTAGAGAGATTAAAGGACAAAACAACTAAGCAACAAAGTAGGGCTGTGATGAAATATTCTTCTAATTTATTTATTACCTCAAATGATTTTAGAAAAACAAGTGAAACATGCTAAAATACTGAGAAGGTTAAAATACAAATACAGCTTTACATTCAAATAACACATTTAGTTCGGTTTAAAAGTTTACCACAAGCTACAAAATTGCTTTTGCCAGTTTGAAAAATGAAATAATTGTAGAAATTCTTGGCCCAGAGTACAGACTGAGCAATTTTTTTGTAGTGCAATGTAATGTACTATTATTTGCACCGCGCTTTTCCTATTCCTTGTAGGGTATAGTGCAATTTCTTGATGTGGCATAAATAGATACTCTCAATGTATAATTTGTACTTGTTGGACAACTCCGCCCATGTAATGGTATGATCTGCACTGGCTTCCTGGTCACTAGTCTGCTCATTGTCGTTGTGGGGAATAAACGGGGTGAAAAGTGCGAGGATTGGAGGCAAGGTAGAAGTCTTGTGTAGGGCTTCAAATGCACATAGGCATGTGTTGCAGAGTGTGTCAGAGAGACGTAGCCCCACATATAGGTAACAACCACCTATATGTCAGTGTTTCTGTATACAGAGTTTGAACAGTGCTGTATAGTTCACATAGAGGAACACTTTACTGATTGAGATTGCTGTAGAAAAGAATCAGGAGACATTTAGTCGTGTTCTAGCTCGCTAAGCTGTAGGCATTATGCAGAAGGGCACTGATGAAAATAGATCTTGCCACATACTGACCATTTGACATATTTAGTCCACTAGAGTTCTTGCCATGTTCTAAGAGAAGCATTTTTTTATGTGCTTAATTGAAAGTGGTCGCTGATTGCCGTTAGTTTCTTTGGTAATGTCCCATAACTTAGCAATAATGTACAAAGAAGGATCACCTATACAGTTTCTTCTGAAAATAACTGTGCCATTCTCAATCTAAGGTTTCTTCTGGGTGGAGAATATGGATTTGTATTGGAGAAAAAGCTGTTCACTGCCATCGATTGCCCCGTAGGAAATGCAGAGTGATTTGAAGGATGCTCTTCTTGCAAAAGCTAACCAGTGCAGGACCTTGCATCATAGAGGTGAAGTCATGTCTGTTAAGGCTCAGGAATTGCTTGGTAGTGTCAACACACTGGATTTGTTGCAGTTTCTTGATTGGGAGCTTTGGAAGTCCCATGTTGAGTCCCTTGGCAGATCTCAAACAAGCATTATTCTATGAGAGAGTCAGACTGATCCTGTATGACCTACTAAGTGTTATGGAACTATCACTTCACTTCAACATTCAATAGATGATATTAGGTACAGTTCTACGTCCTAGTGTCTCAGAGATCACAGTACTCAAGAAATACTTATCACTTCCTGCAGGGGCCCAAATAGAAGGCTGAAATATGTTGACCATCATTTAGGCTGAATAGATTCTACGGTTGTTTTAAGTTACTGTCAGGGGATCCAAATAAAGCAATGATTGGTCCTATCACAAAATACTTTTTAGATAATGTTTTTGATCCCTTTGTTTTCCCTCTAGTACCAAGGCTTGTGACAGGATGTCCCACAAAACTGACTCACTTTGGTAGTGGACTTCATTCTACACTTGGTTAGTTGTCACATCCCACATCCCCGTTTAAAGAACTCCCATATTATTTAGATGTGCCAGACCAGTCACGACACCACACGTGAGTGAGGAGCAGGACTAGTGATCAAACATGCACCCTAGGTTGGGTGAGTTTACACTGCTCTTTTAAATAATACTTCATGTGGCACACTCACACACACACACTTAAGATCGATGGCACTTGTTAGGACATTAGGTATCTAAGGAGGATTACTGCATTTATCTCGCTCTCTCCTCTTAAGTTATTATGAGCTCACAGGCAGAGTCTAGATGTGATAGTTCCAAGGTTATTGATGCTTGGACCCTATGAGGGTAGGCTTAGTTGAGGAAAATCTGTTGCAATGTTCTGCTATTGAAGCTGTTTTTTGTCACAATGTACACTTGTCTTCAGTGCAAGTTTGCAGTCCCTGGTCAGCCTCAAGTTATTTACTTCTATTGCCATTGTAGGATGAGATCCAATCTCCTTGAACCAGGATGTAGGTGGGTCACATCCCTTCCATGTTCCAAAAATTAAGATCTCGGTTTTGTAGTGATTTCGTTTCAGACAGTTTTGTAGCATCTAACTGTTAAGTGCTTTCGGGTATCTGATAAGTTCGGAGGTCTCAAGGTCTGATAGTCTTTCCGGTTTAAGAATAATCTGGGTGAAATTGGAGTAGTTTTAGACAGTGAGTTTAAAGGGGTTTATGAGGTCAGGGAGTGAAACCAAGCACAATTTGAACAGCAGAAGGCCAATCATTGAGCTTTGAGGTAATTTTTACCTTTTGAGGGACTGGTGCAGATACTCTAGAGGTTGGGACACAAACTGAATGTATACTGTAAAGTAGGACATTATCCAGCTTAAGGGCAGCAATATTTTTCTTACAGCGTTTAGTCATTTACGTAGGAGTTGGTGGTAAACTGGGACAACGGTTGCACAAGGGTCCAGTGGAGATGTGCGGCCACTCTGCTGGGGTCTATTTTTTTCTTGGGGACATAGCACATTGAAATGTATGATGATTCAGCATCAGAAACCAGTCTGCTGGACACAGAGAATGTTGTTTTGCCCAGAAATCTGAATTAATGCTGCTTTTCAGTTAATCAAGGATTTACCTGTTTGACATAGGTCTATATATTTTTGGGTCCTTGTGGTTTATTCCTTGCTTTGTGAGGACTAGCTCAATGAAAGACATTTAACATTCACTAGAGAAAATATCACATCATTTTTTCTTAATTAATTATTGCTCTGGATGGTTTGGCGCAGTGGTACCTTCAACAATATTTGAGAAAGTGCATGGGAGAGCAATTAGAATTGTGAATTCTGCAAGTATCACATTGTACCACGTATTTTCCTCTCAGTACATTTCGGCAACTTTAACTTGAAATTTACCAAGTGAAAATTGTTGGGGTCCAGTAACCATAGCGAGATTCATAATACCGTTGCAGGCACAAGCACGAGCTTACACATATTTCAGATTTGAATGCACTAATTATATTACGGACCAAGCATAAAAACAGGTTTTGAAAAATCGTTCTATGTCATTTTATGAATCAAATTAAAGAATATTTTTTGAAAGGTACTATGAGGCCAAGTACACAATTTGAAAGAACAGGCAGTTACATTATGATGCAGAACTCACCGATGGTTTGTTCATCATCCGAAGTTACTGAAATTCCTACAGGTGCATTTATGATGCAATCCTTCCCTTTCTCCCCTTTCAGAGCGCGGATACTATGAAGAAACCAAATGACAAATCACAATGGTTATTAAATGAAAGACTGGGAGCTCAGGACTAAGCTGTGCACACATGACACTAAGACTCGTTCAGATCACTTCTGGAATCCATGAATTCTACTTTGATGCGTTTAACATGATATATTTTTGACAAAACTATTCCCATATTACATCTTCCTTACCATCCTTTCGGAATGAGGTAATTAGCACTCTTCCCACAGGTATAATACACTCCAGGGAAAATTGGATCTACACCTACTAAATGCCATCCGCATTTTTCAAACAATTCAAATATATGTTCACATTCACCAAATCCTACAAAAGCAGTGCTAATATTCGATTTATTTTTGTGTATGCAAAGTTTGCCTTGTGTTGCCAGCCTAAAGATAATGAAACCATTCCCTCCATGATTTTATTTTCTTCTTGTGGTAAGCTCCAAGGAGTTAATTTAGGCAGTGTGTTAATATTATTTATTTAATGGTCTCATCTACTTTCCACTAAATCTAGAATATTCTTCTCAGTTCTCACTAATTTACAAGTGCATAAGCCTTGTCCACAGATTGAGTTGGTCTTACTATATAATCCATAGTTTCAACTGTCGAACTTCAGGGTGTGGATTCAAATATTTAAGCACAGAAATTTCAGAAAACATCAAGTCTTGATTAGAGTAAATATACAGCAATTGATCAGTACCGTAAAACAAACTAGCTAGCAAGCTGAAAGAAATTCCATACGTTGTAGGCAAACTATGGTAAGTCACACCCTCAGCAACTGGTGAAGGTATTTGCATACAAACATAGCAATCACCAACATCCATAGTATTTACATATTCATTTAGTAAAACAGCATGGACATTTGAGCTAAAATCTATGTACAAAGTATTATTATGTAAAGAATTGTTATTCATGTCAACAGAATATGAAAAATTTATTTTAGTGGCTCTAGAAGAAATAATACATTTAGGATCTTTTACGGAAACATAATGTGGCAGATTTAAGATAATAAGCATTGCAATTACTATCAAAACAGCAATAAAAGAATCACAGCATATACATATTTGTATCTGGAAGAAATTCCAGTGTAGGACTGCATTGTTACTTAAGATTCAGACCGTTTAAGTAAAGAAAAATCAAAAATAGTAGCAGTGGTTGGAGCAATTCAGCACAGTCTTGGCAATAAAAAAAAATTATGGCAAAGCTCCAAATCTTCTCATAGGAGGAAAAACTCTCATATCAGCTATAATGAGTAAATTCAGAAATAACTGTGTCAGTCCATCAACTGGTACACTCAGATTAAAATTAAAATCCACAACACAGTTTGCTTCAGAGAGGTTCAAGTGGACACGTATTGTTAGTAGGCCTGGGCGGTAAATTTCGTTCCGGTCACGGAATTTGCGATATTTTGGAATTTTCGCGTTCTGCGGAGAGCGCGACAATGTCAAAACTTTCGCAATCGGCCGCGAAACTGAAGTATTTTCTTGTTCGCGCTTTAAAAATGTGTTCTCGCGCGTGCTGAAGCGACTTACTGGGTCCCTGCGTTCGCCGACGAGTTTTCCTATCCGTTCGCGTGCGCCACGAGATGTTAGATTGTTGGTAGCCGGTCGCGCAATCCCGTGATAGTTTGCGATCGCGAACATGTCATTCGACTCAGAACAGGAAATAAGCATCGCGAGCAAGATGGAAGCGCCCATTAGCGACCACATGGGCAAGTTAGAGATAAATTTACCGCAAGCACGCAAAAACACATCGCGAACGTGCGGGAAAAGCAATCTTCGCGAAAGTTCCACGTGCTCGCCGAGATTTTGAGCAATTTCGCGATAATTTGCAAAAGTCAACTTCGTAAATTCCGCCCACCCCTAATTGTTAGCACAAAACTCATAGAATTGCCGTTCCCACTCATTAGCACCCAAATAATTCCATTCAGGAGATGCGTACCTCTGGCTTGGTACTTTTGCTCTTTTTGATCTCTTCACAGCTGTTTCCGCATCATCTTTGTCACTTTTATCTGATGGCTCAGAGCTTTCAGGAATAGTTAGTGGTACTCGTCCTGCGGTCAGACAGCTTCTCAGAATCTCACCCCTTTTGGGGCAATGGTCTCCGGGCACAACTTGCTTTCTTGCTACACCATGCCTTTCGTTGGGTGTTGTATCTTGCGTAGTCATCTCTCTTGGCTATGACCCTTCGGAACCTGCAGTTGCCTCTCTCGGACTCCCCTCAAGCCATTAGCAGGAACAGCTGGCAGCCTCATCACACATCCCAGGATCACTCTGTGAGGCGACAATCCTGTCCTCCTATATGTAGTACTCCTCTAACTCATCAACACAAGAGGCAATACATTTGGCCACTTCAAACATGTAAAAGCCCAAACCTTCGCCAATCTCGATTTTAATGGGCATTGATCAGTTGCACGAACTCGGGTCGGTAACTGCAATGAAGCTTCTGCTCAACCTGTGCATATTATAGGACCTCACTATCAAAATGAGATCCACAGTCTGACTTAAGAGAAGTTTGAAATCCGAATCTCAGAATCAGCTCCCATAACTGCAGTTTTGCCACAGTCAGGTTATCATTCCTACGAGTAGGATAGGCTTCAACCCATTTTGAAAAATGCACACGATGACCAAAACATATCTTAAAACATTACAAAGGGGCATCTCTATGAAGTCCATTTGCTTCCAGCTGAAAGGACATGCAGATTTACCAATGTGACTCAGGACAAACTGTGTTTTTCTTCATGGGTTTTGCTGCTGACATATTGCACAACAATGGGATAGTGTCACTGCAGTTGCTCTAAATCTGGGATTGTACCACACCTGTTGGAACAGGTGCATCATTGCATCTCTCTCAACACGTGTAGGACCATAGTAGTGATTTGCCATTGGTGACAATAAGCGTTCATGCAATACCAGTCTGCCATTAATGTAAATCCACACATCATCTTCCCGCTTGGTACAACCTGCTTGTATGCAAACCTGCCGTTCTGCTTCGGTCACCTTATCTTGCAGCTTCCTAACCTTCTTCCAGGTGCCAAAGGCTGACAACATCAAAGTAATCTGTGATGTTGGATGGGTTTTTCAAGCTCTCTTCATTAAATGTATGTGCATTCAAAGCACAATATCTTGCCATCTCATCTGCATAACAGTTGCAGACTGTGACATAGTTTATTACCTTGCCGGTGAGCAACACTTCACAACAGCAATTCAGGCAGGCAACTGTTGGGACTGCAAAAGGTTCCTCATGCACTCCCCATTTCTAATGGGCGAACCAAAGGACGACATGAACCCTTGCTGTGACCACAATTAAACAAAAGTCGTGTATGACTTCAAAGCCATACTTACTATCAGTGTAGGTTGTAACTCCCAGCTGTACTGAAATGTTACATGATTGTCTCAGAGCTATGAGCTTTGCAACTTGCGCAGAAAACACTCAATGAAGCCATGAAGCTTCCAAAACACCTCCAACTGCACACACAGCATACGCAGCTTCAGATTTTCTTCATGGTCTCTCAAACAAGAATCATCAACAAACAATAAATTATCAGATTCAGGCAGTGGCTCGTCAGACATATCGGGACATGGTTTCGTACACAGCTCGGTTACATAAAAGCAATCATGCCCGGCTTCATCAACCACATTCTCATTTCCAGGTAATGGCATCAAGGTAGCTGGGTTCAACATTGTGCTTATCTTCAGTCACATTCCCTGCACCCAACAAAATTTTCTTGCATTTTGTCAACAGACTATTGGTCAGATACTGTACTGGAGTACGAGTCAACCGTATCTCCACTGAATGGGTCACAAATACTGTCAGTGGGTGTCCCATAAAAAGCTTGCACACTACCCAAGACTCACATATGTAGATGCAATCACTTTCAAACAGCAGCTGCAACAGGATCAAGTGTCGCTGAAAAGTAGGCAATATGCCTATGGTTGTTTCCATGCATTTGTGTAAACACTGAAAACATGCACTCTTCTCTCTCACTGCAGAACAACACAAAGCACGTGTTCTAATCAGGCATTCTCGCAGCTGGTGCCCTGCAAAGGCATTTCTTGCAGCTCTGTGAAGGTAATCATTCAACTGTCATCCCAGGGTACCGGATGTAACGCATCTTTGTCTGTCAACCTTTGAAGAGGTTTTGCTGTGAAATAAAAATTGGAATCCACGGTCTGCAATAGCCCACCATTCCTAAGAACATGCAGACTTCCTTTTGGGTAACTTGAGGATTCATGTTAAGAATTGCTGAGTTTCTTTTATGCAACCCTTTCCTCGTTCCTTTCTTAATGTGATGTCCTAAGAACAGAACTTCAGTTTTGTAAAACTGTAACTTGGTCTGGGATACTTTATGTCAATTTTCTGCCAGATGATTCAACAGGGCAATAGTGTCAGTTTTGCAGGCTCCAATCGTGGTAGACGCCACCAATAGGTCGACAATGTATTGAACTAATACGGAGTGATTCCGCATTTTCAGAGATTCAAGATTCTTTTTGAGTATCTGATTAAAGATTGAGGGGCTTTCGGTACACCCCTATGAGATTCGGTACCATGCCAAAACCAGACTGCCGAAATGGAAAGTGAATAAAAAATGGGCTTTATTCATGCAATGGAATCGAAAAAAAGGCCTGGCACAAGTCAATGACTGAAAACCATTTGGCCTCACGTGGAATCTGAAATAAAATCACAGCTGGATTCAGTAGCACAGGACAACATAGAATAACGTAGAACAACAATGGCATTCACCATGCGCAAATCCTGCACAATGCGATACTTGAAATTCGGCTTCTGCAAACCCATAACAGAAGGGTCATGGACTTCCTGCTATTTCCTTCAGAATTCCTTGCTCAACGTTTGACTCAATTACAGGAGTAATAGTATCTGGAGACAAATTGTATTGTGGGATTCTTGGGAACTCTGCATTTAGTTTAATTGTGATTCCGACTAATTTGACACCTTTGATTAGTCCGATGTCTTTACCTGTAAAGTCCCAGACTTCGGGTAGCATAGTGACTTTCAATTCTTTGGGCAAATCCTCACACGTCAGTAGAGGATACATCCCCAGGTCAGATTTCTGTTGGGCAAGTTTGAAACCGACATCCTCATCATTTATATGGAATTCAATTCCTCTGGTGTGCAAGAAATTGAGCAGGTAATCACATCCAAGCAGGTTCATTGGACTTGTATCACACACCACAAATTGATGATGATCCTCAAACGATCCTATTTTAAGAGTAACTGGTTCTGAGATTGGGGTAGACAACTTGTATTAGCAACTCCTATAGCTTGGATACTTTCTCCCAAGAGGAGCAGGTTTGGAACCTCTTCTGTTCTTCCAGTAGAGCAGGTAGCACAAGTGTCGACACGGAATGATTCCCATTCACATATTGACCACTCTGGCCTATCTCTAGAGCTGCGCCAAGCACGCAGCCCTTTTCCCCGCGCTTCCCCTCTCAGGCACCATCATGCTAACAGGTCCTGGTCACGATCATCCAGTTCAATCAAATATTGCTGCGCTACATTTTGATTTTGGTAAGAATTTTGATTCACACTGTATCTTTGTACCTGAAGATTCTGTTGTGGCATTGGAGATTGAGGCATTTGCATTTACGGTGATACATTACGATTCTGCATTCTATGTACTTGCATTTGTTGAGTCTGTCCAATGTTTTCCCTTGAGATAGTGCGTAATCCAAACTCTGCTTCGGATTCCCCATATTATTCAAAACAGACTTCAACTTATGTATCCAATGTCTAGGCTTTCCGCACGCATGGCATGGACTTGTCTTTTTCAAAAGTGACACCTCTATATCAGCTGTAGGATCTACGGGGTTAGCACGACCTCTACCTTGCAACAGGAAATTCTGCTGTTGAAAACCATTAACATCCTGCATCATCTGAACTTGCTTATAACCTCCTTGTACCGGTCTTGTGTTCTCAAAACTCATCTGATTTTGACCTTTCTGCATCGCGTTTATATGTGCAATCATTAATTTCTCCTTGAGTTTCTTGTGTTTCATCTCATCTGCACAATATTTTGCAAATCACAAAATCTCATCCACGGATATACTCTGCCAACGAAGTATCTGCTGATGAATCATGTTAGAAACCTCAGGTCTCAAACGCATAGTGAACTTGTAAACAAACTGTGCCACATTTCTCTTTGCAATAGAGTCGGATCTACTATACTGTTTGAAAACCTGTAACAATCTTTCATAAAAGGCACAAACTGATTCTTTCAGCTTTTGAGTAATTCTATGAATCTGCATCCAGTCAATCTCTTTAGGGGAAATTTTAGTCTTCAGGTGAGTTATCACCTGCTAGTATTTCCTCATTACCTCTGTAGACGATGCATGTGTTCTAGAATCCCTTTCTGGTTCTCCCCCTGGCCAATCTACAGTAATCTTATATTCAGCCCACAAATCCGCTGGAGCCATAATTTCAAATAAAGTATCCAAATCAATCCACAAAACTTTTGACATTTTCACAAATAATTCAACTTGTCTGTATCATTATACTGTGTTTTTTCTCAATTTAGGGAAACCATTTATAAATGACAAAATATCTTGTCTATTCCACGGTAGATGAACATAACGTCCTCCAAGTACTTCTCTTATAGGGAGCATTTGTACATCCCCTATACTGCCACCAAAAACGTCAGGTAGAGACTGCACCAACACGTGTTTTGCTTCCTTCTTTTTCGACCATTTATCTCACTCCGCCCATTTTCTAATTAATGTAATCAGCACTTGTATATGTAATTTGTTTCCTGGCGCTCTTATGTTTTCAATGTCTTTGTCAGAAAAGTCCATCCAGTAAGACTTTTGCAGAATCTTTGAATTTTAAATATCTATACCATATTTTTGAGCCAATTAAACGATCTTTCATAGTTACATTTGCTCGTCATGTAACATTTTTACGAGGAAACAATAGTTCATCATCTTGGTAAGTCTCTAGTCTTGATGGGCTAAGTACTCCCTGAATCATCTCTTCTAATTCAAACTTTAATCAGCTAACATCCAGGTGCGGATTAATTTGCGGAATTGAATTTTGAGCGGAGCTTGGACCTGCAACCAAATCTGAAGTATTTACCTGTAACCCAGACTTATAAAGGGGCACAACAGGTCCAATAGTAACGAGAACAGTCAAAGCATCTGGAGCATTTGAATCAACCGAGTTTATAGGAGCAGACATTTCTGTCCTCCCACTCACAAGAGAAATAAGCATTGGTTCCTTTGATACTTCAGGCATATAGGGAGCATTCAATGCCTCAGCTGTACTCATTTACATCAGGTCTGTACTCTGTGTCTCATTATGAGATGGTGGACGATTTAGTAATAAATAGCTCACAATTCATCATTTATGTCACTCTCTTCTTCCTCCTTCCCTGTATCAGTTTTGCCGGTCTCTAAATGTTTCTTTTTCTCATTTCTATAGCCCCTTGCTTCTTCCTCAGCCTCTAACACCAAATACAATAGTGCCTTGTGCATTATATCTGCTCTCCACATTTTCTGTTGAGCATCTCATCAAGTTTCTGAGTGAGGGTCCATTGTTCACCTAGACCTCCCTTGGTCTTTCTCTCTAGCTTTCTATTGAGCAATATTCTCCCAGGTATCCAAAGCATTAGGAAAAGTGGCCCTAACAGGCTCTTTCATTTTGTATATTCTTTTCCTTTAATTTTCAAAAATTCTTAAAGTAAATGTCCCATAATGAGGAAACTTCAAGTCCTGATCCTTCTCAATAAGTGTACACCAGAACTTGAGCTGCAGCCATAGATGTAATCCTTTGTCCATCATGACAATGTTTCCTGGTCTACCCTCGGGTGGTACTCTTACTTTCGTTTTGGCAAATATGGTCTCATCTTTCTTTACTAATTACTGTAATGACTGGAAATATTAAACTTGTATTCAATTCGGTATTCACAAACAATTTCCACAAATCCAGGAAATATTATTCTCTCACAATCCACCTGTAGCAACCACAAGCAATGACAGTGACACTTATGACGTAATCAACGTTACACCAACTGACCAATCCCAGCGCAGCACACTGTGACATTGAACTGCTCCTCACAGCCGCTCACCCTCCTTCATAATTCCTCCTGTTTGTGTTTCTCTACGCAAAAAGAGAATACAATGCAAGCAACAAATAAAACTGTCTGTTCCACTAAAGGATATTCACTCTCACATAGTAACTAAACTTTCTATACTAATTTGCAGCAAATGGAAAACCTTGACCAGCAGGATTTCACCCTTAATTAATATTGTTAGTCCCGGTGCACCATAACAATCATTTACCACTAACACACATAGAGAACCCTCACCAAGGTGTTGTTGACGACGTCTCACGACCAACACCACAAACCAGCAGACAACTTACTCCATATCTTCTATATCTAGACAACCCGTAGATAAATATCTCGAGATCTTAGGCCACAACGGACTTGTTTACAACTTCACATTTACACAAAAGTGCCACAATCATACGTGGACTTTAACCATTTCGAGCCGCTCAACAACACACAGCCATTTCAAAAACCGCAATCTTAAGCAAAGCAATAGAAATGTGCATCCCTATTGTTACTCACACTCCTTTGCTGCTACACGTTGACTCTATCCAGAGAAATACTCCATCAGCACTCCATCACTTATTCTCTTTGCCTAACCAAAATCTTGGACTCATTGGGATTGGGCTAAGGACTACTTTACACCCTAAAATCTCACTTCACTAGGAAGAACCATAGCTCTGATACCAGATTTATTGCAGTGTTAAGCTGGGCCCTTTACAGTCAAACAATCCACAGCTCTTTAGTTTACCAGAGAAGCAATGATCCTCTGATGAATCTTTCATGGCTGATATTAGAAGTGCAAATTAGGGTGGCCAAACTCCACCTTACCTGTCCAATGAGGGCCATTAATTGACAGCAAACTCACTAATTAGAGATCAAATATAAGTACACCACTCTTAAGACCATGCTTTAAAAAATAAAGAATAGCAACAGGAAAACCCTAAAGAAGTTAAGTCGAGTTAGAAGTATTCAGACAAAAAGCTTGTCTCGATGTTCTGTCAGAACACACCGATTCTCCCTCCAACGCATTTAAATCATTGGTAACAGCACAGTTTATATGGAAGAACCAACAAGACTCAACAACGGACTCAGACAGAGATTAGATTCATTGGATTATTTTATTCAAGATTCAAAATGTATTCCCACTGGTCATTTTTAGGGATGTTCAGTTAAGAACATCACAGCTTTTATAACAGTGCCAAGCTTTTAAGCAGGCTTTCTCGATTGGTTAAATAAGAATCGGCTACAGAGTTACAGAGGTCCTTCCACCATTAAGGCAGAAGGATAGTTATTTGCCTAACAGCTCAGGTCCTAAGATGATAGGCAAAATTTAAAGTCCATTAAGGGTGAGCCCATTAGCATAAATCAAAGAAATAAAGGAATAAAAAATAGTAATGGTTCAGCAAGTAGGTTCATTCCATCAGCTACCGACTGCAACATTAGGAAGTCGGTCCAAAGTAAGAGAAAGTTGTAAAAAATCGATCAGCATAGCATCCTCATGCACAGGGAAAAAGGAAAGTATGGTGTTGCCCCTCCTTTAGGGTTTCTTCTTATATAAAGTTTTTATGATTATCCCGGTGAGGTGGCATCACACTACTATCGAAAAGACCATCACATGTCCATGTTCTCATAGTGCCATCTAGGACACTTGCATCATCAAGATGGCTTTCCATGCTAGTCATGAGAAACGAAAAACTGAGAGTCCATATAGGCCCTGTATCGATAGAAAAAGATACAAATTATTTGTCCGTAGCAATAGCTGAAATTCAATTCTAACAGCAATATTTCACTGTGCACACTTAAGAAACATTGAGGAATGTCAAAGTGTAGACATATACGGGACTCAGCATTTCACTTATAGAAAATCACCTATTGTATCAAATCAGGGGAAAGGTCAGCACTAGAGAAAGAGCATTTTGAAAAGGGCATTTATGTTAGCTTCCCTCATTTAAATGAAATGAGCCCTAACCCAACATCAAATATAATTAAATTAATTCAATTCAAATAAAGAATGTATAGAACTTTCCCCATGCTGAGTGACGTATGGGCAGATGACATAAGCGGGCACGTCGCTTGCGTACATGCCACGATTTCTCATGGGCAAATATGTTTTAATCATGACATTGCGCAGGCGCGTATATCACAGTTGGGAGACACTGAGAAATACATCAGCAGGGCAACAGTACACTAGCATATGCGGGGAAGTGGAAAGGGTGCTACGGGCGGGGTCAATGTTCTTCATTGTTTTTTCTTTTCTTCTGTTGAATGTATTAGAATTGGATGGACTCTTGCACAAGTTCACGTCTTATATGTACCTAAATATATGCACTACATAATGTGCAATGATGACTAAAAGTTAAGTAATGAAAATGCTTCTAAGTTCGTAGCTGCTGTTAAGAACCCCAGATATATTTTGCAAGAACTAAGCTGATAATATTGTACTCTGTAATGTACCGATGGTATGCTTAAATATAGACACTGTACCAAATATACCTGTTATAGAAGTGACATTGTGTATGTATGCAAATTCCTATAAAAAAAGTATACATTCAATAAAAGAGATTTAAAAAATAAAATAAAAAAAAATGTATAGAACTTTCACAAATCATTAATACAAGAAAATAGCTAATATTAGAAAAACCCTACCACAAGTTCACAATATTCATATAAGTGCATGTTTTTCTAAAAACATATTATAAAAATAATTGTTGTTTTTTCATAAACTATAGAAACTCTAGTATTACTATCAAAGTTTCAAGCTTCTACTTCACTTCTACACGTTTTTACACCAACTTTAACTGGTGCACGCTCAGAAGCATGAAAAACACTAGGCCACTTCACTCATCATAAATTTCATCATTAGATGTTAATAAGCAACGTATGCATATGAAAGTTAATAATGCAACTTCGTTTATATGTATTGGTATTACTTTACATTTGTGTTTTCTTGGTCTCACGTTTTAAAGCATGCTTTTAGAGGGATTCAACAACACTTGTCTCAATTTCATGTGTCACTGTGTCTAACGTGTACGTGTACTTTCAGGTGTTTATGTCTTTTGTTAATTATGTGTTGTGTACTATGATTTTTAAAATTGTGCTGCATCATTACCAAGTGGCAGACAGAAACAAACCAACAATGACACAAAAACAGACCTTCACCAGATAATTTTAAATACTCTCTTGGTGGAGGGAAGAGGTGTCGCAAGCACATTAAATGATGTTTATTTTCAAGTGTCTGGGCATGTAGTCGCCCTATGCTCTTAGAGCAACTGCAGGTGACAGATTAATTCAGACTCAGGCTGGTCAGAGAAACAGAATCTGCCGTGGCCGCTGTCCTGGATGACCTCCAGCTAATTACAGAAGCGGAAACTATTGATTCCCGGGTCCCTCTGGAGCTTCCAAAAGCTCTAAACAGTTTTCTTCCCATTTCATGTATTCTTCGTGCATAAGTACAGCTCTCAAAGCAATACTGCTGCAGTTCTCGTTTTTATACCGTTTCAGAACTTCTCCCTGCCATCCTTTTGCTCTTAGTCTTTCATCATCGCCAGCGTCCTACAGGGCTCATTTTCAATGTTCACATTCAGCCCTTCGCCGCCTCCTGTCCAACCAATCAATGACAGATCCTTTTCTGTTTGAAGCAGGATGACTACAACTATAGTAGCTGGGGACAGGAGAGACATCGGAGATGCAACTGGTTTGCACTCATCACTAGGTTAACTCCCTCTATTATTTGCATTAATACAATACCTGGGTTGATCGGATTCGGAGTGTTCTAGCTGTCCTCCTTCCTAAACTCCAGTTGTGTCAGAATCAGAATACTGTATGTTCCTTATCCAAATGAGCATTACAGTTGGCAAGTTTCAGATGTCCACTTGGATGCAGATCTGCTTCCTAGTTTGATTGAACATTGGACTTTATGCTATCAAAAGCTTTGACCTCCTTATGCGAGACCTCTCAATGCTTGGACTGTTATCAGCCTGGATATTCCTCTGAAACAACAAGCTGTGCTCTCAGTAAATCAAAGGGATTTGATTAGACCACTAATGTTGCATCAGGCATATTACAATGCCATACAACTGCCCATCATCCCGGCTCCTTTGTTTGACTCACATTTGGTGCGGACACATATGCCACAGTCAACATTTGTGGTACTCCTGTTTTACCCATACACTTCGTCATGCATGATGTCTCACAATCACATTTATGCTGCTGCATCTTTAAATCCAAGCAGGGGCTCGTTCCTAACTGTGGTTTTCTTCCTGCACCACCTACCTGTGGTTCCTGGCAGCCTCTCCTACAGCGCAACGTTCCCTGTCCCTAACGCTGGTCTCCCCCCGCCGCCGCAGCCGATTGAAGACCTCGGCGCGGCCGCACGGAGGGGGAGAACTACATCTCCCAGCATTACCGGCGGCAGGAAGCTGCACCCGCCTGGTCCGCGCCCGGAGGCGCATATAATCTAGGAGAGCCCCGGTGGAGCGGGGGCTCGTTCCTAACTGTGGTTTTCTTCCTGCACCACCTACCTGTGGTTCCTGGTTCCTGGCAGCCTCTCCTACAGCGCAACGTTCCCTGTCCCTAACGCTGGTCTCCCCCCGCCGCCGCAGCCGATTAAAGACCTCGGCGCGGCCACAGGGAGGGGGAGAACTACATCTCCCAGCATTACCGGCGGCAGGAAGCTGTGCCGCCTGGTCCGCGCCCGGAGTCGCATATAATCTAGGAGAGCCCCCGCGTCACGGGAGCGCGCCGGCAGCGCCGGGCGAAGCCCGGGCCAAGGGCGGGCCCGTCTGAGCCCGTCCGAGACAGAAAAAAACTGGACTGGGCCACCCCCATTGATTTCAAATCATAGTAAGACTGTAAAATATTGTGTTTTATAGCAATATTACTTTTAGCTTCTGATGAAATATTGGAATTTTATTAATTTAGTAACTTGTGACAAGCATAGGCATCATTGACAGAATTGGCTCTTAAACACCAAAAATGTGATAAATCAGGAACTAGGGGAGGGAGAGGAGGTATTGCCGGTACTTTAGATGCCTTTATCACTAGGGCAGCAGTTGCTTTGGAAAAGGAGATTGATCTAACAGTACGCCGCATATCCCTCGACCCAGTGTTTCTGAGAAGATCCTCACTTGGGAGTATAGCAACAGCACCATCACCCGAACAACCCCTTATTCAGATTGTACAAACCTCCCAACACCTCCGAGATTTACCCACAATTTTAGATGTAAGCGGGACTGATATAAGCTTGGATTCCTTTATGACTTATCCAAGTGCGGTGCCGGACTCTAGCAATAGCACCCAGCTTGTAAACAAACCGCACTTAGTAGGGAAACAACCTGAAGGTACCCCGACAGCCGCGTCGAACTCGAAGCGTAAACGTGGGGGAAAACAACAGAAAGGCGGATGTACCAAAAAGCTAAAGGTTGTTTCGCCAAACTATAACAATAAGATTAATGAGGATAGAAATAAGACAACCACACAGGTTGTGAAAATCTGTTTTATACAAAATAATCCCAGTGAAGAAATAATAGAAATCCTGCTTGAGGGTAATAGGAGTACTGAGTACTCACTAGAAAATGTAGAATTATTGGTGAAATCCTTAATCCTCCCCTTAGTGGACGCACTAGAAGGATTGGAAATCAGCTAGAAGCTCTTGAGAAATTAATACAGGGGAACACTGAAATGCTAAAAAAGATGGCTGACAACAAACCCGCACATTCTTTAGATCCCCTGAATCCAAAAAATAGACTGAAGCCCTTATTTAGTGAGAAGGTGGGACAAAGAGGAGAAGAAACACCAAAACAAACAAGTGTAAAGTTAACGAGTAAGACATCCCAGCGTGTAAGTCCGACGGTAAGGGGTATTCAGGCATACAGTGATCAAAAGAGCACTAACATGAGCACAGAAAAAGTGGGAGTAGGGGAGGATCTTGTAGAATCAGTGGGTATAAGAAATAAAGGCATTGGGAGGAGGGTTGAATTGCCGCCAGAATCGTCCCCTTATGTAATCGTGCTGGCGGGTGTCCCCGAGTGGAAACTTGAAAGGGATGAAACCCTTCATGAATTAAAAAACAAAGTCATGTTTTGGCTAGGAAAAAATAGACCATTAAGATCAGACTTACAAGGGGAAATTATAAATGTATGGAGAACATGCTGGGTGGGACACAAGGTAAAAAATATTGAAGGAGATTGTATAATAGTGAATTTTAGAGACCCCCGAGTCGTACAGTTCATAAGTGGTTTCCAGAACTGTGACAATTCTGGGGGAATTCTTACCTTGGATTTAAGTTATTTTTACCCACCGGCCTCCACTCTGTATGGTAGACAGAGAGCCCACTTTCCTTATCACGAAAGAAATCATTTCCAACTTGGAAACCAATTTAATGGCTCCCCACTAACTAATATGTGCAGAGGTTACCTGCCTATTATTCGCTATAATACACATTTAGCAGGGTATATATATATATAATGCACCAATTAGTAATCGTTTTGATTATCTGTCCGGCTTGGGGGGAGTGGATTGACAGGTGAAGGATAGAATAAATGTGAATGTAAATAGCTTTGACAACTCTCTGACCCCCCAAATAATGGTTTATCAGGAGAACTTGGAATCCCTTGGAAATGTGGAACCTGAAGGGATTTTAACAGAGTTGGGTTGCTCTGAAAACCCCGGGTATACTCAGACATGAGTCCCTTTCTCACTGCTCCATCAGGATTCAAGCAAGCCGGGCCGAAGAGGCTGAAATGCCAGAAACCGGTCCCCGGTAGCTTGTCTCCTTTCTGGTGAAGAATTGGCTTGGTAGTTTGGTCTGCCCTGTTCCCATGATGCACTGGGCCAGGGACAGACTAATTTGCATATAGCCAGGTTCTGAGCTGGGATGGGGCAGTGAGATAAATAACGGTGATGGATCAAGCCCTGATCTTTGGACTGGGTAAGAGTGGTCTGCTTAATTCAGACACTCTGTTCATCACCACCCCCTTTTCTGTACTGAAAACCCAGATGGCACAAGAACAAGGGATGTAATTCCAAGTGGGGGGATATTACACATCAAATCTGAATACGAGAGATTAGAACCTTGTAGGACCATCATTGAATTTAAAACCCCTGAAAAGTTTAATGCAATCATCAAGAGGAATGTAAATCCAAGTGTGGGGATATCAGTATCTTCTGCTGAAAATGTTGGCAACCCCGCTGTAGGCTTAAATGGAGGGTCTGGAGATAAATGGACCATTACCTTTTGGAATATTGCTGGACTTAGGGCCAAAATAGACAACCCGTTTTGACGCAAACGAATTAATAAGTGTGATGTTATATGTTTACAAGGGACATGGACTAAGGAAGAATACCACATGAATGGCTTTAAATCTATATTCATTCCAGCCATAGGCTCCGTACATGGCAGAGCGAAGGGGGGCTCTGCATGTACATTTGAAACTGTTTTAACCACATTGGTGCTAAGGCAATTCCCGCTGGGTGCTGAATATCAGATTTCCCATTGTTCATGACAAGGTCAGCTCGTCATTAGCACAGCTCCAGTGTGCCTCATGACGAGCTGACCTTGTCATGAGCATGGAAGGGGTTAAATGTAAAGAAATTAAGATTTTTTACCATAATTGTTTTTATCATATAGTTGGGCTACATATGAATAACACCTTTTGTATAATGATTGTACATTTTTATAATAATATCTCTACATCAGATACGCCTGAAGTGCTTAAAACTCTGAGCTCCAAACTTAAAAGCATAATTAGCAGTGATCACAAACAGTTTGTTGTTATATGGGGCGCGACTTTAATTGTGCCCTTTGTAACAGAGCTGGAACAGGGAATTGTGGTTTAATGGTGGATAGGGATACCACACTGTCACACTTTGAGCATTCAGTAACGGGGAGTGCCCTAAATGAGATTATGTTTATGAATGACCTAGGGTTTTCAAATGAATTGTGTAACCCAGAGGTACCTTTCTCTGCTACTTTTAATGGCAGGGGACTATCCTCCACAATTGACTATATTTTGATTTCCTCGTGTTATGGGGACAGTGTTGCCAGCTACAATGTATTAGAGACTCCCCTTAGCGACCATTTCCCTATTAGGGTAGAAATATCAGACCCACGGGTGATTGTGTATAATACACCAGTGACATATTCAAGAGATATTGAAATCGCTAGGCAGAATGGATATGCCCTAAAATGGTCTAAGGTGATACCTGATGAGTTTCTTTGTAATTTAATTAATGCCTGTAATAAATGTTTCACTTCCTGCCTGGACATGGCCTCTGATGATATTGATATCATTAACAACTTTAGAGAAATAACGACAAGTATCAAGGAAGGATTGTGGGTAAATGTTAAGAATATGAATAACCTGAGGAAGACTAGGGGCTGGTTCGACATAGCGTGCAGTAAGGCACATAAGAAATTGAAACTGGCCTTGTGCAGGCACGATAGAAATCAGACTCAGATTAGGGACCTTCGAAAAGAATATAAATCCGCACTCAAAACTAGAAGGGAGTCGTTGAAGAGGGAAGCATGGACAGCCATAATAAAGGCCTCTGAATTAAAGGACATGACGGCCTTCTGGAAGGCAGTTAATGCTCCATATTTCAAGGATAACACAAAGGCCCGGATTGAGATTGCAGTCACTGAGGAGGAATGGGTAAGGCACTTTGAAACACTTTACAGCCCAGTGGCAACTACCATCGACATACCAAGGGAGCAAACTGAGAAGGGGAACGGTTACGAAGGGCTGCAGCTTAACTTTTCCTTGGGAGAAGTTATTAAGGGTATTAACTCAAGTCTAGGGGGAAAGGCACCTGGCCCTGATGGTGTCCCGGTGGACATTTTTAAAAACAATGTATCACTATGGGCGCCACTGCTTACTAGAACCTTTAATGCTGCTTGCTCAATAGGATTGATCAGCACTTGGTATAAATCAATCATTATACCTATTTTTAAAAAGGGATATAGGGCGAGTTGTGCGTGTTACCGGACCATATCCCTGCTTGACTCTACTATTAACATTATTGGTAGGGTCATATTAGATAGATTGCACTCATGGGCAGATGATTACAAGATTATTAGCGACCTTCAATATGGTTTCCGAGAAGGAGTAGGAACCATCGATCAAGGGCTCAACCTATCTATATTATTAGAGAAATACACTAAGGCTAAGGGAGGAAGGTTGTTTTTAACTTTTGTAGATCTGACATCTGCCTTTGATTGTGTTAATCATGGTAAATTATGGCTAATTTTAACCCGGTTGGGAGTGGAGGACAACGTCATTAAATTTTTAAGAGAACTGTATAATGGGGCTAGGGCAATGGTTAGATATGGTAAAAGTGGGGAGTGCACCAGAACGTTCAACATAGCGAGGGGAGTGAGGCAAGGATGTGTCCTTGCCCCTTTTTAATTCTCCATTTATATTAATGATTTGGAGGAAACCTTGCTTCAGGACTGCATTGATATGCCAATCGTTTCAACTCGTCGAATACCTGCTCTTATTTATGCAGATGATGCTGTCCTAATGGCAAGAACCCCCATTGCCATGCAGACTATGATTACCTCTTTTACTACTTTTATGATTAATCTAGATTTACAGGTAAACTGCACTAAAACTTTCTCTATGAACTGTGGCGGTAGTGTGAATCAGAAGAAAAAAACTACGTTCATTGGCTCCAACCTTTTAGACCACACACCGACATTCCCATATTTGGGGATCCTGTTTGACTGAACAGGTCAATGGAGCAGTGCAGTTAAAGGTAGAAACCTATTATTTTCTAAGTCTATAATGGCCCTTAAGTCATTCAGTAAAAAGATGGGGAAAAAACCGGTTAAGGAGCTTTTATGTATTTATAAAGCTAGTTGTGTTGCGGTGGCAACCTACGGGCGGGAATTTGGGGTAACTCAAACGTCACTAGTTTACAACTGACTGAAAATGGCTTTCTGAGATACCTCCTAGCCGTACCAGAGAGTATGTCTAGCCACAACTGTCACTCTGAACTGGGTATCCCATATCTGGAAGACTTAATCAAGGCCCAACCGATTCTCTTGTGGCACAGGGTATGGACCACCGAAGAATATCACCTGAACCGCCTCATTTTGGGGCTTCTGCTGGTCCTTGGGAAGGCATTGCAGAACCAGCATTTTTGTTGTTAATCCTTTGGGTTTTTCAGTTGTGTACCATGCTGCATAGTCGAATTAGGCTCAAGATGTTTGCCTAACTTGATCATGTATTAATGCACATAGATTTCTGCACGTTTATTCACTGGAATTGTTGCCCTATCAATCGGAGGGTGTTATGTGCCTTGCGTTTGTCCCATTTTTGAACCCTTCATGGTATGTAATTATTCATATGTATGCTATCAGTAATAAATGCAGGTTTTGCCTATTATATTACTAATATTTATAGAACACAATGCTTTGAAATTGGCTGACAGTACATCAAGGACTCATATTATGAATTAACAGGTTGTGATTTATATAGCACAAAAGTTTGAGACAAATGTGAAGCGGAAAGGCATACATTTCTGTTTTACTCCTTGCATCACAGATCAAAGTTCTGGTGTTTCATAAAATAAAGTCTGAGAATGGTATACACATACAATGAGATGGTGTTTTAGGTGGAGATTTCCAAGCGACCATCGAGGCTGCAGACACTTTATGACAGTTTGCGCACTAACTCTGCTGTTGGTGTTATCTTTCTTACTCACAAGAAGAAGCACGATATCATAGACAACCATTGGCCTTGCTGTCCACAGCAAGGCAGCGGACTGAAAAGCACAGACAACAAATAAATGAGTTGTGGCTATATGTGTTAACCCCTCCCAGGCTCGTGACGGAACGGTTCCGTCACGAGCCTCGGGTGGGCTGTGCTGGTGACGGAACGGTTCCGTCACGGCCCGATCGCCGCGCATGCGTGGCGCGAATTCCGCCCCTGCGCTGACGTTCTGAAGAGCGGGCGGGGCCGTGACTGAACCGTTCCGTCACAAGCACAGCTCACCCGCGGGCCGTGACGGAGCGGTTCCGTCAACAGCGCGGGACCGCCGCGCGGCCCCGCCTCCCCCTTAGCGCTGCGGCGGAATAGCCGCCGCAGCGAAGGGGTTAACAAGGCATCAAGGAAACTTGCTGCCAATTTTCCTTTGTATTTCCTGTGTTGTATTTTTCCATTTCAGCGTTATTTTAATTTCTGCCATAACAATGGATCTACTCAGCACTAGTACTGGGCTATAATCAGACCCTCCAGGATATCGCGATTTGCCGCGAAATCGGCACTTTCGTAAAAATGCCGCGATTTTTACAAAAGTGTCCGCAAAATCTGCACTTTTGTAGAAATCGCGGCATTTTTACAAAAGCCGCTATATCCTGGGGGTCTAATTGATGTTATCCTGTTCATGGGAATAACTCCGAGGTTCCACTAGGGGGACCTGCAGTCTCGCAGCATTTCTGGACAGTAGCTAGCTGCCTTTTCTGCACCTTGCATGGAGCTGAAATGCAAAGCGCCAACCGGTTTCAAAAAATAGTGACTGGACAACAACTCTTATGTCGGCCCACGAAGCTGCAAACACGCAGCAAAATGCCCCGAGCCCTGTCTTTGATAACAAGCCCCTCTTTGCTATAGCGACACCCTCTGTGCCTCTGTGTCTTAAGTTATGCAGACATGAGTGCTGCGAGTGGCGGCCTTGTACATCAGTGCAGTTTTCTTCATCTTGCTTGGTAAGTCCCTCCTTCTTTTCTGATGAACAATAAGAAGTTAAATTAGCTCTGTATTGTCCCCATCTTTTAGTGCCATTCGCAGGGGTCTTCCCCAACAGGGTACGATTGTGCGTCTTTTTCCTTCTTGATTCATTTACCACACTACATCACTAAAACGTCCTTCAAAATATGTCCGTTGGGCCATATTACCTTAGGAAAGGTGTTCTGACTACTTCATCTCATGGAGGCCCGTCTCAAGCCTTGATCTTGCTTTAGCCTGCCATAAGGAGCTCTACCATTACCAAAACTCTCATAATAGCGGCTCAGCTTCGTTTTCGGTCACTGTAATGACTAAACATATGATTTAGGGTGGGTGGAAATACGACTTCTGCCAGAAATCAGCAAATGCCATCAAGTCTGTCATCAGGCCCGGTTCTCTCTGCATGAAATATTGACGAACAGGCCCACAAATTTAGAGCAACCAGTGCGCCTCCATTTTGCGTCATGCAAGATTGCCAGGAAGCTTTGATGAAACAGGCATACAGGTGCGCCTGACATCCTGAGGACAACACTCTCAACATCATAGGCACTTAAAATGGGGGTACATTCTCCATGCCCACAGCTCTACCCATGCCACACGAGCATGGTGGAATCCCTTCAAAGTGTATCTAAACATGGTATCTTTCACCACTTAGGTGGCAGAGGAAATGATGTTGTTGGTTTGATAGTCCTAATGTTTTTCATTTAAATTCAGATCGGCTCCCACGTATCTATGTGTCAAACGTACTCCTTATGTAGTTCCTGGTTACTTTAGATCAGGGTATCCTACATGACATAACATTTAAAACGGATTAATTGGAGGAGCACTTTATTCAAATGTGGAACCAGAGTTGTGACAAAGTTCATGCCGGTTGTGAGAGGAGATGCTTATTATCTTCCCTGTAGAAATACGATAAAAACGTTTAGGATGAAAAACAACATATTCTGAATTACAATGAAAATAAATAATGCAAACTCTTTAATACTGCAGACAAGACCGTGTCTTAGGGTATAGTATAGTTGAGTATCTGGGTTAAAATTCAGGATGCTTGTTATATCTAACATCTCCCAGACGGTCCATTTTGGTACTATTGAACATTTGTGAGATGTTTGGTTGGGTGTCTGGTTACACCATTAATTGGTCCAAATCGATACTATTTATACTGCATGGCCCACAGCCGATGCTTCTGAGGGATTGTCCGCTGCAGATCATGGAGGCTGCCTTCAAGTATTTAGGCATTTATGTGACGCCCAAGCCGGACTACTTTTTTCGGAGAAAACTTGGGCCCCCCATGGAACGATTTCGACGAGACATAACGGTCTGGCGCAATTTACCACTGACACTGCTGGGAAAGGCAGCACTTATTAAAATGATATCACTCCCACGCTTTTTGTATGTTTTGCAGAATACCACGTTTAGAGTTCCGCCGAGCTACTTCAAAATAATAGCGACAGAAGTCTCCGGTCTGCTATGGGGGAATAAACCGGCACGTATAGCTTAGAATAAGTTGGTCAGGAGCTGGTATGATGGCGGTATTGCCCTCCCGAATATACAGTTGTACTTTTGGGCAGCTCAATTAAAAGTAGTCAATTGCTGGATACATGCACTCCAGACGGACCTAGCGTTTCAGGCAGATAGGCAAGGGCTAGGAGAGGGAGGGGTCATGTCTGCGCTATATACCAGGAACGGAGCCAGACTACTGATTGGGCCAACAGCACACACAGTTGACATATGGTATGAGGCACATGCCAGGTTGGGTTGGCGGGGGGGGGTCATCACAAAAATTACGCCCCTCTGGAATTCGCAACGACTTGGGCGACTCAGAAATAGTAAAGGTTTTGACAAATTGGATGCGATAGGCATATCAACTGTGGGTGATCTCTGGAGGAAGGGCGTAGTGGTACAGTTGAAGAAGAAACACCAATTTCTGCATTAAACACCCCTTTCAAAGGTAAAAGGTATTCATATGGTAACTTTGCATAGCGGATTTATGAAACCAAACATTTGTAGTAATTCCAGGAGCTGGATACGAAGCTGTTTCTCCATTGTACAGCAGGGTCCTGATATCATCGGTGGCGGCGATGAGGGCAGTTTCAGTGCTGTGGTTGCTGCGGAACCCAGACTGGGAAGGGTCCAGGATGCTGTTCTCCTCGAGGTAGCAGGTCAGTTGTTTGTTGACGATCTTCTCGATGACCTTCACCGGGAACGGGAGCAGGGAGATGGGCCGGAAGTTCTTGAGGTCCTTGGGGTCCGCCTTGGGTTTCTTGAGTAAGGCGTTGATCTCGGCGTGCTTCCAGCTCTCCAGGAAGGTTGCTGTCTTGAAGGAGATGTTGATGACTTTCCGGAGATGGAGTGTGATGGCTGTGCTGGCTTTCTTGAAGATGTGGTGTGGGCATGGGTCTGACGGAGATCCGGAGTGGGTGGTGTTCATGATCGTGATGGTGTCGTCGTCGTTGATGTTGGGCCAGGAGAGTATGCAGTTGGTGCTGGTGGTGGTCGTTGGGGCAGAGGTCTCAGTGTTTTGTTGGGGCGGTCGTGGCGTTGAAGCTGATGTGGATGTCTGCGATCTTGCGGGCAGTCTTTTGCTTTTCGAGGGAAACAAAGTGTCTACATTGTAAATAAACCAAATATACATAGCTTCATGTTGTTAAATAACTAAAAAAACGAAGATATCTGTGTTTTTGTAGAAAAAATGGCCAAATAAAATGCCGCAAAATTGCTGCTAAATTTCCATTTTTGTGCCGCTAAATTTGCTAATCCATGCCGCTATATCCTGGGCGGTCTGTATAATATTTAATGAGGTCTTCCTACATTTACAGAGTCAAATCCTGTGTGTGTCCATCTATGTGGGAAAGTGGCTCCAGAACTAGCTAATATAATCCTGGAGTCTCAAATAGGAACGGTCATTGTTCAGTGAGCATTATCTCTGGTAAACTGTGGGAGATGACTGGGTCACAGCTGGTCTGTCCTTCCTGCTTGTGTTAGTTAAGTTGGTGCATACCTGTGCTTGCCAGGAGGTTGTCAAAGCCTTTCTGGGCTCTATTTATAAGCGAGCTTGTAAAAATGATCAGTGTCACTTATCAAAGTTTACACTTAAACAGTCCAGGAATTTTCTAGCATTAACGCAAGGGCCCAGAATAGACACACACCTCAGCCTATTGAGTTGATATACTTGTGACCCTCAGAATGCATCTTGCAGTTTTCTCTTGTTCCCGCCTTTTGTTGCTATAGGCAGTCAAAAGACAGGATGTTTAGGGCCATTTATGTGATTGTTCTAGTTTTCAAGCTCATTGAGTTAACATTGATCCACTCCACCTGGCACACACTGACTGATAGTAAACATTCAGAGGTGGTGAGATGCACACCAATGTACTCCATATTTATGCTCCAAGTTTGCTGTACTTAATTACTTCACCACTCAAAAGGCTTGTACACTCGCTACGCCCGATTGCGCTGCAATATTGAAGGAATACGTGGGGCCAAATCCATCACAATTGAATCGAATTTCTATTTCAACCTTCATTTCATGCACGTATTACTCCATTGCCTAATCCTTTTTTTCCTTTTGACTTCATCAATTCATTTTGCTCATTCTTATGTCAATTCATTATTTTAATGAAAACACAGGAGAATTAAATGTTTCCTCATGTCACGGTTTTATTTAAAAACACCCAATGCATTTCGGGAAGTTCCCTTCGTCAGGGGTATCATTCCTGACTTTCAAGCCACTGTGCCAGATATTGCCGGATCTCCATAGGAAAGTTATATCATCATAAAGCTGATGGATTTGTTCGAGGAATTAGTCGTCCAGTTGTTGCAACTCGCACCACTGAGTCATTCTAGAGAAAATGTTTTTCGACCGTATTCTCTTCTGGCTCTGCAGCAAGCAACGTTCACGACTCTTCTCGAGCAGTCTCTCACTGACGGCAACAACGCCTCTTCTCTGACTGATGCCACCAGGCATGCTGGGATGTTGCAGTATTCTGCCTCCTCCAGACTGGTGGCTCGTGCTAGAATAGTTTTGCTGTCCATGTGAACTGTTCCAGACAGCCGGGACAGCGCCCTTCGCACCACTTCATCAGGGCTAGACAAATCTGAAAAATTGTACTAGTCCTGCAGGTCTAGTACCATGGAAAATCCACTCGACCTGACTCCAACCCACTTGACCTCCGTCTCTGTAAACGGAGCAAAAGTGACAAGATAACAAGATTTAAAGGCATGTTTATTGCTCATTCCCTTTGTGAGCAATAAAAATGCCTTTGAATCGTGTTATCTTGTGACTTTTGCTCTGTTTTTAAAGACAGAGGACAAAAGTTAGTTTGACTTCCTACTCGCCAGAAAGGGCGAGTAGGACCTAAAAATAGCTCGTTCTCATCCATTCTCCCTCGCAAATGCGAGCGGGCGAGTGGATTTGTTGAGCCCTGTTCATGGTAAACCCCTGTCATCCAGACCTCGCGTCAAAACCATTCTAGCATGGCAGTTCCGCAGTAGTTACAGGTCAATGCTCACAGGCAGACCTGATCTGCTAGTGAGTGGTGAAGAGAGCACAGAACACTTAGAAACACAGGGCTGCATTGCCAATCTGTTACCTAGCTGAATATTTAACTGCACCTGGACGGCGCCAGGACGCCAGGACGCTCCTTCGCTGGAGCAGCTGTGCGCCTAATAAAAAATGCATAACATAACATAACCTGCTCCAGTTGGGGTCATTCATGTACCTATCTTACTTGGAATAAACCCTCTTCTAATCAAGCCTCGTGTCTACAGGCGACTCTAAAGGGCAAGGCTGAAAGCAAGAGTGTGGTGCTGGTGTGTGTGTCTCACAGAGTACAGAACAATTAAAAACATGGGATAAGTTTGCCAATGTGTTATTTATCGAGGTTTTCAAAGAGACAAAATAGGTTATTACGTTTGAACACACCCAACCTCTTCTTTTGCACCGTCATGCTGTACGTATATTTATGTGCTATACCTTCCAAATCTAGTTTTCAAATGTTTAATGCTCTCTGGTGAGGGCCACTCACAGTGCTAGAAGAGGCAGTTACTTCAAATATGCACAGAAGCTGGAGAAAGAGGGGAAATAGAGGGAACAGGTGGGAAATGGTGGGAAGAATGAGATGCAAAGGGATTAGAGACATAAAGAAGTGCAGAGAGAGAAAATGAGGAGGAGGGACAGAAAGGGAAAAACATAAGGAAGACGGAATGAGGGGAAAAGACAAGTAGGAGGGACAGGCAGCGGAGAAAGTGACAAACGGTAGAATGCAAAAAGAGGAGAGACAAATGTGGGAGTGCGTGAAAGAGGTGGCGAGACACAATAGAAGCAAGCATTTGCAATGAAATGGGTCTTGCATATCTGATAGTTAGACCTATTGGAGTTGTAAATGCTAATGGTTTTTATGTTTTTTTGTTTGCGGGGATGGAGGGAACGATGGAATTTGTGTGAGCTGGCCAGAAAAAAAAAGAAAGGAACGGCTGCCATTGTTGCCGATTAGGAGAGGGGTGCTTTGGTGCTTAAAAAAACATTAAAAAGATGTTGAGTTGGGCAAGCCGCGCGGCTGCCATTGTTGAAGATTACGTGTGGTGTGCCGCACAACTGGAAGTAAAAACTTTTTTTATAGGAATCAATACTATTTTTTTTTTAAACTATCATAATAGCAGGCGCCTCCTAAAATATTAAGAGTTGCACCCATGTTGTTAATATAAAAGTGCCCGCCATGCTGAAACCTAAAGTGCGGTGCCTGTGGCAGGATAGTGATGAGGAGCAGAGAGTGGAAAAGCAGGCACATTGCTCCAACATTTAGCACGGCGCCGATGTTGTTAATATAAAGTGAGCTGAAACCTAAAACGCAGCTCCGGGGGTCGAGACGGGACACGGAGCAGACAGTCGAGCAGAGAATGGAAAAGCGGATACCCTAGCCCGGAAAGCATGTTGTGCACGCACTAGGAGAAAGTAGTTTCAGAAAATGGTGCTTACAGACTGTAAATAAAACATACCGAGCAGCAACAAACGTAAGAGGGCCAGTCCTCGTGGGAGGTTACGAAAGGAGAAAAGGAGGTTTCAAAACAGCCATTTAGAAAGGACTGTAACAGGAGCCAATCGAAAAAAATGGGCGGAGCTTCAAGTACATACCCAAATACAGCATGTCTCGAATAGACAGTACAAGCGCTGCCTAGCGAGACCTAAAAAAGGAGAGAGGGTAGCAGTGGATATGATTGCAGGAGCTGGAGAGACAACGGGGTAGGGTGGAAAGAGAGAAAGAGAAACAAAGGGTGGAGAATGATGTGGAGAGGAGAGAGAAAAGGCAGAGGTGTCAGGCGAGAGAATGGCAAAAGGATGAGGGAGAAAACTGACGAAGATTGATTAGTAGCATTGGAGGGGGAAGGAGAGAACAGGAGATAGAAGGGGGAGAAGGGAGGAAAGGATAGCAAGAGAAGCTCAGAGAAATGATGATGATGAGGTAGACTAATGTGGTTTGTGTAAAGAGGTGAATGAAATGGAGGGAGAAAGGATTGTAGGAGGTAGGAAAGGAGAGCGAGAGAACCAGAGTCAAAGTGAGAGAGGAAGGTAGTAGAGAGTAGGTGGAAGAGACAAGAAGGCAATATAGGCAAGAAAGTATTGTGTAAGAGGAAGATGGGGGTGAAAAAGATTCAGAAAGGGAGTGAGGGTGAAGGGACAAAAGTGAAATGGAGAACAAGGAGCGGTGTGCGAAGCAAAAAGTGAAGAGAGGAGGGCAATGAAGGGAGGGGTGAATGTCAAGCTGAGGATAGAGTGGCATGTAGTTAGGTTAGGCCCGGGAAGAAACACTGCCATTTTACATGTACACATATTTTAAGTGCCTTCTTTTCTACAAAATTACTTAAGACACACATTTGCTTGCAGATTAGAGGAGCACTCTGCTGTCATTGCAAGGTCGCCGTTGTGTCGGAAACCTCCTAAACGGAAACACCCATGGTGATAGGCACTATCTTCCTCATCTGAATAGGTAACCCCTATGTATTGGCTGTAGGTTGTCCAAGCTTGAACTTTTCAACAGATTTTTTCCATTTTGTTACCCTCCCTAAATTCCATTTAAGACTATGTCTGACACAGAAGAACCAACAGTAATTAACATTGCTGAGAACTACAGACATGCAGTTACTCAGAATCTCTTACATGGTGTCACACTTTCAAGTGGGGATGTAACCTTCGTGGCTGAGGCCCACAAAGCATATAAGACAGTGGCGTTCTATTCAAGGGTTACATTCCCAGCAGCAGACAACACAACAAGGCTATTTCACAACTGCACACAAGTAGTAGTTCCAAACAAATGCACACCATATGAAGAAACACCTTTAACATATCAAGAACACAGAAATTGGTTTGATGGTGCCCTACCACATTACACACACACACACAACAGAAAATGTTAGACTGGGTCTGCTTAGCAACGAGGGAGCACATGGCCAGTCTTAGCCGGATACACACCGCATCCTGATATTAATAGTTGTTCAGCAGTACAATTGCATAGACTTCACAAACATTTAGTGACAATATACAGATGTTTGACAGTTTGTTTTGCACAACTACACTTGGCTACACTGAGCATCAGCCCACAAAAGCTAAAGGCAGTCTTGGATAACGTTCCCATCATCCGAGAGGATATTCTGTTCTGGATTGCACAAGAGAGAAGTCAGCTTGAAGCTGTGTTTCCCCATACAGGGCCCCATGAAAACCACAGAACTTTAACAGTTTGCTATCCGATGGAGATGGCTCCCCCTATGGAAGACTGCATCACTTGGGGTCCACTTTTTGCTGCAGTATATACCAGAACATATGGTACCCATTCATCAGTCGTTTTGCCATAAGTGCTTAAACAGATCCATAATTAATATTGGACAGCTCCTGCCCTGGATTTGGGGATGAAACTGATGGGCAATTTTGCTGCAGTGTCTGCCACTGTGTTAAGTAACATTAATGGGGAAGCAGCAGCATTGGCTATACACCAGCAGTAAGGTATTTGGCTGTGGGACAACAGGGGCGCGAATTGCCTAAAATTATCGAAGAAACTTCCCTACACTGGGTATAGATAATATGGGAGCCAAGCCTGGTAAACTACAACTAAAGAGTCATTCTGAAAAGAAAAACTCTAACCAAGCACCAGAATCTTCTACAAAGAAGAGGGATAATAAGAAAAACAAAGACAAAACTAAATTGCGGGGTGGGACTCCTCCACAGCAAGCCACTGATGAGTACTACAACCTACTTAACCGTTACAATATTAGATCCCCGGACAGGTATCAGGCTACTGATACAAGTTCATCTCCTTCCTTTCAGGAGTCATCGGAAAAATGAGAGTGGATGGTCAGAACGAGAGTACATGAAACCAAAGGAGTCACAACGCTCATCTGACTACATCATTAAACAGGAAGACAAACCTAAAACATCAAAACCTGAATTCAAAAATAGAATGTAGCTGGACTTAAGGTTAAGAATGCCGCGTATATTGAGGACACTACTTCTGAGGAATGACTGGGCAGAGACCATGCTGGACAGCGCTGCACAGGTCACGATAGTTCGCCAGAACTTGATGGATTGTATGGTGGGAGTAGAGCTAAATGAATATATCCAGGTGGAAACACCGGATACTAAGGGAAGCATCCCAAATCATTTATACGAGATACAACTCCAATTGGAAAGGGACGTATCTAGGAATATTAATGTTCTCTTGTGGGAGGACTTTTCATTCGGATAAGATATCCTGTTGACCGAAAAGAATTGGCCACCTGATTTTATGATGGTTTGCCCAAATGGAGAAACTGTAAATTGACCTGCTTTTTCCAACCTCGTCCCAGAATCAATCAATCTGGTGTTTGAAAAGCGCAAACTACTCACCCCTAGGGGTCTCACGGTGCTGGGGGCCGTCGGGGAGATTAAGTGAGCCATAGCCCAGAGTCACATGGTGTTGACTGCCGGCAATCGAACTGTGAGCCCTGTGCTCCGCAGTTAGCCGCCCTGGCTGCTGCGCCACACCTCTCCCTCTAGAATCAGTTAAAAATTCAAACGCCAAGGAGTGTCTAGCTGTTGCATTATACCTTAACCATGTGGGGTGAGAGGATGGTTCCCCTGATTATAAAATACCAGTGAGGTCGACTCCATAACCTCAAATACTATACCCCATTATAATTTAGGCTAAAAAACAAGTTAGGGAAATTCTCAAACAACTAGAATACCAGGGTGTAATAGCAAATTGCACCTCTTCAATGAATAATTCCTTATTACCTGTGATGAAATCCTATCAGTAATTTTGTCTAGTATTAGATTACAGACATTTAAAGCACAGCTACTCGCACATTTGCAGTACAAAACTCACACAGCAAGGCACTAATGAACAACATAGTGAGGAAAAAATACAAAACCACACTAGATATCTCAAATGGATTTTTCTGCCAAAATGTAGCGCATCGAAGCAGATATTTGACCACATTCAGCATGCTGGGTTCTCAGAGGCAATTGTGTAGATTCCCTCAGAGGTACAAGAATAGCTATGGGCTGTTTTCAGCTCGAATAACAGAACTTTTACAAAATGTTGATGACCAGGCAAAGTTTTGATGATCTATGTTGATGACATATATTTGACGGATGATTATCTTTCTGTACACTTGACAAGAGTAGAATGCATAATTCTGGGATTTGCTCACATGGGCTACATATTCAACTTGAAAAATCAAATGCCCACCTCAATGTCCTGTTTCTGGGATACAGGCAGTCAAGCGCAACACATTTCTTAGAGAAGTGTGCGCTATTACGACCTCCAACTACGTTGAAGAGGTTACAATCCATATTGGGATTCCTACATTTTGCCAGAATTTACATTCCAGATTATCCATAACAGGATTACCCGTACTATGACCTGCTTTGTCCAGATTTCTCAAGCAAACACTGGACCACCTAACACACAAATATTACATTCAGAACAAGCTGACATGCTAGCTTCAAAACACTTACACAGGTGTAGACACAACACACCTGGTTACCTGCATAATTGTGCGGATTAAAGGGTACACCTATGTTACATTCAATGAAGGTGACACTGTACTGACTGCATATAAATTGTATTTATACGCCAATACAGAGATGCGCTTTGCACAGACAGGAAATATACTGACGGTGGTACAGACTGCTGTGGTGAGGGAGAGAGCACTGGCTCAGGGAAAAACAAATTATTGCTGTCCCTCCGGTGCCAACCTTAGAGGCCATCACAAGAGAAAGCGTTCCAAACGCAAAAGCATTACATCCACATTGGATACAATAGGCTAACTCACTCACTGCAACACATGTAGACTAGAGATTTGACTCTACATTACCAACACAAGCCTTTCTATATTACAAACATGAATATCCTCTGACTGATGACATAATGCCTCTAAATCTGTATGATTGCATCATATACACTGATGGTTCTGCACAGCCTGCTGTAGGGACAAAGCCCCAACATTCAGCAGAGTGTGTTGCCATGAAAGGGCACAAGCGGGATGAAGAATTTTATCCAGAGAAAGCCTACACATAGTCACTTGGTGACTGAACTACACAGTTGGCTGATCCCAGGGCTCGAATACTGGCACTGAAGAATACGGATCCTGGATTCCCCACACTCATAGTGTGTGATTTGAAGTACTGTATCCAGTCATATAATGAATATCTACACTACTGGAGCCAGAATGGATTAAGGGACTAAAAAGGGTGCATAATCAAGCACAAGATGCTTTGGAAAAAAGCAAAGCTGAAATATTGCTGGCCACGGACTCATGAATTAAACACATTCAGTCATAACATACTGGTGTACACTTTGCAGAGAATTCAATGGCTGATGAAACAGCAAAAGCAACAGTGCAAATTGTTGCAATAACTTGTTCAAGTACAAGAATATATACAGATATCATGATGACTGTCAACGCTGCATGCAATGACACCCATCTGCCAAAAGGCTTTACACTCAAGTTCTCCTAAAAATTAGATGCGCAAAACATACCCTTTGCTCACTTTCCGGGAGGTGGGGAAAGAGTAATAGCAAATTCAGACCGTTGGCTAGATTTCATTCTAGATGCACATGAGGGTCTTGCGTCTGCACATGCAGGATTGGTTGCTACAATGTCACTATTGCAGGAACGCTACTAGTGGCCAGGTGTGGTACTTGGCCCTTTTGCAGGGTTATCCCCAAACGTTTTGCTTCTTCCTCCTATTTTTTCTTGACCTGTTGTTAGCTTTAGGACTCTGGGCACCTTACCACTGCTAATCGGTGCTAAAGTGCATATGATCTCTGTGTAATTTGTGAACATGATTAGTTACCCATGATTGGCATATCTGATTTACTGGTAAGCCCCTAGTGCAGTGCACTAAGTGTACCAGGGCTGTAAATCAAATGCTACTAGTGGGCCTGCAGCACTGATTGTGCCACCCACATGAGTAGCCCTGAAAATGCATCTCAGACCTGTCACTGCAGTGTCTGGGCACAGTTTGTAAACTAGCATGTCGACTTGGCAAGTGCACCCACTTGCAAAGCCCCAACCTTCCCTTTTGTTACATGTAAGGCACTCCTATGGTAGGCCCAAGGTACCCTCCCTGGGCAGGGTGCAGTGTATGTGACAGGTAGGACACGTTCTGGTATGTGTGACGTGTCCTGAGAGTGAAATACTGCTAATTTTGTTTTTCACTATTGAAAGGCTATCTGTCCAATAGGATAGGATGGGAAATACTTTGTAACATCTTACAAGTATAACTTCTCATTGGGACAAGATAGAGAAATAAAGTTTAGGCTCTCTGAACTCAGAATTTATTAACACATCGTTTAGTGAAGCAGGTGTTTACATTGTGTATTTGAAAATGCTTCTTTTAGAAAATAGGCATTTTCTTGTTTAACCATTGTGTGTGCCTCTGCCTGCTGTGTATTGCCTGTCTGGTTTTGGAGTGACAGGGGCTGGCGATGTGCATTCGCTCTAGACTGCCACTGGGGGGGGGGGGGTGAGGTGTGCCCGGCCCCTCCTGGATGACTCCGAGCTGAGCTGAATAGACCGTGGCATAATTTAGAATAGTGGGGTGAGATTTCCTGGCACCTGAATAGGGCCTGTCTCCCATGAACAATTCTGTCTCAACCCCAAGTGGTCATACTGCATCAGTGAGAACAGAACTGGTTTGTACTGGGCTCAGAGACCCTTGCACAAAGAGAACAAAGACATTTTGGGGTATAAGTATTAGACCTAAAACCCCAGAACTTTTGATTACTTCTGGACTTAAGAGGAGCCTTTGCCAAGGAGAAGAGGTGAAGAGCTGTGAGGAGGAGTACTGCTCCCGATTCCTATGTGTATGGCCATAACGTTTGGCTGACAACCAAATAGTTATAAAGGATCTGTGAGTCTTTATCAGAACATACGCAGTAGGCACACTATATTCCGACCAAGGTCCGGTGTTCGCCTCAAGGGCATACAAAGATGCCATGGGAAGTTTGGGTGTGACCCTACGGTATTCCTCCCCATACATCCAGAAGGAAATTTGGTTGTGGAGAGAAAAAACTGGTCATTCAAGCATTCTTTAACAGCTTGTGTACTAGACTCGGGTCGCAGTGGGTCTATCGCCTATATGGGGTTCAGAGGGCACTTAATCTGCCTAGAAAATCCCTGGGTGGTCGGATTCCCTATGAAATCCTGTTTGGGGTAAAGATGTGTGCTCTTGAACTCAACAGTCCCAGCACACTGGCGGCTTAAGCGCCATTTGTTCTACATGAACGTCTGGCTGTTTAACAGGAACTCAACAGTTTCCCCAACAAATGAAGCAACGTCCGAGTAAAACGCACTGCCACTGGTGAAGTGAAGAAAGTGCAGACAGCTCCTGGTTGGATCCCGAAGATTGGGGTTCTGGTCAGGGATAAACTTGTGGACAAAAATAAGTAGGGAAAGCAAAGGGTTCCCCTGGACTTTTGAGATAAACATACAATTCTAATATTCAATCGCCACTGATTCTACTCCACATACTCACACCTCCTTCAAATCGCAGTGTCTTACCCCTTACAACATAAGTCTATATCCAAACTGGAAAGTAGTGCCAATATATAGTTATTCTTATTTTTCATAAAAAAAGGGAGGCAATTTCAACAAATATTTGATTGTCTCAATGTAAAGTATTAAAAAAGATTAACTCTTAAACAGTTTATATATGAGAAACACTAGTTTATTAAAATATATTCTAAAAATACATTTATAAAAACACAACAAATTATAGACAGTTCATCAAATCAAAATACAAAGTACAAGACCCTAAGGCCAACAACAACCCGATGATGACATAAAGTTGTAGCCAGACTATTGATCCCAAGCTGATATATATTGCAAGATAGTTTCGGCAAACAGTTTTTCCTTTTTTTTGTCCTGAAACAACCCTTCAGCGATGGATTCTTTACATGTGCGTCGACGCATTTCGGTGGTATTACTACTTATTGTTCAACCACCTTCTGCAGGACTAGCATTAATGGGTACAGGGTCTAATATTCCAATATTGCAATATTGGAATATTAGACCCTGTAATACCACCGAAATGCGATTCCTTGGGGAGTCAGGTTTGTCATGTCCAGAGGTTGCCCAAACCAGCTGTTTGTTACCTTGCCAGGTTTGGGGGTACTTATGGTGGCACTATGAACTAGCAGGTCTATAGGACAACATATCCTGAGTGGGTGAGTGGAATTAGTCTGGCACCATCCCAACATTTATGTTGTTCCACAAATGAACAGTTCCTACAAAGAAAGTGGAAACCGTACAACAGAGTGGTGAAGAAGAAAGTGAGAGGAATTTGCTGGCATGTGGCATAAAGGGAAGGATGAGTCATGCTTTATTCACATTCTCAAACAGCCTGATTCATCAAGCTAAATTGCACTCGCAAAGGGCAAGATTCTCAGAATCTTGCCTTTTGCAAGTGCAATTTTTGCATTTGGGATTCATCATCCCAAATGCAAAATTCGCTATTAAAGAATTCGCACATTTGCGAAGAATTGCATTTAAGGAATCTCAATTTGAGATTCCTTAAATGCAATTCATGAATCATTTTAAAATTGCGAAATCACAATTTTGGGCCGCTATTTACTGAGAGGTCAGACCTCGTGGTAAATAGCAAAAACTTAGAAAAATGCATTTAAATGCATTTTTCTAAGTTGCATGTTACACACACACATGTCCTTTGGACATGTGTGTGCGCAACACCAATGTAGATTACATTTCAGGGGTGCTACAGGGTGTCCTTTGGACACCTCTGCACCCTTGAAATCGCATCCTTATTTGAGAGTAGCTAATTGCTAATCGCAAATAAGGAATAACTCCCCATTCGTGGAGTGGAGTGGTGTGGCTCACTGGTTAGAGGCGGCGGACCCGTAAGCAGAGAACGGCCCGGGACCAGGGTTCAATTCTCGACGCGGCAGGGTTGTGGACCAGGGTCAAAACGGACTCTATAATTCTCGCCTCGGTGCCTACTCTAACCAGGGAACACACTCAGCAACTCTGGGCATTAAGCTTGCCTCATCTCTACAACGGCCCCCCACAGACGCTGGGGATGCCTGGTTTCACCTTGGAGATACCCAGAAAGGGACCATCTCACAGGGAAAACCAGGACGGGTTCCCCAGCGGTCTTCAGCGCCAGGATACTCCATGGAGTCGCAGTGCGCTTTACAAGTACACCCACATTTACATTTACATTTACATTCATTCCTATGGGCCTGTAGGCCCATAGGAATGCATGGGGAGTTATTCCTTATTTGCGATTAGCAATTTGCTACTCGCAAATAAGGAACATGTAGGAATCGCAATATTTTTTGCAATTCCTACATGAATCCCGTTTTGCAAGTCCTTAATAGCGATTCCTTATGAATCGCTATTAAAGACTCGCAAAACGGGTCTTTGATGAATCAGGCTGTTAGTTCCCATGCAGTCTGGAAATCTAGAGGGTTGATTTAGAAGTGGGTAATAGTAAAAGAAAATCCTCTGACATCTGGAGGTAGGATCCACCAATTAGTTTTTCCCCACAATAGCTATATTCCGATGAAGGAACTACCACTAGTGGACTCTGTTTCAGTTTATCTATGGGCTGTCTGTGGAGCCAGAGCAATGATGTTGAGCCTTCCTGCTCAGGGCTGCCTCAGTGCTCTTCAACATTGTTTGACTCTTGAAAAACTAAGCTGCATTAAGAAAATCTCATAGTTTCAGTTAATGCATTTGCTTCCTGATTGTGGCCCATAGGACAAATGATGTACCTGACACTGTCGCTCCAGGCCGATTTAAAAAAAAACAGAAGAGTCCTAATAAATGTGAAAAAGCCAGAGAGGGGGCAACAACAAAGGGCTGTGGTTTTTTCTAAGTGTTACAGCCGTAGTGTAGGCTAATAACAGACAGACGTGCCTTAATCCATAGAAGATTTAAGTAACATTTTTTAAACTAGCACATGACAGAATTTCCTGGTAGTAGGTTCTTATATTTTCAGAATACGGATTCAAAATATTTCATATTCTTAATAAATAATCTACATTAGCAGTTGATTTACGAGGCCCTTTAAACACAATTAAAGGACACAAAACAGTATTTATTAAGTAGAATAAACAATAACATACCTACTATTTCCACCAACTCCTGCAGCAAAACGTTTGTGTGGATAGCGGTCTTTTATTTTCTTCAAGGTAATGTCACCTTTAGCAACAATCCAAACATCGCCACCTTTCCCTCCTTCACCACCTAATCGCGGCAGTCCCATTCCACCTGTTCCACCTTTTGCATACACCCTTAGATTATCTACGAAGTTCCCATACTGAAAGAAAAAAAGAATCACTACATTTAACTATAATGAAAAAATCGTTAGTCTTACCTATGTCACTTCGGTAAAGTATGACAACGAATATAAATTTAATTAATTGTGATTTCTAAACAATCGTTTTAAACGTGACATTTTCCTCCTTGCAATCTGAAGCAACTTTCAGGTGGTGTTCACGTACGCAAGTGTGTAAGTGATCACATCATAATAAACTTCGAAGTTCTACTTGTAAAATATAATGAAGGCGCGTTTGTTCTCAAAACATGGTTTATGAAGTCAATCTCTGCATGTTTAAGCATATACAAAGGCAAACTGTGATGCTAACATTTAATGCCAGCATTATATTACACGACTTCCAGCATTGATTTAGGATTTGATTTAACAACTGATATTACCCATTATATGCATCAAAATCTCTCATCACAAGAAAATGGCTTCTGGATAATAAAAGGTCCGGCTCTCAGATTAAGACATGCCCAACCTATATCTATTCTGGCCTTTAAAGGGATGGCTGTTCGTGCCATGGCTATTACGGCAACAGCAGCAACCTAACACATTATGGTTCAGCTAGATCGGACTGTTCCAAACCTGAAATAAACATGAAAGAATAAATTCTTCAAATATTACCCCCATTACAGAATGCAACTGAGACCCTATTCCACACATGTACAACGAATTAGTGCAGAGCCCTTCAAGTCACAAGCACTGGGCCTCTCGTTCACCCCATTTCTCCTTTCTGAAAGAAAGATGCTAACATGCTCTTACACTACTTTGCCACTCACCCAAAATTACAACAACAGCAGCAGCAGGACAAACAAGCGAAAGTAGATTCGGGGGTTGCCATGCTGTATCTCACCGAAATAAAGCGATACCAAAGAGGATGATGGACAGAGCGTTTGAGCAAATCAAACACTCACCCCCAGTCAACTGATCTGGGTTTAATCCATCATTATTCTTTAGCTCACTCCACCACCCCAGTTCAGACATGGCCATATGCAAATCAGTCTAACCCTGTGCCTCAAGAGAACAGTCCAGCCCGAACTGCCAAGCCATGTCTTCCCTGGACTGGAAACAAGCATCCTGGGACCGGTTTCGGGTTCATAACCCTCATCAGCCAAGCTAACTTAAATCCAGTGGCAAAGTGAGCAAGGGACCCACGTCTGGTCATACCCTGCCAACTTAGGGAGAACAAAGCGATACCAAAGGGGATGATGGACGGAGCGTTTGAGCAAATCAGACACTCACCCCCAGCTAAAGAATGGTGATGGATTAAACGCAGATCAGTTGACTGGGGGTGAGTGTTCGACTTGGAGTCATGGTCACGCTCTAGACACGACAGGCATACCAAATGAGAATCCATCACGAACATAGCACGATGACAAGCATTGCATTACTTGAACCCCAAAGGCTTCCTAGAGGACATCCTACACACCAAAAAAGGAGTCGACAAAAGGTCGAAAAATCCAGGCAAAAAGTGACAGAGGGTAGCTCTCTTCATGGATCAGCGCTTGACTGGCATGGAAAGAAAAGAACAGCGCGCCAAGGTATTGCCTATATAGGTGACATGGACGTCAGAGCGTGGACGGAGTCAACTACATCATGCAGTGCCGACCAACAACACCAACAGGTGCACAGGGGTGTTGCTCGAAGAAAAAATTTGCGGATCCAGTCTTACGCCCGAGACCATCAAAGGTAAGGAAATCTCAGGCTAGATGTTCTCTATCAGATCTGTACCTTTTTCAATACCGCTAAATTCTCCTCTGCCTCCTTGTTCCCTCGCAATTCTCTTTACTCATTCCTCTCCAAAATGCCCCTCTGCACTTTTCCCACCTATTTTGTTGACGCGTTCTTAATGCTGAGGAATATGAGGACATCTCTGCCAAATAAAGAAGCACTTCATATAGTTTGTTTTTTATAAACTTTATTTAAAGTTTCATGCAATAACACAATACAGGTGTACAATAAATGCCAGTAAAGATAAAACATATAATAATAAAGCATTGTTGTGCAGTTCGAGGGATCAGCACAACCGCAGCCCCCCACCCCCCACCAAAGCATTTAAGAAGCACAATAAACATTTATTCCCCTTCATCTACTTCAGATACAGCCTGCCTGCCTCCCAGTGATGCGCTTTGGACCCAGACTGTAGGCCATTAGAAAGTAAATTATGACAATTTTTCATCTGTGCGGCTGCTTTTCAGATGTACCGCCTCAGCTAATGTCCATTTGCGCACATCTCTTATCCAAGCCGAGACCTCTGGTGCAAGCACCCACGTCCACACAATAGCTATTCTACGCCTTGCTAGGACTAAGACACTTGGGTATGTGAGATGGAAAGGAAACAACATGAATGTATAGCTAACATTTGGGCTCGGCTGCATAAATACACCTTGACGCGCCATCACCAAAGACTACATGCTGGGGTTGATAAATCCGGCCATCTGCTGGCTTGGATTATTCGTAGGGAGCGGGCTCCCCCATCTATTACTGCATTGTTGGCTGAGGTAGGGAAACTCCCCGGACTCTTCGAAGAGACAGCTGGCGTAGGGGGATTACCAAGTTTAGGGGGCCAGAAATTGGAGTGCCAAGGGCACGCCCCCCAGCACTTCATATAGTTAAGAGGAATAACCCCTGTATGGGGTAAATTTGCCTCTTTGTACTCTTATTGTCTCCTCTATAGGAAGATTCATGTTACCACACATTTCTGGATAAAAAAGCGCAGGGAAAAACCACATTGCCAAAACGCACACAAGGTCACTGGTGACATTTCCTTGTGCTCCATTGCACAGCTGTACTGTACAATACATACTGAAATGTAGCCGAGGGGGTTGTACTTAATATTTAATCAGTAGAAAGTACTCCACTTGAGTAGATGTTTTGTGCAATACTGTGGACTCTTTTTGGATAATGGGACAGGGGCGGTTCTGTTGTGGCCCAATGACTCGCACAGCTACTAAAACGCCCACACAGACACTTAGGCACCCACTCACACACTGAGACAATGACAGACCCACTCAGACACGGATACATCCACTTTACAGACTTATTCAGGCACTCACATGCACTCATAGACCCACTCAGACACTAATGCACCTACTCACAGAACCACTCAAACACTCAAAGACACTCAAAACCCAGATGCTCCTGCACCCACTCACAGACCCATTCAGAAACGCATGCACCCATTCACAGACCCACTCGACATTCATGTACCTACTCACAGAACCACTCATACTCTCTCACACCCACTCAGACCTACTCGGAGACTCACGCACTGATTCACAGACCCACTCAGACAGTCATGTACTCACTCACAGACTGACACACTCACAGAGGTGCTCCCACACCCACTCAGACATCCATGCATCCACTCAGACACCTACTCAGACACTCATGCACCCACTCACAGGTCCACTCAGACACTCATGTCCACTCATACGCCTACTCAGACACTCACGCACCCACTAACAGAGCCACTTCAAGTCGCACACCCAGTGAGAAACTTATGCAGACACTTCCAGACCCACTCACACAGACATCCATTGAGACACTCATGCAATCACACACCCACTGAATCACTCACACACTCGCTCTCAAAGGTTACTAGTTACAGCTAGGAAATAACATTTTAAAGACCTTAGATATTCACTTAAAAAAGCAAAGGTTACAGTGGTGTTATAGTCAGAAAATAACATCAAAAAACTTTTAAATGTACTGAAAAAAGTCAAAGGTTACAGGGACTTTATAGTTAGGTTCAGATGTTACTCGCACAAAACCAGAGAAATTCAGCAGTTACAGTTACCTGAGCCAACTATAACTTAGCCCCATATTACATACTCATGACATTGCCAGTTACATCACTGGTGACATCTCAAATGACATCACTGATGACATCATGCAACACTGCAGTCTGCGGTTCTAAAAGTGTGACTTTATTTTTTCATCTTTTCCCCTGCAAGGAGACTCTCAGCCATATCAGAATCGGAAATCACTTAAAAGGAGCAGGATGAAAAACGAAAAGATGTAAACGAAAACATTGAAGAAAAAGCTGTGAAAATGTGATACAATGTGAAAATTATTTTCTACCTGCTTTTAGATTTTGTTAAACGTTGCAGAGACGTATGAGGCTGTAGCACCCCTCTTCAGAATCAATGGAATGTTTTCACATTTATGCGAAGAGTGCTGTAAAATACCATATTTGTTCCCATTTTGACATATTTTTCTTTTAGCAGAATAATACTAAATGTCCCTTGCATAAGACCGACTTTCTTTCATTAGTCGCTCACTGGATGCAATTTGAGTTTTTATCATTGCCTCATCATAATCAGAGATGGCCAGTAGGACAGTGAACTAACAAAACTTAACTACGCAACTATCTTTTCTGATGACAGGATGTGTTAGAGAGGCTAAGCCTTGGCCCAGTTCTCAAAGGACACTATTATGCTATTTATTACTTGTGACAGCATTAGAATTAGATGCTGCGTGATCATTTGCTCTGATTTGGATCTTTTCTCATATTGTGATTTTCTCTTATGGCATTTCTGGTGACATTGGTATGATAATTAATGGCTGAGTGTTGCTACTCCTCGCTAGCCCTTGTGTACTTATGTCACTCTTGCTAACCTCAGGTAAGGAAGACAGTTGCAGGAATAGAAAGCTAGATCTGCTAATTTATGAAGCTTTCACGTTTTGCGCTTTCCCGAGCACCTAAAGGGTAAAACAAGGGGTGGAGCGGATTAAGGGCTATGGTGCAAAGCAGGGCAAATTATGTGAGGTCAACGAGAGTCACTACCGCTATACATGGCAGTGAATAAAACAGGGTTCATGAATGGGTCACGTGACGTGACGGAGCTACAATTAGGTAGATGGAACGTGTATGAGTGCTGCAAGGTGGGGGAAACTACATTTTGCAGTGGAAAGAATTCCATGGAAACAGACGGTACCTTCCTCAGCAGTGTTCGGCTAAAGCACACCATAACAGAACCGCTTTGCTCCGCTGACGTAAAATGCCGGCTCAGCTGCTCGTAACTTTACTTTACAAGGACCGCCGGTGAAGGTAACCTGCTGTCCATTATTGATTTTTTTTAACATTGAATAACATGTGTCCGTTTTGTCACTACTTCCGGGTCGACAGAGAGCCAGTTAAATGGTTAAACATATTCTAGGAGTGAGTGGGACTCGTGATGTGTAAGGTGATCTAGGATTGGAGTATCCTTTCACCTCAGCCAACCTAAACTCGTTGCACCACATACCGAAGTGCTGATTGGCTGCAGAGTCCACACTTAACAGTGATTCCGGGGAGGGGGCGGCATGTTTTTTTTAAACTGCAGGGCGCGTTTCACCACTTGAGTTTAGCTCGTCCATCGGAGTCTCGAAATAATCCGTGGTGGTTTGTTGATGCCGCTGCACAAAGGCGTGTTGCCGTATGTTTTTGTATTTGAACAGAACAGGCTTTATTAGCTCCATGCATGGCCAAGGTTTTAGATTGCTTATGTGTCACATGTTCATAATTTCAATGTAATTGAGTGACATTTCAACGATTTTGAGTGGCACTATCGCTACTCTGTCACCACTGACCAGAGAGCGACTTCAACTATGTCGCTTGGCTCGTGTTAAAAGTTCAGTGTTCAGTGCAAAGAGACTGTGTGAACGTCAGCAACACACAGGGCATTGGCAGGCAGCTATGACTCAGCTAAAACCGCTATTATTGTAAACCATTACCAATCAAATTTAGCAGACACTGGGCGAGATTATACACCCTAAGGTAATCAAAGGTGCTGGTCATAACACTATGAATAAGCAATGATACTCAAAAAAATATTAAAGTTAGGACAGCTGGAATGAAAACCAGAAACGTGTCTGTATCAGATAGTCTTCATGTCTGTAAGCTTTATGGCCTGGATTGGAACAGGGAGGATGGGGTTTGGGGTAATGGGCAGAGGATTCTCCAGAAATGGTGGAAATAGGAGTTTCTCTATGCCGCAAAGGTCTTCAAACTGTGGGGTGGTGGCGTGGATGGGTTCCCAGGGGGGCACAGATGCCTCTGAAAGTACAAGTAATGAAGGGGAAGTGCAGCAATGTTTATTTGCTGCATTTCCAGGCTGTCTTCATTTAAATGGGGCCGCAGGTCAGTGAGTGTGCTGCTGCAGGCTCGGTTGGCCAGTGTCTGGAGTCTTATCTCCGGCACAACCGAGTTTATCACAGGTCTTTAAAGACCATTTGCATGTTTACAAACCTTGTGATTTTTCTCCACTTGTTCTTTCCCCTTTTCTGAGTGATATAATATGTTTTATGAGACGTAAGGAGTGCCCGGTCATATTATACAGGTTCAACAATATGAATAGTGGGGGGGTTAACCTTTAGTATAACCCCTTCTTCCCCCAATTTTGGGGCGTTTCTATGATTCAAGTCTTTTTTTTATATAAGACTTTATTCGTGAATGTATATTCGCCACATACGTATACAGTATTATCATCAGACATGTAATACATCACGTTTTTCAATTTACTCCCAGTCCCAATATAAAGGGCGGAGACTCGTCCTCTAGAGTTTCCCATACAGATTTGTGCACAGTGTTAGAGTTCTCCATTAGTATGAGAACATACCCTTATTCCCACCCACTCACACCCCAACTATCCCTCCCCCACCCAACCAACTCAGGTGTACATTCCTTTCTAACATTTCTGTCCCAGCTCCCCAGCGTTGACCACTTTCTGCCAGGATTATGTAATATAAGCTCTGTTTTTAACCACCTCCTTCCCGCCTCGGTGACCATTACATACCATATTCCTCCCTCAGGATCTCAGTGTGCTCAATTGTCCTGGGACAGGGGCCGATCTATACCATCCAATTCCAGTAGCATAACTTTCCAATCCAGCGCCATCGGGATTTTTCGCCTCCCACCTTCTTTCTCCTTTCTGAGGGCAACACATTCTGCCCTACCCCATTTCACCACGTCTGCCCGCCATGCCTCCACCCTAGGCGCTCTCGGGGACTTCCACTGCATTGTAATCTTCCTGATCGCTAGTAGGAAAGCTAAGTCCACAAATCGTAGTTTGGGTTTTAATGACTTGGGGCGAGGCCGGGCTCCTACCAGGCAATACAGTGCACTCTCCTTCACCTGTATCTGAGACACCTCTCTCATCGTCTGACAGACCTCTCTCCAGTAACCGCCCAGCTGTGGGCACGACCAAAGCATATGTAGGAGGCCTGCCCCTTCCTCCCTACATCTCGGGCACTGATGAGAGGCGTTAGGAAACATCTTGTGAATCCTCTCCGGGGTAAGGTAAGCCCTGTGGAGTACCATGGCTTGGATGTATTTGAATTTCACGTTCCGGGAAACCCTCTTTGGATGTTCCAGGGCCACCCGCCAAGTCATATCAGTAAATTCCTCCCCTGTGTCCCGTGCCCAGGTCTCTCTCAGAGTGTCCAGGGATAATGCAGCGTGAGTTCTAATCCCCGTGTACAGCCATCGTACCAGGTGGCTGCCGGCTCCCATACAGTGTACTAGGTGCACTAGTTCGTGTTGCTGTGGTTGAATGCGTTGTGGCACCCAAGTTGTTCTGATGAAATGAGAGACAGTGGCGTGCAGTAAGTAATGTCTGTCCGAAGTCCCAGTCGCCTGTACGAATGAGCGATGGTCCAATAGCAGGTTGTCCCAGAAGAAACTACCCACCCCCTCAATCCCAGTTGCTGTCCAGTCCCTTATGGCATGTTTGGTGAGTTTTCCCTGTGGCGTCGGGATACCTAGTAATGGGATATTATCTGCATATGGTAATACCGTAGACGTCTAATCCAATGCCTTCTTCCAACAAAGAAGGGCGGTACGGAGCAGCGGGTGGCAATCTCGTGGAAGTTTGCTTTTAGGTAGCAGTAAGGTGTGCAAATCACCCCGGCTTAGTTGGTCTGTTGTCCATCCGATCTCGTTGAGATTCCTCCCAGCCAGCCAATAAGACAACCATTGAAGTTGACTTGCGTAAAAATATCCTTGGAAGTCGGGGGCGCCGAGTCCCCCCTAGGAAGTGCTAAGTTGTAATTTACGCAGGCTGAGCTGTCGTCTGCCCGGCCCTCATATAAGGGTGATCAGTAAGGACTTAATGGACTGAAAGGTACGATGCGAGATGCATATAGGTAGGTTTACGAAATAGTACAGCAAGCGTGGTAGCATTACCATCTTTGCTATCGCAATGCGGCCCATAACTGACAAGGGGAGTGAGGTCCAAAAGCCAATGCTGCCACGGAGACCTGCGATGGCTCTAGAAATATTACCATCCAGCTGATCCTCCGACCTCCTATATATGCGGATTCCCAGGTATTTAAAGCTGGACTGTGCTACCGGGATCCTGTAGGTGCCAAACGGCACAGAGGGCGGATGAGGCCCATCTCGGAAGTAGAATCCCACAGATTTTTCCGGGTTGATGGCCAGTCCCGATACCGTTTCAAATCTACGGAAGGTGTCATATAGAAGCATGTGGTCCGACTCTAGGTCCCGGAGTAACATATCGTCCGCATAGACGGACTGGAGATGGGACGTACCCGCCACCGGTACTCCCAGCACGTCTGCGTGTTTGCGAAGAGCAATGGCCAGAGGTTTCAGTGCCAGCACAAACAGCATTGGGGACAGGGGGCATCCCTGCCTGGTGCCCCGGTGGACTGGGTATTCGGCCGATATATGCCGTCCCGTTCTCGCCCTAGCTGTGGGATCGGTGTACAGCAATCTGATCCATCTAATTAGCGGGGCTGGGAAGCCAAATCAGCGCAGGGCTTCGAACATAAAGGGCCAAGAAAGCGAATCAAACGCTTGTTTAAGGTCCAACACAATGCATCCCGCCTGTACCAGTTCAGCCGGCGACGCTGTCATTATAGCGTGCAGGCGCCTCGTGTTGAGGGAGGTGCTGCGCCCCGGGAGGAACCCACACTGGTCGCGGTGTATGAGTGCAGTCAGGTGGGGCTGGACACGTAGGGCAATAGCTTTACTCAGGATTTTGTATTCCGTGGCCAGCATGGACAGAGGCCTATAATTTGCTAATTCCAGGGTGTCCCTACCCGGTTTAGGGATAGAAATTACTAAGGCTTGCATGGTTGTGTGTGGTAGGCGGCCCTCCTCGAAGGCTTCCTTGTAGATTCGTTCCAAAACCGGTACCAGTGTGTCGGCATAAGTGGAATAGAACTCCACCGGGAGTCCATCCATGCCCGGTGTCTTGTTTCTATTTAGGTGTTTGATCGCAGCGCGGATTTCGTGTTGGGTAATGGGTCCCTCAATCGATTTTTGTACCTCCGCCGTCATTTGGGGGAAGGGGAGGTCCCGCATGAATTCAGTCACTCGTGCAGGATCCTCTGTCCCAGTTCGGTCATAGAGGGCCCGTAAATGGTCATGGAATGCCCTGTTGATGTCAGATTGCGTGTCCACTAGGGCTCCAGCTTGGTTACGGACCTGTGTGATGATTGGGGTGTCTGGCCGGTCTTGCGCCAATCGGGCTAGCAGCGCCCCGGAGCGGTCCGCCGCCGTGTGTTGCCTTTGTAAGTAGGCCTTACAATCCAGGGTACGCAGAGTTTCTAACGTCTCTGCATGTAGAATGTTTTGTGTCTGTAGAGCCTGTTTTTTCCCCGGGTCCTAAACTGCCTCCCGTTCAAGTCTCGCCAGTCGGTCCTCCACCTCGTACAGCTTCCGGTGTAGCTCTTGCCTGGCACCGACCAACTTTTCAATCGCCACTCCCCGCATTACCACTTTCATCGCGTCCCAGAACACCAAGTTGGAGGAGGCAGTATCCCAATTAACTTCCCAGTAATTAGTCAGGGTCTCTGAAAGGGTTGCTTTGAATGGTCCATCTTCCAAGTGCTGTGAATTGAGTTGCCATGTAGGGACGGGGGTCGGGACTCTACCCCAGAAGATGGTGCATTTTAGGGGCCTGTGATCCGAGAAGGTCTTTACTAAGTACTCCGGGTCTCTTATCTGTGAAATAAGCGCATGGGAGCACAGGAACCGATCGATACGTGTGTGTAAGTCGTGTACGGGGGAGTAGAAGGAATATTCTTTGTGTGAGGGGTGTGTCTCACGCCAGGCATCACCCAGTCTCCAGCCCTCCACCCATGCCCTGAAAGTCTCAGTAAGCTTCATAGCACCAGCTGCCTGTAAGGGAGGGTGTGATCTATCCAGGGCCAGATCTAGTACAGCATTCCAATCCCCTCCGAGTACCCAGGGAATATCCGCCCACGGGGAGAGTGCCCTCCCGACTCCCTGGAGGAACGATTCCTGGTCGTAGTTTGGGGCGTATATGCTGCCCAGGATAATCAGTTTGCCATCTAGGGTACCTTCGACTAAGATGTATCTGCCCTGCACATCTACCTTCTTTTCCAGTTCAATAAAAGGTGTCCCGTGTCTCACCCAGATAGTGGCTCCCCTAGAGAATGCTGAGTATGACGTGGAGTATATAGTCCCTCTCCATTTCTACCGTAATTTATGGGCTTCAGATACCGTGAGGTGCGTTTCCTGTAGGAAAGCAATATGTGTCTGCTGTCTAAGGAGGGAGGCGTGGACTCTGTGTCTTTTCTGCACTGCCCCTAGCCCCCGTACATTCCAGGTGATGGCTTTGTACATTCCAGATTGTTCAGCCATGATCGGTAGGGGGCGGAACCATTTTCGTCAGCGGTCGTGTTTCTAATACACTGGGGAGCTGAACCCAGGAGAGTGCACCTTTAAACATTTCGAACATACCTAAAACGAACTTGGCGCAGCCATAGAACATAGCCGTGCCCAACATTGCTAAAACAACCATAAAGAACCAAATTTTTGTGCATTCGCCATTGGGGGGGTTGGTCCAGCACACATGCGTTCATTTTGTCATCAGTTCCGGCCTCCACCGGTTCGACTGTGGCCTGGCCGGGCGCTTGTTGCATAGGGGAAAAGGTTCAATGTGGTATACAGACAGTACTTATGGGGTTGTCAATAAGCGACCTTAAGCCTTACCCCGAGGTGCCCAATACAGTGACATTTCCAGGGGATGTGAAGTACATTAGGGGATAAGGCATCGTCATCTCATCCCATGCATCACCTCCCTCCCCATACATAGCTACCCTAATGGCGGCATGCACCAGGAGCGCCAATTACATCAGAAAAGGATACTGTACAAAGGCAGCTGCAAAAGTGGTGGTTCGGGATGGCACCCGACAGGTCAGCTGTCAATGAGGTCGTCTGCGGCTCTAGGTGTAATTGTAGGGAAAAGCAGCACACTATTTTCTGAGTCTGAATGCACCGTGTTATCGTCAGAGTCCGTGGCTATTTTCGCCGAGTCCTCCCTAAAGGTGCCGGCGAGTGAAAGGGCCTCCAGTTGGCCTTCCTTCTGATGGTTCCGCGACGGACCGCATCCAGCAGTTCCCTTGCCTGATCCAGATGAGGAGCGCCGGCTACCTCTCGGGCTCCTCTCCGAAGTCCTCGCCTCCGCCTCCTGGGATGCCTCCTGACTGCCGTCCAAGCCCACCACCTCCAACCACTCCTCAGCGTCCGCAGGGCTCTCGAAAAAGTGGGATTTCTTGCCATGGATGACTTTCAGACGGGCGGGGAAGAGTAACGCGTATTTCAGTTGTGCGCTTCTCAGTTTCTTCTTTACCTCCATGTAGGAGGCCCGCTGTTTTTGCACCATGTTCGTGTAATCCGGGTAGAGCGACACCCTCTGATTCTCGAAATGAATGTTGGCTTTCTCACGAGCTTTCCTCAGGAGGACGTCCCAGTCCCGTAAATTAAGGATGCGGACAATGAGAGGGCGCGGAGGGCGTCCCAGTCTAGGCTGTCCCCTCGGGACCCTGTGCGCCCTTTCCACACAGAAGTACGGGGATAGTTTGTCCGCCGCTACGTGATCTCTGAACCCCTGCTCCGCAGCACGCGGCTCCTCGCATTTTTCTGGCAGGCCGATCAGCCTTATATTGTTCCTCCGATTACGTCCTTCCGCGTCCTCGACTCTTTCCATCAGCGCAGCGACCTGCCCCTGTATGTCCTGGAGTGACTTGCTATGTTCAGCCTTCGTAGGCTCAAGGTCAGTGAGTGTTAGCCCGTGATCCTTAACTTTGTCCGCCAGCTTGCCGTGGTCAGCTTTTAGGAGGGATAATTAATGGTGAGGGTCCCCAGCTGCTGCTCCAGCGCTTGTCGGGAGTCTTGAATTTCCTGGAGTATAAGGTCCAGTTTGTCCGGCTGTTGGGTACTCGAACTCGGTGGGTCAGCCAGGCCAGGGCCACCCCCGCTCGCTCCAGCCCCCATCTGCGGGCCGGGTCCTGTCGGCTCCCCTGGGCCTTCCACGTTCCTCTGGCCCTTTCGAACCATGTTGCGCCTGGCCTGTAAAGTTTGTCCGTCCTGTAGGTGTCCCGGGCTCCGCAGCCCACAGAGTGTGCCCCTGTCTCTCTGTGTGTCAGCTCCGGCAGTCCCGCTCCGAGCCCCCAGGTGGGGGATGGGCTAACAAACAGGAGGGTTCGGTGCCAATTAAAGTTGGCTCTCCGGGGATCCGGACCCCTATCGGAGCCATACTGGGAAGGAGTTCATGCTATAGGGGCTTTTCTCCCGGCGTAGGGTCTGTACAGGGTGAGGATATCAAGCAGGGGCAGCCCCCGGCCACAGCCACCGCCCGAGCCCGGCCTCACTGTCTTTAGCCCGCACCTTACTGACTCTCGGTGCGTGGGCCCCTCTCGACCCCCCGCGGGGCCGGTCCGCCAGCTGCAGGAATATCGAGGGGGGGACAGGGTCGCGGGAGAGTTGGAGAGTTCCTAGCGCCTCGGGGGCTCACCACAATCTCGGGCCTCCTCTCCGGCCGGTCGCCACAAAATGGCGGCTCCTCCCGGCCCAGCGTCTCACGGCCAGATCACAGGGTCCGGTGTGCCTCTCCCCGTCCCACACGCCGCGCCTCGCCGACCCTTCCTCTGTCCGGTGGTGTCCGCGGAGGGTCAGGCAGCCGTCTCCACCATCCACTCGGCGCCGGCTCCGCCTCCGCAAGCCCGGCGCCTTCTCCAATGAGGTCCCAGGATGCACAGGGCCACTACCGGGTCTCCACACCACTCCACCTCCCGGTCTCATAGGCCCGCGCCGCGAGTCTCGGCGCGGCTCAGAAGTCGCTCTTTCCGGCGCCCTCTCTCGCCGCCACACAGGATCCCGGACTCCGAGCAGAGCCCTGCGGCAGTTGCGGGCGGTTTAGCAGGGCGATGCCCCCCTCAGATCCGTAGAATTCGGATAAAGCCCGGCCGGGCACGGAGCTCTAGTGGAAGCCGGCCGCCATCGTGGCTGTTCGGCCACGCCCCCATGATTCAAGTATTGATGTGGATATGTCAAACATTAGTGCCATGTTGTAATGTAATGTCAAAGGATTAGTTATGTCCACTTGTACTTTTATAGGTGTTTTTTATGTATAGTTGTCATGTATAAATGTGTATTTTGAATATATATATATATATATATATATATATATATATATGTGTTATTTATATGGTTATTTATATGTTGTTTTGTGTTGCTTACAGCCCTGATGAAGTTCCTTTTACAGGAACGAAACTCGTTGGCTGTTGTCCTGTGTTTTTATGAAGATCAATAAAGAACTTTTGAAATAAAGTGGCCGATTTGTGACTTCATCCCTGGTGCTGCCTCCACCTATGTATTGAATTTAGTTTCTGGATCTCCAGTGGGACCGAGCTGCAGCAGGTTCCGTGGTTGGCTGCATAGGACTCAACTTTATATGGGACTTTAAGATTGATGTGCTCAGCTTAGAATCGGCTGTAGGTTCAATTGTTGTATTAAACCTTTGTAAACTGGTTACTGAGGCTTAGTATTTTTTTCTGGTTCCAGTACCCCCTGGGCCCCTACTCTGCCTATCCCTTACATTTGAGTTTTAAAATGACTACTGTAGTGTGAAAATGCATTTCATGAAAAGGAATTTAAAGTAAGGTTGCCAATCGAAAAACTTCGGCCATGTGTTGTTTAAAGAGTCTGCAAAGATCTTGTCTTGACACCAAATAGGGTTATAAATAAAAAAAATATGTATTCATTTGTAATGTGACTTTTCTGTCTTTGTTCCCTTTAATTATCAGTCATGAATCATTCACGCCGCCCTAGAACACAACTAAAAGTGCTTTCTTTTTATATTTGCTGTTCGAAGTACGCACAGATAAGTGCTGAAAATATGGCTTTATATGACTGTACAAAAACAAACAATCTGCAACATCAAAATAATGAGCTGACAATCCTAATCATAAGACTGGAAGTGTGTTGCAGGATCAGCACATTATTTACTTCCTTCACCCTCGATCCCTCATTAATGCCATAATAGCAATAGTTTAACTTCTATCTGAAACCCTACACCACCGTCAATAACATGCTGATTTACTTCAAGTGTCTGGGAATGCACCCTGCATCCAGACAATTCACTCCTCATTCTCACCCTTCACTTTCACACTCACCCTGCACTCACAGCGCATAGTTATGGATTTCCCGCATTTGCCACATAATCCATCATCTGCTGCACAATTTTCTGATAAAAAAAAAACTTGTTTCTTGCTCAAACGGTTCAAAAGTTACTGAAAATGCAGCAAAACATTTTACCTCGCAGTGAAAGGCCCATTCTAAAGGTTGACTGGTCACCTTTCTATTGCTTATTGCTATATGTGGGTGTTAATGTGATACTTATGAGGGGCAATAAAGGCCAGGGCAGTATTAACAAATGTAAAAATTGCAAATTAATGCAGTAATGCTGTTACAAAATATGCAGCATTATGGAGCATAATTGGTCGTTGCTTGCTGCAGAATTTAGTCAACCATGCTGCAGAATTTGGCCTTCTCCTGCAGCATAATTCCAGTGGCCCTGTTTATAGTGCTATGAGATTCCAGCCTCTGGCAGAAAGAACTGTGAATATGTAAGTCATTATTTTTAAACAGTATTTACATTCTCTAAACTAGGCTGCTACAAAATGATGCAGTGATTGAGATAAAACAAGTTCTTACAAAATATACTTTTTAGTAATAAGTAATCAAACTTTACCTGATGCAGACATTTTTGTAAGTGGCTCTACTTTTCCAGATCTCAGCTGATAATACCCTTACATTACATCTCAAAAAGAATAAATCTTTGCCACCATGAAGCTTTAAGCAGAGCCACTAGAATTATTCAGCAGAAGAGGACCACATTATGTAATGTAAAGTAAGTGGTTCTTATATAGCGCAGACTGCCACCCTACCTACGGTTATCCTGGCGCTCAGACTAGAGATGCAGCAAGTTTGACTAAATTATGCAGCAAAAAAAGGTAAATTATGCGGCACAATGCGCCACATTATGTGGTTAGCATTACTTCATTATTTTGTCATTTTAACTCATGGCCCGCATATATGCTGACAGGAAGTTGGTCCCCCTGTCAGACACAACTTCCTTGGGGAATCCCACTCGGGTAAAGATCCCCATCAGGGCCTTGGCCACTACTGGTGCAGTAATGGTTCTCAGAGGAATTGCCTCTGGATACCTTGTGGCGTGATCCACCAGGACCAGGATAAACCTGTGACCGGATGATGTAGGTGGATCTAGGGGCCCAGCAATGTCGATGCCCACCCTTTCAAAGGGGGTGCCAACGACGGGAAGTGGTTCCAGGGGAGCCTTCAGCTTCGTCCCTGTTTTCCCACTGGCTTGGCATGACACGCACGACCGACAGTATGTGTCGGACGCCACCCTCATTCGAGGCCAATAAAAGTGGGGGACAAGCCGGGCAAAGGTCTTGTCCTGACCCAAGTGTCCTGCCAAGGGAATCTCATGAGCCAACTCTAATAGGAAGGCTCGGTAACACTGTGGGACTACCAGGGCCCGTGACACTCCGTGCACTGGCGCCCTGGGTTCACTGTAGAGGAGACCATCCTCCCAGTAAACACGATAGTTCCTAGACTCGTTACCTGCTGCCTGGGCTTCAGCCTGTTGCCTCAGACCCTCGAGGGTGGGACATTCCCTTTGTCCCTTGCTCAGCTCCTTCCTGGATGGTCCTCCTTCCACTCGCCACTCAGCGGGGATAGGCAAGCCCTCCAACGGAACCATGTCCTCCTCCGCGGACTCCGGGTCCACCTCCACAGGTGGCCTATCCGTCTCACGGGGCATGGACATCGAGGCAGGCTCCTCCTGTCCTCGAAATGTTCCCTCATCAGCAGCTGGGTGGGCCATTGTTCCAGGCTCCAACCCACGCGACTTCTCCTCCCGAGCAGCTGCAGACCTGGTACTCACACAGGCCCAATCAGGTGTACCCAGCATCTCAGTATGAGTCCGGTATTCCACCTCCTTCCAAACATTGTGCTCCATATCATTGCCCAGCAGACAATCGACTGGCACGGCGGGGCTTACGGCAACTCGAAGTGAACCTGCAACCCCTCCCCACTCAAAGGGAACCTCGGCCACAGGATAGTGGCCCATTCTGCCGTCAGCCATCGCGGCTGGATGAAGTACGACTGGAATCACCTGCTCTGAGGACACCAGATGACTCCTTACCATAGTCATACTGGCTCCTGTATCTCTCAGAGCTTCCCCTCTATGGCCATTGATGGTGACCCATTGCCCATACTTGGTAGTATTTGAGGGCACCTGGATCTTTGGAACCACCTCCCGATCACCCAGGGACACTAAGGTGACACCCGCCCACTTCCCCCCCTTAACGAAGGGCATCTCCTCCCCGAGCGCTACACTAGCGACTCCCGGGGCCTTTCCTCCAGAGGGAGGGGGTGGTCTCTTTGGGCATTTCACGTCTCCCTTATAATGTCCAATACCACCGCACTCATAGCAATGGATAACCCTTGGCTGCTGACTCTGGCCAGGATTAGGGTTCTTCTGCGGGTTAGCCTTAGAAGTGGAGAAGAAACTTTTCCCCCTAAAGGTATTTTGGGGGCCTTTGGAGAACTCCTGCTTCTTGTTATCTCCCCCCTCTTTCTTCTGGGGAGCGCCCTGTCCGGACTTCTGAGAATCTCCTCCCGTCCCCTTCGTGGACACTCGGGTACTTGCCCAAATGTCCGCCTCCTCAGCAAGCTTACGGGGGCAAGTACGTTTGCGGTCTACCAGGTGTTGCCTCAGCTCGGGAAGACATTTCTCGAGTAGATGTTCCTTGAGTATCAGGTCGTACAACCCTCGATAGTCCTCCACCTCATTACCTTGTACCCACCCATCCAGGGCTTTCTTAGCAAAATCCAGGAAGTCAACCCAATTCTGTGAGCTCAGCTTGTGGCTGCCCCTAAACCTTTTCCGGTATTTCTCGGGGGTCAACCCAAACTTCCTGATGAGCGCCACCTTCATGGCGGGGTAATTAACCTGTTCCTCCCGGTCTAGGGCCAATAGGGCATCCCTACTTGTCGGAGGCATGTACCGGTATAATCCACCACCCCAATGCTTCTCATGGATCCCATGGGCTCTTAAGGAGACCTCATAGGCTGCCAGCCACTTGGCTATGTCGTCTCCAGCGGTATAACTGGCGACTACGTCCTTGGGTAACTGAGGCCTGGGCTCCCTGGCAAATTCCTTTGACTCGACACCCTTCGGAGTGATGTTAGGGGCCTGGAATTCGAGTTCTCGTAGCTTGAACTCGTGTTCCATCCTTTTCCTTTTCATCTCCAGCTTGGACTCATGTTCCAACCTCCTCCCCTCCCTCCTTTCTTCCAACTCCATTTTTGCTATTTCCCACCTTAACAGTCTTTCCTCTCTCCTGTCAGCTAACTCGGTTTCTGACAACCCTCTCGATGACACACTGTTGCTTTCCTGTGAGGTTGCCTTGGGGCTGATTGACATCTCACCCACCCCCGGGGGACATTCCGCAGTCCTATCAATGACAGTACCTCTGTCCGATTCCTCCTCCTCCACCGTTCCCTCCGTGTGTGCTTCCACCCATGCTCGCAGACTAGTACGGAGCTCCTCTCTTTTGGCCCCTCGCCTGACAAACACTCCCCTCTCCTGACAGAAATCCTTGAGCTGTGCCACAGTATAGGTCTCCAGCTCTGACATTTCGAATTCCATCTTGTCAGTGAAAAGTGTGGACAACCACCCCGAAGTAGGTGACCAGGATAAGAACTTTGAGGGTCACTTCCACCCACCTCCAGGAAAGAATTTGGAAAAAAACAAAACGTTGAATTGGAGGGCCGCTAGGAGAAAACTCCGGGTGTGTACCTGTGGTGCACACTGAATTATTATGGGGTTCAAAACAAGCACGGCTCGCAATCCCACCCGCTGAGCACCAATTTTATGTTGGACCTGCGATGGGCAAGCCCAGCACAAAGGGGGTAGCTTGGCTCAAGTGACAAGGCAAGTGAAGGCTGTAGTGTTAAGCCGTCTCTGACCCAATAATAACTCCTTGTACATCCACACCAAACAGAAGGACACCACACCACTGCTGTAGAAAAATACGATTCCTTTATATAAAAGTTCTTTGTTGTAAATAGGGTTGACTGGGAAAGCACATATACATTTCTTTTGGTCATACAGTTCTGGTAATAAATAGAATAACTTCAGGGATGAGTATCACAATAAATATCAGAATAAATATCAGGATAAATATCAGAATAAATATTGGTTCATTTAAATAAACAACCACATGTTTCTTCTGGTATCGCTGCCACCAATTAAATACTTTAGAATCATTACATGTGCAATACGCTTCAAATGGGAAAGATAACTCTTACAGTTTATGCTGTTTTCAATGACCGGGTATACGGCTTCTCTGAGCACAAAATAAGGTTTGGGACTCTTTAATAATCACTCAAGGCGTATGCGCGTATATCTAAAAGGCAAGGAAACACAGTAAATACATCATTTGCACTCGGCGTTCACCGGGATAGGATCTCTGCTTTGCCGGTGAAGTCTATGCGCTCCTACGGGCTTTAGCACCACTTGAGCACAGGCGGCACCAGTTCAAAGTCTTTAGACTGACGAACGGGCTGCCGGAGAGGTCACACAACCTTCGCGCACAGTCAAATAAATGCCGGTTCACAGTTCCTTCACAACGCTGCATTCACTATGAAGAAACGAGCCCACCTCACATCGGCTGCAATCAAAATACGATTCCGTCGGGCACAGCACTTCTCTCATTAGCGACGGGGCTCTCAGGGGCTCCACGGACCTCACTCCGACTTCCGCATACAGGGTGGTTCCCGCCCACAGCTACAGCTCCCGGGTCACTGGGGAGTGGCAGAGACGCTAGTCCCGCCCAACGAAGGCCGGCCTTTCCCCGCCCCGGCGCACCACCTCACCTTCAATCTGCGCAGGAAGCGCTCTACGCTGGTGGGGCTCGGAGACGTCCGAGCTCCCCTCTAGAGGCACCTGTCGCGAAGGGGGCACAGCTGACGATCGCGGTCGCGGCGAACTTGCTCTCGCCTCGCAACTCGATAAATCGATCACAGTTCACCACCGGGGGGGGCGGGGAGGCACACAAATCTGGCCACAGTCTTTGGGGGGGGCAATAAGGTACTCGCTGGGCAGGCGCTGTAGGCGCTAGATCACTTCTCGCGTAGCTGACTGGAACGCCAGTCAGACACAACGCCAGCAACCCTTTGCTGCTCTACTGCCTGCGCTACCAGCCACCTCAGGGGTCAACAGGGCAGGTGTCAATCTGGTGTCAAGTCTGGAATCTCTTAATCTCCTCTTCTCTAGTCTGAACTAAAATGGCCGCCAGGGACTGGGCCTTATATAGCCAGTGCCCTGGGGTACTGGCACGAGCTAGAAGGTTCTAGAACCTTCTCTGGCTGTGACAATGACAAGGCACTCTTGAGGGGTATTTAGGACACTCACAGCCACCGTACTGGGGTTCTAGAGCAGCCATTTTGTGTACCTGAGGAAAATAAAGGAATTCCTGTCAGAATTGCGCGCCAAACAAAGGGCGCCAAAACCTCAAAAGGCCAGGGTTCATGAAGGCTCCAATGGGAGTCACTTCACATGAGGAAAAAGGGTGTCCACCATTTTAAGTTCATTTATACAGGTTGACAACCCCAGTTTGTAATCCCACAGGGTTGGGCCAGGCGCCTTGTAAATAGGTGCCACATGAGACAACACATAAAAAGTCCTGGTAGACAAATAAAAAGCGACACATTTTGGGAGGTACAGGGGAACAAAAGAAATCATAGTGGTGAGGGGACTCTCAGAAGCAGACGGGTCTAACAGTGGCAAACACTGCTGCTGAGGAAACTCCTAATTCCAGTGGCCCTGGCTTTAAGTGACTCAATAAATTAATGGCTGGTACGAAGGCTGGTTTCTTTTTTAACTTTCTGCACTACCACCACACCTTTCACTTTCAGGCAGAGGCACCTCAAAGTCAGTATTAACCATTCAGGGGCAATTTTTTGTGTGAAAGCGGAGTCCTTGGGGTGGCAGGTATAAGGCCAGCAGGTTTACTTTCAGATCCAGAGCCCGAATCCTCCCGGTCCCAGGGGCCTCACAGAAATGGTCTAGGAGACAGAAGAAAGGAGTGAGATTCATTGATATTGTCAAAGAGAAGGCCCAGAATAGGGAGCACTGTATGGGGACTCATGTTTACAAATGGCAGGAGACAGCTTCTTCAGAGAGATACCCCAATGAAGGGGACAATATAAGTGTTCTTTTTTTAAGGCAAACACAAGGAGATGATGGAAGGAGTGCTGAAACTTTTCAGTCACTCACCCCAAGTCACAGATCTGGGTTGAATCCATCATCGTGCTTTAGCTCACTTCGCCACCCCAGTCCAGACACAGCTGTATGCAAATCAGTTTTGACCCTGTGCCTCATGGGAACAGTCGAGCCCGAATTGCCAAGCCATGTCTTCCCTGGACCAGAAACATGCATCCTGGGACCGGTTTCAGGCTAACACCCCTCATCAGCCAGGCTAGCTTGGACCAGTGACAAGGTAAGCAAGGGACGCACGTCTGGGCATACCCTGCCAACTTAGGGCAAACAAAGCAAACACAAGGAGGTGATGGACGGAGTGCTGAAACTTTTCAGTCACTCGCCCCCAGTCACAGATCTGGGTTGAATCCATCATTGTTCTTTAGCTCACTTCGCCACCCCAGTTCCGATGTGGGTCCAGTGCTCTCCATGCCACTGGAGTCAAGCTATCCTGGCTGATGAGGGGTGAAACCCTGAAACCGGTCTAGGTTCTAGGATGCTTGTTTCCAGTCCAGGGAGGACCTGGCCTGGCAGTTCGGCCTGGACTGTTCCCATTTGGCACAGGGTCGAGACTGATTTGCACATGGCTGGGTTCAAACTGGAATTGCATGGTGAGCAAAAAAATGACAGATTTAGGCCCAGATCTCCGTATTGGGGTGAATGTATGACATTGTTCTGCATTCTGTCCATGAATTATTGGTTCTGCACGTGTCACCCCGAGTGGGACGGGTATGCCAAGACGTGGGTCCCTTGCTCTCCATGCCACTGGAGTCAAGCTATCCTGGCTGATTAGGGGGGGGGGGACTCGAAACCGGTCCTAAGATGCTTGTTTCCAGTCAAGGGTGTACCTGGCCTGACAGTTCGGGCTCAACTGTTCCCACTGGGCACAGGGTCGAGACTGATTTGCATATGACTGCGTTCAAACTGGAATGGCATGGTGAGAAAATAAACAATGGATTTAGGCCCAGATCTCTGTACTGGGGTGAATGTATGACATTGTTCTGCATTCTGTCCATGAATTGCTGTTTTTGCACTTGTCACCCCGAGTGGGACGGGTATGCCCAGACGTCGGTCCCGTGCTCTCCATGCCACTGGAGTCAAGCTATCCTGGCTGATGAGGGGTGAAACCCCAAAACCGGTCAGAGGATGCTTGTTTCCAGTCCAGGGAGGACCTGGCCTGGCAGTTTGGGCTGGACTGTTCCCATTGGGCACAGGGTCGAGACTGATTTGCAAATGGCTGCGTTCAATCTGGAATGGTATGGTGAACAAAAAAACAATGGATTTAGGCCCCGATCTCTGTACTGGGGTGAATGTATGACATTGTTCTTCATTCTGTCCATGAATTATTGTTTTTGCACTTGTCACCCCTAGTGGGACGGGTATGCCCAGACGTGGGTCCCGTGCTCTCCATGCCACTGGAGTCAAGCTATCCTGTCTGATGAGGGGTCCAACCCCGAAACCGGCCCTATGATGCTTGTTTCCAGTCCAGGGAGGACCTGGCCTGGCAGTTCGGGCTAGACTGTTCCCATTGGACACAGGGTCGAGACTGATTTGCATATGGCTGGGTTCAAACTGGAATGGCATGGTGAGCAAAAAAACTATGGATTTAGGCCCAGGTCTCTGTATTGGGGTGAATGTATGACATTCTGTCCATGAATTGTTGTTTTTCATTTTTTTTAAGGGACATTCATTAGTGACGCTGGTACTGCTGCCAACTGTGTAAGTGGCCACTGCTGGTTATCATTAAGAAAGCAGGTGCAGCAGGATTGGGGCCCAGGGATTTGAAGGGCCCACTGCATCACAGTTATGACTGTCTACCTTTAGCAAGCATTGGCATAGCCAATAGATCTCGCTTTTGGGACCTTATAAGTATTTAGTTATGTAGCGCAATATCCTTGGTGTAACAACATCAACTGTTGCATGGCTAAACACTTATAAGGTCCCAAAAGCGAGACCTATTGGCTATGCCAATGCTTGTTTATTTTTGTTGTATATTCTTGCTATATGAAATGTTTAAAACAAAAATAATATCTCCACACCTTGTCAAGCTCCGACCTGTTAACTTTACCATTGCTTTTTTAAAGGTCTTGTAGAGTTCCTTTCTTTGGTGGGATCTGCGTTTTATTGGCAGTAATATGTGAAAGGGATGTGGTGAGCTAGGGTTTAAAGCTAGTACCTTTACTCGAATATTGTTGCTTTGCAACATTTTCTGTTAAATGTATTGACTTTACCTGCAGCCATTCTTAGAACACTTCTTCCTGTGCCTGCGATTCTAAGAAAAGAGCTGTTTCATAATGTTCTATTTTCATAGCCTGAATGAATGGCACTCGCTGGGTAACACATCTAAGGTGCCTTTAGCTGTGAGAGGGGAGGTAGCGCGTGTATTCTGGCCCCTTTGGCTGCAGCACAGATGGTCTGGTGGGATGGGGAGCACATCTGGTCTGCAGTCACGCAGGGCAGGGCTCATTTTCCGTGGCTTTCTCATTGTGGTAAAAGAACAGTTACAGTTTTGTGCAGCTGTGAGCAATTGGCAAATTGAAGTGACGAGTGGTATAAAAATCCGTGCTGCATGCTCTCTAAAGTGCAGTGCTTGTAACGCAGGTTAACAGCAGAGTGCATGAGGAGAGCGTCGACTCCGTGGTTTGATACTGGGTGACCAGGGAGTGTCTCCAGAGTAACCATTTCAACAAGCCCGGGAGTTGTAAAAGGAAATTAAAAACAAGAAAGCAGGGAAGGTAGCCAATAGGTGGAAGGCTCGGAGGACTTCGCAAAAGATGTGGAGGAGACCGGTCTGGGGAGGAGAGGGAAAGGAAGGGAGTAAGGAGCGGATATGAGATGGTGCTCGTGCCTCAAGTTTAAAAAAAAGCACGCGAGTGGTGTGCACGCAGCAGAAGTGAATGTGAGGGAAAGGAAGGGAGTTAGGAGCGGAAATGAGATCGCGCGCCTGAAGTTAAAAAAAAAAAAGCACGTGAGTGGTGCGCGCACAGCAGAAGTGAATGTGATCGCGCTCCAGATCGTTCCTCGGGCGCTGAAAGCTAGCGGCTGCACGCGTGCACGCAAGCGCTAGGCCAGCAAAAGCGTGTGGTAGCCTTTGAAAAAACAACTTACTAAATGTCTCGCAGCCCATGTGCTGGCTCAGGCGAGACCTAAAAACGGGGCATCAGAGCTTATTTTCCTTTCAAGCATCAGAACCGAGATGACGATCCGTCATGGTGGGGAAGAGGTAAAAGATGCAGGGGAGATAGTTTGCTACTCAGGACTGCAGTTATCATTAGTGCAAAAGGTGTAGCTGAATTGGGGTCAAAGAGTGTGAGGGGCTCAACACTCCAATTATGGGGCGCAGTTTGTTTGGGATAGTATCTGTTTTTGTTTGATGCATTTGCTGTTTTATAAGTCTCATATTTAGTACGGTTCATAAGCTATAGAAAAAGTATTCCTGAATTCATCTCATAAGCCCCGCTCCCTGCACGCAGCCATGTATCTTCCGCTCCCCTGATCCTTGTCATAAAGTTTTGGAGGAGGGCCCGACCTCAAAACAATTTGCTTGGGGGGGCTTAGAGTAAAAATGTTTGTAGACCTCTGCTCTATGTGGAAAATAGTTTACCCTTGGAATCATATCTTTTCTGTAAAAGGGAAGCTACACACCCCTACCTTCCAATGGGTGGATTTCTCCTTATTTGTCTCTGATTGCATTGGATTATTTAAACAAAGGAAGGATCATTTAAAACCCTGAACCTTTCAGAAACCGGTATGATGTTGCTGTTTCCACTGATATCACACGTAAAGCAAGATAAACCATACAGTGCTCTACAAGAAACACATTGGTGTTCTAAAATCTACATTTTGCCACTTTCAGTTCCAACCACTAAACTCTTAATGTACACATACGTACTTCAAATGTAGAAAACTTGAACAAGGTATGGTGCACTTTTCAGATGTCTTTTTTGGTACTAACAACATATGTTTTCTGTCGAAGAAATTAGCTTTTGTAGGATGCATTGTTTCTAGTAATTTACCTCGCTTTCATTCTCTCCTCCTTATTATATGCTTCCAGAATTTTTCTTTCAGGAATAGATTTTCACATATCTTTCTCCGCCTGGACGTTTCCTAAAGTAAGATTTGAGATTCTATTTCATGTGGACAAGCAACTAGATCCAAAATATATGCCAACCAGTCGATTCAAATCTCTATGCAGACTACAGCAGGCTACGTGATCTCTGAACCACTGCTCCATGAACTCCTCAGCACGCGGCTCCTCGCATTTTTCTGGCAGGCCGATCAGCCTTATATTGTTCCTCCGATTACGTCCTTCCGCGTCCTTGACTCTTTCCATCAGCGCAGCGACCTGCCCCTGTATGTCCTGGAGTGACTTGCTATGTTCAGCCACCGTAGGCTCAAGGTCAGTGAGTGTTAGCCCGTGATCCTTAACTTTGTCCGCCAGCTTGCCGTGGTCAGCTTTTAGGAGGGATAGGTTAGTGGTGAGGGTCCCCAGCTGCTGCTCCAGCGCTTGTCGGGAGTCTCGAATTTCCTGGACTATAAGGTGCAGTTTGTCCGGCTGTTGGGTACTCGAACTCGGTGGGTCAGCCAGGCAAGGGCCAACCCCGCTCGCTCCAGCCCCCATCTGCGGGCCGGGTCCTGTCGGCTCCCCTGGGCCTTCCACGTTCCTCTGGCCCTTTCGAACCATGTTGCGCCTGGCCTGTAAAGTTTGTCCGTCCTGTAGGTGTGCCGGCCTCCCGGACTCCGCAGCCCACAGAGTGTGCCCCTGTCTCTCTGAGTGTCAGCTCCGGCAGTCCCGCTCCAAGCCCCCAGGTGGGGGATGGGCTGACAAACAGGAGGGTTCGGTGCCAATTAGAGTCTGCTCTCCGGGGGTCCGGACCCCTATCGGAGCCACACTGGGAAGGAGTTCATGCTATAGGGGCTTTTCTCCCGGCGTAGGGTCTGTACAGGGTGAGGATATCAAGTGGGGGCAGCCCCCGGCCACAGCCACCGCCCTGAGCCCGGGCTCACTGTCTTTAGCCCGCACCTTACTGACTCTCGGTGCGTGGGCCCCTCTCGACCCCCCCCCAGGCTGGTCCGCCAGCTGCAGGAATATCGAGGGGGGGACAGGGTCGCGGGAGAGTTGCAGAGTTCCTAGCGCCTCGGGGGCTCACCGCAATTTCGGGCCTCCTCTCCGGCTGGTCGCCACAAAATGGTGGCTCCTCCCGGCCCAGCGTCTCACGGCCGGATCACAGGGCCCGGTGTGCCTCTCCCCGTCCCACTCGCCGCGCCGACCCTTCCTCTGTCCGGTGGTGTCCGCGGAGGGTCAGGCAGCCGTCTCCACCGTCCACACGGCGCCGGCTCCGCCTCCGCAAGCCCGGCGTCTTCTCCAATCAGGTCCCAGGATGCACAGGGCCACTACCGGGTCTCCACACCACTCCACCTCCCGGTCTCATAGGCCCGCGCCGCGAGTCTCGGCGCGGCTCAGAAGTCGCTCTTTCCGGCGCCCTCTCTCGCCGCCACACAGGATCCCGGACTCCGAGCAGAGCCCTGCGGCAGTTGCGGGCGGTTTAGCAGGGCGATGCCCCCCTCAGATCCGTAGAATCCGGATAAAGCCCGGCCGGGCACGGAGCTCTAGTGGAAGCCGGCCGCCATCGTGGCTGTTCGGCCACGCCCCCATGATTCAAGTATTGATTTGGATATGTCAAACATTAGTGCCATGTTGTAATGTAATGTCAAAGGATTAGTTATGTCCACTTGTACTTTTATAGGTGTTTTTTATGTATAGTTGTCATGTATAAATGTGTATTTTGAATATATATATATATATATATATATATGTGTTATTTATATGGTTATTTATATGTTGTTTTGTGTTGCTTACAGCCCTGATGAAGTTCCTTTTACAGGAACGAAACTCGTTGGCTGTTGTCCTGTGTTTTTATGAAGATCAATAAAGAACTTTTGAAATAAAGTGGCCGATTTGTGACTTCATCCCTAGTGCTGCCTCCACCTATGTATTGAATTTAGTTTCTGGATCTCCAGTGGGACCGAGCTGCAGCAGGTTCCGTGGTTGGCTGCATAGGACTCAACTTTATATGGGACTTTAAGATTGATGTGCTCAGCTTAGAGTCGGCTGTAGGTTCAATTGTTGTATTAAACCTTTGTAAACTGGTTACTGAGGCTTAGTATTTTACTGAGGCTTAGTATTTTTTTCTGGTTCCAGTACCCCCTGGTCCCCTACTCTGCCTATCCCTTACATTTGAGTTTTAAAATTACTACTGTAGTGTGAAAATGGATTTCATGAAAAGGAATTTAAAGTAAGGTTGCCAATCGAAAAACTTCGGCCATGTGTTGTTTAAAGAGTCTGCAAAGATCTTGTCTTGACACCAAATAGGGTTATAAATAAAACAAAATATGTATTCATTTGTAATGTGACTTTTCTGTCTTTGTTCCCTTTAATTATCAATCATGAATCATTCACGCCGCCCTAGAACACAACTAAAAGTGCTTTCTTTTTATATTTGCTGTTCGAAGTATGCACAGATAAGTGCTGAAAATATGGCTTTATATGACTGTACAAAAATAAACAATCTGCAACATCAAAATAATGAGCTGACAATCCTAATCATAAGACTGGAAGTTTGTTGCAGGATCAGCACATTATTTACTTCCTTCACCCTCGATCCCTCATTAATGCCATATTAGCAATAGTTTAACTTCTATCTGAAACCCTACACCACCGTCAATAGCATGCTGATTTACTTCAAGTGTCTGGGAATGCACCCTGCATCCAGACAATTCACTCCTCATTCTCACCCTTCACTTTCACACTCACCCTGCACTCACAGCGCATATTTATGGATTTCCCACATTTGCCACATAATCCATCATCTGCTGCACAATTTTCTGATTAAAAAAAAAAACTTGTTTCTTGCTCAAACGGTTCAAAAGTTACTGAAAATGCAGCAAAACATTTTACCTCGCAGTGAAAGGCCCTTTCTAAAGGTTGACTGGTCACCTTTCTGTTGCTTATTGCTATATGTGGGTGTTAATGTGATACTTATGAGGGGCAATAAAGGCCAGGACAGTATTAACAAATGTAAAAATTGCAAATTAATGCAGTAATGCTGTTACAAAATATGCAGCATTATGGAGCATAATTGGTCTTTGCTTGCTGCAGAATTTAGTCAACCATGCTGCATAATTTGGCCTTCTCTTGCAGCATAATTCCAGTGGCCCTGTTTATAGTGCTATGAGATTCCAGCCTCTGGCAGAAAGAACTGTGAATATGTAAGTCATTATTTTTAAACAGTATTTACATACTCTAAACTAGGCTGCTACAAAATGATGCAGTGATTGAGATAAAACAAGTTCTTACAAAATATACTTTTTAGTAATAAGTAATCAAATTTTACCTGATGCAGACATTTTTGTAAGTGGCTCTACTTTTCCAGATCTCAGCTGATAATACCCTTACATTACATCTCAAAAAGAATAAATCTTTGCCACCATGAAGCTTTAAGCAGAGCCACTAGAATTATTCAGCAGAAGAGGACCACATTATGTAATGTAAAGTAAGTGGTTCTTATATAGCGCAGACTGCCACCCTACCTACGGGTATCCTGGCGCTCAGACTAGAGATGCAGCAAATTTGACTAAATTATGCAGCAAAAAAAGGTAAATTATGCGGCACAATGCGCCACATTATGTGGTTAGCATTACTTCATTATTTTGTCATTTTAACTCATGGTAACGGGGAAATATTTCACCTCATTCGTACCAGTTTAACACGCAAATACAGCAGTAAGTAACTACAAGATTACCAGTCAATCTTTGCAAAGGGTCTTCCACTGCTCCGAAAAACTTTGTCATGCTTTAAGTAACTTTTGCTCTGTTTGAGCTAGAATCAAGATTTATTTGTTGAAATCTTCAGATTATGTAGCAAATGCAGTAAACTGATAATTATGTGGCAAACACTGCTGCTGAGGAAACTCCTAATTCCAGTGGCCCTGGCTTTAAGTGACTCAATAAATTAATGGCTGGTATGAAGGCTGGTTTCTTTTTTAACTTTCTGCACTACCACCACACCTTTCACTTTCAGGCAGAGGCACCTCAAAGTCAGTATTAACCATTCAGGGGCAGTTTTTGTGTGAAAGCGGAGTCCTTGGGGTGGCAGGTATAAGGCCAGCAGGTTTACTTTCAGATCCTGAGCCCGAATTCTCCCTGTCCCAGGGGCCTCACAGAAATGGTCTAGGAGACAGAAGAAAGGAGTGAGATTCATTGATATTGTCAAAGAGAAGGCCCAGAATAGGGAGCACTGTATGGGGACTCATGTTTACAAATGGCAGGAGACAGCTTCTTCAGAGAGATACCCCAATGAAGGGGACAATATAAGTGTTCTTTTTTTAAGGCAAACACAAGGAGATGATGGAAGGAGTGCTGAAACTTTTCAGTCACTCACCCCAAGTCACAGATCTGGGTTGAATCCATCATCGTGCTTCAGCTCACTTCGCCACCCCAGTCCAGACACAGCTGTATGCAAATCAGTTTTGACCCTGTGCCTCATGGGAACAGTCGAGCCCGAATTGCCAAGCCATGTCTTCCCTGGACCAGAAACATGCATCCTGGGACCGGTTTCAGGCTAACACCCCTCATCAGCCAGGCTAGCTTGAATCCAGTGGCAAGGTAAGCAAGGGACTCACGTCTGGGCATACCCTGCCAACTTAGGGCAAACAAAGCAAACACAAGGAGGTGATGGACGGAGTGCTGAAACTTTTCAGTCACTCGCCCCCAGTCACAGATCTGGGTTGAATCCATCATTGTTCTTTAGCTCACTTCGCCACCCCAGTTCCGATGTGGGTCCAGTGCTCTCCATGCCACTGGAGTCAAGCTATCCTGGCTGATGAGGGGTGAAACCCTGAAACCGGTCTAGGTTCTAATGCTTGTTTCCAGTCCAGGGAGGACCTGGCCTGGCAGTTCGGCCTGGACTGTTCCCATTTGGCACAGGGTCGAGACTGATTTGCATATGGCTGGGTTCAAACTGGAAATGCATGGTGAGCAAAAAAATGACAGATTTAGGCCCAGATCTCCGTACTGGGGTGAATGTATGACATTGTTCTGCATTCTGTCCATGAATTATTGGTTCTGCACGTGTCACCCCGAGTGGGACGGGTATGCCAAGACGTGGGTCCCTTGCTCTCCATGCCACTGGAGTCAAGCTATCCTGGCTGATTAGGGGGGGGGACTCGAAACCGGTCCTAAGATGCTTGTTTCCAGTCAAGGGAGTACCTGGCCTGACAGTTCGGGCTCAACTGTTCCCACTGGGCACAGGGTCGAGACTGATTTGCATATGACTGCGTTCAAACTGGAATGGCATGGTGAGCAAAAAAACAATGGATTTAGGCCCAGATCTCTGTACTGGGGTGAATGTATGACATTGTTCTGCATTCTGTCCATGAATTGTTGTTTTTGCACTTGTCACCCCGAGTGGGACGGGTATGCCTAGATGTGGGTCCCGTGCTCTCCATGCCACTGGAGTCAAGCTATCCTGGCTGATGAGGGGTGAAACCCCAAAACCGGTCCGAGGATGCTTGTTTCCAGTCCAGGGAGGACCTGGCCTGGCAGTTTGGGCTGGACTGTTCCCATTGGGCACAGGGTCGAGACTGATTTGCAAATGGCTGCGTTCAAACTGGAATGGTATGGTGAACAAAAAAACAATGGATTTAGGCCCCGATCTCTGTACTGGGGTGAATGTATGACATTGTTCTTCATTCTGTCCATGAATTATTGTTTTTGCACTTGTCACCCCGAGTGGGACGGGTATGCCCAGACGTGGGTCCCGTGCTCTCCATGCCACTGGAGTCAAGCTATCCTGTCTGATGAGGGGTCAAACCCCGAAACCGGCCCTAGGATGCTTGTTTCCAGTCCAGGGAGGACCTGGCCTGGCAGTTCGGGCTAGACTGTTCCCATTGGACACAGGGTCGAGACTGATTTGCATATGGCTGGGTTCAAACTGGAATGGCATGGTGAGCAAAAAAACAATGGATTTAGGCCCAGGTCTCTGTATTGGGGTGAATGTATGACATTCTGTCCATGAATTGTTGTTTTTCATTTTTTTTTAAGGGACATTCATTAGTGACGCTGGTACTGCTGCCATCTGTGTAAGTGGCCACTGCTGGTTATCATTAAGAAAGCAGGTGCAGCAGGATTGGGGCCCAGGGATTTGAGGGGCCCACTGCATCACAGTTATGACTGTCTACCATTAGCAAGCATTGGCATAGCCAATAGATCTCGCTTTTGGGACCTTATATGTATTTAGTTATGTAGCACAATATCCTTGGTGTAACAACATCAACTGTTGCATGGCTAAACACTTATAAGGTCCCAAAAGCGAGACCTATTGGCTATGCCAATGCTTGTTTATTTTTGTTGTATATTCTTGCTATATGAAATGTTTAAAACAAAAATAATATCTCCGCATCTTGTCAAGCTCAGACCTGTTGACTTTACCATTGCTTTTTTAAAGGTCTTGTAGAGTTCCTTTCTTTGGTGGGATCTGCGTTTTATTGGCAGTAATATGTGAAAGGGATGTGGTGAGCTAGGGTTTAAAGCTAGTACCTTTACTCGAATATTTTTGCTTTGCAACATTTTCTGTTAAATGTATTGACTTTACCTGCAGCCATTCTTAGAACACTTCTTCCTGTGCCTGCGATTCTAAGAAAAGAGCAGTTTTATAATGTTCTATTTCCATAGCCTGAATGAATGGCACTCGCTGGGTAACACATCTAAGGTGCCTTTAGCTGTGAGAGGGGAGGGAGCGCGTGTATTCTGGCCCCTTTGGCTGCAGCACAGATGGTCTGGTGGGATGGGGAGCACATCTGGTCTGCAGTCACGCAGGGCAGGGCTCATTTTCCGTGACTTTCTAATTGTGGTAAAAGAACAGGTACAGTTTTGTGTAGCTGTGAGCAATTGGCAAATTGAAGTGACGAGTGGTATAAAAATCCGTGCTGCATGCTCTCTAAAGTGCAGTGCTTGTAACGCAGGTTAACAGCAGAGTGCATGAGGAGAGCGCCGACTCCGTGGTTTGATACTGGGCGACCAGGGAGTGTCTCCAGAGTAACCATTTCAACAAGCCTGGGAGTTGTAAAAGGAAATTAAAAACAAGAAAGCAGGGAAGGTAGCCAATAAGTGGAAGGCTCGCAGGACCTTGCAAAAGATGTGGCAGAGACCGGTCTGGGGAGGAGAGGGAAAGGAAGGGAGTAAGGAGTGGATATGAGATGGTGCTCGTGCCTCAAGTTTAAAAAAAGCACGCGAGTGGTGTGCACGCAGCAGAAGTGAATGTGAGGGAAAGGAAGGGAGTTAGGAGCGGAAATGAGATCGCGCGCCTGAAGTTAAAAAAAAAGCACGTGAGTGGTGCGCGCACAGCAGAAGTGAATGTGATCGCGCTCCAGATCGTTCCTCGGGCGCTGAAAGCTGGCGGCTGCACGCGTGCACGCAAGCGCTAGGCCAGCAAAAGCGTGTGGGAGCACTTTGAAAAAACAACTTACTAAATGTCTCGCAGCCCATGTGCTGGCTCAGGCGAGACCTAAAAACGGGGCATCAGAGCTTATTTTCCTTTCAAGCATCAGAACCGAGATGATGATCCGTCATGGTGGGGAAGAGGTAAAAGATGCAGGGGAGATAGTTTTCTACTGAGGACTGCAGTTATCATTAGTGCAAAAGGTGTAGCTGCATTGGGGTCAAAGAGTGTGAGGGGCTCAACACCCCAATTATGGGGAGCAGTGTTTGGGATAGTATCTGTTTTTGTTTGATGCATTTGCTGTTTTATAAGTCTGATATTTAGTACGGTTCATAAGCTATAGAAAAAGTATTCCTGAAATCATCTCATAAGCCCCGCTCCCTGCACGCAGCCATGTATCTTCCGCTCCCCTGATCCTTGTCATAAAGTTTTGGAGGAGGGCCCAACCTCAAAACAATTTGCTTGGGGGGGCTTAGAGTAAAAATGTTTGTAGACCTCTGCTCTATGGGGAAAATAGTTTACCCTTGGAATCATATCTTTTCTGTAAAAGGGAAGCTACACACCCCTACCTTCCAATGGGTTGATTTCTCCTTATTTGTCTGTGATTGCATTGGATTATTTAAACAAAGGATCATTTAAAAACCTGAAACTTTCAGAAACCGGTATGATGTTGCTGTTTCCACTGATATCACACGTAAAGCAAGATAAACCATACAGTGCTCTACAAGAAACACATTGGTTCCAACCACTAAACTCTTAATGTACACATACATACTTCAAATGTAGAAAACTTGAACAAGGTATGGTGCACTTTTCAGATGTCTTTTTTGGTACTAACAACATATGTTTTCTGTCGAAGAAATTAGCTTTTGTAGGATGCATTGTTTCTAGTAATTTACCACGCTTTCATTCTCTCCTCCTTATTATATGCTTCCAGAATTTTTCTTTCAGGAAGAGATTTTCACATATCTTTCTCCGCCGAGATTCTATTTCATGTGGACAAGCGACTAGATCCAAAATATATGCCAACCAGTCGATTCAAACCTCTATGCAGATGTTGATTTTACAGTATTAAAATCACGCATGTGAAAAAATCCCAATCTTGAAAAAGAAAAAAAAAGTGAAACAGAACAAAAAGGATTTAAAAACAAGCATTTGCAATGCAATCGGGCTCGCCTTTAGGAGCTTAAAAGTATTTAGCCATGCAGGAAATTGGCTGATATAACACTTTCAGCCATGTAGCCCTACATTTTAATAGATTAACTGTTTTTTTGTGTTTTTTCATATATATTCTTCAGCCTATCAACCTAAAAACAAAAGAACTCACACGAAAATGCGAAAGAGGGTTTTAGGGCTCCTCAAGTCTCCCAGAGCATAGGCCGTTTAGCTGTAGATGTTCGAATCAAACTGGCAAAAAGGTGACTTATTACACCTAAAAATGCCAAAATGCCCACTCTGCAACCAAGGACTTACCTTTTTGATATAAATAGAGAGTTTAAGTAGTGTGTTTATTTTTTGTAGGTTTATATAACGCAAACTTGATCCAAATGAATTGGAGCGGATGACATTCTACAAGGTCGCATTCTATTTTTTTTAGACAGAGGGAGATTAACTGATTTGCCCAGAATTACAGGATGCTGAGGCAATGCTGGGACTTGAACCTGGTTGAGCATTTCCAAAGACGGCAGCTTTGGCAGCAACAGAATAGTTCACTGGGTTGTTTTGCCATGAAAACCGCCTGCTTATGGTTTACATATGTACTCATTTCCGGAATGTAGCCACCCTCTCCGATTATATAATTTTTGTAAAAATAGTTTGAAAATGAAACGGATGTCTAAAATTGTTACATAAATTACAAACCCCTGCAATTTATCAAGGCAGGGAAATCAACAAAACAATGCCTAATTAGCAACAACGCAAATCCTCGTAACTATTAAACAATATGAAAAGAATATGTTTAATTTAGGAAAGTAGCGCAATAAGTGAAGTGGTTGGTGGTGGATAGAAAACCAAACCCAATAACTTCTACTCGACCTTTTATCTTCCAACATAGGTAAAAGGAGTTCCGTTTAGTCGGGGCCCGAGCTATGAAGCTACGACACGAAGCACTACGGGTGATTTAATAATACCCTAAAGTATTTCCTGGGGTGAGCTTCGCTTTTGAATATTCTTTGAAAACAGAAAACAATTGATTGGTTTGTTTCCCGAGATGCGCTGTGCTGTAATAAGGGTGCTTGTTTTTTTGAATCTTTTTATATTGTTTTGGTATTTCGGGGTACTATTTGCAAAATTAAATATTTGCTAATATTTTTAGTCTTAAGATTTTGTTTGGTTAAAAATGGAAATCAGGGCAGATATTGTTCCTTATTGACGTTTTTATGAACCACAACATATTTTACTGTAATGTTAAGGAATACTTTTTCTATGCATAACCTGTATTTGTGAGAGCACTCATCCATGGGTTTCTTGGGGCTGAGTACCAGATTTCTCTTGTGGGGGGGGAGGGGGCGGGGGGGAGGGGTCTAGCTCAACAATACTTACTTTATCAAATTGGGGGGAGGAAGATGAAGGCCTGATGGGTCCCGTAGAGATCAAACCTGTAGTCATCAGGTCTCTGATGTGGATGCATTAATCCATGAAGACAGTATCTTTCCACTATGAAAGTCACTTTTTTTTAATGATGTTCCAGTGTTCTGCCGGTGTGTTAATTAACTCTGATATTCCACTGCTGGTGATATGCGTTCTGGAAAATGAGCTATGCATGTTTCCTTTCTCTTTTCTTGTGTTGGTGCCGAAGGCAGCGCGTAGTGTTTTTGCCATTCTTATGATCGGAGCCTATAGAGAGGCGGGACAATGAGGCGGGGTGAGGGCAAAGAATTGGCGCTGGCGAGAGAGAGCGGGGTACAGTGACTAGAGAGAACATGTGGCCAGGGACTACCTAAACCCCCCCTCCTCCTTTATCAAACATTATTAAAATGACATGAGAGGGATTTCTTTGGAAGCAGGGGTCGTACAACCCGCAGCCGTATTTATTAAACATAAAAATAAAACAAAATTGAAAATAAACAATATTTACATGATTACGCAGAAAATGGCTAACCTTAACATAACATAATTCTAGTACAAGGTATTTCCTATCCGAATCTAACATATTAACCATAATCATACAGTAATTCTGCGTATCCTATTTGTGCCTATGGCAAGGTCACTAACTGGTGCCAGATCCTTATCAATTAACCATGCCCTCCAGTCAGAGTGCGCATGTGCAGAGGGCCCGTTTACCTTAAGGGTACTCCCCCCCTCCCCCCTCCCCCGGGTTACCCCTGTACGCTCTATTAACTCCATTAAAGGGGGCCCTTGCATTTCTGCGCCGTTTACTGGCGTCATTGTGCATGTGCGGGGTGGCCAACCAGCCTAGAGAAAGCGTGACTCCCCCCTCCCCCGCACCCTTTTAGCCAACAGGTTGTAACTGCCCCTGGAGTTCTAGGAGAGACCACTTGTCCCTCCCCTTGGGCGACCCTAGTCAGAGGCTGGAGGGGCAGGCCTTGGAGCACGGAGTCAAAGAGGCAGGCTCTCACGCTCCCCTGCCTTTTAACCCCTTATGTTCCAGGCCAGTTCCAACCAGCCTGGCCTTTGCTCCCTGGTGACCGGGAAGTGATTCTATCACTTCTGGGTCACTGGGAGGCCCGGGTCCAATCGGCTTCAAGGCGCGCCTGTCGTGTCATTGTAGCGCAACAGGCTTGCCTCCACCACAGAGAGGGGGGGGGGGGGTTCCCACCATACTTGTGGCATGGCCAACGCCGGCCCCGCTTTTCTCCAAGGAGAATGAGAGTGCTTGTATAGTGTCTCGCCCCCCTAGTTTGTTTGAGGAGATGAAGCACTCCTGGTCAGCGGGGCACAGTGCAGCACGTTGAACTGTGTCGGAAATATGGCAGCAGGCTCTTTAAATGAGGGGCATTCTGAATGTCCGTCTCATCCAGCCACAATAGTACAGGATGAAAGCGCCCAAAAAGAAGATGCGCCAGTTCCTGGAGTGAGATTTTAATAAAAAGCAATAATAAAGCATGCACAGGGGTTTTTATAGTTTGTCTCAAAGGCATGACATTTTTAACTGTGAACATTGTAAATTGAAGACGAGGCTGATTGCGCAAGCCTTGTCTAAGGAGGAGCGTGAGCTAAGTGAAAGCCTTTCCAACATGAGGCACAACAAATGGCATCCATGCGCGCCACTGCTGGCTCCCGAGAGCAAAGCGCTCTGGGATTAAACCAGATCCAGAACAGATGGCACCCTGCACACTCCCGAATCCTCTAGGCCATGGGAGGAAAAGTTTTGAGGAGAGTTAGGACATACACCCGCCTTTTTGCCATTTGCGTGCTTTCAATTATTGAAAGTCACACGCAAAGGCCAATGGTATGTGTGGGAGGAGGCACACCCACACGGAGAAGGCTCTTGGAAGTCTGAAGTGATTCCAAGAGCCCTCTCCTAGGGCAGCGCATTCACGCTGCGCTCTAGGTGAGACCTAAACATCCTTTCTGTCAGGTAGGCCGCACTGAGATGGCATCACTTTCACCTTTTGGGAATGCCTGGATCTGGCTAAAGCCAGCTTCGAACACTCTCCCTGCTCCGGCAAGAACGTTCTGCTAGGTGACCGAGCAAGCAGGGAGCCTGAAAATAGGTAGCCTACACCGGTGCCTGAGGAGGCCGGGGGCCGCCATAATAGTACTACAGGAAACACACTTGAGTCTCACAAAGTCAGCGATCCGCTGAGCCATTCTCTGCCATGTTGAAATGGGCCAACAATTCAGATTTGGGAGTCTGGGCAGGGCCAGGCTCAAGAACGATAGCCTTAAAAGAGCCATGTTTAAGATGGAGCCAAACTCCGATGACTCAAATTTGGAAGATGGCGGATCCAGATGATTGCCGGAATCTGTGTCCACTGCAATTACAGAAGTATGATTAAGAAATCATACAAGACCCATGTGCAACATTATGCCCTCATAAAGTGTTACAACAAGCGAGTGCATAGCTGCCAAGGTTTCATATTGCTTATGTGGTGGCTGGCTTCGGCTCCTGGGGCTGACTCCAGGGCTTTGCTCCTGCCGTTCTACAACCGCCCTACCACAACTAGAGCTCGCCGTCACGGCAAGCCCAACCTTCATTGACTACTGGGACGCTGCGATGCTGTAAATGCAGTTCCGACAGTCACAGCCCTTATCTGCTCCACCCTTAGCGCGCAGGTGGTCAAAATACATGCTTAATGCATTTTAATGCAGTGATGCTGACTACCACATTAAAATGCGTTAGTCTAATGCCTGATGCGTGGTACTTGGCAGGGCTCCACATGTAGTCAATTTGAAGAATGTGTAAGCTGAAGCGCTTTGTGATGTGTCTGGGTTCTTCATTTAAACCCTAGCTTCACTCCTTAAATCGCTCCTGTCGCAGCTTGGCTGCCACAGTACCCAAGGGGTCTTGTCACTGCCTTGAGAAGAAAGGCAGTTTATAACTAGAAAAGACAGAACCGATATGGATTATGGACTGAAGAGCCATGTTTTAAGGGCTTTTCTGAAGTGTAAAATATTGGTTAATTCCTTCAGTTTGAGAGAAAGAGAGTTCCACAGCTTTGCTGTGCCAACCACAAAACGTTTGCTTCCCAAAAGAGTTTTTCTGAATTTGGGGACTACAACATTTTTAACAACCATACAGCATAGGGGTCTAGTGGGGAAGTACCAGGAACATTCTTGAATTAGATGGTTATATCCAATGTTGTGTAGTGCTTTGAAGGCAATGCACAGCGCCTCAAAGGCAATTTTTTTCATAACGGGTAGCCAGTGTAGTTCATTAAATGCAAAAGTTGCTGATTGATGTTTGAGTAGTCCAAACAGGAGCTGGGCAGCAGCATTTTGCAGTGTTTGTAGTTTGTTGCATATTAATATTCAAGGCGGTGCAGTCCATTTTAGACAGAACTAATGCTGTAACAACTGCTCGTTGAAGAGTAATAGGAATGAAGGGGAGAATTTTTCTGATTATTTTTAGAATGTAAAAAACAGAAGATGCATGTTGGTTGACCTGGCTGTTATACATCAGCCGATTGTTGAAAATGATGCAAAGGATCCTTACTGTTTTCAACTGGCTTTGGAAAAGTTAAGTTTCCAACAGTTTTTATAATCCAGTCCCAAATGTGTTTCATGCAGTTATGGAATTTGATGACCGTGTTGTCTGGGTTGCCTGAAAACAAGACCACAACTCAGTATATGAAATAACTGAGAACCCAAATACTTTGAGTTTAGGAGGCTAGTGCATTGCAAAAAGAATATCTGGAATTGGAGTTCTTGTTTTGAGAGATGTTTAAGAGCGATTTCACTGTTTTGAAAAGCTCTTTTAATGAATCTTTAGCAGCTTCATTTTCTGGGGTAAAAATGATGATTTCTTTTCTCCAAAAATCCTGAAGAAGGCCCACAGACGCTTAGAGGCAATAAAGGGCCGAAACATGTCAACCTCTCATGATTAAAATACTAGGTGCGGTGGATCACTAACATATCCACTTCAATATCAACCTTGTTTTTAATATTACCCCTTCCCTGAATTATTAAATTCACTAAACAGGAAAGGAGGTCAATTTAATCCTCACTCTTTTTCCCATTTCTTCCCGACTGTCAAAAACCAGATGGTATCCTTCCAGGTGGAGGATAGTAGACCGCCTGGAGAATTGGAAACTCAGGCGGGAAAGACCCAATGATGACACTATTCATCTAACCAATAAGGCGGAGTATCAAGATATGCCGCCCTAAAAGTTAGAGTGAATGAGTTGTTTTTTTACAACCTATAGACCCTGGTACCACCAGACACGTGGTCCATTCTCTCTTGATTGATGTTATTACCCACGGAAGCCAATCTCAATCTCTATCTCCCTCTAAATGATATTTGAAAATTAGTCCTAGGCTAGACATGGTTTCTACTAAGGTCTCTGAGTCTTTGTCTAAACAGTTCACAAGGTGAAAATTAAAATTACCTAGAGTAGTAAAATTGGTAGTGCTAAATCTAGACTCTAGACTAACACTGAGTTTTTGAGCGAAGGAAGGTCTGGATCCCGGTGGGCGGGAAATAAGTAGGCCGTTGAAATTGTTATTAGGATTTAGTATGAATTGAAATGATAGAGCTTCAAAGTCTGTGTTATGGGGATAGGGGGAAAAGGAGGCACAAACATGGTTATGATATACAATTGCAAGACCTCCACCACTAATCTGTACATGGAATAGCCCACCAGTAGAGCAGCTGCGAGATCTAGCTCAGCTGAAGGGTCTACCCAAGTTTCCTTAATGAAAGCTACGTCTATTTTATTGGAGTCTATGAAGTCATTGAATTACACCTTGTTTTTTGTCAAGGATTTGGCATTTATCAATGTACATTCAAGAGGCTTTGTTTTAGGTGCCTTCTTTATGGTCATTGATACTCTTGAGGGAATAGCTTTCATTTTAAAATTACTGAACGTAAGATTGCAGGAGGGACATTTGAGGTTACCTTGATTAGCCTGCATTTTCAGAATTACATAGGAATCATTCTTACTAAATGTTTGAAGGCTGAGTAGTTACTCTCATAGGTATGTAGTCCGGATAACCCTCAATAGAGGAGAAACTGCAGCCCTTATCGTTCACAACCTTTCTGCAGCCTTCGACACAGTCTTCTACCCCATCCCTATCATTTGATTTTATGAGGCTGGCATCCAAGGACCCACCCTCAAATGGATCTGCACCTTTCTTACTGTAACTACAGAGTCAACATGGTACCGTACTCCTCAGAAGCCTGGAAACCCATTTGCGGAGTCCTGCAGGGTTCCTCAGCCCGAACCTCTTCAACATCTACATGACACCACTGTCACTCACCATCGACCTACTCACCTACGGCAGTGCTAAACAACTGATACTGTCCTTCTCAAACAGAAATCTGAATACCGGAAACAACCTCAATTAATGCTAAAGCGGCCACTTTGATGAAGTACAACTGCCTCAACTCACCACAGTAAGATAGAAGTGGTGATCTTTGGAAAAGATGCTTCGCTGTCAGACTCTGCCTTGTGGACTACAGTTGTTGGGCCCACTCATACCACCCAGCACACAAACAAGAAAACCCCGGATCATAATTGACAGCAAGCTGAACATGTCCGTTGCAGTCAAAGCTGTTGCCACAGCCTGCTTTCGCACCCTCAAGATGCTGAAAAAGATTTTCGTGTGGCTACCGAACAACATCCGTCACCCAAGCGCTCATCACCAGAAGATTGGGCTACAGGAATACCCTATATGCAGGAATCAACAACCAACTCAGAAAAAGTCTTCAGGCTATCCAGAATGCAGCAGCCAGCCTGGTCCTTAAACTTCCTCGCTGGACTCACATCACCTCACACCTAATGGAGCTACACTGGCTCCCTAAACATAAGTGCATGCAGTTCAAGCTCTTTACCCACGTGTACAAAGCACTACACAACACAAGTCTTGCCTACCAGAACAGCCACCTGCAGTTCCACCAAACCACCAGGCACCTTCACTCAGCAAGACTGTCACTTGCACACATACCATGAATAAGCAAAAGCAGAGCAGGAGGCTGTTCTTTTTCATACATTACTCCTAAACCATGGATCGACCTCCCACATCACACTAGAGCCTCCTTATCACTTCTAGATTTCTGCAAGAAGCTGAAGAACTGGCATTTCGAATAAGGTCTCTTGAGGCCAGCATCACACACCTGCTAAGCACCAGGATACCCTCATGGGTGATTAGGCGTACACACATAGGCAACAGCTGGCAGTAAAGGTCATCAAAACTATTTTCCCAGACACTAATCTAAGCACGCCATTTTGTATGTTGCTAACACACGTCATTCCATGCACTGGTGATGCAGAACGCCATTTGACGCTATAACTTGTGACCCACTGAAAAATAAAAATATACTTGATTAAAGGTGGCATAGGGTTGCCAATAACAGGCCTAGAAGCATTAGAGAGCATGCATTTGAACTTTGGTAAAAGCATTCCTACTGTCGCCATGGCACTTGTGGTGCTTTGCTTTAGGCATAATTGAAGGTATGTTGTACCGTGCTTTCAGGTCCATTTCACCATGAAGTGTTTTCTTCCCATGCTACCTCATAATCCCTTGCCTGGCATGTATGAAAAAGGAACAAAAAGTCCAGCAAATAAAGAAATGATTGACTAGAACAAGCAATAAGGCAAGATTTTTTACAAAGACTTTTTAATGATATTAGAATAGTGACGAAATAATGGAAGGTCGATTGTGCATTAACACATCAGACATAAGCACTGGGAGCAGTAGAGTGAAGCAAGAAAAGAGAAAACAGATGTTACTCATTGCATTCATCTTCAGATATCCAGTGCTTCATTTGTTTAAAAAAAACCTAAGTACAGGGGCCTACAGTTTTTCTTAGAAGCTTGCTGCCGAATGCCTTGGTTTGCCCAATAACAGAATCCATAAAATATTTGTCTTACAGCATTAAATGTTCAGTCAATGATGAGAGGTTTGATGAAGTTTTAAAAGGTTATTTTCTCTTTAAGAGATGAGTCTGTATTTTTGCCTTTGTATTCAGATTAGTCAATTAAATGCATTTAAATACATTCTGAGTACAGTTTGGTTAGAAGGAGCATACAAATAATAGCGTGTTCCATAAAGGAATTAGTCCCTATATTTATCTATAGGAACTAACCTATCCTAGCTAAGAACCATAAAGAGTATTTTTCTGGAAAAGAGTAAGTATAATTGGAGCAAAAGACTAATTACTCGTCCGAGTTCCCTAACAGCTGCAGTAGCAACCGTTAAAACAGGTAAAAGGAGTTAATCACAGCATTAGCTATGATCAGCATGAAGATAGAAAACCTCCTCATAAAGTGTAAGGAAAACAAAGAAATCACCATTAGTAGTAGTAGTAGTAGTAGTAGTGCATAGAATACTTTAACTTCCTTGCTCTGAGCACATACTATACAGAAAGCACAAAACATGTTGCAATCTATGAATGTTAAATCATTTCTAACCAATAGGAAAGGATCTTCAGATGGTCTGTTGTCTTCTTCCCCGATTCCCATGGTAAATGTCCATTTCGACATGTAATTATTTGAATGTGGCTACAGCGTATTACAGAAAGATACATCTAGGAAGGTTCTCATTAGGACCTTTGCAAGCCTACTCTGTTAGCTGTTCCATGTCCCATTGTATAATAATGAACTACTCTATGAAACGAAACATTACTATCTAGCATGTTCTGGTGAGATAATAGAATTTAAACCTACATCAAGCATATTCTTTCATTAATATACTTGTTCATTATAAGCATATGACAGAGGAAACAATCTAATATATAATGAGGTCATGTGGTGCGAGGAAGGAAATAAATATATTTTGCAGCAAACCACACATCTCACGAGATGTCAAGTTCTACAGTTCAGTCATAACGTTAGATGTGCATTTACAAAAGGCGTTTATTTCCATTAAAGGGACAAGAAAGAATCAAGAAAGCATTGGGGCCTAGCAATGAAAGAATGATAGAAAGAGGAGCTTTCTGCAGAAATAAGTAGCATTTTCACTTTTTTGCACGTTTTTTAAAAGCTCATTTCTCTATCCACTATTTTGACATGCATTTTCCATTTTAAAATTCAAGCACATTTCTACTTTGTTATGAGGTTAATTTACGTAAACATTTTAAAACTTCCAGGGTAAACAGGTATGTATGTATGTGTATATGCATGTATGTATGTGTTTGTTGGTATTTGTTAAACACAAACCCAGCTAAAGAGGAATGGAGTGCTGAGCAAGGGAGGAATGCCCAATGTCTCCATCAACATGGATCAGGCAGTACAGGAATTCAACAACTGGATTACCAGTGCCGCCGACCACGTCGCTCCAGCTAAAACCCACAGGCCCTCCAAACAAGGCAGATGGTACACCCCGAAACACAGCACATCAAAATGCACGTGCAAACAACTGGAAAGAAGATGGCGCACCACCAGGAACCACATCGTCCAAGCAACCTTCCAATCAGCCCTCAGCGACTACCACTGAGGACCAAATTCGCATAAAAGGAGTCCCTGAGCTACAGGATTGAGACCATCGCCAACCAAGCCAAGGAACTCTTCACCATCGTCAGCGATTTCACCTGCCTGCAAGCCACCGCAACTCAATCCCCTCCTCACAGGAAATCGGTGATGCCCTCACTGACCACTTCCACAAGATAGCAACCAGCTATAGAAACTTCGATCCCCAACCATCCGACCTCCTCAGCATCCCATCAATCACCATTGCCAACAAGTTGCCCCTCACATGGGAACACCTCAGCATACCCAACACAACCACACTTATGAACTCCATCCACTTGGAAGCACCCACCGACCCCTGCCCCCACTGGCTTTCCAACCTTGGAAGAGACAAGCTCAGCTTCCAGCTCGCCACCATCCTTAGTGCCTCATTAACTACAGACGCTTTTCCCGATGCCTGGAAACATGTGGACATCAAACCCTTCTTCAAGAAACCCTCTGCAGACTCTAGCTAGCTCCAGGACTATCGCCCAATCTCACTGCTCCCGTTCCCTGGCAAAGTCCTGGAGAAGGTCCTCATCCTGTAACTCACCAAACACCTGGAGAGAAACAACCTGCTGGACCCGTCCCAATCAGGCTTCAGAGCCAATCACAGCACAGAGACAGCTCTGATTGCTGCCACAGACAATATCCATGCACTACTCGACAGAGGAGATTCAGCCGCCCTGATCCTGCTCGGCCTCTCCGCAGCCTTGGACACTGTCTCCCACCACACACTCATTGATAGACTATGCCAGATTAGAATCACAGATGTTCCACTCAGATGGATGGCATCCTTTCTCACGGGCCACATCCAGAGGGTCCGCCTCACTCCATTCACCTCGGAAGCAAAGAGCACCATCTGCTGCGTTTCCCAGGGCTCATCCCTCAGCCCAACCCTCTTCAATTTATACATGACACCACTTGCAGACATTGTCAGATCACACAGCATCAACATCATCTATGCCAGCAATATGCTGCTTGTCCTGTCACTCTCGGCGCACACTACCTTGATGAAGACCAACTTTCACAAGTATTTGAAGAATCTATCAGCCTGGAAGAGGGACAATTGTCTGAAGCTCAACACGGAAAAGACTAAAATTCTAATTTTCAGCAGACACGGAGTGTCTGGAACGACTCCTGTTGGCAGTCGGAACTCGGACCCACCCCCATGCCGAAAGACCATGCCCGCAACCTTGGCATCATCCTCGACAGCAAACTTTCCATGAAACGTCAGGTCAACGCTGTCTCCTCAGCCTGCTTCCATATGCTCAACAAAGGTTACTAGTGGCTACCCATCTGCACCAGGAAGAGGGTGACGCAGGCCCTCATCACCAGACAACTGGACTACAGCAATGCGCTCTATGCAGGCACCACCATGGAACTCATGCCAGACGATCCAGAATGCAGCCGCCAAACTCATCCTCAACTTGCTCAAGAGGACCCACATCACCCAGCACCTGAAGGACCTCCACTGGCTCCCGATCCAGGAGAGATGCCAGTTCAAGCTCCAGATCCACACCTGCAAAGCCCTCCACGGCCAAGGATCCGTCCTACATGAACCACGGCCTGCATTTCCACTGACCTCCCAGGAACTTCCACTCCACACACCTCGCTCTCGTACAGATACCTTGTACATGCAGCTATGGAGGATGCTCCTTCTCCCGTCTCGCCACCAAAGCCTGGAACGTCCTTCACCTCTGCACTGCACCTTCAATGACCCACTTCAGGAAAGGGCTCAAGAGCTGGCTCTTCGACTGATACCTGCAGCAAGCGCCTGGGTAGCCTCTCGGGTGACAAGCCGCGCTTTATAAGTACGACCTGATTGATTGAATGCATATTAGGAGGATACAATAATTGGGAGAAGGGCAAGGATAGACTGCAGTGTCTGGGGTAGCACTTCTTAAAAAGTTGTGTTTTTCTCTTCTTTCTGATTTATAGGAAAATCAATGCTGATTTGGCGTCGAAATGGATGCTGATCCAGATCCTGTGAGCATAAAAGGAGAATGCTTCCTTTCTGTTCTTTTCCTTCTTACTGTGTTTTGCTACTGGTCTGGTGTGGACTCCTAACATTGACTAGTTTGTTTGTCAAGTACTTTGGGGTCTTCTTTTTGAGGGCTTTATAAATGATGCAGCTGTTCTTGAAGATGATCAAGCGGAAGGGGGGAGCCCGGGGTAGGTCTTTTATTGTGGGGTGATGGGGATGAATTTCTTCGAGCCCTCGAAGAGCCATATCGCTGCCTGTAGGATGGATACCCATCAGCGGTGGTAGTGTGGTGTCATTTAGAGTGCTACGTAGGGTAGTGCTTCCATTCAGATGGACTAAGGGCCAGATGTAGGTGGCCATTTACTGACCGGTAACGATTTCGTCCGTTACCGACTGGTAAATGGGTATTTGTGATGTAGGGGCCCTATTTTACCGATTCGGTAAATTTACCGAATCGGTAAATTTACCGAATCGGTAAAATACCGAATCGGTATTTTTACCGATTCCGTAACTTACAGATGTAGGTGGGACTCTTCTGAGTCCCAAAGGCCTTACAGAATCGGTATTTTACCACCCAATCCAATTGGGTGGTAAAATACCGAATCCAGGTGTGCATGCACATGTGTGCATGCACACCTATGCCATGTGACAGACAGACATGCCCTTAGGGCATGTCTGTGTGCCACATGTCACACGTGCCTGAATTCGGGGTGCTAGAGGGTGTCAAAGTGACACCCCCTGCACCCTTGCAACATTCGGTATTTACCGAATCGGTAAATACCGATTCGGTAATGCCCATTGATTCCTATGGGCTTCAATGCCCATAGGAATCAATGGGCATTACCGAATCGGTATTTACCGAATCGGTAAATACCGATTTTTACAGAATCGGTAATTCAATTACCGATTTTACCTAAATCTCCCCCCTTCTATTTTACCGATTCATAAATACTGAATCGGTAAAATTCGGTATTTATGAATCGGTAAAATAGAATTACCTACATCTGGCCCTAAGACTTGTATGGTTGTTCTGTAGACATCTTTCAGGAGAAATTATTTCACTTTTTTCAAGAGTGAGAGTTGGTTCCAACCAGTCTTGGTCTTCTTGGGTTTGCTTGAATGAAAGTTCTGTTTTGAGGGTGAATCCTAGAGACTTTGCCTGGAGTGTCTACTGGTGTCTGACGTTTGGCATTCTTAAGTTGGAGTTCCAGGCTCAAACTTTGGGTTGTCTCGTGCTTCTGGAAAACAGGAGCAATTTAGATTTTGGGGGTATAGTTTCAGGAAGTTAGTTGGTATCTATGATTCAATGAGTTTCAGACAGGATTTGGGTTGCTGTGTTTCTTTGGGTGAAGATATTTTTAGGTAGAGTTGGGTATCATCTATGTATTCTTGTATTTTGATGCTGCTGTCCGCATGAATCGATCCGAGGGTTCCATGAAGATGTTACAGATGATGTGAGAGAGGATGGAGCCCTGGGAAACTCTACTGGAGGCAGAGTGTGTCCATTATCCTGTGAAATATGTATGCACAAGCAGTTGTCGGTTGGTGTGGTGGGATGTACACCATTTTAACATAGTTACTGAAAAAACGATTTGTGTTTTCATGGTGTTAGACCTGGGGAGAGGTCAAGCAAGGATTGGCGGCTGGGGTCTTAGTGCTGAAGCATGATTTGAAGCCTGTTTGCAATCCTTTAGAAGACTATTCTTGCTGATGTGCTCCTGTAGCTTTCTCAATTATTTGTTTTATAAATAGGAGGCGGGTAATTGGGCGGAAGCTGGAAAGGTCGGATTGGTCCATGTATCGTTTCTAGAATGATGAAAGTATATCATGTCTTAATGCGTTTTGGGATGTTCCTTGGTTTAGAAAGCGTTGCCAATGTTGTTGTTTTTTTTAAAACAAACTTTATTGGGTATTTATGAATCATGATGCATGAAAATACAGACATTTGCATGAGTACATGTATAGGTATAAATATTCTCTTGATAGACAGACAGATATTCCATTACTTGTACCCAGCATCTATGCTCAGTTGATGCTCCTCCAAGAGTTGTAAGGGTTGTGATACTCGGAACTCATTTCAACAACTGTTGGACTTGGCCCTTTTGGCACCCCGAAACTTTTTGCATTTGCCTAGCCTGTTTCTGTAACCTGGTGTTGGTGATTTTAGGCCTCTGCGCACTTTTTCCCTGTGGTCCAGGGTAAAGTGTGTGCGTGCACTCTCTGTGGTGAGTGGCCTGCCCTCCCATAGGAATGCATGGGGAATATGTATGACCATGGTAGTTCCTGATGTGTGGGGAGTGCAGGGTCGAGTTTGGTATGTGCGAACTCGTGAGATTAAATGCTGCGCGGTGATGTGCGCAGATTTATTGTGTCTAGTGTGGAAGTGCCACTTCTAGAAGTTGACATGTCTGTGCAGTGTATGTGAATTGACTGTCTGGCTTGTGATTGGCTGGAGCTGGCTGGTGTGCCTGGCTCCAGGAGTTAGGATGGGTCTGCCCCGGTGGTGAATGGAGAGATCTGCATGTTGATGGGAGGGAGGAAGGAGTGCACCTGGGACCTTAATAGGGCTGGGCCTTCCCTCCACTATGCTGGCTCCACCCCCTGTGGTGTGTCTGAGGTCCCTGACCCATCCTGTGAATAGGCAGAGGGGCTGAGCACAACAAAGTGCTCCAGAACCAGTTGCATCTGGTTCGCCCCTTGCCTGCACCTTTGAAAACAAAGGGAGTTTGTGTATAAAAGAGGGGCTGTGACCCCATGATGATGTTCTTGTGCTCAAGTAGAATCTACCAGGGGCGTGCTGCTGCTTCCCCTGGGCGGCAAGCCTTCCCCTGGGCCCTGCCCAGCCCCTGGATTGCTGGAGGACTTCTTTCTGAGACCCTCCTGCCCTCTTTCCCTGGGAGGGCTGTGTTGCTGGGACCCTCCTTGCTGTAGGGGTCTTTATCTGGGGCCCTTCTGCCTTGCCATGGAACCCTTTGTGCTCCCCCTTTAAAACGCTACAGGACCTGGCTTTTATTTTTAGAGCACCTGGCTCTTTTCCTGATGAAGGGGAGCGCTGTGCCCCCGTTTTGCCGTTTCTGCAGCTGTGGAGGAGCGCTATGATCCCTTCTTCGAGGGAATCACCAGTGTAGGGATTCCCCTGCATTGTGGCCTGATACGGGTTCCCACCCCGCATTTATCGTGGTTTCGCGGGTGCCCACCCCGCTCTTATGCCGCCTATTGTTATTGTTAATTACACGGGAGTCCCAAAGCGGGTGCCCACCCGTGTTATATAGCGGGCGCAGCCTGGAGTGAGCCATTCCGCTTCCCCCCTGCCAGGAGGAAGTCTAGCCATGCCACGTTGGGCCCGGGAGAAGGGCCGATGGCGGCGTGGGGCTCCCAGGGGTGTAGGGAAGCCCCACGCCACAGGGAAAGACCGCCGCTGCCTGCGAGGCTCTAAATATGCAGAGAAACCCGCCCATCACGTAGGGAAGCCCCGGTGAAGAAGAGACGACAGCCCGGAGGAGTTTCCCCGCCAGAGAACGCCCGGTGAGTGTCGAAGGGCAGAGGGGGGGAAGCTCTGGGGTGCATCGTGGTGCCTTGGAGGCACGGGGACAGAGTTTCTTGCGAGCAGCCCTGCCTGGCAGAGGGCTGCTCCCACGTGGTGTTGTATTTAGAACCCACGAGGCTCTGTGGGGCATGATGATTTTAGGAGCCAGTGCGCTCCACGATGGCAGAGGTGCATTCAGGGCAGCCTCGGATGGCAGTGGTCTGCCCCAACGTTATTAGTGACTTCCAGAGCCCGCGTGGCTCTAGCGAGGGGCTACTTAGGGTGGAGGGGCCTCAGTGGGGGTCCCCCAGGCTCCGTGGTGCCAGTTCGCATGTGATGTAAAAAACACCAAAGGGCCTTGACTCGACTCAGCAACGCTGAGTCTATACAATATCATAACGAAACAATTGCCAGTACTGAGTAACCAATCATTCTTGTGAGGTTATATGAATAAAACATATAACTCCATCTAGGAATAAATCCATCATTTGTTTTATTTTATAAATTCATTTCAAGGACATGTTAACAACAATATTTCCAAACCACAAATAATAAACCATGTTTCAAAACCAAAGCAAAAAAAGGCTATGTACAATTCTCTACATTCAAATGTGACACCCACAGACACACCAGATTCACACTCACCCACTCTTTGCCACACTCACTTCACAAGCACTGTCCACTCTTACACATAATATCCACAAAAAAACCAAAGCTAATAAAAAGCCTGTGAACAAATTCCTAAATCCCTCCGCCAAACCAAAAATCACAATCCTTAGTGATAGTGATGTAGGGATACTTTTTCAATTGTTACCCTCTCCTACATCAAACAGAAATTAATTCAGTCTGTTATAAATCTAATACAAATATCCAATTTGTTTGGCAGGGAAGAACAGATAGGGTCGACGCGTTTCAAACCCAACCCTTTGTCGGGTTCTCTTCAGGACCAAGACATTCTGAAAGACAAAACATGAGCTGTCATCAAAAACACCACCCTTACAAAACAACATTACACCATAACGCCTTAGCCACCAATGGCTTCTGCATACCTGATTTCCTGTACCAAGTCTTCAAAAAGAAACTTTTCTGAAGGGTCACTTATGTTGGTGTATACACATCTACAAGAGACAAAACGGCAGACATAGCAGTCTGTCAGTCTAAAGTCAAGGGCCAGATTAAGTAATAGTGCTCCGGCATTATTTTTACTTACCAATGTCGTGTACATCGCAGGGTATCAAATCCGTTAAATCATCATCCTTTGTATGCCAGGTTTGCTTCATGGCGTAGACCAGAGCCTTACAGATTCGAATCTAGGTGAAACGGAAAAGAAGGGTTAGAGCCTTATTTAAAATCCTCAGTCCTTCACTTCTTTGCATAATTTATCCGGAACGACTGAACGCCCAGGATTCTACCTGAAGGGTGCTCCTGTTTTAATTCATCCTTTGCCACGTTGCCCAACAATCCGGCGCGTAGCACATCCCTCCCGCAGTCATCCGTGGGATACAAAAGCTGACGGCGGGGTGGAAAGTAAATAATCCAAGCCTCGCTTTTGTGCAAATATACGTGACCAACTGTTACTGCCTCCAGCGTTAGATTCATAAGCATTGGGTGTGATATTCCCCAGTCCTTGTGTTCCGGCACACGTGATCCAGCTTGAGGCTGGGTCGGTATGTTTCAAAACCCGCCGCGATTAGCTGTGGCTTATGGGAACTATAGTACAAGTTAGTCCCGTGGTCCTTCATTCGGCCCGAACCTGCTATGGGCATTGATGTTCATACAACTTTATTAATAGTGGGCATGTCTGTTTTTAAGGAACCAAAATCGGGTTGAAAGTAATAATGCAACTGTGTTGTATAGGGGTATCTCCCATGAGAAATACTTCCTGAGTGATGTGGTCGCGCTTTTATTTGGACTTAATATTCGAGGCCCATTTCATCCTTTCCTTGACATTATCTACAGTTAGGTCGATGATTGGCCTTGAAAGAGACAAACATCCTTCCTTTCCAGTTACCTGCAATACAATATCATGTTCGGAAAATTTCAGACACTTCGTTGAGCCCACAAATCGCTGTATTAAACTTCATAATCAATAGGGCTTCATGTTGGATTAACCTACCCTCGATGTCCCAACCTCTGGTATCAACCTCTACCTTAGAAATCACTGTCCATCTCAAATCTTTCTCTGCGTGTTCCCGGGACCTCCAGTGATTCACCAAGGGGGCATTAGGCACATTCCGTCTAAGTCTTGATTTATGTTGGGTAATGCGCAGACGTACCTCCTGACTGGTTTTGCCCACATAAAGTTTAGGGCAAGGGCATAAAATTCGGTAGATGACGTTTTTCGACTTACAATTGGAAAAGCTGTCATGTTTCCAATTGATCCCTTCATGGGTGAATGTTGTCCCTTCGATGGTCTGGTCACAACAAGTACACGTCCCACACTTGTGGTGCCCCTTCACTGGTTCCAAACCTATCATGCTTCGTAGGTTCGTCCCTTTCAATTCTGGCAAGCCTGCTCTCACAATGAAGTTCGCAATACTTTTCTCTTTTTCGAATTCAAACAGTGGAGGCTGTCGTAGTCCTTCATCTAAATTTTTGACCAGATGGCAATTTCAATTTATGATCTTCTTTAGTTAATTTGCATTTGGACAAAATGTTGTCACACAGACCATTTCGTTGATTTTCTGTTTAGTTCTTTTTTCGAGCAGTGTCTCACGTGGAACCCACCAAGCACGTCGCATTGCATGCTTCAGCAATTTTTTAGGGTACCCTCTGTCAGATAGACGCTTCACTAAGTTGTGCTCATGTTCGAAATATTCATCTTTGAAAGAGCAATTGCGTTGTATCCGCAAAAATTGCCTGAAAGGAAGATTTTGTCTTACGCTTTTAGGATGGTTGCTTGTGTAGTGCAACGCTTTATTCCTATCTGTTTCTTTTCTGAACAGTGTTGTTGCCAAACTGCCTTCTGACGCATTGACTTGTACGTCCAGAAAAGTGATCTGATTACTGGAGGTGTTACAACTGAATTTTATATCTTCAGTCCTTCCGTTTAATCAATGAAGAAATTCCTGTAGTCGATCCTGTGACCCTGACCAAATCAGAAATACGTCATCAATATAGCGCATTTAGTTTGTAATGCACTCTGAAAAGGGGTTATTATTGTAAATGAATTTGTCCTCATACAAGCCCATAAATAATACCGCCAGCTCCGGGGCAAAAGGGCAGCCCATGGCGACTCCCTTTATTTGATAAAAGAATTCCGTGCCAAATGCAAAATAATTTTCTGAAGGGCGAACTTCGCAAGCTTGATGATGAAATCTGTGGGAACCCGTAGTGGTTTTTCCCTAGTCTCCAAAAAGAACGCCAACGCCCCCAGAGCCTCCTCCTGTGGTATTTGTGTGTATAAAGACACCACATCCATAGTCACCATCATCTGTTTCGTCTCATCATATTCAATAGTTGCTAGTCTACTGATAAATGCCATTGTGTCTGGTAAATGCACGGGCATTGTTTGAACAAAGGGTTATAGAAATAAATCAATGTATCTCGAGATGAGTTCCAGCACGTGTGCTTGTTGTGACCAGACCATCGAAGGGACAACATTCACCCATGAAGGGATCAATTGGAAACATGACACCTTTTCCAATTGTAAGTCGAAAAACGTCATCTATGGAATTTTATGCCCTTGCCCTAAACTTTATGTGGGCAAAACCAGTCAGGAGGTACGTCTGCGCATTACCCAACATAAATCAAGACTTAGACGGAATGTGCCTAATGCCCCCTTGGTGAATCACTGGAGGTCCCGGGAACACGCAGAGAAAGATTTGAGATGGACAGTGATTTCTAAGGTAGAGGTTGATACTAGAGGTGGGGACATCGAGGCTAGATAAAGCCAACGCGAAGCCCTATTGATTATGAAGTTTAATACAGCGATTTGTGGGCTCAACGAAGTATCGGAAATTTTCCGAACATGATATTGTATTGCAGGTAACTGGAAAGGAAGGATGCTTGTCTCTTTCGAGGCCAATCATCGACCTACTGTAGATAATGTCAAGGAAAGGCTGGAGGGCGCCACGATTATTAAGTCCAGCTAAAAGCGCGACCACATCACTCAGGAAGTCTTTCCCATGGGAGATACCCCTCAGAAACAACACAGTAGCAGGTTCGGGCCTAATGAAGGACCACGGGACTAACTTGTACTATAGTTCCCATAAGCCACCGCTAATCGCGGTGGGTTTTGAAACAGACCGACCCAGCCTCAAGCTGGATCACGTGTGCCGGAACACAAGGACTGGGGAATATCACACCCAATGCCTATGAGTCTAACGTTGGAGGCAGTAACAGTTGGTCACGTATATTTGCACGAAAGTGAGGCTTGGTTTATTTAATTTCCACCCCGCCGTCAGCTTTCGTATCCCACGGATGACTGCGGGAGGGATGTGCTACGCGCCGGATTGTTGGGCGACGTGGCAAAGAATGAATTAAAACAGGAGCACCCTTCAGGTAGAATCCTGGGCGGTCAGTCTTTCCGGATAAATTATGCAAAGAAGTGAAGGACTGAGGATTTTAAATAAGGCTCCAACCCTTCTTTTCCAGTTTCACCTAGATTCGAAGCTGTAAGGCTCTGGTCTACGCCACGAAGCAAACCGGACATACAAAGGATGATGATTTAACGGATTCGATTCCCTGCGATGTAAACGACATTAGTGACCCTTCAGAAAAGTTTCTTTTTGAAGTCTTGGTACAGGAAATCAGGTATGCAGAAGCTATTGGTGGCTAAGGCGTTATGGTGTAATGTTTTTTTTTAAGGGTGGTGTTTTTGATGACAGCTCATGTTTTGTCTTTCAGAATGTTCAGAATGTCTTGGTCCCGAAGAGAACCCGACAAAGGGTTGGGTTTGAAACGCATCAACCCTATCTGTTCTTCCCTGACAAACAAATTGGATATTTGTATTAGATTTATAACAGACTGAATTAATTTCTGTTTGATGTAGGAGAGGGTAACAATTGAAAAAGTATCCCTACATCACTATCACTAAGGATTGTGATTTTTGGTTTGGCGGAGGGATTTAGGAATTTGTTCACTGGCTTTTTATTAGTTTTTTTTTTTTGTGGCTGTTATGTGTAAGAGTGGACAGTGCTTGTGAAGTGAGTGTGGCAAAGAGTGGGTGAGTGCGAATCTGGAGTGTCTGTGGGTGTCACATTTTAATGTAGAGAATTGTGCATAGCCTTTGTTTGCTTTGGTTTTGAAACATGGTTTATTATTTGTGGTTTGGAAATATTGTTGTTAACATGTCCTTGAAATGAATTTATAAAATAAAACAAATTATGGATTTATTCCTAGATGGACTTATATGTTTCATTCATATAACCTCACAAGAATGATTCTTTAGAATGGTTACTCAGTACTGGCAATTAGTTTGTAAGTGATGGGCATAATGATTTTAGAAGCCAGTGCGCTCCGTGGGGGGCACCGTGTTCCCAGAGCAAGATGGCTCCAGCGCTTGGGCATGTGTTGTTCAGAGCCTAGAGAGCTCCCCAAAATGCCCATTATTTGTTCTAGAGCCTAGATGGCTCCAACCTGTGCCGCAGTATAGTCCTAGAGCCTAGATGGCTCCCACGTGTCGGAGTCTTTGTTCCTAAGGGCCAGTGAGAGCCCATGCCGCATTTTCTGCTGATTTCTCAGCTGCCCAGCAAGTAGTGGGCAGCTGCACCGTTTAGGTCCTTCTTTCTAGGGGACATGTTCTTTTGGACTCAGGAGTAAGTCGCAGTCCTTCGCCCCTACTTTGGCCTTTCACAGCTGCGCTGCACTTAGTGCTAGCTGCAGCGTTTAGGCCCTGTTCTGGTTCTCAGCTGCCCAGCAAGTAGTGGGCAGCTGAAACGTTTAGGTTTGCGCCGGTGGCGCACCCCTGACTGGCGCTGCGTTGGCAGCGCGCCCTGGCATTCTGGACACAGGGCATTTGAGCCCCTTCTTGATGGCCAGTTGGCCAGGGGGATCGGTAAAGGTATAGGGCGCAAGGCCCTAATGTGATTAATATGTGCTTTAAATGTGGTGCTAGGAAATGTAATGCATCTAGTATGTTTTACGCACCGTGCGTTGATACCTCTAGAGATGGTTTTACCTATGGAGGTTTGTGTTAGTGAGATTGTACTTCACTGTGATTGACGCCCCTAAATGTGAGTTATACTTAGGAGGTAGGGTCTAATGTGTTTCGACTAGTGAGGGGATTGCCTACAGTATTTATACTGGTTAGGCCTAATGTGATTTATGCGTAATGTGCAATGCCTTATGCCTGTGATACCTCTAAATGTGTTTTCATGCTTAGGTGGTTGTTTTGCCAAGTATAGTTTATACTAGTGAGTTTATGTGTCCCTGCATGATCTATGCCTATGGTTATTAGTATTGCGTAGTGTGTACCTACCTTTTACCAGTGGTTACTGGTTGTGTCCTACAATTATTCTATGTTCTATAATTGTTACCAACAGCAAAAATTGGTAACGGTCAACAGGAGCGCACAGCAAAAGTATAGGTCAATAGTCAATTTCAAAAATCATGCGTATGATCGGTGCTCAGGAGGAGAGTAGAGATCGGTTACCACGACCTCTAAAGAAACCAATGGTCAATAGTTATGTAGTCCTCCGAGCACTCTGTAAATTAGAGTCTTTATCGAATGTTGTCTTCAATCACCAATAGTCATCCAAACTTCAATCCAGAAATGTCTTTAGAAATTAAATTTATTGAAAAGCGCAGCCAACACGTGTTTCGTCAGTCTGTAAGACAATGACTTCTTCAGGGCATTAGCTTCATGAAATCTCTAATATTGAGGTCAGTGAAAGTAGCACTTATCCAATAGCACATCAGCATCAGTAACAGTCCAATTCCAATTCAAGTTTGTATGTATAACGACCAAATCAATGTCTGGTTGTCGTATTCAAAATCAACATCTGAATCATATAAATTTCATTGGATCCAGGTATAGAAATAATTGTATTATCCTCGGGCGAGTGTGGAGCGCAAACACACCTAATATACTGTGTAAGGCGTTGAAAATCTCCACTGTAGTCCTAATTCTCACTATCCAATTCTTTTTTCATACGAGTACGTATCAAGTCTTATCTTCAGGGCCACGGAACACGAGACCCTGAAGATAAGACTTGGTGAGTTTGGAACGAGGTAATTACAATGTGAGCAAGTATTATTATGGACATACTTATTAATGTATGTCTTGATTTTCAGATACGTACTCGTATGAAAAAAGAATTGGATAGTGAGAATTAGGACTACAGTGGAGATTTTCAACGCCTTACACAGTATATTAGGTGAGATTATTTTATATACATGGGATATAAGGTGCCCCGTACCAACTGGTAACTTGACAGTTGGCAATTACCGATTTAGACATGCGCCTCATTGATTGAATCTATTACTTGTAGGTGTGTTTGCGCTCCACACTCGCCCGAGGATAATACAATTATTTCTATACCTGGATCCAATGAAATTTATATGATTCAGATGTTGATTTTGAATACGACAACCAGACATTGATTTGGTGAGTTATTACCACCCTTTTAGCGATGGATAAACGGGACTATAATCTACCGTTTGATTTACTGATGTAGTTACCATATTATAATGGATTCACTTGTAGGTCGTTATACATACAAACTTGAATTGGAATTGGACTGTTACTGATGCTGATGTGCTATTGGATAAGTGCTACTTTCACTGACCTCAATATTAGAGATTTCATGAAGCTAATGGTGAGTTAGTTATTTATTTAAATGGATAGTATGCAATGCGTGATCCTGCTGGCCATGTATCGCATGGTGATCACAAACCATTTATTAAGATGTAACCAGTATAAATAGTTAAGGTTAACGACTTTATGTATACAGAAGCACGAATTTGGCGAATATGTTTCTTCTTTCACATTTACACTGATAATTTGTGGACTAGAATTTGGTTTGAGGGTGTATCCCCTTTACTTTATTTAAAATTGCTTCTCTTATAGATGCGCTTTGAAGCAAGTGTTGATATTTGGTTATGTTACTTTATTTGGAATTGATTTTAATTGTTTTGGGTTGCAGCCCTGAAGAAGTCATTGTCTTACAGACTGACGAAACACGTGTTAGACCCTGAAGATAAGACTTGATACGTACTCGTATGAAAAAAGAATTGGATAGTGAGAATTAGGACTACAGTGGAGATTTTCAACGCCTTACACAGTATATTAGGTGTGTTTGCGCTCCACACTCGCCCGAGGATAATACAATTATTTCTATACCTGGATCCAATGAAATTTATATGATTCAGATGTTGATTTTGAATACGACAACCAGACATTGATTTGGTCGTTATACATACAAACTTGAATTGGAATTGGACTGTTACTGATGCTGATGTGCTATTCGATAAGTGCTACTTTCACTGACCTCAATATTAGAGATTTCATGAAGCTAATGCCCTGAAGAAGTCATTGTCTTACAGACTGACGAAACACGTGTTGGCTGCGCTTTTCGATAAATTTAATTTCTAAAGACATTTCTGGATTGAAGTTTGGATGACTATTGGTGATTGAAGACAACATTCGATAAAGACTCTAATTCTATAATTGTTATTTGGTGCTACAGTTACTCTAAGTGCTATTTCTACTAAGTGCTGATTCTGACAGTGGCCCACGTGCCCCTGTCATGTGTAAATAATCCCCTGTAAATACTGCCCAGTGCCAAATGGCACAGTGTAATTGTGTGATTATGATCTAATGTGTTTATGGTAATGCAAAGGCTATTTTTATATATAACCTTGTGTGGAGTTCCTTTTTGTGGTGTGTCTAGTGTGTTGCTGCTGTGTGTGCGTGCCCAAATGCTTTACACATTGCCTCCGGAATTATCCTGACTGCTCGTGCCAAGCTACCAAGGGGGTGAGCAGGGGTTATATTTGGCGTGTAACTCCCTTGCCCTGACTAGAGTGGTGGTTTCTGCCTGGCTTTGGCGCAAGCCTTAGCTAACCAGAAATCCCAGTTCTAACAACAACCTATACAATATCTACCTCAACTATGCACTTTATGCCAAGTGGCAACTCTCTCCCTCCCCTTCCCTCCCCCGTCCCCCCAGAAAGCGTTGCCAATGTAGATAAGGAGTGCAAGTGCTTCTCTTTGTAGTGATTTTTTGATGGAAGAAGGAAGGGTGTTGTCTTCATAAACGCTTGCATTGAGAGAGGTCAGGATATTGGAGAACTATGTGCAAGACATAATTTAAAAAGGTCCAGGTGGTAGTGAGGCAATCGAAGATGGTTGAAAGTGTGGGGGCTGTGGAAGTGGCAATTATGCTGGTTCAGACTTTGTCAATCCTCTTGATGAAGAATTTAATAGCATTATATTTGGTGACTGAAGTAGGAATTGTGGGTTTTGGAAACGTACTGGTGCAGTGTTTGATATCTATGAAAAAGACTTTGTTTCTGTTGGTTACCTATGATGTTGGTTTTAGTAAGAGGCTTTAGCAGTGATGATGAGGGATCGGTGATTAGAGCAGAGTGTTTTGAGTTGGGCATGGTCATCCATGAGTTTTGCACATCTCCCTTCCTTCTCTTGTTTTTGTGTGGTATGTTTATTGTTAAGCTCTTGAATGTACCAGGAGGTGAGGGCATTGGCTTGATAGATCAGGTATTCAGTGGAGTGCAGCATTCAACATGAGTTCCCATAGTGGAGTTGTTGATGTGAAGGTGAGTTATCTTCCTCCACCTTTTTCCTTTTCCTGCCTTTCTCGCTGTTGCTCAAAGTCTGATGATGAAAAGTAAATCCGACTTCCATAAAATAAGTGTCACTGCCCACCACCTGCACAAATTAAGCACTGCAGACATGTTATGCCCAGCTAGGAATCTTTGCTTCACCCTGGCCAAATTGATTAGGATGAGGAAATTAACAGGAAAAAAGCATGGCGGGGAAAACAATAAGAATGATAATGGCGCACATTGGAACCATCCGGACTGCTCTCTGTAGTGGCAAATGGACCACTAAGTGTTGGTAAGAAGGCTAATAACCTTCCTTTGCAAACAGTTTATCTGTTACTAGTGTTTCAGCAATGGCACATACACCCTTTCCCAAAGGATACCACCTCAATTTGTCAAACTGACATACCCAACAGTAAGAGGAGTCATTAGGAGGAGATGCCAACCAACTATCTTCAGCACCTTGGTACACGGCACTGATCAACATTGGCGAACCGATTCGTCAGACATTGACGGTTATAGCATGATGAACCAACCACAGGGAGGCGTGTTGAGTTTTACAAAGCTCATGATTAAAAGTCATACTGTGTGAATAGAGAGAAGCTATGTGTGTGACCAGACACAGGGTGGAACCGATGATGTGGATTTTGAAGCGAACTGCACAGATGCGTGCACATGAAATTATGTTATTACATTGTTACAAAGACTATTCATGTTGAGAAGTTGATATGTAAGATGTTAGTTCATTATTCCATCACTGTACACTATGGGCCTGATTCATAAAGGTAACCATACACGTTTGTGTAAGTTTACACTTTTCCAGTATTCACACAACTACATTTTAACACTATAATATTCACTGCCCACTGCTAATCTCGTCCCATAATGCTTTGCAGGACCTTTGGTTGGGATTGTATTTTTGCCCATAATCATGCTTGGGGAGGTCCTAAGAGGATGGGACTCTTTGTTTTCAAGGCATCTGCTTGGTTCTCTCCCTAGGTTAGGGAGGATCCCAAAATCATCACCTCTCTCACTGCTTGCTAAATTTTTATTTTCACTTTTGTGAAATGACTATATGCATTTTAGCATCCAATATAAAAATAATTCTACAAAGAGCTGCAGTTCAACTAGTCATTCCTAGGTGTCCCTCACGAGTCAAATGCGAAAGCATTGAAACCCTTTCAATAGGCTGCAGTTCCACTAGTCATTACTATGTGTCCCTCATGAGTTAAATCCAAAAGCATTTGACTTGAGGGACACCTAGCAACGACTAGTTGAACTGCAGCTTGATGTAATAATTTCACTGCTTTTGCATTTGACTCGTGAGGGACACCTAATAACGACTAGTTGAACTGCAGCTCTTTGTAGAATTATTTTGATATTGGATACTATAATATTCACTGCCCATTGCTAATCTCTTCCCATAATGCTTTGCAGGGCCTTTGGTTGGGATTGTATTTTTGCCCATAACTGTGCTTGGGGTAGTCCTAAGAGGATGAGACCACCACTGATTTGTTCAGCATGATATGCTCTTTGTGTTCATTGCATCTGCTTGGTCCTCCCCCTAGGTTAGGGGGGACCCAAAATCATCACCATTTGTGGGTGCAGTTTAGTAGTTGGGTACGCAGAGGAACGGAGTGCTTTTGCCTGAAATCCGTGGTTTAATGGAATGCTTAGTTAACAAATGTCCGCAAACTCGTGAGCGGAGTGGAGTTCAATGCCCAAGGGTGGAGCGGAGTGGAGTTTTTGCCCAGGGGTGGAGTTCATTGCCCAGGGTTACTCTGCAGTCGGGGTGGAGAACTCTGCACATAAAAAGATAGGACATGCCCATCTTTTTATGTGCAGAGTTTTCTGCACTCATAAACTTACTATTAAAATGCAGTTTTGTGAATACTGAAAAAGCGTAAACTTACATAAACGTGTATGTTAACCTTTGTGAATCGCACCGTCAGTGATTACGAAAGACTTCTTCAGTTACTCCCAGCTATACTGGAGTGAGCACCCAGTTAATAGAACCCTGGTACATGTTCAATTACATTTTTTTGCCCTGCATATGGAATGCTTCTTTTAATTCATGCGTGGAATGCCACAGCACGGCTGCTACCGAATTAACATTTGTAGTTTTTAACGAGGCACTCATATAGGACATGGCTCTTACGTAAACACGTCTATAAGAGTGTTCCTGCACATCTGAAGACTATGTTTTTCCCCTGGGCTCAGTCTTTGTTCGCCATTCATGTTTTTTTAATGTAATTTAGCTATGTCAGTCTGTGGCTCAGGTTGCAGCCCTGAATGTTACATGCGAGGCTGGTGCTGACTTAGTATGGAGCAAAAACACATTAAGCTTCGTTTTTAATCCTTTCTTTTGCAATTTGTGCCTATCTGTCAACGAAAATCCCATGCTAACGTGGTTATTCTGTACATACAGAATCTAAAGGTTATTCGCTCTGCTTTAAATGGCGCCTGATTTTAGTATTGTACTACAATTAAGTCCATGTATAGACTTCTAGATCTGTTAGCTAATACCCCTAGACTGAGCGAGTTTATAAAAACAAGTCTTATAAAGTGCTAACTTTCACAAATGTATAATCCACTTATTGGATATATTTTTGATAACACAATAATGATATGATACACATTTGTAGGAAGTTGTAACCGATTTATAAGAAGGCTTGAATTAATTATCCATGCAAAAACCAGCATAAGGTAATTTCCTCCGAAACAGCGTGAAATTGATTTAAAAATCAATGCTGGCCTAGGAGTACGGAAAGTAGACCCCTTGATAATAGAAGCAAGTGATACAGGCGTGATCAGAATGTGATGCGGTTTGTCAAGAACTGAACCTTTTCATGGAAGAGCACTGGAAATCTTCAGAATACTGTAATGAGTCTGTTGCAACAAAGCATATGTCGTGTGAAAGTCAATTTTGGTGAATGAAACATGCGAGGAGAATTGATAGTCATAGCAAACTCATATTTTAAAAAATCTATCACGATTAAAACTCAGAGAAACTGACTGTTCTAGCAGATAGAAAAATCACCTTGCAAACAAATAAATGAAGGAATACAGGGATATATGGTTGTCAATACAGGGATATATGGCTATATGGTAACTGCAAATTGTTACTTTTCATTTGTTTTATCTTTTCTTGGTCGTTTAAGACCAATTTAGTTTCGAATTTGCAGAGTTACTTTAGAAATTATTTCTGTTCAGATTATTGGATGTTGTTTCTGAATAGTATCTATTTTTGCTGTATATTTAAATGTAAAATAACGAATATGTCTTATTGTAAATAATCTTTCACTCTCCCAATGGATGTAAATACTTTTTCTTCTGGCAATATTTTTCCAATAGTTGCAACAAGTGGTTCCTACTTGGAAGGACATTTTCAGATTATTTTGAGAAAGGACATATTTTAAACCATAAAATGGAGATACAGATAATGTGTGTATTATATTAGATGGTATACAGACAATGTGATAAAAAAGTGTTGGCAATGCATTGCTCAGTGCAAGTCAAAACAATATCAAACAACAATGTGTAGTACATTTTGCGATACAATTCACATTATTTATATAAATAAATAACAGGAATTAACAAACTAACATCAATAAATAACCCTGCATATCAGAAAACATACTTTATCCATAGTGATGCAATCTATAATGCCAATGCTAAGGTGATACATAATGTCACCAGTGATGCCATCAATGTAATTTGTGATATCATATTTCACAATATGTAACAGGACAATGTTGGAGGGGATTTCAGGTTAATTTCAGAACCATAAATGTAATCTATCTATCTACACACAGGCACGTAAATGTAATCTATCTATCTGCACACACGCACATACTATAACTCAGGCCCCGCCAAGCTTAGTCATTAATTCATTCAGTTCAGAAGTTGATTATGTCATGAGTGATGTTATATGTGAACTTATAAGCGGGGCATGGCAAGGGTACGCATTATAGTTACTTTGGGGCACAAGTTATAGTTACTTGAGATAACTATACCCAAAATAATTTCAGTGGTTTTGTTGGTTTAAAATGGTATGTTTTAACTGACATTTTCACCTAACTATGGAGTCCCTTTTACAATTGTTTTTTTCATGACGTTTCTAATTTTGTAAATGTTTTAACACAAAGTAAGCTATTATTACCCGACCTAACTATAACAACTCTTTAACCTTTGTTTTTTTCAGGGAATTTCTATGTTATTTTTTGATATAATGGAAAATGTCCATCGCTGTGCAGGGCAGGAGGTTGGGTGTAAGGAACACTCAGCTGGCAGTTAACCCACGGCTGGCAGCCAACTCCATGCTGGGCACAGCACACCAGGGACTTTATTGCAGGGCCTGGTCCGCAGGAAGGTCCCACACCCAAGTCCACACTGGTGCGCACAGCTGACTGTGTAATATAAAGGGTGTGCTTTTAACCAAAGCCAACATACTGGCATGGCCAAAAAAATCGCCAATAACTATAATCAAGTGTACATTTCATAAATTCACACATGCAATGATTAATACAAGTTATTGTCATAGAATATTTTGAATAAAGCCTTTAAAAAAAACATTAACTTGTCTTTGAATCTTTCTTATAACATTTTCCAAGACCCAAGGTGCGGCCACAGAAACAACCACTCCAGCTGAAGAGCCTACAGCTCCAGCTCGAAGTGCTTTTAAAAAATGTGTTAAGCTCTCCTAGGGTCATGGATTTAATGACCCTGGAGACCTACTGTTTTTATATGTTGCTGGGGGCTGCTGCCAACAATCCAAAAGATACAGGAAGCGACTGAGAGAGATGAGAGCATTTCCTGAGCCAAGCAGGCTCTCGTTGAGAGATATTGGAAACACTTCCTTCAGGGTGCTCGATCATTGGCACATGCAGAACAAACGACAAAGAACCAAATATGGCGAGTGCAACATGAGCTGAGCACATGCTATTGCTCAGGGGTCGGAAGAGCATGATGCGGCAGGGTCTATAGGCCTGGGGTTGACCTGGCACACCAAGGCCACCAATGGGTAGTCAAGACAAAGGCAAAACTCTGCTACAAAGTGTGGTTCCTGGGTATGGACACTCAAATTGACAAGAAGGTGCGAAACTGCCACTCCTGTGCCATCTCCAGTGGGGACTCACCCTTGGCCCCGGTAATAACAGAGGAACCCTGCCTAAATCCCTGGCCGAAAGTGAGTATGGACTATGGGAACTTCAGGGATGGGCGTCTCACAGTAGTTCTCAAGGACTCTCACATATGATTACCAGTGTGGAACCAATAAAATCCACTGCATTTGCGAAAGTTAAGCCAGTCTTGGAGAAGGTATTTACCCTTATAGGCCTACCTAAAGAAAGAAAGTCTGACAACGGCCTAACATTCCAGGAGTATCCGTCATTCCGAGCCATTTGTCACAGAAAGGTGAACCCAAGCAAACTGTGATGCCCTGAGGATTGGAATTGACCAGGGTGAGGACACTGAGTGCTGCCTTCATTGGTTCCTGAGAGCCTACACCAACTGTGTCTCAGAAGAACTCCTGTTTAAAAGGCCCATGAGGGAAAACGTTCTGGCAGGCCCAGAGTGACATTCTGCTGTCCTGAATGCCCAGACGGCACAGAAGAAAAGACAAACAACTAACTACAAGGCGAGTCTCGCTAGGAGAACAGTAGTCCCGGCCATCCAAGTAGGGGACAGCATCATCATGTAGGACCGACATCCCGGTTGGAAGTTCTGCACCCTCTTTGAAGCAGAGACTTGGCAGGTTGTGAAACTCAATGACACAATGATCACCGGGCAGCAGGGGCAACACACCTCTGTGAGGAATGTGTCATGGTTTACAAAGGTCCTTAGGCCCACAAGAGAATCTGATGTGGGGCCAGACCAACACAGTAACACCAGTCAAGATAAACCATTCATGCCGAGTTCACACAGAGCTGACGTTCAGAAGGGCAGTCTCAGTACCTCACCCTGCCTGGGCGATCACCATTCAGCCTGACTTGCAAGTTCCCTGGCCGCGGAGGCCCGAGATGATCGCTGTCTGGCAAGTGGTAGTGCAGAAGGTATCTTGGGTCAGAGTTATGACCTCTGCCCAAGCCTTGCACCCAGCCAGAGACTAAAGGACCAAGTATGTCTCTTGTGGACGGCTCAAGGACCCTTTGCAGTTCAATAAAAATTGGAAGGCATGTAGAGTGCCACCTGGACTCTGCCATACAATGTTGCTGCACACTCCGAGGGCTGGGTGCAGCCTGAGGATATAATTAAACAAACCAGTGGGCTCTTGTGGCCACTGCTCACAAGCATTTCATGAGTACAAGTCACATTATTCTCCTGAGCACATTCTTTAGCGGTAATACTGACCTCGTGGCCACCAGGGTATGGACACAACAGTACCCTCGCTATTGAAGCATTGCAAGGTAATACAGGATTTAATTAAGGAGCATGGTTTAGGCTACCTGTTTATCACTGAACATGGCTAAACACTACCTCTTCTCCTGAAATCAACTTATCTGTTCCACCTGGATACAGAATAAAGCACATGGAAAGAGTTCAGGACCATTGAGGTGCATTGCATGTATATTGAGAGACTGGTTGGAGGTCTCCTGATGTAACATTCCCGGGTTTTGAAGGCCGAATACCTAGCCCTTAGTATTGATTGTAAGATACGTGGGGGATAGTAAAATATCCCCCATGTATCTTTGAAATGTATTCTAATCTACAGACCACCCAGTCTTGTGGCCTTATTTATCCACTCGTTCTTCAGATCCTGCCTTCTAAACTAAAAAAACCTGGTCGCGTTTGATAAGTTCAGTATTCCAATTGATGAAAGCTCTGCTTGGGAATCTCAAGGTTTGAGTTTTGTCATGGATGCAATGAATACAGCTGGGTCTGATGGCTCAGTGGGCTAAAGCAGCCACTGCAGGGGCCTGTGTTCGACCTCATGGTCACAGGTTCAAATCCCGTTGGGTCCACTCAACCTTTCATCCATCTGAGGTTGATAAAATGAGTACCATTGAGTTGGTTAGCAATAAACATCTGTTATTCAGCGCCAGGACACCTACAGGTAATCGTGCGCTTTACAAATACACGGTATGTTAACCTTGAGAGTCTTCCTCTAGGCGCCACTCATATGGCTGGCAACTCACTTGATTTGATTCTAAGTTCATCCCTTTTTATTTCTTTCACTGATACTTCCCCAAACTCCAGCAACGCAGTCAGGAGTATGGGTACTGAATACCGAGGGCTCCTCAAATAGACAAGGGGCATCATCAACATATAATTAAACCACATGTGTGGTCTAACTCACTGTAATCCCCCAGGGCACAGTGACCAGCACAGCAGCTCCGCCATCGGCTCCACAGGCAGAGCAAACAGGAGTAGTGATAGAGGATACCCCTGCTGGGTGCCCCTGTACAGTTGAAATCTACTCGAGACCACCCCATCCACACCCTGGCACCTGGGTCAGTATAGAGTAATTTGACCCAGTTTATATTCTTGGGACCCAGCCCTACCTTCTCCAGTACTTTCCAAAGGTAGCCCCAAACAACTTAGTCAAACCAGTACCTCTTAGACTTCACAGTACGCTTGAGGATTCCTTGAGGTCAGCAGGAGGAGCAGCTGGCTTCAGGTGAATGCCCTGTTTTGGGCTCAAGTGGCTCTTGGTAGCAGATGGGTCTCGTGGTCTTGGCAGGCCCAATTCCTGCACTCTGGTGAGTCACACTGATACATGCACTTGGATATCCTCTGTTTTGTGGCAATCTTGCAGTCCTCTTCTCCAGGCTTGAGGCTCCAGCTGCCATGTCACAGCTTCAAGGAACTTCATGGGACAAAAACGTGACAGTCTGATCGGGCGCTTGGACCTTCACTGCCACAGTTATCAGACAATGCTTCAGCATAGTGTCTCATGCTTCAGATTGTTTTAGTCTGATTGGCATCCTGGAGAGTCAGGAACTACCTTCTAATCTCAAACATTCTGCCACATGGGTTTTGAGTCTCTGGTGGGGGGGGAATACAGTACCATGATCAACCACTCCCTGTCCACACCAACAGCCATGTCCTCATACAGGTTTGGTTGCTCTTGCCTCTCCCTTAGTCAAAACTCCTTCAGTTCCCAGAAAAAGTCAGGAAGTTCTTCTTTGAGATCAGACTCCAGGCAGGCAAGCAACACCCATATGGTGGAACTGCCTTCAGCCCCCCATCAGTTTCTGTTTGCAGGGCTGACTGGGCTGTGCCTTCTGGGTTTGCCAGCCTGGCTTGAAATGCAGACATTTCCTTTCGGCTCTCATGCATATATGAACATATCTAGCATGAACAGCCGTCGTAAGCTTTTTTTTATTTTTTTTCCAAGCAGCTCAGATACAATTACATTCATTTTTTGGTAGGCACGGGTAGATTAGGTGATTTGCCCGGAATCACAAGATGTTGAGCTGACACCAAGGATCAAATGTGGACTGGACTGTGATTTCATCATCCTGCTGTTAGGGTTTTTTTTTTTTTAAGTTTTTTATTGACAACACGAAACAGAAGATAAAAGGAACAGGCATTACTGAGCACATAAGAAATACAATATAGCAGAATGAAAATGTACACTAATTATAGTATAGTTCGAATTTAAAGAAATCATTTTGTGAAAAAAATGAATAAAATGAATAAGTTACACCGCTAAAGCGTTGCGGGGCAATTACACAGAAACAAGAGAAAAAGGAGAAAAAGTCTACAGAAATCTGACAAAAATATGAACATATTTTCATAAAAGTACCCCAGATTTTTTCCGGTTTCAATAGTGAGCGAATCCCTCTTAGTTTAGCCAAAGCTAGCTCCATGGAATAGATTTCGTTAGCCAGTGACCACCATTCCTTAAAATGTGGAGGTTTCGGGGAGATCCATGCACGAGCAATAACTAGTTTAGCGCAAGACATTAAAATAGTTATTAGAGTCTGCTGCGGACTAGCGACGGTATGTATATCTAATAAAACAAGAGATGCAGTAAGAGAGGGGGGGTGAGTTAATTTTAGTTTCAATATCTTGTCCAGAGCAGACCAAAATTCAGACAGAGCTGGGCAAGAGAACAGCATATGCTCCAAATCAGCTGCAATAAGATCGCATTTGGGACATTTAGTTCGGTCACTATATGAGATATTTATAGACCATTTGGATATCCTCTCCGGTGTATGGTATAACATACAGGTGGTTTTAAATTGTTGAAGTCTTAAGCTTGAAGAGTGAACCAAGTTGTTAATATTACGAAAAGAAGAAGTGATCATATTTGGAGTTATATTAAGCCCCAACTTGATACTCCATTTCTCAGCTAATTTAGAGCAATCGCTAATTTTATAAGTATTGAGACACTTATAGCCAATGCTAATTAGAGATTCAGTCTTGAGTAAATAAAAACAGTCCCAGATGTCAGAGTCCGAGATTTCACGCAATTTCATCTTGCGTATTAAAAAATCATATATTTGAATATATTTGAATCTCATTACTTCAGTAACTTGGTATAATCTTTTTATTCTCTCAAAATCCATAAAACCATTAGTGCCATATAAATCCCCCAGGGTTTTAATACCTAGTGTGGACCATGCATTCACCATACCATCACTAAATATCCCCGGAAGTCCCGGATTGCCCCATAATAAAATTTTAGGATGAAAAAAAGAGGTTTTGCAAAAAAGCTAGAATGCTAAACCAGATCTTTACAATGTCTCTGGCGGTCTTAAATTTCACCCTCTTGAAATAATTCGGGTCATTGACTCTTAACAAAAATAAATTAGAGTCCAAATTTAACATAAAAATGTAATAATAAAGTTGAGTGTCTGTATTAAGTAAGCACTGAAGACGGCCTAGAAAAGATGCCCAAAAATATCATTTAAAATCCAGAAAATTGAGGCCCCGATTGTCCAAAGAGGTTTTAAGTAATGCCAAAGACCTGCGGGCTTGACGATATCCCCAGATGAAACTGCTGAATATCCCGTCCAATTTAAAAAAAAAAAGAATTGCTAAGTAATAAAGGAATGGACCGGAACAAATAAAGAAATTTGGGTAATATTTTAATTTTGATCAAATTGATCCATCCAATCATATTTAGGGGAAGCTTGTGCCATTTTTTTAAGGACAGAGTAGTTGTTTTGGCCAGCGCATCGTAGTTAATTGTAATGATCTTATTGATTTTAGCGGAGATTTTAACCCCCAGATAGGTAGCGATTTTACATAACCCTGTTATGGCGGCTGTTGGCTTATGATTAGCAATTATTTGGGTTTTATTTATGTTTAATTTATATCCGGAGACATCTCCGAATCTACACGCCTCGACGGTTATCCCTTGCATAGCCTCTGCGACTTCCGTTGAAAAAATGGCGATATCATCGGCATAAGCCGTTATTTTAAAAAAAATGAGGGGCCAGATCGAAAAGGGATAATCCGTGTTTGTAATTGTAGAGCATGAAGAATGGGTTCCATCGAGAGAGCAAATAACAGGGGTGACAGGGGGCATCCCTGACGGGTGCCCCTTAATATGGCAAAAGTAGCCGACATCGCACCCGCATAGCTGACTCTCGCAGTAGGACTATCATAAAGAGCTTGAATCCAGCTTACAAATTGGCCTTTAAAGCCAAAAGCCGCCAACACAGACCAGAGAAAGTCCGACCCCACTCGGTCGAAAGCTTTCTCAGCATCTAATAAAATCATACCGAGTGGGGTGTGATCTGTCTCCGCTATGTCGAAGGGCGTTATAGCCATATTAATATGGGCGGTGGTGTCCCTACCAATAACAAACCCATGTTGTTGTGGGTTGACTATTTTGGATATAAACTGAGCCATTCGGGTGGCCAAAACATTGGCAAATATTTTAGCATCTGTGTTAATTAACGAAATGGGTCGATATGACCCACATTCGTCGGCCGGCTTGTCCTTTTAAAAAAAAAAATACCATTTTACCGGGGTTCCAGGAATTCGGCGCTTTCCCATTGTTACCTATAGATCTAATAACCTGATGGAGCAGGGGTAATAACTCATCGATACACATTTCATAGACCTCTACAGAGAGAGAATCATCCCCCGCAGCGTTCCCTGATGATAAGGAAAGAATAGCTTGCCCAATCTCTAATAAACTAATATTTTCAGTTAATTGCTCGAGCCCTAGTATCTCTTGTTTTTCTGTATTATTATGAGCCAAATAATCTTGGATACTGGCCAAAGTAGGATCATTTTCAGGCGTATATTGTGTTTGATAATACTTGACAAATTGTTCTAATATCTGTGCCGGTTGGTCGTAAGTTATATTGTTGGGGCCCCTTAAGCTTTTGATCAACGTGTTAGCTCTGTCGTCCGCGACTTTATGAGCTAGGATTTTCCCCATTTTATCTCCACTCTCATATTGAGAGATTTGATATTTTTGTACTTTAACCCTGCTTTTCTCCCTAAGTATCGTTTTTAAAGTTGCTTTAAAGTGTCCCAATTTTAACCCCAATTCTACCACATTAGGAGTATTTAGACGTAAGGCATTAGCTAATAAAAGTTCTTGTGAGAGAATAGTGGAGGTCAGTATTTTATTTGCTTTACAATGCTTGGAGTTCTGCCTGAAAAGAAATTGTTGTGTGAACCCCCAAATGCTGGCTTTACAGGCATCCCAGACTACAGTACATGAGGCAGAATTAAGGTTAATATCAATAAACTCTGTAAGATGTAGCTTAATCTGGGAGATAAACCTTGTATTTGAAAATAAATGCAGAGGAAAAGAGAAAATCCTAGGACCTGAGCGGGCCAATGTACAGTTGAATGACAGCAAAATAGGGTTATGATCGGAAGTAACCCGTGGGCATAACTCAATGGTGCTGGTTTTTATAACATTATCAGTTCCCCAGGCCATATCGATGCGGGGAACACAAAACCACTGGGTATGGGCTCCCACAGGCATTGCTTGCCACACTTGTATAAGAAACAAAACAGTTGCAAATGCCACTACTTTTTCAAAATAACATTACTTGAATAAACATGTGATCCAAACAATATGTTTACCGTGAAATAAATTCTGTTTGTTTTAATCTTTTTTCATTTTCATTTGACACTTCTATTTCAAAAATGATCTCACAATGTATTGTACAAATATTAAAAACCTGAGGTGCGCAACAAATATCAAATACAGTGATAACAAAATTTGTTAGATATTTACAGTGTAATACAACTTATTCACCATTCAATCTCCACTCATACAACACTCAATCCACTACAGATAGACAAACTCACAACAAAACATAAATGATTCGAAAACGTTACTGGATGCACTCTCCAGTAACACAAGCCAATTGTTTTTTTTCAGTATTTACAAATTTTACTACATTAGAGATTCAGTAACAGACTCTTTTTGGCTATTAACGGGGTCTACGCGTTTCGAACTACCATTCTTGCGTAGTTCTCTTCAGGACCAATCTGTAATGACAAAAAAGCAACAAATCTATTGTTGGGGGGGGAAAACATATTCTCTGCAGTGCCCTACCCCTGAAACTCGAGTGTCCTCACCTACCTTGTGCTCGACAAGACAAGCTAGAAGGGTTGTGATCCCAATCTGAAAAGCAACAACAGCACATGACCAAATCAGAAAAGCATTCCCACAACCAGCACACTGGCATCCAACATGGCATTCATCACCCTGACTTACTTGGGAATCACTGTGCGCTCCCAGGTTTGCCTGGCTCGCCTGTCTGTGGGGAGACAACAATGGAAACATTGTTGGTTGTAATTCTAGATATGCTCCGAACAAGGGACCGAATCAAGCACCCACTGTTTACCTGTTTGGGGCGAGGCAGGCGTGTTGAATGCAAAAGCGTTTCCGTTCGTTTGACTGTTTTATTCTTTGCCGTTCTGGGGGAACAAACCATTAAAAGCGCATTTGTGGATTATATCCATAGCTGCGGGTGGTCGTGCTGATTGTACAAAGTTTGTGGGACTTACTAGGTAAACGGTGGATTGCTCGCGTCTGAAACACCCGGCGTCTGAACGCTGCATTGATTTTCAGGCACTTCCTGGTTCCTCTAGAGTTGTGGGTAATGTAGTTCTCGGCGGTTGCGTGTGGACGGCGGCCCGACTTTGAAGTTCCAAACTCACTCACCATGTTGGCAATTGATAATACGCTTTTGGTCTGTTTGATTCACCCCTGGCGGCAGTGTATTTGCCACAATTATACATATGTTATAGGGGAACGGCAATTGTTGGATTTCGTGAAGGCATTGTCCGCGATGTTGGGAATTTGCCCCGGGTGCAATTAAAGGATGCGACAGGCATTGGTTCATGTGGCCAATTCAACACCTGTAATGTCGGGTGAAGGAGGGGTCATGTGAGCCCAGTCTTGATCCTCATTTTGTCCATGTATACCTACATGGCACATCGGTCTGGCTTATAACTTGAAAATTTCAGACAGTTCGTTTAATCCAGAGAACACAGTGTTAAATTTCAAAATGAGCATCGCCTCTCTTTTTATCAATTTCGCATCCAAATCGCCTCCTCTGATGTCATTTTCCACTTTGGATATGACTGTCCACGTTAATTCATTTTCATGGTGGTTCTTTTCTTTCCAATGGTTGACCAAAGGGGCATTCACAACACTATTCTTAATTCTAGATTTGTGCTGCTGGATTCTTACTCGAACCTCTTGATTAGTTTTCCCGATGTACAAGAGGTCGCATGGGCACAAAATTCCATACACGACGAACCTCGTTTTACAGTTCGAGAATGTTTCGTGTTTCCAATTTGTTGAACCATGAGTGAATATTTTGCCTTCTTTTGTAGACTCACAGCATGAACAATGGCCGCACTTGTGGTGGCCTTGAATTGGAGGAAGGCGTAACATGTTTCTCAAATCTGGATTTTTTGTCGTGGGTAATGCTGCTCTTACCAAGTGGTTGGAAATGCTGTGGTTTTTTTTGAATGCAAACAGGGGTTCCTTATGCAACATTTGGTCTAAGTCTTTGACCAGATGCCAATTCTGTTTCACTGCTTTCTTTAAACCATTTGAATTCGGACAGAAGGTTGACACGAATACCATCCTATCAGTATTCTTTTTTGGTCTCCTTTCTAATAAGCATTCTCTTGGTGTCCACCATGCTCTTTTGCGTGATTTCCTGAGGAGTTTTTTAGGGTATCCGCGTTGTATTAAATTATTGGTTAGGACCTCTGCATGCCTTAGATATTCCTGCTTTTCTGTGCAGTTCCGGCGAATCCGAAGATACTGCCCGTAGGGTAAATTTTCTTTGAGGCTGCGTGGGTGGTTACTCCCGAAATGTAATGCTTTATTCTGATCCGTGGGCTTTTTATATAGCGTTGTTACCAGCCCGCCCATGGAGGGATATACTTCCACATCCAAGAATGGCATTTTGTCACATGAATAGTCCAGACTGAAATGGATCATTGGCACTCTGTTGTTGAGCCATTGATGGAAGTTTTTTAAGGCTTCTTCTGACCCCGTCCATACGAAGAACACATCGTCGATAAAGCGATGCCAATTAGTTATCCATTGGGAGAACGGATTATTTGTGAAAACGAATGTTTCCTCATACTTTGCCATAAATAGGATGGCTAATTCTGGGGCAAAGGGGCACCCCATCGCCACCCCTCCTGTTTGTAGGAAAAATTGCCCATTAAAGTTGAAGTAGTTTTTTTTAAGAGCAAATTCTGCAAGTTTTTTGATGAATGATGTCGGTACTTTATGAGGTCGTTCGCGTTCCTCTAGGTATACTTCCAGGACATTGAGCCCTTCTTCCTGAGGTATTCTCGTATACAAGGATGTTATGTCCATGGTTACCATTAGATCACTATTTTTGTCAAACTGGATGTTGGTTAGTTTGTTCAGGAAATCTGTTGTATCTTGTAGATAAGATTTCACATGGTGCACAAATGGTTTTAAGAAGAAATCCACAAATTTGGAGATCGGTTCTAATAACGAACCGCAGCCCGAAACTATTGGGCGACCAGGGGGTGCCGCAGCATCCTTGTGTATTTTTGGTAATACATAAAAAATGGGGGTCCTTGGATGTTTTGTTTTCAAGAATTCCAATTCTTTTTTGCCCAGGAATCCCTGTGCCGCGCTCTCATCCAGGAACGCGAATAATTCGTTTTTAAGATCCAATGTGGGATCTTTTGGGATTTTCCGGTAGCATGTTGTGTCCTCCAATTGTCTAGTCACCTCTTTAATATATAGTTCTTTGTCCCAAAGGACTATCGATCCGCCTTTGTCGGCCTGTTTGATAACGACTGACGTGTCTGCTTTCAAGTTGGCAAGGGCGACACGTTCGGCTTTGGAGATGTTATATTTAATCCATTTTTTGGTGTTTTCCATTTGGGTTATAGCTGATAACATAGTCCGTTCAAATGTTATCAATTCCTTGGGGACTTTGTTGGTTGGAGGACAAAAGGTGGATTTCTGTCGCAATCCAGTTGTTTCGTTTGTCGTTTGATATGTATTTTCCGCAAAAAATAATTTCAACCTTAATTTCCTGCAAAATTCGATGGTTTCAGTTTTTAATTTGATGAAATCTGTGTGTTTGGAAGGAACAAATGTCAATCCTTTGTTTAAGATTGACTCCTCTTCCTTAGTTAGAATTTTGTCAGATAAATTAAATATGGGGGAAGGCATTAATTTTTGTAATTTTGTCGCCTCGTTGACATTTCCCATGGTTGAGAGGTGTTCCTGGTCTTCCCTCGTTGTTTCGTCTGGCCTCTGCCTAAAAAAGATGAACCTTGATGTTGTTGCTGGAATCCTTGATGCTGTTGTTGGTGGCCACCCCTTCTATTGTAATTATTCTGATGGACAGAGTTATCCCCTTCACTGGAACTGCCTGATGACGAGGTGTCAGAAAAAGTTATAAATTTATTGTTGGATCTCCCTTGGTATTGTGTCAGATGTCTTTTTGACTCAGGTCTTGAGTAAAAATCAGCTTGAAGAAAAGGATAGACTTTTTCTAGATTGAAATTTAGTTTGTCTTTTTCAAATTGTGCTGTCTTTTGGTTCACGGTGTAGTCTTTAAATTCACCAATATCTTTATTGACTTTTTCCAGTAAGGTTTTTGAATCCGTGATCAATTGGTTGGTTGAAATTGCCGATTCCAGCGCTTGAATTTCCTCCAATTGTGTTTTAGACAGTCTTTGTGCTGTTTCTATCGTCAATACCATGAGATCTCTGCTACATTTGGTTTCAATGTAACTGTAGCCTTTTTTGTATATGGGGTCTTCGGTGAATATTACTGGGATGTTTTTTACTTGGAGTCCACCTGGAATAGTGCCACCTTTCAAATGTTGCAAAAGAAAATGGCCGTGTAGGTCCGTCCGGATTTGTTTTTTCTTGAGTCTTGTCAATTTGTCTATCTCATTTTGGTTCTGGGCCGAGACACTTAGTGATGCGGACACGAATAACGGGGGGGCAGCTAATAAGTTTCTTATGTGCTCTTCGCTGTATGCAAAGGCTTCGTTCTCAGACATACTATAACACCCTTGACTCAATTTTCCACCAACAGGTAAACCATACAAAACTAATGAAACCACCGTGTAGTACCTCTATGTCTACTCACTGGTGGGTCAACGAGCTCACTGGCTCACAATCCTAACTCAGCTATTTGGCCTGGGAAAAGGACCACACAGACTGTTGTCTGCAATCAGCAATGAACACAAAACCACTGGGTATGGGCTCCCACAGGCATTGCTTGCCACACTTGTATAAGAAACAAAACAGTTGCAAATGCCACTACTTTTTCAAAATAACATTACTTGAATAAACATGTGATCCAAACAATATGTTTACCGTGAAATAAATTCTGTTTGTTTTAATCTTTTTTCATTTTCATTTGACACTTCTATTTCAAAAATGATCTCACAATGTATTGTACAAATATTAAAAACCTGAGGTGCGCAACAAATATCAAATACAGTGATAACAAAATTTGTTAGATATTTACAGTGTAATACAACTTATTCACCATTCAATCTCCACTCATACAACACTCAATCCACTACAGATAGACAAACTCACAACAAAACATAAATGATTCGAAAACGTTACTGGATGCACTCTCCAGTAACACAAGCCAATTGTTTTTTTTCAGTATTTACAAATTTTACTACATTAGAGATTCAGTAACAGACTCTTTTTGGCTATTAACGGGGTCTACGCGTTTCGAACTACCATTCTTGCGTAGTTCTCTTCAGGACCAATCTGTAATGACAAAAAAGCAACAAATCTATTGTTGGGGGGGGAAAACATATTCTCTGCAGTGCCCTACCCCTGAAACTCGAGTGTCCTCACCTACCTTGTGCTCGACAAGACAAGCTAGAAGGGTTGTGATCCCAATCTGAAAAGCAACAACAGCACATGACCAAATCAGAAAAGCATTCCCACAACCAGCACACTGGCATCCAACATGGCATTCATCACCCTGACTTACTTGGGAATCACTGTGCGCTCCCAGGTTTGCCTGGCTCGCCTGTCTGTGGGGAGACAACAATGGAAACATTGTTGGTTGTAATTCTAGATATGCTCCGAACAAGGGACCGAATCAAGCACCCACTGTTTACCTGTTTGGGGCGAGGCAGGCGTGTTGAATGCAAAAGCGTTTCCGTTCGTTTGACTGTTTTATTCTTTGCCGTTCTGGGGGAACAAACCATTAAAAGCGCATTTGTGGATTATATCCATAGCTGCGGGTGGTCGTGCTGATTGTACAAAGTTTGTGGGACTTACTAGGTAAACGGTGGATTGCTCGCGTCTGAAACACCCGGCGTCTGAACGCTGCATTGATTTTCAGGCACTTCCTGGTTCCTCTAGAGTTGTGGGTAATGTAGTTCTCGGCGGTTGCGTGTGGACGGCGGCCCGACTTTGAAGTTCCAAACTCACTCACCATGTTGGCAATTGATAATACGCTTTTGGTCTGTTTGATTCACCCCTGGCGGCAGTGTATTTGCCACAATTATACATATGTTATAGGGGAACGGCAATTGTTGGATTTCGTGAAGGCATTGTCCGCGATGTTGGGAATTTGCCCCGGGTGCAATTAAAGGATGCGACAGGCATTGGTTCATGTGGCCAATTCAACACCTGTAATGTCGGGTGAAGGAGGGGTCATGTGAGCCCAGTCTTGATCCTCATTTTGTCCATGTATACCTACATGGCACATCGGTCTGGCTTATAATTTGAAAATTTCAGACAGTTCGTTTAATCCAGAGAACACAGTGTTAAATTTCAAAATGAGCATCGCCTCTCTTTTTATCAATTTCGCATCCAAATCGCCTCCTCTGATGTCATTTTCCACTTTGGATATGACTGTCCACGTTAATTCATTTTCATGGTGGTTCTTTTCTTTCCAATGGTTGACCAAAGGGGCATTCACAACACTATTCTTAATTCTAGATTTGTGCTGCTGGATTCTTACTCGAACCTCTTGATTAGTTTTCCCGATGTACAAGAGGTCGCATGGGCACAAAATTCCATACACGACGAACCTCGTTTTACAGTTCGAGAATGTTTCGTGTTTCCAATTTGTTGAACCATGAGTGAATATTTTGCCTTCTTTTGTAGACTCACAGCATGAACAATGGCCGCACTTGTGGTGGCCTTGAATTGGAGGAAGGCGTAACATGTTTCTCAAATCTGGATTTTTTGTCGTGGGTAATGCTGCTCTTACAAAGTGGTTGGAAATGCTGTGGTTTTTTTTGAATGCAAACAGGGGTTCCTTATGCAACATTTGGTCTAAGTCTTTGACCAGATGCCAATTCTGTTTCACTGCTTTCTTTAAACCATTTGAATTCGGACAGAAGGTTGACACGAATACCATCCTATCAGTATTCTTTTTTGGTCTCCTTTCTAATAAGCATTCTCTTGGTGTCCACCATGCTCTTTTGCGTGATTTCCTGAGGAGTTTTTTAGGGTATCCGCGTTGTATTAAATTATTGGTTAGGACCTCTGCATGCCTTAGATATTCCTGCTTTTCTGTGCAGTTCCGGCGAATCCGAAGATACTGCCCGTAGGGTAAATTTTCTTTGAGGCTGCGTGGGTGGTTACTCCCGAAATGTAATGCTTTATTCCGATCCGTGGGCTTTTTATATAGCGTTGTTACCAGCCCGCCCATGAAGGGATATACTTCCACATCCAAGAATGGCATTTTGTCACATGAATAGTCCAGACTGAAATGGATCATTGGCACTCTGTTGTTGAGCCATTGATGGAAGTTTTTTAAGGCTTCTTCTGACCCCGTCCATACGAAGAACACATCGTCGATAAAGCGATGCCAATTAGTTATCCATTGGGAGAACGGATTATTTGTGAAAACGAATGTTTCCTCATACTTTGCCATAAATAGGATGGCTAATTCTGGGGCAAAGGGGCACCCCATCGCCACCCCTCCTGTTTGTAGGAAAAATTGCCCATTAAAGTTGAAGTAGTTTTTTTTAAGAGCAAATTCTGCAAGTTTTTTGATGAATGATGTCGGTACTTTATGAGGTCGTTCGCGTTCCTCTAGGTATACTTCCAGGACATTGAGCCCTTCTTCCTGAGGTATTCTCGTATACAAGGATGTTATGTCCATGGTTACCATTAGATCACTATTTTTGTCAAACTGGATGTTGGTTAGTTTGTTCAGGAAATCTGTTGTATCTTGTAGATAAGATTTCACATGGTGCACAAATGGTTTTAAGAAGAAATCCACAAATTTGGAGATCGGTTCTAATAACGAACCGCAGCCCGAAACTATTGGGCGACCAGGGGGTGCCGCAGCATCCTTGTGTATTTTTGGTAATACATAAAAAATGGGGGTCCTTGGATGTTTTGTTTTCAAGAATTCCAATTCTTTTTTGCCCAGGAATCCCTGTGCCGCGCTCTCATCCAGGAACGCGAATAATTCGTTTTTAAGATCCAATGTGGGATCTTTTGGGATTTTCCGGTAGCATGTTGTGTCCTCCAATTGTCTAGTCACCTCTTTAATATATAGTTCTTTGTCCCAAAGGACTATCGATCCGCCTTTGTCGGCCTGTTTGATAACGACTGACGTGTCTGCTTTCAAGTTGGCAAGGGCGACACGTTCGGCTTTGGAGATGTTATATTTAATCCATTTTTTGGTGTTTTCCATTTGGGTTATAGCTGATAACATAGTCCGTTCAAATGTTATCAATTCCTTGGGGACTTTGTTGGTTGGAGGACAAAAGGTGGATTTCTGTCGCAATCCAGTTGTTTCGTTTGTCGTTTGATATGTATTTTCCGCAAAAAATAATTTCAACCTTAATTTCCTGCAAAATTCGATGGTTTCAGTTTTTAATTTGATGAAATCTGTGTGTTTGGAAGGAACAAATGTCAATCCTTTGTTTAAGATTGACTCCTCTTCCTTAGTTAGAATTTTGTCAGATAAATTAAATATGGGGGAAGGCATTAATTTTTGTAATTTTGTCGCCTCGTTGACATTTCCCATGGTTGAGAGGTGTTCCTGGTCTTCCCTCGTTGTTTCGTCTGGCCTCTGCCTAAAAAAGATGAACCTTGATGTTGTTGCTGGAATCCTTGATGCTGTTGTTGGTGGCCACCCCTTCTATTGTAATTATTCTGATGGACAGAGTTATCCCCTTCACTGGAACTGCCTGATGACGAGGTGTCAGAAAAAGTTATAAATTTATTGTTGGATCTCCCTTGGTATTGTGTCAGATGTCTTTTTGACTCAGGTCTTGAGTAAAAATCAGCTTGAAGAAAAGGATAGACTTTTTCTAGATTGAAATTTAGTTTGTCTTTTTCAAATTGTGCTGTCTTTTGGTTCACGGTGTAGTCTTTAAATTCACCAATATCTTTATTGACTTTTTCCAGTAAGGTTTTTGAATCCGTGATCAATTGGTTGGTTGAAATTGCCGATTCCAGCGCTTGAATTTCCTCCAATTGTGTTTTAGACAGTCTTTGTGCTGTTTCTATCGTCAATACCATGAGATCTCTGCTACAGTTGGTTTCAATGTAACTGTAGCCTTTTTTGTATATGGGGTCTTCGGTGAATATTACTGGGATGTTTTTTACTTGGAGTCCACCTGGAATAGTGCCACCTTTCAAATGTTGCAAAAGAAAATGGCCGTGTAGGTCCGTCCGGATTTGTTTTTTCTTGAGTCTTGTCAATTTGTCTATCTCATTTTGGTTCTGGGCCGAGACACTTAGTGATGCGGACACGAATAACGGGGGGGCAGCTAATAAGTTTCTTATGTGCTCTTCGCTGTATGCAAAGGCTTCGTTCTCAGACATACTATAACACCCTTGACTCAATTTTCCACCAACAGGTAAACCATACAAAACTAATGAAACCACCGTGTAGTACCTCTATGTCTACTCACTGGTGGGTCAACGAGCTCACTGGCTCACAATCCTAACTCAGCTATTTGGCCTGGGAAAAGGACCACACAGACTGTTGTCTGCAATCAGCAATGAACACAAAACCACTGGGTATGGGCTCCCACAGGCATTGCTTGCCACACTTGTATAAGAAACAAAACAGTTGCAAATGCCACTACTTTTTCAAAATAACATTACTTGAATAAACATGTGATCCAAACAATATGTTTACCGTGAAATAAATTCTGTTTGTTTTAATCTTTTTTCATTTTCATTTGACACTTCTATTTCAAAAATGATCTCACAATGTATTGTACAAATATTAAAAACCTGAGGTGCGCAACAAATATCAAATACAGTGATAACAAAATTTGTTAGATATTTACAGTGTAATACAACTTATTCACCATTCAATCTCCACTCATACAACACTCAATCCACTACAGATAGACAAACTCACAACAAAACATAAATGATTCGAAAACGTTACTGGATGCACTCTCCAGTAACACAAGCCAATTGTTTTTTTTCAGTATTTACAAATTTTACTACATTAGAGATTCAGTAACAGACTCTTTTTGGCTATTAACGGGGTCTACGCGTTTCGAACTACCATTCTTGCGTAGTTCTCTTCAGGACCAATCTGTAATGACAAAAAAGCAACAAATCTATTGTTGGGGGGGGAAAACATATTCTCTGCAGTGCCCTACCCCTGAAACTCGAGTGTCCTCACCTACCTTGTGCTCGACAAGACAAGCTAGAAGGGTTGTGATCCCAATCTGAAAAGCAACAACAGCACATGACCAAATCAGAAAAGCATTCCCACAACCAGCACACTGGCATCCAACATGGCATTCATCACCCTGACTTACTTGGGAATCACTGTGCGCTCCCAGGTTTGCCTGGCTCGCCTGTCTGTGGGGAGACAACAATGGAAACATTGTTGGTTGTAATTCTAGATATGCTCCGAACAAGGGACCGAATCAAGCACCCACTGTTTACCTGTTTGGGGCGAGGCAGGCGTGTTGAATGCAAAAGCGTTTCCGTTCGTTTGACTGTTTTATTCTTTGCCGTTCTGGGGGAACAAACCATTAAAAGCGCATTTGTGGATTATATCCATAGCTGCGGGTGGTCGTGCTGATTGTACAAAGTTTGTGGGACTTACTAGGTAAACGGTGGATTGCTCGCGTCTGAAACACCCGGCGTCTGAACGCTGCATTGATTTTCAGGCACTTCCTGGTTCCTCTAGAGTTGTGGGTAATGTAGTTCTCGGCGGTTGCGTGTGGACGGCGGCCCGACTTTGAAGTTCCAAACTCACTCACCATGTTGGCAATTGATAATACGCTTTTGGTCTGTTTGATTCACCCCTGGCGGCAGTGTATTTGCCACAATTATACATATGTTATAGGGGAACGGCAATTGTTGGATTTCGTGAAGGCATTGTCCGCGATGTTGGGAATTTGCCCCGGGTGCAATTAAAGGATGCGACAGGCATTGGTTCATGTGGCCAATTCAACACCTGTAATGTCGGGTGAAGGAGGGGTCATGTGAGCCCAGTCTTGATCCTCATTTTGTCCATGTATACCTACATGGCACATCGGTCTGGCTTATAATTTGAAAATTTCAGACAGTTCGTTTAATCCAGAGAACACAGTGTTAAATTTCAAAATGAGCATCGCCTCTCTTTTTATCAATTTCGCATCCAAATCGCCTCCTCTGATGTCATTTTCCACTTTGGATATGACTGTCCACGTTAATTCATTTTCATGGTGGTTCTTTTCTTTCCAATGGTTGACCAAAGGGGCATTCACAACACTATTCTTAATTCTAGATTTGTGCTGCTGGATTCTTACTCGAACCTCTTGATTAGTTTTCCCGATGTACAAGAGGTCGCATGGGCACAAAATTCCATACACGACGAACCTCGTTTTACAGTTCAAGAATGTTTCGTGTTTCCAATTTGTTGAACCATGAGTGAATATTTTGCCTTCTTTTGTAGACTCACAGCATGAACAATGGCCGCACTTGTGGTGGCCTTGAATTGGAGGAAGGCGTAACATGTTTCTCAAATCTGGATTTTTTGTCGTGGGTAATGCTGCTCTTACCAAGTGGTTGGAAATGCTGTGGTTTTTTTTTAATGCAAACAGGGGTTCCTTATGCAACATTTGGTCTAAGTCTTTGACCAGATGCCAATTCTGTTTCACTGCTTTCTTTAAACCATTTGAATTCGGACAGAAGGTTGACACGAATACCATCCTATCAGTATTCTTTTTTGGTCTCCTTTCTAATAAGCATTCTCTTGGTGTCCACCATGCTCTTTTGCGTGATTTCCTGAGGAGTTTTTTAGGGTATCCGCGTTGTATTAAATTATTGGTTAGGACCTCTGCATGCCTTAGATATTCCTGCTTTTCTGTGCAGTTCCGGCGAATCCGAAGATACTGCCCGTAGGGTAAATTTTCTTTGAGGCTGCGTGGGTGGTTACTCCCGAAATGTAATGCTTTATTCCGATCCGTGGGCTTTTTATATAGCGTTGTTACCAGCCCGCCCATGGAGGGATATACTTCCACATCCAAGAATGGCATTGTGTCACATGAATAGTCCAGACTGAAATGGATCATTGGCACTCTGTTGTTGAGCCATTGATGGAAGTTTTTTAAGGCTTCTTCTGACCCCGTCCATACGAAGAACACATCGTCGATAAAGCGATGCCAATTAGTTATCCATTGGGAGAACGGATTATTTGTGAAAACGAATGTTTCCTCATACTTTGCCATAAATAGGATGGCTAATTCTGGGGCAAAGGGGCACCCCATCGCCACCCCTCCTGTTTGTAGGAAAAATTGCCCATTAAAGTTGAAGTAGTTTTTTTTAAGAGCAAATTCTGCAAGTTTTTTGATGAATGATGTCGGTACTTTATGAGGTCGTTCGCGTTCCTCTAGGTATACTTCCAGGACATTGAGCCCTTCTTCCTGAGGTATTCTCGTATACAAGGATGTTATGTCCATGGTTACCATTAGATCACTATTTTTGTCAAACTGGATGTTGGTTAGTTTGTTCAGGAAATCTGTTGTATCTTGTAGATAAGATTTCACATGGTGCACAAATGGTTTTAAGAAGAAATCCACAAATTTGGAGATCGGTTCTAATAACGAACCGCAGCCCGAAACTATTGGGCGACCATGGGGTGCCGCAGCATCCTTGTGTATTTTTGGTAATACATAAAAAATGGGGGTCCTTGGATGTTTTGTTTTCAAGAATTCCAATTCTTTTTTGCCCAGGAATCCCTGTGCCGCGCTCTCATCCAGGAACGCGAATAATTCGTTTTTAAGATCCAATGTGGGATCTTTTGGGATTTTCCGGTAGCATGTTGTGTCCTCCAATTGTCTAGTCACCTCTTTAATATATAGTTCTTTGTCCCAAAGGACTATCGATCCGCCTTTGTCGGCCTGTTTGATAACGACTGACGTGTCTGCTTTCAAGTTGGCAAGGGCGACACGTTCGGCTTTGGAGATGTTATATTTAATCCATTTTTTGGTGTTTTCCATTTGGGTTATAGCTGATAACATAGTCCGTTCAAATGTTATCAATTCCTTGGGGACTTTGTTGGTTGGAGGACAAAAGGTGGATTTCTGTCGCAATCCAGTTGTTTCGTTTGTCGTTTGATATGTATTTTCCGCAAAAAATAATTTCAACCTTAATTTCCTGCAAAATTCGATGGTTTCAGTTTTTAATTTGATGAAATCTGTGTGTTTGGAAGGAACAAATGTCAATCCTTTGTTTAAGATTGACTCCTCTTCCTTAGTTAGAATTTTGTCAGATAAATTAAATATGGGGGAAGGCATTAATTTTTGTAATTTTGTCGCCTCGTTGACATTTCCCATGGTTGAGAGGTGTTCCTGGTCTTCCCTCGTTGTTTCGTCTGGCCTCTGCCTAAAAAAGATGAACCTTGATGTTGTTGCTGGAATCCTTGATGCTGTTGTTGGTGGCCACCCCTTCTATTGTAATTATTCTGATGGACAGAGTTATCCCCTTCACTGGAACTGCCTGATGACGAGGTGTCAGAAAAAGTTATAAATTTATTGTTGGATCTCCCTTGGTATTGTGTCAGATGTCTTTTTGACTCAGGTCTTGAGTAAAAATCAGCTTGAAGAAAAGGATAGACTTTTTCTAGATTGAAATTTAGTTTGTCTTTTTCAAATTGTGCTGTCTTTTGGTTCACGGTGTAGTCTTTAAATTCACCAATATCTTTATTGACTTTTTCCAGTAAGGTTTTTGAATCCGTGATCAATTGGTTGGTTGAAATTGCCGATTCCAGCGCTTGAATTTCCTCCAATTGTGTTTTAGACAGTCTTTGTGCTGTTTCTATCGTCAATACCATGAGATCTCTGCTACATTTGGTTTCAATGTAACTGTAGCCTTTTTTGTATATGGGGTCTTCGGTGAATATTACTGGGATGTTTTTTACTTGGAGTCCACCTGGAATAGTGCCACCTTTCAAATGTTGCAAAAGAAAATGGCCGTGTAGGTCCGTCCGGATTTGTTTTTTCTTGAGTCTTGTCAATTTGTCTATCTCATTTTGGTTCTGGGCCGAGACACTTAGTGATGCGGACACGAATAACGGGGGGGCAGCTAATAAGTTTGTGGCTTGTGTTACTGGAGAGTGCATCCAGTAACGTTTTCGAATCATTTATGTTTTGTTGTGAGTTTGTCTATCTGTAGTGGATTGAGTGTTGTATGAGTGGAGATTGAATGGTGAATAAGTTGTATTACACTGTAAATATCTAACAAATTTTGTTATCACTGTATTTGATATTTGTTGCGCACCTCAGGTTTTTAATATTTGTACAATACATTGTGAGATCATTTTTGAAATAGAAGTGTCAAATGAAAATGAAAAAAGATTAAAACAAACAGAATTTATTTCACGGTAAACATATTGTTTGGATCACATGTTTATTCAAGTAATGTTATTTTGAAAAAGTAGTGGCATTTGCAACTGTTTTGTTTCTCATATCGATGCGGGAGCATAGTTTATGGGGAGGTGAGTAATAAGTAAAACTGTCAGAGTTAGGATAAATACTATGCCAAATATCCCTGATATTGTGGAGACGACCTTATTCTAAGATAGCAGCGCGCGACATACGCATGCTTTTGAAAGTTCCATGCCTAGTAGTATCTCGCTGATAATCCATTATGCAATTAAAATCACCCATGATGACAAGTTCCCCCTCCCACCCCAAAAGTTCCATATTTAGCTGATCGAAAACAGAGGGATCATCAAAGTTTGGGCCATAGACCACACAAAAAAACACTTTAAGTTTTCCAATAGACATCTGGGCAATGGCCCAGCGACCACTTTTATCACAAATAGCTTTACAGATTTCTACTCTTAATCGTCTATCTTTAAGGATAGCAACCCCCCATACAGAAGCGTTCAATGCCGAGCTAGTAATAACCTCATAGCCAAGTTGTCCCAGCAGTTTTCTGTCTTTATAGGCAATGTGGGTCTCAGAGAGAAACATAAAATGTGGGTCGTACAATTTTAATGCTTCTTGGACCGATTGTCTTTTGTTTTTACTTTTAAGACCTGCAACATTCCAGGCTAAACATTTTAGCTGTAACATTCGAAAAAAATGTAGATCTTATCATTCTGCTAAAAAAAAATGAATAAACATTACTCAGATAAATTGACCAGATCTCCCGCTCGTGTTGCTTTTTTCCCCTCAGGATAATAACCCCCCCAATAGAACCCCCCCCCTCCGTTCCCTCACCCCCCTCGCGAGGGAACAACCCTCTGTGTTCTGCTGCCGCTGATTTGGCAGCTACAAAGAGGTGCAGCGTGAGGCTCTACCTGCTACCCCACCCCTAAGAAAGGAAAAAGGAAAGAAAAACCCGGAAGATATTAAGAAAGGAGAAAAAATAAAATGTCATGTGACAAAAAAAAGGATTTTTTTTTCTCCTTCCTCCCTTTTTCCTTTTCTTCCCCTTTAGAGATTTTAGAAATCTCCACTTGATTTCTCTCTTACTTAAATTTTGAGAGTGCTATCTCGGCTTCCCTTTCATTAGTAAAGAAATAGGTGTGACCACCCATTATAACTTTAAGGCGGGCAGGCTCCTGTAGGAAGACTTGCCCCCCAAGAGATTTGAAGGGATCAATAAGTTTGTGGAGGGTTTTTTCCAAGGGCTTGAAGTAGAGCTTTCCTCCTGTTGGAAGTCTAAGGGATAGAAAAGACTTCAAAGATCACTTCTGGGAATCAAGAGGAACCTTTGCCATGGAGAAGAGCTGGAGAAACTAAGGAGGAATACATCCCCTATGCTGTTTGCTGTCTGGGGTTGGCCTGCAGGGGCCACTTTCTGACAAGCAAAGGAGAAAGACTTTGCTGTGTGCACTGTTTGAGGAAGATCACCAAGGGCTTGATGCATCACCTCCCCACGCAGTAAGAAACCGAAGCATCACCTCCTCTCCGGTAAGGAACCAACGCATCACCTCCCCCGAGTAGCGGTAAGGTGCCGAAGCATTACCTTCCCCGGAGCAAGGAACCGCGCATCACCTTCCCTGACTGTAATGAACTGACGCATCACCTTCCCTGTGACTCTTTTGGCGTGCATTTTCCAACGCATCCAAGGTACTTTGTGTAAAAGTGTCGCATCCCACATTTTCTTTGAACAAAACTGTTTCTACCTTTTAATAATCATTTTTTTAGTACTGTATTGTAGATTTTTGTCGTTTTGGTCTTGTTTGGTTTAGGTAAAGATTACTTATCTTTCTAAACTGGTGTGGTATCTATTTGTAGTATTTTCACTGTATTACTGTATGTGTTCACAAATGCTTTACACACTGCCTTTGAGATAAGTCTGTCTGCTCGTGCCAAGCTGCAAAGGGGGCGAGCAGGGGTTATTTTAGAAGTGTATCCCCCTTACCCTGACTAGGAAGAAGGGTACCTACTTGGACAAAGGTGCAAACCCTTGCCAATTAGAGACCCCGATTTCTAACAACGACTACTTGGGATGTAAAAACATTAATATTACAAGCAGTTTGTTTTATTTTCTTAGTAGTATTGAAACCACTTCCAACGTGCAATGCCACTACATAACTGGAAATGTAATCTACCATCCTGACATAAGGATTAAGAAACTTTACATAAATCCTATTAGAAAACATGCAGAAAATATTCCTCTGTATATAGATATGCATATGGCCCTTCCAATGGGCTCTAAAGCCCCCATGACATGAGTTTGGTTTCACTAGGCTCATCTTAGTCTTTCATCATTCCTGTATTGTTACAATAGTTAACACAACACAATGCTTGTAGTCTGGCATAAAGTTTTAGATTCTAAATTGTATATTTCTTAGATAAAGGCCAGACTAAATCCAACTGACCTCAGCAGCTTCTGTTCTGTAACCCACCTTCCATTTGTTGAAAGAATTGAGAAGGCAGTCACCATCCAGCAGAGGAGGGAACATCAGCAAGAATAATCTACTTTAAGACTTTCAACTGGGGTTCAGACTATGGTGCAGTATTGACACTTCATTCTCCAGCTGGTTAACAATGCCCTCTTCCTCAGTGACAATAATAACATGCTCCGTGTATATCCTGCATCTTATTACAGCTCATCTTTCCAAACTTGAGTTATGTTTCAGGCTTTATGTATGCCCAATCTTTTCAATACCAAGAATATTTAATGGAAGTTGTATCATGAAATACCTGGAAATTCATATTCAACATTCTCTGTGTTGTAGAGCTTAACCATGAGCTATCTCCACATAGATCCACAGGGTTTTGAAATAAACTAACACCCTATTCTGCAAATAATATAAAAGTAATACGCGCAGGTATATCCATTATTACAGAATAATATTAAAAGAAATGTGCTTAAACTTTCCTACATACTATCAATTTCCCAAAACATCTTTTGGGGAATGATGCTCAAATATCTTGTTAAAGTTGTTTTTTCTGTCTTTTTAAGTTGCTGCAACTGACTTAGGGGCCGATTATGATGGCGGACGGACCTGAGTCCGTCCGCCACCATAGAGTAGGAGGGAACCTCCGCATGGCCTGCGGAGTTCCCTCCTGTGCAATCAGGATGTGACCGCCACCCTGGCGGTCACATCCTCTATTTTTACCATTGCGGCGGGTGCGGCTTCAATCTGCATCCGCCGCAATGGTAAAAATGCATACATTGCATTTGTATGCAGAAAGCGTCAGGCACCGTGCGGTGCCTGCCGATTTCTGCATACAAATGCAGGGGGGTACCATAGGTACCCCCCATGTGCACCCCCCACCCCTCCTTCAACCAGGGGGCCCACAACAGGCCCCCACAGTGAAGTTACACATGTGTTTCCACGGCGGAAAACCCGCCGCGGAAAAGCATTTTGCACAGCCCATCCTAATATGGCTGACGGTGTCTGAGAGACACCGTCACCATATTAGAGTTTTTCCGCCGCGGTTGTAAGCCAACCGCGGCGGAAAAGCTGAGGACGGAAACCAGGACCCACCAGCCATCCTAATGTGGTGGTGCGTCTTTGGTGGGTCCGCAGAGGATTTTCCGCATCCTCCGGGCCGGCGGTAGCTTCCGCCGGCCCGGAGGATGCGGAAAATCCTCCATCGTAATAGGCCCCTTAGTGTGTTTAGAATCGGCTACTCGTCATAGACAGTCCCAAAAAGTAGAATCTAATATTCCACATCACACTAAGTTGATTGGTCCAATGCAAGATAAAACACATTTTTAATTCATTGATCTATACGGTTTTGATTGAAAACGCCCCATAACCCCAGAAAATGATAAATATTTATATGGTGCATACAATATTGCTGATATAGTTTACTTTTGAAGGCACCTACTCACCACATGCAGTTCAAAAGAACTAATACTCCTTGCACCTAAACGGCAAATGCAGTCACCCCATAAATAAATTTAAAATGGCTGTAATGATCTCTGCCCACTAGTTTGACTTGTTAGCAACCCCCCGAACTTTGAGTCTAGTTGCACCCCTGACTCCAAGTGATGTACCATCACCCCTGGGAATCTGGCTGTGAGGCCGATATCAGCCCAGGTTGTGCAGAAATCTTCCAGGTATTCTGTGGAGCACCCGATGCTTGGTCAATGAGAACTTGGAACTGAAACAAGTTGCTCAGCAGCTTCCACTCGTATAAACAGATGGCAGACAGGGGATGTGAATTTTCTATATCCCTTTACACAATCAGTTTAGGTTATTTCTCTTTTTATGTATGGTAAGGATTCATGCTGTACCACCCACAGCATTGGCGCAAAGAGGTTAGAGGAGCCTGCACCTATCAAAAAATGCACGTGACTCTGATCAGAAAGAAAGACTAAGGGCTGCTCCCCTTCAAAAAAAACTTTAACACACATACAACAGAAACTGCAGTCCCACCCTTCACCAATACCATCCACCAAATAGCAGTCTTTGGGAGATTATTCGGGAGCCCTCTTTATCGGAAAGGACCTACTCAAATTACTAAGGGGAAGCCTGTCTCCTCCTTTCCCAGGTCAGTGTGGGTTCCCTCCCTCCAGTCTCAGCAATGCCAGACATTAATTTACACTGTCTGAGAACGCAAGCTCACCTCACCCTTGTGTACGTGGACAGGCCAGGGGCTTTCAAAATGGAACCCACAGGCCCCTGTTACTCTGGCTCACTCAGGCACTCATGAAGTGTATACATCACCTTACCTGCATACACGCACACATCGATGCATGTGGTATCTCAATGCCAGGAGTCTGGGTTTACTGTAAGCAGTCGCACATTTTTGTGAATAGATAAGTAGGGTTTCTTTATGTGGCACAGGGGTAAAATGAATGCCTGATCACACTAGAATCACTACAAAACAGGATGTGCTGCCATTACAGCCTTACACACGTGAACCATTGACAGGGACAGTAGTCTGCCACTGCTGAGGGCTCACTTGGCCCTCCTGGACCATGATCAGTCTTGTGCCAACGTCAGGCCTAGCTAGTTCATACAAATATTACACTTGCATAAGACTGGGACAACAAATCCAGAAACTAGGATACTATATACTAGCAGTTGAGCATGCAGGACTGGAAACACAATTGTACACCATGCAAGGTACATTCCATTACCAACAAAAGTACTTCTGTCATTAACTCGTACCAGCCTTTCCATGTTGCAAGACACAGCTGTTCATTTGGGTATATGAGCTGTACTGTCAACCACCTTGCAGAAAGTCACAGTAAGTCCTTTCAGGTATTTATTTTTTAATTTACACCACTGCGGGTTTAGTTTGGTTCTGGTCCGGTAGCACTACTTAGCAGCCAAGGTTTGCAGGGCAGGCAGTCGATCAGAAGGAGGGCAGACGACGCACAGAAGTGCGGGGTATGTGGCAGGGTTCTAATTGAGCCTGCAAAGGTAAGAGGGCATGCATACCTGCAGCTGGTCGGGAAATTGAGGGACACAGAGGGCTTGCAGGAAATGAAGGGCATACAAAGAGAAAACAGAGCAGCACCGTTTCTACAGGAGGGTGAAAGCTAATAAAAAGGCATAAAGGCAGTGGCCACAAGAGGGCTGCATGGGGATGGGGCATAGTTATGGGATGCAATATACACCCACGACACACACAATAGCTGTAAGGGTAATATAGGGTGTCACACAGAGGCAATGCATTGGGGCATACAAATAGTTTGCCTGGGTGTGACAGAGCTCACAGAGGGGCACCAGAGGTGGGGCACAGGAGTTGTAATTGGGCAGGTCATTTACAAGGGCTACATAGAGGTGGGGCCACTTAAAATGGGTGTTGGGGAAGTGGAAAGCACACACAGGTGCGACAGTAGTAGTTAGAGGCCACATAAAGGTGCTATAGCTGCAGGGCTGCGTGATAATACAGAGAGACTGCATAGTATCACCATTAGCATCCTTCCTTACCCCTCCAACGTAACATGCATGCTAATAAATAAACACACAACATATTTCTTGTTTGGGTAAAGTTGCTGCACGTTTATTACATACACCATTATGTAATATGGTGGGTTATCTTACGGGCAATCCAATGGCAGGCAGCATTCTCGCCACCTGCCCGCCTGAACCCCATCTGTGCTGCCCCTTCTGGTGATCCTCTTCCCGGATCACGTGACACCTGGTCCCTTATTACTCACGCCCTTTTCAGGGCGGATCGTAGCATGGCAAGCCCCCGATTGTTCAGGCCCACAACCGGCCAAAAGACTAACGGGGCTCCAACACGGTTTCCAGGAACCTCCCATGAGGCTCCTGGGCTCCGTGCAGAGGTACCCTTCTGTACCCATTTGCTTCCAGATCGCTCTGTAACTCCGCCACAGCTCTAGAGGCGGCCACCGTTGTTGCCAGAGCCCCCCACCAAAACAGCTATAGCCTTACCCACAAATTCTCCTGTCTAGATCCTCCTGCAAATCCAGATGAAAGAGAACCCTCCCTACTGATTATAGATGACCCCATCTATATCCCAATAGCCCTGGACGTTAGCCTGGGTCAGCTAGTGTCAGATGAAACAAAAAGGCCCTTTCGACCTGTGAAGTTGTGCCAAGAACTATTCACCCTTATGCGGGAAAGTTCCCCTGCATCACATGCCTCAGCCCTGTGCCAACTCTGGGCGGGACGAATGCAGACACCATGGCTCACATTGCCCCATCCAATTGCTGATCTCACCTAGCTGCCATCCTTCTAGCACCGTGTGTGCCTGCACACCTGCGTGCCCCATCTGTGAGACAGCAGCCCACTTGCTAGGTGACCACTCCGTCACCCGCCTGACTACTTTGGCTAATATGGTGAGAAGGATTATACTTAACCTTTGAACAGTCCCTGTGTTTGCTAATCATGATGCACAGGAGTGTTCATAACTAGAAGTGTGTGGCAATGGACAAGGGGCCCTCGCCATGGATCCCTTATGGGAATTCTGCCCCTCAGTTCCCTCATAGGTGGAACCCCCTAGGCATACCGGCTTGGCAAATCGGTCAGATTTAAGCAGTGTGCCCTTGACATTAGCTTGGATCAGCTAGTGTCTGATGAAACAAAAAGCAGTATTGGCCTGTGAAGTTGTGCCAAGCACTATTCACGCCACACGGGAAAGTTCCACTGCATCACATGACTCACCCCCGCCCACACTCAGGGCGGGACAGTTTCAGACACCCTGGCTCACAATGCCCCACCTATTTGCTGATCACACTAGCTCCCGCCCTTAGAGCACAGTGTGTGACTGGACACCTGTGCCTCCCATCTCTGGGACAGCTGCTCACTTGTTAGGAGACCGCTCCTACCCCTGCTTGCCTACTTAGGCTATTAGGGCGATAAGGATTATACTTAACCTTGGCACAGTCCCTTCACTTGCTAAATCAAGGCTCACAGGAATGTCCATAACTAGGCGTATGATCAGGAACATTCGAAAGCTATGAAATGGGCATAAACAAAGGTTTTCTGGTTTCACATTTTGCAATTCAGCCACCTGATGAGTATCCCTTTCCGTCTCACGTTTTACATTAAAAGTTAATGCTCTGACTTTAATTCTTGGTACATGAAAATAGAGAGTTGGTAGCAGACAGAGGCCACCAGGCTCGGTTTGTCGTCAACACCATGCATCTGCTTCACACCCCCCTATGCCCACCTATCATTACCTCGACTCTTGCCCTGCTGGCATAGGTGCAGCCGTCGGGCATGCCACAGACAGTAGTTTTTGGCCCCCGGGGAAATGTTTGCGAGTACCCGTGTGTAGGAGTATGCTGGTGGGTGTATTACATAAGATGCTGGCCATGTTGCGGTATGATGTTGGTTGTGTGGGCATATGATTGTAGATGTACTGCTGTTAGTTGGTAGGTGTTTTGGCATATGAAGTTTGTTGTATGGATGCATGGCGAGGGTGTGTAGGCATCTGTTACATATCATGGTGGGTGTGTGGACATGCACTAACATCCTCACTTGGAATGTGCGAGGCATGCACACCCCTTCTTGCACATACGCTGCTCATTCCTCCCTGTGTTGTCGCTCTACACGAATAGCTTTTCTGCAGGAATCTCATTCAATACGTACTGATGCTGTGAAACTGCAGAGGCACTGGCGAGGACACGTTTATTCCACCAATTACTTCACTTATGCATGCAGCATTTGTTGAAAGAATTGAGAAGGCAGTCACCATCCAGCAGAGGAGGGAACATCAGCAAGAATAATCTACTTTAAGACTTTCAACTGGGGTTCAGACTATGGTGCAGTATTGACACTTCATTCTCCAGCTGGTTAACAATGCCCTCTTCCTCAGTGACAATAACAACATGCTCCGTGTATTTCCTGCATCTTATTACAGCTCATCTTTCCAAACTTGAGTTATGTTTCAGGCTTTATGTATGCCCAATCTTTTCAATACCAAGAATATTTAATGGAAGTTGTATCATGAAATACCTGGAAATTCATATTCAACATTCTCTGTGTTGTAGAGCTTAACCATGAGCTATCTCCACATAGATCCACAGGGTTTTGAAATAAACTAACACCCTATTCTGCAAATAATATAAAAGTAATACGCGCAGGTATATCCATTATTACAGAATAATATTAAAAGAAATGTGCTTAAACTTTCCTACATACTATCAATTTCCCAAAACATCTTTTGGGGAATGATGCTCAAATATCTTGTTAAAGTTGTTTTTTCTGTCTTTTTAAGTTGCTGCAACTGACTTAGGGGCCGATTATGATGGCGGACGGACCTGAGTCCGTCCGCCACCATAGAGTAGGAGGGAACCTCCGCATGGCCTGCGGAGTTCCCTCCTGTGCAATCAGGATGTGACCGCCACCCTGGCGGTCACATCCTCTATTTTTACCATTGCGGCGGGTGCGGCTTCAATCTGCATCCGCCGCAATGGTAAAAATGCATACATTGCATTTGTATGCAGAAAGCGTCAGGCACCGTGCGGTGCCTGCCGATTTCTGCATACAAATGCAGGGGGGTACCATAGGTACCCCCCATGTGCACCCCCCCACCCCTCCTTCAACCAGGGGGCCCACAACAGGCCCCCACAGTGAAGTTACACATGTGTTTCCACGGCGGAAAACCCGCCGCGGAAAAGCATTTTGCACAGCCCATCCTAATATGGCTGACGGTGTCTGAGAGACACCGTCACCATATTAGAGTTTTTCCGCCGCGGTTGTAAGCCAACCGCGGCGGAAAAGCTGAGGACGGAAACCAGGACCCACCAGCCATCCTAATGTGGTGGTGCGTCTTTGGTGGGTCCGCAGAGGATTTTCCGCATCCTCCGGGCCGGCGGTAGCTTCCGCCGGCCCGGAGGATGCGGAAAATCCTCCATCGTAATAGGCCCCTTAGTGTGTTTAGAATCGGCTACTCGTCATAGACAGTCCCAAAAAGTAGAATCTAATATTCCACATCACACTAAGTTGATTGGTCCAATGCAAGATAAAAGACATTTTTAATTCATTGATCTATACGGTTTTGATTGAAAACGCCCCATAACCCCAGAAAATGATAAATATTTATATGGTGCATACAATATTGCTGATATAGTTTACTTTTGAAGGCACCTACTCACCACATGCAGTTCAAAAGAACTAATACTCCATGCACCTAAACGGCAAATGCAGTCACCCCATAAATAAATTTAAAATGGCTGTAATGATCTCTGCCCACTAGTTTGACTTGTTAGCAACCCCCCGAACTTTGAGTCTAGTTGCACCCCTGACTCCAGGTGATGTACCATCACCCCTGGGAAGCTGGCTGTGAGGCCGATATCAGCCCAGGTTGTGCAGAAATCTTCCAGGTATTCTGTGGAGCACCCGATGCTTGGTCAATGAGAACTTGGAACTGGAACAAGTTGCTCAGCAGCTTCCACTCGTATAAACAGATGGCAGACAGGGGATGTGAATTTTCTATATCCCTTTACACAATCAGTTTAGGTTATTTCTCTTTTTATGTATGGTAAGGATTCATGCTGGACCACCCACAGCATTGGCGCAAAGAGGTTAGAGGAGCCTGCACCTATCAAAAAATGCACGTGACTCTGATCAGAAAGAAAGACTAAGGGCTGCTCCCCTTCAAAAAAAACTTTAACACACATACAACAGAAACTGCAGTCCCACCCTTCACCAATGCCATCCACCAAATAGCAGTCTTTGGGAGATTATTCGGGAGCCCTCTTTATCGGAAAGGACCTACTCAAATTACTAAGGGAAAGCCTGTCTCCTCCTTTCCCAGGTCAGTGTGGGTTCCCTCCCTCCTGTCTCAGCAATGCCAGACATTAATTTACACTGTCTGAGAACGCAAGCTCACCTCACCCTTGTGTACGTGGACAGGCCAGGGGCTTTCAAAATGGAACCCACAGGCCCCTGTTACTCTGGCTCACTCAGGCACTCATGAAGTGTATACATCACCTTACCTGCATACACGCACACATCGATGCATGTGGTATCTCAATGCCAGGAGTCTGGGTTTCCTGTAAGCAGTCGCACATTTTTGTGAATAGATAAGTAGGGTTTCTTTATGTGGCACAGGGGTAAAATGAATGCCTGATCACACTAGAATCACTACAAAACAGGATGTGCTGCCATTACAGCCTTACACACGTGAACCATTGACAGGGACAGTAGTCTGCCACTGCTGAGGGCTCACTTGGCCCTCCTGGACCATGATCAGTCTTGTGCCAACGTCAGGCCTAGCTAGTTCATACAAATATTACACTTGCATAAGACTGGGACAACAAATCCAGAAACTAGGATACTATATACTAGCAGTTGAGCATGCAGGACAGGAAACACAATTGTACACCATGCAAGGTACATTCCATTACCAACAAAAGTACTTCTGTCATTAACTCGTACCAGCCTTTCCATGTTGCAAGACACAGCTGTTCATTTGGGTATATGAGCTGTACTGTCAACCACCTTGCAGAAAGTCACAGTAAGTCCTTTCAGGTATTTATTTTTTAATTTACACCACTGCGGGTTTAGTTTGGTTCTGGTCCGGTAGCACTACTTAGCAGCCAAGGTTTGCAGGGCAGGCAGTCGATCAGAAGGAGGGCAGACGACGCACAGAAGTGCGGGGTATGTGGCAGGGTTCTAATTGAGCCTGCAAAGGTAAGAGGGCATGCATACCTGCAGCTGGTCGGGAAATTGAGGGACACAGAGGGCTTGCAGGAAATGAAGGGCATACAAAGAGAAAACAGAGCAGCACCGTTTCTACAGGAGGGTGAAAGCTAATAAAAAGGCATAAAGGCAGTGGCCACAAGAGGGCTGCATGGGGATGGGGCATAGTTATGGGATGCAATATACACCCACGACACACACAATAGCTGTAAGGGTAATATAGGGTGTCACACAGAGGCAATGCATTGGGGCATACAAATAGTTTGCCTGGGTGTGACAGAGCTCACAGAGGGGCACCAGAGGTGGGGCACAGGAGTTGTAATTGGGCAGGTCATTTACAATGGCTACATAGAGGTGGGGCCACTTAAAATGGGTGTTGGGGAAGTGGAAAGCACACACAGGTGCGACGGTAGTAGTTATAGGCCACATAAAGGTGCTATAGCTGCAGGGCTGCGTGATAATACAGAGAGACTGCATAGTATCACCATTAGCATCCTTCCTTACCCCTCCAACGTAACATGCATGCTAATAAATAAACACACAACATATTTCTTGTTTGGGTAAAGTTGCTGCACGTTTATTACATACACCATTATGTAATATGGTGGGTTATCTTACGGGCAATCCAATGGCAGGCAGCATTCTCGCCACCTGCCCGCCTGAACCCCATCTGTGCTGCCCCTTCTGGTGATCCTCTTCCCGGATCACGTGACACCTGGTCCCTTATTACTCACGCCCTTTTCAGGGCGGATCGTAGCAAGGCAAGCCCCCGATTGTTCAGGCCCACAACCGGCCAAAGGACTAACGGGGCTCCAACACGGTTTCCAGGAACCTCCCATGAGGCTCCTGGGCTCCGTGCAGAGGTACCCTTCTGTACCCATTTGCTTCCAGATCGCTCTGTAACTCCGCCACAGCTCTAGAGGCGGCCACCGTTGTTGCCAGAGCCCCCCACCAAAACAGCTATAGCCTTACCCACAAATTCTCCTGTCTAGATCCTCCTGCAAATCCAGATGAAAGAGAACCCTCCCTACTGATTATAGATGACCCCATCTATATCCCAATAGCCCTGGACGTTAGCCTGGGTCAGCTAGTGTCAGATGAAACAAAAAGGCCCTTTCGACCTGTGAAGTTGTGCCAAGAACTATTCACCCTCATGCGGGAAAGTTCCCCTGCATCACATGCCTCAGCCCTGTGCCAACTCTGGGCGGGACGAATGCAGACACCATGGCTCACATTGCCCCATCCAATTGCTGATCTCACCTAGCTGCCATCCTTCTAGCACCGTGTGTGCCTGGACACCTGCGTGCCCCATCTGTGAGACAGCAGCCCACTTGCTAGGTGACCACTCCGTCACCCGCCTGACTACTTTGGCTAATATGGTGAGAAGGATTATACTTAACCTTTGAACAGTCCCTGTGTTTGCTAATCATGATGCACAGGAGTGTTCATAACTAGAAGTGTGTGGCAATGGACAAGGGGCCCTCGCCATGGATCCCTTATGGGAATTCTGCCCCTCAGTTCCCTCATTGGTGGAACCCCCTAGGCATACCGGCTTGGCAAATCGGTCAGATTTAAGCAGTGTGCCCTTGACATTAGCTTGGATCAGCTAGTGTCTGATGAAACAAAAAGCAGTATTGGCCTGTGAAGTTGTGCCAAGCACTATTCACGCCACACGGGAAAGTTCCACTGCATCACATGACTCACCCCCGCCCACACTCAGGGCGGGACAGTTTCAGACACCCTGGCTCACAATGCCCCACCTATTTGCTGATCACACTAGCTCCCGCCCTTAGAGCACAGTGTGTGACTGGACACCTGTGCCTCCCATCTCTGGGACAGCTGCTCACTTGTTAGGAGACCGCTCCTACCCCTGCTTGCCTACTTAGGCTATTAGGGCGATAAGGATTATACTTAACCTTGGCACAGTCCCTTCACTTGCTAAATCAAGGCTCACAGGAATGTCCATAACTAGGCGTATGATCAGGAACATTCGAAAGCTATGAAATGGGCATAAACAAAGGTTTTCTGGTTTCACATTTTGCAATTCAGCCACCTGATGAGTATCCCTTTCCGTCTCACGTTTTACATGAAAAGTTAATGCTCTGACTTTAATTCTTGGTACATGAAAATAGAGAGTTGGTAGCAGACAGAGGCCACCAGGCTCGGTTTGTCGTCCACACCATGCATCTGCTTCACACCCCCCTATGCCCACCTATCATTACCTCGACTCTTGCCCTGCTGGCATAGGTGCAGCCGTCGGGCATGCCACAGACAGTAGTTTTTGGCCCCCGGGGAAATGTTTGCGAGTACCCGTGTGTAGGAGTATGCTGGTGGGTGTATTACATAAGATGCTGGCCATGTTGCGGTATGATGTTGGTTGTGTGGGCATATGATTGTAGATGTACTGCTGTTAGTTGGTAGGTGTTTTGGCATATGAAGTTTGTTGTATGGATGCATGGCGAGGGTGTGTAGGCATCTGTTACATATCATGGTGGGTGTGTGGACATGCACTAACATCCTCACTTGGAATGTGCGAGGCATGCACACCCCTTCTTGCACATACGCTGCTCATTCCTCCCTGTGTTGTCGCTCTACACGAATAGCTTTTCTGCAGGAATCTCATTCAATACGTACTGATGCTGTGAAACTGCAGAGGCACTGGCGAGGACACGTTTATTCCACCAATTACTTCACTTATGCATGCAGCGTTTTTGTGTGGATCAAAACTGGCATCCCCTTCATGGCAGACACTCATGGTTGCTCCAGAGGGTCGTTATGTGTTTATCGAGGGCCGGTTAGCTGTCCGCCATATCTTCATAGTTGGCATGTACACCCCCAAATCAGACTAAGCACCCTTCCTACACAAAGTGTCTGCGGTACTTTCATGCTGGAGTGGAATCCTTTGACTCATAGAGGGGACTTCAACAGTGAATACGGATAGATTTGGATTACTCCTTGCCTCCACTTCCACGCATGACTGCCACGTCCAATGCCCAGACATTTACCGACTGGCTTAGGCACTGGCAATTATCAGACATATGGTGTTTGCGTAATGCTGACACGAGGGTATATTCTTTCTACTCATATTTACATGATCTTCATGTCCCTATTGACAGACTGGTTGCACTCCTGACATGATCCCATACATAACACATATTGATTATTTGGACCCACTCAGACCATAATCGGCAACATCTACAGTTGAATTTGGAAACAGTCCCCACCCTCCAATCCCCACATGGAAATCACAGCCTGAAGCATTAGAGGACCCCCCCAATCCGAACTTCCATTAGCACCACCATAGCAGATTATTTTAAGATAAACATTACCACAGCAACAACTAGATTAATTGAATGGGATGCCTTCAAGGTGGCCACTAGGCGGCACTGCTTATGTATCAACTGGAACATGTGCCACCAGGCTGACAAAGACATTACCAAGATTGAATGTGAACTGCTGAGCCATGAAACCCAGGCTTTGTAGGACCCTGAGCGCAGGAGTTGTCTTGTGAATGCGCAGTGGGAACACACTGTGTTATTGGAGACACTGTGTTGTCTCAACTACACAGCTCATTCTGCTAGAACACATGCTGGAGCTGACAAATGGGGGTCACTGCTGACATGGTTTATATGCCACGGCCAACCGAGGCATCCCATAGCAGAACTGCGAGCTTCCACTGGAACCATTCTACACACACAAAGTGACATACATTATGCTTGAAAGAGAGCTTGATTGCTTGTTAGAGAGTAAAGCAAGCCCCGGAGGAAAGGGCAAGGGAGGTGGGTATAACAGGAAGATGTCTAACGAGAACCCATCCCTCCGTAAAATATCGCAACCCCAAAATTAAAGTCTTTAAAATTCACAGACTGACTTGCAGACCTAGACATAATGGGAGCTTTCAAAATTGCACTACCATAGACACCGGCATCTTGTATATAACAGACATTCACCTATGGATGGTTATATTCACCAAGCTGAAAGGTACCTATTTTCCCGACCTCACGAGGATGAACGGCTGAGTGGCCCGGCAGGGGTGCAATCCTGTCCAAGGCCTACGATGCACACTTGCAAGTGTTCCTGCACAACCCAAGGCAGAACCTGGTGCGGACCGCCTAACAGCATCGCATGGGGTGCTCCCCCAACGAGGTTTGTCCCCTGCTTAACAAGAAAGGGAAGGGTTAATCTACGGTAAAAGCCGAAGTTCGCCTGACAGCGTGGCCACAGATCTAAAGATGCAGCTCCTCCACCCCCTGCAGCCGGTAGAAGAGAAAATCATGCGACCCAAGATCGCATCTCCTGTCACTCAATGGGGAGGGGGGGCGCTAAAGGCATCCTGAAAGAAGGCAGGGACGATCTACCAATGCCTGTGTACCATTTCCAGGCAGCGGGTGTGCCAAAAATTACTCATTAGGCCGGAAGCTCACACTTACACCAACCGCAACACATGCCCACACCGAGTGGATGGGGGGGAACCACACAACAGTTCCATCCAGTCCATCCACGTCCCACCGGGCCCAGTGCCATAATACTTGATGGTCCCAGGATTCTTGTTTCCGGTCCAGGGAAGACATGGCTTGGCAGTTTGGGCTGGACTGTTCCCATGAGGCACAGGGTCAGACTGATTTGCATATGGCCATGTCTGAACTGGGGTGGCGGAGTGAGCTAAAGAATGGGGATGGACTAAACCCAGATCAGTTGACTGAGGGTGAGTGTTTGATTTGCTCAAACGCTCCGTCCATCATCAACTTTTGTATCGCTTTGTTCACCCTAAGTTGGCAGGGTATGCACAGACGTGAGTCCCTTGCTCACTTTGCCACTGGATTTAAGATAGCCTGGCTGATGAGGGTTGTGAACCCAAAACCGGTCCCAGGATGCTTGTTTCCGGTCCGTGGAAGACATGGCTTGGCAATTCGGGCTGGACTCTTCCCATGAGGCACAGGGTCAGACTGATTTGCATATGGCCATGTCTGAACTGGTGTGGCGGAGTGAGCTAAAGAATGGTGATGGACTAAACCCAGATCAGTTGACTGAAGGTGAGTGTTTGATTTGCTCAAACGCTCCGTCCATCATCCCCTTTTGTATCGCTTTGTTCACCCTAAGTTGGCAGGGTATGCTCAGACGTGAGTCCCTTGCTCACTTTGCCACTGGATTCAAAATAGCCTGGCTGATGAGGGTTATGAATCCGAAACTGGTCCCAGGATGCTTGTTACCGGTCCAGGGAAGACATGGCTTGGCAATTCGGGCTGGACTCTTCCCATGAGGCACAGGGTCAGACTGATTTGCATATGGCCATGTCTGAACTGGGGTGGCGGAGTGAGCTAAAGAATGGTGATGGACTAAACCCAGATCAGTTGACTGAGGGTGAGTGTTTGATTTGCTCAAACGCTCCGTCCATCATCCCCTTTTGTATCGCTTTGTTCACCCTAAGTTGGCAGGGTATGCTCAGACGTGAGTCCCTTGCTCACTTTGCCACTGGATTCAAAATAGCCTGGCTGATGAGGGTTATGAATCCGAAACTGGTCCCAGGATGCTTGTTACTGGTCCAGGGAAGACATGGCTTGGCAATTCGGGCTGGACTGTTCTCATGAGGCACAGGGTCAGACTGATTTGCATATGGCCATGTCTGAACTGGGGTGGCAGAGTGAGCTAAAGAATGGTGATGGATTAAACCCAGATCAGTTGACTGGGGTGAGTGTTTGATTTTCACAAACGCTCCATACATCATCCCCTTTTGTATCGCTTTGTTCGCCCTAAGTTGGCAGGGTATGCTCAGACGTGAGTCCCTTGCTCACTTTGCCACTGGATTCAGGATAGCCTGGCTGATGAGGGTTATGAACCGGAAACGGTCCCAGGATGCTTGTTTCCGGTCCAGGGAAGACATGGCTTGGCAGTTCGGGCTGGACTGTTCCCATGAGGCACAGGGTCAGACTGATTTGCATCTGGCCATGTCTGAACTGGGATGGCGGAGTGAGCTAAAGAATGGTGATGGATTAAACCCAGATCAGTTGACTGGGGGTGAGTGTTTGATTTGCTCAAACGCTCCATCCATCATCCCCTTTTGTATCGCTTTGTTCACCCTAAGTTGGCAGGGTATGCTCAGACGTGAGTCCCTTGCTCACTTTGCCAGTTGATTCAAGATAGCCTGGCTGATGAGGGTTATGAACCCGAAACCGGTCCCAGGATGCTTGTTACCGGTCCAGGGAAGACATGGCTTGGCAATTCGGGCTGGACTGTTCCCATGAGGCACAGGGTCAGACTGATTTGCATATGGCCATGTCTGTACTGGGGTGGCGGAGTGAGCTAAAGAATGGTGATGGATTAAACCCAGATAAGTTGACTGGGGTGAGTGTTTGATTTGCTCAAACGCTCCATCCATCATCCCCTTTTGTATCGCTTTGTTCGCCCTAAGTTGGCAGGGTATGCTCAGAAGAGAGTCCCTTGCTCACTTTGCCACTGGATTCAAGATAGCCTGGCTGATGAGGGTTATGAACCCGAAACGGTCCCAGGATGCTTGTTTTGCGTCCAGGGAAGACATGGCTTGGCAGTTCGGGCTGGACTGTTCCGATGAGGCACAGGGTCAGACTGATTTGCATATGGCCATGTCTGAACTGGGATGGCGGAGTGAGCTAAAGAATGGTGATGGATTGAACCCAGATCAGTTGACTGGGGGTGAGTGTTTGATTTGCTCAAACGCTCAGTCCATCATCCCCTTTTGTATCGCTTTGTTCGCCCTAAATTGGCAGGGTATGCTCAGAGGTGAGTCCCTTGCTCACTTTGCCACTGGATTCAAGATAGCCTGGCTGATGAGGCTTATGAACCCGAAACCGGTCCCAGGATGCTTGTTTCCGGTCCAGGGAAGACATGGCTTGGCAGTTTGGGCTGGACTGTTCCCATGAGGCACAGGGTCAGACTGATTTGCATATGGCCATGTCTGAACTGGGGTGGCGGAGTGAGCTAAAGAATGGTGATGGATTAAACCCAGATCAGTTGACTGGGTGTGAGTGTTTTGCTCAAACGCTCCGTCCATCATACCCTTTTGTATCGCTTTGTGTACCATTTCCTGGCATCGGGTGTGCCAAAAATTACTCATTATGCCGGAAGCTCACACTTACACCGACTGCAACACATGCCCACGCCAGGCGGATGGAGGGGGGGACCACACAACAGTCCTATCCAGTCCATCCACGTCCCACCGGGCCCAGTGCCATAATACTTGATGGGCAGTAAAGTACCCATAACCACGGTGCCTGCGGCACTGGCCACTGCCAGAAACCTCCAGCCAACATGTGGCCTAGCCAACTCACAGGCAGGGCCGGACTGGGAACCAAAACCGGCCCTGGCAAAGTGCTCGGCCGGCCCGCCCACCCCCCCGGGGGAGGTTTGGGGGTGCGACCGCGCTCTTTTCCAGGGCCAGTTTTCGGCCGATTTTGTTACAGGGCCGTTTTTGCAGCAACACTGCAAAAACGGCCCTGTAACAGAAACGGTCCCCAGGGGCCCAAAACCGGTCCCCACCCTTGCGGCGCACTGGGGGATTGCCCGGTGCCCTCAACGGCCAGTCCGGGCCTGCTCACAGGCCAGTGACCTTACCGTACTCGTGGCACCAGGCAACCGCAAAGTTTTCGTGCCACACTTCAGCTACAGTAAGTCAAAGAAAACATCACAAAAGGACTCCACCAGGTTTGGACAATTAGCAGATACTGTATATAGAAGCTGTGACCAAGGTGACAACTCAAACAGCGAGAAAAAAGTCATTCAATTCACGTGTCCAAGCACCCCTATCAAAGGAGGAGGGGGGGCATGCTTGGCGTGTTAATTAACGTTGCTCTATATCTGCACAAGACCACCCGATGAGCAGTATTATGTAGTAAGTCTGTACATGCATGTATTAAACAATTATGGTTTGCACACGCCAACTAAAAAGTGTCTGAATTACTGGGCTGCATTCGTTGCAAGCTAGGAAATCTGAGTGCTAATAATGTAACTGAAACACAAGTATATTCACCGTGCTTCGGAGAAGCATTCCTACGCAATGGTGTTGCAAGTGAATCCAAGCTATTGTGCATAGTCTGCACAGGGGTTTTCATATTTACCTTGTACAGTCCGGGCTGATTGACACTTTGAGGCAGCAAAATTGTACCTCCGGTCACGCACTTGCTCAGCCTGCATGTCCTCAAGCTCCCAGTAGGGGATGAGATGCTGAAAGATCTCGGATCGTTCTGTGCCAGACGAAATGCCCCACTCCCACATTTCAGTCCACAGCTAAAATACCCCTGTGGTCCTGTGCACCAGAGAGGCTGTGGGCGTAGCAGGATGAAATTACAGGAGTAGTACACGGTGGGAGGTTTACCCACCACCGAGGTGTTCCCCGCCGCCTACCCTTGCCGGGGCAGCCTCACGCTCCTACGGGCCGACAAGATATTTCTAACAAGGACAGCTACCAAAGTTCAGAAACTGGCGTGCAGAGACCCAGAGTCCCAAGCGGACTACCTAAACCACTGGCACCATCTTATCGGAATTTAACCCCCATTTCTGTGTTAGTGTTGCTGTCGGAGGAGGACGCCCGCCCCCAGGGCTCGACCAGGGACATATGCTCCCATGCTGATGCACAGCCTTGCCCCCGAACGCATCTACTCACATCGGGCACTTCGTGGTGTGAACGATCCCCGGAGGTAGTCAGCACCCGTTACCCCTAGGCAGGGCCGGGGCGAGCCCAGCAAATGTGTTTTTTGCCAGCCCATAGGGCTCGACCACGCCCGGTAGCAGAGACGTCCCATTGGGTAGCCACAGGGGCCTTCTGTCCACAACCCTGCTCTGGGTGGCTGCACCGCCGCCGAGCTCACAGAAACCCTCGGGCCATTCTGCTCCCCCTTGCTCAGTGATCATGGGGGCAGGGAGCGACGTGGCAATCCCAGCGTGGACAAACGCACGGTAAAGGCTACAGTAAATGCTCCTCCACCCATGGGCATAACCCGTACCCCGCTGGCTCAAATGCTGACCACCGCCACTGGCGGTTAGCCGTGTTCACCCATGGCTCACCCCTCTCCATGGCAGCCCGCGTGGGCGGTCCTAAATGGTGGGGATGGCTAGGTGCGCGCACCGTAACTTGTGCCGCGTGGCACCGAGCACGACCGAAACCGCGTCCCACCATCGGATATATTACCGGAACACCAGGGATAGAAACTCTTGAGGGCTCCCGGAGGAACAGAAGCATGCCACGCAGCAGTCCCAACGCCGTGGTGTAGGGACCATATAGTGCAGGCTGGGAGCCCTGTGCACCCCAACCCAGATGCCCCACGCCCCCCGTGGAATGTGGGAACCATAGGAGGGAATGGAATGAATTAGGGCTCCCGCGACGCCACCGCTGATCATGCCATGCAGAGGATGGCATTCGCCGTAGAGACCCAAGCCGCACACGCACGAGACGACGAGTATCGTAGTACACTGTATTACTTTAACTCCCTGTTCTCTTCTCCTGTGATATGCTGCTCTCTTCCAGCCCACATCCTTCTTTAACTCCCTGTTCTCTTCTCTTCTCCTGTGCTGATCTGCTGCTCTCTTCCACCCGCCTCCTTCTTTAACTCCATGTTCTCTTCTATTGTGGTAATCTGCTGTTCTCTTCCACCCATCTCTTTCTCTAACTCCCTGTTCTCTTCTCCTGTGCCGCTCTGCTCTTCGCTTCCACCCGCCTACTTCTTTAACTACCTGTTCTCTTCTCCTGTGCTGATCTGCTGCTCACTTCCACCCCGCATCCTTCTTTACCTCCCTGTTCTTTTCTACCGTGCTCTATCTATTGCCCTCACTCTAGCTATCTATCGCACTCACTCTCTATCTATCTATTTATCTGCCTAACTATATCTATCTATCTATCTATCTATCTATCTATCTATCTATCTATCACCCTCACTCTATCTATCGCCCTCACTCTATCTATCTATCGATCTATCGCCCTCACTCTATCTATCTATCTATCTATCTATCTATCTATCTATCTATCTATCTATCTATCTATCTATCTATCGATCTATCGCCCTCACTCTATCTATCTATCTATCTATCTATCTATCTATCTATCTATCTATCTATCTATCTATCTATCTATCTATCGCCCTATATATATCTATCACCCTCACTCTATTGATTGCCCTCACTCTATCTATCTATCGCACTCCTATCTATCTATCTATCTATCTATCTATCTATCTATCTATCTATCTATCTATCTATCTATCTATCTATCTATCTATCTGCTTCACTCTATCTATATATATATTTATCTATCGCCCTCACTCTATCTGTCTATCGCCCTCACTCTATCTATCTGTCTATCTATCGCCCTCACTCACTCTATCGCCATCATTCTATCTATCGTCCTCACTCACTCTATCTATCGCCCTCACTCTATCTATCTGTCTATCTATCGCCCTCACTCACTCTATCTATCGCCATCATTCTATCTATCGATCGCCCTCACTCTGTCTAGCTATCTATCGCCGTCACTCTATTTATCCATCTATCTATCGCCCTCAAACAAATTATCTATCTATCTATCGCCCTCACTCTATTTAACTATCTATCGCCTACACTCTATTTATTTATCTATCGCACTCTATCTATCTATCGCATCACCACAGCATTACTCAGGGGCAACACAACATCACTATGCGCTACCACAGCATCACTGCATAAAACAGCATCACTCGTCGCCAACACAACATCACTCCGCACAACAACAGCATCAATCTGTGCAACAATTCAACGACTGATTCAAATAAGTTCTCTCAATGTTTCAAACTTTATTACACATGTCACAAAAAGATTTTAATATTTCCCTTCTGTTCTTGCATTTTCTTAACAATAAAATACACTGAACATAATCTTCACAAAAGTTAATTACAAAAGTATAAACTATTGCCATTATCAATTACAATACATTTAATTTAAGTATTAACACTGAACATAATCTTCACAAAAGTTATTTACAAAAGTATAAACTATTGCCATTAAAAATTACAATAAATGTAATTTAAGTATTAATTATTTGAAATAATTAAAAAAAATGTGATTTGTAATATCAATACATCTAAGTCAAGTAAATACAATACATGTTGCATTACAAATGCTATAGGTGTCACATTAGCAATAATTATAAGTATTGCCATTGTAAATGACAAAGTTATTACTTTCAATATTTTCTAAACTAACACACAAAAAAATACCATTTACAAGACTTATAACTAAAACTTTACTAATGGGAGACCTATTGCATTGCAAATGATTGTTTAAGATAGAAACAATACTGTAGTTTCTTTGCACCCCAGACAAAAGACGTTTTGCTTCTTGACGGTAAAGTTGAATCTATCCGTCTGTTCTATGGCTAATACTTACTGTTCAAAGTCCCCATGAATCACACCATTCTGTGATAATTAGCACTGCGTGAAACGATTTTAGAATAATAACGCCTATATTGAAAACATTGCTTTTCATAAACGACCTTCAGATTTTTTTGAACTTACCCGTTTGAGTGAGTTTAATAAAAAATCCAACATCAGCATTTAATTTCCTGGGCGTGAAACTCAGCCAGCAATCAGCTAGATAGCTATACCCAGGGCCTGCGCTAGGCATGGGCAGAGTGGGCAGCTGCCCAGGGCCTCGCACTCAGCCCACCAGCATGGGGCCACGCACGGGTGGTGTGTCCTGTTGTTTCCCTGGCATTCCATTTCAAAGAAAGGTGTTGCCTTGCAATTAAGGTCCTTCGGAGGGGCCCCCCCTCCCAGGCCTCTCAGGGATGGTGTCTTGAGGCATAGGGGAGGGAGACACTCCCTTCAATTGCCAGGAGACCCATTCAATGACACTGTGGGAGGCCCATTGTCCAGCATTTTGGCACCCCCAGAGTTGTAATTTTTAGCCCACAAGTAATTCTGACACCTGTCGGACTGAAGGTGTGGGAAATGCTTGTGGGCTGAAAGTTAAAACTGTGGGGGGGCAACATTCTGGACAATGGGCCTCCCACAGTGTCTGTGAATGGTCTCCTTGAAAGGGGCCACTTATTTACATTAGAGGGGCCTCGCACATTCCCTTTTAGCCCAGGGCCTCACAAATCCTAGAACCGGCCCTGGCTATACCAGTATTAGTACAGATATGTTTTCGATTCCTTTGGACCTGGGCCATTATGTCTTGATTTCTAAAGGCAGGCATTATTAGGAAATATTTCCCACTGAGAGATGATCTCTCCAAAGAACGACGTCATTAGTATACGACAGCTCGCTTAGTGACAGGCATGTCTTGTTGCAAATCAACCCAGTTTGCCCATATTATGGTGACTAACAGGCTCTCCTGGAAATTAAAGATGACCTTGGTCTTCTGAAGATTGAGCATAAATGCCCAAGTGAACAATAACTTGGAATGCGCGTGCATTCGTGCACTGTAACCGCACATCAACTATTTCTGCTCTTTAACATTCCGGCTGGCGGCAGCGCGCGAGCCACAGGCGCGTGAGTGATTGGCAAGGGCCTGGTGTCGTGGCCACGCAGAGTTGTGGGCTGGGCTTCCGTATAAATATTCCCGGGCTCTCGAGGCTGCACCGTTCTGTATTTTCCTCAGCTTTGGGTTATGCACTTATTCCTGCACTTTCTTCGGCAAATGATACGATCTCATTGGCAACCAACTTTTTGACATTTTTGTGGTGCATTGCAGCTTTTTAACACTGTGAAGTAGTATTAATCGGAATTGACCCACCCGGCATACTCTGGAGGTAAGGACAGTTTAATTTTTATGACGGCTCGAAAAGTATTTTCTTTTTTTCCAAGGCACGTGTTACTTTTTAGCTGTTTGAATTAGAATGAACAAATTTGAGCACTGATGCTAGTGTATTATGTTTTCAGAATGTAACATTTAAAAAAAATGAACAGTCAGCTCTACAATGTTTCCAACATATTGTGCAAACCGATATTTTCCTACCTGCTGTTTCGAAGCGTGACAGAGGGGTTTTCAGGGGCTGCTCTTTGCATCCCGAGAGCAAGAAATGTGCAAATTCAGCTAATGATTGAAAGTAATTCGAAGTATATATATCGTTTATAAAATACAATTAACGTGTGATATTCCACTTTGTTGTACTTCATACATGCAGTAATGCAGCAACCATGTACGTAGCACACTGGACAGCTAGAAATATTATGATACGATCAATTCACGTAATTCTGTAGTCACTTGGGCATGTTGCATAATAATCAACTGCTGCATTATTATCTTGAATGCTTTCCTTATCATTCTCAATATGATAGGAGGTGGCAGGAAACTTGGAAGGCACGCTTGATTCTGTGACCCCTCCTCACCCCCATGACAAGTGTTTGCAGAGCACCATCTGTTCCACCCCCCACCAGCCCGTTACGAGAAAGCAAACCTGAAAATGAATATTCACTTTTGTTTCTAGCTTGTTTATTCGTTTTCTGCCGTCAAGGTAATAACTTCACACTAATTGGAGTCTGGCTAGCATTATCGTGACAACGCAATAACCCAATACCACTGAACACAAAATTAATACAAAAACAAAAACCCTTTTCGTAGTATAAAGAGTATACTGAAACTAATTGGAACAGCGGGAAAGCTGCCCAATCCAAAAGAGACTTAATCCAATCGGTACAATTTCCTACATTACATTCTACTATCAGAAATTGAGTGTCTAAAATGTTATCTGTTGTTCGTAGTCGCCACCCAGTGGATCGCCGCAATGTTGCACTGTTCAGTGAATCTGAGATGAGTTTATCCACCCAGCGACGGCTGTAAGTTTTACTGATTTCTGAAAGGTATCACAGATGTGGTCTATATGTCATTGTGCATCATTCTGTCTACTGTTGATTATATTGTTCTGCTTAAGCAGACTCGGGTATAGTTAAATGACATTTTAAATACTTGTGGAACACATCTATTGGCAAAACACACAATATGTATCTGGAAATGAAATGCTGTAACACGGGGAACATCTTGAAACAGGCATTGACAAAGCCAATAGGCGTGGTCTTGGCGATAGTGCAATGCTTATTGTTTCTTTATTTTTATTCCAAGCATGTGCCAAAAAAGCATGCCACCAGTAAAGTGTGATCACCATAATGCAATTAAAATTGTACATTAAGAAAAAATCACTACTGATGTGTCTATTTTACTAGAGATGTTTCTTTTAATAACAAGCCTTTCAGTTGCGCCCTCCATTTACTATTTGTGACGGGGACAAGAATAAATGACAACCTAACCAAGCATTCAAATTGCAGGCAGCTAAAAATATTACAATGCCACTTAAGAGACTATATAATATAAATATAACCAATGGCTAGGAAACAAATAGCCATCTAACTGGGCACCCGAAGTGCAGGTAACATACAGGTACTTGAAGTTAATATAAAAATAAAACAAAAAGCTCACTTTGAATCACCAGTTTTATTGACGAAAAATATTCTTAGATGGATGTGAACAAGTTACAGGCATTTTGAGCCGTACTTAAATTGAAGGGGACCTTTGCCCCACGTTGTGTGCTCTGGTGCATATATAAGCAAAATGTGAATGGCAATTTATCAGAGTAATGGATAGAGTTGACTGTTCAAAACCCGCTGTCTGTATTCATATTTTATATATATATATATATATATATATATATATATATATATATATATATATATATATATATATATATATATATATATATGTATTATTAAAAAAAAAACTACAAAATGGGAAACACAAAGCTGCTGGAAAATAGTCAAAGTGTTTCAGATCGGACATGGCTTTCAAGGTATTTGATAGATGTTTTTTGCTTCACTCCCAAGAGTGCTCAGTGGATGTTGGCACAATCTTTCTATACAGCCCCAGAGAATTGTTGAACTAGAAATGTAAAGCCGAAGAAAGCTCGAAAAGTTTAGAGGCATTTTTATGTGATGGATTATTACTAGATTGATAATTATTAACGTGACTTTCCAATTGAGGTTGAAGCCTTATATTTTGTGAAAATCACAGTAAATGACCTTAAGTAAAATAATCATATTTCAGTTTAGTCAACCCCATTAGTCTTTTGCTATATTGCTATGCATCAATCTGATTTATTCATACTCTGAAGCAGCACTGGTGTTATGTAGCGCTATGCACGATGTCTATGAAACACAACATGATATGAAATAACTCATGAACTAACATAACATTCGATTGTTGTCATGGTCAGACAGTAAGGTCAAGCGAATAAGTTAAGAACAGCAAAGCTGTATAGAGCATTGTCTACATTTTTTGATTATGTTAGATGTAACAGTGATTGCTTTATAGTGTGTTTTATTTCAAATTGCGAGGTGCCAAAATGCATTTTCGGACAGAAGTACTCTACACCATGTGGGAGGGCTTTGTTGGTAGCTAGATGTACTTTAAATTAAATCTATGCAATTTATGCAAGAATCATGGAGGTGTTGTGTGTGAGTGACCAGTTTGGTACTTTTATCCTGTCTTGGATTGCAGCGCTTAACTGTGTGATGGAGGAAGGACAATGTGCCCACAGTTTGCATTAGTTGTTTGGTATGAGTTACTCTCTTGTTCCCTTATGGATTTTTTGGTGACTACCTAGCCTTCAATGCACATGCTGACTGTTGGAAATATCCCATTCGGAAGGGTCAACCCCAAACATTTTGCCTTCCTCCTCCCTTTTTTCTTACCTTTTTTTTGTTGGCTTTAGGATTCTGGGCACTTAGGCACTGTTAACCAGTGCTACAGTGCATATGCTCTGTACTCTAAGATGGTAACATTGGCTTATCCACAATTGGCATATTTAATTTACCTGTAAGTCCCTAGCCATGTGCACTATATGTGCCCAGGGCCTGTAAATAAAATGCTACTAGTGGGCCAACAGAACTGATTGTGCCACCCACTCAATGGCCCTTTAAACATGGCTCAGGCCTGCCATTTCAGAGCCTGTGTGTGCAGTGTTAAACTCCAATTTCAACCTGGCAACTTAACCTACTTGCCAGGCCCAAAACTTCCTTTTTATTACACGTAGGTCACCCCTAAGGTAGGCCTTAGGTTGCCCCATGGGCAGGGTGCAGCATATTTAAAAGGCAGGACATGTACTTTTGAGTGTTACATGTCCTAGTAGCGGAAAACTGCTAAATTAATTTTCACTACTGCAATGTCTATCGCTCCCATAGTTTAACATGGGGATTGCCTTAAAACATATTTTAAGTGTAATTTCCCATTGGGAGCAGAGATAAATTGGAGTTTGATGTATTTGGACTCACAATTTTTAAACACATCTTTTAGTAAAGCTAATTTTTAAATTGCAGGTTTGAAAATGCCACTTTTAGAGAGTTGACATTTTCTTACTTTAACTCACCATCACTTTACTTTAACTACTTTGTGCCTCTGCCTGCCTCTAAATACACATCTGGGTTTGGCTAAAGCTGGGCTTTGTGCATGTCTTCTAGAGAATCACACAAAGGGGGCTGGGGTTTGACATTTGCATCCTGATGGCCCATCGCAAGGCTAATTGGCCTTCCTGAGGTGGATTGGGAGTAAGGAGCTGACACTTGCACCTGGATAGGGCTGCGCCTGTCCCCACACAAAGAGAGGCAAACCCCCCATGTAGGGTGTCTGGAGCCAGGGCGGGAAAGACAGGGACCTTTTGATCTTCAAAGTCCTCTTGGATGTCTCCCCCACTTCAAAACCACATTTAGTATAAGTACTGGACCCCTGACATTTCAACACTCAGAACAACAGTCTACTGGAGCCAAGGACATTCTGCCTGGAAGAAGAACAGCTGTACTGTAGGAGGGACTGCTACTTTGGTACTTTCTCTGCTGTATTAGCCTGCTGCCTGCTGATTGCTGTACTACAGGAGGGACTGCCACTTAGCAACTTGCACTGCTGTGCTGGCCTGCTGCCCGCTGCTTCTTGCATGACAGTGAGAGGGACTGGACCTGCTCTCTACATCCTTGAACCCAAGATTATCCAAGGGCATGCTGGCTTGCCTCTTGTTCTCTGAAGTCTCAGGGTTACAAAAGACTTCTTGCAACTCTGCTGGTGCTGCTGGACTCTGCCATCTGTGGGTCCTACCCGTGCCTGAGGTGCCCCCCTCTACTCCTGGGCCTCAGACGTGGGGCTTCCACAATACAGTCCCTTTAAAGCAAACTTTTGGGCCCTTCATGACCACAAACGGGACAGTTTGCTTCAGAACCGCATTGCTCACTCAAAGGATCAGCGCGAATGGGCGCATTAATTCTTTGCAAAGCAGCATTTCAGCTTGCGAACGCGAGGCCCCAGTCCGTCTGCCACAAACGCCTGGCTTCTCGTCGTGCTCCGTGGACAATTGGCAGCAAGGCTCTCCGTACCCCGGCAAGCTCTTTCCCTGTGAATGGGAGTCTTGGCTCAACTTGAGAAGGTAAAACTTCAGCTGGACCTGATTGGAACTGTAGTTGACCCGCGCTCCATCGCGGTTGGCTTGACTTTTCAGATTTTGCGCGGTTGGGCATGGCCTCCAGTAACGCTTTGGCGCTATCGACTTCTGAGCACTTACTTGGACCTAATCTTTAAAAATTCATTCATATCTTGCTTTCTAATGATTGCATTTTTGGCTTTTTGGTCTTGTTTTAATCAGATAAATATTCTCTACTTTTCTAAACTGATGTGGAGTCTTTTTGTGGGGTTTTCACTGTGTTACTGTAATGTGTTGCGCAAATACTTTACACATTGCCTCTTAAGTTAAGCCTGACTACTCTGTACCAAGCTACCAGAGGGTGAGCACAGGTTAATTTAGTTTGTACATCTGACTTACTATTACTATAGTGCTGATCCCTACTTGGACAGGGTGCATAACTCTGCCAACTAGAGACCACATTTCTAACACTGACTTGGACACAGCAATTAAGATATCTGCTTTGTAAATCTTGTGTGGTTTACAGAGGAGAGAGATAACAGAGGCCCCCTGGATGGTCTGTATTACTGCTACCTGCTACAACCTATTCAAAATGTTATTGTACCTAATAATTTATAAAGCTTTGAAGTATTCAGTTTTAAAACTCGTGAGATGAACAAGAGAGGACTGCAGAATGGACTATATTATATTATATTATATTATATTATATTATATTATATTATATTTAGGGCTCCCGGTTTTATGGCATTTATATTTTTGTCATTTCCGTCTGTATTTATCCATATTTATTTTTTGCTAATTTTACCTGTATTTATCCATATTTATTTTAGGTTTTGTGAAAAAATGAAGCTGAAATGTGTATATTTCTGCATCTATTTAACCGGTTAATGTACACTCGTGCCTGAATGCCTGACAGGTTTCAATTATATATATATATATATGTAAAGGGGGTAGACAGCGCACTGCCCCTTGGTTTACCCAGGAGCTACAGCAAATTAAATCAGAATGTAAAAAACTTGAACGGAGCTGGAGGAGGAATCCATGTGCACAGGGCAAGAGTAGCTATAGCTTAGCGCATAAAAGATATCAATGCGCATTGCGCAGGGCGAAAGCCAAACACTATCAGGCACGCATAGAGGAAGCTGAGAGCTCGTCGAGAGAGCTCTTCAAAATTTTTAAGGAAATATCCCTGGTATCCAGTTCTAATGCCCCGAAAGTAGACTCGGTTGCAGAATGCAACAGGGTAGCTGACTTCTTTTCGGGGAAGGTTAAGAACATTTACGCCTCTTTTTCTAAACAACCCGTGAGTGGCACTGAATTCAGGGCTGCAAGGACACCTATGGATCCGTGCAATACACTACAACTGTTTACGGTTCCTCCTACTGAGAGCTTAAACAGGATCTGCCGCAGCGTCAGGTCCGGATCTCCCATTGATCCTGCGCCTCCTAGAGTGGTGTCGGGTGGTCTGTCAGTGCTGGAACCTTACATCAGGCATGTACTGCAGACGTCTTTCTCCACTCAACAGATCCCGGAGGACTGGAAGAAGGCGGTTGTGTTGCCTATTAGGAAAAAGCCCAACGTCGGTCTTGACGTGTTGGAGAACCTTAGGCCCATCTCGCTGCTTCCCTATCTGGCCAAAGTCGCAGAAAAGGTGGTGAACTCTCAATTAGTTGAACACCTTGAGAGAGCCAATATTCTTCACCCCTCCCAATCAGGCTTTCGAGCGGGCTTCTCGATGGAGACGGCCCTTCTGCGTGCAACTGAGACCCTTAGAGCTGGAGCGGATGCGGGGCACACTATGGCCTTGATAATGCTCGACCTCAGCGCAGCGTTTGACACTGTAGCCCATTCCATCTTGCTACAGTGTCTAAACGAAGCTGGGGTCGTAGGAGCCGCCCTGAACTGGCTGCAGTCGTTCCTGACGGGGCGCTGCTTTCAAGTTCAACAGGGGTCCTGCCGTTCCTCCGAGGTGCCTCTAGACCAGGGAGTGCCACAGGGCTCAGCATTGAGCCCTACACTTTTCAATCTTTACATGGCCTCCCTGGCCAAGGTTGTCCAAGCATTTGGGGTGGAGTTGGTGTCTTACGCCGACGACACTCAACTGCTTATCTCGCTGTCTCAAAACCCCACAGGAGCATCCTCCAATTTCAAGGCCTGCATGCAGGCCTTGGCCGATTGGATGGATGCCCATTGTTTAAAGCTCAATGGCTCCAAAACCGAGGTTTTGGTGGTGGGTGGGAAGAGCAGTAGCTGGTCAGCCGATTGGTGGCCATCCTGTCTGGGCGCCACTCCTGTACCAGGTGAGGAAGCAAAAAACCTAGGAGTGTGGGTTAATCCCACACTGTCCTATGAGGGTCATATTAGACGCCTTGTGGGGAAGTGCTTTGGGGTCCTGAAGGTTCTAAATAAGACTCTGGATCTGCTACCCCTGACTGCCAGAAGGACGATGACGCAGGCTTTGGTCGCCTCTCGGTTGGACTATGGGAACGTTTTGTTCCTTGGTACCACCGAGAGGAGTATGGGCCGCCTGCAGGTCATCCAGAACGCGGCTGCTCGCCTGGTGCTGAGGAGGCCGAGGAGAGCCAATTCACAGAAGGCGCTTGATGCTCTCCACTGGCTCCCCATAAAGAAACGTGTTCTGTTTAAATGCCTGCTTATGTGCCACCGGATTGTCTGGTTGAGGGCTCCCGCCTATCTTCGGGACCTAGTCTGCAGATACGAGCCGCCAAGGGCCTTGCGCTCGGGAGGTACGGGGCTGCTGACGGTTCCGCGGATAAAGAGATCCAGAATGGGAGGGCGGTTGTTTACATTACTGGCCGCCCAAAACTGGAACAAACTCCCGCTGGCTCTAAGGCTGGAGAGCAGAGAGGCAATATTTCGGTCTCTGCTGAAGACCCACTTGTACACACTGTGAGGCTCTGGTGAGGGGGTTTCCTAGTGAGTTTTTTTTTTGTTTGCCACTTCTCCATTAGCGCGGGGACACGCCGTGATGGCGTTACTGAGCGCTCTACAAAACCCTTTATTATTATTATTATATATGATTAATCAAAGAGGACTAGCTTAAGTTGACCAAAGTGTTGCAGTACTCTAATTAGTTCTGTCACGGGCACCTTGTTGGTGTATTCATGAAGCCCTCACCCACCAACCTAGTTGGTGGCATGCTTCATCATCTGGCCCACCCAGTGACACCTAGTATGTCCCGGGTGTGCTACGACGCCTGATTACAGCGGAGCTGGTATATTGCTGAGAGTGCAGTGAGTGAGGTTGAGTGAGTTGTGATTTAAAACGGCTTGGTGGTGGTCCCAGTACCCGAGGGTAAATTAAATTTTAATAACTGGGCCGTCACCAGCGGTTAAAAGTAAGGCTACAGGACGCGTGAGGGTGGCGAGTTACTGCCCCCTGCGTCCTTCAGATGGTCGACATGTTTCAGCCAGTGCCTTAGAGTATTCTGGCTTTCCTCAGGACCGTTTTTTAAAAGGTGTGGTGAAATAAAACTTAGTGTTGTGGTACAGACTATGTGATACACTCACTAAGGCGTTTTTCTATATGTGAGAGGGGGATTCCCTTCTCATGCATACCTGTACAAACAAACATTAATGACAAGGACAAAACATTTATAGAGAGAGTCAGTAGTCAATTTAGAGAGAGTCAATTATATATAAACACACACTCAGATGATAAAATATGCACTTATAAGAGAACATGCACCATTTAGTATCAAAACAATTGTTTTATATGTTTTTAATAAATTGATATATAACATTTCTAATATATCTCTTTTGTGCTGGCACACTGCTTTTTAAATTGGTCCTGGATCCCCCACGATGGAATGTGTGTGATTTAGGTGGGTGAATGAGCAATAGTTTTCTCAGTATTTGCCTACCAAAGGATACACTGTTACTTTTCTAGATTGAACCCTAGTCCCTTGGTTTACAAAGGGTCCCTCTAATTTTTTCAAGAAATACTGTATAAAAACAAATATTTATTTTTCACCAATCCTCTTTCCTCTTGCCCGCTATGTGTTATACACCTTCTTCAGCTCAGTTTATGACAGTCACCCATCTTAGCTTGGAGATGTGGTGCCAGGGGATGTCGTCACATGCAGCAGTTAGATTCCTACATTTCCTTTGCTTTACCAGTCTACCCTTTGGCTCCATGTGCACAACACTCTATTTGGTAGGGGTTCATGCTAATAAGTTTTTATATCTACTCTAGTGCTCTGCAGCCTCCATTGTACAGGTGAAAATATGAAGTGGTCAGGTCTGTTGTGGAGCTGCCTGACAGCTGAACCCTTGATTGGAGCTTGCACCTTGTCAAGGGGCAGTGTATGTCAGGTCAGAGTGAAATTTAGGCAGGAACAACAGTACTACCACATCGATGTCAATCAGGGGTCGCCAGGGGCTGCACTGCGACCCCTGAGCCACTTGTTGTGACCCTTCCACCTTCCTTGCAACCCCTGACTGCTTGTCAGCCTGGGCAAGCGCTCGGATGAAATAAAACCAGCTGCAGTGTGAGCAGCGATTGATTGCACTGCTTTGCTGAAGCTCTGCCTGCAGAGACATCACAATGGCCTACTAGCTGGGCCTGGGTGGGGGGAAATAACTCGCAGCTACGGTGACCAGGGCCGGCCGGCGAAGTACTTGTTTTGATACATTGTATGTATCAGCTGCGGGCCTTGGCCAGGAAGCTGAGTGAATGAGCAGCATGGCTGGGCATGATTTTACTGTTACTAACTACACGTGCTACAGCTAGCAGCACGTGTGTGTAAATGCAAATGCGCACCTGCTGCACCCTACCCTAGCAGAGGACGTGGTGCCTGGTATAGTATGAGTACCACTGTGTTTGGGACCACTGACTGGGTCATACGGCTGTCAATCTGGTAACACGGAAGCGCTATCAATGATGATGGCCCTGGTAATAATTATTGGCCAGCTCTCCGTGGCAGTAAAAGACGCACTGACACAGCACTGCCTCAGAGTCAAGTCAGACTCCGCCTATTGGGTGGGTGCTGGGTGTCAAGACTCTAGAGTGACGGACTAGAATCATTGCAAGTTTGGGACCAGACCATAGTGACTTGCTTCACTTAATTGTCACTCTCTGACTGAGCCAGATGGTTAGACCTCGGGTGGGCCGCAGGGCAGGTATTGTGAGAGTGATACTGATTCATCACAAGGACTCGACTATAATCTTGACTCGCCTGCTCCCCTTGTGGTGGTGCCGGTCATTGTGACTCCTGTGAGCTGCGGGCCCTAAGTAAACCTCTAACAGAAGCAGCAAGTAAAGTAAGATAAGACTATCTCTTTTTCGAGTTAACACAAGGTTTTCGAATGCCCTGCTGCAAAACTTCAGAAATGACTGTTTAAGAGCACACATTGAAGATTCAACCCTTCTAGCTATCTAGTCATCATTTAGGTAATGTGAATAACACAATAATTGCCATTGTTTTTTGTTTTATATCGAACACTGCATCTATGTAGCTACAGCATGTGCACGCCGGTCAATGCTGGAGGACTGGTCAACAAGACTGTCTGTTTTGAACATCACAGAGGCCGGAATGGCCATTCTGGACATAGGGCTATGGGCGGGCATTTCCCCAGGAGGCTGGAAGGGTGCAGGCAGGTTTTATTAGTGGGGGCACGTATTCTAGCTGGGCAGCAGTTTTAGAAACACTGCAAAATTCCTTCTATATTCAGCAGTTTTCAGGCAACAATAAAAGTTTTAAGTTAGCTATGGTGATTTATTAATGTACCTGCTGGAGAGAGAAGTGAGTTTTGTCTAGTGGCAGTTTTCAGTTATCTAAGGTAGCGCAGAGGGTTAATATGCCTGTGCCAAAGAACATCTACCATGCATATCAAAGAACAATATTTTATGTGTGTAGCTCAGTGGGTTACTGCTTTTGTCACAGAGATTCTGTTGTTACTGTGCAGTTCATAAGTTACATTCGTAATCTAGCACAGTGAACTATGAACTGCCATCTAAGAGCTGCATGCAAGCTTCATGGTACAGGTTAGAAAGTTATGTTTTTTTATTCACAGTCTTTCTACCCTGATGTTGCAAAGAATGGGTTGTTTGAGTAGAAATTATTTTGTATTATTAAAGTCAACCCTAACCCCTGTGTTATGTTCTGAATCCTGAGTTTGTGTATCTCCAGACCAAATGCTCTTAAAAATTGCCTACCAGTATGGAAGACATGTGAACCCTATATCTTGTAGTCTCCTTTGCCTTATGTAACATTTTCTATACACTGATTTACACACTTATGATTCATTGTGTGTGGGTGATGGATTGTGAAAATGTGGAAAATGTTGCTTTTGGAGCAGTGATTAATTGAGCATTTTTTAAATGCGGACTGTAAGATCTGCATTTGTAAAACAAGCATTCATGCCTTTGTGCATTCTGGCTGTTAAATAAGATGTCATGAGGCAAGGTGCTCTGGTGTTCATGATGAGCCGTGGAACGCTCGCACGCTGGGCTAATTCCCCTGCTGTGCTGAACGTTCCACGAAAACGGGTGTGGTCATGACGAGCTCAGCTCGTCATGAGCACACGAGCACTGTGCCTCATGACGAGTGAGGTCGTCATGAGCACAGGGGCGCTGTGCGTGTCCCCCCTCCCTCCAGCACAGCGGGGGAATAACCCTAGCATGCAAGGGGTTAAGTATGTCTTTTTATAGGGTACTTCTTTTGAATCTGTAGAGATTTCCCAGCCTCTGTGTGTGATGTAAGTAACCAAAAGTTAGATGCATTACTTCCTGTAATAGCACCACGGTCATGCAATGTGGCTTCCTTGATTTCATGGGATCCAAAGTTCCGTTGATGTCACTTCCTGTGATGTCATCTGGGCAAATGCCTTGCTATGTCACATCCTGTGACATCCTCTTCTGGGTGGGTCAAAGGGCAGGTGATATAATTTCCTGTGATGTCAACAGGTTAAAGTTCATTTGATGTCACTTCCTGTCACACCAGGTGGGGGTCACATGGCATGTGATGTCACTTCCGCTACCCCTGGCATTTTGATGAATCGACGTCCATGTACAACCATTATGCCAGCTCCTAGCTCTCAGGAAACCACACCTGGCAAAGGGACAGGAACACCTCAGACATCGAGGGCACAATTAATGGGCCAATAGGCTAGCACCTTGTGAAGGAGGGTAAAGTGGAAAAGCAGCCCGCAGCAGAAGGGGACAGAGAGATGCTATTGCAGCAGAGGTCCAGGTGCAAAGATGCTATCTTTTGTTACAGTGCGACGCTATCCCTTACAACATTTATTGGTGCAGTGACATGGGGGCACTACATTTCGCATAGGTGTTGGAAACCTCAAAAGTCACTTTTGATCCCATGACCCATCCCTGGCAGCCCATCTATTCAAGCTATGCCGAGAATAGATGGGCTGATACAAATTGTGACAAGTCTTAGTGGTGCACTCTCTGTTCCCATGGATAGTCTCACATACTCATCCACCGACTTCTATAATTCAACATACCCACCCACTCCCATGCATTCATGCATACATTACAATCCATTAACACAGGTTGCATTAATCCACTCATCTACCTACCAATTATCCAGACAGAGCTATACCATTATCCACCTATTGACGTGACACATTTTTCACACATTTATTTATCATCCACCTAGCTATTTACTAGTTTTCCCATTACCACCTGTGGTAGTTAAAACGTGTACTCTGAATATGCAGTCAGTCATAGTTTATTTTTCCTAACATAACACAGAGGTTCCCTCGCCTGCTGATTCCATCAACTGTTTCCTGCCGCGGGCATCTTCAGCCCACACCAAATGACCAGCTTGACATTCCATGTGTCCGATGCAGGGGTCGAAAAATCATGAAAATGTCACTAGACCTGAAGGTCTAGAAACTTGAAACATCTACTCGACCTAACTGTAATGCACTGGACCTCTGTCTGTGAACGCCAAGCAAATGTGACAAGTTAACAAGATTTAAAGGCATTTTTATTGCTCGTTCACTTTATAAGCAATAAAGATGCCTTTAAATCTTGTTATCTTGTCACATTTGCGCTGCTTTCAGAGGCAGAGGTCAAAAGTCAGTTTGTCTTCCTTCTCACCAGAAAGGACGAGTAGGACCTAAAGATAGGTCATCCGAATTAAATCTGGCTAGCAAATGCGAGTGGGCTAGTGGGTTTTTCAAGCCCTGCAATGACAACAGCACAAGAGACAGGTACAGGGAATGTCGTCACATCAATAACATATGCCTAAGTCACAACATATCTCCTTATTTTATGAATAAAAACATAACACAAAATTAATATAGAAACAAAAACATAATGTAATAAAACAAATAAAATAAATGCATGACACCCCAACAATGAAAGATTACAAAGATGGATGACTATATCATGCAGGGTTCTTCAAACATAAATTCCAATACATTTTCACCAAAATTGGAGAAAAATAAATTATTATTTCATTACATAATCAGCAAATGTAATTGGCATGCCATGTGATCGATGATGCCTACCCAAAGATTTAACAAAATGTTCACATTCACCTCTTTCACCCTTTTTACCACTGGGAAGCCTTCTCCTACTCATATCTCTTCCTGCTTCTCCTCCACCGCCAGTAATCACCTTCTCTCCCACTGACATGTATTCACCATCTTGCATCTCTGCACCCACATTTTCATCCAACCATTCTCCAACTATTTTTTTCAATACAATGCTACCCTTCTCTTATTCCATTTTTTTTCTATTTTCCAACACCACATGCCATCCTTGCACCTCTTTCACTTCCATAGGGGCAAGAAACTTGTTCACCCCACCCTCTTTCCTTCCACATTTGATTTTAACCAAATCTCCGCTTTCTATCAGTCCTATGTTTATGTTTGTCCTTTCTTATCCATCTGACTTTCAATTAACCAATGAGGAGTCAACTTCATTTTCACTTCTCTCCCTCTCGTCCTTTTGTCTCTCCAGTGAATCCATTCACAGCTGTATTGTATGACCATACCACATCCTCCACAAACCTCTTAACATCCTGCTTGGCTTGCACAGCCATTTCTATAGTACCCTTTAATACTCCATTCATGCGCTCCAACATGCCGTTTCCTTATGGATTGTAAAGAGAGGTGCGTCCATGTTTTATACCATTTCACTTCAAGAAACTTTGCATAATGTGAGACGTCAACTGTGTACCATTATCATTTATCAATACACCTGGACAACCTTCTCTCGTAAAAATACGTCTCAAATTTCTAACTACATTCTCAGTTGTGATGTTCCGCAAAAATTCTACAATGACCCACCTTGAATGAAGATCCTCTATCACCATCGCAAACCTTCTATTTTCTGATAAGAAATCCATGAGAGCAATAAAGTCCAAACACACCTTTTCCCAAGGACCACCACAATCTTTCCCGCACCAAAGAACTCATACTTTGTGTACCAGCCTTCTTTTTTCACTTTCTCTGCGCAGTGAGTAATTCTCTACCCAGACTTTTACGTCCTCATCCACACCAGGCCACCAATACTTATCTTTGAGATGCTTCTTGGTAAGAGTCTGTCCTAAATGGCCTTTATGTGCCAAGAAAACCAATTTCTTCCTCACACCTTCAGGAGGTGAATATCTTTCCCCTCTTAGTACTAAACTATCCATAGCTCCAATTCTGAGTTCTTCCTGCAACTTAACATAACTTCTCAACACTGGTCTTACATCAGCCTCTCGTCTACAGCCAATTCTTATGCAACGTACGCATTCCTTAAACTCATCATTATCTTCTGCTGCTTTCTGCCACTCTTCTCTAGAACCTGTCTCTGAACCTGTCTTCCAATGTATCTTCAATACTGGCTAGAATAGACACCACATCTTCTGCTTCCAATCCCTCATCTCCACACATGAGTGGCAATCTAGATAAGCAGTCAGCCTGCACATTTTTCCACCCTGCCATATGCTCAGTTTTGTATTTGAAATCTTGTAGTTTAGCAACAAAATGAATAAGGCTTGAGGAACCTTTGTTAGCACCTCCAGGGCTTGGGCTCTTCATTAACAGTTTATGATCTGTTTTCAAAGTGAAATGTGCACCCCACAAGTATGTGAAAAAATATTGAGCTCCCCATGCTGCAGCTAAAGCCTCCCTCCTAATTACTGCATAGTTTTATTCTGACTTGCTAAGTGTACGCAAAGCAAATGCTATTGGGGTTTCCTCCCCCCATCTCACCTGAGATAAAACCTCACCAATACCATGGGTCCTGGCATCAACAGTAAGAAAAGCCTCCTTCCCTGGCTCAAATGGAGGTAAAATACCCTCATGTATTTTTCATCATTAATTATTTTAAATGCTCTGTCTTGGTTAGCTGCCCATTTAAATTGTTTACCCTTCCTCATCAACTCTCTTACAGGCTCAGTTTTATTGGCAACATTTCTTACAAACTTGTCATTGAATTCTGCCAATCCCATAAACAATTTTATCTGATCCTTCCCAATAGGAGTGGCAGCCAATTTAACCCAGATAATGTATATCTTTTAACAAAAATCTAAAGTTTTCTTTTCTCAATTAAGACCAGCATCATTCAATACATCGAGCACTCTGGTCAATGTACTGTTGTGCTCAGCCTCACTCTTTCCTGTAATACAAATATTGTCCCAAAAGTAGTAGTTCAACATCACAGAATAAGCTATGCATCATGCATTGAAAAATGCTGGCGGCGGATGCCGGACCAAACAGAATTCTTTTAAATTGGAAAACACCTTCCATGGTAACAAATGCAGTACATTGCTTTGATTTCAAATGTAAAACGACTTGATGATATGTTGATTTTAAATCTAATCTTGTGAAAAATGTAACTGAGGTATTGGGCTAAGGGAAGCTGTACACTACTATACTCTGGTTCAATGATCTGAGGTCGACACAAAAGCTTAACTTACGATCCTTTTTTAAAAGAAATAACGACTGGAGACAGCCATTCAGACACCTCCACGGGTTCAATGACCCCTTCTTTTTGCATATCTCCTAACATCTCCTTCACCTCATTGTGAATGGCATTTGAAATTTTCCTCACTCCATGTCTAATCAGTTTGGCTCCTTCTTTCATTATAATTTCATGAACGTACTCTTTAAGTGTATCCAACTTATTACTAAACGCATTCACATATTTGACGAAATACTCTACATCATCACCATTTTGTATTATCAAAACTTGTCCTTGTGATTTGGGGTCTAATATCAAATGCAAATCATGTTATTGAACCCATCCCAAAATGGCTGGCCCATCCAGTGACATGTATATTTCCCCTAAGGCTTTCCTGGCTTGGAATTCAAAGTGGGTCTCTAAAACCCCCTCTGTACGTATGGTTTCACCACCATAACCCTTTGGCATGATATCACTGCTACAGAGTGTAGTATTAGGCCATTTTTCTTGAAAAATACTACTGGGTACAATGGTGTACATGGAGCCCGGATAAACCATTAATTCCACCAGTACTCCATTCAACATAAAGACAGCCTTTGGTCTTTGTATTTTTGCTTTCCCCTCACTCTCTACACAAAGCACAATATCAGATGTACCAATGTCTTCATCTATAAATGCAATCCTATTTCTAGAAAAATCTCTGCAAACTCTTGCTAGATGCCCTTGTTTCCTACATTTCCTACAATCTTTATCTCCATCAAAACATCCACCGAAATCCGCAGCATGTCCCATGCTCCCAAACCTATGGCAGCCACAGAATTTGCTCTTGTTTTCCATAAAAACCTTCCTTTTAGGTTTGGTAATCAGAGTTTTGCTATCTGTTTTTTGTTAGGCTCTATTCTCAACAGTTGAAAATTCATATTTTTTCCCTACAACGTTTACAGAATCTTCTTTTGTTATTTATAGCTTTTGCATTTCTTTCATGTATGGGTCAGAATCCTCTACAATTTTTGCTGGGGCGATTGCTTCATGTAGATTTGGATTCCTGGCCTCCTATGGTCATTCTTGCATCCTTTAGTTTTTACATTGAACAATTAATTGATCCCGAATCATCTGATCTGTCTTGGGACCAATATCACACTTGACCAGCAATTCTCTTAACTGTGTAACCATCTGGTCAATGGTTTCTTTTCTTTCTGTGGTAAAGAGTCAAGTTTATGTCATTGCATGGTAATGTTAATTTGTTTGCCATAGTACTTTCCCCGTCTACTATTTCCTTCTAATTTTTATAGGTTGACTATCAGCTCCCATTACTACTGGTAAAAATGTAAATACATGTTGACCTGCTTTACCTAGGTAATTTATTAATAGAGATTTTTTCATCGAAGCTGGGAATCTTAAGCAATCAATTGCTTCAATGTAGGTCTCAAAAAATCCAATCCACTCTTTCCATTCTATAGAAGGAGACTTGCCCTCTGATAAAAATGATGGAGGAGGTGTAACCATTTGACTGACTGACATATTTCTAATTAACAACACTGAAACAGTGAGAATACATGAGGCAAGAAAACAACTATGTATAAAGATTTGATTGGGACAAATTAATGATGCACCTCACAGACAATGCAGAAGAGTACTTGATTGTGCTGTGCATCTGATGTGCATAGGTGTACACATCACCATGATGTAACGTGTATCAATGTTAACAAGCTGTGCACATCACCGGAGTGTGACTTGCAACAGTATTAGATGTGCAAATCACTGTATATTATTTACTAGGAGCCATGCGCACTCGAGATTCAATATGGAAAAGAGGGGTGCAGATCATTGTAGTGTGATCTGCATTTGTTCGCGGTATGCCAATGTAACAGAATTAGGTGAACAGATCACAGTGTATTAATTTGCTAGAAGTCATGCACACTGAAGATTCAGAATTCCAAAAGAGGTGTGCAGATCACCGTAGTGTGATCTGCATCTGTTTGCAATGTGCCGATCACTGTACACCAATCTTCCGTAACGGTAAGCACTGATAAATTCCAACACACAAGGGATAAACAGCGTACCATAGATATCGGCACTGAATATCCCATTCCAAAATGGCATCACGTTCAACACGCTACTTCTAGCGTCACAGGCAAAGCTCAGAGACTGTATGCGTCAGACTACGAAAAGTGTTCCATACGTGCAGGCTCACCTGAGCGTGAGATGCCAACTGCTGCAAGTAAAATAATGTAATTTAAATCAGTACCTTATAACATCGTCTTCAGTATGCCATAGTACAATCGTCCCAAATATAACACCAGTTATACCGTGATGGTAAAAGTTTTGGAAATGGGCCATAACTGTTCACACGTCGGTTCTTACCTCTATATGATGGGGAAGCAGGCAATCTTTGCCAAATTGTGGTAATTAAAACGTGCATTCCGAATATGCAGTTAGTCGTAGTTTATTAACCCAACATAACATAGAGGTTACCTCGCCTGCTGGCTCTATCAACCATCTCCTGCTGCAGCCATCTTGAGCTTACACCGAATGCCCAGCTTGATATTCCATGTGACAACAGGACACGAGACAGGCAAGAGGAGTGGCGTGACATCAATAACATATACCTAAGTCACAACATCACCCATTCAGTCATCCATCTATTGTTTCCATGCACACATAATAAAAAACAATCATACATCCACTGACACACAAGTATTCATCCACTCTCACATTTCGTCAACTCTCCATCCACTCAGATTAATTCCTTAATCCAACTAGTGCTCATCCATACAGTTAGTTATGTACATGCATCCGTGCATCCACCTATCTAGCCAGACATCCACACAAATCTATCCTTCAGCACACTTGCTCATCTGTCCACACCCATGCATTCCCCTTTTCATCGATCCAAATCTATTAATTCATCTTTGTTGATAAGATGTATATAGTGTGAAGTGTGTAGTGGTGTAGAGTGTGAATCGCACTGCTTTGCAGTGTTTGGGTTAGCTGTTACCCAGAGGTGCCTTCTTAACACCAGAACAATTCAGAGAAAACCGTACTGTGATAGCACTCAAAATGTTTGTGTACTTTTGATGCGTCATTATGTAGCGAAAACATAAAAAGCAGTTGCTCTTGAGCTACAGGAGTTCACCCCCCTGTTTATTTATTTATTTCTAAGGTTTTATATAGCGCAAACAAGACCCTTATGGGTATCGGAGCGCTTTACAGGGTAAATATCGAAGAGAACAAAGGCATTTGGTAAACATATAGTTTCATACAAATCATGCATAGTAAAGACACAATATTGAAGATACATAGGTAAGTAGTAAATAATATATAGTTCTATAAAGATCAAGAATAGAATCATATAGACATAGTAACCCCAGCTCAAGTGAACTTGGCCCTGAGAAGAGATTTCACTTCTTTTTTGAAGGATGCAGTAGAGGGGACGGTAGAGGGGGCAAAGCATTCCAGATCCTGGGCGCTATCCCCGAGAAGGCTTGGTTGTATGTTTTCTTCTTGTTGAATTTTTGTGGTTTCAATAAGAGGTTTTTGGCACTTCTAGAAGCTCTGTTGCCACATGAAGGCACCAGTTTCTGTGCCAGATAGTTGGGAGTGTCGTGATGAATGGCTTTATGCATCATGCATGTGATTTGTAGCTGAATTCTGGCTTCGAAAGGTAACCAGTTAAAGGATTTTAGGTCCGGGGATATGTGGGAGTTTCTCTTAGAGCAAGTAATAATTCTGTTTCACAAATGATTTTCACTACAAGTTCCAAATGAAGGTCTCCTACCTATACCGATTGTATATTAAGGATTCCATCATCGTCTATGCCCTTGCACTAAAGAAGTGGGAAGATGACATTTGGGGCGAACTTTATCCCAAAATGAGGTCATATAACTGCAAATAAACTAAATTGCTTTCCATAAATTCTAAGTTAAGGTCAACAAGGGGCCCCAAGTGGGTCAGCATAGGACCTCGGGGACCATACTTTACAAGACAACAACGGTCCCATGCATACAGAATATACGAGGAAAAAAATAAATATAGACGAAATCGATTCTATATTTGGAGCGACGTGTCCAGCCGGACAGAGGTCTTCAATTATTTACTCAATTGAAAATTAAATATACAGGAAGAATACCTTCAACAATCAACAGTGTGGGGCACAAGCCTGTACCCAGACACAATCAGATCAGTACAGAAGGTTTAACAGGAGACAAGACAGGGCTTAAAAGGCAAAAGCAGCGATTTCTGTAATCATACCAATGTACAGAAGTATAAAGCAAGCACCATTACATATACATAACATATAAATCAGGTTTTGTATAAGGTGTTTCGGTCCCACTACTTGGTTATGGAGACCATCATCAGGACATTTATTAAATGCCTTAATGTATTAAGCCTCTAATGCCGAGGAGGGATTGCCCCGGTATGCTCGGGCTGCGAGCTGTGATCCATAGACGCCTAGTTGAAGGCGGAGCTACCCAGAGTGGGAGCATTTCAGAATCTAAATGCGCGGTGCCAGGAAGTACCGGGTCAGTCTGCTGTAAGTTCGGCTTCAGAAACCAGGAAGCAGAACTTACAGCCGACTGACCCGGTACTTCCTGGCACCGCGCATTTAGACTAACAGTCACGCGGCAATTCCGAAATGCTCCCGACTCTGGGTAGCTCCGCCTTCAACTAGGTGTCTATTGACCACAGCTCGCAGCCTGAGCATACCGGGGCAATCCCTCCTCGGCATTAGAGGCTTAATACATTAAGGCATTTAATAAATGTCCTGATGATGGTCCCCATAACCAAGTAGTGGGACCGAAATGCCGTCGACTTGTTGTGCACCTTATACAAAACCTGATTTATATGTTATGTATATGTAATGGTGCTTGTTTTATACTTCTGTACATTGGAATGATTACAGAAATTGCTGCTTTTGCCTTTTAAGCCCTGTCTTGTCTCCTGTTAAACCTTCTGTACTGATCTGATTGTGTCTGGGTACAGGCTTGTGCCCCACACTGTTGATTGTTGAAGGTATTCTTCCTGTATATTTAATTTTCAATTGAGTAAATAATTGAAGACCTCTGTCCGGCTGGACATGTCGCTCCAAATATAGAATCGATTTCGTCTATATTTATTTTTTTCTCGTATATTTTGTATGCATGGGACCGTTGTTGTCTTGTAAAATAAAATTCCATACATTCTAGGCACAAACTAATTCACTTTAAGCTTATACACCCACTTTACTGCAATACAAAACTATTCAATAGAACTGGCCCATCGTAAACTGCTTAGTGTGGTAGATGCTCAAGTACCCTTGCAAACTTTTCTCATTTGGCTTGGAAACTTTATTTTAAATGTATTTTATTTGAAGTTTTATAAAGCGCGAACATGACCTGTTAGGGTATCAGAGCGCTTAACAAGGAAAGATACATTACGCACAGGATGGCACAGGTAAAATACAGGGATTGGGGTTAGGGAAATGTCAATAATGGGACAAAGCCATGGATATATACAAGAGTCAATTCAGATCCAAAAACAGTGAGCAACTTGAATACAATAGGACACAGGAAAGGGATATATACATTAAATGGGGTATACAACGTTTACCACGCATTTTTTACCACGCAATACCATTACCACACATCTATTACAACGTAAAGACTTTTACCACGCATACTTTTACCACGTAAGTACCTTTACAACGCATATACTTTTACAACGCATTATATTGTAAGTATATTTATAAACTTTTGTTTTTGGTTTAAAAATAATACTAGAGTATTATTTGTTATTATTAATTATTTTTGCTAAAATGGTAATTTATTAAAATAAAGATATATATTTAATAAATGATTACTAGAGTATTATTTGTATATTTTTAATAATTTTAAAATTATTATTAGAGTACTTTTTTGTTGCAAATTATTTTATTAGTATTAATGTTTTTAAAATAAAAGATATATAGTAAAAAAAATATTACTAGAGTATTATTTGTATATACTTTTACCACGCATTATATTTATAAGTATGTTAAATGTAAAATAAGGAATTAATTAAACTTTTGTATTTGGTTTAAAAATAATACTAGAGTATTATTTGTTATTATTAATTATTTTTGCTAAAATGGTAATTTATTAAAATAAAGATATATATTTAATAAATTATTACTAGAGTATTATTTGTATGTTTTTTATAAATTAAAAATTAATATTAGAGTACTTTTTTGTTGCAAATTATTTTATTAGTATTAATGTTTTTAAAATGAAAGATATATATTAAAAAAATTATTACTAGAGTATTATTTGTATAGACTTTTACAACGCATTATATTTATAAGTATGTTAAATGTAAAAAAAGGAAAAAATTAAACTTTTGTTTTTGGTTTAAAAAATGTTTTTTTTATAAAAAGGTTATTTAACATTTAATTAAATGTACAAAAATATTACTTTGAAAAAATAAATATATATACATATACATGTACTAGGATCAAATAAGTAAAAAAAATATAAATACACGTTTTTAAAATTGTGAGTTATAAAGAAAAAATTCATGAAACATTTGGTTCCCACGGTTTTACATTGATTCAAATGGCTAACGTTGTCCTTCTTTTATTTTCATGATAGATGCTATGAGTCCCGCGGTACATAAAAAGGATGATTAAAAGAAGATGAAAGAAGATTGAAAAAAGGGAAAAGGAGATAGAAAACAGGTAAGGAGAGAAAAATATTAATTAAGCATATAAAAAATATGATTAAGAAGTAATGCATGTTAAATTGAATCAAATAAACTAAAGATAACTTTGTAAAAAATAATTTGTTTTTTATTATAAATACATTCAAAAAATGCTTTAATTTTTATATATTTATTTCATATTTTTAAATATTTTTAATGGAAGGGAAACATTTTCTAATAAATCAAATTCTTTTATTTAATTCATAACAAATTAAATAGTCCCTTTTTCATTGTTGCAGCTTTCAATTACGTAGTGACGTAAACGTGAGCGTAAGCGGCCATTTTGAAGAGTATCGAAGGAGGAAGCAGCTGGAAGCTGATCTGCGTCCAGGTAGGAAACATTTAAAACTTTATTAAAAGTACATAATTAAAAATAAGTATTGATATATTGTAAGGAAAGGATACGGAGAGGTTGCTTAATGCGTTAATGATGTAATGTACGTAAAATAGTATGTCGCCGATCGTACAGCTAGAATATGCCTATGTCGGGTCTGGGGGGGGGAAATAGATTTGTTTATCTTGTTTTGTAAAAGTTGTTTTGTAATATGAAAAACAGATAAGATGTGTATGTTTTGTAATTATTTTATCGTTACGGAAGAAATGTAAAAAAAAAGCATTTTTGAATTTATCGATTGTTTTTGCATTACTTACGATAGAGGAAAAAGAGGTTAGATAATTGTTGAAAAAAGCTTCGATGAAAGAAAATAGGTGTTTTACAAAGTTTGTTAGATAGGGAAATTATTTTTTTGAAGTGATTGGTAGGTTTCTTCACGTTATGGTTTGCAAACAAATAGAGTTGGTATTTGGCGGAACATATTTTGGAGAGTTATCATTTTTGATTTTGGAAGAAAAATTTAAATAAGATTGTTGTTTGTGTTTAAAAAATATACCTTTGACAATAAAAAATTGTCGTGGATTTAAGGAAGATGCATATGGTATTGTGTGTATGAATTAATATCTCAAACCGAATTGTGATGGTTTTTTTCTATGTTTCTGTTTAAATTTACTTGTAACAGAAAATATTTGCTGGAAAATACTAATGGAATGTGATTTATTGATAAACACTAAATAATAACAAAAAAAATTTCCTTTGTAAAAAAATGTTAACAATTCAAATAAGATGTAGTGTGCTTTTAGAATATGGAAAAAGAGATGGGTGAATTTAAAAAATACCAAACAGAAAAATGATGGGTCCCTTAATTTTGATAAATATATTTTTATTAAAGAAAATATTTTTGTAAAATATCTTTAATGTTTTCATGAAGCTTTTTTTTTACAATTTAAAGAAAAGAGAAGAAAAAAAGTTTTTTATAAATTTTCAAAAATGCATTTATTTATATTTTTTATAATGAAAAATTGAAAGTGGAAGAGTTGAAGAAATTTTTATATAAAGGGAAAGAATAACTAATTAGGAATACTAAAAATTTTGGATTGTTTTGGAAGTAAGGATTTTTAAAACAATCACAATTAACTTTACAATTTTTTTTTTTAAATAAAGGTAAAAAGACCCGACATTATTTAATTTTATGTAAAAATTTAGAAAAATGTAATAGCCAATTAAATTGAGAGAGGATTTTTTTTGAGCAAAGCAGGTAAGTAATGTGAAAAAACATATTTAAAAACTTAAAATGTTAGCTAGATTTTCCAGGTAATCTAGAGCCACACACAACGAAAACTGTTGTAAAAGTGCCAATAGTCTCTCGGACATTTCCTTTGTTTTATGGGTTATTCGTGGGTTTAGACTACCTGTAAGAGTTTGAGAAATTCTCATTTCCTGAAAACTTTGCTCCTTCTTCAAAGTTTCCAAAAAAGAGTAGAAATGAGGGTGGGGTTTTCCAGTTGTATGGTTGAAGGAGTTATGCCATCCCTCAATGGCATTATTTGTTTTTGCCTCTCCCTGTAAGCAAGTCGAATAACAGTTCCACCACTCCACATGGAAACGTGTCTTCCTCCTGCGACCTGAACTGCTTAGGTGTCCAATCCATGTGTCTTCCATATAATTTAGAATGGGTGCCAATTTTTCTTCATTTGCTATGTAATAATCAGACTCTGTAATGGTAGTGTAGTACTCGTCTACACTTTCGGGAGGGACAAAACAAAGAGCAGTTAGTTTTTTTAATTCTACCTGTAATTTGCTGTCTGAGGAGTATTCTGTAACCAGGGGTGTTTTTTGTAATTTACGCCAGAATGCCTGGGAAAAATTGAAAAAACACCCCTGAATTTGGGTATCCGTGTACGTTTTAGTGATTACATTAATCATGCTCAATTCAAAATCAATGATAATTTTCCTAGGGCTTTGGTTTGTGGTTGATTTTATAACTGATAAAAGTTCAGTGTAGGTTGCAGAAGTCTAATCAGGCAGCAAACTATATACTAGGGGAATAACATTATTATTAATTTTTGCATGTATAGTATAAATGTCACGGTTGTGGCTCCTCAGGATCGGAGAGATGCTCTAAAGGGGTCCACCTCCAGACTTCCCTGCACTCCGGTGTATACACGATACAGAGTGCAAGGCAGTCAGGCGAGGGAAAAAGTCGGGGTTAAAGAACCCCTGGGAATCAGGTCCTGTAATGAAAAAGAAAAGAACACGTATAAGAACACGCCCTCTTCTACTGGTATATCCAATTACTAGAAATATACAGGAGTGTACCTGAGGTGTTTTCAGGAGGTGACCCCTTCCCGTCTCAGCTCCGACAATAGTGGAATAACGATCTCCACGTGAAACGGGAAATGACTGACTCCACAGTTCAAAATAAAGAAGAACAATAACTATACCAAACCCTCCCACCAGGAGGGGAGCACCCACGAGGTGCCCGAGAGGGATGAGTCTCCCAACGAAAGTAACGGAAAACAAATATCCAATATGAGTTCCAAGAGGGTGCAAATCCAGCGTCTCTTGACTCCAAAGAAAATGAACCCCACCTTTACTGGAGAGCGCACTCAGCCGAGCGCCTGACGTGACAGCATTGGATGAGTGAGTGTGCGGAGGGTGCAATCCTGCGTCTCTCGCACCTCACCGAAAATAAGCAGAGTGGCAATACCAGCCGGTACCACCGCACGAAACAAGGAACTTCCTGATGCAAACGCGGAGGGGGCAATCCAGCGTCTCACGCGTCGCACCCAGTGAGTATCAGGGTAACGGTACCAGCCGGTACCGTCTCCAAACAAAGAGAGCTTCCTACTGCTAGCGCGGAGGGGGCAATCCTGCGTCTCACGCGCCAACCCAACACCAGGACCAACAGAACCCGCCGGTATCTGTTGCGGAACTCTTTGTTAGGGAAGTAGGTCTCCTGGCAAGAACGCTGAGGGGGCAATCCGGCGTCTCACGCGTCTTACCCAACCCTTCGTTGATAGAAGACAACACCAGCCGGTGTTGTCGATGGCCCCAGAACAGATGAGAGAGCGGAGCGGGCAATCCGGCGTCTCACGCACCACTCACCGTTCCTAGTGAAGGCAGCCCAGCCGGTACCTGCCGAGACAGAACCCGTGGTTCAGCCGAACCACGAGACAAGATCTTGTTCCACAACCACGGAACAAATTACAAGCAAGGTTAAGCCCAGTACAAGAACTCCGTCAAACTCCGCCAGAACTCCGCGGGGACAGGGCGTCCGCAAACCAGCCCTTCGGAATGACGAATCACGAGCACCGTTTGTCTGTTCCCATGATGCTTTATGCTTTCTCGGGCCCTGCCCTCAGCCCTAAGCATTCTGGGAGATGTAGTTCTACAGTGTAGGCAGGCACCCTGGTCCGATCCTGACAGTACGCCCCCCGTCCCGGTGCCTCCTAGCGCCAGGCTTATGCGGGTGACGGGCGTAGAAAAGGCGGACCAGACGTGGAGCATGCACCTCCGCGCTGGGCTCCCAGGTATCGTCCTCCGACCCATACCCCTTCCATGAGACCAGGAACCACAGTTTCCCCTGCCGGAATCTAGCATCCACTATACGACGTACCTCGTATTCGATCTGTCCATCCCGCAGGAGAGGAGGTGTCGCTTTACGCCTGGCTGGACCAGCCGGTTTCAGTAGGCTGCTGTGGAACACCGGATGGATTCTCATGGAAGCCGGCAGCTTGAGTTTGTGCGCCACAGGGTTGATTTGGCGAAGGACAGCGTACGGGCCAATGAACCTGGGGTGAAAGATGCTCCGATATCGAAATCGGATGTTCTTCGTCGATAGCCAAACCTTATCACCCACTTTGTACTGAGGCCCTTCCTGACGGTGTTTGTCAGCCCACTTTTTGTACGTAGTCTTTGCTTGAGCCAGGGTCTTCTGTATTCGCCGGTGCGTGGACAACAGAGCCTTTACATGTGAGGCCACCGTGGGATGGTTCTGGACCTCTCCGGGTATGGTCGAGGGCAAAGTGTTAGCATGAAACCCAGTGTTGGCCTTGAACGGGGTCTCTCCTATCGAACTATGCCAAGCATTGTTATATGATAGTTCCGCAAGCCATAATAAAGAGACCCAGGACTGGTGGGCCTCCTCGGAGTAACATCTCAGGTACTGCTTGAGTGTTTGATTAAGCCTCTCTGTTTGTCCGTCTGACTGTGGGTGGAAGCTGGTGGAAAGAGCGTCTTCCACTCGAAGGGCCTTACACCACATGTGCCAGAAGCGCGCCACGAATTGGGGCCCTCTGTCCGAAATGATCACTCGGGGTATGCCGTGAATACGTACGACATTGGTTAACAACAACTGAGCGGTCTGACCGGCCGTTGGCAAGTTTTTACAGGGGATGAAGTGTCCCATCTTTGTCAAGCTGTCAACCACTACCATGATCGCGTTGTAACCCTGATCCATGGGAAGGCCGACTATAAAATCTAGGCTAATGGTGTGCCAAGGACGCGATGGGGTGGGTAGTGGCATGAGTTTCCCTCGACTCATGGTATGGTCCCCCTTCGCCCTGGCGCAGGTGTCACACTGTTTGATCCACCCCTTGACATCAGAGTGCAGGGTCTCCCACCAAAAATGACGTTTAATCAGGTGGATGGTTTTGGTGTTTCCAGGATGACCGGCCAAAACATCATTGTGACACCAGTTGAATGCCTTCATTCGCAAAGCATGAGTAGGTACAAATAGTTTGCCAGCATGCAACGGAATACCATGTTTTAGTGTTCGAAGTTTGTTTAGGCCCGCCCATTCCTGCCATTGCTCCTGACTCCGATCGCTCTGAACGAGTTCAATGAACTGGTCTGCCTTTACTGAGCACACCACCTTATCAGGGGATATGATGGCTCTCAGGACATCTGGTGCAGAAACGGCTTCCCCACCTTGTCTGGAGAGCGAATCCGCTTTCTTGTTTTCTGACCCTGGGCGAAAAGTAATGATGAAGTTATACTCCGCAAAGAACAGCATCCACCTCATTTGTCGTTGGGAGAGGTGGCGTGCCGTCTTCATAAATTGCAAGTTCCGATGGTCGGAGTATACCGTTATTGGATGTTGCGTTCCCCAGAGATAGTGTCTCCATTCTTGGAAGGCTCTTTTTATGGCCAGCAATTCTTTCTCTGAAATCGTGTAATTCATCTCGGCAGCATTGAGTTTTTTAGACAAAAAGGCAACAGGGTGTAACTGACCTGTTTCCTTGTCTCTTTGAGACAACACCGCTCCCACTGCCTCATCAGAGGCATCCGCCTCCACTATAAACGGCAGCTCCAACTGCGGGTGTTTTAGGATGGGAGCTGTGCTGAACGCCATCTTCATGTGTTCGAAAGCTTCTGTGGCTTCGGGAGTCCGTCTGAAAAGAACTCCCTTCCTCAGCAATCGTGTTATTGGAGAGGCCAGCAATGAGAACTGGGAGATGAATCGCCGGTAGTAGTTGGCGAAGCCAAGGAAGCACTGTACCTCTCTTACATTGGTTGGCACCGGCCACGCTCGTACTGCTTCAACCTTTCGGTCCGCCATTCGGAAACCTTTTGGCGTCAGAATGACTCCGAGAAACTCAACCATCTCCACGTTAAACTCACACTTGCTGAGCTTACAAAACAGTCCATTCTCCAACAGACTTTGTAATATCAGGATGACATGACTGACGTGTTGTGCCTGTGTTGCCGAGTACACCAGAATGTCATCGATGTATACCACGACGAACCGATCTATGTATTCCTTCAGCACATCATTGAGGAAGTATTGGAATGCCGCCGGGGCATTGCACAACCCGAACGGCATTACCAGGTACTCGAAAAGCCCGTACCGGGTTTTGAATGCTGTCTTCCATTCGTCTCCCTTACGTATGCGGACCAGGTGATAAGCGCCCCGAAGATCCAACCGAGTATAAATCATGGCGTCCCTCACCTGGTCCAACAATACGGGAATGAGAGGGAGAGGATAGCGATTCCGAACAGTTTTTTTATTTAACTGGCGGTAGTCAATGCACGTGCGCAACTCGCCGTTGGCTTTCGACGTGAAAAACAAAGGGGATGCCGCTGGTGACCTAGATGGTCTAATGAACCCTATCTCAAGAAAATGGTTTAGATATTCTTGCAAGTGTTTTGTCTCAGGTTCCGACAGAGCGTACACTCTGCAAGACGGAATGACGGCTCCCTCTACTAGGTCGATCCGACAGTCGTACTCCCGATGGGGAGGGAGTACTTCTGCCTTGACCTCGCTAAACACCTCTCTATACCTCTCGTAAGCAACCGGCAATATGGTGTCTTTTTCTGCTGCCGTGGCTACCTGCCACACCTGTGCCAATGCCACAGTGTGTGCATTCGACGCTTTCATGCAGTTGGCCACACATGTCTCTGAAACAAAACTCACTGTTTTTGCCCGCCAGTCAATGGATGGGTTGTGTTGTTCCAGCCATGGAATACCAAGGATGATTTCGTACTGGGGTGCCTCTATGATGTTCAACATGATCCTCTCTTCATGTTTGACAGATTCGTTCTCGAGCACTAACACCACCTCTTCTGTATGTTCTGTTATGGGTCCCGATTTCAACGGAGTGCCGTCTACGGCCAACACCGCCTCCGGCTTTATGTAGGGGACTCGGCCCAATCCTAACCGGCGAACCAATCCCTCATCCACAAAATTCCCGGTAGCCCCGGAGTCTATCATGCTCCACACGGCATGACACCGATTATTTTCCTGCAACATCGTGGATAAGGATAGATGAGCAACAGGCGTTCTACACTCCGTAGATGCCAAGGTGGTGAGTCTCCATTCCTTAACCTCGGGTTCTTGACGGGAAGAGGCACCGTCTACAGTCTTCGCTGTCTCTACCGTGGTTAGGGCCACCTTCTTTCCTGGGAAAAACGGTCGGGATTTTTTTGGTTTGTGGGGACATTCCCTGACATAATGTCCCTTCTTCCCGCAATACATGCATAATCCCAAAGCACGGCGGCTTTCTCTTTCCGCCTTGGTCAACGGTGCTCGAATAGCTCCCACATCCATGGGTTCTGGGGTGTTTTCACCGGGCTTATTGACGGGTTGGGAGGCCTGTCCCATACCACCATACGATCGGTCGTGTCTCTTGCGTTCCCCACCCCTCTCTCCCAACCTATGGTCTAGCCGCAAGGTGAGGTTAATCAGATCTACACAGGTAGTCGGTTGGGGATCGATCTGGGCTATGACGTCTTTGAGGTCCTCTGATAGACCCTGATAATACAAGGCCATCCGTTTTTCCTCGGGCCACGCGGTTTCGGCCACCAGCCGATTAAAAGTGGTCATATAGGTGACTAAGTCATTCTTCCCTTGGCGAAGCTGCAAAAGTTCCCGGTCTGCGCTGAGAGTGGTCGCTCTGCGGTCAAACACCCTCTCGAATTCTTTACGAAACGCGGACCAATCTGACAGGATGGGATCGTCATTCTTTACATACGGAACCGCCCAATTGGCGGCATCACCGGATAAATAAGAGATAGCAAAAGCCACCCTAGACAAGTTCGAGGGAAACGAGGCAGGACGGCAAGAGAAGTGAAGAGTGATCTGAGTTAGAAATGCCTGGATTTTCTGTGGATCTCCCAAAAAACGTTCGGGAATGGCCAAAGGGATCGGAGGAGGGACGGTTACCTGAATTGACCGTGCCCCTGATACGTCGAACGGGTTTCCCTGTTGGCGATCTAATCTTTCCTTTAAGGCTGTGGTTTCGGCCTTGGATGCTGCCAGTTCCTGCTGTACCAACAGCAGGGCCTGAAGCACGTCATCCATGTCAGCCATGATAGAAGACCTTTCCGACCAGGAGGAGTAAGATGCCTTGGGCTCGTGATTCTGTCACGGTTGTGGCTCCTCAGGATCGGAGAGATGCTCTAAAGGGGTCCACCTCCAGACTTCCCTGCACTCCGGTGTATACACGATACAGAGTGCAAGGCAGTCAGGCGAGGGAAAAAGTCGGGGTTAAAGAACCCCTGGGAATCAGGTCCTGTAATGAAAAAGAAAAGAACACGTATAAGAACACGCCCTCTTCTACTGGTATATCCAATTACTAGAAATATACAGGAGTGTACCTGAGGTGTTTTCAGGAGGTGACCCCTTCCCGTCTCAGCTCCGACAATAGTGGAATAACGATCTCCACGTGAAACGGGAAATGACTGACTCCACAGTTCAAAATAAAGAAGAACAATAACTATACCAAACCCTCCCACCAGGAGGGGAGCACCCACGAGGTGCCCGAGAGGGATGAGTCTCCCAACGAAAGTAACGGAAAACAAAGATCCAATATGAGTTCCAAGAGGGTGCAAATCCAGCGTCTCTTGACTCCAAAGAAAATGAACCCCACCTTTACTGGAGAGCGCACTCTCTTCGCCAAAGCGCCGGGACACTCCTCCGAGTAGCCGTGCGCTATAGAAGAGCCAATTTAACATAACATAACATAACTCAGCCGAGCGCCTGACGTGACAGCATTGGATGAGTGAGTGTGTGGAGGGTGCAATCCTGCGTCTCTCGCACCTCACCGAAAATAAGCAGAGTGGCAATACCAGCCGGTACCACCGCACGAAACAAGGAACTTCCTGATGCAAACGCGGAGGGGGCAATCCAGCGTCTCACGCGTCGCACCCAGTGAGTATCAGGGTAACGGTACCAGCCGGTACCGTCTCCAAACAAAGAGAGCTTCCTACTGCTAGCGCGGAGGGGGCAATCCTGCGTCTCACGCGCCAACCCAACACCAGGACCAACAGAACCCGCCGGTATCTGTTGCGGAACTCTTTGTTAGGGAAGTAGGTCTCCTGGCAAGAACGCTGAGGGGGCAATCCGGCGTCTCACGCGTCTTACCCAACCCTTCGTTGATAGAAGACAACACCAGCCGGTGTTGTCGATGGCACCAGAACAGATGAGAGAGCGGAGGGGGCAATCCGGCGTCTCACGCACCACTCACCGCTCCTAGTGAAGGCAGCCCAGCCGGTACCTGCCGAGACAGAACCTGTGGTTCAGCCGAACCACGAGACAAGATCTTGTTCCACAACCACGGAACAAATTACAAGCAAGGTTAAGCCCAGTACAAGAACTCCGTCAAACTCCGCCAGAACTCCGCGGGGACAGGGCGTCCGCAAACCAGCCCTTCGGAATGACGAATCACGAGCACCGTTTGTCCGTTCCCATGATGCTTTATGCTTTCTCGGGCCCTGCCCTCAGCCCTAAGCATTCTGGGAGATGTAGTTCTACAGTTTAGGCAGGCACCCTGGTCCGATCCTGACAATAAATTTGGGTGAATGGATGGGGTGTACTTTTAAACGTCCCATCCATCATCCAAATTTCACTACTTTCAAGTTTAACAAGGTTTCTGGGTGTACTAAAAATTAATATACGTTTCTGAGGGTTTTCATTATCATGCAGAAGGAAAGGTTCATCAGAAAAAGAAATAATGAGTTTGTGAGGAATAACTATATCTGAAAAGGTATGGGGTGTATTTATTTGTGTATTACTTGCCTGCTTTTGACGTTGAATAATTCTTCTCAAATTATGTATGGTTGGCATATTACTAGCTATATGACTTGGGACATGCTGAGCAACCTCTCGTAAAATGGATCCTGTGGAATCATTGGAGGTGCTTGCAAGTTCCTTCATTTCATTCACAGTTTCTCTGACATCAACCTCCATTGCAGAGGCAGAGTGGTTATGGTCAGTTGTTTTTAGAATGATATCATCCACCGCAACCGCTCTGCCGCTGCAACGGGTTGAGAAGTATTGCACGCACCTCCAATGATTCCTTGGGAAACTTATCCTTTCCTTACAATATATGTATCCCATATGATTTAAAAGATTGTTTCCTTTTCTGGATTTAATGTACTTTGCTGTGGGTTGAGTAGACATTATCTGAAAAAGAAAAAAAATTGTGATTAGGTTTGAGTTGTTGTATACTTTAAGGTTAAAAAAAGAAATCAACACTTTTACTAATGCTGTACCTCTCTGAAGTTAGATTACTAATTCATTATCCTACACTTTCCAGCACTTCCAGCACTTTATCTACTGCAGCACTTTCATGGACTTAGAATACTAATTGATACCCTTACAGTAACCAGCACTTTTCCTACAGCAGCACTTTAATGGAGATAGAATAGTAATTGATACCTCTTTAGTGTTAAGCACTTTATCTACTGCAGCACTTTAATGCACTTAGAATAGTAATTGATACCCTTACAGTATCCAGCACTTTTCCTACAGCAGCACTTTAATGGACTTAGAAAAGTAATTCATACTCTTATAGTATCCAGCACTTTGCCTACTACAGCACTTACCTGGAGATAGAATAGTAATTGATACCCCTACACTATCCAGCACTTTCCCTACTGCAGCACTTACCTGGAGTTAGAATAGTGATTGATAACCCTACACTATCCAGCACTTTCCCTACTGTAGCACTTACCTGGAGTTAGAATAGTAATTGATACCCCTACACTATCCAGCACTTTCCCTACTGCAGCACTTTCCTTGACTTAAAATAGTGATTGATACCCCTACACTATCCAGCCCTTTTTCTACAGCTGCACCTTCCTGCTGATAGAATACTAAATCTTATCCCTATGCTTGTACTTTTAATTTGATTTACCTTCTGAGTGTGGTGTGTTATCCTTGTTTGGTTCTCAGATTCTCGTGGATTTTATTTTATTTTGGTATTGCAAGAGTTGTTGGATAATCTGCAAACAAAAAAAAATATGATTATGTATTTTTTTGGGTTTAAATGTTTGATGAAAAGTGGAAAATGTATACATTTCAGTTGAAAAGCTTAATGTTTCTAAAATCGTGCCTTTACACCATCCCACACTTTCCCTACTGCTACACCTACCTGGAGATAGAATAGTAATTGATACCCGTACACTATCTAGCACTTTCCGTACAGCAGCACTTTCCTGGAGTAAGAATAGTAATTTATAACCCTACACTATCCAGCACTTTCCCTACTGCAGCACCTACCTGGAGTTAGAATAGTGATTGTTACCCCTACACTATCCAGCAGTTTCCCTACTGCAGCACTTACCTGGAGTTAGAATAGTGATTGATAACCCTACACTATCCAGCACTTTCCCTACTGCAGCACTTACCTGGAGTTAGAATAGTAATTGATACCCCTACACTATCCAGCACTTTCCCTACTGCAGCACTTTCCTGGAGTTAGAATAGTGATTGTTACCCCCTACACTATTCAGCACTTTCCCTACTGCAGCACTTACCTGGAGTTAGAATAGTAATTGATACCCGTACACTATCTAGCACTTTCCGTACAGCAGCACTTTCCTGGAGTTAGAATAGTAATTTATAACCCTACACTATCCAGCACTTTCCCTACTGCAGCACCTACCTGGAGTTAGAATAGTGATTGTTACCCCTACACTATCCAGCAGTTTCCCTACTGCAGCACTTACCTGGAGTTAGAATAGTGATTGATAACCCTACACTATCCAGCACTTTCCCTACTGCAGCACTTACCTGGAGTTAGAATAGTAATTGATACCCCTACACTATCCAGCACTTTCCCTACTGCAGCACTTTCCTGGAGTTAGAATAGTGATTGTTACCCCTACACTATTCAGCACTTTCCCTACTGCAGCACTTACCTGGAGTTAGAATAGTAATTGATACCCCTACACTATCCAGCACTTTTCCTACTGCAGCACTTTCCTGGAGTTAGAATAGTGATTGTTACCCCTACACTATCCAGCACTTTCCCTACTGCAGCACTTACCTGGAGTTAGAATAGTAATTGATACCCCTACACTATCCAGCACTTTCCCTACTGCAGCACTTACCTGGAGTTAGAATAGTAATTGATACCCCTACACTATCCAGCACCTTCCCTACTACAGCACTTACATGGAGTTAGAATAGTGATTAATACCCTACACTATCCAGCACGTTCCCTACTGTAGCACTTACCTGGAGTAAGATTAGTAATTTATACCCCTACAGTATCCAGCGCTTTCCCTACTGCAGCACTTTCCTGGAGTTAGAATAGTAATTGATACCCCTACACTATCCAGCACTTTCCCTACTGCAGCACTTACCTGGAGTTAGAATAGTAATTGATACCCCTACACTATCCAGCACTTTTCCTACAGCTGCACCTTCCTGCAGATAGAATACTAAATCTTATCCCTATACTTGTACTTTTTATTTGAATTACCTTCTGAGTGTGGTGTGTTATCCTTGTTTGGTTCTCAGATTCTCTTGGATTTTATTTTATTTTGGTATTGCAAGAGTTGTTTGATAATCTGCAAACAAAAAAAAATATGATTATGTATTTTTTTGGGTCTAATGTTTGATGAAAAGTGGAAAATGTATACATTTCAGTTGAAAAGCTTAATGTTTCTAAAATCGTGCCTTTACACCATCCCACACTTTCCCTACTGCTACACCTACCTGGAGATAGAATAGTAATTGATACCCGTATACTATCTAGCACTTTCCCTACAGCAGCCCTTTCCTGGAGTTAGAATAGTAATTTATAACCCTACACTATCCAGCACTTTCCCTACTGCAGCACTTACCTGGAGTTAGAATAGTGATTGTTATCCCTACACTATCCAGCACTTTTCTTACTGCAGCACTTACCTGGAGTTAGAATAGTAATTGATACCCCTACACTATCCAGCACTTTCCCTACTGCAGCACTTACCTGGAGTTGGAATAGTAATTGATACCCCTACACTATCCAGCACTTTCCCTACTACAGCACTTACCTGGAGTTAGAATAGTGATTGATACCCCTACACTATCCAGCACTTTCCCTACTGTAGCACTTACCTGGAGTTAGAATAGTAATTGATACCCCTACACTATCCAGCACTTTCCCTACAGCAGCACCTTCCTGCAGATAGAATACTAAATCTTATCCCTATGCTTGTACTTTTTATTTGTATTACCTTCTGAGTGTGGTGTGTTATCCTTGTTTGGTTCTCAGATTCTCTTGGATTTTATTTTATTTTGGTATTGCAAGAGTTGTTGGACAATCTGCAAACAAAAATAAATATGATTATGTATTTTTTGGGTTTAAATGTTTGATGAAAAGTGGAAAATGTATAGATTTCAGTAGAAAAGCTTAATGTTTCTAAAATCGTGCCTTTACAACATCCCACACTTTCCCTACTGCTACACCTACCTGGAGATAGAATAGTAATTGATACCCGTACACTATCCAGCACTTTCCCTACTGCAGCACTTACCTGGAGTTAGAATAGTGATTGTTATCCCTACACTATCCAGCACTTTTCTTACTGCAGCACTTACCTGGAGTTAGAATAGTAATTGATACCCCTACACTATCCAGCACTTTTCTTACTGCAGCACTTACCTGGAGTTAGAATAGTAATTGATACCCCTACACTATCCAGCACTTTCCCTACTACAGCACTTACCTGGAGTTAGAATAGTGATTGATACCCCTACACTATCCAGCACTTTTCCTACAGCTGCACCTTCCTGCAGATAGAATACTAAATCTTATCCCTATACTTGTACTTTTTATTTGAATTACCTTCTGAGTGTGGTGTGTTATCCTTGTTTGGTTCTCAGATTCTCTTGGATTTGATTTTATTTTGGTATTGCAAGAGTTGTTTGATAATCTGCAAACAAAAAAAAATATGATTATGTATTTTTTTGGGTCTAATGTTTGATGAAAAGTGGAAAATGTATACATTTCAGTTAAAAAGCTTAATGTTTCTAAAATCGTGCCTTTACACCATCCCACACTTTCCCTACTGCTACACCTACCTGGAGATAGAATAGTAATTGATACCCGTATACTATCTAGCACTTTCCCTACAGCAGCACTTTCCTGGAGTTAGAATAGTAATTTATAACCCTACACTATCCAGCACTTTCCCTACTGCAGCACTTACCTGGAGTTAGAATAGTGATTGTTACCCCTACACTATCCAGCACTTTTCTTACTGCAGCACTTACCTGGAGTTAGAATAGTAATTGATACCCCTACACTATCCAGCACTTTCCCTACTGCAGCACTTACCTGGAGTTGGAATAGTAATTGATACCCCTACACTATCCAGCACTTTGCCTACTACAGCACTTACCTGGAGTTAGAATAGTGATTGATACCCCTACACTATCCAGCACTTTCCCTACTGTAGCACTTACCTGGAGTTAGAATAGTAATTGATACCCCTACACTATCCAGCACTTTCCCTACTGCAGCACTTACCTGGAGTTGGAATAGTAATTGATACCCCTACACTATCCAGCACTTTGCCTACTACAGCACTTACCTGGAGTTAGAATAGTGATTGATACCCCTACACTATCCAGCACTTTCCCTACTGTAGCACTTACCTGGAGTTAGAATAGTAATTGATACCCCTACACTATCCAGCACTTTCCCTACAGCAGCACCTTCCTGCAGATAGAATACTAAATCTTATCCCTATGCTTGTACTTTTTATTTGAATTACCTTCTGAGTGTGGTGTGTTATCCTTGTTTGGTTCTCAGATTCTCTTGGATTTTATTTTATTTTGGTATTGCAAGAGTTGTTGGACAATCTGCAAACAAAAATAAATATGATTATGTATTTTTTTGGGTTTAAATGTTTGATGAAAAGTGGAAAATGTATAGATTTCAGTAGAAAAGCTTAATGTTTCTAAAATCGTGCCTTTACAACATCCCACACTTTCCCTACTGCTACACCTACCTGGAGATAGAATAGTAATTGATACCCGTACACTATCCAGCACTTTCCCTACTGCAGCACTTACCTGGAGTTAGAATAGTGATTGTTATCCCTACACTATCCAGCACTTTTCTTACTGCAGCACTTACCTGGAGTTAGAATAGTAATTGATACCCCTACACTATCCAGCACTTTTCTTACTGCAGCACTTACCTGGAGTTAGAATAGTAATTGATACCCCTACACTATCCTGCACTTTCCTAACTACAGCACTTACCTGGAGTTATAATAGTGATTGATACCCCTACACTATCCAGCACTTTCCCTACTGTAGCACTTACTTGGAGTAAGATTAGTAATTGATACCCCTACAGTATCCAGCACTTTCCCTACTGCAGCACTTTCCTGGAGTTAGAATAGTAATTGATACCCCTACACTATCCAGCACTTTCCCTACTGCAGCACTTACCTTTTGATTGAGCTGTTATTTGATTATTTTGGATTGCTGTTTTTTGGAAAGTAGTTTATCTAGCTTCTTTTCGTTTGTTGATGTTCTTGTTCTTCTCTTTTGTGTGCGTTTAGTACTGGATAATTTTGCAAATCTAGATAATTACCCATTTGTAAATGATTATTGTTTTTTTAATGAGATTTAGATTAGTAAATGATGCCTTTAGACTTTCTTACACCTTTATATTGCAGTACCTTCTTGAAATTAGATTAATAATTGAAATCTCTACACTATTCTATACTTTCCCTACTGCTACAACATCCTGGAGTTAAAACAGTCATTGATAGTTCTATACTCTCAAGTACTTATTGTAAATGATGCATTTTCTGGTTTTGGAATACTAAATGAGAACCCTATATTTTCTAGTAATTAATATCCAAATGCACCTTTCTAGCAGACTAGTTAGGTATACTATTTGGGATTAACCTTATTTTTAATTACCTTTTATTGTTGATGTATTCAGTTTTGTTTTGATCCTGGACGATTTTCTGTTTTTTAGATGGCTTTCTTTGTTGTCAGCTCTGTTGGGATTTATTTTTTGGTCACAGGGCTGCTAAAATATTTAAAAAATATGTAATGTTATTATTTATATAAATGTTTGTGAAGCAATAAAAAGCGATAACATTTTTATGTTTTAGTTACATTTAATTTCCTAATTTGAAAATATCACAATTTCTGTGTACTGCATTATAACATAAAGAAACACTTATAATATTCATAATTTTTTCTTCTGCACCACCTTTCTGAAGTTAGACAAGTATTTGAAAAATCTACTACATTACACCGTTTCGCCTTATCTGCAATTTCTTGGTGTTACAATAATATTTGATATTTGCATATCGTTTCACACTTTACCTACTGCTGAAAAATGATGGAGTTAGGACAGTAATTGGTTACCTTCATAAAAAATTGGTATGAATTATTACGTGTCTACTTATGTAATGCAAAAAAATAATTACCCAGTTTTTAATGAGACGTTTGTTTTTCAATATAGTAAATGTTTTCTTCAATCGTCCTTTTATTCTGTTGATAAATACAATTTAAAATGTATGCATTATTAAATAATAATAAATCATTTTTCTAAAAAAGTATAAAATTACCTGTAAATAAAGGGAAACAACCTTTACAACGCAACTTTTACAACCCATTACCATTACAACGAAACTTTTACAACGCAAAAACTATTACAACGCATGTATTTACAACGCATGTTTTTACAACGCAGGTACCTTTACAACGCATACCATTACAACGTAAGTATTGGTAAGTATATAATTATATTTAAAATGTTATATAATTGGGTTTTTTAAGGGGTATTTTTAGGGTTCAGGGTCAATTTTCAGTTTTTGGGTAAAAGGGTATTTTTAGGGTTCAGGGTCAGTTTTCAGTTTTTGGGTAAAGGGGTATTTTTAGGGTTCAGGTTCAGTTTTCAGTTTTTGGGTAAAGGGGTATTTTTAGGGTTCAGGGTCAGTTTTCAGTTTTTGGGTAAAGGGGTATTTTTAGGGTTCAGGGTCAGTTTTCAGTTTTTGGGTAAAGGGGTATTTTTAGGGTTCAGGGTCAGTTTTCAGTTTTTGGGTAAAGGGTATTTTTAGGGTTCAGGGTCAGTTTTCAGTTTTTGGGTAAAGGGGTATTTTTAGGGTTCAGGGTCAGTTTTCAGTTTTTGGGTAAAAGGGTATTTTTAGGGTTCAGGGTCAGTTTTCAGTTTTTGGGTAAAAGGGTATTTTTAGGGTTCAGGGTCAGTTTTCAGTTTTTGGGTAAAGGGGTATTTTTAAGGTTCATGGTCAGTTTTCAGTTTTTAGGTAAAGGGGTATTTTTAGGGTTCAGGGTCAGTTTTCAGTTTTTGGGTAAAGGGGTATTTTTAGGGTTTAGGGTCAGTTTTGGGTTTTTGGGTAAAGGGGTATTTTTAGGGTTCGGGGTCAGTTTTGGGTTTTTGGGTAAAAGGGTATTTTTAGGGTTCAGGGTCAGTTTTGGGTTTTTGGGTAAAAGGGTATTTTTAGGGTTCAGGGTCAGTTTTGGGTTTTTGGGGTACAGGGGTACAGGGTAAAAATAAAATAAAATTAAATTTAAATTAAATTATTTAAATTCAATTTATTTAAATGGGTTTTTGGGGTACAGGGGTATTTTTAGGGTTAAGGGTCAGTTTTGGGTTTTTGGGATACAGGGGTACAGGGTAAAAATAAAATTAAATTAAATTTAAATTAAATTATTTAAATTACATTTAAATTAAATTAAATTATATTAATTTCAAATAATTTAAAATAAAAAAATTAATATATACTTACCAATACTTACGTTGTAATGGTATGCGTTGTAAAGGTACCTGCGTTGTAAAAACATGCGTTGTAAATACATGCGTTGTAATAGTTTTTGCGTTGTAAAAAATTCGTTGTAATGGTATGCGTTGTAAAAGTATGCGTTGTAACGTCATACATCCGTAAATAAATGTTGAAGAGGAGTATGGCTCTTTTAACAAAATCCTTTATCTGGAAACGTTGTTTTATCGACAGAGTTTGTAAGAGTTGTTCTTTAAAAAATAAAACAATTTACTGAGTTTCAACGAAAATTACATTAAAAATATTGTTTAGATTTTAATTTAACTGTTATAAATAGTTAATGAAATATTAGTGGACTAAAATGTTTTTGGCATTATTACTGATATATGTTGGTTTGTCGTTAGAAAGGTAATTTTTTTATTTTAACCGGTGAAAAAGCATTTAGCTAATATTTCGGTTATTCGTGTCACAAACTTACTTGTAGATATGTGAAAAATGCTCCAAAGTAGGCTACTGCTATTATCAAGTTGAAGGGTCAGAGGGTCAGCTTTTGATGTCTGGTTACTCTGGGAGTTGTCAACCAACTGAATATAAAATGGTGTCTGGCTTGTATTTATAAGTTTTTCATAGGTACATCGTTTTTTTATAAGAAATACCTTGTTCGTAATCTATTTTAAATATCTTTTTATTAATGTGGAAACTAATAATTTAATTTCTCGTGTGAAAAAGTGTTGTTTAGTGATGTTTAGTGAATATCGTTCCGTTTTGGCATCCATTTTGAAAGTATTGTTGTGGTTTGATTTCATGGAAAGAGTTGAAGGACAAAAAAAATATCAGAATAGATTAAAAAGGTTTAAAATGGCAGCTGTGTGTTTGTATAATGTTTTTATTATCGTAAATATATTGTTTTATTTGTAAAATACATTTTTACTTATTCGTCGACTTGGTAAAATATGTTATTTTTTTTACCGATATTAGTATTAATTTTAATACTCGAGTATTAATTTTAATACTCGAGTATACATTTTTATAAACGGTAGTATTTCGTAATATTACGTATAGTTTTTAACAACATTTTAATACACTTCCCCACCCAAAACCCCTAATTTCCCTGGATCCCGTGCCAGGTTTTATTTGATAAAAAAAAAAATATTATATATTTGCGTTGTAATGGTATGTGTTTTAAAAGATTTCGTTGTAATGGTAGTTTTTCATTAAATACACTATATTGCGTTGTAATAGTATTCGTTGTAAAATACTGCGTTGTAATTGTATTCGCGTTGTAAAAAATGCGTTGTAAATGTATGCGTGCTAAAAGTATGCGTTGTAACGTCATACATCAGTTCTAAGTACAGCGTGGCCTAGGCAAAATGCAAGGAAGAGGGCTAGGGAAATGATAATAATGGGAACAAAGCCATGAATATATATACACAAGCCAATACAGTTCCAAAATTAGCGAGAGACTTGATTACGATATGACAAATAAGAGATATGTACAATAAACGGTGCAAGGAGCATTAGAAGGAGTAAAGGAGGTAACATGTGGAAGGTCAAATTAAAAAGGAGAGTAAGCGCCGAGATAAATCAAGAAAAGGCGGTATGTGCACCAAGGGAGCATTATTGGAGGATTTGCTCATTAAGAATGTTTTAGCTTCTTTTTTGAAGAGCGCCAGAGAAGGTAATCTTCTGATGGAGGAGAGAAGTGAGTTCTAGATTCTTGGTGCAGCCCCGGAGAATGCAGGATTGTGTGTTTTTACCTTGCGGAAGCGGGGTGGCTGGGGCACAAGGTCTCTGGAGGATCGTGAGTGTCTGGATCTCCCAGATAACACCATTTTGTGGGTGAGATATGCTGGGGAGTTCGTGTACAAGGCTTTGTGAGTCATGCAGGCCAGCTTGAGTTGAATTCTGCCTTCAAGGGGAAGCCAGTTCAAGGCCTTCAGGTGTGGTCAAATTTTCTTGAGCCAGATACAAGTCTAGCTGCTGCGTTAGGGCAAGCTTTAGGGGGCCGTCCAAGTTTTAGGTAAGCCAGATAGTGTGGAGCAGCTACATTTGATTCTGGAGATAACTAACGCCTGCACAGCGTTTTGTAGGTTGGCAGTTCCACTGAAGGGTTTTAGTTTTCTCAAGTAGCTCAGCTGGAATCTGGCAGTTTTGGCCATCGTGTTGATATGTTCAGTCATTTTCCGGTTTCAGTCCTAAGTAATCACGAGAGATTTGGCAGAGTCCACTATGATAGGGGTGCAGTTGAGTGCTGTGATAGAGTTAGTCCATTCCAGGATGTCATTAGATTTATTTGGGGGGGAGATGAGAAGAAACGCAGTTTTTTTGGCATTCAGTTTGAGCTGGTTGTTGGCGAGCCAATGGACAGTCAGTTTCAGGGCATCATTTAGATAGGTGATCTCCTCAAGAGAGGAGATTTTAATGTAGATCTGAGTATCATCAGCATACATGTGGAAGGAGATGTTGGCCGAGTGGAAAATTTTAGCAAAGGGTTCGATGTAGAGATTGAAGAGGGTAGGGGACAGAGTGGAGCCTTGCGGGACACCGATGGAGATCGGGGAGAGAGCAGATATATTTGTTGTTGACAAGGAATCTCTGGGTGCGGTTCTGGAGAAAAGAACCAAACCATTTGATGACGGTACCTCCCAGACCCATCCTGTGTTCAAGGCATTCAAGAAGTTTCCCGTGGTTGACCGTGTCGAATGCCGAGGAGAGATCCAGAAGGATAAAAAGACAGGTTTTGCCTTGGCCGAGGGCTAGGAGAGCATCGTCAATGATGTGAAGAATAGTAGTTTCAGTGCTGTGCCCAGGCCTGAACCCAGATTGGAATTCGTCAAGTAGATTGAAATTGGAGATGTGTTGGCTTAGTTGTAGCTGCACACATTTCTCCAGTACTTTCGCGAGAAGAGGGATATTCGAGATAGGTCTGAAGCTATATGGAGTTTCCGGATTCAGAGTGGTTTTTTTTAGGATGGGGATGACTTGCCCTGTTTTCAGGGAGTCCGGTATGGTCCCTTGGCGGAGGGAAGCATTGATAATGGTAGTCCAGATGGGAGCGATGAGTGAGGGGGTCGCTGCCAAGCAGTTGGCAGGGAGGGGGTCGTTAAAGTGGGTGTTTGGTTTTAAGGAGGATAGAATTTTCGAGAGGATATGGACACCATAAAGTTCAAATTTGGACCAGTGAGGCTTGTTTTTGGGTGTTGCTTGGTGGGGACGAAAGGAGAGAAGGGTCCCAGAAGGAGAATGAGGGAAGTTTGAGGAGGCATTAAGTTCGATACCAAGTGATTTGATTTTGGTTGTGAAGGAGGGGAACTCATCACAGGTTATTGGGGATTTGGTAGTTTCTTTTGATGATTTCGCCAGTTTGACTATTTCTAAACGTTTGCGTGGTCTGTTCTTTTTTGGACAAAAGGATATTCTTGTTGTACGTATTTCTGGCCAGACGGAGGAGTTAATGGGGAGTCTGAGGGGTGTTGTCTCCAGTTCCTTTCAGACGGAGAGCTCTCCTTTCGTCAATGAGGGCCCGCTGAACCTTGGGCTCAGATCAAAAGGCCCAGGTTCGCGGATACAACTTTGAGCCTGCGGACCCATAGAGGACAATGGTAGAAGGAAAAGTTCTCTCACCCAATAAAATCTGTTTTTATTAAATGTAGTCTATGGTTGGTCCATGAAACTGCGTTTGCTCGCTATCCATGCTCTAATGATACAAATACCGATTTTTTTTAACAATTTCAAGCTCATCCAGAAACATTTTTGAATGCTAATTTATCTAAATTTACTGCACGGATTCACACCAAATTAAGCACAGGCAGTTCTGCGTGTAAAGTTCTATTTTCATGCCAAGTTTTTTGTAGCTTTTTTTACACTTGGCCTTTTTTCTCTCCCCTAGATGGATCTAAATGAAACTTGCCACACTAAACCCAATTCAGATTACATTTTCGTTTGGAAAATTTCATGAAGAATTTATTGAATGGAGTCAAAGTTATTAACAAAACAAAAAATTCCTTTCAATGGAAATGCTCACCTAATCATAACTACATATCCCCTTTTGCAGACTCTCTAACATATATATGTGTGTATGTGTTTGTGTGAGTACTGTGTGCATTTAGTGTTTTTTGTTATGCACGGCTGTCTGACGATCTACACGATTATATGTGGGGTTTTTCAACGTGTCACTGAGTGATGTCATGAGTGGGAGCCTGATAATTTTTTGGGGGGTTATTCTTCCATCCTTTTAATAATTTATCATTCATTCACTCCCCAATCTGCACACACATAAAACAATCACCAATGCACTTTCACTAAAACAAGCAACTTATGGAATAGGAGATGTGTTTTTATGCAGTACTCTTCAGCTTAAAAGACACTCCTATCTAATGAGAAAAAAAGATGTACGGAGGAGACTGGTAAGGGAAAGTGGAAAATAAGAAAAGGTGTCCCAACCATAATTAAGAATAAGGACATCAAGAACATTAACTACCTGGCCCGTGAGATAAAGTGCAACAATACACTGGAGAAAACAAAACCCAGATTAACTGTTGACCAGTGCTTAAGGCAGCCACACAGTTTTATTGGTTAAATGTACACTTCTTGTACACACATGAATTTGTCCTGAAGAAGGTGAAGGATTGTTTCCAGGTGCCGCCGGAACGCCTCATTGACAATATTTGAAGTTTCTAAGAATCAGGATTTGTGATTGATATGATAAATGTTTGAATTTTTAAAGAAAGTGGATTTGAGATTGACACGTTCGAGAACTTATTATAATTGTAGTGTTTTTAATTATAATGATTTTTTTAACAATTGATGGAGGATAAACAGATTGTGATGACATTGAATAGGTAAATCCTGTCAGAATACTGGTGACTTATGTAGGCTAGTCTACAGCTGTCCAAATTCTATGTTTACATTCTACATTTGACAATGAAATAATATTTTTTGTACATGAACATGAATAAATATTTTTGAATAGGAGACATGTGTTGATTGATAATATTGACCACTGTGCTGTAACATTTACATCCTTTCAGTGCATACTTATTGGATTTTCCGTTATTGGCTACAGTACAAAAGGGAATCTGTTTTCTAGATTGCTTGATCTACCCTGTGCCTTTTGGATAAGAGGGTGACTCCCTTAATTTAAGTTGTGTCATAAATCCTCATGGGGAATTGCATGGGGATAGTATGTTTTGGTACCCCCGGTCTTGTTTTTTTCAGTACTCCCCAAAACAGCCAGGACCCGGGGGAAAATTAGCTTCATAATTTTGGCAGGTGGCATGCATGCACCCCATCCCCAGGCTGATTACGGCCCAAGAACTTCCACCCCCACAGTCCAAGCCATCCAAAATTAAGGGGAGGGGCACGCCGATTCGGGCCAAGGGGACCACCACCAACTGAGCCCCGGCTAATACAAAAAAGAGGAGGGGCACCCAGGACCCCTCCCCTAATGGCATAATGGCCCAGGGTACCCCATCCCCCATGACTGGGACCAGCTATGTCCCAGGGTGACCATAGCAGTTTCCAAGCCTGTACTGATGCGGGCAGGGAAACCTGTGTTTGCTCTCACTTGGTGCGAGCAATTTAAAGCGTCTGCCCTCTGGAATCAGACTTTTCATCTGTTTCATTGTTCGATGTGAAGTGGGCTGGGAAACAGATAAAAAAATAGTTTTCACCCGCAGGGAGAAGTTTTTATAGCTGCTCCTTGTGGGTGGGAGCAATGCCGCCTGGGGCCACGGGGCATTGGGGCTCCCAGTGGGCTAAAACAAATATGCAATGGGTGCTTTAACCCCTTGTGTGCTGGTGACGGAACCACTCCGTCACCAGCCACGGACACGCTGTGCTGGTGACGGAGTGGTTCCGTCACGGCACGCCACCTCCCCACGCTGCCGCGATTCCGCGCCTGCGCGTTCTATAGAGCGGGCGTGGCCGTGACGGAACCACTCTGTCACAAGCACAGCGCGCCCGTGGCTCGTGACGGAGTGGTTCCCTCATGAGCATGGAAGCGCCTCGCGGCCCCCTCCCCCCCAGCGCCGCAGCGGAATTTACGCCGCGGCGAAGGGGTTAAATGGGCTCCAGGGCACTCAAACTTTATTGGCTGGTGGATGGGGTTCCGGGGTAGTGAAATCGGCCAGGGGGCTGGCGTGCAGCCCCCCTCCCTGGGCCAATATTTGCCCCCGAGACACCATCCACATTCTGGTGGGTGACTTGGAGTCCACCCAGTGTGCCCCCTGCTTATTGTTGGAGGCTGCAGGGGGAGCCCCAATGCCCCAGCCAGTCCCACCATCAGCAGTAGCTGGCATTGCTCCCACATGCATTGAACAGCTAAAGATGCTACACAGTGGACAGGGAATCAGATGAAAAGTCCACTTCCCGCAGATGGGAGTATTTTTCATGCTCCCGCCCACTGTGAGTGAGTTTATTGTTTGCTTTTACTTGGCGGGATCTTTAAATTGCTCCCACAAAGCAAGAGCAAACAGAGGTTTCCAGATACCTCTGTGTCCCATGAGTGTGCACCCCGGAACATAGCAGGAGCCCGGCACTGGGGATGGCGTTCCCAGGGCCATTATTGGATCAAGAAGGGGGCCGACCAGACTCCCTCCCTTTGGATTGAATGTTAGGGCCCCAGTGCTTGGGGTTCTTGGACCCCCAAAACAGACTGGGGAGGGAGGTAATGCATGCCCTCCATTATAATTTGTCATCCAGCCTCCCCTTCTTATGTATGGCCAGACCTCGAGGTGGTGGTCCCAGAGGTTGAAATCGGTCTGGGAGGCAGGCAAAATGTGTTCCCCTAATGTTATTAGCAATCTAGAGTTTCTGGGGTGAACTATATAATTATATTAAGGTGTATATAGTTATATTGCAGCCACCACCGCTACCTCCTCCTGTTACATATCAGCAGCCACAGCACCTCATAGTACCAGCGAATCCATACCACACTGCTGAAATCCCAGACCGGTTACAAGTCTATGCCTGGGCTCCAGTTGGGACGCTTCCAGCTTGCAGGCTTAGATACATACCATAGAATATTAAAATTGTTCTTCATGAAAAAACTTGAACAAATTGTAAAACTTTATGAAGCTTAGAGACAAACTCTTCACACTGAGCTTGAGAATCGTAAACTAACAGTGGCGGTTTCTCCGCTAAGATGGAAGTGCGTCGTCCCGCTGCTTTGCAGTAGTGAAATAAAGAAAAACTAAAATGATAACTCAAGGTGAATATAATTTAATTTTGATGACAGAGGTCCAGGGGGAGGAGTGCTAGCACATTGTAAGTGCAAATGACTGTTTGGCCGGCTGTCTGGGGCCAGCTAAAAAGTCATGCACACTTTGCATGTGCTCGACCACGGTGCTCAAACCAATCACAATGCTGCATAGCAGTGTTGTGATTGGCTTAGTAGAGCCTGGGTGCTTCCTGTTCTGTTCAAGTCAGTAGAGACGATGGAGGGATGACTGAGGTGAGACGCGACGAGGAGATAACTTTTTCTTACACACCCTCACCCTGCCTACCCACACCCCACCCCGTCACTCACTCCCCACTTCACCACCCAGATCCATGCCAGTCACCACTGTAAACCAGTAACAGTGATATGCACAGCATGGCAAGAATTTTTAACGAATATTTAGAAAATAAAACTCACGTAAAATGTAAGGTATATTGCAGTTTACATTTGTTAATCCTCTGGTAAATCAAAAAGGCAACAGCATCTTGTAATCTTAAAACACTTTACAGCACATGTTCCTTTATTTTTTATGGTTTGTTGAACTGGAACGATATGAGCATTTGTTCAAGGGATTTAAAACACTATCAGCACCCAATGATGATTCAAAATAAATGTGCTTTTGAGGTGTTCACTATTTTCCACACGTCCTAGATGGCACACAAGTCATCCCTGAAGACCTTCTGTGTCATGCACCTGCATTGATAATATGGTACAGGTGTAGGGGCGAAAGCAGTGCTTTTTTTTGTTTGATGCTGAACCCCAATGCAATTGAGTGAACTTTTACTTTGTGTTCTGCAGATGCATAATGTGTGCCCTGGCAATGGATGTTACAGAAGAGTGTGCACTAAAAACTGATGCTAATACCTGCTGTGCTCCTTGACACCTTAGTAATGCAGCCATCAGTGGAATCATGCACCCATTGACTCAGATACTCTCACAGCCACTCACAGACTCATGACCCACTCAAACATGTGCACCCTCACAGACCCACTCAGACACTCATGCACCCACTTACAGAACTACCGATGTTCTCTCACATCCACTCACAGACCTACTTAGTGACTCACCTACCAACTCACAGACCCACTCAGAGACTAGCACACACCCACTCAGAGACTCACAGAACCACTCAGGCACTCACTCACAGCCTGACTCACACACACATGAAGGAACTCGCAAACCCACTCAGATACTCTCACACTCACTCAGACACTCATGCACCCACTGAGACTCTCACGCAACCACTCACTGACCCACTCAGACACTCATGCACCCACTAACACACCGAGTGAGACACCTATGAAGCAATTCTGAGGCCCACTGAGGCACTCACACACCCATTGAGACACTTACGTATTCACTCAGACACCCACTGAGACACTTATGCACTCACTCACACACTCACTCTCAAAGGTTGAAGGTTACAGTTAGGAATTAAAATTAAAACTTATAAGTTCACTTAAAAAAACAAAGGTTACAGGAATAATATATTTAGGAAGTAGAGTTAAAAAATACAGAAATTCACTGACAAACCCAAAGATTACAGGGACATTATAGTTAGGAATTAGAATTAAAAAACCTTAGAAATTCACTGAAAAAACACAGGTTACAGGGGCGATATAGTTAGGGCCAGATTTCACTCGTAGAATACCAGTGAAGTTTAACAGTTATAACATCCAATCACTCATCCACTTACAAATGCATACAACAACTCACACACCCACTTATATACCCATTCAACCAATCACACACCCATTCACAACCGCTCAACCACTCACACACCCACTCACACTTCCATTCAACCACTCACACACCCACACATGGGATGGGATGTGGATGTCAGAGCATTGGTCCTGGGAGGGCGATTCCTAGTAAGACATCGCTGGCTAGTGGTGTACTTAAGCCCTCCCCCTCTGTTACGACCGCAAGGGGGCTTCTCATTAACTTGAGATCTTTAATAAAAAATAACATCGCATTTAGAGACTTTGTCTCAGCTGGAAAGCCTATGTGGGTGTTTATCACAGAGACCTGGGCATCCGATGCCTCGGGGCCTGATTTGGTAGACGCTATCCCCACAGGATACGCCTTGGCGAGAATGGATAGAATAGGCTATCGAGGTGGAGGAATAGGAATCCTATATAAAAATTCTCTTACATGCTGCACTGAATTTCTCTCCACCCCCTCTGATCCCTTTCAGGCCACGTACTTTTCTATCAATTCTACTCCTTCCGTCTCTTTCTCTGGCCTTTTGTTTTATAGGCAGCCTGGCCCTAGATCTGCTTTTAGCAGAAGAAGGGGCGTGGCCTCCCCCGAGCCTGGTGTCCATATGCTGCTGTTGCTGCCCTGAAGCACTAGAGGGCGAGAAGTGGAGCAGAAGGACATTTCCAAAAGAGAAGAGGGACATATTACCAGTTCTCTGAAGATAAGGGGGGGGGAGACACCCCAAAGGCCCAGGAAGGAGCAATACTCGAGTGTGACTGTCGGGGAAGGTCAAAGGTCAAAGTTCGACTGACCACACCTGAAGCTCCCCCACATCTACTGCCCCAGATCAGGCTCACTGCAGGAAGAGATAACAGCGCGCCAGCACTTCTCACGTGCCCAGTGGCCGACTCTGCAAGCCTTTGTGGGGGAACTGTGCCCGGATTATCAGCTACCCATATTCGCTGGTGCTCTCGCTGTCAGCCTCCCCTGCCGCCGCCCACACCATCTCGCGGCCGCTGTAGGGGGAGACTACAGCTCCTAGGAACCCCGGCGGTGACACGCCCACCTGCACGGACATTCGCGCCCGGAGGCGCTCAAAAGGGAGAGGCTCATTCGGTGGAGCGGGGGACTCTGCAAGCCTTTGTGGAGCCTTTGTGAGGGAACTGTGCCCGGATTATCACCTACCCATACTCGCTGGTGCTCTCGCTGTCAGCCTCCCCTGCCGCCGCCCACACCAGCTCGCGGCCGCTGTAGGGGGAGACTACAGCTCCCAGGAACCCCGGCGGTGACAAGCCCACCTGCACCGACTTCCGCACCCGGAGGCGCTCAAAAGGGAGAGGCTCCTCCCGCGTCGCGGGACGCGCGTGGGCGATGCCGGGCTAAGCCCGGGCAAAGGGCGGTCCATCTGTGGCCGTCCGGGGCTGGACAAGGCTGGGCTGGCCCACCCCCCCCGTGATTTCGTGCCCCATACAAGGTACTGCAATTGGGTGTGGGACTTTCCACTGAACTATTGTACATAACCTCGGAATTTTGAACCGGCCGCTTTCCAATTCCTGTGGGCTTAGGGGCTATTGACTATACAGGACTCAATGGGCAAAAGGAAAGCAATGGAAGGGGGAGGGCAGGTGGCAAATAAGAAAGGTAAAAAGGTTAAAAAAAAGTATCCACAGGGCGAGTAACTGTGTAATTGATAGAATAGAGGTGTTAGTTTCAGAATGTGAGGAGATTCTAGGGGCCAATATCGTAGGTGTAGAAGTCGGCGGAGAACAGAAAAAAAATGTAGTAGCTAATATTCACCAACGCAGAATCCCTTCAATGTTTAGCAAGCAGACACAATCAACCACAAATCTAATTGTGCATACTACCCCTGCAGATGATACTGTAAACACTCAACAGGTCCCTCTACCGCTGCCATTATCCAATCCTGGTTCTCCTGGGGCTCCGAGTGGTAATCAAGGCACTGATAATGTCTCCCCTATCCTTTGTGCCAATAGATTCGCGGTACTTGAGCACATGTCTGAGGGATCTATCATCCCGGAGGCGCAGGGTTGTAACATTTCGGGGGCTGATTCCTTGGCAAGTAGATGTGGTTGTAAGGAATCAAACTTGGGGATATTGCGGGAATTAGAAACTCTACAAAATGAGGTGGAACAATTAAAGAAAATGGTGGCAATCCTGAATTCAAAGGCTATATTCCCGGCAGCCCACCCTAGCACACCATCCCACTCTTCCCCCTTAGTAACCTCCTCTTATAAGGGTGCTTCAGTTAACAAACCACCAAGCAATAAACCGCAAGGGAGTGGTGATACCCTCTCACAGAGGATGCGAGATATAAGGAAAACAACTCCATCAGTGGCCCCTGATCTCAGGGTGGGAAAAGTCCATCCAAAACATCTACAGTACCAGGGGGGCGACATATTCCTTATAACCAGAGGCCCCTTAGCCAACCAATTCGGGATCCCCCAAGGGATACAACCAGGGACCCAAGGGCAATAGTTTACATGGTGAAAGTGCCAAAAATCCATGATAGCCAGAGCTATGAATCTAGCGATTCCCTTTGCAATAAAGCAATACACTGGCTTAGCCACGTAAGAGGTTGTAGGTCCATAATTCGCGAAGACATACAGGGTGTAAGGAGAATTACTTCACGAAATTCAGTTTAGACTGTATTGAGCTATGGCTTAAAGATCCTGTCCTTGCTGACAATCTCCTGGCGTTGGAGTTTCGCACCTCCGCTCCCGATCACTCAACAATCCAAATTAGACATATGCCATTTTGGATGGAAGCTAGCACTGTAGATAGAGAGGTTTCTGGGACCAGGGGAGGCGGGTCGGGCTGAATAAGGTCGATTGACTATCACCCAGGGGCACCGAGATTAGTACCACCATAGCAACACCAATAAACCCAAGGTACTCAGACATGCCACCACAAATTGTAAACCCAGGTACTATATCGGGACGCTGTCTCGATGTAGATAGCGTCCAACCTAGACCTGGTGCCTCTAACCCTTCCCCTGTAGTGGAATTAATGAACAATAGATCTAATAGAGTAATCCTGAATATTCTCTCATGGAATGTAGCAGGGCTAGAGAAGAAACTCAAACTCACGGAATGGCATAGATTTGTGGGAAAATACGAAGTATGCCTCTTCCAAGAAACATGGAGTTTAACCCCACTCCATAAATCAGGTTATACATCTTATTGTATTCCCGCTATTAGCTCTGGCAAAGGGCCGCCATCTGGGGGGGGTTACAAATCTGGATAAGGACTGCCCTCAATTGGTCGGTCACTCCCCATATTGGTCATTCTAGCGATATTCTACACTTGACCACTAAAGGTTCATCTAATGGCCCGGCCCTTGGGCTATTTAATATCTATGCTAGAGGCTCTCCTGGTGCCCAGACATCCCCTGTCATATCCGTCCTAGAGAGTATGTTAGCAATCACACCGCCCCATTCTAATACAATTGTAGCGGGGGATTTCAATGTAACTTTTGAACCTCTGAGTGTGGGTGATCTAGTAGGCACTGCTGAAGAGGATGCTAAATGGGACATCCCGCCTCTTAGTCTAGATCCGATTAAAAAATGGTCCCAGCGTGCCATCCAAATTAATGCCCTTAGTTTGGAATATGACTTAAGAGCTGTTAATGGGAGAACACGCTCCGATCAAAATGGAGCAAACACTTTCAATCGATTATGTTCCCCTTCTAGGATAGATTATATCTTTATGGATGTCCGATTATGGCGGGATTTGGTTGATATGATAGTTGTCCCCTCTTTAGATAGTGATCACAACCCACTCTGCCTACAACTAAATAATATTTGGCAGCTGTCTGGGTTTAAGGCACGTAATCGCCCCACATTGGCAAGTAGAGAGGTCACCCCTTCTCATTGTAAGCGTCGCCTGAAATTGCACAAAGTTTCCCAAGATGAAGGGAAATTATTAAGTATTAAGGAGGAGGTTGTTGCCAAGAATAGTGAATTGACGACAGTCTATAGTGACACGGGGGATCAACCTAATTTTAACTTTAATAGTTTTTATCAAGATGCGATAGATAAGCTGAGTTCATTTTTCATTTTAGAAGGGAAATCTGCTAGAAAATTTGACCAACCGAAGACTAGCAATCCTTGGCACTCCAATAAATGTAGGGATAAAAGGGCGGCTATAGCACTCAGTATTAGCTTGAAGGACACAACTGCTGTCAAAATAGTCAGGAAAGAGTATGCAAGGGCCTTGGTGGAGGCCAAACAAATTTGGGAGGAGGCTCACTGGCAGGAATTGAAGGAGGCATCGATGCAGAGGGATCCCACCATATTCTGGAATATAATTAACCGTAGGGACAGGAAAATAGTGGACCCAATGCCTAATCACATTACTTGCCTACAATGGCAGGAGCACTTCTCGAATCTTTATTCCGGGGAAGATTGCTCAGAGTCCCTAATCATTGAAACCGCTCCAGTTACTCGAGAAGACTATGAAATAATGGACAGGTTTGATCTCCACGAGGTGGAGCAAGCAATACATAGCATTGCCCCAGGAAAGGCAGCAAGCCCGGATGGACTTCCCGGGGACCTGCTCCTGTATGATCCCATGCCATGGGCCCAACTCGTCCTCCTTGTTATGAATTTGATCGCAAGAGGATTTGCTGTCCCAGACTCCTGGAAAGGAGCCGAGGTGGTCCGAATATTTAAAAAGGGGAATAAAGCGGACCCTGCCAACTACCGGCCAATCAGTCTAATTGACGTGATACAGAAGGTGGTTGGCAGGGTTCTTCTCCTGAGGATTAGAACCTGGATAGAGGATGGAAACATCCTGTCACATTTCCAAGCAGGTTTCAGGCAGAAGGTGGGAACAATGGACCAGGTCCTTAGATTCTTCATGATCTATTGGAAGTCAGTCCTTTTGGGGAAAGGGAGTTTGTACCTGGCTTTCACAGATCTGAAGACCGCCTTCGACCTGGTCCCTCAGGACAAGCTTTGGAAGGTGATTCAGCACTTGGGTATGCCATCCTACATTCTTGACTTTCTAAAAAGTTTGCATACTGGTAATTATGCAAGAATTAGATGGGTAACCCAAGGGGAGGTGACAGAGAGGATTGTGGTGAACAGAGGGGTCCGCCAAGGATGCGTGTTGGCCCCCACCCTATTTTCACTATTTATTAATGGAGTGGTGGGCTACCTCAATGAGGAACCATCAGACGCTCCAGTGTTGGCAGGGGAGAAGACACCTACCCTCTTGTTTGCCGACGATACTCCCTTAATTTCCAAGTCACCGGGTGGTCTACAGAAACTGTTGAATAGATTTGACTCTTTTTGTAAGGAACAGGGGTTAACTATTAATACCAGTAAAACCAAGTTGATGACCATCAACCCCTCCAAACGCTTTAGGAATAACATCACCCTAAACGACGTCCCACTGGACGTGGTTGAGTCCTTTGATTATCTGGGGATTAGAATCTCGAAAAGCATGAAGTGGACCTCCCATCTAGACAATATGCTTTTAAACCATAAACGGGTGTCCGGGGCAATTGTTAGAGAGCAGCATCTTTCTGTGAGCAGGCCAGTCGCCCCGGCGCTTGCTATCTACGATGGGAAAGCATTACCCTCGGCCCTTTATGGGGCAGAACTCTGGGGTATGGAGAATATTGGATATCTATCCAGGTCTGAAAATACATTTTTAAGAGACCTTACTTCGCTCCCTACCTCCACCCCTGAAGCCTCTGTTCTAGGATACAGGAAGGAGGCATATTCAGGATATTGCTAGGCTTCGCCCCTTGCTCTTCTGGGCCCGCCTTAAGAGGTCTACTGAGCTGTCCAATTATGCTGTGGCTTTTGATGAGTTGCTGTCAGTTGACACAGGGTGCAGGATAAAATGGTTGGCTGACCTTAGGCATCTTACTGGCCTTGTTGGATTAAGTGAGGCTTGGGCTAGCCAGATTCCACCTTCTAAGCAGGACTTAAAGCGTGCTTATTGGGACTGGTTGTCGAAACGTGACCTATCTACCAAACAGACAGGCAAACTCACCGAGGGGTTCTTCGAACACAAAAACATCTGTAGACTGGAACCCTATCTCGACTTCATCCAGGTCCCTAGGGACAGAACCCTATATATGAAGATGAGATTTGGAACCCTGCAAGTTAATACTGTAACATCTTCATGGAAAGGGACAAACTCAGTTCCTGCACCTTGCCCAAGCTGTGCACATCCTGACGAGTCTATTGCTCACTTTTTTCTAGCATGCCCGACCTATAAAAATGCTAGAGAAAAGTGGCTTAAGCCAGTATGTAAAGCACTGGGCTTCAGGAGCCATGTCGATGCCTTACGCATCCTGACACTGGTTTTTGGAGTAGCCAAATATCTGGGGTGTGCTTGGTTAATACGAATAAAAGCCTTAGGCAAGAACGTAGTGTGCCCTTAATTTGAAAGACATGGGGCGATTGACCTGTTGTAATATCTTAATGTCGGGAAAATATTCGGATCCTATTCCCTTCCTTTTATGCATTTGTGATAATGGATTTATGAATTTAATCATCACTTTTAAATTATATATAGTGTTTTTTTTAATGGTTTTAATCTATATGGTTACTACGGCATCTGTGGGTTTTTTTTGTGGCCATTATATTCTGTGATTTTATACATGTAATGCTTTTATGATAAATCTTTTATCGAATAAAGCTTATTAACTACTACTAATACAAGTTAGCCGTTATGGAGGAAAAGAGGGCCTATTATACTAAGATCACTGCTTCCCTAAAGTCTCCTAGAGATTTTTCAAAATTATAGATTCTCTATCCTCCCCCTCAGTAGCTGACCCAATAGTAGAATCCCAGGAGCTGTGTGACAGTATCTCGGTCTTTTTCCACTCTAAGATTGTGGATATCCATGGCACACTTGAAACTCTCAAACTCGGCCTGGGTTCTTCGTCTATACCCCCTTCTTTCTCTGCCGGGAGTAGGTCTGGTGGATCCTCTCCGAGTTTCCTGTCCTTCCCCCTCCTTACCCCATAGCGGATGAACCAGCTCCTGGACAATATCAAATCGGTCTCTCCCTTAGATCCAAGCCCGCTGAAAGTTCTGAAGGCGTGTCGGGAAGTGGTTACTCCCGCTCTTATGAAGGTCATGAATTGTGTAATCACGGAGGGAGTCTTTCCCCCTCTGTAGAAGATGGCGGTTGTCAAGCCTCTTCTGAAGAAGCCCACTCTGGATCCTGGTGTTCTGAAAAATTCCGCCCCATATCACTTCTCCCTGCTCCTGCAAAGATGCTGGAATTCCATCTTAATCAGCATCTGAGCGCTTTCCTTAGGGATTCTGCCCTCCTGGATGTCTCCCAGCATGGCTTTAGGAGATCACACAGCACCGAATCCGCCCTTACTGTAGTTGTGAATAACATCCGCTCCCAGGTCGACAAGGGCCATACCACTCTTCTGGTCCGGTTAGATCTGACGGCGGCCTTTGATACTTTGTCTCCATCTCTTCTGGTCGCCCGTCTCAGGGAGATAGGGGTTGGAGGTCCTGCTTTGAACCTGTTGGCCTCCTTTCTTAATGAAAGGGAACAGAGAGTCAAACTGGGCCAGTTTCTATCTGCCCCTAAGCCTGTGCATTGTGGGGTCCCTCAGGGCTCTTCACTGAGCCCTACCCTGTTTAAAATATATGTGGCCCCACTTGCCAGGGTGGTTAGATCTTTTGGGCTGGAGGTGCTGTCCTATGCTGACGACACCCAAATTATGGTCTCTCACACAGCCCATGAAAGATTATGCCCGGAATTTCAGGAATTGCATGGAGGCTGTGTCTCAATGGATGATACAGAATTTCCTGAAATTGAACTGGGGGAAAACGGAGGTGCTGATCTTTGGAGGCTGCCAGGAAATCTGGTCCAATGACTGGTGGCCGCCATCACTTGGGGACTGTCTGCCTCCCCGTCAGTTCGCTAAGAACTTAGGGGTGCTAATGGACTCTTCTCTTTCCTTTGACCGTCAGGTCAGTAGGACTGTTTCGACATGCTGTGGCATCATTAGGATCCTTAAAAGGATGGCCCATTTTCTGTCCCCTGATGCCCGGAAACAGGCCACCGTGGCATTAGTCTCTTCAGGGCTGGACTACTACAATGCCCTTTATGTGGGCATCAACAAGAGTCTTATCCATCGTTTGCAAATGGCCCAGAATGCGGCGGCGAAGATGGTTCTCAACCTCCCCAGACTTGCCTCGGCCTCGACAGCTAGGAGAAATCTACATTGGCTCCCTATTCAGTCCAGGATTTTGTTTAAGATTCTCTGTCTTACCCATGGGGCCTTTCATGGTATAGGCCCTGAGGGGATTAGGTCTCTGGTTCAACCTTATGTACCTAGTCGATCTCTTCGCTCTTCCAACAAAAATCTTGAAGTGACAAGGTTCGTGAGAGTGAAATGGGGAGGCAGAACTTTTTCTTCGGTTGCACCCAGGCTTTGGAACTCTCCCCCCCCCGAACTCCTGAGACAACAGTTGCTTGCTCTCTTCCGCAAGGCTTTAAAAACCTGGCTTTTTTCGGAAGCCTATCGGCATTAGTCTCCTTCAGTCGATTGCATCGCATTTTTTGACCTGTCTGGTGCCTTGATGCCCTTGGGCTAAGTTGGGCGGTAAAAGTCCCCCTTCATTCATTTATTAATTCATTCATTCACATACATAGTAACACAGCCACTCACATAATATATGTTAGAAGTAGTATCACTCATTAGTAATACACCTAGTATACTAATTCACTTTTGTAGTAGCTTAGTATATATGTTTAACAATCACAAACTCTTAGAAAAGACTTGCACTCACTGGCTGAGGTCATCAGTGATATTGTTTGAGATGTCATCAGTGATGTCATTGACCATAACATGAGTAATGTAATATGTGAAGTCATAAGTTTTGCATTGTGGGGCCGTTGAATTTCACTGTTAAATCTGACCCGAACTATAAAATCCCTGTAAAAAAAAATATATATATATATTGCAGCAACAAAATCCTTTTTACAAAGACACCGCACTCCTCTTGAAGGTTATAATTTCTGTTTATTCTCTTCCTCCACCTAGGCGTTTCGAACCAAGAAGGTTCCTGATCACAGTCCGTGATCAGGAACCTTCTTGGTTCGAAACGCGTAGGTGGAGGAAGAGAACAGGCCAAATAAACAGAAATTATAACCTTCAAGAGGAGTGCGGTGTCTTTATTTATTTATTTTATTTTGAGAGTTTTATATAGCGCGAACAAGATCTTTGCAGATAACAGAGCGCTTTACAAAGGCAGGTGGAGGGTAGGGGAACAAGGGGGCATAGTAGGGAGGTAGATCAACATGATCATGTACATAGCACCAATATAGTATATAACATAGTACCAATATAACGTATAGTACAGGTATGAGGTAGCAGGCATAGTTGGAGCGTAGGTCATCAACAAGTTCATGTAAATAGCACCAATATAGTATATAACATAGTACCCATATAAAGTATAGTATAGGTATGAGGTAGCAGGCAAAATTGGAGCGTAGGCCATCCACACGCTGTAAATAATACAGAGTAATATTATTATACAAAATAGTATGTATAGTACGCATAGTACAGGTATGAGGTAGCAGTGCATAGTTGGAGCGACGGCCATCAAAACGCTGTAAAAATAAAGAAGGACTAAAATACGTCAAAGCACACGTGCATAGGAATATATAGGCAATATCATAACACAATACTGGTAATACTGTTCTTAATGTAAATCAAGCGAAATTGTTCAAGTGTATTTAGCCATAAGGATACTTTTGACTTCTTTCTTAAAAAGAAGGGAGGAAGAGATGAGCCTCGTTTCAGGAGGAAGTGCGTTCCAGATCCTGGGCGCCATACCAGAGAAGGAGCGTTTGTAGGTTTTTTCCTTCCGGAATCTTCGCGGTTTCAGCAGAAGATTGTTCGTGCTCCTGGTAGTTCTGGACCCACCAGAGATTGTCAACTTATGAGTGAGGTAGCTGGGTGATTTCAAGTGTATAGCCTTGTGCGTCATGCAGGCAATTTTCAGCTGAATTCTGGCTTCCAGAGGCAGCCAGTTCAAGGCTTTGAAGTCAGGAGAGATATGCGAATGCTTTTTTGATCCAGTGATGAGTCTTGCTGCCGCATTTAGTGACGCTCTTAGGGGTGCAGTTGTCGTTAGGGGGAGGCCGCAGAGCCACGCTGCCATAGTCTATGCGAGGGATGACTAGAGCTTGTACTGCTGTTTGGAAGTCTTTTGCTGGGAGGAAGGGTTTCAGTTTTCTCAAGGTGTTTATTTGGAAGTTCGCCCCCTTAGTAGCATTGCTGATATGCTGCTGCATGCTGAGGTTGGTGTCTAGTGTTATGCCTAGGGATTTAGCTGAGTCCACGATGGTCGGTTGGACATTGAGTGCTGTTAGGTGCTTAAGCCATGTTTGTGCGGAAGATATTTTCGTGGGAGGTGAGATTAGGAGGAACTCAGTCTTCATAGCATTGAGTTTGAGGTGGTTGTCAGCCAACCAGGATTGGGTGCTTCTGATCGTTGAATTCAGACTCAGGATGTCTTTGGGGGATTGTAACTTGAGGTATATTTGAGTGTCATCGGCGTACATGTGAAAGTGTACATTGGATGCTTGTAACAGAGTGGTGAGAGGTTCCATAACTAGGTTGAACAAAGTAGGGGATAAGCAGGATCCTTGAGGGACGCCTAACGATACCGGTACTGGGGAAGACATTAGGTTTTTGCTCTTGAATTTTTGAGACCTGTTGTGTAGAAAGGAAGTGAACCAACGAAGCACAGTCCCAGATAGGCCCATTCTTGATTTTAGGAGTTCGAGTAAGCTCTCATGTTTCACTGTGTCGAATGCCGAAGAGAGATCAAGAAGGATGAGGAGGCAGGTATTGTTTTGATCTAAGATTTGGATGGCGTCGTCAATAATGTGAGTCATAGCGGTTTCAGTACTGTGCCCTGCTCGGAAGCCTGATTGGTGTGGGTTGAGGAGATCAAACTGTTCTATGTGCTTTGTCATTTGCAGTTGGACGCATTTTTCTAGCAGCTTGGCGAGAGTGGGAATGTTGGTAATCGGACGGTAGTTGTTTAGATCGGTGGGGTCGGCTGTTGGTTTCTTCAGTAAAGGTGTAACTTGTCCAACTTTGAGGGAGTCCGGGATGGTTCCTTGTTGTAGTGAACTATTGATAATTTTAGTCCAGAGTGGGAGTAGCAGAGGGATGAAGTATTTTACGGCGTTAGCAGGAAGAGGGTCAGTGAGGTGATTGGATGGTTTTAGAGTGCTGAGTATTCTGCCAATTTCTCCTTCAGAGTAGGTGTCAAAGGATGACCATGTTGCATTGTTTTTTAGTTCAATGGGTGTTATGCAGTTGGGTATTGAGTACAGGCTTGCGTCATTGCGGAGGTCGCTCTTTATATTGTCAGTTTTGTTGTTGAAGAAAGCTGCGAAATCTTCACAAGAAGGGGTAGTGCTGATAATGTCGACAGCTGGGGGTTGTTCCTTAGATTGAGATCGGATTAGTTCGAACAATTTACTTGGACGGTTTTTAGCTTGGTCTAGCTGGATTCTGAAGAACTCTGACTTTGAGTGTTTTATTTTCCTGAAGTATGCATTTCTCTTTTTCCTAAGAGTTTTGAGATGCAATGTCGAGGGAATTGATCTCCAGGTACGCTCTGCCGATCGCATAGCCCGTCTCTCTTCATTGAGACTCCCGTTGTACCAGGGGTTGGATATCTTCGTGGATACTCTTTTCAATTGCATTGGAGCGGCCTCATTGATTATTGTGGCCATGGAGTTGAGATAGTGGTCAGTTAGGACCAGCACATCAGAGGTGTCGGTAGGGGGGAGTAGGAGATTGCAGCTGTTGGGGGGTAGAGAGTTTGGATTGAGTTTCCTCATGTCTCTTTTCCAGACTTTGGGCATGGCGTATTGCACCGGGATGAGTTTTACCTTTTCCTTGATGATGAATGTTATAATATGGTGGTCTGACCAGTCACAAGGTTGTATTGAGTCGAGTTGAGTGGTGCCTTCTTTGGAAATGACCAGGTCGAGGGTCGAGCCTTTGTCGTGTGTCGGAGTGTTGCAAATTTGAGTGAGGTCAGAGGCGGTAAGGAAACTTTTGAGGCTATTAACTACTGCGTCACTGCGTCACTGCCATCATTCCAATGGAGATTGTAGTCACCAAGGTAAATTTGTGTGTGTAGCCGTCCTGCGTTGATTAATATTGTGTCCATGAGTTGTTGGGAGAAGACGAGGTTGTCCCCCGGGGGGTGGTACATAATGTGTAACAAGCATACAGGTTTATTCCCACTGGTGACATCAAGGCAGAAGTATTCACAGGAGGTAAGAGAAGGGGCGGTGACTTTATTAATAGAGAGGTTGCTCTTGTAAATGCAGGCGATTCCGCCACCTGTCTTGTTGGGCCTGTCAAGTCTAGTGATGTAGTAGTTGGGGGGGACTAGGATATCCATGATAGGATTGGAGGATTCGGTTAACCATGTTTCAGTTAGTATGGCCAGGTCAAGGTTCCTAGACAGGATGAGGTCAGCGACCTCCGTCGAGTGTTTTTGAGCCGATCTACAGTTGAGAAGTGTGCATTTGAGACTGGGGGTGCAGGGGGAGGTGGAGGGTTCCGTAGTGAGAGGGACTTTAGTGAGGTTGTTGGGAACAGAGCCTCTGTTGCTATACGTGGGGTGCCTACTGGGGTTGGAGAGAATCGTAGAAATGGACATGTGCGTGGTGGCTAAGCTGTTTTGGGTTGCTGGGACATATGTGCTCAGTAGGGTGTGTATGTCGCGGTCCGAGAGAGTCTTGATAGCGCGCTGGGGGCGGTTGGCGGTATTGCGAGAGGGGATAGAGGTCCAATGTAAGGGGCGGTTAGGAAGTGTCTTGATAGTGCGCTTAGGCCTGTTGGAGGTATTGCGAGAGGGGATAGAAATCCCATGTAAGGGGTGCCTAGGATGTGGGGGGGTGTTGTTCATTCGTTGACATGTGGTCGTGCGGGGGGGTGCGGGAGGAGTAATTCTTTGAGCGAGTGGAGCTCTTCTTTCACTTGGAGGAGGGTGGTCATGATTATATCCAGCGTGACGTTGGGAGTGGGGTTAGAGTTATTGGAAGGGTAATCAGCGACAGGCGGGGTGAGGCAGATGCGGGACGAGTGGAGACTGGTCGTTGCGGGGGGGGCCAGTGTAGTGATGGGGAGTGAGAGTGGGGGGAGAGATGTTGAGGGGGGAGTGGGGACCAGGAGTGGAGGGGGGGCTAAGGGTGGGGGGGAGTGAACTGTTGAGGGAAGAGTGGAGGCTTGGAGTGGCGGGGGGGATATGTTAAGGGTGGGGTGTATGTCTGGCCTGGGTTGAGTGCCGAGCATACGGGGGGCGCTGATGAGGGGGGAGTGAAGGCTCGGAGTGTCGGGAGTGCAGGGAGTGGGGGGGAGATGTCGAGGGAGGGGTGTATGTCAGTATTTCTTTGAGTGGGGGTGGGGGGGAGATGTTGAGGGAGGGGTGTAGGTCTGGAGTGCGTTGAGTGCATAGACTGGAGGGTGCGCCGTTGAGTGAGGAGTGCGGGCTAGGAGTGGCGGGAGTGCAGGGAGTGAGTAGGGAAGATGTTGAGGGAGGTGTGTATGACAGGAGTTGTTTGAGTGCAGAGAGTAGGGTGGGGGGTGTTGAGGGAGGAGTGGGGGCCAGGAGGGGGGGCGCAGGGAGTGGGGGGAGAGAGGACACGGGTGGGGGGGGAGCTAGGTGCGGCGCGGGTGTAGGGAGTGGCGGGGGTGGAGAGATTGGAGGGGTAATTGGGAAGGCATAGAGTCGCGTTGTGAGGGTCAGAGGCGGTGGGTCGTTCTGAGACGTTAGTTGGAAGTGAGGAGTTCTGGTTCAGTTGTATTGGGGTATGAGTGGAGGGCCGCCGATTTGAGAGGTGCTCTTTGAAAGTGGGGAACAGGTCGTCTAGTAGTTCCAGGTTCCTGTCTGTGGCTTGAATTAGAACAATCCCGTTATTGTAAATAGTAATGGCTGTACTGCCAGGGAAGCGTTTGGATGGAGCGATGGAGAGTGATAGTCCATGAGCGGATTTCCTGATGGTGGAGACGTTGAGCAAGGCCTGGAAGGTTTTTCTCCATTGAGCTCTACGTGCGGTGTGGAAGATGATATCGGTGTTCAGGGATCCCTTAACCGGAGAGAAGTAGGTGTCGGCAAAGGGTCTTTCAGGGTGGGACCTCAGGAGGTTGTGTTTAAAGCGTTTAGCGGCTTTTTTTGTGAGTGCGGGTGGGTAGATTATTTTAAATGTGTGATTGCCGCAGTGATCCATGTTAGGAAGGTGCAAGGTGGGTGTGGGAGATTGAGCAGAGGAGATGTGCAGGATCGCAGATAGATGCAGACAAAATGTTACCAATGCCTGTAGACGGTATGTTACATAGGTCAAAAGAGGCAACTGCAGACCATATGTTACAGGTGTCAGAAAGGGCACTAGTGGGACAATATGTTACATGGGTCACAGGAGATAGCTGCAGACCATATGTTACAGGGACAGAAGAGGCACTAGTGAGTGAGCTAAATATGTATTAGCAACTAGGTGCATTATAAGCATAAAAAGCGATGGGAGCAGCATACATAGGTATATAACTATATATATAAACAATCAGCTATGCGTATAATACCGCTGAAATATTGTAGCAAAAACATATGTCCACTGCAATTTAATGCGTCAGGTGACGCTAATGAGCAGGGTGAGATAGGTGCAATAGGTGCAGCGTGAATTAAGTGTAGGTAAATATATCCAGGTACACGTAGAAGTGTAATACTGCAGTAAAGGTATACACTCTATCACACGGAGGTGTAGGTACATAGATATGTGAAAGGTAAACAATGTACTCGAGTGTGTGGTGATGTAAATACCTTTTTTGCAATTACTGCAGCTCAGCAGGTTGTTCAAGATGGCTGCCGAAATAGTATGTAGTCAGCAGTGGACTATTTAAAAGGATTTTGTTGCTGCAAAATACGGTGAGGCTGTCCTGACCTCGCCACCAGCACCAGCCCCCTGACGCTCCCCCCTTCAAAGGACGCTTTGCTCTTGACATATATATATATATATATATATATATATATATATATATATATATATATATATATATATATATATATGTATATATATTGGGCAACGTGATTATGGGACGTGAATCATATCTATATATATAAATCTATATATATAAAAACGAATGTATGCCTGTCTGTCTGTCTGTCTGTTTGTCCTTTATGCATTACTACACCATTCATCCGATCGCCATGAAACTTTGGGAAGTTGTTGAGTACACTCCCACGAAGGTTTCTGGCATAAATTTTTTTTAAATATCGGCCCCGCAGGGCCCTCATAATCTTTCGAATATCGCGCGGAATTACAAAAATCATCAGTGGCTTAGTGCACGTGCTATATTAGCAGCTACGAACCACGATGTAAATGCCATCAATTTCAGCATTCAAAACGGAATACGTATATGTCCATCGATACTGTGATGAATCAAGACGCAGTTGTCAATTACCCAACGAAATTCTTGAATTCACTGGATTTGTCCGGTATGCCACCGCACATTTTGACATTGAAAATTGGCGTGCCTATCATTCTTCTCCGAAACATCAATCCACCCCGACTTGCAACGGTACAAGACTTTCGGTGAAAACGATGATTAACAATGTCATCGAAGCTACAATTTTGAATGGGAAATTCAAGGGGGAAGATGTACTGTTGCCACGTATTCCAATGATCCCAACAGATATGCCATTTGAATTCAAACGTTTACAGTTTCCGGTGCGACTCGCTTTTGCAATGACCATCAACAAAGCACAAGGACAATCGCTGCAAGTGTGTGGACTCCATTTGGAGAATCCGTGCTTCTCACATGGGCAACTGTATGTGGCCAGCTCACGCGTCGGAAAACCTTCTGATTTATTCGTGTACGCACCAGACGGAAAAACAAAAAATATTGTGTATCCACAAGCACTTGAATAAATAAATAGAATTAAAATGACACTTTGAAATGTTTTCCATATTAAAATGAATAAGTTTCAATAAAAATTACACAATGTAAATTGAATGTTATCATTACAAGTTTCCTTGAATTTCCTCTGAGATCGCAGCAACGCGCGACTGGTAAGCTAATATATATATATATATATATATATTCACTGAAAAAACCATAGGTTTTACACACGTTATAGTTAGGAAGTAGCATTTACAAAACCTATGAAATTCACTGAAAAAAACATAGGTTTGACACCAGTTATAGTTAGCTGGAAATTTTACTGATATAAAACCAATGAAATTCCACGTTATAGTTAGTTGGACTCACTATAACGTGCGCGTGTAATGCACTGCTGATGACGTCACATATTACATTACATACCATACATACCATGGTGCGGCATGTCAAACAAGTGCACCCTGTGGAATTTGCAAAGGCATCGACAAGAGCCCTGGCCACGCTATTACCATCAGAGGTGGCCAGCACATCTTCTGGTGGAAGACCTGTATCTCCATCGAGTGCTGTGATGGACTTGAGACCATATCTTGCAAAGGTGCACATGAAATGCAACGAGTGTGGAGAAATTCCTCATGTACGGAGAGCAGAGCCTCATTCTTACTAAACTAAAAATTGAGAGTCATAAATGCCCCGAGAAAAGATAAATTTCTTCATTTCATTTTGATCCTGTGTCACACTTGAAAATGTTGTTGCAAGTTTAAAAAATCAAAAACAACATAACAGTTGTTTAAAAAAAAAAAAAAAAAAAAAAGTTCTTTTCAGAACTAACTCATTGTACCAAAAACAGCTCCAGGAGCATATTATAAAGGGGGTTTATCTCCGCTTTTTTGGCTTTCGTTCGTGCGCGACCGTGTGCGCGCACCCGCCTATATATTTCGGGAAAACTTTGCGATTGCAACTTATTAAATTTCTTCATAGACCCATCAAAGAACTTATACTACGTCACAGACACTAAACCTAGGCTTCTTTTTTATTATTATGAAAATTTTCATTGAATGGAGCCGAATGTCTTTTTAAACTTTCGTGTGTGACCGAATGTACACACCTTGGTATTTTTAAAAAAAATATAAAAGGTTTTATACTTTAACAATTGTATGCTTGATTCGACCTCAGAAGATATATTAAATCCGGATATGTTTGGATTTACTCCTTTTCACGTTTTGAAACTTCGCTGAATTAGACCGCTACTTCCAAATGGCGTACGTGACCAGATACTATCACCGCGTACACGTCCTGAGACGCGCATGTGAAGTCATGTGACTTCAAAACAACACTTCCAATTGGTTCTTAGTAGTTTCTATTCTGCAATTTACACGGAGCACTCCACCCACTTCTCTCACATCTCTACCCTGTTATCTGCAATTGTGAACATCAAAAGGAGCTGCGCTACGCCCCTGTAAGAGGCCTCACTCCCACTGCTGCAACGGCTTGGCAGTCCTCTGATCCATTGAAGTTCTGTGTCGGTCTCAATACCACTTACGAAATGAAAATAAGCACTGAAGAATATTTATGCTGTAGCAGGAGGAGTACTACATGCTTGCAGAATGCATTCTATTACCTATAAAATAGTGAAACACCCATGCTACAATCATATAGAATACTTCCTCTAAAGAAGCCTGTGAATAACTTTAGAACATCAAGTTAACCTTTTTTTACTCTCTCATCATTGTTAAAGATAAGTATTTACAATACTATATTAAACAATGCCATGGTTTTTGCTTTTTAATTTTAAAAATCTTGCAATCTTTCACAAACCCAATACTCATGGCTTCTTTTTCGTGACAAAAATATTGCAATATTACATACCTACATAGAATAACAGAAAGAACATAAAACTACAAAGGCCAAACAGTCTACTAAACGCGGATTTGTAACCTATGGGGCAGATTTATGTTAACTACTTCATACCCAGATATGCACCAGTTAATGTGCACCACAGTATGCTAGTGCTCCGTTACCCATGGTGTGCCACATTTGAAATGTATTTACAACAAGGGGTGGTGAGGGACAGAGTCTCTGAATTAAGCAGAATACTCTCACCCTGTCAAGAGATCAGGGCTAGATCCAACACCGTTTTTTAGCTCACTGCACCATCCCAGTTTCAGAACCTGGCTGTATGCAAATTAGTCTGTTCCTGTCCCAGTGCATGATGGGAACAGGGCAAACCAAACTACAAAAGCCAATTCTTACACTGGGAAGGAAACAAGCTTCCGGGGACCGGTTTCTGGCATTACAGCCAGCCCCCTTTACTGTACATTTGAAATGTGGCGCACCATGGTACAAAAACACCATACATGCGTAACACATCTGTGCTCAAAAACTAATACATTGCTAGAGTTGCATCGCAACTGTGATGCAGCTCCAGCAAGGCTCACCAATGCACTATATTCACAATGCTGCGTCAATACCTACGCCTGCTTCAAGCACATGCACAGTTTTGAAACAGCATGGGCCTGAAAGTCACTGAGTGAAATATCATACATTACAGTCAGCCACTTTCAAGACGCATTCCTTCAGAGGAACACTTACCGTTTATTAGAGGTAGATCGTCCGACTCCACCGGAGGACACCCCTAATAAAAAAGACATATATATAAAATGCGGAGTAGCCGCTGTATCGTGCTAGCAAACTTTAACTTAAAAATCGTTAGAAAAAACAAAAGGAATCGAGCATAATCAGTAGGCCACTGATAGGATCTCTTTTTCACCTCGCTAAAATAGAAACATTAGGAACAACCCCTCATGAGAAATATGAAACTAGTAAGAGAAACCGAGCTCGACGCCATGATGGCTGCAAGATAGCTCGGCTCCGCCGCCCACCCCGCCCAAAATAACGACAAACCCTATACAAATATTATAAATAAATACAACACACCAGCAAAGTAACAGGGTAAAATGTTTTATTAAATAACTATTTACATGGCAGCCTGCTGCAACATGAAAACAACACTTCCAATTGGTTCTTACTAGTTTCTATTCTGGAATTTACACGCAGCACTCCACCCACTTCTCTCACTATCTTTTCTACTCTCAAGAGAGAACAACGTCCTACATTTTTCGGAAGACTTTGGTGAAATGGCTACCATATCTCATTCATCTTCCGAATCTGAACAAAATGATCGACTACCTTTATGAAGAAAAAAAGAATCTTTCATCTGGCAATTTTTCACTTATCCTGAAGATCAAAAGAAAGTAAATGCACCAAAAGTAACCTGCACGATATGTGACTCGTTTCTCTCAAGAGGAAATCCAACAAAAAAATATTCCTTTTCCATACATACCATGGTGCGGCATGTCAAACAAGTGCACCCTGTGCAATTTGCAGAGGCATCGACAAAAGCCCTGGCCACGCTACTACCATTAGAGGTGGCCAGCACATTTTCTGATCGACGACCTGTATCTCCATCGAGTGCAGAGATGGACTTGAGATATTTAACTATATATGGTCTATAACCTATGTTTTTTTCAGTGAATTTGCGACGCCGCCCACCCCGCCCAAAATAACGAGAAACCCTATGCAAATATTATAAATATATACAACACACCAACAAAGTAACAGGGTAAAACGTTTCATTAAATAACTATTTACATGGCAGCCTGCTGCAACATCGATCCAAATGCATGGTTTTTTCAGTGAATTTGCTCCGCCGCCCACCCCGCCCAAAATAACGAGAAACCCTATGCAAATATTATAAATATATACAACACACCAACAAAGTAACAGGGTAAAACGTTTCATTAAATAACTATTTACATGGCAGCCTGCTGCAACATCGATCCAAATGCATGACACTGTTCCTGTCAAGGTAGCATAGCTGGCGGCCTAGGGGTGGAGGACCGTTGTGCAAATACCCCGGGGAGGACTCTGGATATGCTTGGTCCCTGAGATTCTTCGATGTCATTGCCTTCCACAAATGGCATAAGTCCTGGATGTTCGGTGCCATACTTGAGGGTTTGACCTAAAGACACTTCCTGCGGTGCCCTGGTCCAACCATCACATATACCTCCGCCAGGAGACGGCGTGGGGTGCACTGGAAGGGATAGGCGGCGCGAACGAGCCTCCCCCACCTCCCCAGGTGGAGGTTTCTCAGCTACACCCCTAAAGACACGTCCTGCGGTGCCCTGGTCCAACCATCACATATACCTGCGCCAGGAGACGGCGTGGGGTGCACTGGAAGGGAGAGGCGGCGCGAACGAGCCTCCCCCACCTCCCCAGGTGGAGGTTTCTCAGCTACACCCCAGCGCTTCACTGATCTCCTTGTCCTCAGTCAAGCATCAATAGTAAGATTTTCATAGGTGAGTGTAGGTTCATAGTTTGCCATCCACAGACTAAAAGCCTGGAGTGGCAGTGAAAAAAACATAACTAGGTAAGAAGGAACGCAGAGGCTGTAGGAAGGATTCTGGATATGCTTGGTCCCTGAGATGCTTCGATGTCACTGCCTTCCACAAATGTCATAAGTCCTGGATGTTGGGTGCCATAGTTGAGGGTTTGACCTAAAGACACGTCCTGCGGTGCCGTGGTCCAACCATCACATATACCTGCGCCAGGAGACGGCATGGGGTGCACTGGAAGGGAGAGGCAGCGCGAACGAGCCTCCCCCACCTCCCCAGGTGGAGGTTTCTCAACTACACCCCTAAAGACACGTCCTGCGGTGCCCTGGTCCAACCATCACATATACCTGCGCCAGGAGACGGCGTGGGGTGCACTGGAAGGGAGAGGCGGCGCGAACGAGCCTCCCCCACCTCCCCAGGTGGAGGTTTCTCAGCTGCACCCCAGCACTTCACTCGACATAGGCGGCCGGCTCCCGGGGTCCGGCGGAACTTTTAGCCTTTTGGTGACTCTTCCATTCTGGACCTTGTCCCACAATCCGTTTGACCTGAAGACACGTCCTGCGGTGCCCTGGTCCAACCATCACATATACCTGCGCCAGGAGACGGCGTGGGGTGCACTGGAAGGGAGAGGCGGCGCGAACGAGCCTCCCCCACCTCCCCAGGTGGAGGTTTCTCAGCTACACCCCAGCGCTTCACTCGACAAGCTGAGTTGCGCCCGCTCCTGCGGCACAGTGCCTCGCTCGGCCAGCTGAATTACGCCTGCTCTTGCTATACAGCGTCTCACCCGCCATCCGGCTGAATTGCACCCACTCTTGCGGTACAGCGACAGGCGGCTGCCACGGAGCTCAGGAAATGGCGGTCGGCTCCACAGACTTGGGCCTGGCCTGCAAGGATGGCTCTGGACAACCCTGGAACTCGGACGCTTGACTGCTACGGCATGGGCCCCATTCCCAAAAGCGTCCCATCAGCCTTGAAGATTCTACAAGAGTCACTGGGGCCCCCGACTCCCGCAGAGTTCCGGTGGGGAGCTTCTGCCATGATTGCTCGCAGAATGGCCACGACGTAGCCACGGGGTGCTCTCATGCTGACGCCAGCTTCAGTCTGAAACTTCCAGAAACACTGTAGACTACCAATTCAATCAGTTCCGGTGGAGCCCCAACGACGTATCGCGTTGTTGCATAATGCGTCATATGACACGCCGCGTTAGCGCACCCGGAAGTGCTCCGGTGCGGGAGGCGCGAAGCGCAGCTTCCCGGAAGCAATCCGGGGCGCGGCGCGGAGCGCGTAACGTAAGCATAACAGGTCATGTGACTTGTTAATAAAACTTTTCATTGGTTTAGAAATATTTTTTGTCCCAAATGATGAAAACCCCTCCTTGTTTCCTCTTGGCTCCTGCCCCCTCCCCAAGTCTTGCTCGGCCAGCTGAGTTTCGCCCACTCTTGCGGCCTACGACATGGATACGCCGGGGCGTTATGGATCAGTATGAGCAAATATACACTTGGGGATTCACAAGCAACAACATGCCTTTGTATTTGGGGCTCTAAATCAACAACAGTGACAGAGAACAGAACCGAACTAAGCACTCAGGGGCTACGTTTAAACGTAACATCATCTCCCCAGAGGTACATCACCCTTACACACACATGCACTCTGATCTCCTTGGCCTCAGTCAAGCATCAATAGTATGATTTTCATAGGTGAGTCTAGGTTCATGGATTTCCATCCACAGACTAAAAGCCTGGAGTGAGAGTGAAAAAACCATAACTAAGTAAGAAGGAAGGCAGAAACAGAATCTTCCTCTGCAACATCCGGCTCTGCATCGCTACTTACTTATAAATGCAGAAAAAACTCAATTAACACAAGGGCTCTTTTCAGAGCCACCTTATATCAAAGCACTCAAACTTCTGATTTATCTCCATTTTCACACTCTTGTAAATGAGTGTGCACGCCCGAGTGCGCGCACCACGCAACTTTAAAAATATATATATATATATATATTTTCGCCTTTAAGGACCTTACTGCACACCCTGAGAAAACCTACGCAGCAAAACAATCTCTACCTTCTCCCCTTTCCATGTTCCAACGCTTTCAAATGAACAATATATTTACTCGCAGTGACAAAATGGCGGTCAACACTTCCTGATTTCCTTCGAATCGAACGTTAACAGACGTCACGCAGCAACAAAAAAAATTCCGCTCGCACGCAGCCGCTTGAGTGCGCGCACCCGTCCGCGCTTATAGATATATAATTGACTTTAACTTTAATTTTCTCAGCAACTACTGAACGGATTTACACCATTCCAAAAAAAGCGTAATCTGCGAGCCGGACTCTACAGTTTTGCCAAATTTCTTATAAATCCATTCAGCCGTTCGACCTGTAGCCGTGTCTAAACGTCCTATGGAAAAGAACATGGAGAAAACACGTTTTGGGACCCCCCTTTTATCTCAGCCCCCACTTCACCAATCCCCCCCAAACTTTCAGGGAAGGAGCGCAGCGGACCGAGCCATCTTCGCAAAGATTCATCCACCAGGGCCAAAGTTAATCCAAATAGAATGTTGAGGATTTCCTATGGAAACTAGGTCCTAACTATAACTACCTACTGGCGACCGCCAGTAGGTAATATATATATATATATATCCTTAAAACTCCAAACAGCTTCCCATGCATAAACGGAGAAATGGACACTTCGATGAGCTTGAAGTTGCAGGTATTTATTTATTTAATTTTTTAAGTGAATTGCATGTGCAAAGAAAAAAGACACGTTTTGGCGATCTCATTCGCCTTGTTCACTAAAACGCCAGTGCATTGAAACCAACAGAAATTTAAACACCCAAAACGTCATGTGTTAGGCTGTCACCTGACTGGTGATGAACATGGTAAAAAGACTAGTTCACCTCTGAGCACTGGCAATGTAAACAATGGCTAAATCACATGGTTACATAGGCTAAAAGCAGTTGGAAGTTAAAACATTTGATACCTGTACAAATACATATGCAGTAACCCAATCATGTAAACAATGGTTTCCTCCCCAAAATAGGTATTTTACACAAAATCCATAAGTTAAGGCATTGTTAGTAATTCCTTCCAAACATTATATAGAGCCTATTCATGACCTAATTATTCCCACTGCAACTTAAATAACAGTTGCATGTGACTTGGCCAAAAAATAAAAAAACACCATGTAAACATTGCCCTGCCTTTAGTAGACAACCAAAAAGTAAATAAACTAAAAATGTGAACTAAGATGTTGGACAGGGAGAAAGTGCTGAAATATAGTCTCTTTATATCAATAACAAAAGTAAAAATTTATTCAAAAAAGAGCTATAAAACATTTAATCAATTGAATTTCATATTCAAAGAACAGAAATGTATCGCTGAGAAGAACAATCAAATTCTACATTGTTTACACAGGGGAGCCCCCTTGGTAATTGGATTCACGAATGTTTACTGTTTGTCCAGAACTGAATATTGAGACACTCATTTCATAAAGTACAATGTTATAAGACACCATTTCGATACAAAAGGGGATGATGGACGGAGCGTTTGAGCAAATCAAACACTCACCCCCAGTAAACTGATCTGGGTTTAATCCATCACCATTCTTTAGCCCACTCAGCCACCCCAGTTCAGACATGGCCATATGCAAATCAGTCTGACCCTGTGCCTCATGGGAACAGTCCAGCCTGAACTGCCAAGCTTGATTCCGGTCCAGGGAAGACATGGCTTGGCAGTTCGGGCTGGACTGTTCCTATGAGGCACAGGGTCAGACTGATTTGCATATGGCCATGTCTGCACTGGGGTGGCGGAGTGAGCTAAAGAACGGTGATGGATTAAACCCAGATCAGTTGACTGGGGGTGAGTGTTTGTATTGTCAACGCTCCGTCCATCACCACCTTTGGTTTTTCTTTGTTCGCCCTAAGTTGGCAGGGTATGCTCAGACGTGAGTCCCTTGCTCACTTTGCCACTGGAGTCAAGCAAGCCCGGCTGAAGACGGCTGTAATGCCAGAAACCGGTCCTGGGAAGCTTGATTCCGGTCCAGGGAAGACATGGCTTGGCAGTTCGGGCTGGACTGTTCCTATGAGGCACAGGGTCAGACTGATTTGCATATGGCCATGTCTGCACTGGGGTGGCGGAGTGAGCCAAATAACGGTGATGGATTAAACCCAGATCAGTTGACTGGGGGTGAGTGTTTGTATTGTCAACGCTCCGTCCATCACCACCTTTGGTTTTTCTTTGTTCGCCATAAGACACCAATTCCCCTTCTTTGTGGTCATGCTAATATATCATGATGATAAATCTGTGCAAATGCGCCAATAAATAGTATAAAACCATCCATTCATAAAAATCATATAAATAATTGGTAAAACATACATAAATCAGTCACATAGCAAAAGATTTAAAAGTTATTATAAAAGATAAAGTCTAAAAGCATGATTCCTGAAGGTAAAATCCATATCAAACCAAAGTGCATTGCTGTTATAAACATAATCAATATACTCCCCGAGCTGCCTGATTAGAGATCTAGAGATAATGGTACAAATCTTCGCATATATTTAGCACACTCGGATTTTTAGTGTCCAGCTCAATAATGTATTTGGTTTCCAACTGTCTAAGGATCTTTTCCCTGGTGCCACCCTTTTTGCTCCGTGGGACACTATCAATGACATAATATTGTAAGACATTAGATTGTTATTGTGTTCCATTTTTACGTGTCTGACAACAGGGTAAGTTGAATCCGAATTAACAGTGGCCCTAAGATGTTGCAAGATTTGTGCATGAACCTGAAGTTTTGTGCTTCCCACATACTGTAATCCGCAGATGCATTTGAGGACATAAACAGCGTGATCAGTACGACAGGTATAGTGTCCACTGATTTTAATAGGGACATCTGAAAAAGCAGTAATATATGAGTTGGTGTTCACCCCAAACTTACAGGCCCGGCATGTGCTACATTTAAAGAAGCCTTTTTTGGGGGGAAAGCCAATTGCTTTTGTTGTAAACTTCAGGACTGGTCTTGACTAGATCACTGCGCATTGAATGCGCCTTTCGATAAGCAAAATTAGGTTTGCTCTGGAGCACACCTTGGAGAAGAACATCTGTAAGAACAATAGGCCATTGGGCATGAATTCTTTTTTTGATGGTATGAGACTGTCTACTGTATGTAGATATACATCTACAAGATTCTACTTTTGGTCTCTCTTGGTTCCCAACAATGGCAGTGGCTGTGGATGTACTAGTGGCGACCCTAGGAGCTGTGTTGTGTAATTCTGATCTGTTTTTGTTGTTGGCTTTTTTCATTGCCAGATCTAGTTTATGTGGATCATGGCCCTGTTCAATAAGTCTGAGTTTAGCTGTTTCTTGGGCCTCCATCAACGCAGACTCAGAACTACATGCTCTGCGGATTCTTAAAAATTCTCCTGTTGGTAGACTAGCAACAGTGTGGTGTGGATGGAAACTAGAGGTGTGCAGCAATGTATTACCCACCGTTGGTTTCCAGTATAAGCATATCTCAACTACCTCATTACGAGCTGTAACAGTAATGTCAAGAAAGTTGGTGGTCAAAGGGTCAATAGATGATGTAAATTTTAAATTATATGTGTTGACATTAATGAGGTCCACAAATCTATTTGCCTCTTCTTGGGTCCCCTTCCATATAATAAAACCATCATCTATAATCCTCCTCATTTGAATCACATGTTGTTCATAAAGTGTCTTGTGCTTAACCTTGAGGACATGTTCCTCCCACCAGCCTACATGTAAACATGCATAGCTGGGGGAGAAGCATGCCCCCATTGCCACACCCTGTTTTTGCTTATATATTTTGCCATCAAACATAAAAACATTGTTAAAAAGGCACCAATGTATCATTTTTAGTAACATCTGATTATATTGATACATATCAATACTTCTGCGTTTAAGATAGTAATCCACAGCCCGGAGCCAATCTTCATGTTTGATGCTTGTATATAATGAGGCAATGTCAAGGGTTAAAAACAAATAATCTTTGGCCCACTGCACAGTACTTAACTTAGATAGAAAGTCACTTGAGTCTCGCAGATAGGAAGTCAAGGTGGTCACATATTCTTGAAGATAGTAATCCACATATCTGGAGGTACATTCAAATGTACTATTGATTGCAGAAATGATGGGTCTTCTTGGCATCTGTTCAATGCCCTTATGTACTTTCGGGATGAGATAAAAGGTGGGTAGGGTGGGATGTTCTTTATATAGAAATCTAAATTCATCCTTCGAAATGAGACCCTCTCTTTGCCACCTTAATAACTAATTTTTAAAATCACCATTCATTCTCTAAACTGCGGCTCCATTGCTGGATTCATAGCATTGAGTGTCATTTAAATGTTTAAAAGCCGCTGTTCTGTACGATGCTTTGTCCCATAGAACAATATTTCCCCCTTGTCCGCGTTATTAATGAGCACCGAATCATTGTTCTTAAGCTTATTCATGAGTTGAAAATACTCCTTGTTATTTCCTTTAGATTTTGTGTTTGATTTGCAGGTGTTTTTATACAAGGATTTTAATTCATCGGTTATTCGTTCATGGAAAATGTCCAATGCGTCCCTAGGCATAATGGGAACAAAGGTTGAGGGGGCTTTAAAAGGGCTGCAACCAGGTGATGAGATGTTGACATCTTCTTCTTGGGCTGCCTCTTGAATGTTCATTTCTTCAGGAATAGATGCCGGTTTGTCTCCCCGCAAGGCATTTAACGTTGTTAATAATGGGATCTCCCCAGCAGTAAGGTTCCCACTAGATGTATGGACTGGAGGCATGGTTTTACCTTTTCCATGGTTTTTGATAGTATAATACTTTTTAAATTTCATATATATATATATATATTATATATATTATCCGTTTCACCAAACGCCCCAAACGTTGCGTTAATGCACTCTAGTCCAGTGATAAACATCAAACCATTCCGTAGTGGTTCATTCTTGTTCAATTTATTTCCAGCATGACAAGCAGTACATGGAACCAACCCAACACGTTTCAGCGATTACTCGCCTTGGTCACGGGTGAATTGTGTTCACAAACAGAATCAATAAACAAAGTTTCACACACCACTTCCTCGTGTAAACATAAACAAAGTACTAAGATTCAAATCATGTACATGGCGGCCATATTGGAGCAGTATCCCCATTGCCAAGCTTTTGTAAGTTTAACCAAGAATCATTATTGGAACAAGCTTTAGAGATATACAATTATATCGAAAGGCACATAATGAATATACAATATTATTGCACTACCTGGCATATATTGCATAGCCAATCAAACATAAATTCTGATTATATTGCGTAAAACCCCAGTGGGTTACTCATCTTTGTAAATCACAATCAGTGATGGTAATGTCTATTCATATTGTCAATTCTTTTGTCCCAAGTGGGAATATCACTTTGCTTGCACATTCATTCTTCTTCAACAGATATTGCCTGTATGAAAAAACAGAATAGGATCAATCAGTCTTGGTACTTGCTAGAGATAGACTGGCCTTAATGATTTGTACTATAAAGTGCATATCAAAACAATTACAAAACAGTGCAGTGATAAAGAGTATGATGTTAAAAACAGGAGACACATACACACAAGACTGAGAAGACAGCTGTACATTCCTTCCGTATTTAAAATCTAAATGACCTAAAAATTTACATTAAGTGACATTTTATTCTCCCAGATACCATTTCAGTTCCTCCTCAGAATTCAGCCCTCCCGGAATACGGGTGTCTAAATCGAGGATATATTTACTTTCTAGTTGCCGCAACCGTCGTATTCTGTCGCCCCCTTTCTTCATGGGGGGTATTTTGTCAATCACAAAGAACTTTAAAAGATTACGGTTACTTCTGCTACTGGTGAATTTTGGTCCTTATTCTCAATTGCCCGCATATGCTCCAGAACACGTTTTTTAGCAGGGAACATTGTACTCCCTACGTATTTCTTGGAGCATGGGCAAACAAGAATATACACCACATAATCAGAAAGGCAAGTCAAGTGCTGTTTGATAGTTTTTTCTCTCTCTTCTATCGGGTAATAGACTGTTTTAACATTGTTGCTAAATGTACATGCCTTGCATGTCATGCAGGTGAAAAAGCCTTGTACAACAGTCGTCTTTCTCTGCTTGGTGTTAATTTCATTCTTACTCAGTCTATCCTTTAGAGAGTCTGCCTTCCGATATGTAATGCTAGGGTTACAGCCCACTACCTCAGTTAATGTTGATTCAGTTTTGAGTATATTCCAATGTTTTTTGAGGCTACTCTGCACCTGCCATGATTTCGAATGGTATGTGGAGATGAACCTGACCACCTCCTGCTCCTCGCTCTTCTTACTCTCCTTGGGGACCAATAAAGTTTCATGGCTGATTCTGCTTGCCTTCACAAAAGCTTCTTCAATTGTTTGTGGATTGTAACCGCGCTCCTTAAAGTGCTCTTTCATACATTCCCCTTCAAGCATGAAATCCTCATCTTTGCTACAGTTCCTCCGGGCCCGGAGGAATTCACCAAAGGGAATACTGCGAATTAGGGATTTGGGGTGGCTACTGTCTGCGTGAAGCAGCGTGTTGCCTGCAGTGGCCTTGCGGAATAATTTCATCACTAATCGATTGTCAACAACCTCAACTCAGAAATTCCATAGTTTGGTTACTGATTTTTCCTTCTAAACATAGATTAAGATCATTGCAGTTAAGGTCTTGGATGAAACTTTCTGCCAGTGCTTGGGGACCATCCCAGATGATAAACAGGTCATCAATATACCGCAGCCAAGTTTTCACATGGCTGCGGTATAGTATATGAGTCTCTGCCACCTGTTGCTCCCAGCCTGCCATAAACAGATTGGCAAAGCTGGGATCAAAACAAGTTCCCATCGCAGTCCCTTGTCGTTGTCTATAGTGGACTTCATTAAAAATAAAGAAGTTGTTTTCAAGACAAAACATCATCATGCTTAGAATCATTTCGGAAGAGGAACTGGCTACACATACAGGGGTGTAATTTGTTATCCCCTTTTCCTGGTATAGCTCTGCCTTGATCAAACTGTCCCCATGTTGTGTATATATAAATACGATATGTAATGTAATAGTAATGTATTAGTGGTAATAGGGAATAGGGTTATTAGGTGCTTGTACCTGGTCCTTCATTGCACACAAATGTTGCAAAGCGGTGTTTATTATCGGTTTTAGTCAAGACCCAACGGGGACAACCCCTAACTAAAGCCGATAATAAACACCGCTTTGCAACATCTGTGTCTACGGCGTGCTGTTTGGAAGAGAAAGGAGCAGCATTGTTTTGGAAATATATATATATCCGATATAGGAACATCCAAGAAAGCAGCAGACAATCATCCGTCACTCCTGGGTGGGTTTTTAAAACGTGCTCAGTTTATTAATTGACGAAAATACATCAACGCGTTTCGGGAGTCTAGCTCCCTTGTTCACGATGTTTCAGCCACCATTTTTTCAGATTAAAATACACATCACTGTGGTAGTAGAAATAGACAATGGACCCAGGGTTTTACATATAAGGCTCTGCCTGATAGAATGTAACGGCCATATTTAAATGTGTTACTACCAGTATTCACATATATGTATATATCACAATCAAGCTCATTCTCTCCTTATTCTCTGTTTACAAATCTTGGTTAAAATAAATTAAGCATTATAACCATAATTTACAAATTCGGGAATATCACTTCCTCAATTTTGTACATTTAAATTGCAACATAAATTATTCTCAACATTTCAAATTGTAAATTTTTTAAAGAAAAAATATATTTTTTCCCCACAAAGTGCAAGTGCTTAGAGAATTTGGAATTTACAGCTTGATTAAAGTATAGTGCCTGTTTCTGTTGGGTACGAGTTCTAACAAATTTCAAAGTACCAGTGCAACTGTACAAATATGCATTATATAATCCTTATTGTTTGGACTTCCAAATGATTCAATAAAAGGCAGAACCACAAATAGATATAATTTCTCATGACCTATATCCAATGCTGGAACAGATCATTATTCATATCGATTTAAAAGTAAGTTTACAAAAATCTAGAGTTAATTAAAATCTGACTCTCAAATTAACTCTAGCACCTTAAAAGTGCTTGTGTTCATGTAAACAATGATAACTTCTCAATGTAAACATATCACTTCTCCCAATGTAAACAAACTTCAATACAGTACCATGATAGATAATAAAGTGCAAGTGCATATGTAAACTAGATAGAATTTTTCTATGTAAACATTTCACTCTTCTCAATTTCTGAAAACCATTTATATAAAGTGCAATACTATCATAAAGTGCAAATGCATAACAATTCTTAAATTGAAAGAACTATTCCCCCAACTTAATACCACAGGTCATATTTCAAAGGACTACCACTGTAAAAATTTAAAAACATTTAAAAAAAAAAAAAAACATTCAATTCATTGTCTTAAGTGCAGATTCTCCTATTTTAACTCTTCATCATATTTTATCAAGGCAGACAAGTATAGAGGTCCTCATCTACATTGAGCCTATATGGCTCCTGCAGTTAAATTCCAGAATAAAATAAGTTTCTAACTTCCGGAGTTCTCTTTCCATGTCCCCCCCTCTCTTCTTCATGGGGACCTCTGCTATACAAGTATACTGCAGGCTCACAGGGTTACTTTGGTGATGGGACTCAAAATGTCGGGCAATGGGATATGTCCTGTCTTGATTGACAATGGCTCGCCTATGTTGAAGGATTAGTTGGTGAACAGGTAGAGTACTGCTTCCTATATATATTTTTGGACAGGAGCACTGTAACAGATATACAACAAAACTACTTTTACATGTCAGAAAACTTCTGATTGTTACAGTTTTATTAAAAAATGTTCTAAAATCAGTACGGTTCATGCCATGTTGGCACGCCTTACATTTAGCAAATTTTTTAAAACCGGGTTTTTGTTGTAGCCAAGTAGAGGTACCTTTCTTTTTTCAATGAATTCACTTTTTACAATCAGGTCTTTGAGAGATTTTGATTTTTTATATGTAACTTCTGGATTTCTTTTTACTCTGGTACCCAACACCGGATCGCTTCTTACAAGATGCCAGTGTTTATTCAGGATAGATCTAATTTCCCTATGTTTTACATTAAAGGTAGTTCTTAATCTCGAGTTATCCTGGTTTCTCAAATGTTTACTCTGTTCCTGCTGTCTTTTCGTTCTAGAAGGTTCAAATAAAATCTTTTGTCACTTCAGATTTTTAGCTTTGGTGGATGCCCCTTTCAATACATCTTGACGGTATCCCCTTTGAATAAATCTTTGGGTCATTTCTTTTTCTACTATATCATATTCTTCCTCACTACTGCAAGTTCTGCTTGCTCTATAGTATTCCCCAAAGGGGATACTTCTGATTAACGCAACTGGATGAGCACTTTCTGCATGGAGAACTGAATTTCCAGCAGTGGCCTTACGAAATACAGTTGTCTCCAATTTACCATCGAGGGGTTTAATCCGAATGTCAAGAAAGTCTATTGTGGTTTTACTGTAATGCCCCACAAATTCTAAATTTCTAGAATTTTGATTAAGGTCATTAATAAACAGCTCGATGTCTGTCTCCGTGCCCTGCCACAGCACGAAGACATCAGCAATAAACCGAACCCACAACAGGATATGTTCAATCCACTGGTACAGGGGACCACCCCCGGGCACCCGTTCCTCCCACCAGCCGAGATGTAAGTTGGCGTAACTGGGGTCGAAACAGGTGCCCATCGGAGTTCCCCGTTCCTGCAGAAAGAAGTAATCGCCAAAGAGAAAAATGTTTTTAGTGAGGCACCATTCCATAAGCTCTAAAATCATTCTATTTTGAGCGGCAAATCGAGCTGGTCTTCTATTAAGAAAGTTTTCACTTGCTCTTAGTCCATCGGTATATCTGATACTGGTATATAATGTAGATATATCTAACGTCAGCAATACCATATATATATTCACTGAAAAAACCATAGGTTTCAGGCACGTTATAGTTAGGAATTAGCATTAAAAAAAAACGTAGAAATTCACTGAAAAAACCATAGGTTTCACACATGTTATAGTTAGCTGGGCATTTCACTCATACAAAACCATTGAAATTCCCCCGTTATAGTTAGTTCAGCTAACTATAACTCGCGCGCCCGCAATGCACTGCTGATGACGTCACATATTACATCACTCATGACATGGCCAGTGACATCACTCATGACATCACTGATGACATCTCAAATGACATCTTTGACCTTGGACCACCCATTCAATCCATTCTTACATCCATATATGTAACCTCTTACCTGTGTTCTTCATCTCCTACTTTACCGTTTTAAATATTAAAATCTTCTTGGAAAGACATTCCTAATCCTTATCATCGAAAAAGTAGTACGTTTCTGAAATGATTTTGTATGAGAGTTGAGTATGTTATCCTAATACCCAACATTCCAATGACATGCTTTGTACTATTATGTAATGCGCTTTAGTTGCAGTGTTCTATGTTGTTTTGGTTTGTATGTCCTTACAATCAAAGGTAACATATTCCTGTATATTGTAAATAAAGCACTTGACACAATGCAGAGTGACACTGTATTTATTGTATTTAATTTTCAAATGTTTTCAAAATAATATACACTCATGTACAAAATATTGTTGCTTCATAAAATGAAGTCTTTAGGTTTTTGTACAAGGAGCTACAACATAAGAAATTCAGTATGGAAAATCAACAAAACAATTTGGAAGATGGTTTCAAAATTAATAATAGTGTCATAGAAGAGCTGAAGATACTTTTTTGTAAGTAGCGATAATGAAGAGGAAGAAATGAACGCTGCATATATCAGTTGTGATTTTTAAGACCAAATCTTGGATGATGATTTTGTGGAAGCATTAGATGACATTGAGTATGATCATATGACTTTTGAAATTGATAATCAGGAAAATGGAATACATGATGAAATTATTTTAGAAGCTCTATTAAATTATGACCTGTTACAAGAAAACATTTGTTATCATATAATAATAATGGTTTGAGACACTCTTGTTGCAGAATTGTAGTCATTCAGATAGTACTGAAGTACTCATTATTAAAAGTGGGTGTTAGGGCATGGACTGCTTCAAACCCCTATAGACTATGTATGCACACTTCCATGCACCGGCAAACTTGTATTTTATACCTTCAATACCTCAGTGTATATCTTTTCACTTCCAGCAAACACTGTCACACTTCTGTTTAAATATTGTAGTGAGTCACACAGCACAATGTATCACATTTATTTTCTGTTACCATGTGAAACACTGATATTACAGTAAAGATTTTTTTAGAATAGTTGCAATGTATCCAAAAATGTTTTATGAAAGCAGTTGAAACACTGATATTATAGTAAACAAGTTTTAAAAATAGTTTCAAGGTATCACAAAATATTTCATGTGAGCACTACAAACTTCGATATTACAGTAATGAAGTTGTGAAAATAGTTGCAGTGTAGCTTAAAATATTGTACGTGAGGAGCAAAAAAACAGTGTTACAACAAACAACAGTAAAGAAGTTGTGAAAAGAGTTTCAATATGTCACAAAAACTCATTTCCCTTCACTGAGAACATGTTTCTTTTCCATTGACAGATGTTATATCTTACAGATGGAAAATGTCGCTTACAGAATAAGCATTTCTTTTTGGCATGTAGTGCTGTAGATTGAGATGCTTTTCATAGTCCTGCTATGTCGTGTTGTGTTTGGTGAGGTAGCTATAACAAAAAGGTTCTATAAAGGGCATTGACTTTGAATCAAAATATGAAATTCAGGAATAATTGATAATCCCAGATAAAAAAGGCAGGAAGTAGGTGTGTATATGTGTGGATGATGTGTTGATTGAGTGGAAGATGAAAAAGGTGAACATTAAGAAAGGCAGCAGACGTGCAAACTACGCACTGCCTTGTAAAAGAAGTGGGTGTTTGGTTTTCCAGGCCATTATAGACTGTGAGTGGTATTCTGTAGTGGGATCCTGAGAAACTGGCAGTACATCTAAGGAGGCAAGCAACTGTATAAAGTACATACACTGTGCAGTAGAAAGTACGTAAGAAAGGATGTAAGTTGGAAAATTACCCACTGTCATTCATGGGTAGTAGTTACCAAGAAGGCTCAATGAAGGGTCAGCACTTTGAATTTAAATTACTCTTAGAATAATTGATAACCCCTGCGAAGAAAGGCAGCAAGTGCGCACATTTTCCACTGCCTTCTGGTGGGGTAGTATCTACATGAAAAAGGGTCGATAAAGGGCCTTGACTTTGAATTAGAATATGAAATTGAAGAGTAATTGATAATCCCAGCCAAGAAAGGCAGCAAGTAAGTGTGTGTATGTGTGGATGATGAGTTCATTGAATGGAAGATGAATAAGGTAAAAAGTAAGAAAGGCTGCAAACGCGTAAAGTAACCACTGCCTTATCAGGGAAGTAGATCTTTGAATACTCAGCTCATTACAAAGACTGTGCATTGCAAAAAAGGATGTAAGTGTGCAAATTACCCACTGCTATTCACGGGAAGTAGTTATAAAGAAGGCTGAATAAAGGGCCTTCATTTTGAATTTGAATTACTTGAAGAATAATTGATCATCCCAGCCAAAAAAGGCAGCAAGTGTGCACATTTCTTACTGCCTTCAGCCAGGGTAGTTGTTCGGTAGGCTCGATAAAGGGCCTTGACTTTGAATCACAATATGAACTTGAACAATGATTGATAACCCCAGCCAAGAAAGACAGCAAGTATGCAAATGTCTTACTGCTTTTGGCTGGGGTCGTTGTTACAATAAAAAGCCTTGATAAAGGGCCTGCACTTTGAACACAAATATGAAATAGAAGAACAGTTGATAACCATAGCCAAGAAAGGCAGCAAGTAGGTGTGTGTACGTGTAGATGATGTGTTGATTGTGTGGAAGACGAATAAGTTAAAAAATAAGAAAGGCTGCAAGTGTGCAAATTACCCACTGCCTTTAGCTGGGGAAGTAGTTACAACAAAAATGCTTGATAAAGGGCATTGACTTTTAATCAGAATATGAAATTGAACAATAATTGATAATCCCTGCCAAGAAAGGGAGCAAGTGCGCACATTTCCCACTGCGTTTGGCCGGGGTAGTAGCTACAACAAAAAGTTCGATAAAGGGCCTTGACTTTAAATCAGAATATGAAATTCAAGAATATTTGATAATGCCAGCCAAGAAAGGCAGCAAGTGCGCAAATTTCCCACTGCCTTCGGCCGGGGTAGTAGCTACAACAAAAAGTTCGATAAAGGGCCTTTGAATCAGAATATGAAATTCAAGAATAATTGATAACCCCAGTCAAGAAAGGCAGCAAGTGTGCACATTTCTTACTGCCTTTGGCGGGGTAGTTGTTACAACAAAAAGGCTTGATAAAAGGGCCTGCACTTTGAATACGAATATGAAATAGAATAGTTGATAACCATAGCCAAGAAAGGAAGCAAGTAGGTGTGTGTACATGTAGATGATGTGTTGATTGAGTGGATAATGAATAATGTAAAAAATAAGAAACGCTGCAAGTGTGCAAATTACCCACTGCCTTTAGCTGGGGAAGTAGTTACAACAAAAAGGCTTGATAAATGGCCTTGACTTTGAATTAACCCTGGGCGAAGAACTACGCTCCGTTCGCGGAGCTTGCGAAATTTCGGCAACTCCGCGTTCTACGGAGAACGCGAAGCTGTCGATTACTCCGCGATCCGGTGCGTAGCGTAGTTCTCGCGCGCTGAATAACATTATCGCGTGCGCGGCAATGGCTTACCTTGGTTCTGCGTTAGTTTTTTCCTGGTCGCGTGTGCCACCATGTTTGGAAACACTCTCGCACAATCCCATGCGACTGTGCGAACGCGATAACGTCATTTTGGATGCGCGATAGCGTCATAAGGATGCGCGAAGATGCTTGTTGGTAAGATCGAGTTGCCGAACACGCAGAAACTGCATTCTTGCACAGAATAACTCGCGAGCATGTTAAAACCATAATAAATTACCATTTAGGTTAGCAAAAAAATGAAAAAAAAACATTAAAGTTGTACCTTTGGCTGTATTTTTGGGGGGGAAGGAGCCCTCTTTTTGTTTCTATTCTTGTTTTGAAGAGTAAGGAGGAAGGAGGAAGGGCCCTTGAGTTTACAACTTCCTGTTCCTGTCCACCAGGCTCCTCCCAGTGCTTTGTCCATGTGGTGCTCACTTTCCTTTGGATTTTGAGCTGGAAGGATCACTTTCTATGTGTGTTGGCTGCATTACTGATTTTCTTGGATTTATTGAGGACTTTTGGATTTGGAATTCTCTTTTTCAAGTAAGTTTGTGTAATGTATGAGTGAGTATGATGTAGACTTGTGTTTGTTTGATTTGATTTTTTTTAACTACAGTATTGCCATTACCATTGAAAGCTTTATTTCGAGTTATACACTCATAAAAGCACACACATATAAAAATTGCACATTTAAAAAACACTACACATACATTAACACTAGATTTCCAGATAAAATACACACTTTAAACACTTAAAATATTCACCAAAAAGTTAATATAAGCTACAGTATTCAATCCTGGAATTAAATTATTGATGGAGGCCTGTACTTTTATGAGGTCCCAACTTTTTTTTTTTTTTTTAAATTTCATCCAGGCTACATAGAGAGGTACCCATGGGTCCAATCATGTTTCTGTAGTCTGTGTTTAAATTTTTATTCCAGTTTGTAAACAAACATCATGGATGGCATTGGATTATGTTCATTATGCAATAGCAATGTCTGTTGTGGAATTTCTGTTTGTGGAATTTGAAATGTTTTTATTTTTTAAGCCAATAGCTGACCCTAGTACTCCATGTAGTTAGTGTGTAGGCATGCTTGAGTTCATTGTATTAACTTTCTGTGGTTGGCCTGGTCATGTGTTGGTGGCCATTTTATGTTTCCAGCCACTTTGCTCTTGCCATAGGCCTCCAACCTTGTGGCCTACTCTGCCAGTAGGCCAGAGGTACTACTCATAGGGTCATGAAAGTTAATCAACTGTTTTTGTGGTGTACCCTTAATTTGAAAATCATGGATGGCTTGGATTTATGTATAGAATCTTATTTTTATGTGTGGGGTATTTCAGGTTTTGGGTGTGTTTAAATACTCTGTCAATTTCTGACATTAGGTAACCCTAGGAATACAGCTTGGGTAGTTTTGGTAACTTCGCACAGTGTGAGAACGTGACCTTACATTTTTTGTCTTGTTCGCGCACTCAATGTACTTGCTCGGGAACGTGAAAACGACGTTTTCTTCCATTCGCGCTGCCGAAAATGTTTATTGTGTTTCTTGTGCTATAAAAAGTCCTCATTTATGTTGTCATTTCATTTGGTTGTAGTTTTCTCTTTTTGGAGCATGGACCACTTCCATTTTCTGTCCTCTATGTAATGATTTCTTGTTTATGGGTGGGGTGACCAATTTGTGCTGTGGTGGTGTGTCCATTTTGTGAAGCAAAGCATTGTCCCTTTGCCATAGGCATTATTGTCTGTCTTCTCTTTCTTTTCATGTTGTTGTTGGTGGCCAGGCCATGTGGTGGCGGCCATTTTGGGTATGCTTCCTTTGTGATTTTGCCATGTTGTTGTTGGTGGCCAGGCCATGTGGTGGAGGCCATTTTGTGTATACATTAAAATTTTCCATGTTGTTGTTGGTGACCAGGCCCTATGGTGGCGGCCATTTTGTGTATGCTTCCTTTGTGATTTTGCCATGTTGTTTTTGGTGGCCAGGCCATGTGGTGGAGGCCATTTTGTGTATACATTAAAATTTTCCATGTTGTTGTTGGTGGCCAGGCCCTATGGTGGCGGCCATTTTGTGTGTCCTTCCTTTGTGCTTTTGCCATAGGCATCCAAGGTTTTTGACTCTTCTGGCAGTAGGGCAGAGTTACTACTACTCATAGCCATAGGTGCATTAAAGTTAATCAACTCTTGACACGTGACATTACATTTTTTGTCTTGTTCGCGCGCTCAATGTACTTGCTCGGGAACGCGAAAACGACTTTTTATTCCATTCGCGCTGCCGCAAACGCCGATTTTGCATTCTCGCGAACAATATGTCCCGTAGGTAGGGGGCCCCGGAAGAGGAGGTCGGGGCGGAGGCCGGAGGACAGTGAAGAGGGGGAGTCAGGGTGTTTGGAAGTGGAACAGAGCCGGAGGCAACAAATCCCTGCCAGGGGCCGCCACGCAATATCCATCCTCAGAGGATTATGAAATTAAGGATATATATTGGTGCAGTGGCCCCTGAAGTTTGGTGGCCCTGTGCAGTTGCACAGCTTGCACATGCCTAAAGCCGGCCCTGGCTGAGGTAAGAAGAACAAAGTAACTTTAGCATTCATTGCCAGAGGAGGATTCATGCAGAAGAGAAGGCCGTGAAAAAAATGCTACTATATGCAAACTACGTACAATTATCCATCCACCGCTATTTCACTGACGGACAAAGGAAGGACAAGACTCTATTAATAGCATTAACTAACTTCAGTTCTCTACAATAAAGAACATCTCACATCAATAAACAGCAACAGCGAGCGCCAAGTTGAAACTTATTCAGCCAATATTTACAAAGATACAATAACAATATTTAGACTACAGTATATATATATATATATATATATATATATATATATATATATATATATATATATATATATATATATACACACACAACTTTTTTTTGGGTAGCCACTCACCAAGACCCACAACCTCGACACCAAGCAGGTCCAACAGGTCCTGCTCTCGGTCCAAAATGTCGGCCCAGCGGTGGGACAGCTGATGGTGGGTACGCCCGATACCAGAGCAGCGTAAGACTGCCCGGCGAACCTTCGACCACCGCCGGAGACGCTCTTCAATATGCCGGTAGCCGGAGCCGGGCCTGCCGCCTGCTGCCAAGGTTAAGGGGAGGTGGCGCTGGATAAAAAAGGCCAGGGCAGCAACCTCCTCCTCCCCAAAAAGTTGGCGGGCCGTCACTCCTGCGGGGCGCATTCTGCCGCAAGGCAGCCACGTTTTTTTGGGCACAGCCGCCTTGCCCTTTGAGCCGCCGATGCTGCTGGCACCCTTCACCATGGTTCTGGGTGGAGGGGAGAAGAAAAGTTGAAGACAAAAAGGTAGGGGAAGGAAGAAGCAAGGTAAAAGAAGGAAGTAATATAAAACAAGAGAAAAGTTGCAAAAAAGTTGTAAAAGTAGAAATAAAATGAAAAATATAAACCTAGGTACAGAGAGAGATAGGTAATAACTAAAGAAAGTTTGAAACAGTGGGTGAAAAGACCAGGATTGAAGAGATAGGAGGTAGATGCTAAAGTAGGCCCAAAACCATAGCCAGAGTGTGAAATCCAAGATGGTTCCGCCCGTCGCGACCGCCTGGGTAGGTTCGCGCGATATTTGACGCGATCACGCACTTTTGTAGTGCGAACGAGAAGATGAGTTCCCGAATATGTCTTACACAACGCGAACACGTTACTTGTGACCCGGAACAGGAAATAAGGGAACGCAAGCGGGCGCGACAAATCTCTTGAGTAACTTAGCGCGCTAGCTATCTCGAGCATGCAGGCAGCGCCCCGAACACGCGCACCCGAAGACGAAAAACGGCGCGCGAACGGGTCTAGCAACCAACTACGCATGTCCGCGGAGCTACGCGAAGGTCGCGGAGTGCAAGTGCGTCTTCGCGTAGCTCCGCGGAGTGCGGCTCCGCGAACTACGCCCAGGGTTACTTTGAATCAGAAGATGAAATTGAAAAATAATTGATAACCCCAGCCAAGAAAGGCAGCAAGTGTGCAAATTTCCTACGGCCTGCGGTCGGGGTAGTTGTTACAACAAAAAAGCTAGATAAATGTCTAATGACTAATGTGGAAGATAGCGATGCTCCTGTTTCCTGTTTTGTATGAGGTCTATAGACTATTTCACGTTACACAAAAGTTCATCGCAATAAATGCATAGAAAATTAAGTTTACCAAAATCAATTTAGCAGAAGATGCTGTTGCAGCAGTTGATGTGCTTGGTGCAGCAGCAGCAACTGGGTTGTCCTGCAATGTCTGTATTGCAGCTCAACCAAAGTTGTTGGGGTGCAAGTTGTTTACGTGTTGCACTATATTTGCTATGCTAAATGAGTATTTTTTGCATTGATCACCCCTTGAAAGAGTTGTTTGGCAAATTTCAGGTTAATAATGGTTGGTGTTTTTCAGTTAGTATATGTCTGGACTTCGCTGGAATCTTCAAGGGACACGTTAGGGCTTCCATAATACGGAAACACTTTGTACTTAGTGACATCTAATTCTATTTTATGTAGAACGGTTAAATTCTACATCCGCCTCTAGGACTAGTGGGAGGGTAGCAATTGAAACTGTTTGACAGGTTACACTACATGTTTCCATGCAGCCAAAGAAAACTCAGCATGGTTAGTTCTTATGATAATCCAGACACAACACTAGATCGCAGGAGTATTGAAAACATCTAATTAGACATCTTGCATGCGATCACATATATAGTTTAAGACATACATTTTGTACATTTGTAACCAGTAAAAGTTAACTAGGATGTTACATTTTGTTTGATACATTTAAGGTGGACTCATCTGCTGCATTCAAAACATTGGGCCTGTTGGGAAGATAGTGAAAAGTAACTTGTTATCAACATTGTATTATTTAAAGGTCAATAGCTTTTGAAATGAAAACTGTATATGTATTTACATAGTAAACATAGTAACCTCTCAAAACTCAGTGGAAAAGTGGGAATAAGTCTATAATTATGAAGGGTGCATAGCCAGTTAAGCAACATGGCGGACGTAACTCTGAAAAGACCCTTGCAAATGGCTCAGTTATCTGAGTCATACTATGATAGACTCTGCATCAGACAAATGTGAACTGGAGACTTCATGCCTACAAAACAGCCCAAAGACTTATATCACTTAATTTTGATCTTCAGCATCTACAATCATTGAGGGTACTTACCATTAAGTTTTGCATATAAATTGAAGTATCTTGGTTGCAGACACCACAATACTTTTCAACAGACTCTAAATGTAAAAAAAAATGTACATTAGCACATCATGTAAAATGTTAAATGTAAATGTTGGTGTACTTGTAAAGCGCACTGCGACTCCATGGAGTATCCTGGCGCTGAAGACCGCTGGGGAACCCGTCCTCGTTTTCCCTGTGAGATGGTCCCTTTCTGGGAATCTCCAAGGTGAAACCAGGCATCCCTGGCGTCTGTGGGGGGCCGTTGTAGAGATGAGGCAAGCTTAATGCCCAGAGTTGCCGAGTGTGTTCCCTGGTTAGAGTAGGCACCGAGGCGAGAATTATCGAGTCCGTTTTGACCCTGGTCCACGACCCTGCCGCGTCGGGAATTGAACCCTGGTCCCGGGCCGTTCTCTGCTTACTGGTCTGCCGCCTCTAACCAGTGAGCTACACCACTCCATAACAGCAATGCTAACAATTCAAAACTTATTTTGCAATATATCATGCATGATTCTAGGTGTTTTCAGATGCAGGAATAGAGACAGTCACACTGTTGCAAACATATTCAAATGGGTTGACTACGAACATTATTGAAAATTCACAACTAAAATGACAATATCTTACTGTACTATGTTAAAAATTAATGATATGCCTTTATCTATAAAACACCTATGAAAAAAGAAAATACAGAATAATGCAATGTTCAGGACAACACTACAGTGTGACAACTTATTTATCATTGAAATGTTAAAGTCAAACCTGATGACTTCATTAGGTCCATTGCCATTTTCAGTAGATAATTCCGTAGAAATAATACATTAGTAAAAATCTCGGCAACTTGCTGCTGAGTTAGGTAGCATTCTTCAAACTGAAAACATAATAAGCAATGTATATGTTGAGCAAAAGTCCAGCCTGAAGGTTAATGTACATAAAAACAATTAATCAGAAAAGGTTTGAGGTTGAAAAGCAATCATAGGTTTCAGTGCTCTAGATACATTACAAAATCATTTAGAAAAATTATCATGTAAAATATTCAACCAGTCATTTTCGAACAAGAACTTTCAAAATAGATTGATAACTCCACTTACCAAAAGTATCCAATGACAATCAGTATTTGCACCAGTAACACTGAAAAGTCACATAACAGATATGAATATTTACCTGATAAGTAGAAGAGCGATATTTGTCGAGGAAGATACAAGAAGACACTGTTGTTGATATTACTAAACAGTAGGGTTAAAATTAAAGGATTTCAGTACACAGACTGATTTGAAATTATTACTTAAAGGTAGGTAACTGTATTAGGATTGAAACTATACATACATTTGGTCTTCTGAAACATATTTGAGAGGAAGATATGGAGTACCTGTAAAAATATATGAAAGCACATGAGCTTGTAAAGAAGAACGAATATGTACATCATACGTTATTAGCCATAAAATACACATTTTACATGTAGCAGAAATTAACCTCAACAGGTATTCAAAAAAAGTAACATTTCAACAGAAGAAATTAGTTTAACAACCTACCACAAACCTTTCTCAAACACAAAAAGGTCATCAGAAATACTTTCTTACATTAATATAGTTTGTAAAATATGTTGTATGCAGAAAGATATAATCACGTACTGTTCTTAAATGTATTAATTTTTCACCTATATAGGAGAGAATTACACCAGTCAATAGAACCGCATTAATGTAGACATTCAAATTATGTACCAATACTGAACAAATGATACTACCGTCAACAGAGAATGTTTTAGATAGTCTACGCAATCCATGGTTGTGGAATTTACTGAAACCATTAGGATATACATTATGGCTTATGTAATGCGGAAGCTCTTGGTACTTAGTGGCAATAACTTCTATGGAAAATGAAGATAAATGGGAAAAAACGTTAGAAGAAAAGCATTATAGATGTACAGAACACATTTTATATGCTCACATTCAAGTATAAAGACATAAATGACTATAAATATGTGTAAATATATAATTAGTAAAACAACTGTCACCCCGTCTTCACAGCTCAATACGCCCACAAAGTTTAAGTGAGGGATACATAGTACAGTCTATACAAAGGGACGGGTAAGGCCTGCCAAATGGATGCAGTTTGAAAACATGGCAGTTTTAGAAAGGGCGCTCAGGCACTGTAGTGCCATGCCTCACTTTTTTTTTTAAGGTTACTTGTGTGGGTGTGGCACAATTACTGTTGCAGGCCCACTAGTAGCATTTACATGAGCAGCCTTCGAATATATAGTATCCTTTACTATCAAGAGTCACATAAATATGACACAGAAATTCATGCACGCATAATTTATTAAAAAAAGGTCTAAAAGGGCCCCGTGATGCAGAAGGAATTAAATAATAGGATCATGGAATTACAATGAATAAAAATAGAGGCCTGGGAAGGCCACGCGAGGTAGCAATAAATATTAAAAGTCACGGGAGGATTAGGAGGGAGCAAATAAAATGAAGTACAAAGCACGTGGAGCACAAAAATAAAGCAAAACAGAGCTGGGAGGGGCACATGACTTAGTCAAAAAATAATACTATTATGAACGCACAATTTATAGGAATACAGGCTAAAGCTTGTGATACAGTTCAAAAATACGACACAGAAATTCATGCACGCACAATTTATTTAAAAAAGACCTAGGAGTGCCCTGTGATGCAGAAGGAAATATTATGATCAACCATATATGATCAATAAGAATAGAGGCCTAGGAAGGCCACGTGAGGTAGCAATAAACATTAAAAGTCACGGGAGGATTAGGAGGGAGCAAATACGATGAAGTACAAAGCATGTGGCGCACAAAAATAAAGCAAAATAGAGCTGGATGGGGCACGTGACGCAGTAAAAAATAATACTAATATGAATGCATAAATTGTAACAATACAGGCTAAAGCATGGGGCACAGTTCAAACACGACATAGAAATTCGTGCACGCACAATTTATTTAAAAAAGGCCTAGGAGGGCCCTGTGACGCAGAAGGAAATATTATGATCAACCATATATGATCAATAAGAATAGAGGCCTAGGAAGGCCACGTGAGGTAGGAATAAACATTAAAAGTCACGGGAGGATTAGGAGGGAGCAAATACGATGAAGTACAAAGCACGTGGTGCACAAAAATAAAGCAAAACAGAGCTGGGAGGGGCATATGACGCATTAAAAAATAATACTAATATGATAGCACATATTGGACCAATAAAGGCATGGGGCACGGTTCAAACACGATAGAGAAATTCGTGCATGCACAATTTATTTAAAAAAGGCCTAGGAGGGCCCCGTGACGTAGAAGGAAATATTCCGATCAACCATATACAATCAATCAGAATAGAGGACTGGAAAGGCCATGTGAGGCAGTAATAAATATTAAAAGTCACGGGAGGATTAGAAGGGAGCAAATACAATGAAGCACAAAGCAAGTGGCGCACAAAAATAAAGCAAAACAGAGCTGGGAAGGGCACGTGACGCAGTAAAAAACATAATACTAACATGAATGCACACATTTTAACAATACAGGCTAAAGCATGGGGCACAGTTCAAACACGACACAGAAATATGTGCACGCACAATTTATTTAAAAAAGGCCTAGGAGGGCCCGTAACGCAGAAGGAAATATTCTGATCAACCATATATGATCAATAAGAATAGAGGCCTGGGAAGGCAACGTGAGGTAGCAATAAACATTAAAAGTCACGGGAGGATTAGGAGGGAGCAAATACGATGAAGTACAAATCACGTGGTGCACACAAATAAAGCAAAACAGAGCTGGGAGGGGCCCGTGACGCAGTAATAAAATAATACTATTATGAACGCACAATTTGTAACAATACAGGCTGAAGCATGAGGTACAGTTCAAACACAACACAGAAATTCGTGCACGCACAATTTATTTAAAAAAGGCCTAGGAGGGCCCCGTGACTCCGAAGGAATTATTATGATCAACCATATATGATCAATAAGAATGGAGGCCTGGGAAAGCCACGTGAGGTAGCAATAAACATTAAAAGTGATGGGAGGATTGGGAGGGAGCAAATACAATGAAGTACAAAGCACGTGGCGCACAAAAATAAAGCAAAACAGAGCTGGGAGGGGCACGTGACGCAGTAAAAAACATAATACTAACATGAATGCACAAATTGTAACAATACAGGCTAAAGCATGGGGCACAGTTCAAACACAACACAGAAATTCGTGCACGCACCATTTATTTAAAAAAGGTCTAGGAGGGCCCCGTGACGCAGAAGGAAATATTATGATCAACCATATTATGTTCAATAAGAATAGAGGCCTGGGAAGGCCACGTGAGGTAGCAATAAACATTAAAAGTCATGGGAGGATTAGGAGGGAGCAAATACGATGAAGTACAGAGCACGTGGCGCACAAAAATAAAGCAAAACAGAGCTGGGAGGGTCACATGACGCATTAAAAAAATAATACTAATATGATAGGACATATTGGACTAATACAGGCTAAAGCACGGGGCACAGTTCAAACACGATAGAGAAATTTGTGCACGCACAATTTATTTAAAAAAGGCCTAGGAGGGCCCCGTGACGTAGAAGGAAATATTACGATCAACCATATACAATCAATAAGAATAGAGGACTGGAAAGGCCACATGAGGCAGTAATAAATATTAAAAGTCACGGGAGGATTAGGAGGGAGCAAATACAATGAAGCACAAAGCACGTGGCGCACAAAAAATAAAACAGAGCTGGGAGGGGCACGTGATGCAGTAAACAAATAATACTGTTATGAACGCACAATTTATAACAATACAGGCTAAAGCACGTAACAGTTCGAAAATACGACACAGAAATTCATGCACGCACAATTTATTTTAAAAAGGCCTAGGAGGGCCCCGTGATGCAGAAGGAAATATTCCGATCCACCATATACTATCAATAAGAATAGAGGCCTGGGAAGGCCACGTGAGGTAGCAATAAACATTGAAAGTCACGGGAGGATTAGGAGGGAGCAAATACAATGAAGCACAAAGTATGTGTCGCACAAAAATAAAGCAAAACACAGCTGAGAGGGCCACCTGACACAGTAAAAAAAAAATACTATGATGCAGGTACAATTTAAAGCGGAGGCTGATGTTGTGACGGCTTATCCTACCTTTGCTTCTGTCGTCTCTTGTCTTGTCTTCAAAGGCTGGGGCTTTGGCTGGGCCTGGATGGGTGGGTGCGGGCGACGCCGGCACTGCGCCTATGGTGGCCTGGCTGGACGGCAGAAGCAGTGACACCACGTCGAGTGTCAGGAGTCCTTCTTCACGTCAGTGCCCGCATTATATGGGAACCGCGGGGGCTGACCAAACTAAGTCCAGGGTGTAGCGTTTTCGCGGTCTAGAAGAATGACGGCCCTGGGGAACCTCCCATTGGCTAATGTATTGGCTTCCAGGCTTAGTAATAGCAAGAAAGCTACGGGGTGACATCTGGGAAGTGTGGGCGGGCGTGCACCGCGCATGTGCAAGTGTGAGTGTATGCACCAACAATTAACAACAAAGAGAGACGGGGCGGTGTTTTCATGTGCGCAGAGGCAGGCCCAGAATCGGATCTCCAATGAGTGACCACTTGTAACCATTCTCGTAGCGCGCCCTGTGCTCTAATTTGACAGTGAGAGTGATAGCACCATAGTTTGTACTGCTAATCATTCTCAGCGCGTACCCGCGCATACGCTACAAATACGCTTTGATGTTACGTGTCGCATCAAAGCTTCCGTGTGATGTCATGTACGGCACCCTGTACGCGAAAGGCGTGAATGTTTTTAATTTTTTTAAAACATATATTTATATATTTAATGAACATACTACCAGAATACATTATCTAGAATAGTTATGAAAATTGTTTTTTAAACTTTGAACAATCGTATATTACTTTTAAAAGCAATTACACAAATCGCGGTGGAACGTTATGTGTACTCGCATCGTAAGAGCACCGTAAGCTCAGCGTAAGCGTACGGAAAGCCATGTGAATTTAAAAGAAGAGATTTGATTTGCTCATAATAGTTCCTATTCCAACTGTTGAAAGTTCCGTCCCATTTTAATCATTCTACTTTGACTTTCTAAGAAGAAGCATCTCTTCTGAGCATCCTGTCAAATAGAAGGAAGATTACCATAATAACAGCGATGGACTCATCTTCCAGCCATTCTTCAGAGGAATATTTTATTCGTGAAGAACTGCCAAAGAAGAGGAAAGAAGCTCTAATTTGGCAGTTTTTTATTTTTCCAGAAGGGCAAAAAAAGGTTAATGCTCCAAAAGTAACCTGTAAAATTTGCCAAACAACTCTTTCATGGGGTGATCCATCTAAAAAATACTCCTTTGGCACATCAAATATGGTGCGACACATGAAGAACTTGCACCCCAACAACTTTGCTTGAGCTGCAAGATGGAGGTTGCAGGACAACCCACCTGCTACTGCACAAAGCACATCAACTGCTGCAGCAGCATTTTCAGCAAGCAGTCCACACCCACAAATTGATCGTGACTTTGGTGAAGTTAAAATTGTATGCATTTATTGCAATAAACTTTTTTGTTTTGGGGAACAGTCTATCGACCTGATAAGATGCAGGATGCGGGAGCATTGGTGTCCCTGACATTAGCGATTACACGAGAGAGGGTGCCCCACTATCGCCAGGGATCAGAGCACAAATGACACCAAGTCAAAGGGAAATCCCTGGGGTGTACTCGTTTGCTAAGAACTTATCAACCACGGTGATTACACTCGAGTATAAGTCCAGCAAGATGCTGTACTCAGAAATACTATAGTGTCAAAATAATAATAATTTCCACAGAAAAATAAAATTTGTTCACACTCTATTAAAATGATAAGCAATATTTATTTACCATACAATAATACACCACAAAAATTATTTAAAATTTCAAAGCAATATTCTTTGAAAGGCTAAAAGACATTACAATCAATATTTCACATATTCATTAATAAAAAATACATAACAAGCTAGTACATATATCCCACACAATTTGATCATTAACAGTACACGGAAAAAATCACAAAGAATACATTATACAATCAATTCAACAAACCCCTGTAGTAACTATGGCTCATGGATATTTTTGCCACTCTAGATTATTGGATCCAAAGCCTCAAATTACTTCCACTTTTGTACACCACTGTGGCAGGACACATCATATATGTACATCCAGTGTGTACTAGGCTTCCCTTGGATTCCCTGATTTACAGAATGCGTCGACGCGTTTCGGTGCAATACATCTGATATTGTGGCACCTTCCTCAGGACTTCTTGTTAGGGGTTTCCTGTGTCAAGAAGATTTCGAGTTTTTAGTTGCTCGATCTGGGGGATAAAGCAATATGTCAGTATTCATTTTCTATGCGAGTATACGCTGTTCTCTTATTTGCGTTTAACCTCTACAGGGAATGATCATACACTTCAGAGTCAGACAGAGCGGGGTTTCTTCCCATTGGCTCTAAAATTGTCATGGCAGAAACAATGTCCCATGTTCTAGTACAATTGCAATGATATATTGTTTCTCACAAATTGTATCACATTCTATTTTCTGCTCTGGTGCTTAACCATTTGCACCACTTTCTAAGATAGGCAATATCACCTCCAAATTCATTTCACTGTGGGAACCATTACTATATATAGTCCCGGGACATGGGGGGTAAGAGAGATGACCCCTGCACCGCTATACTGCTCAAATCTTTGATAGTCGGGCATTCCCCACACCCTCCAATATGGTGGTGATGTATCTCTTTCCAGCCCCTATAACGTGCTGTGTCACGTCCCCAGTCTCTACCCATTATTGCCTGGACAGGGACTGATTAATATGACTAATGGCCTAGAAGCTTCTATCTTATGGACTCGCCCGCCCCAGCTTCTAATGTTCTCACCTTTGACTAGGAGAGGTTCTCCCCTTCGCTAGATGTGGTCAAGGATACAATCTAGGGCTGACTTCTAGCCTCTGCAGTCTCTTGTTGCTGTAGTCTGGTAGGAGACATATATGTTTTAATCTTTAACGCTGATGGAGTGGAAAGGTGACATGAGCTCTTAGCAGGAACGTTTAGTATAATATTAGTTACCTTATTCTCGTTTACAGGACTCCTTATGTGGGGGTTTCTTATTTTTGTAGTTTTGCTCCGTCTTTTTTATCGTTTGGATAGATGTATCTATTTAAACAAGGGAGTTTGTTTTAAGGTCATTTTTACATTTTCTGTCTTAGGTCTCAAAGTTATCAGAATTCTTTTTGTCCCCCCTGAAGTCAGCTTACCTTAGAGTATTCTAAAACTCTCCTCGAACGGGCATACGGTGTCTAAGGGCCTCACTGGAACTGGATATGTCCTAATAGAATCAAAGTACATGTCGGCCGGTTAATTGCCATATTGCACACGTTTATTTTTATCAATTCTCTTGTTGTAGAAGAGCAAGAGAATTGATAAAAATAAACGTGTGCAATTAGGACATATCCAGTTCCAGTGAGGCCCTTAGACACCGTATGCCCGTTCGAGGAGAGTTTTAGAATACTCTAAGGTAAGCTGACTTCAGGGGGGACAAAAAGAATTCTGATAACTTTGAGACCTAAGACAGAAAATGTAAAAATGACCTTAAAACAAACTCCCTTGTTTAAATAGATACATCTATCCAAACGATAAAAAAGACGGAGCAAAACTACAAAAATAAGAAACCCCCACATAAGGAGTCCTGTAAACGAGAATAAGGTAACTAATATTATACTAAACGTTCCTGCTAAGAGCTCATGTCACCTTTCCACTCCATCAGCGTTAAAGATTAAAACATATATGTCTCCTACCAGACTACAGCAACAAGAGACTGCAGAGGCTAGAAGTCAGCCCTAGATTGTATCCTTGACCACATCTAGCGAAGGGGAGAACCTCTCCTAGTCAAAGGTGAGAACATTAGAAGCTGGGGCGGGCGAGTCCATAAGATAGAAGCTTCTAGGCCATTAGTCATATTAATCAGTCCCTGTCCAGGCAATAATGGGTAAAGACTGGGGACGTGACACAGCACGTTATAGGGGCTGGAAAGAGATACATCACCACCATATTGGAGGGTGTGGGGAATGCCCGACTATCAAAGATTTGAGCAGTATAGCGGTGCAGGGGTCATCTCTCTTACCCCCCATGTCCCGGGACTATATATAGTAATGGTTCCCACAGTGAAATGAATTTGGAGGTGATATTGCCTATCTTAGAAAGTGGTGCAAATGGTTAAGCACCAGAGCAGAAAATAGAATGTGATACAATTTGTGAGAAACAATATATCATTGCAATTGTACTAGAACATGGGACATTGTTTCTGCCATGACAATTTTAGAGCCAATGGGAAGAAACCCCGCTCTGTCTGACTCTGAAGTGTATGATCATTCCCTGTAGAGGTTAAACGCAAATAAGAGAACAGCGTATACTCGCATAGAAAATGAATACTGACATATTGCTTTATCCCCCAGATCGAGCAACTAAAAACTCGAAATCTTCTTGACACAGGAAACCCCTAACAAGAAGTCCTGAGGAAGGTGCCACAATATCAGATGTATTGCACCGAAACGCGTCGACGCATTCTGTAAATCAGGGAATCCAAGGGAAGCCTAGTACACACTGGATGTACATATATGATGTGTCCTGCCACAGTGGTGTACAAAAGTGGAAGTAATTTGAGGCTTTGGATCCAATAATCTAGAGTGGCAAAAATATCCATGAGCCATAGTTACTACAGGGGTTTGTTGAATTGATTGTATAATGTATTCTTTGTGATTTTTTCCGTGTACTGTTAATGATCAAATTGTGTGGGATATATGTACTAGCTTGTTATGTATTTTTTATTAATGAATATGTGAAATATTGATTGTAATGTCTTTTAGCCTTTCAAAGAATATTGCTTTGAAATTTTAAATAATTTTTGTGGTGTATTATTGTATGGTAAATAAATATTGCTTATCATTTTAATAGAGTGTGAACAAATTTTATTTTTCTGTGGAAATTATTATTATTTTGACACTATAGTATTTCTGAGTACAGCATCTTGCTGGACTTATACTCGAGTGTAATCACCGTGGTTGATAAGTTCTTAGCAAACGAGTACACCCCAGGGATTTCCCTTTGACTTGGTCCCTGACATTAGTTCTTTGTTTTTTTCATTCTTTTGTTCCTGTTGGACACTTTTTGGGTTCCAGATCCATTTTTTTGGTTTAAAAAAAAATTGTTGACAAAATTAAAAAAAACAGAAAAAACAGAAAACTAAAAACACGAAAAAAACTGTTCTTTTTAGAACTACCTTCACTAGTCAATGAAATGACTATATTTCTATGTTAGTGTATAAAACTTTCCCAGAATGAATGTGTAGTTCATAAATGAATGAATGAATACATTACTAGTCTACGCTTCAATTTGCACTGCTGGTGAAACTGCCTGGGTGAATTTCTATGTGTTACGGGTGGATTTACAACCCCCTTGTGCCTCTTTTAACACAGTTGTTCCGTCACATTTGTGATGCACTGGTGGTGCAAAAGATGTGCCATGGTGTGTAGTATTGACAATGTGACACATCTGGAAGGTGCATCACATTATAAAGCCCTGTGCCAGAAGGAGGTGATATCACAGTACACAATAACTGGCATATCTCTGGGGATGTACTACTTATTGTAGATCTGCTAATTAGTGTTTTAATGTAGTGAATGGATTCTTTTGAACAGTGTATAGATAAGCACATAGTGCTGTATGGTCACTACGATACTAAAACAGAAGTGTGATGGTGTTTACTGGAAGTGTAAGGATACAGATTTGTGAATTGAAGCTATAAAAGACAAGTTTCCCAGTGCATAGAACACTACACGCATAGTCTATAGGGGTTTTCTCAGGAACTACTTAACGGATTTACACCATTTAACAAAAAGCACAATCTGCGAACTGAATGCTACCTCTCTGCCAAAATTGGTGAAATTCATTACCATACGCGTACGATACGATTACCAAAAAAAACAATGAAAAAGTAATTATATAGAAACTAAATTTACATTTCACATCTCAGCTCAGTGAAAAGGAAGTGCAGTTTTTAGATTTAACGGTATATATTGAAAATGCGAAGCTACACACAAAAACATATTGTAAGTGTACTGCAGGACCCACAGTGCTACATGCATGAAGTTTACATCTTAGCAAACTAAAAAATAGTATTCCCTATGCGGAGAAATTGTAGCAGCCCAGATCAGCTCCAAAAAGCACAAGCAAAACTCAGTGACAGATTTCAATCATGAATCTTTCGTAAATCTGTCCTGGAAGGGACCGAAAACAAAGCTAACATGAAATCTAGAGAACAGTTGATATTCTCAAAAAAGACAAACAATCCACCTTCTCAACAAGATCAGAGTTTTCGTTTCATCACAATATATAACACTCAACATCAAAAAAAAGGGAGATATCTTTCAGAAACTCTGGCACCTAGTGCAAAGTGATCCAGTGATAGGTTCCAAAATGCAAAATAGACCTCTTATTACCTTTCGAAAAACAAGATCGATGAGGCAGGCCCTTGTTACTAATAGTCCTGGGACTCAGCAACAAGAGACATGGCAGAGTGGGAGTAGAGGTTTTAGTAGACCCCACAAGTGCAAAGCGTGTAACTATGGAGTCAACACCACACAAGTGCCTCTACCAGTTTAAAAAAAAAGTAGATCATCAAACCCCTGAATTGCAGGGGTGAGTTTGCAATTTAGGCTTTAAGGTGCAGTTGCATGAAGCTCTGTATAGGTAGCACTATTCTACAGGTGCATCAATGCATCTTACAGCATATCAAAGCCATCAAGAACAAAGACCAAACCTATCCGGTAGCCAGGCATTTCGAAGCTGTATATATATAAATATATATACACCTATCTATCTATCTATCTATCTATCTATCTATCTATCTATCTATCTATCTATCTATCTATCTATCTATCTGTATGTATACATTTTATTTTTAAACCTATTACCTACTGGAGGTTACCAGTTGGTAGTTATAGTTAGGACCTAGTTTCTAGAGGAAAAGCTATAACTTTGGCGTTGTTTGACCAATCAGTGTGAAATTTTCCACAAAAAGTGTCAAGGTGGGTTCTGTTGTTACCGAAAGTTTGGGGCTGATCTGTGCAGTGGGGTCCGAGAATTTGGGGTGCGAAATAAGGTTTTGTTTGTAATGTTAATTCCCATAGGAATCTTTAGCCAGACCTTTAGCCCGAAGCACTAAACAGACTTACACCAAATTTGGTAGAGAAGTAGATGTCGGTTCAAGGAATTGCCTTTTGCTTATTTGGTGTAAATCCATTCAGTAGTTGTTGAGGAATTGAAGTTTTAAATTAAAGTGATATCTCTGACTGCAGATATTTCTTTGTGGTTTCACGATGAATCACGAATGCACACGCCTACGGGAATGCTCTGATTGGTTGGACGCAATTTGAATAGAAAGTTGAGGCTGCCATTTAATCTATCGGGAAAGGTTCCCGGAGCTGAACATTTGTGTGAAAGCCCACATAAGGAGTCAGTTTGGAGATACTCTGACCACATGGTTGAGAAATGGAGGTGTTAGTGACACAAGTTATGTGTTCAAAATGGATTTTTTTTATTGTATGCTATATTTGCGATGTCAATGCGAACGCCAACGCGCGCCCCCGTGTACCATCACAGTAACATTGCGATTATCAATGTTGTTGCGAAAATTGGTGAAAATATAAAAAGCTATTATCAGTGAACAATTAATATGCGTTGTTATAGATATATTGAGATTTTGTTAAATGTTTTTATAGAGGTATTTATATAGTGAGTTTTCTACTGTGATTGTTAGAACTAATTTTATAGCTATAATTTTTTTTTATGTGGTGGTGGCTATTGAATTCCTGCTTTTGCTTTCTGCTTTCATGACATAACCTCGAGGATCACGATTACCAACGTCATCGCGATCTTCGGCCTCACTGTGAAAATGGAAAATAGTTTTTAAAGATGGTTGTTCTAGAAATACAGTAGAAAAACAGGAATCTGAAGTGTACACTAATAAACCCCTAGTGTGTATAATACTGCAATATGTGTGCATATCTGTGTTTTAACTTTATGGAAAATGTGTGATTGTTGCGGTTAACAATGTCATTGCCTCATCTCGAATAACTGTGAAAACAGAAAATAGCTCTGAAAGATGGTTTTAAAAAAAAACTTAGTAGAAAAATGTGTTGGTGGCCATTGAATGTCTGCTTTTGTTTTCCGTTGTCGGAACGTGTCCACGTGGATTGCAAATATTAATGTCTTTGGGATCTCCATCATCACCACGAAAACGGAAAATAGTTTTAGGGATGGTTTTTATATAAACTCTCTAGAAAACCATGACTTTAGAGAATACCCTTACTGTGTAAAATACTGTAATATGTTTGGATATATCTGTTTTACCCTTTATGGGAAGGGCAGGATCGTTGCGGTTAACAACGTCATCACAACGTTCTGAATAACAGCAAAAACAGAGAAAAGGTCTGGATGATAGTTTTTAAAGAAACCTTGTACAAAAATTTGAGTTTAAACATGCTTTGAAAGAAGTATGTATATAGTAATAAGTGTAGTGCAGTGCTCAGAATAGATTTTTTTACATGTTATTTCTAGGTGTGTTGGTGGTCATTGAATGTCTGTTTTCCGTTTTCGCAACATGTCCGTGGGGATCGCGGCATCGTAACAAAGATCCCCAAAAACGAAAGAAAAAAATACCTTTTAGTAAAAAAATCACAATATTTTGCGTACTAGGGTTGCTCTGTCAAGAGCTGTTGTGTTGGTTGTGTGTATTTGACAGCTACACATAGGACCGGATGCAGAGTTTCAGGTTACTTAGAAACACCCTGATGCCTTGATCTGTAAAGTGTACTTCATCATTTATATAAATTCCTTGCATGTCAAAACGCTGATTGTTGTTTTAAATGTAGCCCATTCGATGGTCTCTGAGGAATGCAGAAACAGTTTAAAGAACATATTTCCTGGCTTTGTCAATCTTTGTACAGAATTTATTTGACCACTTCCATTTTTGCCTTTGCCATATGTTAAAGTACACCAAGACAGTGTGAGGGAAAAGTGACATAAGTTCTGCAAAGGTTTCTTTCATTAGGATTTCCAGCCCTACCTCAGTCAATGGGACCAAGGTCATGGCCACCACAGTGCACAATAACGATGTGACGAGCTTGGGCATCCGCAATGGATTTAACCATAGTCAGCAACTGATAAAACTTTAACACTCTCTGGCCAAACCAAGTAATCTGACCATTTGGCTAACCCAAGTCCTTGTCAATGCCACTCTGTTTTGCAGCCTCTTTAGCCTAATTTGTATAGCTGTGGCCCCCAATCCATACTAAGCATTTTGAAGTGAAGGAGCAATAGTAGGCAGGAGAAGGCTGGCTGAATGAGGCATTTTTCAAAGGAATAGCAGTTAAAATTGAGGTGTTTGAAAAAAGCCCAATATATATATATATATATATATTTCATTGGATGCTGTCAGCATAAAAGTAAATAAAATTAGGTAATGTATTGGATGCCTCAGAAAGAAGTCTTATTATTGGCTGTTGTTTAAAAAAAGAAATGTAATACAGACATTGATATGCTTTTGAATCTGTGAACTAAACCACACCTGCTGTATCTCATTGGAAAGTGGCATGTTTCGTCAAGAATGTGCTGTGAACTTGTGGCCCATTGGTTCCACTGGGTTGTCCGGCTCAGTGAGCTAAGTGTGTACTGGGGGAAGGGTTATAAAGAGTTTTTTTTATAAAAAGTTGAAGAGTAATAACACAATTTAATTAATGGCATGCTTCATTTTCCCAAATCAGGATTATGTAATAAACTGTTGTGTAGTATTGACATTTTGGTCAAATGAAGCTATGTAGGTTTGAACTTCCTTTTTTTTATGATTCCACTGTGATCATCGCGAACAAATGGTGACTGCACATAGATTGGAATCTCTTTTTGAAAGGAAGGGAAAGGGTTAACAGATACTAACCATTCACAAGTGGAGATAGTGCAGTCTCAAATGAAATACATTATTTAATTTGCTGCCTTTCTCATGATCACAGAGTGCAAAGTTGAAGAGGTTGCCATTCCATGGTTGCTTTGAATGAGAGTGGTGTACCCTTCTTGTGCTCAGTTTTTACAAATCCTAACACTGTCAAAACTACCCAGAAAGAGCCACAACAACAATATAATCTACAAACCGAATTCACTAGTATGTACATAACTTTTTAATCCTTTATAAATATACATTAGAAATGAAGATGCATATGGGAGTTTGATAAAAAAGAGTATCACACTGATATGAAAAAATATATATCAGACAAACTGAATGTATTAGAGGGAATGTGTTTAAGAGGTTAGTGGTGAGTGCTTTTGGGAAGTAAGAAAAATGAATTAGTGCCTCTTTATTACATTGCGTACTTCATTGAAAAATAATAGTATAGTAATATGGAAAATTGCAATGAGGATCTAAGAATGTTTTACATGTGTAAATATTATGTGCGGCAGAGATATATCTCTCATTTGCATTCTGGGAGTTGTAGTTTTAGTAACATTATTTAACAGGTGTAGTGTAGTCGCAAATAAAAGATGAGAACATGTTGTCTGCCTTTATATGAATTAGAAAAAAGTAATACTTGTTAGGTATATATTGGGAAGTGTTTGTCAACTAAGGTTTTTAACTTTTATGATCGTTTAGCATATGCTTAGATGGTGAGATATGGTTCAGTGAGACTTTTGAGTTTAGTTAAAGAGGCAGAGGAGTATATATTTTTGGAAAGATGGCTTGAAGGTGTACATCTATTAATAAATCACAGATATGTTTACATGGTGATCTATGTTTAGTAAGGATGATGAAAATTCTCGTATATGGTGAGAAGGGTGTTTTTTCTTTAAACATTGTTTGTTTAAAATTGAGAAGGATTAATAGTGCGGAATGCCTTAAGGATTCTTGTGCTAGCTTCATTTGGAGTGTAACTTTTGTTTGGAAAATGCTGAATATATGTTTTAGAAGCAGAAAACGTATTTGAGAAATGATGTAGCTATACCATTCACAAAAGGTTTTGTGCTTTGAATATTTTTAACCCTTTCCATGCTGATGACGGCCCCCAGCCGTCATGCATCACGGTGGGCGTGTGCTGATGGCGACTGAGGGCCGTCATGAACCCGCCCACTCATTAAAACGGCCGCACAGGCACAGAATCACGGCCGCGCCCAAGAGGTTAAATGTTATTTTCCGTTTTAGAAACTTAATGACACATGTGCATGCTCAGTAACACAGCAATGTAGATCCTAGAGAGCCATGTATGCAATTATATACCAGATGTGATATCTAGACTTCACTCCCACATAGCTCAGTAGAAAAGCATATATACAGTAAAACAGGTAGCTTGATATGGACAGAAGGAGATAACCATTGTGTCAGATATATAATCACAACTGTTATGTATCTAAAAGTAATGAAGATACTTTGACAGTCAGTTAGGAAGTATTCAGGTACTCATTGCAATCACTCAACCACTAGTGAGGTAGTCATCAAATCAGCGATACAGTATCCATGGAGCTATTCAATTACCTAGACACTACACATGTACTTTTCGAATCAGGCAGGCAGAAATTATGTAGCCATTGAACTATGGGGCACTACTTATACATTCATCTAATCACCCAGAGAGTAACCATTTACTTATACAATTAACAAGTCTGTAACTATGCAGTCATTGTAAAACTTGCGCAGAAGCTATGCAGTCATCTAAGCACACACTTACAAACCATGCAGTGATTGAAATACTGAGGCAAACGCATGAACTCATGCAAACAGGTACTATTATTGCAATCATCTAAATATGTAGAGAATACTATTGTAGTAAACCTGTTATTCATCAAGTAGCCATGCACTCATGTAATTACTGGGGGAATACTCTTGCACTAATACAATCACTCCAGCAGTACACTTACTTTAATCCAAACTCTCAAGTTTTAACAATAGAGTCATGGAATCACTCAGACACTAGTCATGCACTCATGTAATCAGCCAGGCACTACTGGTGCACATATTCAATTATCCAGGCACTACTCGTGTTTTATTCTAAACACCCAGGCACTACCAGTTCACTGAACCAAAAACACATGGGCAGCAGCCAAGTAGTCATGCAAACACTAATCATCCAACCAGTATCTATGCATTTATAACATTATTGAGCCATTAGTCATGCACTTATATAATCATTCAGTTACAACGTATGCAATCATCCTAACACACAGATAGTAGTGATACACTCATGTAACTATGCAGATATGGAATTAATCATGGAGTTCTGATATTCCCATGGAATCAACTAGGCCCTACCTGTATCCTCAAAGAATCACCTAGGTACTTTCTTTGCACCAATTCAGTCATCCAGGGAGTATTATTGTATTCCACCACAAACATGTTTTTGCAAGTTTTACTCAGGAATATGTAGTCTTTTAATTATATATGCACGCTGCGACATACTCTTTGCATGTAGTGAGAAGAATTAGTGAGGTATATGCTTTGATGGACATTAACATGCAGATTGTTATATGCACCATTTTCCAAACTTTTATGTGATGCATTTAGGTAGAACAGTACTGAGATAGTAAATAGGCCACTAACACAGTGGTATAGAGGCACACTGTAGGCCTTATGTTGTGATTTTGTATTTATAGTTTTGAGGCACTGTATGTACTCGTACACTTGGGGCTAAATTTAGAAGGAAGTAATGCAATGCAGAGCTGCAGGCCATTTGGCTTTGCCATGCTGCATTACTTTCAAAGCACATGGATGCATCATATTTACAACAATATGATGGATCACAACTGGTTGCCATGTGCTAAGGAGGGGCACCCTTGCACCATGTGTACTGGTTATTTTTGTTTTTTGTGCAGGAAGGGACACAATAAGAGTGGACAAAGTGTGCTTTGCAAGAACAGAAAATATTGTCAAGGACATGGGCGCACCTTAACTAGTAGACAGAAGCTGTTTAGGGAACCCAGAACCAGAATGTTTCGTTGTAGAGTTGTTATAAATCTACAGAGAATTGTGAAGTATAGCAGAAGAAGAGAGGCACTGAAACAGAGAGAACAAGTTGATAAGGCCATTGCTTTGTAGAGGAAGCTTTTCATTTTGATTCTAAATAGAATGAAGACTCTTGGCAAAATAGTGTTGTGCATGAAGAGAAAAAACCAGAAGAAAAGATGAGTGAATATGAGTAACTTTTGTACAGTTTTTAGTGGAGAATGGATGCATACTTCTAGTACAGAGTCTTTCTTTAATGAAAAAGCTATCTCCAGGATAACAGATTAGTTCATGCTATTGATAAAAGCGGACAATGTTATGAAATGAAGAATGGCAGTCATATGGCAAAAGGGGTGATGGTACCTAGAAATGTAGAAGAAGTTATTGTAGAAGAGGTACAAGGGAGGTGTCATCAGACGCCTGTATACAAATGGAATTGTAGTAGTGTTTGTAGTATTAGACAGCAATCCATTGATATATTAAGGAAATTCCTACGTATATTTCCAAGGTGATGTTTAAAACACAAAATAAGTACTTTACAAGGTTTGGATCCTTGCAAGCTGAGAAAGCACACAAACCTGTAGGGACACTCACTAGCTTGTTTATCAAAGAAAGTGTGCCAAAGCACCTTTCATCATGTTAGGATGTTAGCTGTGCACCACTCAACAATGCAAACTTTAGTTAAAAGTTGGTACTATGTGAAAACTACTGCTTTATGTTTAGGAGAATTTAATAGGGCACTTCTGCATGGTAGTGTGGCAGAGGTTGAAAAGGTTTGTGATGCTGTGCAGTTTTGTATCTTTGGTCGAGAACAGGACATTAAGGAAATTGAAGTGTTGATAACAGGAGAAGTTGTAGAACAGGACACAGGTAATACAGTTGATAGTTGTGAAGAAGAGATTACAACATTTAAGACAATATGTGCTGAAAAACCAGGGTATGTTTGTATATGCTGTCGAAGCACTCACTACAAGAATCAAACTCGGACTGTTGACGTATATTTAAGAACTGAAATAGAGCATAGTGATAACTGGCAAGGGTTTGCATTGTACTTATTTGTAGAAGAAAGGTTTGACTTGTCCACATGACAAGTTATATGTAAGTACTACTACAATACATTTAGAGGATAATAAAATGCCTGCTAGAGTTGTGCATAAAAAGTTAGAACTGGTTCCCATTCCAGATGCAGTTCAAGATTTAAATATTTATGAGTCCATTCTTATCCAAACTATACATTCATTTCAGGCTATCGTGCGTATGAAGGCAAAGACAGGAAAGTTACCCCCAACAAAGCTGCAAAAAGGTCTGAAAGGTATCATAGTGCATTTGCCATTAGAAGTCAAGAAAAACATTGAAATGGTAGGGGTAGATAGAGATTTCGAGGAAGGACTAGTAATTCTTATAAATGGTGTGCCTACCAAGAACAAGAAGATATGTCATGAGTTATTAGATGTTACCAAAGTTCAAAAAACAACTTTATATCTGGTACAAAACAATGTTTACTATAGAAAGGTTGAAACCCTGCAAGATATCACACATATGGAGGATCAGACATTTCCATCAACAGGTCTGATTGAGAAGGTGGCTCAGACATTCATGAACATTATAGCATCCGCCCGTTGCATTCTAAAGAGGTTATTGGCGAAACCATTGGGCTATTTCAAAAGAAGGAAGCAAAAGGATCTTTATTAAGTGTGTGGGGAAAAAAGTTTAAAAACATATTTTTCCCCACATCTTTTTCCTACTGGAGTAGGTGGCAAGTTTGATGAGTGGCCTGTGCAAATTCCTGCAGCTGAGTATAGATGTAGGAGACTTTATTCAAAGATCCTATATTTCATCAGTGTATTCCTAATATTTTTCACCTGTTATTTTAGAGTGACTTGTCTGGCCTCTCATATGCCCTGAATCATATTCTAAAAACAGGAGTTAATTCGCTTAATATATCAGCAACAGAACTTTTGGAAAAAGTTCAAGGAAAAGATGAGCACTTGGAATACAATGTATTAAACCTAATGGCATGTCAGTGTGAGACTAATGAATATTAGTATCAGCATCATGGTGAACTCAAGTGCATGTTGAGGAACCTTGGAGCACCTACCTGGTTCTTGATGCTGAGTTGTGCTCAATATGCATGGGACGACCTGCCAGAATTCTTGAGGGGGGCAAGTTCAAACATAAAAGACTGAAGAGACCAGAAGAACTGTGCTCACTAGACCCTGTAAATGTTTGCATATATTTTAATTAGAGATGTCAAGAAATGATGGCTTTAATCTTGAACAAAACAAAACATCCTTTTGGTGAAGTGACTGATTTCTTTCAGCGTGAAGAGTACCAAACCAGAGGTGCTCCCAAAATTCACATGCTGGTGTGGTTAAAAGATGCCCCACAGTTTGGAACAGACAGTAATGAGTCTGTGTTGTCTTTTTGAGCAGTATGTAACTTGCTCCATCCCAAAGGAGAGTAGTGACAACATATTAAGAGATCAAGTTCTATGATTCCAAAATCATAGACGCAGAAAATATTGTCAGTGAAAATACATAGTAAAAGGGAAATTTTATACAAGTTACGGTTTCTCACGACCTGTCACTTCACAAGGGGCAGTTAACAGCATTTTGTCTGCAGTCAGACTTACACTTAAAATCACCAAAAAATACATACAACCTAAAAAGAACAGAGGCCTCAAAGTATAGTAATGATTACAATCCTGTGATTCTGCAGATGTACGGTTTATTGCAGACACCTCAATTGCTGTTGCTCTGTACATTTCATCTTAATTGGTTAAGAGATCAACATGCTCCTCATTGAGGCCAGCATCCTGTGGGTCAAAAAACAATACTGTGTCCAAAGCAGAAAATATCAAAACAGTCTATTAGAGTTGAACAGAAAGACAAACAAAAATAACATTAACAAGGAGGAAAGAATAACTAGAGCATAATGAGGAATTACATGGCTACATTTTGATAGTAAATCTGGAGTGTACTTTCATGCACATGTAGTGTTAAATGGACTATATCATTTGCCTCATTTTAAAAATTCTATTAAAGAAAAGGTATATAAAAGAATGTCTTCACAACTGTGTAGTTTACTTGAAGAATTAAAAAGTGATAGAAGTATTATGCATTCTGCTACTGGAATAAGAAAACTCACCAATGACTGTACTGGATCAGTAGTGTTCTCTCAAAATCTTCTGCAGGATACTTAAGAATGACTAATTGTAATGCTAGGACTATTAGATGAACAAGATATGAATATCAATGAAGTATATGGTTTAACTTATAAATGGACCCATGACTGTGAAGATTGTAGATTTACGTCTATTACTGAAATCAATTCAGAACGGTTCCTCTACTTGACATTACCAGATAGGGAAGCTGTGCCGTTTGAAGATTTAGCTACAAACGCCCATCAAGATATGACCTGTCCAAATTGCAGATCAGAACTTAAGTCAACATTGTTTCTACAGAGGTATGGAAAATATATCATAGTCATGATACAACGATGCAGCGGTATGGTACTAGGAACTGAAATTGCAAACTTTAAAGATGCACACATTTCTATCTCAAAAAGAACATTCACAACTATAATATATAATACAACTATATCAATCATATTTCATGAAGTAATTATTATAACCTCTGGACACTACATAATATATTTAAGATGCCAAACAGAATGGACAGAGTGCAATGACATGAAAGTAACATTCAAATCAAGACTACCCAAAAAGTTACCAAACTCATATCTGTTATTTCTAGAACCGAAGTTCTAAGGAGAATCTAGGATAGGAAAATGTGTTACTGTGTTGGCTTATATATGGATTATGTGTTTCTGAGACAGTATTTGGCCTATTGGGGTTATTGTCTACAGCAAGCTGTTAGAAATGAAGGACTCTTTTTAACTGCGGGAAAGGAATTTATAAATATTTGAGGACTGCATTCTGTTACTTCAGATAAAAAGTCGATGTAGGTACTATAATACCAGTAGCCTTAAGTTGCATGTGAAATGTATCTTCACTACTACAAAAATAGTCCGCTTTTGTTTCTGCAACAGCAACTTCTACGTAGTACTATGAGTTATATTTTTCATACATGGACTAAACATTTTAGACATCATTTGGCCTAACAGGGATGATTTTTATAAAAGGAAATGCAAAACTGAAGACTGTGCCATAATTGTTGGACATTTTGTACTAGATATAAAAATATCAGAAACAGTTTTAACATATAGTTGCTTTCATTAAGGTAGTAACCTATCAGCAAGTCAGTATAAGAAATTTGTAGTGAGTGCAGTGAGCAGTATGACATAGTTGTAATTATCTACTGTGCACATTTGTTTTTTTTACAATCCATTGATTGTTTATTCCCTTCTCTTTCATGATGAGTCTTCATACAAATCACTGTTGAAAGTGAACAAGTATGAAAGCTGAAACAGGCAAAAACAGTAAAACATTTGTCTATGTTGATTTAAAGTTTTGGTTAAAAATATTGTATGTTGTTTGGTTGCCTACTTTTTTTAAATTAAATTCTAATACATTTTTGTCTGTTTCTATTTTTACACCTTGGTTGGAGGTCGAATCACTAATCTAGTGATGGATTCATTGAGTTACTACTCATGTACTCATCCCATCTCCCAGGCACAGCAGTTGCACTTGTCCAATCATACAGTCACTAACTAAGCAGTCACCCAATAACTCAGGTACTATACTTAAATTCATCCACTCTCCCAGGCACTACTCAGGCACTTATCCAATCACCCAGGTGCTACCCATGCACTATGCAAACACCTAGACACTATGTATGCACTCATCCATTCACTAAGGCTCTACCCCGGCACTACTCATGCACTCATCTAATCACCCAGGCACTATCTATGCATTCACCCAATCACTCTGGCAGTGTCCATACATTCACCCAATGGCCCAGGCACTATCCATGCACTAACCTAATAAAAAAGCACCACCCTTGCACTCATCCAATGACCCAGGCACTACTCTTACACTCATCCAGTCACCTTTGCACTACTCTCACACTCATACAATTAACCGGGCACCACCCATGCACTAACGAAATCAACAAGGCTCTACCCTTGCGCTCATTCAATTACCCAGACTCTACCCTTGCACTCATCCAATCACCCAGGCACTATCCATGCATTCAACCAATCACTGCGGCAGTGTCCTTGCATTCACCCAATGACCCAGGCACTATCAATGCACTAACCCAGTGGTTCCCAAACTTTTTTGACCCGTGGCTCCCTTGACCTAATTGGCAGTTGGCCCTGGTGCCCACCATTTTTTTTACCATTCTGTGAGTCTGTTGCACAGCAGCAGGGCCAGCTTTAGCACTGGTGGCGCCGGTGCGGCAATATTTTCTGGAGCCCCCCTCCTTATGACCACCTCCGCCACGGATTCCCTCCCTACTACCCTTTAACAGTCTCCATAACCACTCTCTCTCAGATGCATTTAATACATTTTATGGCGTCAATCGTAAAAGCTCTAGGGCGGTGCGACCGGTGCCACCGCAGCGGGTGATGACTTCGCACAGGGGTGTAAAAACACCTGCTGCCCTGTTCCTGGCCTCTAGCAGTGTTCAGGCAGCAATTCAAATGTCAATAAAGCTCCGGTGATTAATGTTCTCCTAGGCGAGATCAGAGTTTTGTCTAATATAGAAGTTTTGACTCGAGGAAGTTGTTATTCTTGGTTAGGTAGTGCAGAGGGTTGATATGCCTGCTGCACAGAACATGTACCGTGCAGATCACAAAGTGAATGTAACGTAAACAGGTCGGTGAGTTACTGCGTTTGTCAGAGACTTCCTTTTGTTAGTTGCAGTTTACAGTGAGCTAATATCTGTCATCAAAGAACTGCTGGTAGACTTCAAGGTATAGATTATGTTTAATGTAAAAACAAAGCATGTTAGAAATCAGAGACGCACGTATTCCGGAAGTGCGCTCTTGGGACAAACCATGTCCCAGGGTTTTTGCAGGTGGGACATATTTTAGCTGCAGAAAAAAGAGGCTTCACTTTTCCACATTGTGGTTGCGGCACCCCTGGCTCCTCATTACGGCGTACCGGGGTGCCGCTGCCCACAGTTTGGGAACCACGGCTGTTAACTGTCAGGGTGGCTACCCAATGGCTGAAAGCATGTTCTTTGCTTTTAATATTCATTTTTGATGCCGTTTGCCTGGGATAATGGTTCCCATGTGCCTCTTTTTAGATCTGGTGTCAGAGCATAAAGCATAGGCCAATGGGTCTGTCTACTTCCGCTTTTGACTGCCCTCACTGTGAGTGACAGCATTTTGCATTTTTACTTGAGGCAAGTAAGAGAATCAAATGAGTCCCTCTCTCTTAAGGAACTGCCCAACAACAACTAAAGTCTTATGCACACAAGAAAAAAGCAAGTTTCTTCTGCATAATATACAGTAGCGTTTTTGCTGACGTCAGCACAAGAGACTGGGGTTTTTCTCTATGCTTTTCTGTCTTTGTAAAAAACCATGTTCTTGAAACTCAAATATATCCAGTGGAAACATTCCAGGTACGCGCCTGAGAGCAAGAAACACAAATCAAAAGCTTTGTCTGTTGTCACTTTCATTATGTTAACCGTAAAAACGGAGCACGTTAGAAATCAGACATAAAAAATAAGCAAAGTCAAGGCCTTCCTCTCGCTGAGAGAAGGCCTTGGCTTGGCTTATATTTTATATCTGATTTCTAACGTGCTCCGTTTTTACAGTAAAATAATGCTGGTGATACGGGTGTAAATGCCCAAACTTCGTTTTCACACGTATCACCAGCATTATGTTTACTGTAAAAACAGAGCACGTTAGAAATCAGAGACGCACGTATAGCAGAAGTGCGCTCTTGGGACAAACCATGTCCCAGGTTTTTGCAGGTGGGGGATATATTTTGGCTGCAGAAAAAAAGAGGCTTCACTTTTCCACATTGTGGTTGCGGCGCCCCTGGCTCCTCATTACGGCGCACCGGGGTGCCGCGGCGCACAGTTTGGGAACCACGGCACTAACCTAATAAAAAAAGCACCACCCTTGTACTCGTCCAATGACCCAGGCGCTACTCTTACACTCATCCAGTCACCTATGCACTACTCACACACTCATACAATCAACCAGGCACCACCCATGCACTAATCAATCACATGAGCAGTACCCATGCACTCATCCAATCACCTAGGCACTATCCATGCATATATCCACTCACCCAGGCACTTTCCATGTACTCACTTAATCACCAAGCTACTACCCTTGCACTTATCCAATGACCCAGTCTCTACTCTGGCACTCATCCATTCACTGAGGCACTACACATGCACTCATCCACGTACCCAGGCACTACTCATGTACTCATCCAATCAACCAGGCAGTACCTATGCACCTATCCAATTACCCAGGTACTGTCCGTGCACTCACCCTATCATGCAGGCGGTATCAATTCATACATCCAATCACCCAGCTACTATTCATGCATTCACCCTATCACCAAGGCACTACTCTTGCACTCATCCAATGACCCAAGCAGGAACCATGCACGCATCCATTCACTCAGGCACTATATGTGCACTCTCACAATTAATCACATAGTCATTATCCATGCACTCATCCAATCATCCAGACACTACACTTGCACTCATCGTTTCACTGAGGCACTACCCATGCACTCACCCTCTTACCCATACACTACTCATGCACTCATCCAGTTACCCAGGCAGTACCCATGCACTCATCCAATCACAAAGGCACTACTCATACAGTCTTCCAATGACCCAGGCACTATCTGTGTACTAATCCAATCATCCAGTCACTACCCTTGCACTCATCTATTCACTGAGGCACTACCCATGTCCTCATCCACTCACCGAGGCACAACTTATACATTCTTCCAATCACCCAGGCACTATCCATGTACTCATCCAATCACCAAGACACTACCCTTGCACTCATCCATTCACCGAGCCACTATCCATGCACTCATCCACTTAACCAGGCACAACTCATGCACTCATCAAATCGCCAAGGGAATACCCATGCACTCATGAAATCACCCAGGAACTACTCATACATTCTTCCAATCACTGAGGCACTACCCTTGCACTCATCCCTTCACACTGGCACTTCACATGCGTTCATCCATTCACTTAGGCACTACCCATGCACTCAACAATTCACCCAGGCACATATCAAATCACTCAGGCACTACCTATGTGCTCATACAATCATTCAAGCACTAGTCGTGCACTCACCGATGAACTCTGCCACTCCCCATGCACTCATAAAGTGACCCAGGCAGTACCCTTGCACTCATCCATTCACTCATGCACTACCCATGCATTCCTCTGTTTACTCAGGCACTACCCATGCATTAATCCATTCACTCAGGCACTACGCATGTGCAGATCAAATCACCCAGGTACTACCCTTCTATTCATCCATTCACCCAGGCAGTATCCATGCACTTATCCAATCACCCAAGCACTATTGATTGATTCACCCAATCATGCTGGCACTACCTATGCACTCACCGAATCACCAAGCCACTACCCTTGCACTCATCCAATGACCCAGGCTCTACCCTTGCATTTATCCAATTACCCATGCACTACTCTTGCACTCATCCAGTCACCTATGCACTATCCTTGCACTCATCCAATGACCTAGGCACTACCCATGCACTAATCCAATCACCCAAGCAGTATCCATGCACTCATCCATTCATCCAGGCACTATCTTTGCACCCTCACAATCAATCACATAGGCACTATCCATGAACTCATCCCTTCACTGAGGTACTACCCATGCACGCATCTATTTACCCAGGCACTACTCATGCACTCTTCCAGTCACCCAGGCAGTTCCCATCCACTCATCCATTCACTGAGGCATGGCCCTTGCACTCATCCCCTCACCCAGGCACTATTCATACAGTCTTCCAATTGCGCAGGCACTATCCATGTACTCATCCTTTCACAAAGACAATACCCTTGCATCCATCCATTCACTGAGGCACTACACAGGCACTCAGCCACTTACTCAAGCACTGCTCATGCACTCATCCAATCACCCAAAGAATGAAATCCCCACCCATTTCCTTCACTTCTTCTTTCACTTTTGTGACTGCAAGACCTGTCTTTTTGCTCTTGAATCTTTGTTGGATTATCATGGCTGCCTGAGCATCAAGCAGCAATGATGACTCTGATGGATTCATTGATGAAGAGGTTCCTCAGCCTAGAGTTAAGGAACATTTTATCTGGAAATGTTTTGACATTCCAGAGGGACAAAAGAAAGTAAATGCTGCAAAGGTGGAGTGCAAGATCTACCATACTGTGCTTTCCAGAGGAGACCCCACAAGGAAGTACAGTTTTGGTAATTCTAGCATGATTCGCCATGTCGAGAGAAGGCATCCCAGAACTATGCCCGGGAAAGTGTCAGGGCTCTGGCACGAGAGGCTCCCAGGGATGGTGCCTCTACTTCAACCGGAGGACCAACTACATCGGTGAGGGGGCGACCAGAAGAGCTGATCCCTAATATTCAGCCTGCTTTTAATGAAGCCGTAATTAAATGCAGAAAATGTGATCAGCTACTTTGTTATGGGGAACAAAGTGTTATGCTCATGGTTCGAGCATTAGAGAACCACCGCTGCCATCCCCAGTCCTAATTTTGATTATTTTTTTTTGCTCCTGTTGAGCAGTTTCCCATTCCCTGTTTTTGTTTTTGTTCAAAAAAAGGAAAAAAGAAGAAAAAAAAAGTTATTTTCAGAACTACCTCCAATTCTCATCAAAGAGCTGTATTCTTAAAACAATTAAAAAGAGTAACTGAAGTGGAGTGCAGTGAGAGAGGACACGAAAATGAGTGAGAAAGCAAAGAAAGGGACGAGAGGGGAAGGGAAGTAGGGAAGTGAAGTAGGGGGACTGAAAGAAGGTGAGTGTGGGGAAGGAGAGTGAGGAGAAGGAGAGTGAACATGGGGAATGTGGATAAGTGAAGAAAATGTAGTAAAAGAACGGTGGTGTGGAAGGGTAAGAAAAGAGCAGTGATGTTTAGGAAAGAGTGGAGATACAGACTGGATAAAGACAATTGAGTGTGAGACAAGATGAGTAAGGCAGTGAAGAAACAGAGAAAGTGAAAGAAAAAATAAGAGTAGAAGACTGAAGGCCTCATTTATGAGACCATGCGTCACTTTTACGCCACTGGTGCGTCACTTTTTGTGACGCACCAGTGCTGTAAAAAATGCACCTTGTTGAGTCATATTTACAACTTTGTAAACCCCTGCGCCACATTATACCTGCGTCAGGTGTAATGTATGCAAAGGGGGCGTATTGACGCAAGAAAGGGTCGTAGAAGTGACGGAGTGAAATCTATGAGATTTCACTGCGTCACTTTTAGGACAACGTTGCGTCAAAATCTTGCGCCTGCCTCACAGCAAACGTAAGAGTGACGCAGGCCCTTTCACATGGGGCTGACCCCATGTGAAAGGATGCATTGCTGTAGTTGCGTCACTTTTGTTACACACTCCAGCAATGCATCACTTTTGCACTTACAGATACGTCAGAAATACTAACGTATCTGTAACTCCTTGCGACATAATGCGTCATACATTAAATATGACGCATGAGTAGAAGACTGAAGGCCTCATTTATGAGGCCATGCGTCACTTTTACGCAGCCGGTGCGTCACTTTTTGTGACGCACCAGTGCTGTAAAAAATGCACCTTGTTGAGTCATATTTACAAAGTGACGCATCTAGGTAGATGCGTCGCTTTGTAAAGCCCTGTGCCACTTTATACCTGCGTCAGGTGTAATGTATGCAAAGGGGGCGTATTGACGCAAGAAAGGGTCGTAGAAGTGACTCAGTGAAATCTATGAGATTTCACTGCGTCACTTTTAGGACACCATTGCGTCAAAATCTTGCGCCTGCCTCACAGCATAAACCTTTGCGCTTTATTTTAGCTTTGTGTGTGTAATTTGTGGGACTTACCCTGTTTTAAATTCTGGCTTCAAGTTGCCTCAGCGCTTGCTTCCTGCCCCTCACTGCATTTAAAAAGTGCACTTTGTGCCTCCAATCACCACCACTTTGGTGGGTCCGGGCTCAGGGGATCTTTCTCGGCGCCATTTTGGGTTGGGGGACTTCATCCTGCGGCGGCCGCCATCTTAGAGCGGACTCCGCGCGCGCAGGGTGACGTGAGAGCCTATTTAAGGCGGTCTCTTGTGTGACGGGGCTCTTGATCACCTACCACCCAGGTTTAACTCGCGCTGCACTAGCGCTGCGTTTCTAAAACCTTTGCGCTTTATTTTAGCTTTGTGTGTGTAATTTGTGGGACTTACCCTGTTTTAAATTCTGGCTTCAAGTTGCCTCAGCGCTTGCTTCCTGCCCCTCACTGCATTTAAAAAGTGCACTTTGTGCCTCCAATCACCACCACTTTGGTGGGTCCGGGCTCAGGGGATCTTTCTCGGCGCCATTTTGGGTTGGGGGACTTCATCCTGCGGCGGCCGCCATCTTAGAGCGGACTCCGCGCGCGCAGGGTGACGTGAGAGCCTATTTAAAGTCGCTCTCATACGCGCAGCGTGACGCGCAGGTTGACGCCTTCTCTGTGCCTGAGTCCTGCCGGAGTCCTGCCCGTCTGCGCCCGTCAGCGACCCGGAGGCGGCGGGGCGGTGGGGGACTCTGACCGGCACGACTCTGGCTGCGATGATCTGCTATTCCTCTGCGTCACTGCGGGACATGCGGGGCTACTCTAGCTCCTGCCGCTCCGTTTTCCCGGGGAGGTTTAGGGGCGGATGTTGCTGCCCGTCCTGCGGTTGGACGCCTGCTTTGTCTTGTGTTTCAGTTTTCCGCCAGGTAACTGATGCGAGGCATCTTTGTATGCTGCTGAACACAAGGTCGGTAGGTCGTCATGCCCTGCATATTCACGACCTTTTGGTCAGGGAAAATCCCCTCTGCCTGTTACTGACGGAAACCTGGCTCGGAGAGGCCTCCCATCCGGACGTCTTCTCTGCTATCCCGCCGGAATACAACATCTTCCGTCAGGACAGAGCGAAGGGTAGGGGAGGGGGTGTAGCGGTCGTGGTGAAAAAGAGCGTCTCCTGCTCGGTGCTTCCTTTGAATCCTATTGGGAATGCCGAGTCGATTGCTTTTATGATCAGATTGTCCCCGGGTCAGGCCCTGAAGGGGCTGTTGGTCTATAGACCACCAGGTCCTGTGGGTTCCTTTTTGGAGGACCTACAGACTGCCGTCTCAGAGTTGGCTTTGTCCACCCAGCACAGCATTGTGGCCGGTGATTTTAATTTCCACCTGGATGTGGCGGATGACCCTGATGCGGCCAAACTGCTGGATGTTACATCTCCGCTTGGTCTTATTCCATGCGTGACAGGGCCTACACATGAGAAGGGGCACACCCTGGATCAGGTGTTTTCATCGGTTCCACTTTTGGAGGTTGCTACTCTGCAGATGCCCTGGACTGATCACTGGTTGATTAGTTTTTTGGTGCTGGAACGTGCGTGTCCGGTTCACAGAGCGCCTACCTCGCTTAGACCGGCCTCGAGAGCGCTTCACAGAATAACTCCCGCCTTGCTTGAGCAGGCGCTGTTGGAGCACCCTTGTCCTCTCTCGGGCGACCTGGAGAGTGACACGGAGACTCTACAGCGTTGGCTTACCGATCGGTTGGATGATCTTGCTCCCAAGGTTGTCCCCCGGTCCTCGGTGGCCCGGCATTCGGCCCCGTGGTTTACGGAGGCGCTCCGTGCGGCTCGTAGGCAGTGCAAGGTGGCCGAGAGGGCCTGGCGCCTGATGTACGATGGGGAGGCCAAACTTGCTTATAAGGCAGTGTTGAAGACTTACCATCGGGACATTCTCGGTGCCAAGAGGGATTATCTGGCTAGGAGGATAGAGGCATCTGCGAACTCCTGCAAAGAGATCTTTAATATTGTGAGGGAGTTTACGATCCCCAGCTCCCATCCGCCCCCACCAGCTTCGGCGGATGCTTGGGCATGCGATCTCGCTGGTTTCTTCACAAATAAGATCAAGGCCATTCAGGCCACCTTTGCGGAGGAACCGGATGGAGGTAGTGGTGTGAGGCTGGATTGTGGACTGCCGCAGATTTCGGTGGCGGTGCTGTCCGACTTCCCCACTGTTTCCAGTGAGGCCTCTTTTACGTTGTTGGCCAACCTTAAATCTGGTTCGCCACTTGACCCCTGCCCTGCTAAATTTTTGGCCGGGATGGCGGCAGTGGTGAACCCTCTGGTCAACTTCATCCTCAATGCCTCCCTGAGGGAGGGACGGGTCCCCAGCTCTTGGAAAAGAGCGATGGTGATCCCCCTCCTAAAAAAACCGGGCCTTGACACCGAAGTTTTGGCGAACTACAGGCCAATCTCGTTGCTACCTGCACTGGCGAAGCTGACGGAAAAGCATGCCCATGGGGTTCTCTCTAGTTTTTTGGAAGCTAATAATCTGCTCCATCCATCTCAGTCGGGCTTCCGTCCTAATTTTAGTACGGAAACAGCCTTGTTAGAGGTGACTGAGATCATTAGGGAGACTCTGGATGTCGGCGGAAGGGCCATGTTGGTCATGCTAGACCTTTCGGCGGCTTTCGACACCGTTCCCCATAAGGCGCTTCTAGCCAGGCTTTATGACATCAGCCTGAGGGGGACGGTGTTCAGGTGGTTTACTTCTTTCCTGGAAGGCCGCCGCCAGACGGTCTGGGTTTCCCAGAGCTCCGCCGAGATGCCGCCATTGGGAGTTGGGGTTCCACAGGGTTCTGTGTTGAGCCCCACATTATTCAACATCTTTATGTCCCCTTTGGCCGCCTTGGTGGAGGCGTATGGGGCCCAGATCGTCTCCTATGCCGACGACACGCAACTCCTCTTCACATGCGGGAAAGATCAAGAGTTTGTGGGAGAGAGAATCCGGGACTGCCTGGCGCTGGTCTTCGACTGGTTCCAACGGAACGGTCTGAGGGCCAACTCAGGCAAGTCCGAGATTTTATTTTTTGGTTGCGTTGCCGATCCAGAGTGGCAGCATTGGTGGCCGCCCGACATGAGTCCTCCGGCACAGTCCTCCGTGGTGGCCAAAAATTTGGGCGTCAAGCTAGACAATCAGCTGTCGCTCCGAACTCACATTCTTGGCCTGGCCGGCACTTGCTACGGATTACTGAAAATGCTCCGCAAATTTTTGCCTTTGTTATCTGAGGAGCACAGGAGGATTACTGTGCAGGCTCTGGTCGGCTCGAGGCTAGATTATGCCAACGCTCTCTTTCTCGGCCTCCCTGACTATCTGGTCCAGCGCCTACAGGTGGTGCAGAACTCTGCTGCCCGGGCGATCTTTGGCTTAGGGAGACGAGCACGAGCTTCTGGCCTGCTCCAGACGCTTCACTGGCTCCCCATCAGGAAGAGGATCCAGTTTAAATCCTTGACCCTGATGCATAAAGCTCTGCATGGTTCAGGAGCGGGCTATCTGCAGCAGAGATTATCTTTCTATCGTCCAGCTCGTTCCCTCCGCTCGGAAGCTCTTTTTAAAGCGGTGGTCCCACGGGTGAGAAAGGCCCGTGCGGGAGGGCGGTCTTTTGGCTGCAGAGCCCCCCAGCTCTGGAATCTGCTTCCTTTTTCTCTTCGGAGTACTGTCAATCTGCTCCAGTTTAGGAGGGGCCTGAAGACCTGGCTTTTTAACTCTTAGTCTGGTTTTTAATTTTTCACTGTTTCTGCGTTGTTTGTTGTTGGTTTTTAGCTGTGTTGTGTTATTTCCTATGAGTTGAGGGTGGAAAGCGTCGGGACACTCCCTGTGAGTAGCTGTACGCTATACAAAAACTGAATAACATAACATAACATAACATAACATAACATAACAGCAGGCGTAAGACTGACGCAGGCCCTTTCACATGGGACTGGCCCCATGTGAAAGGATGCAATGCTGGAGTTGCGTCACTTTTGTGACACACTTCAGCAATACATCACTTTTGCACTTACAGATACGTCAGAAATACTGACGTATCTGTAACTCCTTGCGACATAATGCGTCATACATTGAATATGACGCATGAGTAGAAGACTGAAGGCCTCATTTATGAGGCCATGCGTCACTTTTACGCCGCCGGTGCATCACTTTTTGTGACGCACTAGTGCTGTAAAAAATGCTCCTTGTTGAGTCATATTTACAAAGTGACGCATCCAGGTAGATGCGTCACTTTGTAAACCCCTGCGCCACATTGTACCTGCGCCAGGTGTAATGTATGCAAAGGGGGCGTATTGACGCAAAAAAGGGTCGTAGAAGTGACGTAGTGAAATTTATGAGATTTCACTGTGTCACTTTTAGGACGCCGTTGCGTCAAAATCTTGCGCCTGCCTCACAGCAGGCGTAAGACTGACGCAGGCCCTTTCACATGGGACTGGCCCCATGTGAAAGAATGCATTGCTGGAGTTGCATCATTTTTGTGACACACTCCAGCAATGCATCACTTTTCTCTAAACACTCTACTTTATTTTTTTACTGTATATTTTTACACTGTTTTTCCCCGTGGTGCGCTCAGGGTGCGCGTTTCGGAGCGCGCACCTGGGAGCGCACCCAGCGCTTACCCCGCAAAAATTTCCACAAAAAAAGAAGTTTTTTTGCCCTTCAGGGTCCTTTTAGGCCCCCCTCAGAGAACCTAGGGGGTCATGGGGGTGTCTACTCTGCCCCCTTTTAATTATTTCCCCCTTTATTTTTCACCTCTGTTCTTCAGAGTCACAAGATGGCGGACTATGCAGACCATTTAGAATGTTTACAGACACCCAAGAGCCAATAAGCTTTTGAAATTTAGAACCAATTAAAATGTTTCTTTGCTTTTGAATTTGTGTGTGATGAAGTTTCATTGGTTTTCTACATGAATATACATGAGAAATGAGAGGGAAACACAGCCATTTTGTGATAGTACTCTTTGAGGTACATTTGTGAGGAATTTTTGGTGTTCTATTTCTGGTGTGAAATTTACACAGTACTAACTCTTCTACTGCTTTCTAAAAGGTGAGTTGTTAATTTGTAAGGGGAATTTAATACTTGATAAAGCTAGTTTTATATTATCTATTACTAAAAACGAAAAATTAAAGTGATTTTTTTTCCTGCAATTTACAGCAAGAAATTTGAAAAGAATATGGATCTGAATGAGGATACCGTTGATATTAATTTTGAAATTTCTGCGACTTTTGTTGAGGCGAGTTTTATTGAGGTCTTGAATGATCCTGTTGATAACACTATCCATGAAGAAGACCTTTTTTTGACAGGAGATGGAATGGAGGATTTTAATGATGAGACTTTGGATGCTGAATTAATCCAATGTAGTATACTTGTAAAGCGCACAGCTGCCCCAGCAACGGGGCGTCCCGGTGGCTGTATAACTCTGGGGAACCCGTCCTGGCTTTCCCTGTGGGATGGTCCCTTGCTGGGAGTCCCCAAGGTGGAGCCAGGCATCCCCGGAATTGGTGGGGCCGTTGTGGAGATTAGGCAAGCTAATGCCCAGAGTTGCCGAGTGGAACCCCTGATTAGAGTAAGCACCGAAGCGAGAATTATCGAGTCCGCTGACCAAGGTCCACGACCCTGCCGCGTCAGGAATTTAACCCTGGTCCCGGGCTGACTTCTGCTCTCAGGCCTGCTGCCTCTAACCAGTGAGCCACACTACTCCACAATGTTTGGACTATATTGAGTTTCAGGACTCATGTATGGAGACCTCTGATGAGGAGATTCCTGATCAGTTAATGTTAGAAGTTCTTCTAAATTATGAAAATTCTGAAGAATAAATTTATATTTAGAAATTATAAATTGTTTGAGACATTTTTTTATTATTCTATTTGTAATTTATGAGATAGTAGCGAAATGATTGTGGTATAAAGTGAGACTTATAGTATAGATTGCAACATTTCTGTGTTACATAGTAAGTTTACTCACAGTTACTTCCCTTCTCCCACTATATTTTCTGCAATGGGCATTTCACATCTCTTCTTCATCTCAGGCCTTCTTTCTCTCACTGTCTCTCTCTAATATACACTATCGCCGCCATTTTGTGTACTTTCAGAAGACAGTGAAATGTAATGTTCCAAAGGTGGAGTGCAAGATCTGTCATACTGTACTTTCCAGAGGAGATCCCAAAAGGAAGTACAGTTTTGGTAATTCTACTATGATTCAGCACGTCCAGAGGAGGCACCCCCAGAACTATGCCTGGGAGAGTGTCAGGGCTCTGGCACGAGAGGCTCCAAGAGATGGTGCCTCTACTTGAACTGCAGGAGCAACTGCATCGGTGAGGGGGCGACCAGAGCAGCTGATCCCAAATATTCAGCCTGTTTTTAATGAGGCCTCCATCAAATGCAAACATTGTGATACCCTAATTTGTTATGGGGAACAAAGTATTATGATCATTTTTCGAGCATTAGAGAACCACCGCTGCCGTCCCCAGCCCTAATTTTGATTATTTTTTTTTGCTCCTGTTGAGCAGTTTCCCAATCCCTATTTTTGTTTTTGTTGAAAAAAAAGAAAAAAGAAGAACTACCTACAATTCTCATCAAAGAGCTGTATTCTTAAAAAATATGAAATGCTGTGAGAGATGTTTAAAGCTTTTTTTATATGGCATAAATTTAGATAGAATATACAAAAAAAGAGAGGCATATTTACAAGCTGCGTGCACAATCTTTGACATAGCTGTGTGTTTATAAGGTAGACTCTCACAATGATAACATCTCTCACGGCATTTCATATTCTTGTCTGGGTGCATATTTACAAGCTGCGTGCACAATCTTTGACATAGCTGTGTGTTTATAAGGTAGACTCTCACAATGTTAACATCTCTCACATTACATAAGGTAAGGTCATGGGCTTGCCCCATGTGAAAGGATGCATTGCTGGCAATTATTTTTTTACTACAATTTTTTACACTGTTTTGCCCTGTGGTGCGCTTGAGGGCCTCATTTATGAGGCTATGCGTCACTTTTACGCCGCTGGTGCGTCACTTGTTGTGACGCACCAGTGGTGTAAAAATTCCACCTTGTTGAGTCATATTTACAAAGTGACGCATGTAGGTAGATGCGTCACTTTGTAAACCCCTGTGTCACATTATACCTTCACCAGGTATAATGTATGCAAAGGGGGCGTATTGACGCAAGGAAGGGTCGTAGAAGTGACGCAGTGAAATCTATAAGATTTCACTGCGTCACTTTTAGGACACCCTTGCGTAAAAATCTTGCGCCGGCCACACAGCAGGCGTAAGACTGACGCAGGCCCTTTTACATGGGGCTTGCCCCATGTGAAAGGATGCACTGCTGGAAATTATTTTTTCACTACAATTTTTTACACTGTTTTTCCCTGTTGTGTGCTTCAGGGCCTCATTTATGAGGCCATGCGTCACTTTTATACCGCCGGTGCGTCACTTTTTGTGACGCACTTGTGGTGTAATAATTGCACCTTGTTGAGTCATATTTACAAATTACACATCTAGGTAGATGCGTCACTTTGTAAACCCCTGTGCCACATTATACCTGCGCCACGTATAATATATGCAAAGGGGGCGTATTGACGCATGGAAGGGTCGTAGAAGTGACGCAGTGAAATCTATGAGATTTCACTGCGTCACTTTTAGGACGCCGTTGCGTCAAAATCTTGCATCTGCCTCACAGCAGGCATAATACTGACGCAGGCCCTTTCACATGGAACTTGCCCCATGTGAAAAGATGCATCGCTGGAAATTATTTGTGGGTAACAGAGAAAGAGTGAGAAAAGGGGAGTGAGTAAATTAGAGGACAGAGGGTTTGAGAGAAGGAGTTAGTGAAGTGGAGTAAGAAGAGTAAGGGAAGGCAAAAGAATGAAGCAGAAAAGGATGGGAAGAGAGAGGAAGGGAAGTAAAGGAGAAGGTTTAAAAAAAGGTGAGTTATGGGAGTATGGCTGAGTTATAGGGAGTGAGCGTGACAGAAGAGGAGTGAGAGACTAAAGAGACGGAGAGAATGAGGCTAACAGAGAGAGAGAATGAGGTAAGGGGAGTGTAGAAGTAAGAAGACAGAGGGAGTAAGACAAGGAATTAGTGAAATGGAGTAAGGAGAGTAAAGGAAGGGAAAATAGTGAAAGAGCGAAGGATGGGAAGACAGAGGAAGGAAAGTAAAGGAGAAGGTCTGAAAGAAGATGAGTGTAACAGTATGGCCGACTAATGGGGAGTGGGAGTGATAGAAGAGGAGTGAGAGACTAAGTGGATGGAGAGAATGGGGGTAACACAGAGAGAGTAAGAAAAGAGGAATGAGTAAGTTAGAGGACAGAGGGATTGACAGAAGCAGTTACTGAAGTGCAGTAAGGGAAGTAAGGGAAGGGAAAAGAGTGAAGGAGTTAAGGATGGGAAAAGAGAGGAAGGAAAGTAAAGAAAAAGGTCTGAAAGAAGGTGAGTGTAGGAGTATGGCTGAGTTATAGGGAGTGAGCATGATAGAAAAGGAGTGAGAGACTAAGGGGACGGAGAGAATGAGGCTAATAGAAAGAGATTGATGGAAGGGGAGTTTAGAAGTAACAGGACAGAAGGAGTAAGAGAAGGAGTTCGTACAGTGGAATAAGAAAGTAAGGGAAGAGAAAAGAGTAAAGGAGGTAAGGAAGGAAAGATAGAAGAAGCAAACTAAAGAAGAAGGTCTGAAAGAAGGTGAGTGTGGGAGTATGGCTGAGGGATGTATGACGTTACAACGCATACTTTTACCACGCATACCTTTACAACGCGGTTTTTACCACGCATACCATTACAACGCATAGCGCTTAGAGGTGCTGGATAGTGGTAAGTATAATTTTCTATTCCAACTCCTGTCCCCGTGGACACTAGGGAAGGTGTTGGATAGAAAATTAAACCTATTCCATATCCTAGAGTGCCCCCCCAGCGCAATGTGTTGTAATGGTATGCGTGGTAATGCCTGTGTTGTAATGGTAGTGCGTTGTAAAAATTTCGTTGTAAACGTTACATACGATGGCTGAGTTATAGGCAGTGAGCGTGACAGAAGAGAATTGAGAGACTAAGGGGATGGAGAGAATGAGGCTAACAGACAGAGATTGAGGGAAGGGGAGTGTAGAAGTAAGAGGACAGAGGGAGTAAGAGAAGGAGTTAATGAAGTGGAGTAAGGAGAGTAAAGGAAGGGAAAAAATAAAACAAAGAAGTACGAGAAGAGAGAGGAAAGAAAGTAAAAGAGAATGCCTGAAAGAAGGTGAGTGTAAGAGAAGAGTGTGAAAAAAGAGAGTAAATGTGGGGATTCAGAATAAGTGAGGCAAGCGCAATAAGGGAACAGAGGTGTGGGAGTATCAAAGAAGAGTAGTGAGATTATGGAAAACAGTATAGAGAAAATAAATATTGTACATCAAACTTACCTTATAAGTAATGTAAATTTAATATTATATTTCCATTAAATGTTATATCTGTGAAAGACAAATTATTTTTTGAATATTTATAATATATATTTTACAATACAAGCAAATGAGCTTGAGACAAAGGAAGTGAAAAAGTGAGAACATAGAGGTAGTGAAGGAAACACTGGCAGAAAGAAACTGAGTAAGAGATCAAAGAAAGATAAGTTAGGGAATGTGGGTGAGTTTTAGGGAGTAAGGATGACGAAAGAGGAGTGAGGGAATAACAGGATCGAAAGACTGAAACTAAGAGACAGGGAGTGAGAGAAAGGGAGTGAGGATGTGAGAGGACAGAGGAAGTGAGAGAAGGAGTGAGGGAAGTGTAATAAGGTGAGTGAGAGAAAGGGAATTATTGAGGAAACAAAGAAAGAAAACAAGGGGAAGGGGAGTGAAGTACACTGACTGACAGCTCGAAAGTAGTGAATAGGAGAGGGGGAAAAGGCAGTGAAGGAGTGGTTAATGAGAATAAGTGAGGAAAGTGGAATATGGGAAGAGAGGTGAGGGAGAGTGAAAAAAGGCCAGTGAGGGTGAGTTAAGAGGAGTGATAGAGGGTGGAAATAGGTGAGTGAGCATAAGAGAATGGGAAAATAATATATATTTAATAATAATTGATATTACAAAATTATTTCAACATCATGTTAAATGGTTTATTTTTGCTGTTCTCAGAATATTTTGAATTTCACTTAAACCAGTGACTTCAATAGTACTCATCATATAACAGCGGGCAAAAAAAAACACAATCAAAATGATTGTGTTTAAAAAACCCATTGAATAATTTCTTAAATAATGTAAAATTGTAAAAACCATATCTAAACTCACTTTTGATCCATCCACTTTTCCACTGGGCCAAATAGTATATGGAAATTCCTTTTCTATGTAAATTAGTCCACTGTTTTCTTAATGTCTCATTTACCCGACTGTCTGAAAGAAAATCTCCAACACCTTTTACATTATGAAACAAGAATTTTACTTCCACCTCTACCTTACTTTTTATAAATAATTTGTATAATACTCACAGCACACACTATGATCCCAGCGCTTTGCCTACATAATGTTTGACTCCTGATCACGCTAGGAGCAATTTCCAGCTACTGTGCAACTTATTTTATTTTAAAAACGCCGAATTTTAAAACTGCTCGAATTTTCATACTGTTTGCATACAGCATACCTGGCATACTTGGCACTCACTTGCCACTATTTTCGCTTTGTTCCTGACATTCCCAGCCGATTTTAGGGCTGTAGATCGAGGGCTAGTGACAATAGCATTTACGGCGGCCATCTTGAGTGAGGGGGCGAGAGCGGTGAGAGCGCTCTAGTGTCCGGTATTTAAGGAAACGGTCTATCTCCGCGCTAGCGGTCGCGTTTGCGGAAGCGCCTCCTCAGCGCCTGAGTCACGCCAGAGTCAGCCCGTCTGCGCCCGTCCGCGCCTCGGACGTGTCTCAGGGCTATGGCACCACCATATGGTTCAGTCCCCAACCTACAACAGGTACCTATAGCCGATGTAGCAATACATTCAATAGAATCCCCCTACATCAAATATACGTCTGTCGATTTGAAGGCTCTACAACCGGCAACAAAACCCTCCTGCAGGTTGTTAAAATTGGGGTGGGAGAAGGATTCCTGTCAAACCTGTCAATTACACATTGACCCTGTAGGGATCAAATCTACGCTGTCTGATTCCCTCAAGAACTCCTCAAAATCAAAGACAAAATCCTTTTCCTTTATTAGCCTCAACTGTCGCTCTTTACCAATGCATAAACTAGAAATTTTTAACCTACTCTTAGATGAAGCACCCGATGCATTGTTTATTACTGAAACCTGGCTCAAAGAAAGTTCGGGTCCAGACATAGCTATGGCACTTCCGGACTCCTACGCTATCACTAGACTTGACAGGGAAAAGATACCTGGCGGAGGAATTGCCATCATCTTCAAAAAGATTTTTAATTGCGAATTTAAACCTCTTCTATGTGATGGCTGCCAAGCGGCGACATTTAAACTTACGCTAGCCCCCTATTTCACTTTAGCCGGAGTCCTTGTGTATCGGCCTCCGGGGGCAGCGTCCAAATGGGTGACAAATATGTCTGCACTTATCGTACCGTTAGCCATGAGAACTGCCAATTTCACAATCTTAGGCGACATAAACTTGCATCTAGAGGATGAGGAATGCTCTTTAGCTAAAGACTTCATAAATGACTTAGCAGCTCTCAATCTAACCTTAAAGAACTCAGGGCCTACTCATCGAGCTGGACACCTGCTAGATCCCATCTTTTCCAATCTTAACAATATTATGACGCATTCTGCCCAGCCTCTGCCCTGGTCCGACCACTATTTGGTTAAATTTGCCCTTCAGGTCGACCCAATAAATAAAGATAATACTCCCCTACCCACCCAGTTTATAAGAAAGTGGAAACAACTTGACATTGACAGTCTCAATACCCTCCTGGAAGAACATAGGCCTTGCACTAACACCTCTGTTCAACAGCTTTCCTCCACAGTACAAAACTGGCTTCTTGCAGCCATTGACTCCACCCTGCCCAAAACAAAGCTTAAACCTAACACCCACCGCTCTCCTGCGCCCTGGTTCAACGATATTTTACAAAATGAAAAAACTAGATGTAAAAATCTTGAACGTCAATGGAGGAGGAGTTACTCACCTGTAATCAAGGAAAAATACAAAATTCAGTTAACAGCGTATCAAAAGCAGTGTAGCAAGGCTAAAGCAGAATTCATCTGCACAAAAATCACAAATGCCTTAGACCACTCCAAAACACTTTTTAAGCTAGTAAAAGAGCTGGCTGGCTCTAATACGTCTCAACTTCCACCTGAACTTAATAAAACTCAATGTGACCTACTAGCTGCCTTCTTCATCAATGAAGTCGACCAAATTCATCAAGACATTAATCAAGCTTCTAATAAATATAAGTTAACCACTGAAGCTACCCCACAATGTGCATTACCTACCTCTGGTAATACCCCAGGCATTCCGGATTGCTCTACTCCGGTTAATGCATCTTCTGTCACACTTGATAGTTGGCCCTTGCTGAACCCTGATATGGTTCAAAGGCTGCTAAAAACTATTAAATCTGGCTCGCCTAAGGACCCATTGCCATGCTCAGTCTTAAAGCAACTTAACAGCAACGTCTTGGTTACCATCACTGATCTTCTCAATGCTTCGTTACTGGAACAATTTGTACCCAGTGAATGGAAGCACGCAATGATTCATCCGCTCCTGAAGAAAGCTGGCGCAGACCCCAATTTGCCAGCTAACTTCCACCCAATATCCTTGCTGCCCACCTTTGCAAAAATATTGGAGAAACATGTACATCGTTGCCTCACTGATTTCATCACCACTCATGACCTATTACCAACCCACCAGTCGGGATTTCGTGCAGGCTTTTCCACAGAAACTACCTTGCTGGGGGTAACCGAAAATATCCGCCGCATTGGACAGCAATCTGTTCTTTTACAGTTTGGGAGAAAAAAAACAACATTAACCACTACATTAGCATAGCAGTTGACACCAGAACTATTTTCAAACTGAAATCCAACAACATCTTTAACTGAATCCATTTCGTTTCTGCTTACAATTACTGTTTCATCTACTTTTTTTCTTTTTGCTACAACTTCACTACAATTTTTCTCATTTCTTCTTTTTCGTCCTACCACACGCTTTTCAAACAGAGGATATTGAGGTAAATTTGGAGCATACTCTCTTCTTAACCTATTATATTCTTTTACACAATTTAGATCTGCATTAATCTTTGTCTCATCAAAATCAATCAAGTACAATCCAGATAAAGTTCTGACTCGAGATAAAGCAACATATGCCATGCCCTCCTTGAACACAGAATTTCCAATATTCACCAAAGCCCTATCAACACTTAAACCTTGAGATTTATGTATAGTTACTGCATATGCCAAAGAAACAGGAAACTGTTTTCTGCGTACATATAAATCTTTCACTAGCAAAAAACGAGCAGAACAACGACAGATTTGTTGTACTTCTTCAATACTATCAGATTACATTTTTATAATTTCAATTCCATCTCTATTTCGGTAATTCACAAAATCCACAAACATGACCCATTGCTCCATTTACTAAACCTCTTTCCACATCTAAATTACGTCGTAAAATTATACAACAATTTAAAGATGTGTACAGAGTCTTTTCCATACCAGCAGTTTTAGATATTGTCTTCTCTAAAGAATCTAATTTTGATTTCAACTTCTCTGACAAAATAATAGTTGCTCCTTCATGTTCTATTTTATCAATACCTTCCAGTTTCAAAATTTCTTGATTTTCCAACTTTAACATTTTGGTGTTGAAGTTTGAACATTCTTGCAGAGTTGGCATCAAGCATATGACAGATTTGTTTTCAGGAATTTTCTTAAAAATATTCTCTGGGAGAATGTTTTCTTTTGGAAAAAAATTTGAAATTAATCGTGCATGTAAAGCTGCTTTCCCATGCTCAGTTAGTTTCCCAATTCTTACATCTTTTAGAATATTTTTATAATCTTCATCCTTTGCCTGTCGCATATTTTGAAGTAGTGCTGCATATTTAAAATGTAGCCATATGTTAACATTTCCAATGCTTCCTAAGCACTTCCTGGTATCTTCATGCGTAAGCATTTTAAACACTGGCTGTCCTTTCACTGGAGTTAGTTGCAGTAGATCTCCAAAAACAATGATGTGTTTGCCTCCAAATAACACATCATAGTCTGTTTTAAGAGTTTCTTGCATTCTTAAATGCACAAAAGTAAGCATTACATTTGACACCATGCTTACTTCATCAATGATAAGAAGTTTCATTTTCTTTAAGACTCTGAAACTTCACAACAAGCTTCTCCAGATAGCTTGTGGTATTGTAATTTGTTATCATGCTCCACTGGCAGCATCAATAAGCGATGTAAAGTAATCCCTTTAATGTTGTGTGCTGCCAACCCAGTTGGAGCAGTAACAACACAAGAGAGCGATGATTCCGTTGTTTTCTGCAAATATGTTGCAATCACTTTAATCAGGAAACTTTTCCCAGTCCCTGCTTCTCCACTCACATACAGTCGGATAGGTACAAATGATGTACATGAGCACTCTTTTTTCTCATGAGATAAACCATGCTCAATTTGTTGTGTGACTTGATCATATATTTGTCTCCGCATAACGTTTAGTTCTTTTTCCAAATCTTCTAAGTCAACTCCATCCTCCTGAGCTTGTTCCATGGCTCTTTCAACTTCATCCATGGCAGTTGCAGCTTCATTTTGTATAATTGGTCCTCCTAGTGGATCCTGACTCAATGAAGCAGAACTCTGACTGTCTGGAGAACTGTCTCTAGCAATCTCTGCTGCAATTGTAGCTTCTTGCTGTATTTCCTCATTCAACATTTCCAGATAATTTGAAAAAACTGGACATTCTATGGTATCCTTGGTTGCATTGAACGAATCTTCATAAGTAAGAAAATCTCCAAGTAGTTCCTCTTCTCTACGCCAAGGTTTAAAGAGTTGTAAAACAGCTAAGTAATAAAATTCCCTTTTGTCTGGAGAATCACAACTCAATTTTCGATGATTAATCAAATGGCCTTTTCTTTGTTTTACTAGACAGCCTTCACATCCAATTACAGCATATACACCTTTATTGATGTCTTCTGTGACGTTCTTTTTAAAAATGTAGGTTTGCAGAACTTCATAGAGACAAGCGTTCTCAAGGTGAGTACTTCTATTTGGATAGTATGTATCCAACATGTTTGTCTTCAAAATATCTGTACTGTCTGGTTCTTTCTCCGCCAAATACTCAATTTCTTGTACAGATTTCAAAACTCGGTTTCGTGTTGCAGCAAGACCTAGACTCACCCAAAGATGGTTCTAGATTTGGCATATAGACTTGCTGATGACAACCGATCAGAACATTCCTATGCTCCAATTTCTCGATGCGACAACATCTTCAGACTGTAACTGTATAATTTCATGCTTAGACTCTTTTCATGTGAAATTTCCTCCCACATTTCCTTCAGTTCCATCTTTTCTGATTTTGTGATGTAAGACATCACATATCGAGCCACAGCAATAGAGTTGTCAGCCACATATTGAATATCCATGTTAGCATTCCACATGGACAAAATGCCTGGGTTGTAGTCATTTATGTATTTGGATTCCTCATTTCTTCTTAGGTTGGATGTATTTTTGGTTGATTTTCTTGTCACAGTTTGTTGCAGAGAAGTATACAATTGTTGACTCTTCCTTTCGAAGTTACTGGACGTGGAAATGCAAAACGACATTTCGTGTAGAACTTGTCCTTGGATTTGTATTTTCGCCGACAGTATTTCCCACAACGATGGCTTTGAAAGTGTAAAACCTGATGTCTTAAATTTTTTTTTCTGTACTTTTCGGAACAGCACATGTAGAATACTGCTCAATGAAACTCATCACTTTCTCATCTGAATCTGTTCCAAATTTTGATGCATCTTTAATCCATAGCAGCATATGTATATGAGGAGCACCTCTTGCTTGATACTCCTTTCTCCAAAAGAAATCCAACACCTCTCCAAGTAGAGGATTTTTTTTGTTTGTAATAAAAGACATCATAGCTTCAAACCTATGATTGAAATACCTGCATACATTAACTGGATCCAAAGAGCACAGTTCTCCAGGTGTCTTGTATTCAATATTTTCAATGTGTTTATTTGCCTCTCGTAGAAATTCAAGTAAGTCTTCCCAATCATACTCAGCACAGCTAAGAGTGAGGAACCATGTAGGAGTTCCTAAGTTTCTTAGCATACATTTCAATTCCCCATGACGACGGTACCAATACTCATTAGTACCACGCTGACATGCCATGAGATTAATTAGGTGAGATTCCAAAACACTGTCTTGCAGTTTCACTTTATCCATAAAATCCCTTGCTGAAACATTTTGTAGATGTGTTCCACTTTTCAGTATATGGTTTACTGCATAGGAAAGTCCAGACAAGTCACTCTCAAACAGTAGATGGAACAAATATGGAATGCATTGACGAAACATTGGATCTTCTGCATATAATCTTGAAGTCCGGTATTCAGATGCAGGAATTTGAACAGGTCGGTCGTCATATCGTCCACCTTCACCTGTTGGAAATAACTGTGGAAAACAACGAGCTTCTAAACTTTCTTCCCATACACTAATGGGACTTCCTTCGGCTTTTTTCATCTGAAACAAGTCAATAGCATTCCCCATTACTTCTTTGGAATGCAATGGATGAACACTATAATGTTCGTAAATTTCTTCACTTCTAGAGACATCAACTTTTTCCTCATCTCCCATATACACATTTTTATAGTACTGATTATTTTTTACCAGATACAACGTTGCCTTTTTGACTTTTCTAACATCCACTAATTCTTGCCAGATTTTATTACTTTTTGTCGGAACACCATTAACTAGAATAACCAGAGGTTCCTCTTCTACTTTTTCAACACCAATTGTATCAATATTTTTCTTAAAACCTAGAGGCAAATAAACAACTCTTCCCTTTAATCCTCTCAGTAAATCTGAAGGAGGCAATTTCCCTGTCATAGGCTCCATGCGAACAATACCCTGAAAAGGATGCACATATTGAATCAGAATAGATTCAAAGGTATTTAAATCCATCAATTCAGAAGGAATGTCTACCAACTCCAGATTATTGTGAACAGCTCTAGCAGGCATTTTGTTTTCATTTAATTTATTATAGCAATATGTACAAATACGTTGATCAGAGCCCAAATCAAAACAATTTTCAACCAACAAATTAGTTGCAAAATCCTTCCACTCATTATTATTTATCTTTTCGCTTTTTACATATAAATCAACTAATCTAGTCTGATGCTTATAATGAGTCCGTCGACAACAAACACAAGAAAAATTAGGCCTTTCATTTGAATTGACTTTAAACTTTATAATTTCATTTTCAAATTTTTCTGTACTTAAAATCTCTACATTCTCTTCTACATTACCTTCCATTACTGGATCAATTTCTGCACTAACCTCTTTTTCACCAAAGTAACAAAATTCAATTTCAACACAATTGTTTTTGACATCTAATTCAGTTCCATGCAAAAGAGCACTGTTTAACTGTTTTAGTTTAAGTGCTGGACTTTTTGCATAGTGCAACCTTCTCACTCATTTCCTCACTTTATTATGATGCACTGCTAACATCCTAAAATGGTGAAAAACACTCTGACATACTTTTCTTGAAACACAAGCCAGTGAATGCCCTTGCAAACCTGTTTTTTCTCTCACTCTACAAGGATCTAACTCTTGGAAAATTTTAATTTTTGTTTCACACTTTTCTTAGTATATGTCCGTAAGAAAGTGCGAAACAAATCAATTGATTCCTGTCGGACACTACAATTACTACTACAATTCCATGTATATACTGGAGCCTTAGGACATCTCCCTAAAACTTCATCAGCTAACACCTCTTCTGTATTTCTAGGCACAATCTCTTCTTTTTCAACCGGACAACCGTCCTTCACCTCATATGCTCGACCACTGGTGTCAACTGCATGCACCAAATCATTATCCTGAAAGTAACTTTTTTCATTAAAAAGTGGCTCAGCACTTGAACTATGCTTCCATTCTCCAGAAAAAACATCACAGAAATTAGTTCGATTAATTACTCTCCTCCACTTACATTTTGATTTAAACACATTGATTATCTTATCAAGTGTACAAATTCTATTCATTACTAAACAAAACAATTTATTTTTCACTTTAAATGTTTCATCCACGATCTTAACTATGTTTTTTTTCTTGTAAAAAGCTGTCTTTTTTATACCTTTTTACATTTTTTAACAAATTTAATACAATTCTATTGTAAAACATTCGTCTACGAATGTCAGAAAATTGTTTGCTTCTTCTATTGCTTTGCAAGATATCGTCTCCTTCTACACGTCTAACATTTTTAGAAGGACATCCTGTCTTTTTTGAAATTACAGGTGTTTCATTCTTCTTAGTTAAAAAAAAAATGTTTGCTTGACATTTCTATAACTTCCTGAGAAAATTTTAACTTTGCTTACCAGGAGCATTTTTCTTTTTCTCTGAAGATTTTATTTTGGTTGGTTCTTGATTTTCTTTTTCCTTAGACCTTAATTTTCTCTTATAATTTTTTTCTCTTCTTGTTTTAGAAGGCATCTTTTTGTTTGTTTGTATAGATGATTATAATCTGTGGAAAACAAAAAATAACATATTATAGACCGCTACAAACATATTCCATAACAATTACAATAAGTAAACAATATAAACACTAGTATACAACAAAAGGCTCATTTACATTACATGTGCTTTGCTTTGTGTCAAAAACTATTTACTAATTAATGTTATATCTTGTTTATATATAGGTGGCCTGTTTTTGGCCTATAGATACAGAGAAATAATTTGTGCAGAGACACACATACTGCTTGCAGAGACAGAGATGGTAGATTACATGTAACATCGTGGACATGCGCCTAAGATCACACCATATCTATTGCATTTTCAATGCTTGTTTACCTTGCTACCATCAAGAAAGCAGTCAGATGTGTCACACATTTGCCATAAATTTAAAATGTTAGCACTCTAGTTGCTCATTATTTCAAGCTTCACTCACAGTGTGATCTTAGGCAGATTAATTGGATTTTAGATATAATGTACCATGTCTGTCAGTGCCAACAGTATGTGTGACACCGAGGGCGAGATCTATTGCATTTTCAATGCTTGTTTACTTTGGTTCCATCAAGAAGGCATTCAGATGTGTCACACATTTGCCATAAATTCTGAATGTTTGACATTAATGCTGGTCCAGAGTAAGTGTAAAGGTTTCATTGGCATATTTACAAGCCGCTTGCGCAATGTTAGATATAATTTACAAATTAATGTTATATCTTGTTTATATATAGGTGGCCTGTTTTGAGACTGTAGGTACAGAGAAATAATTTGTGCAGAGACACACATACTGCTTGCAGAGACAGAGATGGTAGATTACATGTAATATCGTGGACATGTGCCTAAGATCACACCAAATCTATTGCATTTTCAATGCTTGTTTACTTTGGTTCCATCAAGAAGGCATTCAGATGTGTCACACATTTCCCATAAATTCTGATTGTTTGACATTAATGCTGGTCCAGAGATAGTGTAAAGGTTTCATTGGCATACTTACAAGCCGCTTCCGCAATGTTAGATATAATTTACTAATTAATGTTATATCTTGTTTATATATAGGTGGCCTGTTTTTGGCCTGTAGATACAGAGAAATAATTTGTGCAGAGACACACATACTGCTTGCACAGACAGAGATGCTAGATTACATGTAATATCGTGGACATGTGCCTAACATCACACCAAATCTATTGCATTTTCAATGCTTGTTTACTTTGCTTCCATCAAGAAAGCATTATTTATTTATTTTATTTATTTATTATTTCTAAAGCGCACTGACACCTTGCAGGCATCCTGGCGCTAAACTAACTCATGGGCAGAGGACATGTATCAGACAGGGCAGAGACCACATATCTAAATTACTCAGGAAACAGCCAGGTTTTAATCTTTCTCCTAAATGGGAGAAGCTCCGCAGTTTGTCTTATATCGAGTGGGAGCAGATTCCATAATTTAGCAGCTGCCACCTCAAAGGATCTGCCTCCTGCTCTAACCTTCTTAAATCTAGGTACTTTCACCAACTTGACCGCTGACGACCGAAGGTGCCTGGTTGGAGTGTACCAGGTAAATTTAGATTGCATGGAGGCAGGGCCTATTCCGTGAAGAGCCCTGAACACCAGACAGAGGGCTTTGAATTGTATCCTCTGTCGCACAGGTAACCAGTGCAGCTTCGCAAGGGCAGCCGGTCCATGTGCTCTTCTGGGGAGCCCCAGAGCCAGTTTGGCAGCTGCTGATTGCACCCTTTGGAGCCTATCCAAGAGAAACTCAGGGGAACCCAGTAAACGAGCATTGCTGTAATCCAATCTACTGAGGATTGTGCACCTTGCCACTTGAGCACGTGCGTGGAATGGTAAAAATGGCAAGATTTTCCTCAGAGATCGAAGAATAGCAAAACAGCAGGCGGTCGTTTTGTTGACATGAGTCTCCATGCTAAGTTTATGATCAAACATGACCCCTAAATTACGAACTGAAGCCACAGGTCGTACATTAGTCACTGTTTCAGAAGGCCAAAAGTTTTCTGGAAACGGGCGGGAGATCTTATTCCCTGCGCTTAAAAGCACCTCCGTTTTGGCAGCATTAAACTGAAGAGAATTAGCCTTTAGCCACCGTGACGTATCCCGCAGACAGTTGTGGAAAACTTCCACTGACGTTGACTCCTCTCCCTCAAAGGAGAGGATCATCTGCGTATCGTCGGCATAATTCGCAGTCTTGATGTTGTGGGTCTTAATAAGCGAGTTCAAAGGTTTTAGATATAGATTAAAAAGTATGGGACTAATCGCCGAGCCCTGTGGGACTCCATGAGGCACCTGATTGAACACAGACTGAAAAGGGGGCAAAGACACTGCCTGCTGCCTATCCTGCAAGAAAGATCGAAACCATGCCAGATCGCTGCCTCTCACCCCAGCATCAAATAAACGGTTCAATAGGATCTTATGGTTAACCGTATCAAAGGCGGCAGACATGTCTATCAGAATCAGAAACGCTGTCTGTCCCTTGTCTGCACGCCTCTGAAGTTCATCCACGTCGGTCACCAGGGCTGTTTCAGTCCCGTGAGCTGGGCGAAAACCAAATTGATCGTTCTCTAATAAATGATGCTGTTCTAGATGTTTCGAGAGGGTTGCACTGACCAGTTGCTCAACCACCTTAGCAGGAAAAGGCAGCAGAGAGATGGGCCTGTAATTTTTGGAGCAGTCCGGATCCAAAGAGGGCTTTTTCAGCAAGGGGGAGATCACAGCCTGTTTCCACTGAGCTGGAACAGTGCTAGTAGCAATAGACTGGTTACAAATTAGGTGGAGTGATGGAAACAGTTCCTCTTTGTACTCCTTCCAAATTTTGCATGGCACCGGATCCAGAGGAGACCCGGAGGAGATCCCCATAGCCAGCCCATGAAATACATCATCTGTGAGAAGAGGGAAATCAGATAGCGGTTCCCCCAACACCCAGGCTGAGTCATCTACCCGATCTGCTGTTGCCTCAGGTGTGGTGTCATTAGGGTGACCAGTAGATGACCTGTCCCCCTCCAAGTCCTCAACAATCAGCTCAATTTTCTCCTTAAAGAATTTAGCCAAATTTTCGCAGAGTTCTCGGGATGGGACAATGGCATTCTTAGAGCAATCAGGGCTAGTTAAGCTGTTTAATATATTAAAGATGCTCCTAGAGCTGTTAGCAGCCGTGCAGATGACAGAGGAATAGTAGTCCGACTTAGATTTTTTAATCACACTTTTATATTCCAGGACTTTGTTTTTCCATAGCATCCTTGATGCTTCATCATAGTCCCGCCTCCATCTTCTTTCTGTTTGTTTCCAACCCTGCTTTAGTTTAGCCAGCGTCTCATTGAACCATGGAGCAGAGACACTCCCCTTACAGCAGCGTTTTTTTAAGGGAGCATAAGCATCCAACACCGCCGTGATTCCGGAACAGAGTGAGGTATAATTCTCCTCAACTTGCCTGTCCACTTTAAAAGGCTTACTCACATTAAATACCCCGTTTGGGGAACTCAGACGAGTAAGCGCCTTCCAGTCTCTGCACCAGAATTCCTTAGTAGCTGAAGGAGTCTTAGTATAAACATCATTAATGTTTACAAAGAATTTTACAAGAAAATGGTCTGACCAGTCTGTAGGCAAAGTTTCTCCCATAACCACCAAGTCGGGAACCATGAACACTAGGTCTAGAAGGTTCCCAGCCTTGTGAGTGGCTCCAATAACCTGCTGAGAACGGCCAAAGCTTTCGCAGGATTGAAGCATGTTAAGGAGACCCAAATCAAGGGAACCATTGGGCCAAAGATTAAAATCCCCCAGAATGACCAGCTTATGGTGGGACGCTGCGATATTAGTCAACGTGGATAAGAGCGCTTGTTGTTGCAAAATACTGAAAGCCCCTGGCAGTCTGTAACATAACACACCAGTGCAGACAGTCCCAGAACAAGTCCGGATAGATAGTCCCAGCAGCTCTGTTCCCACCGCAGCGTCTAAGTCAATGATGTCAATTTTGCAAGTGGCATTGTAAATGGCTCCTACCCCCCCGCCCCTACCAGTAGGTCTGGGAAGATGCAAAAATTTAAACCCAGGAGGGCATGCACAGCCAGGCTCGACCAAACAATCAGCATGAGTCCATGTTTCTGTCATAAACAGAACGTCCAGCTCATGCGTCTCAATCAGCAACTGGATCTCCACACTGTGCTTTGACAGGGACCTGACATTTAAAAGCCCACATCTCAAAAGATTGTTAGTAAGGAAATCTGTTCGTGGCTGGGCCGTATGCAGCAAATTAAGTGTCCCCTTATCTGAATGAAGCTTACCGACCTGTATAAGCATCTCTCTCGAATAGGGAGGACCATGACAATCGTCACACAGCTCTTGGGGGCCGAAACCGGCAGCATAACTGGCGCTCGGCGCTTCCTTGGCGCGGACGGGCGCAGACGGGCTTGCCTTCGGCGCGCCGCCGGCGCGCCCGCTGCGCTCGCCCGCTGCGCGTTCGCTCCAGTGTTGTTTATATGGAGCCCAGAGCATGCAGCCCAGACCACTAGACCGTGGCCCCAACTACACCCAAAATGGCAGGTCCGCTCGCTTGGACGGACCCGACCAAGGGAGACACCAGAAGCCTCGATCGACCGCTCTGGCCGGGCACAAGGTGAGAATGTGCAAAGGAGCAAGTTGTAGCTACATATAGGCAAGAAATCAGTCTAAAAACACGGGATACAATATTAAAAACACAGAGAACCGTTTCTAACCAGGCACGTTTTTCAGTAATAAAAGGTAAAATCAGGTAGCCTCGAGAATAGCCGACCGTGCAGGCAGAGCCCTGCCAAACACGTCGAGTGCCTCTTGAGCTAGGTAGGGTCTGCACGCTCGCTCCAGTGTTGTTTATATGGAGCCCAGAGCGTGCAGCCCCGACTACTAGACCGTGGCCCGAACTACACCCAAAATGGCGGGTCCGCTCGCACGGACGGACCCGACCAAGGGAGACACCAGAAGCCTCGATCGACCGCTCTGACCGGGCAAAAGGTTAGAATGTGCAACTGAGCAAGTTGTAGCTACATATAGGCAAGAAATCAGTCTAAAAACACGGGATACAATATTAAAAACACAGAGAACCGTTTCTAACCAGGCACGTTTTTCAGTAATAAAAGGTAAAATCAGGTAGCCTCGAGAATAGCCGACCGTGCAGGCAGAGCCCTGCCAAACACGTCGAGTGCCTCTTGAGCTAGGTAGGGTCTGCACGCTCGCTCCAGTGTTGTTTATATGGAGCCCAGAGCGTGCAGCCCCGACCACTAGAACGTGGCCCCAACTACACCCAAAATGGCGGGTCCGGCTCGCACGGACGGACTCGACCAAGGGAGACACCAGAAGCCTCGATCGACCGCTCTGGCTGGGCACAAGGTGAGAATGTGCAAATGAGCAAGTTGTAGCTACATATAGGCAAGAAATCAGTCTAAAAACACGGGATACAATATTAAAACCACAGAGAACCGTTTCTAACCAGGCACGTTTTTCAGTAATAAAAGGTAAAATCAGGTAGCCTCGAGAATAGCCGACCGTGCAGGCAGAGCCCTGCCAAACACGTCGAGTGCCTCTTGAATTATACATTTAGAATGTTAGCACTCTAGTTGCTCATTATTTCAAGCTTCACTCACAGTGTGATCTTAGAAAGATTAATTGGATTTTAGATATAATGTACCATATCTGTCACTGCCAACAGTATGTGTGACACCGAGGACGAGATCTAGTGCATTTTCAATGCTTGTTTACTTTGATTCCATCAAGAAGGCATTCAGATGTGTCACACATTTCCCATAAATTCTGAATGTTTGACATTAATGCTGGTCCAGAGATAGTGTAAAGGTTTCATTGGCATACTTACAAGCCGCTTCCGCAATGTTAGATATAATTTACTAATTAATGTTATATCTTGTTTATATATAGGTGGCCTGTTTTTGGCCTGTAGATACAGAGAAATAATTTGTGCAGAGACACACATACTGCTTGCACAGACAGAGATGGTAGATTACATGTAATATCGTGGACATGTGCCTAAGATCACACCAAATCTATTGCATTTTCAATGCTTGTTTACCTTGCTACCATCAAGAAAGCAGTCAGATGTGTCACACATTTGCCATAAATTTAGAATGTTAGCACTCTAGTTGCTCATTATTTCAAGCTTCACTCACAGTGTGATCTTAGGCAGATTTATTGGATTTTAGATATATTGTACCATGTCTGTCACTGCCAACAGTATGTGTGACACCGAGGGCGAAATCTATTGCATTTTCAATGCTTGTTTACTTTGGTTCCATCAAGAAGGCATTCAGATGTGTCACACATTTCCCATAAATTCTGAATGTTTGACATTAATGCTGGTCCAGAGATAGTGTAAAGGTTTCATTGGCATACTTACAAGCCGCTTCCGCATTGTTAGATATAATTTACTAATTAATGTTACATCTTGTTTATATATAGGTGGCCTGTTTGTGGCCTGTAGATACAGAGAAATAATTTGTACAGAGACACACATACTGCTTGCACAGACAGAGATGCTAGATTACATGTAATATCGTGGACATGTGCCTAACATCACACCAAATCTATTGCATTTTCAATGCTTGTTTACTTTGTTTCCATCAAGAAAGCATTCAGATGTGTTACAAATTTGCCATAAATTTAGAATGTTAGCACTCTAGTTGCTCATTATTTCAAGCTTCACTCACAGTGTGATCTTAGGCAGATTAATTGGATTTTAGATATAATGTACCATGTCTGTCACTGCCAACAGTATGTGTGACACCGAGGGCGAGATCTATTGCATTTTCAATGCTTGTTTACTTTGGTTCCATCAAGAAGGCATTCAGATGTGTCACACATTTCCGATAAATTCTGATTGTTTGACATTAATGCTGGTCCAGAGATAGTATAAAGGTTTCATTGGCATACTTACAAGCCGCTTCCGCAATGTTAGATATAATTTACTAATTAATGTTATATCTTGTTTATATATAGGTGGCCTGTTTTTGGCCTGTAGATACTGAGAAATAATTTGTGCAGAGACACACATACTGCTTGCAGAGACAGAGATGGTAGATTACATGTAATATCGTGGACATGTGCCTAAGATCACACTGTGAGTGAAGCTTGATTTTAAATGGATGTGGGTGTATCAGCTTTAATGTCAAACATTGCGCACGCAGCTTGTAAATATGCCAATGAAACCAATACACAATCTCTGTATCAGCTTTAATGTCAAACATTGCACACGCGGCTTGTAAATATGCCAATGAAACCAATGCACTATCTCTGTATCAGCTTTAATGTCAAACATTGCGCAAAAGTCTTGTAAATATGTCCCTCTTTATTTTATATTCCATCTCAATTGATACCATTACTGAAATACTTTATGCATCTCCCACACCATTTCATATGGTTTTCTATCTGCTATTCCTATCCCTCTCCATACATTCACTACTTCCACCCATGCTAAAGGTTGCACAAGGCGCTTCAAAAAAAGGAGCATATTTACAAGTCCAATGAAACCATTACACAATTTCTAAACCAGCATTGAATCCAAGCATAAAAAACTATTTATAAAGAAGTCTACCTTATAAACACACAGCTATGTCAAAGATTGCGCACACAGCTTGTAAATATGCTTCTCTTTTTGTTGTACATTCTATCTCAATTTATGCCATAAAAAAAAGCTTTAAACATCTCTCACGGCATTTCATATTCTTGTCTGGGTGCATATTTTATTATTCTACATGCATTTTCAGCTTGCACCCATGTCAAAAATTGCGCAAGAGTCTTGTAAATATGCCCCTCTTTATCTTATATTCCATCTCAATTGAAACCATTACTGAAATACTTTATGCATCTCCCACACCATTTCATATGGTTTTCTATCTGCTATTCCTCTCCCTCTCCATACATTCACTGCATCCACCCATGCTAAAAGTTGCACAAGGCGCTTAAAAAAAAGGAGTATATTTACAAGTCCAATGAAACTATTACACAATTTCTAAACCAGCATTGAATCCAAGCATAAAAAACAATTTATAAAGAAGTCTACCTTATAAACACACAGCTAACATTATGGAAAAAGGTAAAAATATAATTCCTTAATTCACATAAACACTCACTATGATACTTGTCAAAAATCTTTAAGCTCTCTATCTTTTTTAAAAGAATCATTACCCACCTTTAAAAATGCTTTGAAAGATGTCAAACAGTGTCAGTCACAGTCAACAGATATTCTTAACCAGAATCTCTGAACAATGCTTCCTTCACTGGAGCCTTTCAATAATGGCACAGATTCTTTCTCATTTCAGAGCCATATTCTTATACATAGCCAATAAAAATTGTTCCCACACAAATTCAAAACCAAACTGCACATTTTAATTGGTTGTACATTTCAAGACTTTGAAACTCGCATAACATTCACCCATCCCCCCAGTGCTAATTCACCAAGTAACCATGGTAACTCCCTCTTAAACTAGTACACAGTTCACAAGTTCAGCATACTAAGTTGCAAAACAATCCTTCAAGGCTGTTTGACCTCTCAATCTACTAGCTAATAAAATGCAATGTTTATTTAAATGACTTTTTCTCAACCATTGAAATGACTTCTTACAAAACAAAAGCATGCACCCTAATTTTAAGTGGAGATTTTTAACAAAGCACCAATCATTTCTGGTTATTCAACTGCACTGATTCCCAAGCACTTTTTTTCATAATCAAACTGCCATTTCATTTCCACAACTCATCTGACTAGAAGCACATCCACCTTCAAAATGACAAAAGTCTGGTTTGTGGGTCATAGCTATGTCCACTGGAGTCAAAATTACGCAGCTAACAGAGGTATTTACAATCTTGATTTACCAAAAATGGACATTGTATGGATTGGACAGAGAGGATAGAGGAGTCACCAATTGATACCATTGGTAAAATCATTTATGCATTTACCACACCCTGACCTTATAATTGTGCACTGTGGTGGAAATGACTTGGGCACTTTGACTGGGGTAGGTCTGGAAATGCTTTTAAAGGACATCTTTGGGCAATTGATGTCACTTTTTCCAAAAACTGCCTTGGTATTTTCTAATATATGCCAAAGGCAAAAATGGAACTGGTCCAACCAATGTTGTCCACAGATTGAGAAAGCAAGGAAACATGTAAATAAATCTGTTTCTGCTTACCTCAGAGACTATGGTATGGGTTCCATTTACCACAACAACTTGCGTTACAACATGCAAGACATCTATAGGAGAGATGGTGTGCATTTTACAGATGAGGGGAATAGAGTTTTCCTCTTGAATATAAGACTCTGCATTGGTACCTACTTGTAGGTACAAAAAACACCCACTTAACACAACAGCTCTTTTCAGAGCTAACTTACCTCTAAACACTCTACATTATTATTTTACTCTATTTTTTTACACTGTTTTTCCCCGTGGTGCACTCAGGGTGCGCGTACCGGAGAGCGTACCGGGGAGCGCAGCCAGCGCTTACCCCGCGAAAATAAAAAAAAATAAAAAAAGTTTTTTTGCCCTTCAAGGTCCTTCTAGGCCCCCCCTCAGAAAACCTAGGGGGTCAGGGGGTGTCTACTCTGCCCACTTTTAATTATTTCCCCCTTTCTTTTTCACCTCTTGTGTCTCGATTCTACCGAGACACAAGATGGCGGACTCTCCGGACTGTTTAGAATGTTGACAGACACCCGACAGCCAATCAGCTTTCCGCTCGCGCACTCCCGTAGCGCGCCGGGTGCGCTCCCCGGTACGCGTACCGGTGAGCGCTCGGAGCGCGCCTATAGATATATATGTGTTTTTGAAGTTAATTTTCGTAAAAAACCACTGGAGCAATTTTCACCAAAGATAGCAAAGGCACATCTGCGTACCAGTCCCTACAATTTTGCCAAGTTTGGCATAATTCCGTTCAGCGGTTCGGGCTGTAGACTTGTCAGACCGTCCTATGGAAATTAACATGGGGAAAACACGTTTTGGGACCTCGCTTTTTTCTCGGCCCCCACTTCACGAATCCCCCCCGAAACTTTCAGGGAAGGAGCGCAGCGGAGCTGGCCAACATTTTGCAAAATTACACACAAATTCCTCAACTGGCGCCAGAGTTATTCCCAATAGAATGTTGCGGATTTCCTATGGTAGCCAATCCTAACTATAACTACCTACTGGCGACCGCCAGTAGGTAATATGTATATATATATATATATATATATATATATATATATATATATATATATATTTCGCTCAACACATCCACAGGTACTCGTCCTGCATAAAGATCGCGGCACACACGGGGGTGGTTTCACAAGCCAGTTTATTATGAAACCTCACAGCATAGTAAGACGTGTTTCGGCATCGGCCTTCGTCAATTGTTACACAGAAATACGAGGCGGCCATTGTTGTTTTATAACCATTGCCTATTTACATTTTAACAACACAAACAAGGGACACATGCAATTATATAGCGGTCGCCATTTTGTAACGTGCAAATACCTCCTAACTTAGTGTAATCCTAAGTCCAATCAGGCTCTGAAACTCATGAATCTCAGTAATCAGTGCTCTATGCACGTTCTATGAGATCAAGAGTGATATGAAATATATAATAATTATATAAATACCCGCCCTGAATGGGCAGCTCGTAATACACCCTTGTTATTGACTCGTTGTGAGATCTCGCCCTGGATGGGCTTGTACAATGGTTATACATCTTACTTTCTCCATATTTAAAGAATTTTAAGAATTTTAAGAAACAGTATCCTGTAACCTGGATAATCATCCTTTCCAAAAAATCTCAGCAGGTTCACAAAGTTCATAATTAGGCCAGCCGGCCATAACATATCCTGAGAACCTCAATCCTGGTCCTTATAAATCGATTTCACCAGATATTCCAATTCACGCATGATCAACTGGTCCCGGTTGACAAGTCAAATATACCAGACATTTCAAAGTTATATTTAAGAACTATGTCAAAACATATCAAAAGACTGCATCAAGAACATTAATGATCAAATCAAAACAAAGTGTATTATCTCAAATGGACAGATAATTCCTCATGCATGTTTAGTCCTTTCGGCATTTTGCTCTGGAGATCTATAATATAACGAGATTCCAATCTCCTAAGTTTCTGTAAACGATCTCCCCCTCTCACATTTGTCGGAACACTATCTAAACAGATGTACGATAACAGATCCCTGTTACGCTTGTGTTCCTTATCAAAATGCCTGGCTACAGAGTAGGACTCATCATTGTTCTTAATAGCACGCATGTGCTCTAAAATTCGGAACTTCACAGGGTGTGTGGTGCTGCCAATGTATCTAAGCCCACAGGGACAGATTAAGCAATAAATCGCATATGGAGTAGCGCATGTTAGAAATTTCTGTATACACTTCGATGTAGTAAACCCCGGTACCTTATATGTTAATGCACGTTTACTATATTTGCAAGCTTTGCACCGGCCGCAAAGATAGAAACCCTTTAAAGATGGTAATTTAGGTTGTGTAGTGTGTCCCACATAATGGCTTTTCACTAGATGTTTCTTAAGGGATCTAGCTTTTCTGAAAGTGACCAAAGGATTAGTGGGCAAATCTTCTCTAATGATAGGATCGGTGAGTAAGATGTTCCAATTCTTATGTAATATTCTCTTAATCTCCCCTGCATTCTCAGAGAAAGTCGTTGTAACTCTGAAAGCCCCATTCTTTTTCCCTTTCTTTTGGGACTGCAAAAGATCTTTGCGATGAATTTTGACCACTTTACTAAGGGCTTCTGTGAGAACCACCTCACTATAACCCCGTAATCTGAATCGCTGGAGACTCTAATTTGCTGCTTTGCGGAATTCTACATCATTGGAGTTGTTCCTCCTAATCCGCAATAGCTCACCGTAAGGTATGCTATCAATTAACTTTTTGGGATGACTACTCATGGCATATAGAGTCGAATTCCCCGCTGTAGCCTTTCTGTAAAGTTTAGTCTGCATTTTACCTTTACCATCAATATATACTGTCAAATCCAAATAATTCACAGAAGTTTTACTGATTTCCCCCGAAAACATCAAGTTCACATCATTTTGATTCAGTATTTCTACGTAGGTGGTAGCTTGTTCTATAGGACAATCCATTACAATAAAAAGATCGTCCATTTATCGATACCACCCTACAATTCTGCTGGTCCACTCCTGATTGACATCAGCCCATGCTACCTGCTCCTCCCACCAGCCCACGAACAAGTTCGCGAAACTGGGGGCGGAGCAGGTTCCCATGGCCACGCCAGACATTTGCTTATATAGCTGTTTCCCAAATAAGAACATATTGTTGTTCAAGCAAAACAGAATAAATTCTGATAGCATTTTGTTATGTTCGTAAAATCTTACAGCTCGTTTGTCTAAGAAGTTCTGTACAGCCCTAAGACCATCATCGTGTGCAATGCACGGGTATAAGCTAGTGATGTCCAATGTCATCATACAATAGCTGTCTTTCCAATCGATGTTTTCAATGCAGTTCAAAAAATGTTTAGTGTCTTTCAAATAGGACCTTAAAGATGTCACTAGAGGAGAAAGAAAGGAGTCAATATAAATCGATAGATGTTCCGTTAAACTCCCATTTGAGGCCACGATGGGTCTCCCCGGTGGATTGTTTTTATCTTTGTGAACTTTGGGGAGCTAATAAAAGGTCGGAATAATGGGACATAGACACCTTAAGAATAGATATTCATCTGTGTTCAACATATTGGCATTGTACCATTTAGAAATCATATCATGATAGTCTTTGATGCTGTTGTGATACACCCCTTCCGTCACTTTTAGGTACGTGTTGGTATCCCCCAATTATCGCAGTGCTTCTGTTTCGTATTGAGTATGAGTTAGCAGTACGATATTTCCTCCCTTGTCTGAAGGTTTACAGACCAAGGAAGAATCATCACTCAGCTTTTTCAGTGCCTGTTGTTGCTTAAGGGTAAAATTCCCCCTTTTACTTGTATGTTTATTTTTGTTTCTTAAACGAACTAGATCTCTCACCACTGCATCAGAGAAGGTGTCAATAGCATCCGTTCCCATGATGGGCATGAAATTGGAGGCAGGTTTAAAAGTACTTGCTCCTCCTTTTTGTTGCACTTACATTTCTATCAATAATTGGGTACTGCCAATATTCCCATCCGTACCTTTATCAATTTCTTGACGTAACCCTTCCATCGTTCTTACACACACTAAGTCTCTGCATAATAAACCGTCCTCAACAATATCTCTTGTTCCCAGAGGTTTCACTGGAGGCGGTTTTAATTTAAAAAATGTATGCAGTTTGAGTTTCCTCGCGAACTTGAAAATGTCTATTCTTGTTTGAGTAAATTCGAAATTTCGTCGGGGACAGAAGGAGAGTCCCTTTTTTAGAATCGATTCTTCTTCCCCGGTGAGTTCCTTGGATGTTAGATTGATGATAGTTAGACTTGATTCTTCTTCATTAGAATCATTCAGTTCTTTTTCTTGTAAAGGTTCTTGCTGCGGGTTACCGGTGGTGAGCCTACAACGTTTCTGGCCCCCTCTCCCCCGCCTCGTCTTCCTCTTCCTGTTCGTTTCTCTGGGGGCTTGCCCCTGCCCCCCTCCAACTGTTGTTTTCTCATCAATTTGAACTCCTCCTGAAAAGGAGAAACATCTGCTTGGCTAGTACCTGCTTTCTGAGAGTCTATCTGTTTCTTTTTATTCTTGAACATGCCTCGTTCCGCCTCGCGTCTCTCTGTTTCACAAAACATTCTATGTATTTCAAATGCTGCATCCGCAGCTTCCCGTACTTCGTGCTGTTTCCCCCTCGCTCTGTGTGCTCAGGTTACAGGATACTGTTTCTTAAAATTCTTTAAATATGGAGAAAGTAAGATGTATAACCATTGTACAAGCCCATCCAGGGCGAGATCTCACGAGTCAATAACAAGGGCGTATTACGGGCTGCCCACTCAGGGCGGGTATTTATATAATTATTCTATATTTCATATCACTCTTGATCTCATAGAACTTGATAGAGCACTGATTACTGAGATTCATGAGTTTCATAGCCTGATTGGACTTAGGATTGCACTAAGTTAGGAGGTATTTGCACGTTACAAAATGGCGACCGCTATACAATTGCATGTGTCCCTTGTTTGTGTTGTTAAAATGTAAATAGGCAATGGTTATAAAACAACAATGGCCGCCTCGTATTTCTGTGTAACAATTGACGAAGGCCGATGCCGAAACGCGTCTTACTATGCTGTGAGGTTTCATAATAAACTGGCTTGTGAAACCACCCCCGTGTGTGCCGCAATCTTTATTATTATTATTATTATTATTATGTGTTCTTATATAGCGCTCGATTACCCGTAGGCATCTCGGCGCTTGCCTTGGGAACCCGTCCTGGCTTCCCCCAAGGTGAAAGCCAGGCATCCCGCCGCGGGGGGGGCCGTAGTGGAGATTAAGCAGGCTAATGCCCAGAGCTGCAGAGTGTGAACCCATGATTCGAGTAGGCACCGAAACGAGAATTATCGAGTCCGTGGATATTTAGGCTCAAGACCCTGCCGCGTCGGGAATTGAACCCTGGTCCCGGGTCTGACCTCTGCTTCAGGGTCTGCCTCCTCTAACCAGTGAGCCACACTTCTCCACATGCAGGACGAGTACATGTGGATGTGTTGAGCGAAATATTGGAATACGGGTACACCCCCGTTACATGAGCACCCGCTCGAGAGTGCGGCAGGCTGGTGTTATGGAAGCTGCAATATATATACCTGCATGTCTACCACATAGCATTGTGGGAATTGTGGTCCAAGAATGATGACGGACTACAACAGGTGAACATTATCTTCATCAGCGGAGGAGGGGCGGTAACCACGTGACTCATACTTTTAAGGCAGTTGGAACAGACGTTGCTGCATGGGTCCGGTGCTTGGGCGCTGAGGAAGGGAATGACCGAAATGCATTCGCCGCCACTGGAACAGATGCACAAGAAATACATCTCTTCAACCTTTCCCCTTGGGTTCCTGCTCTTTTCGTTTGAATGGAGAGTTCCTACAGACATTACTGCGTTGGCCAGCAGCGCATTTCAGGAACCCTGCCACGTTTCTGGGTCCGGACTTTACTGGCAAACCTCCTGGCCTTTTGTTGTTGATTCGGTTACGAATCCAGCCTTGACCCGCCCTGGTGGAAGAAAAAAACGCGCAGTTAGAGGTAATTACCTCTCCTGGGCGAAATTGCGAGTCACGTTTTGCCCCTGCCAATGGGATTCCTAACACTGATGGCTGTGGCATACAGGGGACTCGAGGAGAGGCATGTTTTTTGGACATTAGGCGAAGTGCAGCACCGTCCCTGTCTAATTCCAGTGGCACCGCATCAGTGAACTTTCAATTAACCCCCGCAATTTTCACCAACCTGCATGTCTACCACATAGCATTCTGGGTATTGTGGTCCAAGAATGATGACGGACTACAACAGGTGAACATTATCTTCATCAGCGGAGGAGGGGCGGAAACCACGTGACTCATACTTTTAAGGCAGTTGGAACAGACGTTGCTGCATGGGTCCGGTGCTTGGGCGCTGAGGAAGGGAATGACCGACATGCATTCGCCGCCACCGGAACAGATGCACAAGAAATAAATCTCTTCAACCTTTCCCCTTGGGTTCCTGCCCTTTTCGTTTGAATGGAGAGTTCCTATATATATATATATATATTCACTGAAAAAACCATAGGTTATAGACCATATATAGTTAGGAATTAGCATTTACAAAACCTTGAAAATTCACTGAAAAAACCATAGGTTATAGACCATATATAGTTAGGAATTAGCATTTACAAAACCTTATTTTACTCACACAAAACCATTGAAATTCCATATATAGTTAGTTGCACTAACTATATATCGCGCACCCGCAATCCACTGCTGATGATGTCACATATTACATCATTCATGACATGGTCAGTGACATCACTTATGACATCACTGATGACATCTCAAATGACATCACTGATGACATCACTGATGACATCTCAAATGACATCACTGATGACATCACTGATGACATCTCAAATGACATCACTGATGACATCACTGATGACATCTCATTTGACATTACTGATCACATCACTGATGACATCATTCATGTGATAATACGATGAACCTCTTCAGACTCTAATATAACCTTAGATACACTCAGTGTAAACACAGACTCACAGATTGTTACTCATCCATGAAGTTACACACACACCTACTCAGTCATGCAAACAATCAATCACACCTCCATTTTCTCAACTACACAGTTATACACACCTTACTTATTCAAACATATACTAAAACATATTTACTCTCTTATACAATCCTGGATACAAGTTCACAATAATGCATACAGCCACTCACACATTCACTGGCTCTTATGCACAGTTACTTATATATGTCAAGTCTCACAAGTACTGTGTTTTACATATGTACTTACTTTGACATGTAGCACTGAGATATCTATTCACTCACCAATACACTGATGCACACAGTCAACCGCCCATACAGCTGTTTCCACATGCACTTTTGAACCCATACATCTAGTGAATCAACTGCTCACACATCTATGCACAGAGTCATACACCTCCCAGCCACCCACACACACAATCAGTCTCCCATACAAATACTTGGGCAACCAATCAATAACCCATATAGTTACTCATATAGCTACTGAAGAACACATGCAGCAGTTTTCAGAACAACAGACATAATGATGCACAAATTAACACAGTTTAGTCACTAACCCATGCACTCAGTGAGACACATTTAATCACTCATTCATACAGTCAGTCATGCACCTACTAAATCCTTCATCCAGACACTTATACATCCACTCATTCTTAAATATGTAAGACATATTTTAACTTTACAGAAAAATACAGTCACTGGATATTGTCATCAGTGATGTCATCAGTGATGTCATTTGAGATGTCATCAGTGATGTCATCAGTGATGTCATTTGAGATGTCATCAGTGATGTCATAAGTGATGTCACTGACTGTTGGACTTGGCCTTTTCCCCCCAAAATTTTTCGCTTTTGACCCCCTAATCTGGATTGTCTCCCCCATGGGATTAAACCTGTATAGGCCATGAGTGGTGTGAGACCCCTTTTGAAAAATGTAATTACCTGACATAATGTGAGCACTTGTAAAATCCCCCATTTTAAAACTGCACCCCCATTTTGAAAATGTACCTGACTGAAATGTATTGTTTTTAAAATGGATGCCATGGCCATGGGTTTTGCCACTGGACTGACATAGGTCAGCGGTCTAGATAATATTACCCAGCTACCCCTAGTTTTGGAGGGAAAGCCTGGCACCCAGGGTGCTCACCCCCTCCCCTAGAACCAGTTTAGGCTAGATGTGCCAACATTCTAGAAGGTCCTGGCACTGCCTGGGAGGAGGGTATAAATAGGGTGAAGTGTCACCAGAGAGTCAGTCAGCGCTGGGACAAGGAAGGGAGGGGGACCTGCTGTGAGGTGCTACCGCCACATGGGCCTGTGAGCTGGGCCCTGTACCCCTAAACTCCCCCCTCTGCTGTCCCCTGGGCCCCTGACAAGGGAGGGCCCCAACCCAGGTCACTGACGCTGTTTGGACCGGGTACCACGCCAGCACTGCGTGAGGAAGCGCCCAGGAGGTGAGGAGTGTGCCCCTGAGGCGGACTGCGGGACTGTTTACCCCCCTGTGAGGTGTGCTGCCAAGTGCTGTAAACTGCAGTATCGCCCCCTAAGCGCTGGGTGTCCAAAGACTGTTGCTGCCTGTGGAGCTGCCCGGGGAGGATTGTGCCCCAAGGGACTGTGCCCCGTGATTGGTGTGGCCCTCGAAGTGCTGTCGGCCCTGAGGACTGTGTGGGCTGAGGGAGGAGCTGTCCTTTGAGAAGAGCGCCCCTTTTTCTGTGAAGAGCGACATATAAATAATTAAATAGAAGGGAGCCTACCCCTTATCGCAGCCCGGGCGCTGAGGAAGCTGTGAGGAGAATCGCGCTGTGTGGCCTGAGGAGACTGTGAGGGGACTTGAGCTGGAGGAGCCTACCCTCGTTTTGGCGCGCTGTCCGCCATTTAATTAATTAATTAAAAAGGGAGCCTACCCCTTGTGGCGCCGATTTCACCGCCGCAGCCCGGCGCTGCGAGGAGGCCTTTCCCCGCGGTGTGGCGCATCGTTGCAGCGACCCCCGGTGTCAGGAGGGGGCCGCCGAAGTGGAGAGAGGTCCGCGCTAGGCCCGGAGGCCGTTGACTCCTGCCTCACGTGACGGGGGCCTGACCGCGTCATCGGCCCGCCCCCGCCGCGCACTGATTGGCTGCCGACCGGACAGCCAGAGAAGAGAAGCCGAGTCTTAGCCCCGGGTCCCCGTGAGGTAGGAGGGGGACCCGGGTGAAGTGCAGTGCGGAGCCCCCGTGGTTGTAAAGGGGGGCCCCGTGGGAGCGACCGGAGCGGGAGCTTACCCCGCCGGTCTGTGCCTGTGAACTGGGGCCGGTGCCAGGAAGACGTGTTCTGTGAGGGAGGCGGGGCTGGGGCACGCTGTCGGTGCCTGCCCGCCACCGGACCCGAGGAGAATGGAGACGGCTGCCTGAAGCCGCCGGTGAAGGCGGAGACGGCGTCCCTGCGAGCTGCTAGCTGGGCAGCCAGGAAAAGCGGTCTGGCAGCGTTGTGAGGCTCCCGGGAGGTCGAGGGAGCCCGTGTGAGGTGGAAAGAATGTCCCACGAAGCCAGTCCTGTGCAGCAGAGGCCTCGAGGCACATTGCCGGTGCCTGCCTCCACCGCCAAGGAGACCCCAGAGGAGCCGGAGCCCCTCCCTCCACCGCAGGTTTACCGGTGAGTGGGGATTCAGCCGCATCGTGGGTTGGGGGTGTGTCGGGGCATATGATCGGTGCCCGCCCCAGGACCAGACTAACTTCTCAGGTGCCCCGTCTGGCAGCGGGCACCTGCAACGTTGGGGCCCTAGGAATGATCGTGGCCCGCCTGAGTCACAGCCACAACTTACATTAATGCTGGGTGCTTAAGTTACTGCGCCCCTGCCCAGGTTTGGAGCTACTGTTATATACTGCCTAATGCCCGTGTGAGGTGCGCAATGTGATGTTGCCGGAGCTATAGGGATATGTGCATTCTGGATTGAGGGGTTGCCTGTCCCTTGATTTAGGCCTACTCCGCCTGATGTTGGTACCCCCTAGGGTTAGTATAGAGGAAACCTTGTTGTATTAAGGTGCTGTAGTAACCTGCCCTGCAGATCTTGCGAAGGCGGCCTGAGGGACCTATGGTTATGCCTGCATGCTAGTAGATGTTGGGATGCTATGAGGGCTTCCCTTACAAGGGGTTATGTATGAGGAGATGTTCCAGACCCTGGGTTAGGTACCAGGTTGATGGGCCAGACAGGCTGATTCATTACAGGTGCTCCTGTCTGTTATTAAATGTGCTGGTATGCCACGATGTCTTTTCTTACAGGGGTTATGCAGGATGCTGTCTGCTGTAATTACAGCCGCTACCAAGGATGAAGGCCTGAGTTGGCCCTGCCTGACGCATAGTTCCCTAGGTGGAGGGGGGAAGAAACCTGATGTCTTATTACAGGTGTTCCTGCCTAATGTTAATGCCAGGTGATTCCTATTCTTTTTGCAGGAGTCGCCAATGCCAGCTATTTTGGGTTCTTATCCCTAATGTTTGATTGCATGTTTAATGGGCGAATACGCCAAGTGCATTTTTCCCTTATATAGGTGTCACTGATGTTACGTGCCAAATGCTAACCTGTTTATATTTCAGCTAGACACTATGGACTATGGACTAAACCCTTTTTGTCCCATGTAAATAATCCCCCACTGAAATACTTGGCTCTGGTGCCAGTTGGCGCCATGTTATGATGACACTGTTAATGCATTTTTGCCTTGCAGGTTGGAGATACTAAACTGCTTAATTTTCCAACTCAGAATGGTGTCCTGCCTCTTTTGTGGTGTGCCTGGTGTGTTGACTGAGGGTACTGCGTGAGTGCTTCACATGTCCTCCAAGTTTGGCCTGCCCGCTTGATGCCATGCTACCCCCTTTGAGACTTGGGCAACCCCCAATTCCAACACTGACCATGTCATGAATGATGTAATATGTGACATCATCAGCAGTGGATTGCGGGTGCACGATATATAGTTAGTGCAACTAACTATATATGGAATTTCAATGGTTTTGTGTGAGTAAAATAAGGTTTTGTAAATGCTAATTCCTAACTATATATGGTCTATAACCTATGGTTTTTTCAGTGAATTTTCAAGGTTTTGTAAATGCTAATTCCTAACTATATATGGTCTATAACCTATGGTTTTTTCAGTGAATTTCATTGGTTTTTTAAAAGCTAATATCTGTAGCTGTAAAATGTATTCTTCTTTAAATCCAAAAATATATTTTATATGTTTATTAATAATTTTTTTTTTATATATTTTTTTTCTTCGCTCCCGCTTCGCGAATCGGGAAGCTTCCCGTTAGCTGACCTTGATGCCGCGAAATAGTCCGCGAACCGGTAAACGTTCCTTTAGCGCAACTGCCGCGTTAGAAAACAACATCGTGACGCCTCGCGTCCGCATGACGTTTCGCGTTGTCGCGTGATACGTCATATGACGTGCTACGTTAGCGTACCCGAAAGCGAACTGGTACGCGAACCGAGGCGCGAAGCGCAGGTTCACGGAAGCAAACCGGGAGGCGGCGCAAATCGCGTAACGTAAACACAGCAGGTCATGTGACTTGGTAATAACACTTTTCATTGGTTCATTTCACTTTTGGTTTCCTAATGATGTAAGACTAGGTCATGTAATCTAAAATTAACACTTTTCATTGGTTGAGAACTATTGTTTTTCCCAAATGATGAAAACCCCTCCTTCTTTCCTCACTCTGACTTTCATCTTTGTGAGAGAAAGACCCTTTGTTACCAGTGAGCAATGGCTTCTTTAGTAGCTTCAGCTGGTGCTTCCCCACCACCTCCACCACATCCAAGGAAGAGAGGACCACCTGCTGAAGTTATAATTCAGCAAGAAGAGGAAGAAGAGGAAGAGGAGGAAGAGCAGGAAGAGAGGCAGTTTTTGCCTGAGGAGCCCAGGAGGTCTCACCGGAAAGAAAACTTCATTTGGCAATTTTTTAAATTTCCCAAAGGCCAGAAAAAAGTAAATGCAAGATACGTAACTTGCCTTATATGTCAAGATAGACTGTCCAGAGGGACCGAGAAGAAATACAGTTACGGAAACTACACAATGCATCGCCATATGACTAGGTGGCATCCTAACAACTACAGTGCTGCACAGTTTCGTAACAAACTAGATAATCCCCCTATTATGGCCAGAAGATCTGTTGTACCGGAAGTGACGGGACCAGAGGGCAGGGAGATGGTGCCAAATATACAAATGAGATTTGGGGAAGTAAAACAAATCTGCGTACATTGCAATGGATTCATTTGCTACAGAGAAAGTAGCATCACTCTGATCAACAGAGCTATTGACAATCATCTTCCAGTTTGTCCGAAACGCCCCAAACAATAAATTCTTTTTTTTTTGTTGCTCCTGTTGAGCCCTTTACAATGAATCGTTTTCGTTTCCCCCCCCCCAAAAAAACCAAAAAAAATATAAAACCGTTCAGAAAAATTCAAAAAAAGTAAAAAAATGTTCAGAAAAATAATAAAAAAAATATAAAACAACAAAAACAATTAAAAAAAAAGTTCTTTTCAGAACTACCTCCCCGTTATTAAAAAATTGGTAGAATATTTGGAACTCTGCCAACCTCTATTTCTCTTGGTTCGCTTCCCAGTTCGCTCGCCAGTACGCGAACCGGGAGCGAACCCCAATTTTTTTTTTTTAAAAAAGAACAGTAAGTGTAAGGGAAGGAAACAGACAGTTATGTTAAAAGAAAGACAGCTATAGGGGAGTAAACTAGAGATACTATTACCCGTAATCCACTGCTGATGATGTCACATATTACATCATTCATGACATGGTCAGTGACATCATCAGCAGAGGATTGCGGGTAACAGTATCCCTAGTTTACTCCCTATAGCTGTCTTTCTTTTAACATAACTGTCTGTTTCCTTCCCTTATACTTACTGTTCTTTTAAAAAAAAAAATTTTAGATCAGTCAGAAACAGTGAAAGTAATAGAGACAGAGTGAGTGACCAAGAGTGAAGAAGTATGAGAAGAGAGGGACTAAGAAAAATAGTGAAGGAGTAGAGTAATTAAGTAATAGAGAAAGGAATGAGGGAAGTAGCAAAGGCAGGAAAGTGATTCTTAAAGAAATGAAGCAGTGGAAGTAATAGAAGTTAAATGTGATAGAAATATAACAAAAAGAGTACAAAACATTTACCTTATAATTGTCGTTAAGTTAGTCATTTGTTCTTTTTATACTAAAAAATCTGTGAAAGAGACAACAAACATTTGAAAAATATTAAAACATGTTTTTAATAAATTAGAAAAAACAAGGGAAAAGATTGAAGGACAAATAGTTTTTCAAGAACTTTGACACTTACAGAAGCCTCTGCTTCTCCATGCCCCTACACAGTCCTAAAAATATACATTTTAAACTAATAGTATCTTGATGCAGATGAAGTGAGTCCTATCTTGCAACATTGTGCATCTTTTGCATGACTGCTGCATCGGTTTCATGTGGCATTGTTTTTTTACAGCATGACACATCTGCCTAGATTCATCATTTTATAATTTTGTCGCCCCATAGCAAATCTTTTCAACCGCGACTGCGTCACAAAAGTGACGCACAGTGGCGCAAAAGAGGCATACACCTATCATAAATCTGTCCCTAACATGTTAAATAATTGATTCAGGATGACAATAAGGTGTGGCCTATCCAGAGGTTTGTTTAAGGTGAGGCCTACTCAGGGTTGCAGATCAAATTTACACTTATTGAAGAATACAGAGGAGATAATACATGTGAACGCCTACTAATGAAGTAAGTCATGTCCACTTCACTCTTGAACAAAGGCTAGACCTCTTCTGTGTCTGTGGACAGACCTAAACTTCATCTGCACAATGTCATTCGTAAACTTAGGAAACACAGGTGATGTAATTGAAAAATGTGGAGTTTATTTTCCTCATTTCACAATCACATCACCTGTGTTGCCTTTGCTTAGGTATCTCATAGTGCAGATGGAGTCTAGCATATCAAACAGTACACAGAAGTTGAGCAGTGTATACAACAATTTTGACACTTAGAAAAGCTTCAGCTTCTGCATGTCCCCTACACAGTGCTAATTATATACATTTCAAAGTGATGGTATCTTGCTGGAGATGAACTGAAATCTATCTTGCAACATGGTGCATGTTTTACACAAAAGTGACCCACAGCGGAGCAAATGAGGCGCACGGTCATCATACATCTCAGCCTAACATTTTAAATCATTGTTTCAAGATGCCGATAAGGTGTAACCTATTCACAGATTTGTTTCAGGTAAGTCCTACTCAGAGTTGCAGATGAAATTTAGGTTTGTTGAAGAATACAGAGAAGAAAATACATGTGCAGGCCTACCAACCAAGTGTGTCATGTCGACTGCACTCTTGGACAAATGTTAGACCTCCTCTGTCTCCAGGAACAGGCCTAAACCTCATCTACACAATGTGATGTGTAATGTTAAGAAACACAGGTAATATAATTCAAAAACGTGCAATTTTTTTTCCTCATTCCACAATCATATCACCTGTGTTTCCTTTGCTTAGGTATCTCATTGTGGAAATGTAGTCTATCATATGAAAGACTACGTAGAATATGAGCACTGTATGCAACAACTTTGACACTTACAGAAGCCTCACCTTCTCCATGCCTCCTACACAGTTCTACATGTACATCATAAATGCAAACAGAACAGAATTAATTATACATGTTAAATGGTTTATTTTTGCTGTTCTCAGAATGTATCAAATTTCACTAAAAACAGTGACTTGAAGGTATTCATCATATAACAGCGGGGAAAAAAAAACACAATCAAAATGATTGTGTTTAAAAAACCCATACAACATAACAAATCAGAATTCAGAACTCCTTAAAGTTAACTTACTTTCCATGACGGCGAAGGATGTCCTATGAACAGCTTACACTCTGTTGTGCTGTTATTACTTTCAACCCGCCACTTTCTGAAAGAAAACCTCCATCGTTTTCAAAAACATGTTACATACAATAAATGACTTCTCGCTCTCTACCACACGTTTCCACAAGGCCAAATCGTGTCAGAGCCATTTATAACTCTTGGAATTCTTGTAATCCAATCCCGTCATGTTGTATTTCCGCAACTTTCAGAATTAAAATGTTGAAGATCATTTTCACAATCCTGGATTACTAATATCTTACCTTTCTTGCTCACTCATGTTCTACATTTCCTATGACACTGATACTGCTTACTATGAAGCAGACTTACACTATCTCTATGACTACTACAATTATTAAATTCTCTACATCACTTTTAATCACAAAGCAATATAAAACAGTAGACAGCATTGCAGACTTACATTCCCTCTACTCCATGTTTTGATTGGCTGCTTGAATTTGCTTATAAAAAGAAACAGTTTTTCTGAATTCATTCAAAGTGCAGTTATTTCAACATGACGTCCAGTGTTATGGTAAGAAGTTATGTCTCTGTACTACACTTATCCTCAAGGCCAAATCGTGTAGGAGCCATTAGAACTTCTTGAAATTCCTCAGAGCACATCCCGAGATTCTTTCCCTAAAATTTTGGTTTTAAAAACACCAGGTAAGAGTTTTTAAGGTCATACGGCAATTTGTTTTTTGAAAATTAAAACAGAATCATTGCAGAATGACCAGCCGTTTCTAGACTTTAAATAAGCTGTGTAATGTCCTGATGTTATTGAAGGACCGTCATGATATATAATTGCTGCAGTTACAAAAGTCCTTCCTGATATTGACAACTGTGAAGCCACAAAATTTTTAATTAAAGTTGTCAATTTTGTTCCATCAGGCCTACATCGTTGGAACATTAAAATAACATACTGGCCATATGTTTGTATAAATAATGTGGACATCATTTCAGATTTACATTGGCTACACTCCATGTTGTGATCAGCTGCTTTTACTAGTTTATTAAAAGAGACTGATTTACTGTCTGGCAAAGTTAAATATATAAATCTTTCTGAGTCTACACTAGTACTACTTGATACCCTACAGTTCTCGCAGTCATGCTGCCATTGATAAGAAAGCCCAAACAGGTGATCTACATCTACACCTTCATCATGCAATACATCAAGTATATACATTAAAAACTCCTGACAATCTTGCTGAATATTTTGAGAGAATTGTGTTTGGCCTGAACATCTGTCTAACAGATTTCGAATTTCAGACACACTTTCTATTTTTGTTCTATCTGTGCTACATTTCTCTAACACAGAATTTAACAAACTGCAAAATCTTTGATCAGAATTGACCACAATCTCTTCTTTTACATTTTCTAGAGAAAACAAAACATTAACCACTACATTAGCATAGCAGTTGACACCAGAACTGTTTTCAAATTGAAAACCAACAACATCTTCAACAGAATCCTTTTTGTTTCTGCTTATAATTTCAGGTTCATCGACTTTTCGTCTTTTTGCTGCAACCTCCCTAGTATTTGTCACATTTCTTCGTTTCCGGCCTACCACACGTTTCTCAAACAAAGGATATTGAGGCAAATGTGGCGCATACTCTCTTCTTAACCTATTGTATTCCTTAACACAATCTAGATCCGCACAAATGTTTGTGACATCACACTCAATCAAGTACAATCCCGATAAAGTTCTAACTCGTGACAATGCCACATATGCCATACCCTCCTTGAACACAGAACTGCCAATATTCACCAATGCACTGTCTACACTTAAACCTTGCGATTTATGGATTGTCACCGCATATGCCAAGCAAACAGGAAACTGCTTACGGCGAACATATAAGTCTTTTACAAGCAAAAATCTAGCAGAGCAACGACCAATTAGCTGTACTTCCTCAATGCCATCAAATTTAATTTTTAAAAATTCAATTCCATCTCTATTTCTGTATTTCACAAAATCAACAACATTACCCATTGATCCATTTACCAGACCTCTTTCAACATGTAAATTCCTTCTTAAAATTATACGGCAGTTCAAGCACACATTCAGAGTCTTTTCAAAACCTGCAGTTTTAGATATAGTCTTCTCTAATGAATCCAATTTTGATTTCAAATTCTCAGACAAAATAATTGTTGATCCCATATGCTCTACTCTGTCAATAGCTTCTACTTTCACAATCTCCTGCTTTTCCAAATGCAACATTTTGTTGTTGAATTTGGCACATTCTGCAAGAGTTGGCATCAAACATATTCCAGATTTCTTCTCAGTAATTTTCTGAAAAATATTCTCAGGCACAACACCTTGTTCTGGATATAAATTTGACAGTAATCGTGCATGTAAAGCTTCTTTCCCATGCTCGGTCACTTTTCCAATTCTAACATCTTGTAGAATACTCTTGTAAACTTCATCCTTCGCCTGACGCATATTTTCATGCAGTTCAGCATAATTGAAGTTTAACCATATATTGACGTTGCCAATGCTCCCTAGGCACTTCCTGGTATCTTCATGCGTGAGCATTTTGAACACAGGTTGCCCTTTCACTGGTGTCAGCTGCAGAAGATCTCCGAAAACAATGATGTGTTTGCCACCAAATAACACATCATACTCTGTTTTGAGAACTTCTTGCATTCTCAAATGCACAAACGCAAGCATGACATTGGAAACCATGCTTACTTCGTCAATGATAAGAAGTTTCATTTTCCTCAAGATTCTTGAAACTTCAAAACAAGCATCTCCAGATAGCTTGTGATATTGTAATTTGTTGTCATGCTCCACTGGCAGCATCAGTAAACGATGTAAAGTAATCCCTTTAATGTTATATGCTGCCAGTCCAGTTGGAGCGGTGACAACACAAGACAGCGATGACTCTGTCCTTTCCTGCAAATAGCATGAAATTGCTTTAATAAGGAAACTTTTTCCAGTTCCCGCTTCTCCACTCACGTACAGTCGGACAGGCTTCAACGACGTACATGAACACTCTTTCTTGTCATGACTTAATCCATGATCAATTTGCATGGTAACTTCGTCATATATTTTCCTCTGCTCAACGTTGAGTTGTCTTTCCAACTCTTCTAAGTTAACCGCATCCTCCTGAGCATGTGCCATGGCTCTTTCCACTTCATTCATAGCAGTTGCAGCTTCATTTTCGATAACAGGTCCTCCTAGTGGATCCTGACTCAATGAAGCAGAACTCTGACTGTCCTGAGAACTGTCTCTGGCAATCTCGGCTGCAATCGTTGCTTCCTGCTCAATTTCCGCATTCAACATTTCTACATATTTGGGAAAAGCAGGACATTCTATGGTCTCCTTGGCAGCATTGAAAGAGTCTTCGTAACAGAGGAAATCTCCAAGCAGTTCCTCTTCTGCACGCCAAGGCTTGAAAAGTTGCAAAAGTGCTAAATAGAAAAACTCCTTTTTTTCAGAAGATTCGCCACTCAATTTTCGATGGTTTACCAAGTGGCATTTTCTTTGCTTGACCAGACATCCCTCACTTCCTATTACAGCATACACTCCTTTCTCAGTATCTTCTTTGATGTTCCTCTTGAATATGTAATTTTGAAGAACCTCATACAGACAAACATTGTCGAGGTGTTTGCTTCGATTTGGATAATATGTATCCAACATGTTGGTCTTCAAAATGTCGGTACTGTTTGGCTCCTTTTCCGCCAAATACTCAATTTCCCGCACAGGTTTCAGAACTCGATTACGCGTTGCAGCAAGACCAAGACTCGCCCAAACGATACTCCTGGACTTGGCATAGAGACTTGCTGAAGACAACCGGTCAGAGCATTCGTAAGCTCCGATTTCTCGATGCGACAACATCTTCAGACTGAAACTGTACAACTTCTTGCTGAGGCTCTTTTCATGTGAAATGTCCTCCCACATATCCTTCAATTCTGTCTTCTCTTTTTTGGTGATGTAAGATGTCACATACCGAGCCACAGCCATACAGTTATCAGCCACAAACTGTATATCCATGTTAGCATTCCACATGGACAAAATCACAGGGTTGTAGTCATTGATGTACTTGGACTCTTCGTTCCTCTTCAAATTGTATGTGTTTTTAGGTGATTTCTTCATCACATTATGTCGCAGCGAAGACATCAAACTGTTTACTCTTCCTTTAGAAATCACCGGTCGTGGAAAGCCGAAACGACATTTGGTGTAGAACTTGTCCTTGTTTCGGAATTTACGACGACAGTACTTTCCACATCGATGGCTTTGGAAACGTAGAACTTTTTCTCTTAGGCTTTTCTTCTCCTTTGCGTTTGGAACAGCACACGTAGAATACTGTTGTATGAAACTCATCACTGAGTCTTCTGGATCCGTTCCAAATTTAGGTGCATCCTTGATCCACAGCAGCATATGTATATGAGGAGCACCTCTTGCTTGGTACTCCTTTCTCCAGAAGAAATCCAACACCTCTCCAAGAGGTGGATTCTTCTTATTCATGATGAAAGACATCATAGCTTCAAATCTATGATTGAAGTACCTGCATACATTGACTGGATCCAAAGAGCACAGTTCTCCGGGTGTCTTGAATTCGATGTTTTCGATGTTTGCATTTGCCTCTCGTAGAAATTCAAGTAAGTCTTCCCAGCCATACTCGGCACAGCTCAGAGTGAGGAACCATGTGGGAGTTCCTAAGTTCCTCAGCATACATTTTAAATCACCATGACGACGGTACCAGTACTCATTAGTACCACGCTGACACGCCATGAGATTAATCAGGTGAGAATCCAAAATACTGTCTTGGACATTGACTTTATCCATAAAGTCACTTGCCGAGATGTTTTGCATGTGTATACCACTTTTCAAGATGTGGTTCACTGCATATGACAGTCCAGACAGATCGCTTTCAAACAGGAGATGAAACAAATAGGGAATGCATTGTCGAAACCTAGCATCTCCTGCATACAATCGCAAAGTCCGGTATTCAGAAGCAGGAATTTGATGAGGTCGCTCATCATATCTTCCTCCCTGACCTGTTGGAAAAAGCTGTGGGAAACACCGAGCTTCCAAACTTTCTTCCCAAACACTAATGGGACTCCCTTTGGCTTGTTTCATTTGAAACAACTCAATAGCATTCCCCATGACTTCCTTGGAATGCAAAGGATGAACACTATAATGTTCATATATTTCTTCACTAGTACAGGGTTCTACTTTCTCAATTTGACCAGCACACAAATCGCTATCCTCTTCCTCACTTACTTCCTCTTCTGCAACATATACATTTTTATAGTATTTATTATTTTTTTTCAAATACAATGTTGCCTTTTTGACTTTCCTAACATCCACTAAATCTTGCCATATTTTCTTATTCTTTGTCGGGACCCCATTAACTAAGATAACCAGAGGTTCCTCTTCCACGTTTTCTACTCCAATTGTGTTAATGTTTTTCTTCAAATCTAGAGGCAAATAAACAACTCTTCCCTTTAATCCTCTCTGTAAATCTGATGGAGGCAATTTCCCTGTCTTTGGCTCCATTCTTACAATAGCCTGAAAGGGATGGATACTTTGAATCAAAATAGATTCATAAGTATTTAAATCCTTCAATTCAGAAGGAATCTCAACCAATTCCAGATTATTATGAACTGCTCTAGCAGGCATCTGGTTTGATTTAATTTGTTACAACAATAAGTACACACACGTTGATCCAATCCCAAATCAAAACAATTTTCTACCATCCAGTATGTTGTAAAATCCTTCCATTCACTATTATTTTCCCTTTCACTTTTTGCATATAAATCCACTAACTTAGTCTGATTCTTATAATAAGTGCGTCGACAACACACACAAGTGAAATTTGGCCTCTCACTTGATTTCACCTCAAACGTTGCAATTTCCCTCTGGAAATTATCTGTACTGGAAACCTGTACACTATCTTCCACATTACTCTCTTCTTCTTGGTCAATTTCAACATTCTCCTCTTTACTTCCAAAGTAACAAAACTCAATTTCTTCACATATATTCTTCACATCTATTTCAGAACCATGCAAAAGAGCAGCGCATAATTGTTTAAGCATAATTGCTGGACTCTTAGCATAATACAACATTCTAAGTAATTTCCTCACTTTATTATGATGCACTGCTAGCATCCTGAAATTATGAAAAACACTCTGGCATACTCTCCTGGAAAGACAAGCCAGTGAATGCCCATGCAAACCTGTCACTTCTCTCACTCTGCAAGGATCTAATTCTTGCAACAACCTTATTTTCTGCTTCAAACTTTTCTTATTAAATGACCGTACAAAATCACAAAGCAAATTGATGGAATCCTGTCGCACACTGCAAATACTACTACACTTCCAGGTGTACACAGGACCCTTAGCACGTCTTCCTAAAACCTCATTACCTAACACCTCTTCTGCCTCTGTTGTCACAAGTTTTTCTTTTTCAACTGGACAACCATCTTTCACTTCATAAGCACGACCACTGGTGTCAACTGCATGCACCAAATCATTATCCTGGAAATAACTCTCCTCATTAAAAAATGCCTCACAGCTTGAACTATGCATCCATTCTCCAGAAAAAACTTCACAAAAATTACTACGATTAACTATTCTCTTCCATCTACTATTTCTTTTGAAATCATAAATTGCCTTGTTTAGCTTCCTAATTCTATTGATTATCAAAATAAATAACTTACGTTTAATTTCAAATGCCTGATCAATGACTTTCTCAACTATTTTTTTTCTCTTATAAAAAATCACTTTCTGTTCACCTTTCTTAATATTTTTTAACAAATTGCCAATTATCCTGTTGCGGAACATTCGTTTACGAATGTCCCTAAACTGTTGTTTCCTTCTACTATCATGCACAGAGTTATCTCTTGCTCTAGCAGTAACATTTTTCATTGGCCTTTCCTTTCCGTTTGAATTGCTTCTCCTTTTCTGGACTGAAACATTTTCTGTAGTAATATTTTTTTTACTACAGATATTTCTTATGAATGTTTTTGTACTCTTACCCGGTGCTTTCTTGGTGACTTGACAAATATTTTTGTTAGAGGACTGCTGCTTTTTTTCATTGACCTGCTGTCTTTGACGTTTTGCAGCCTTTCTCAGTCTTTCTTTGGTTGGCATGCTGAAATCTTCAAATGATCTGCAGTTGAATCTGTGGTAAAATATAATAAAAAATGTTATTAACCACTATTACCCAACAGTAAATCAATAACAGTCATCAAAAACTTAACACACTACTTAACATTTTTACATAGAAGATTTTTTAGTGCTTGGCAAATTTAGAATACAGAAATAGCAGAAAAGAAATGGAATTTATATTCATTTTACCTGTGCTGTTTTATATGTGAATCTGATCTAATTTTATGAGCATATTTTAATATTTTATTGAAGACACTACACATAACCTGTTTTTGAAGGTGTCTTTATTTTTAAATTAAACGGTTTACATTTTTACTTTTTATTTGTTATAAATTTTTTAAATAAATGTTTATAGTTCCATAGGCTCAAGCACGTCAGCTTCCCATCCTATGTCATACAATTCTGACAAATCTGCATCCTCATCACGTTCTTCTTCATCCTTAGGATTTAAATCATCCAAGGGATCAACATCCACTGATGTTTCAATTACGAGTTCAATGATGAGGTCGAAATCAACTGATTGCTGATTGTCGCTCATGTTGATGTTGTCTTTATCTTTAAAGAAAGATAACAACAATGAGATGTTGCAGAGTAAGAGACAAATCTCAGAGATTATAATAGTAAAATTGTTTAACAAGAGTAACATTTTGCAGCTATTATTTAGCCATGTCCAGCGATGCTGAGGAGGTGAAGCCTATGTCCAATTTTTCAGTGAACAGGACTCATCTCTTCTTAACCTTGGATAAGCCTCACCGACTCTGTGTCCCCTGCACATACTTAAATGTAAAGGGGCAGATTGATGTTAACTAGCACATCCCCAGGGATGCACCAGTTAACGTGCACCGCTGCTCTGCCACCCATGGTGTGCCGCATTTACAATCAGATAGGACAAAGCTGCGTCAAAACCCTGCGCCTGGTTGAAGCAGGCATAGGTCTTGACGCACGTAGGCTGAAAGCTAAAGCAACAACTAAGTGTCGTGTGCAGAAGTTGCAAAAAAGGAAAAATGGCGTTTAAACCGGTAATGAGCCCATGCTAACTTAACACGGTGTAAAGATATCCAGGATCTACATCAGTTTGGGGTTCACAAACCTGGCAGGTACAAGGCACTGAGGCTTTGCACCGTGCATGTCTCATCCCGAATCATATGTTGTTTCTGAATGAAACAATTTCCCAGACCACATGCTTTGGATTGGCTACTTCTAAAAAATTAAACACCCCTACTATCCCGGAGTTAGAGGAATATGATGGTTGGAGTAATTTTACTCGGTTGTCCATTAGTGATTTACAGGCCCTACTCCGTAAGGTTGGCTGCTTTGGCAACGTAGTTCAGATTCTTGCCAGAATCGATTTTTGGGTTTAACAGAAGGTTTTAAAAATGTTACATCTGATCCCCGGTTTGACTTGGTCCACACTGTCACGACTTACTCTGTAGGAAAATTGTGTCAGAATTGGCTGAAGCATTCAACTTTACTTGCAGTTAAAAGTCACCTTTCTAAACTGAATGCAGACGTGGATTTGAATGATTTCATTAAAGGCCCGGCTAGTGGCAGGTCGAAAAGGTGGATATATGCAGCTTACAATGAAATTTGGAAACTGACTCAGATTGAGGCTGCTACACGCCTTAGGGCTATTGATCAAGCGAATCTTGAAAAAGTGCTTGCAGTTGTTGACAATAGTATTAGCGTTCTTTCATCTAGAATTTACACACTAGATGACATTGTGTCGTCAGTTGTCGATATTGTGCATGATGAAGTGTCGGTGTTATACCATGGTCAGAATCAATTAAAATCAATCATGCAATTTGCTTGGACCCTTCAAACTCTGAAAAATGGTAAAGTTCCCTGGGGATACATGAACGTTTCTTCTTTATTTGCCCCATTCAATTTGACTAACAAACAACGCTTGCTGTCAATGCGTGATGCTTCCTTTTCTATGTTACATATTGAAAGGTTAGAATCTTTGCCTTTTTCAGTGGCAGAGGCCAATGCTGCAACGTGCCTTATCCACGGTTTAATAACGCTGCCTTTTACTTTATATAAGTTTTCAAATTGTATGAAATATGTACCAATAGGTCGTTATGAACCTTTAGGTAGTGGTTTTCTTCATGAGGTCTGGTCGCTTCCATACACATACAGATGTTTCAAAGATGACCAAGAAGTTTATCTGAATGGAGAGGAATGCACTGAGACGCCAGATCATTCACTAATGTGTAGGCACATACAGTTACACGGTTCATGCAACAAAGACCGACCAAATATGGCTTGCGTGTTGCAAGGCACGCCAGTTCCTGCTATCATCCCCTCGTTCAAGTTGTTGGAAAATGGTAGTTATTTGATGTTCAATAATGAAGATTGTTGTGGGTTAATTACAAGTATTCCTTTTATCGTAACAGTAAGTGAACGGGTTATTTGCTGCAGAAATGTTCTATTTCCTCCCACACATGAACATAGGGAGTTTTCAATCTGGCCACAAATACCAACCTTGGGTGCAGATTTCAACGGCATGGCAAGAATAAGGGCTCTTTTGTCTCAGAGAGAGGTGGCCTTGAGTTCGGCCCGTGAAACTTTCGTGCTTCACATAGCGAACACCCGTACAGAGGTGCAGGCCCTTTTAAATACTGATTCGCCTTTGCATTTCAGCGAGATGGTTCGGACTATCTTTAACGCGTCCTCCACAAAGGACCTGGCGCATTTTTTTAAAGTTGTTAGCAGTGGTCTCGTGACTTCATTTGAGAAAATCTTTGGAGTCATCCCTGCTTTCTTTCATTCTATTTTTTCCACTTTGTTTGGTGGATTCCCAGTTTTACTTGCATTAGCAGCGGACGCTCTTGTGCTTTTTTACATTTTTAAATATGGATGTCCTTCCTGTGCAAGGTCCCGCCCTGCAGCTGCTGACGCTGTTCCGCAATCGCATGCTTGAATATTATGGCACAATGCCGTTGGCGATATTAAGCACGGCATATGGATTATCTTTTCGATTCTCCTACTTCACCTGTGTCCAGCCTGTATTTCACTGCCTGACCTGTGATTTCGATTGGGCCATTGATTTGTGTCTCTGCGGACCGGTTTCTCCTGACGTCGACTTTAATCAGCTGATGAGTCCTATCATTACTCACGAGTTGGTTTGTCCTGGCGAAAGGATTATGGCTGTGGCATTGATGCATGGACTAATTGGTCCCTGGAATTTACTGGCGGCAACACAGTCTTTCTTGGAACAGAGCTTTCTTGAAAACCCACCGAGCTGTCCTCTGATGGTGATAGAGGATCCGGTGCTGGGAGAGCACGTATGTTCTTTTCCGCTTTTAAGTTGGATGGCTGAACTGTTTTCGGATGAAGACGGTGACTTGCTATTGGAGGCTGTTGCAGCTTATTTTGCATACACAGTTATGTCATAGACCTTTTTCATGTTTGATATGCTGAGTACTAGCATTTCATTGACAATTCATTGACTTATTTGTCAAGTTTTTATTATTTAGCTTGCCTATTGGCTTAAGCCTCGATAAAGTAGTTGGCTGTTTTATTTTTTTTTAGCATTACATTTTGCTAGTTTTTAATGTTTTACCGTGCGGACCGTGCACATATAAAGTTGCAATCTGCTCTCATGAGATGGCACTTCTATTATCTTATTCAGTTCGTTTCCGGATCATGGGGGGGGTGTCATGTAGATCCTGGATATCTTTACACCGTGTTAAGTTAGCATGGGCTCATTACCGGTTTAAACGCCATTTTTCCTTTTTTGCAACTTCTGCACACGACACTTAGTTGTTGCTTTAGCTTTCAACCTAGTAGTTCATCGTGGTTTACATGAGAATAATATGTTATTGCTCTACTATCTGCTTTGCTTGTTAAACTATATCTGTACAGCGAGTGCTGAAGTTTCAAGAACAACACGATACAGAATTGTTATGAGGTCTGATCTCCACGACTTCATAGTCATAACATAAGTGCAGCTTCTACCAATTCTGGGCATGAGGCGGGTTTTATATTGCTTTGCCGAACACACATACACAACACTTGATGCGGTTCACATGAAGAGAGAGCTGGTGTATGCTGATGTGATTCCTTCAAATCTAGGACACTAAGGTATGGGCCCGCCCTAAACCAACCCAAAGACACCTTCTTAGCAAATAATATAATATGTGTATTAGGGAGGGTGAAATATAAGTGTTGCTAACTCTTATTCATTTACAGCATGTTAACATACTGTCACCATTCGCTTTTTATGTACTAGTAACTATGCTGGTAATTTTGCTACTGATAATATGTGTACTTGTATTATCTAAGATACTACGCCTGAGAAGACGGCATTAGTAAATAAACATTTCAAATGCACATGTGTTCTTCTTAACTCCATGTTCTCGTTTGTAATGAATATATAACGACCGAGTGTTCATGAGTTCCACGTATCCTGAGGTACTGTAAGTTCATGTTCTGAATTGTCTAAAGATTGGGAGTTTGTTATATCCAATGTGACACTGTAGCTAGCTTGTTAAGGGGTTTTTGGGTACTAAGGTGAGTTTTGGGGCACCCTAATTCGCCGAGGTTCCAATCCTCTGTGCTTAGTTCTGTGTGAGAACAGAAACCCTACGACAGGGGCACCCCTGAGCCTTGCTGGAGCTTCATCACACTTGCGATACAACTCCAGCAATGCGCCACCTTTACGGCACAGATGCGTCACGCATCTGTGCTGTTTTTGCCCCATGGTGCGCCGCATTGTAAATTCAGCACACCATGGGTGGCGGAACAGCGGCGCAGGATGACTGGCACATCCCTGGTGATGCGCCAGTCATCATAAATCTATCCCTAAGCTTCTTATCTTGTTAGAGATGAACCGCCATATGTATCATCAAAGTTTTTTGCATTTCCTAAATAGCGAACTTTAAGGAATAAATAGCGATTCTTTACCATTCCTAATTTGCGATGAGCAAATTGCTAATTGCAAATTACCCATTCATTTCCATGGAGCAGGAGACCCATAGGAATAAAGGTGCAATTTGCGATTAGCAATTAGCTCATCGCAAATTTGGAATTTTTTCGAGGGTGCAGGGGTGTCTCAAGAACACCCTGCTGCACCCCTGAAAAAGAAATTTGGAGGCATATGGCGCACATAAATTTTAAAAACATTCCTTTACCTCAAAAACGATTTTCAACTCATAATTTGAAAACACTGCCCACGGGGAAATGACTTAAAATGTCCTCAAGACACATGAAAGTGTTTTTTGAAAGCCTTTGCAACTTTTTTGGGTCACTTTTAACATGGCTATGTAACTCAAACAGTAAAAATTTAAATTTACCATGCACAGGTGGGAGCATATTTACAAGGAATTTGCTCCACGGGGAAAGGTCTTTTAATTTAATATTGGAAAAATAACATCAGAGACACTGAAATGCCTTATAAAGAAGCATACACCATTATGTCCTTGTCATAAATTTTAAAAGCATTCCTTTTCCCCAAAAACGATTTTCAAGTCATAATTTAAAAACACTCCACATGGGGAAATGACTTAAAATGTCCTTAAGACACATGAAAGCGTTTTTTGATTGCCTTTGCAGCATGCTTGGGTCACTTTTAACATGGCTATGTAACGCAAACATTCAAAATCTAAATTTGCCATGCACAGGTGGGACCATATTTACAAGCAATTTGCTCCACAGGGAAAGGTCTTACATTAAAATGGAAAAAATAACATCAGAGACACTCAATTGCCTTATAAAGAAGCATACACCATTATGTCCTTGTCATAAATATTAAAACCATTCCTTTTCCTCAAAAACGATTTACAAGTCATAATTTGAAAACACTCCACAGCTCCTATGCACATAAAAACCCTGTCAGTACTAATACTTCACATTTTCTCCAATTACAATTTCTCAAAGAAACAAAATCTATTTGTAAAACACTTGACACAAAGCAACATTTGAAAAACACAACTTTCTTCATAATTTTCTCCTTAAAGCACACTATTCTCTATCTAAATTAAAGAAATCTTTTCTCACCTAAGCAAATACTTTGAGTTTCAAAACAGTCTCAGAAAAACACCAATTTGTCATCAGCAGAGCAAAAGGTATGCACTCCAGAGTCTGCAGCTATCAAAAGCACAGAAATGCTGTAATTCTTCACACATATCTCTCATGTCACCCAATCAAAACTCTTCCCTCACTTTTTTTCAAATCAAAACCCTTCCCCCCTCTGCCCTCTCTGCTTTTTTTGCATAGCAACCACCTCTTGGAAGACCTCTGGTGTTTGCAAGTTCACACAACAATGTTGCAATTGAACTCTGAACTCTCAGTGCACCTGCATATCCAGTGCATTCTTTCATTTAATGATTTTTTCTTCACCACTCAAAATACATCTTTCAAAGAACTCATCCATGCACCCTAACTTTCTGTTTTCAGTAATCAAAATCCACCAATCACTCTTACTGCTTCATTAACACAGAAACTCCACAGTTTTTTTCATTTTACACTCTTATTTTTTCAACTGCCATTTCATTACCACACTTCATCTGACTGCAGGAGAACCTTCTCTCACCATGTTTTCTGTCTGGATTGTTGGACATAGTTACATCTATTGGGCTCAGAGGTACGCTGAGAACAGGAATTTACCTAACCTCAATTTACAAGATGTGGAAATTAAGTGGTTTGGCCACAGAGGATTAAAATGTCACCAATTGATACCATTGGTGAAAACCTTTATGCATTTGCCAAAACCTGACCTGTTAATTGTGCACTGTGGAGGTAATGATTTGGGCACTTTGACTGGGGTAGGTCTGGAAATGCTTTTAAAGGACACCTTTGAGCAATTGATGGCACTTTTTCCTCAGACTGCCTTGGTATATTCAAATATATGCCAAAGACAGAAATGGAGGTGGTCGAACCAATTTTGTCCACAAATTGAGAAGTCGAGGAAGCATGTAAACAAATCTGTTTCAGCTTACATGAGAGACCATGGAATGGGCTCCTTGTACAACAATAACTTGCGTTACTACATGCAAGATATCTACAGAGGAGATGGAGTTCACTTCTCAGATGAGGGCAACAGAATTTTCATTCTGAATTTAAGACTGTGCATTGGTACCTACTTATAAGTACCTAAATGTACCATAAACCCAAAAGCTCTTTTCAGAGCTACCCTACATCTGATCACTCACAATTATTATTTTACTCTAACTTTTTTCACTAATTTTCAACAAAGTACGCTGCCCAGAACGTTTCCCGGTTCGCGAACCGGATGCTCCCCACGCAAAAAAACAAAAAACATTTTTTTTTTTTGCCCTGCGGGGCCCTTTTAAAGCCTCCACATCAAACCTAGGGGGTCAGGGAGGATCTACTATGCCCCCTTATGGTCATTTGCCCCTTCGCTTTCACCTCCTCTTGTCTCTCGATCCTACCGAGAGACAAGATGGCGGCCGCTACGGACTGTTTGGAATGTTTACAGACGCCGGAGAACCAATCAGCTTCGCAAAGCTCCGTAACGCGAAAAGTACACGAAGCGGAGCGCTGTTACAGATATATATCTTTTTTTGAACGTTAATTTCTCAAAATCCACTGGAGCACATATATTGAGACCTAGCAAAGGCACATCGGGCTACCAGTCCCTACAATTTTGCCAAGTTTCGTGCAAATCCATTCAGCCGTTCGATTATTATTATTTTATTTTTTTTTGCCCCGCGGGGCCCTTTTAAAACCTCCACATCAAACCTAGGGGGTCAGGGAGGATCTACTATGCCCCCTTATGGTCATTTGCCCCTTCGCTTTGGCCTCCTCTTGTCTCTCGATCCTACCGAGAGACAAGATGGCGGCCGCTACGGACTGTTTGGAATGTTTACAGACGCCGGAGAACCAATCAGCTTCGCTTCACAAAGCTCCGTAACGCGAAAAGTACGCGAACTGGAGCGCTGCCTGGTCCGCTGTTACAGATATATATCTTTTTTTGAACGTTAATTTCTCAAAATCCACTGGAGCACATATATTGAGACCTAGCAAAGGCACATCGGGCTACCAGTCCCTACAATTTTGCCAAGTTTCGTGCAAATCCATTCAGCCGTTCGGGCTAAAAGTGAGGCCAACCGCCCTATGGAAAACTCAATGTTAAAAACACGTTTTGGGACCCCCCTTTTTTCTCGGCCCCCCCTTGACGAACCCCCCCAAATTTTCAGGGGCTGCTCAGAAACAAAATGTTGCATTTTCCTGAAAATTTCAGCCAATTCCGTCCACAAACGCCAAAGTTATTAGACATAGAATTTTCAAAAGTCCCATAGATAAAAAATCCTAACTATATATACCTACTGGCGACCGCCAGTAGGTAAAATATATATATATATATATATATATATATATTTAGGCTGCTGACATCATCCAGTCAGTGAAAGTTTACTCTATGAGTTTGTTTGTTAAAAATATATAGGCAACTATAAAAGTTGAATTAGTATACTTGGTGTACAACTAGTGTATACTAACCAGTAGTATGCCAGGAGTTACATGTGCAGAGTGGTTAAGAAAGGGGGCGGGCCTCTGATGACATCTCCGTGGACCGGTTTAGGGGACATACTTGTGGCAACAATAGTGGTTTGTGGCCCCCAACTACCCTCAGCTGCCAAGGGGACATCATCCCAAACCAGTAGAGCGCCAGGAGGCCCCTGGCAGAGTGTTTGAGAAAGGGGGTGGGCCCTCCGACGAGGTCTCAGCAATTCTCTGCAAGCTCATTTCTGACCTTTCTGCTCATTTCTCACCATTATCATTCCTCTTGTCGCTCATTTATGACCTCTATTCCGCCTCTTTCTGCTTGTTTCTCACGTTTATCTTGCCTCTTTTTGCTAATTTCTGATCTTTATTTTGCCTCTATGTGCTCATTTTTCACTTTAATTTTGGCTTTTCCTGCTTGTTCCTAACCTTTATTCGCCCACTCTCTGCTCGTTTCTCATCTTTTTTTGCCTTATTATTTACATTTATTTTGCCTCTTTGTGCTGGTTTCTCACCTTCATCATCCCTCTTTCTGCTATTTTCTGACCTCTATTCTGCCTCTTTCTGCTTGTTGCTGACCTTTATTCTACCTCGTTCTGCTAATTTTGGACCTTTATTCTCCCTCTTTCTGCTTGTTTCTCACCTTTATCTTGCCTCTTTCTGCATGTTTTGTCGCCTTAATTTTGCCACTTGCTGCTGGTTTCTTACCTCTATTTTGCCTCGTTTTGATCATTTCTGACCTTTATTCTGATTTTTCTGTTCATTTCTGACTTTTATTCTGTCTCTTTCAGCTCATTTCTGACCTTTATTCTGCCTCTTTCTGACCTCTATTCTGCCTTTTTCTGCTCATTTTTCACATTTATTCTGCCCCTTGCTGCTCCTTTCTGACTTTATTCAGCCTCTTTCTGCTCATTTCTCGGCTTTATTTTGCCTCTTTCTGATCTTTATTCTGCCTCTTTCTGTTGGTTTCGGAACTTTATTTGCCTCTTTCTGCTCTTCCACGGGACTGCGGGGGGAGCCTCAAGGCCCCGCGGTCCCAGACAGCTTCCCGCCTCCTGGGGGAGTCGGCATTGCTTTCACACACAATGGGCTGCTAATCATGCAGTTCCCTGTATGTGAAATCAATTTGTCTGTTTCCTTGCTCCATGACAGCCGGCAGAGCATTTGCTATGACTTGGCGGAAGTGTTTGCTATGACTTGGCCGGAGCAGTTGAAGCTCCCGCCAAGCCACGCAAATGGTTATGTCCCGGGGATGGGCACTCCAGGACACAGCAGGAGCCGTTCCGGGGGTAGCAGTTCCCAGGACCAACTATGGCTCCATCAGGAACGAACACTGCCTCTCTTGATTGCACTACTTAGGTGGATGGTGGTCCCGAGGCTGCACAGCCCCCCTCTTAATTTGAAATAATTGCCCCCGGGAGGTGGTGGTTCCGGGGTTGGGGAGGTCAATTGCCCATTGTATTAATGGGATGTTTAGCACCTGGGGAGATGGCAGTCCCCGGGCTACGGGTGGCCTGCAGGGCCCGTCCGCAAATATTTTTGAATTTCCTGGCTCCCAGTGCGTAAGAGAGTCACTTTTAAAGCAATGTGTATTGCTCACCAGGCTTTCTGGGATTCGGGTCCCCTAATCATCCGTAATCTAGTAAGCCAGTATCATCCAGGCAGAAATCTGCGCTCTAGTCAGGCCTTCATGGCAGCAGTCCCCAGAGTTAAAAGGTCTAGATCTGGCGGAAGGACGTTTGCCTTCAACGCCGCCAAGATCTGGAACTCCCTCCCGTCTCACTTGAGATCCAATCCTGATCTCGTTTCCTTCCGAAAACAATTAAAAACACACCTATTCAACTCCGTTTAATTTAACTCAGTTTTCCCTCCTTTTTCTGGTTCTCATCTTCTTTTACCCTTCACTTGGTTCCTTTTTTAGCACTTGGACGCCTCAGGGCAGCAATCGCGCTGTTATAAATTCACTTTCATTTAATTCATTTCATTTCATATAGTGGTCCCCGGGGCTGTGGGGGGGCTGCACGAGCCCCGCATTTATTTCAGATTTGCCCAGGGGAGGTGGCGGTTCCAAGGCCATGGGGGTTGCTGCACGGGCACCCCTGCATTAATTAAAAGCACTGCCCCAGGGAGGTGGCAGTCCCCTGGACTTTCATAAGCATTGCAGGACTAGCGTCACGACTCCAGCAATGCGCCGCCCCTACACCACAAGATGTGTCACGCATCTGCCCCTCCTTGCACCATGGTGCGCCACGTTGTAAATGTGACGCATCCATGGTGGCGCAAGGGGGGGGGTTGCGTGACGCATCTTTTCTGGCGCATCCCTGCTGATTTGCAGAGATGCAGTCAACAAAAGGAGGTTTTGGGTCCTATCCCTAAAACCATAACTTCCCTTTAATAATGTTTTCTGTGACTTTCACCTGTTTTGATGATATACTACATCAATTTTCCATGAAAGCAAATGTCCAGTGTGTATAGCTGAAGGCCAGGCACAGCGGGGTTTGGTCTGGTGGCCTGGACGTTGGCCAGGCCCTGTCTCCAGGACTCCATGGACAACCAAACTCATGGACTTACCATTCACTGAACTACTCCACAGGTAATCAGCCTGTGCTGCACCTGGAATTGGGCTTGACTCTGCGCCCACAATTTGGCTGCGTTCAGTAAGTTATGGCCACAGTAAACTAATTTTTTAGTTCAGGGGTTGCCAAGCTTTTCTGAAGAAGGAGCTACCCATGTCCAAGAAAATCACCCGGAGCTACTATTAGTATTAGTCAAGTCAAGTCAAGTCACAAAATGTATTGTTTTTGATTATTTAAAATCATTACAAATCACAATAGAAAAATGGTCCTTTAAAAATTTCAAAACAATTTATAATACACCTTTACATAAAATTATCATCTTGTTGCCTTGTCCATTACTATGTGCTTATAAACGTGGAAATCATTATAATTTATTATACACCTTTACATAAGATTATCATTTTGTTGCCTTGTCCATTACTATGTGCTTATAGACATGGAAATCATTGGGAACGTTTGTTTTATACAATGTTGAGTAAATGGGCGAATAGTCCATAGAAGTTTTAAACTGGCCATCTCAATTAAACTTTCATTTTAGCCCATTATTAAAAATTTTTTCACCCTTACTAAAATTATCTGTCAAGTTTTGAGGTTACTATTTCCTTCTTCACTTGTTTCCCCGAGTTCAGCTTGTCGTAGGAGAGATTGTGCTTTTCTCATATATTTGACCCCCCTACAAGCCAACATGGGTGACGATCCCTCCAGCCATCGAATTACAGCTTGCCTGCATGTGCAAATGTTCAATTTATTAAAAATGTCCTTTAAAAGCCTTCTCCTTAGATCCATGAGAGCCGGGCACACGCATAACAGATGGGGTAGTGATTCTTTTTGGTAACCACATAGGCGACCTTGAAGATCCGTATAAACGCCTTTCCAAGATGGTTGTAGCTCTTTCGAAAGGTGTAAGCCCAGCCGATATTCTATGTATCTCCTCTTTAGCATCGTGCTAAAGTGACTTTCTAAGTATGCCTGGGGTTTTATCAAGGAATATGAATAAATCACTGTCCACCCATGTCGGCGCTTGGAAATTGCTTATTTATCTTCCAGAAAGGACTTCTATTTGGCAGCATTATTTGTTATTTTGTCGAAGCTAGCTCTATCTGGAATGGTATCCCATGTCGATTGGATTTCTAACTCCCTCAAAGATTTGATCAGGTAAGCTCCCCAACCACTTAAGGTTGTTTGCTTCAATTGATTTTCAATTTCTTTCCAACACAGGCTGTCTAATGAACCTTGTGCTGACAGGCGTATTTTGTGTCACAATTTCACAAAACTACTCATGCCCCGAAACTCCTGGTTCCGCAACCCAAACTCCAGTCGAACCTGTGCCTGCGAGGCTGATTTTGGAAGGTTAAAAACTGCTTTGTATACCTTTGTTTGGAGGTTGTTTAACAACCCAGCCTCTTTACCACACCAGGTAACCAGAGCGTATGACAGAGTGGGTAAAGTTTGTGATGCCATCACCTTTAGAAGATGCATGTAATTTGGGCAATCCAATTTTTTATATAATAACCTGTATGCGTAGATCAAGGAATATGTTTTCGCCTTTAGGTCCGATTTATGTTCTTTGTGGGTCAGTCCTCGCCCCAACTTTAGACCTAAATATTTGTAAGACGCTTCCTCTTTTATTAGTGATCCTTTTGCATACCATTTAAAATTCGATTTTTTTGGGGTCTACTAAGTGTACTACCTTAGTCTTCTCCTTGTTCAATTCCAAGCTTTCGTGCTCTGGATAAATAACAAGGTTGTGGATCATTCTTTGGAGCCCTCTAGGTGTTTGGCTCAGCACCACAATGTCATCACCACAATGTCATTGGCATATTGTAAAAACGGAATTGGACTATTTGCCAAGTTTGGTGGATGACCTTCCCTTGCCTTGCCTGCATGTGTTTAACCAAATCTGCCATGTATAGGTTAAATAAACTTGGGGCCCGGACGCATCCTTGTTTTAAACCCTGTTGCGTACTGATTTCGGCATTGATGCTGCGACCATCGCCGAGTTTTACTCTTGCCCAAGTTTCGTTGTACAAGCCTATTATTGCCTCCAGTAATTTCTTTGGCAGCCCCCATGATCTTAATTTTTCCCATAGTTGGTTTCGGTTCACCCTGTCAAAAGGATTAGGATTGCCAAAGTTGTCAGGTTTGTTAATGTACCTGTCCCTGGCCTGAAACCCGTTTGAAACGTGGGAATAATATTTGTTTCCTCCATCCAGTCTTGAAGGTGCATCAGTACGCATGATCCGTAAAATTTTGCCTCCACGTCGATCAGCGATATCAGCCTGTAATTTCCTGGCTCATTATGATCACCCTGCTTGAAAATCGGATGGATGATATTCCCGTTCCAAGACTTGGGTATTTTGTTTTGGCTATAGATTTCATTAAAAAGCGGTGTTAAATATTCTGCCCAAAAGTCAGGTGAATGTTTGAAAAGGGCATTAGGAATCCCTTTTGGGCCTGCCGCACCCCCTGTTTTAAGGCGTTTTATTATTCCCTTCAGCTGTTTAATGTTTATCAAGGTGTCTGAACCTGGTGCTATATGTTTCTTTCGGGTGATTAGATTCTGGCAGGGTAACTTGATCATTACAAATGTCTTCTTCAGACATACTTTCTTTACCCTGCCATGGCATGCTAATATCTTCTGGTAAGTTTTCTTCTTTTTTTCGCAATGTTCCGTGTTTTTGGCACATATTTCACACTCTTTTTTAATGAGCCTTTTTTGGTCATGCTCCCTGTCAAGAAACATGTTTTGTACATGCTGAATCCAGATGTTTTCTCCAATTCCTGCCTCTTGTCTTAGTTGGTTGCCCTTTGTCAAGTTGTTAATGATACCCCAAATGACTGACCGTTCGGGTTTTTACCGGCCAGTAATAATTTTGACCAAATACCTTCTTGGGATGATTTTTTGGCTTTGCCCAGCATCTTCTTATAATTTTTTTGTAAAACCCTTAATTTCACCACGTCTACTTTCCTTCCCCTTTTTGCCACTATGGCTTGCCTTCGGATTTCACGTGAGATCTTTCTTTTTTCCTCTTGTACACTAAGATTAAACCATGGCTTCTTCCCAGTATCCTTTCTTCCTTTGCTAGAATTAGTAACAGGAAAATTTTGGGTTAAAACGTCGCACAAGTATTCCCAAGTTTTTATGAGATCTTCTTTATTTTGCGTTTTTATTAAAAGAAGTTGTTCTTTAAATGTATCCAGTATTGGTTTTATATCCTTTCCAACCCATTTCAATTTCCGTAAATTAAACTTTTCGGTATCTTGAATCAAGGTGTTAATTTTTTGGGTTTTTTCAATGGAAATATTGATTTTTGTGATTAATGGAAAATGGTCACTTTCAATGCGTTGACCAACCTCGAATGTGACTACATTCGGAACCAAATTGTTGCTGATTATCGTAAAATCTATTGTTGATTGCCTTTTGCCACTTAAAAAGGTTACAGCCACCGGTCTATCACCGTTTGCGTTCCCATTCAAAATTGTCAGTCCCAGACTTCCCAGTTCTTGGATTATGTAGTTATCCTTTTCTAAATTGTTGTTGAAATCCCCAGAGATGATCAAGGAGTATAATTCGTGTGATTTTTGTAGTGCTTGTATCAGGGTCATTAATGTAATGATTTTTTCCTTCTTCAATCTTTTATCCAGGTGAACGTAAACATTGAGCACTGATAAGTTGTGGTTAAGTGAGTTTAAATCAGGTTTCCCTGTGAGTTTTGTGGCTTGCATCCAATTCACCCCAGTATCTATTTCTTCCACGTGCCATCCACATTTTTGTGCAATGTATAATGTCAGACCTCCTCTTGGGTGCCCGAAAGTTGAGAATCTTTCTGCTAGGGTATGAAGCTCTATGTATCACGGGAGTGATACTGGGCTCAAATTCCAAGTTTCTTGGAGTAGTATTAATTCATGTTGTTCCAAAAAGTTCACTGTTTCGTGGTCTTGCCCCATATTATTAAAGTCATGAACATTCCATGAACAAATACAGATCTTATGAGTATTCTCCACGCTGGGCTCATCCCTAACTCTTTCAATATGTTCTGTTTTCTGCCAATTGCAAGTTGTTGTCCGATACTGGGGTTTTATTTCCTCGTTTAGCTTGCTTTGCATGTTAGGAACACTTATTGCTTAAGGCCTTGGTGACATAGGACCAATCGGTGCTTTTATCCAGCCTGGTATCTTGCTCCTATGTGCTTGTCACTCTCTTCGCACTTAATGTTTTTTGAGGAGTTACGGAGCACGCGCACCTTAAGCATGACTGCTGGCTATTCCCAGCTTCATTTTCCTTTTTTTGGTTTATGGTATTTTTTAGAAAGGGAAATGGGTATTTTTGTCGTTTGTGACGTCTCAACGTGATGCCCCAGACGTCAAAGGTCAGGCTCATAGTATATATCCTATCTACTAAGGCCTTTGAGGTCCAGGTGGTTAAAGACTCCTCGACATCGGGGGAGTTTGCATTGGTTTTAAATTCTACGGATAGAACCTCTTGTGATTATATTTCTTCTAATTCTGGAATTTCTTTAAAGAGCCGCATTGAATTCCCTCGGTTCAAGAAATCTTGTCCGCCATTTGTACGATATTCTGGTACAAATGTCAATTTTTCTGAGGTTTCTCCTTGTATTGGATTAACTAGAATGTCTTCTTTTTCTTTTTGTCCTTGATTGTTTTTTACTATTCCTCCATTCGCGTCGTTCGCTTTGCTCAGTTGTTCAATACGTATACTGCTCTTTACTATGTCCTAATTGTTCCCTTCTGTTTTGGCTTCTTCAAGTTTATCACTCTTTGTGTGCTTTAATAAGTGCGTGGACTCTAAGTGGTGTTCTTTTTGTGGCAACTTACATGTTCTCCCTTTTTCATTTATCCTTATTTTTATTGGGATCCTTGCGCTATGCTCTACATTGTCTGTTTTTTCTTTTGCTTTTTGGTATGAGGTGATTTTACCTCCTTCGTAACTTTCAGTTGTGTGTTTTTCCTCTTGCCTGGGAGAGTTATGGACCCCCAAGTCTCTCTTTGCTCCTCTGTCTTTTGGTGTTGAATTTTCATATACCGCCTGTGTCATTCCTACCCGTTCTTTGATGTCTATTTGGCACGGTTGCTTTGTATCCCCCTTTTCAAGGGTCCGGTCTTTGCATGATTGCTGAACTGGTCTATTTTTTTGTAAGTTTTGACTCTTTCTCTTTTGTCTGTTCTCTTGCTTTGTAGAGATTCGAGAGTCCAAGGATTCGGTCTGCGGATTACTTCCGTTAACCACTCCTGATTGGTTTGATTGCTCTAGAACCATATTTGAGCGGTTTACTGTTTTTTTTTCCCACGAGTGATTTTCTTTCTTTGTTATTGTTTGATTATTGAAAATAGGATAAATGTATTAATTTGTAGGTGGTTTCTCATTACGCTGAACCCTACCCTTTCTGACTCTTTTTCTTTGTCTTTTTGTTAACTTAACATTCTTTACGGTGTCGCTCATGTTTTGTGTGGCATCAATTTGGCGGACTCTCTGATCTAGACATTCCTCATCTGACTTTTTTACCTCTAGTTCTGGGTCATCATTTACACTTAAATCTTTGATTTCTTCAAATCTCCCTATTTATCCCTTTATCGATGACTGTACTGCCCCTAAGATATCTTTTAGTATGTAGGGCAGGTTTGTTATATTGTCCACTAGTTTGCCACATACGCAGCTTGGCTGGGATTGTAAGGTGTCTATATGTTGCGCCCTATCCACCCTCCTGGGTATGAGGGCTGCAATGTGGTCCAGCTTGGTGTTTATACCTGAAATATGTCCAACGATAAGATTTATTAAATTTTATCCGATTGGAAGTTCAAGGCCCTTATTGTCTGATCCAAAGTACTTAACAATGCTTTACTCCAAGGGCTTTTATGAGCCGCTCCAACCGATATTTCCAGGTCCCCTGATCCTTGTTCGAGCCTGCTCATGGATGAAATTGTTATTGGGGATGACAGGTTTAACTTTTTTGGCCAACATTTATCTTCTTCATACAACTTTTCTGGTTTATCAGGATTATTATCTGTGCCTAGTGGTGTAGATTCCAACCTTTCTTCTCCACCCCGTATCCGTCCCTTTTCGGGGTCTGCTGATAATCTGCATCCACCTGATAGGTCTTGTATTTTACTATTGTCTGCTTGAGTTCAGGATCAGGTGTGTATTTGTATTTGTATATTTGGTTCTGATATTTGGTCCAACCTTACCTCATTAGATAGGGAGAAAGAGGTTGACCAAGCGTCGTCTTGTATGGTGATATGCTCCACCCCAGTTTTATGTTCCTCACTTGGGGAGATGTTGACCTTCTCCTTCTTCCTTTTATTTATTTTTGTAACATTTTCGAGTTTAATAGAATTGAGTTGGTGTATCTGAGCTATTGCCAAGACTGGTTTACCACCTAGGGCTTTGCTATTTGTCTCCGCAATAGTTTGAGAATTTTGAAGATCTTCTGTTGGTTTTGACCCTTCATCCTGGGTTGCATTTGATGTTTGACCTGGGAAGTTTTCTCAATATTTGTTATTTGTGTGCCCTCCTCCTCCTTCTCTCTCCGTTCCGTTGGGTATTGGCTGTTATTAACCCTTGATGCGGGTGCAATTGGACTTGGCAAATGGGCTTGTTCCTGGGTTTGTGCGTAGATGGCAGCCATTGGGTCCTTTAAAAAGAATTTTTTTGGGATCCCGATGATTTTTCTTGGGCTGCCCGTTGAAATTTCGTGAGCTGAAACCAGCCTCTCTCTTCGTCGTATGGCCTTCTTTTTTTTTTGATTCTTCACTGACTCTTGGTCTTTGCTTTCAACCTTTTTTGTTTCTTCGGTTACCTCCTGTCGCACTTTACCTGATCTCATGATTTCTTACAGGTATAAGCACCCCTGGCTAGTGCCCCCTGTTTTTTTTTGAATGGCAAACAATTGGGTTGAAAATTCAAATCTTCAATGTATCTTATTCCCCCTGTGCGCGGGGCGGGGGGCAGGGTAAAATTTCCAGAAGTATGTGAAACAAAACGGGTGGAGAATCAAAAGGAAAGAATCAAGGAGTGTCCAGTCCAGAAAATGATGGTTTTTCCTTTTAGGTCCTTTTAGGTCCGGTACTTTCCCAGCGCTGGGCAGCAGCTGACGTTATTTCTGCCCTCCCTTGCGAGCGGAGCTCACAGGGGACCGCCGGCTGCACCTGTCCTAGATAGGTCGCCTCTGCGAACCACCCCCGGCTCTTACTCTGCGACTGCCACTAACGGTAATCGCGCTCGCTGTTCCTTGTCGGCCAGGGGAAAAGTCCGGCTATGGGTAGCGCCTCTTATGCGAACTTTTAGGCGGTTTTAGCGTGAGTTTCAAAGATTATTCAGGGAGCTAGGCAGGGCTGCTGAGGCAGATGCAGGGCATTGATTTTCTAAATGCGGCTACACAGTTTCTACCACTTCCCACCTGCCTTCCTTCACTTCCCACTGCGCTCACCTGAAGCCGTGTAGCCGTGATCTTTCCGCCCCCTTTCTCCTGATCGCTCCAGCTCTTGCTCCACGTTACCAAGGTCTCTGGCGTCCCGTGAATCTTCACCGCCACTGCTGCCTCTGCCGCCAAGATTTCCTCCGTGCACTGGGTAAGACCCTCGTGGCTCCCACCGCTGCCAAAGGGTTACCGCGGCTTCTGCCGCCACCGGAGAGGCACTCGTGGTCTCCTGCCACCTCTTGCGGCTCCTGCCGCTGCCGAAGGGTTTTTGCGGCTTCTGCCGCCACCGGAGAGGCACTCCCGGTCGCCTGCTGCCTCTTGCAGCTCCCGCCGCTGCCAAAGCGTTACCGCGGCTCCTGCCGCCACCGGAGAGGCACTCGCGGTCTCTTGCTGCCTCTTGCACCTTCCTCAGCCTCCTTGGCCTCAACCGTTGCGGGAACTCGCAGTGAAGCACTCGCACTCGCAGTGAAGCTCCGGCAGCCCCCTCACTCAGGTCAGGTATTAGTATTAGAATTGTAATAGTGACCAAATTAGACAAAATTACATTAGTAGCCACCATATGCTACATGACTGGCAGTCATCACCACCGTGGTGATCAGCCATATATGACAGCAGTTATGTAAAAAATGCTTTGTTAATGTGGAATGTCTCTGAGTGGGTAACTTATAACAGCCAGGACTGCAATTCTACTGGCATCAATTTAATGATATCAGTGACAAGTTTTCCCAAGGCCACATGATTTACCACTCAAATATCAGCTTCATATATTTTTGGGGAATTCAACAATTTATCCTCAAACATCAGCTTATGATTTCTAAAACTACACATGCTGTGGTTAGGTTTTGGTATACATATATTAATTCAATCAAGCAAAATCTTCTAATTTAGTAGGCTGGGCTGCACACAGGAGAACTAATTGCAGGTAGCTGGAGAGCTACCACTAGCTCATGAACTACTGGGCGAAAAAACCTGGTTTAAGTGACGGGCCTAGCCATGGAACAACTGACAGGCCTTGCATCCAGCCCAATGGATAGTCAACCACTATGCACACAGCCTCCTGCTGTGCAGGTCCGGACTGGGAACCAAAACCGGCCCCGGCAAAGTGCTCCGCCGGCCCCCCCGGGGGAGGTCTGAGCTCTTTGTCGGGGCCGATTTTGTTGCAGGGCCGATTTTGCAGCTATGCTGCATAAACGGCCCTGTCACAAAAACGGCCCCCTGGGGCCCAAAACCGTCTCTCACCCTTGCGGCGCACCGGGGGATCGCCCCGTGCCCGCAACGGCCAGTCCGGGTCTGCTGCTGTGTGCAGCGGAGTTCGGCCGTAGGACCTGAACAATGGCTGGGTTTCACACTTAGTATGCTTTATTATCAAACATTGGCTTTACTTTGACGTTATGCTACTCATGAAAGTTGTTCTATTTTATATTTTTTGGGTAGTGTTATATGTTTTGAGATTTTGTTTTTGTATTTTTTTTTCTTTTTGTTAATAAACTATCTTTTGATGAAATGAAAGGATAAAATAAGTATATTAACTTGAATACAAATATTGGCTAAAAAGGAAGGTGAAAAAATTCATTAAGAATGAAATTGTTTGTTGCGATGTTTGAGCAGCTTCTGCTGAATAAATGTTTTTATGATATGGGTTTGCAGTGTGTCACCCTCTGAATTTATAGATCAACTCCAGATGCTTCTTCCTACTGGTGGGTCCGTAGGAACTGGAATTCTTCCTTTTTGTGTTTTTGTTTCCTCTCCCTCTCTGGATGATATCCTGCTTCATCTTACATGCCAGGATCGGGAAGCTGTGCCAAGGTAATATTTCCCTCCTTTTTTCTGGCACAGTTCTTGATAATAAACCTTGCAGACCACTTCCCTTGCACTGACTTTGATCTAATAGGAAGGATGAGAAAAATACTTCATATCCAAGCCCCTCTCATTCCTTCTCCCTCTAAGTCAGAACTCAATTCAAGAATGATTTCAGTAGATGTTGCTGCTGGTGCTGTCCTCTAGCTTCTCTTTCTAGATGTCTCCTTCTCTGAGAGAACCTGCTCTCCCACTGCACTGGATACTATGTTGTCCCAGAATCCAGATATTATGCACTTTCTCCTGTAGGAGGTAAAATTGTATTAATGCCCAAATGCAGGCCCCCCCCCAAACTGTTTTAATGTCTTATTGTGGAAAAATATTGATGTGTTATCCAATTAGAACTCTTCCTTTCTGGAGTTTATCAAGCTCGAGAGCTTGAAACCAGACATGTGTGAGCATTAGCAATGATTTTTCAAGGCAAGTCTTCCTGTTTACATCTGTCAGGCCCACACAATTGTAGGATTAGAAAAAAAGTGTGACTTTACTATAATCAACAATCTGATCCCAGGTATCATCTAAACCTCAGATTTAATTTGTAATGCATGTATTTTTCTAACATTATTTTTCCTGTATGATGTAAATTTACAAGCCCAGAAACAGAGGACTGAAACACGAAGTCTCACCTACAAGAGCGGTTGCTATGAGGCCGTGGTGGTGGGGTTGGCAGGGAAGGGGGTCATGTTTAAAAATAAAGAAGTGCACTTACCTGGCTGCTACAACTTCTCCTCCTCCATTATTCTTACTTCAACGAGGCAGGAACAGGAAGCACCCAGGCTTTGAATCCAATCACGATGATGCTGATAGCAGCGTTGTGATTGGTCTCAGCGCTGTGGCTCGGTGCTCAGAGAGGGAGTGGGAGCCAGGGCATGTTCTCCATTCAGGCTGTAATGCAGCTTGTGTGGAGAACATGCAACGCGCTTATGACGGTTTGGCCGGCCTGAGACTGCCGGTCAATTCATCATGCGTACTTAAGTGCACATACCACTTCTCCCCCTGCTGGCTGATAGCCCAGCCCCACCCTACCCCTTAATCAAAACTATACCAGTACAGTAAAAATAAAATGATAATAATGTTGTGTTATTAACATTTTATTTTTCATGTGGGACAACGTTCCTCCGCTTTAGCATAGGAGCCGCCACTGCCCTACTCTGATGATATTTTAAGGTGGGACTTAATATTTTGAGCTCAGATCTCCAAATGTTGAGCCCATGGACCCCAAGCCTTAAAAGAACCTTGTATTCTCCTTAACTGCATGCTGATATTGACCATTTGATCATAGACATCACCTAATAAAGGTACATTGAAAGTAATGCATGTAATGATAGCAATGTAAAGGGCGTTCTTCAGTGATATATGCTTGAAAGCTTGTAACTAAAACTATGAGCTCAAAAGTAGGATGGACAGCTCCTGCCTACATTAGTGCAAAACTTTACAAGCCACATTACTTCGGAGCTATCTTATTGTGGGAAGAGCCTTGATCACTTGACCACCATTTGTTTAATTTCTGCATTACATGTTGTGGTCAGACACGTAGTCCCTTGTTACTATTTTGTCATAATAGGGTTACAGATAAATAGCCTTACCCCAGGTGAGGTATTTACCGTGTGTGGTAAATATCTCTAATTCTGTACTTTGTTCAGGAAAACAAGGCATAACGTGGAAGATAATTTTTTAACATACCGAATACCATGTTTTGCATTTTTTCTATGTCTTTTCCCCCATACATTTCAGCAGGTTGGAACTGCCGGAATTTATCAGTGTAAAACTGCAAGGGTGTGATAATTATCATACAACTTATATTTCCTATTCCTGTGCAAACACGTTTGCACAGAGATCGGAATGTAATGCTGAACTCGTAATGAGGACCCAAGTTGCATCAGAGGATTCCACAAACAGCATCTAAGTTGTTCCACCAAACACAGAAAAGAATGACTCGGATGTTGAGGTTGTGGGAGAAGAACCTAGGGGGGAGGAGTACAAGCTATAAATAAAGCTATGGCATTTATTATACAGATTCTTTTCTATTTCAGGTGGGCTATAAAATGTAAACACAATAGGTGTCACTTGTGTTCTGTATGATCTTTCATTGAAAATAGTCGAAAGTGTCAATTACACCTTTGGGATAGCTACATTTCCTGTATTCCTCCTTGCCACAGAACATTGAGTTATTTTCCTACTTGTGAAATATCTTCTCCCAGTTTGACTTGGTCCAGTTTCCCATATATTATAATTGTTTCCAACTTACCTTGGAGCATGCCATATTATCTTGTCACTGTTCTTGCAGCATGGCTACACATGTATCCTAATGGCCTGGCTTCCGAATTTTTTAAAAGGTAATACAGAAAGACATCTAAAATTGTATAGTAAGGTTATGCATATATTGTAGTATAAATGTAAGCTAAATGTAAATCTTTACTTCATAAAAACTCTAAAAATGTGTAATTCTGTACATGTAGCGGAAAACTATATTATATTTACCTAAATGTGTATTAAAAAGTCACATGTTAGGGAGCGTGGCCAAGCCGAAGATGGCGCTGAACACTTGAGCTGGGAGCGCTTGCCTTGGACTGGACTGCCCACCTCTATCGTGACATCCCCCGGGGCTCCGACAGCTAATCACAAGTGGATATGGCAAATGGGAGCACCTTTGTGCAACCCGAAACTTTGACCTGCACGGAGACAGCAAAGCAGTGACACAGAGCCTCTGGTGGCCGCACTCTCAGCAAGATGGCAGCACCCTGGGGAGCTCTAGAATGACACTCATTGACCTGTAGAGAGCAAGGTCTACATGTGCGGTGGCACCCGCAGGTTTTTGTGGGTACCAGGACTGGACTCAAGCTACGGAATGGAGACCCTTCGGAGATGGGCCCAGTCAGAGCGGGGGAATACAGAGCCAAACCCCTCTGACCCCGGTGCGGCCACTGACCTTTCTGGCCCATACGGGAGACACATTTGGCTGCCCGGTACCTCCAAAAGGGGGGACAGTGCTTGAGGAGGGCTTAACCCATGTGCTGTGAGGTATCTACTGAGAGTCCGATAAATGTTGGGGGAGCCCTGAAGGATGATGACTTACCCTTTGCCATCTTGCCAGTGAAGGCAGCAGAAAGCAAATCTATACCCACCTACCTGAAGTTGCGGTGCTGTCTGCAGGGTGGGGCAGTGACACGGACAGGGGAACTGTGAGTTGGAGCCCATGGGAGAGTCGCTGAGCTGCATTGCACTGCAGGAGGTCGTTCACACCAATAGTATCAGGCAGTATTGGTCCACCACCAATTGTGGCGGCCTTGCACAGCCACACTCCATTAATGAACTTACGGGGGCACTCAGGGCTGCCTCGTAGTGGCTATCCATGGATTACAACTGCCCTTAGCTAATGTGTGCAATTTGAGAGGCTTGGCTACTAATACGACCTGTACCTTGGCCACTACTAGACTTGAAAAGAGAATCCACCATTGAAGGCTTGCTCCAAGCACCATCCTCCAAAAAGGGAGAACCCACGGCAGCAGCCTATGTGATGTCAGCAGTGACCCGGAGCCGGGAACAAGTGACGATGGGGGAAGAATCTGAGATCCCCACCAAAAGCTTCATGATCCTCCTCTTCACAGAGATCAAGACCGAACTGAGAGCATTCCAGGCGGACCTCAAACAGAGCGTGTTGGTACTCCACAAAGACCTACAGGCCCTGGAAACCAGACTTGCCAAACTAGAGGCAACCCAGGACGAGTGCACCTTGGATCTTGAGGAGTATCACTCCTGTTTGGTCCCTATGAAAGACACCTGATCACACTCCAGGAAAATCAGGAAGTTCTAGAAAATCAGTGTCACCAATGCAACCTCTGGATTCAGGGGTGTCCGTTGGTAAAGAGGGTAAAGCCATGAAAGCCTATATCCAAGGCCTAGCGGACTCTAGGTTAGCTAAACATGGGCCAGTCCCATAAGCACACCAATAGAACACACACAAATGGGCCCTGAAACTTGATCTCAAAGGGACCCAGGACATTCTTGTCTGTTTCCACCACTTTGATGAAATCACGCTAGTGAAACGAGGTTTCTCTCAACCAATTACCAAGCTTCTACGAGACGGCAAGGCCAAATACACCTGGGGGCATCCTTTTCTCATAATGTTTGAATGGCATGGAAGACGGCTCCATGAAGCGGCTTGCTCAGTATTAAATATTCCTGGAGACCGAGGTGGATCCCCCACAAAAACAACTCCACTGGAAGAGCCCTGAGTGGACACAAGTACGAAGGTGGCACTAAAGGGCATTCCCAAGCAGGAGACAATAATGGAGGGCCTGCAGTTGGCCCTTGAGCCAGTGCATGAAGTCAGCAGCCCACCCCCACCAAGCCCACAGCCCTCTTTGTCCTCTAATTCAGACCATGAGACAGTCCCTAACTAACCTTGGAGCCAGGCCCCCATGGTGTACAAGTTGACGTTTGGGACGGCCCTAGAGACCACAGCAGTACCATGAGCGTTGGGCTGCAGCTGCGAACGCTGCTGGCCCAGGCGGATGACACCCTGGACCTGCGCTGACAGAGGCCTATTTCCCCTACATGTTTGTCCCTTTACTCTATACTGGACTATGGCTGTCACTCAGTAAGCCCAGGGACAGTACTCAACACAAAAAATTCCATCTGCAATTATGTTCTTTTTCTGTTTTGTGTTATTGTTTATCTTCTTTTTGGGGAACTTTGGGTTTTGGGAGGGAAACGCTGTCTGCTCCCGACCATGCTAACACTGGCCTTCTCAACCATAAGCCATAACGACTAGTCCCTTAGTAATCTAACAATGTCCTTGAACACCCTCCAGATACTCACTTACACTGTTTGGGGACTTAACAATCCTATCAAGAGGTGTTCTGTCCTAAGCGAACTCTTCCTTCTTCGACTTGACTTAGGGCTGCCAAAAGAAACCCACCTATCGCAAGCTAGACTACTCCCATGTGAAATCCAGGGACTTCCATGGTCAGTACTTCTCCAGCTGCAAGAAAATGGTGGGGATACATCTTGATACACTGCCTTTGCCCACTGATAGTAGAGGGGGCGCTTTGAGATGACAGTGGTAGATAGATAGCCATTCAGGCATGCTCTGACACCAACCACTCGCACTAGCCTCAGTTTACAGCCACAATGAATGACCAGAACCCTTCATAGCAGAGGCGATCCACACCCTTTTGGCCTGGTCTAGCGTACCTTTAATTATTGGTAGATACCTTAACCTGGTTCTGGACCCTACACCTGATACTGACCACACAGGGAGTGGAAGCTCCACCATCTTGCCCATAGCAGGCAAGACACCAATAGAAGACCTGGTAGATAAATGGTGCTCATAAGACATACTCAAGACTTGACTACCTACTCTTGGTCAAATGCCTGCTCCCTAACTTGGTAGGCTCCACCCAACACCCTATCACACTCTCCAAGCATGGACCAGTCTCCTGTGAACCGGCAGGCATATGCACTTTTTGACCTAGAGCTGCCTGTACTTGGATGCTCTGAGACGACCTCCTGAGGGACCCAGTGACAATAACCAATATCAGAAAGAGAATTAAAGACTATCTCCTCCATAATGATACTTGGGAGGTAAGTGCAGATGCCCTAAAGCGGTTTTTCGAGGTTTGTTTATGGTGGGAGCCACTCGTGTCTGTAGACTCGGAGACACACTCCACCTTAAACTGGTCACAGAGCTTGAGATGCTCAAGACGGAACATAAGAAAAGACCACTTCCCTAAAATATGGAAAAAAGTCAGAGCAGTTTGGGTCCCAATAAGAACCCATGAAAGCGACAGATCTGCATGCCTTCTTGCACAACTTTACAATACATATTAAGACCATAGCAATAAGTCAGGCCGAATGATGGCAAACCTCCTGCAGGTCCATTGGGCTAAAACCATCATATTACAAGTTCAACACCCACAGGGCACCATGTGCACTGACAACAGGAAAACAGAAGCATGCTTTCAGACTTATTACACCCATCTTTACTCCAACCAAAACACTGATTTCCAGGAGCAGTTGAAATAACTTGCCGAGGCCCATTTACCTAAGATAAGCCCCTGCCTTCGAGCACTGAAGCTTATGGGTCCTTCTAAGCTTGAGGACTATTACACCACAGTCTGCCATCATCATAGAGACTTGCTGAGACCCGATGTGGTGAACAGTGGCCTAATTTACTGTTTGTACAACAACGCTACTCCATAAAGGGACCCAGGGAGTGGGGACTGCAGAGCAAATGGCTTGTCAGAGAGTCATTTGTGGCTATCCTGTTCTTTAGAGTAGCAATAGCTATGTCGATTTACGATACTTTACAGTAACTTGAACTCGATGGCAAAAGGTTAATACAAATATATTTTAATCTAAAAAGTCACGTTTAATGTAAAATTATGAGTGACTAAAAACTGTATTCCTCCACTTTCTTTTAACAATGTTTTCTGTTCAAACTTCTTTTTATGTAACTAAAAATATATTTAGTAAATAGGTTGAAATTTGTTTAAAAAGATATTCATTGTCCATCAATACAGACAAATTGTTGGAAGGAATTACAAAAAAGTGGCACATAAGTAGTACTTTACTCAGGGAAGTGCCTGTGCTTCATTTGGTGTAGATCCATTCAGTAGTTTTCAAGAAATTAGTTTTAAAATAAAAAGTGTTCTCTCTAAATTAAATTTTAGAGACAACTTGACATTTGGAAAGGTGTAGTTTTTATTTGCCTATAACATATTGCTGTTTGATGAGATTGCACAAAATGTGTCAGACACCTAGCTTACTGTTGGTGCTTTAAAATTTTCCAAATATATCAGGTGAGACACATATAAAAGGTGGGTCAGAAAAGAGTTCATTTGCCAATTAGTATAGTATTATTTGATGAATTCACATGATGTTTTGCAGACATTTACCAAACTTATTCTTCTGTGGAAGTGGCATGTTTTGTGTGGATCCATGAAGGGTGGACTAAATTTAAAGGGGTGGCAAATGCAATTTCATGTGCTATTAACTTTGGTGCTTTTTAGCATGTCAAGCCCAGTTCGGTACTCTCAGGTTTCATACAGAGCCTAGAGGGAAGGGCAGAGTAACATGGGAGTTGAACATAATTGACTTTGCTAATAACTTTTGCTTACTTTCATGAATCTGCACAATACTAGGCAGACACTAACTATGTTTAGCTTACTCTTAATATTTTGAGTTTTATTTAGACCTTTGAAGAGGGAACACTTAAATTGATTGTCAAGAAAGCAGATTTACCAATGTTAACTCCCATTGGAATCTAGGAATGTTTGATCTTCACTACAAAACAAAAGCCTTAACAGAATGACACCAAACATGACATGCAAGTTGACTTTTACTCTGGGAAGTTTCTAAGAAATTATCTTTAAAAATATTTTCGGGCAGGGCAAGAAGTGGTTAAATTATATAACTATCTGTACCTTTAATCCAGGAAGTTTTGAAAATCTAGATTTGCATATCTCCCACAAACCCAAACTTACCAAAATAGGAGAAACAAATTAAAACCTGACTGACAAGGAAGTTTTTTCACCCGATGGCCATTGTCATTCCATAAAATCCAAAGCCAGCTCTCTAATTGGCTGGCCACACACACAGAAATAGGTAGTGGCTGCAGTCCAAAAGTCATACAAAATAGATTGAAAAGATCCAATAGGGACAAATGTAGCATCTCCCAGGCCTTGACTCAGGTGAGTGGGTCCCAAAAAGACCCCTCTCTAGAACAACATTTTTAAAGAAGTATATTCTTTGTGGGGATCGTTGACCCCACAGCTTGATGTATGGGTCCCAGCATGGCCTCAAGGATCATGACCTAGTCACATGTCCAGTACGTGTCTGGACCTTTATTGTACTTCCCAAAGACTGTGCACATTGGGTGTAGGCCACCCAGGAAGGGCTGGATGCAGCATCTAGACATAGGTCATGCTCTGCAGCCAGTGACAGATTCAGATGACTTAAGGCCATGCATTGCAGGGCCTGGCTGCCCACAGCAGGTTGGGCACAGAGACTGAAATCAGTTCCTACTGCACACATCTGAAGTCTGTGCACTGTGACTGTTACCCATAAACAGAAGTGTAAGTTTAAAAAAAGGTTCCAGGAGGAATGCGAACAAAAAAGCAGTTATGGTTAGTTTTTGCTTATAAGTCCAATACCTATGTTCAAATAAACCTCTGAAATTGACACAATAAACCAGAGACCACTAAAAACAAATCCTTAAAACCACTGAAATGTGTGAGTCATGATTCAGTAAGCTAACCATAACATGTGCCCTCACCACGCCCTGCTTATGACCTCATGTATTACATTAATAATTGTTAGTTGTCATCAGTGGAAAAATTACTACAAAAAAGCAACCCAATCCAACAGACTTTGCTGGCTTAAGTAAATGATCAAGGAAGCCAGTAGCTTAGCGCCTGTCTTATAGAAAGCCCAATGAATGATACAGAGAACTTTGAACTGAATTCTCTTCTTGACGGGTAACCAGTGAAGAGTACTATTGCCTCTGAAATATAGTAATATTTTCTCAGACTGGCCACCATCCATACAGCCATGTTTTTTATGACGTTCGGTAATTTACTGTTCAGGGAGGTTCAGCTTTATGGCATTTCCCTGGTCCAGAGGAAAAAGAATAGTGGAACTAATTAGATAAGTGTAGTTGTTTTTTGTAAGAAATGGAAGGATTTTCCTTATTGTTTTTATTAAAGTAAAAGAGAAAACACCGGCTTTTTGGGATAAGAGCATTAAGAGCGAGGTCTTGGAATATTCAGAAGCTAAAGGCTCTATGCCTCCTTATCAGGAACAAGAGGGTTCCCAGAGGAGCTTGGTCCCAACTATGGAGTTGAGTCCAGTTATGAGAATGTCAGTCCTGTCTCTATTCATCTTGAGAAAGTTGCCTGCCATCCTTCCTGCACCAAAAGAGGCAATTCTTTGAAGGGGTGGCATAGAGGCAAGAATTTGTTGTGTTGAATTTGAGGAGGGTTTGGGTATTTTCCTTGTAGGATCCAACCTGAAAAGAGGTTGACTGGATCCAGTAATAGAAATAATTTCCAACAAATGTTGTGTTTTCCTTCTTAATTTTATGTATGTGCCCCCATTTACATTTCAGAACTTTTTCATACCCTCAATAAAATATTATATAGTAAAATAAACATACTTTATACATATGAATTGTATTTGTTTTAAGTAATAAATACTCATTTTCCCCAACACAGATAGAAATGTTAACTTTTCCCTTTCTGTGTTGAAGCATAGTTACGTATTTAGTAACATTTATGCTTAGTTATTAAGAAATGTATGCAATTTATATGTGTTTGCTTTTATGAGTGTATAACTCGAATAAAGCTTTTTCTACTCAGCTTAGTTATTAGTGTTTTGTTTTGGCATGGTTAATGTATGTACACTTTTTCATGTTATTTTTTTCCATAATAAATAGTGCATACTTTTTTCTTTTACTGTTTGTATGGTGTGGATCTAGGAAATGTATTACCTTACACCATATGTAATAATATATGTTAATGTAAATATTGTATTTGATCTTTCGTTTTGTTTTTTAATTTAATTTTTTTCATTAAGGTATTCTTTTTCTGTAGCTATGATTTAATTTTGGAAACAATACCTAATATAAATCTATGCATTTTTCCAACAATAGGTGACATCTGTTATTGTTTGTGAAATATTCAATAACATGAATGTTATTGGTAAACACACTTAAAATTATGCTATAGATATTACATTGTAAATATGGCACAGAATGAACTATTTCATTGCTTTTTGTGGTGATATAATAGCTTTTAAACAATTTATGGTTAATGATTTAGCCAGTGGAAATTTCATCTTGTTTTTTAAATTAGTTGAGTTGAGTGAATCTGTGATGGATTTTGATTTGATTGTGCATAGTTGAGGTAAAGATATGTTGTTAGATGACGTCCGGTGCTTCACACATTGAAGTATATCATAATATAATTATTTTACATCAAGGTATAATAAAGTAATAACCTTAGACATATTTCTGGTTCACTCCTTTATTTTTTCCTTGTCATGAAGTAAGATCTTGCCTCTTTGCACACCCTGTATATCTATGCACTTTTTCCTGCGTTTCATAGCATCTAAAGTGGGTCTGATGCATGTCGATCAAGACATATGACATTTTTGGAGATTAGTAGTTTGGAAGTATTTACCACAGCAATGTAAAATATCACAAACTAGATATGTTTTACAGAGGCAGCTCCCATCTTACTGATATATGTAATGCTGTTAATTTACAACATGCTGTCACACATACCATTTAATCATCTCTACCATTATCTTTCACATAATTAGCTATTTAAAGATCGACTCCATTATTTTGGTAAGTATTCGTAATGTTACTCCTTCTTCCAAATGTTAGTAGTTTTGATAAACACATTTTTGGAGCTCATCATTACACATGCAAAAAGTAAGTAAAAAAAAAATCTCATCTTTTTTTTAAACCATTTGGCGACTACAGAAAAGATCATGGAAAGGGGAGCGATATAGACAAGTTCACATTAAATGACATTGCAGAAATGTGTGAAACACTAAAGAAAATATGACATTACTATTGGTTATTGTCTACCAGGTCATATTCTTGAATAACAAAACATCATTCTTCACTGTTTGTCCATCAAAGTAAATGTATCTGCCAGAGTGATCACAACCAAGAAACCTCGAAGGCCAATAACTCTTGTGTCTATTTTGTACTGGCATTGTAGAGGAACTGCATGCCTTTGATGATTGGTTTACTAATGTTGTTTGAGAAACAAATTCACCAGAGTCCAAAGCTTGAAATGATTTTTCTTGACCAACACATGCTGCTGTTCAAGTGCTTCAGTATGGTCCTTATGCTGGTGTCAAAAAAAGTAGTAAATGTGGAATGCTTGGAGATTCTTTATCATTGTTGCACCAACATTGTAGCATTAACAATGTTTAAGGATATTACAACAATATTGACAGATTACCTCTGCTAAATGCTTACAAATTGCACCATTCAGAGGTTCTTAAAACTGCCACATGCAAGATCGTAGTGGACCAGAGCAACCAACTATCACTACTGGTGTGGGTACCTTGTTATTTAGTGGATCAGATGCCAAACCTGCAGATTCTGAAATGTTACTCACTTCCACTTGCCTGTACTGTGCACATTCACCAGCATTAGTCATCATGCCATGTGACACTCAATTCTAAATGGATGTATGTCTTCGGAGAACCAGTCACAGATTCCGTGCTGCACAGCTATGAGACAGTAAACAAAAGTGTTACAAAATGTCAATTAATCTATTCGGGATTGCGAAGGTAAAAAGGGATTTGTCTCTCTCAACTCTTGTTGCCATGGTTCGATCTGTTGTAGGTACTGTAACGACATTTGAAAGGAGTAGTGCAAAATGTTTTGGAAACCTAGAAAAAAATTAATTGAATGTACACATTATAAAATTCTTTCAAATTGATTTTCACAAAATAAACATACATATATATAGTTTTAGGAAACAGATAAAAAAATTGTTTTATTAAACTTAAACCGTAATTTTTACGTAAATGCTCAAAAAACATTGCTCCACTTTACTCTATGTACATTTAAAATTTCCATCAAAAAATGTTTTAAAAGAATTTTGTGAAAAGTATTCTTTCTAGATCTGTTCTCGTCCTTTCCTGTCTGCAAAATATCAGCATTTTTTACTTCAGTGTACCATTTCTAGTCAAATGTGTTTTGTATCCCTTTAGTTGTTGTATGTTTTAAAAAGGAATTGCATTGCTGTTTCAAAATGTTTCTTGCGTATGTGGGCAATTTGTCATTTTAACATGATGTTACATAGAATAATGACAATTCTAAACTATTCTTTTAAAAACCACTGATGACTTGTCATAGTACTGAGCAGATAGGTGTATATAGTGGAGGGTGTGTGTTGGTTTCTGTGTGCTTTGCTCTGTGGCAGGGGCCATGGAACAGAAGGCCACTTGAAACAGGCGTAGTGACTATATAGACCTAAATCTCATGTGGCTGACACAGAGGGGCTGGAGCTGCAGCAACTGAAAGTTGACAGGGAGAATACTTTGTTTGCAATGTATGTGGTTATACATTAAAACACAGTATCATATCTAAATCCATTTAAGCATGACAAGTAAACTGCAACACATACACTGGGAGAGTATTTATGCTGTGTGTATCAACATTCATGCGCTGGTGTCCGAAACTAAAGTAGTCAGGGTGGAGGCCAGGTGTATTACTGTCAGCTGCACTATTCTGTGGAGGAAGAGGGTATTGGTAGACCTTCAATTTCTTTGCCATTTCCTAAGGTGAAACTAAACAGATGGTGGATCTGGGTACTGTAAGATATTTTTTATGAAATTAACAAAATTGATAGTAATTAAAATGAAAAGAAAATTATTGTTGATTTGATTAATCAAATTAAATACTTATTGTTAGGTTCATTTGGCTTGCTAACGCATGACAAAAACATTTGTTTATGAGTAATAAAAGAAAAGTGCTGATTTAATTCCACATCTTATTTGATTGGATAGGCCAGGATCACAGGTTTGCCATCCACGCTTTAACATTCGCTTTCACCAATGTATCTCCCTTTTTAATGGAATAATTTATTTGCACTCAAGACAGCTTATTTAGCAATTCAGTGAGTGTGCACATGAAAGTGTAACTATTATGATATTCTGAAACAATATAAAACTTCACCTCTGGAAATCTCTGGAAATAATGGTTTATTGGACTCTTTCTGACACTTTACACAATTAGACATTTTTTAATCATTTCTTTCTAATCAATTACTAGGTAAAAGAAAACATATATTCAATTGACACCTCTGGTCTGTTCTCAAAATGGCTACTTTTCTGTATAAAGCAAACACCCGGTATATTGAATCACTTTAATCTCTATAAAGCATGCTTGCTTCAAAGACATTTCTGAAAAATCAATCACTCTAAAGTATCACGTTGATATAAGTTTGTCCTGACATTCTAGAAACACACACCAGCTCTTTAAAGAATGAGCGCAGCCGTGAAACACTCAATCCTACACTTCTAATGAGGGAGCCTTTAAAAGGATTTCCTGAACTGATATGTTAAATGACATATGTTGAACAACATGAATTCAGTTTTATTTACATGATGATTTTCAATTTCCAGTGAGAGGGAATGATAAGTAATGGTTTCAAATGACTGACTGAATTATTTTTAAAGTTCGCTTATGCCGAGGCGTCTTGGCGCTGTATAACAGAAGAAAATACAGATAGCAATTAGGGCATGGAGAAGAGCCAAGTTTTTAGCACCTTCCTAAAACTGGTTCTGTTCATGTCAGAGCGTAGCGCGATGGGCAAGGTGTTCCATAATTTCGATGCCTGGTAGGAAAAGGATTTGCCGCCCCATCGAACTCTCCTTATTCTTGGCAAACTAATTAGATCTTGGCTGCCAGATCTTAGTGTGCGAGAAGGCACATAGCGAGGGAAAAGATGAGTAAGATCCTTTGACCCTTTTCCATTGAGAGATTTGTGGACCAGACAGAGGTCTTTGAATTGGATTCTACGCCTCACAGGGAGCCAATGAAGTTCCCGTATGGCTTGAGATGTCAGATGGCGTTTGGGGGGGTCCAGTAAAACTCTGGCTGCCGCGTTCTGAATTGACTGGAGCTTTGTAAGCTGTTTTTCCCAGTGCCCAGATACAGTGCATTGCAATAGTCTACACGTGACATTACTAAGGCTCCCATCACTGTTTTCCTTAAGGTGAAGGGAATGAGTGGCAGAATTTTCCGGAGCACCTTGATCGTATAAAAGCAGGCCGATGTAACCTGACTTATTTGCACTGTACACGTTAGGTCCTTGTCAATCAAAAAGCCGAGGTTTCTGACTTTTTTGGCCGGGACTGGGCATGTACCAGCTTCTGGGGGCCACCAAAGGTGACTCCAAATGGATGGTTTTTGGCTAAACTCGATCATTTCCGTTTTTTCAGTATTGAGTTTTTAAAAAATTTCACTCATCCAGCTCTTAACGTCTAGAAGACAGTTTCTAAAACGTTCTGCTGTGGCTTCCACCAAATGAGAGAGTGACACTACTAATTGTGTATCATTTGCATAGGATACTAGACACAGGGCATGAGATTTTATTAGTACTGCAAGGGGGGTTACATAGAGATTAAATAATGTGGGTGAGAGCGCTGAGCCCTCGGGCACGCCACACGGGAGAGAGACTCTCCGGATTGGAGACCTCCCCAATGGATTTGCTGTACACGGGCATCTAGGAAAGACTTGAGTAAAGTTAAGGCAGTTTGTGTAATGCCTAATGTTCCAAGTCTGTTCAGTAGGACCCTATGATTAACAGTATCAAAAGCCGCCGTTAAGTCTAATAGAATCAAGGCAGCTCTTCCACCGTCGTCCATAGTCTTCCGGATATCCCCAGATGCCATAATTAAGGCGGATTCCGTAGAATTACATGACCTGAAACCATGTTGCGTGGTGTCTAGTAGGTTGTTTTGGTCTATGAATTCCACTAGCTCCTGATTCATGGCTTTTTCAAGAATTTTGGCCGGTAAGGGAAGGCACGATATAGGCTGATAATGCTTAGGTTCCATCGGGTCAAGGGCCTCTTTTTTAAGAATGGGCCGTATGCATGCTTGCTTCCATCTGTGGGGGAATACCCCAGAGCTTATAACCTCATTGAGCAGAGGGCTCACAATAGAGCTGATTGTCTCTGGTACGAGGTGTAGTATGTACGGAGGGCAGGGGTCCAAAGGTGATCCTGATTTTATCTGGGCTAGCAAGCTCGCCACCTGTGTTTCATCTAAATGTGAAAATTGCGAAAGTTTGTTAGTGCCTGGTACTGTATCTTCCCTGTGGCTCCTTGATATTGCAGTGGATAGATTGTGGAGATCGTCATAGACCGCCTGAGCTTTTTGCTGGAAGAACAGTGCCAAATTTTCCACAAAGTTCTGGTCCGGGACAAAGATAGTGTCGCGGGGACTCTTAGCTAAATATGCAACAGCTTTAAATAATTCCTTGGAGGAATTTGAGGCCTCTTGGATTTTTTTGGTAAAGAAGGCCGATTTGGCCTGTTCTATCTTTGTCTTATATTCAAGTAGGACTCCAGTGTATTCTTTCCTATTTTGGCAGCTATAATCAGATCTCCAGATCCGCTCATAACGACGGCATTTAAGTTTAATTAGTTTGACGTCAGGTGTATACCACGGTGAGGTAACTGAGCGTCTTCTAGGTTTCTTGATTTCCTCTGGGCCCAGCTCATCTATCGCTTGGCTAATCCATACATTGAAGTTGTTGGCCCCACTATTACTGTCATAGGTTCTAGGCAGTGGGGTTTTTGAGAATAGAACATTGGCAAGTTGATTAGCTTGTATCTTCTTCCAGGGGTGCCTTTTGACTGCGAGAAAGTGGTCCCTACGACGAATAATTGAGGGATTGGTTTGTAGATTGAAGTGGATGGCAGCATGATCAGACCATGGGACTGGCATAATGGATGTTATCTTGATATGGTAATTGTTTGTAAAAATACCGTCGAGCATATGGCCAGCTGTATGGGTTGGTTGTGAGACTATGTGATCCATCCCAAAGCTTTGAAAAATGTCAATTAGCGTGGCTGCTTCAGTGTTGTTATTTTCCTCTAGATGAAAATTAAAATCACCCAAGACCGTAAATGTGGCTGCATCAAGGGTGGATTCCAGAAAAGTATGGAGCGCTTTAATGAACGGGGCTTTTGCTCCCGGGGTCTATAGACCAATAGGCCTGATAATATTATTTGATTTCTGTCCTTGACATTAAAGGTCATAGTTTCTGCTTCAAGACCTAATTGTGGGAGAACGTTTACTCTGAGATAGGAGCGGTGAATTATTGCAATTCCGCCTCCTATTGAGCCCGTTCTGTCAGTGTGCACCACGGAGTAGCCATTAGGAACAGCTATATTCCAGTCTGGCCCTGATGAATCAGACGCCCATGTTTCCGTGAGGAAAATGAGGTCAGCAGAGTTGTCGGTTATTAATGCCCCGAACTCATATTTGTGTTTCGGCATTGATCTTACATTTATTAGGATGCATCAACACTTCCATTAGAATCACAATAACCAGTAAAATAATTGTCATCTCTGAACAACCAGTAATAGACATCATTTAACATTAAGCCTTAAATTAAAAGTTGTCCAGAAGACACATCATCTCCATGAATGCACAAAACACTTTTTTCCTTTCATTCTCTTGCACTGTAACACTGCTAATTTATGCAGAGGCTACTAAACTCATCATCATCATCATCAAATAATTTTATTTCGCCAAAAGAATGATGGCATAAAAAGTATTTCTACAAAATATACATTCCACAATATTAGAAAAACATTACAAGATAAAAGAGACGTCTACAAAAGCTCAGATATATGAAATACAATTAAAAAGAAGATTAAAAACATGATCAATAAAAGATATTCATTAATATAACTACTAAACTAAAAAACCTCTTCATTTGTGATTAACAACTTCTACTCTTTAACTGTGGTAACTTAAACTTCCCTAAGAACTGAGCTTATGACAGAATTCCCCTTTACGTCAGAGACTGTTTCTGTACATAGCATATATTATTATTTTTTTTTTTGTCCTCATATGCCACCTAGGTTCTGATTGTGCAACCTGCCGATATACAAGCACCATGCTGCCTCAGTTCTTTCGACTGGTGGGGAGTGCAGAAATGGAACGGGGCCTTCATCCCAAAGCAGTAGTGTATAGACCAGCTTTGCAGAGACAGAAAACCATATGGAGGTTTTAAGAGTACAGCGAAAATGCTAGGATAGCATCAGTGTTCGGCTATGCCCAGTGATGGGATTGATGGCTTAATCATTGGACCTGGGGGAAAAAAAAACCCAGGTTCTCAATGGTCCCACCTCAGGAGATGCCAGAATGATCTTTTGTCGGTGTTCCCAGCTCTAGTCAAATCTAACCTGGAGACCTGTAGTGCAGAAGTGTACCAATCATTAATAGAGGGAGGTAGAGAGTCTTTCCATTTCTTACAAATCTCTCTCCTAGCAAGCAGGATAGAGTAGAAAATCAACTTCCTTGCCGATGATGGAACACTGTCCACAATGCCAAAGATTACAGAGGTAAGGTCTAGAACAATGTTAGTACCAAGTGATATTGAGAGGGTCTTACTTATGGCTTCCCAGAACAGAGAAAGATGAGGACACTCGAAAAACATGTGTATGTCAGCTGCGGCTAAGAGCCCACATCTCGCACAAGCCATCCTATTTCCCTGATTAAATTTAGAAAGTCGTTCGGGCGAATAATAGGCTCGATAAATGGTAAAGATATGGTTTCTACGTAGCCATGCCGGTTTGACAATGTCCCACATCATACCGCATGATGTAATCCAAAGGTCTTGCAGGTTGGGAGTAATTAGATGCGGTGACCAAAGCTGTTCCGGAAGCAAAAATTCGCCATCCAGTTCTTCCAGGATTAGTTTATACCAAAATGAGATCTCCTTCTTAGTGGGAGACTTGTCAACTAGAAGGGTGATAAGGTTACTATGTCTACCCAATGGAAATATAGTTCCTCAAGATGGTGAAGCTTTATATGCACTGGACCAACTAGATATTTGCATGTATTTAAATCTGAAAACGTTTAGACCAATTTTATTTCTTAAACAGTCCCAGGGTAACAAAGTGCCATCAACAAATAGTTCTCCCCATACCAGAAGTCCAGCATCTCTAATAGATTGAGCAAGTGTATCTCCCAGCCAAGCCAGGCATTCCGGAAGACCCCACAGAGGCGTTTAACTACCATAGTACCCTATTTTAATACCTTTTGTTAGCTGGGCCCAAATTCTTGCCATACCCCGTAAAATGTCCAGTTTGACTTTTTTTAAAAACTTAGGATCTCCGAATTTAAAAAGGAAACTTGACTGGCTCACCCCCTCTACCATCAATAAAGTAGAAAAAATAGAACCAACTCCATGGTCTGATGGATTCTTTAATAAAATCCTAGCGTGAGATAGCTGGAAAGCCCAAGCGTAGATCTGCAGGTCCGGGGCTACCAGCCCACCCTTATCCCTACGTCTCCTGATTTTCTTCCAAGAAATTCTCACAAGGTGATTATTCCAGATGAAAGTATTAATGTCAGCCTGTAATTTTTTAATAAGAAGAGGTTCAAAGTATAAAGGAATAATGTTAAATAAGAAAGTAATCTTCGGTAGAATAGACATCTTAACAAGATTAATTCTACCCAACAAAGACAACGGGAGATGGGCTCAATTCTGGAGCAACTTGCGACATTCCTTAGCCACTTTCGAGAAATTATTAGTAGCAATCTGATCTATGTCCCCAACAACATCAAGGCCTAGATACCTCATCTCCTTACCCGGCCAAATACCTGCAGTAAAGGAACTCTGATCGATGTTCCAGGTCAACATCTCAGTTTTTAATGTATTGATCTCGTAACCGGACACCTCCCCAAACTCCGATGCCAGTTTGAATATTGCAGGAAGGGCCAAGTGGGGTGCGGACGTAAAGAGGAGGATATCGTCCGCATATAGGGCTACCTTTCTCTCCCAACCCCTGCATATGAACCCTTTGATGTCAACACTGTCCCTCAAACTCTGGGCAAATGGTTCAGCATATAGATCGAAAAGAAGTGGAGAGAGTGGGCAGCCCTGCCGAGTTCCCCTAGAGATGTCAATAGGGTCAGACAATACCCCATTAACCAGAACACTGGCCTTAGGATTCCGGTATAGGAGAGCGATAGCACGACGGAATCTACCTCCCACGTTGAACTTTGCCAAGGCCTCCGACAGGTACAACCAGTTGACCCTGTCGAAGGCCTTGGTGGCATCCAACGTTAGAGCCGCTAGTGGGAGAGATTTCAGAACCGCCAGATCTAAAGCTCCTATTAAGTCGTATGTCAGTTGGAAGAGCTGACGCCCCTTGACAAACCCCTTCTGATCCGGATGTAAAATGAAGGGTGCAACTACGGCTAATCTATTTGCAAGTATGGATGAAAATATCTTGTAATCTCCGTTTAAGATAGAGATTGGTCTATAAGAACCACATGCCGTTGATGGCTTCCCAGGTTTTAATATTAGAGTAATGGAAGCATTATCCCATGACACCGGAGGAGGCACCCCGTCCATAAGAATCTGGTTAAACAGGATTGTCAAAAAAGGGGCAAGCTCCTGCTCCAATGATCTATAAATTTCTGCTGGAAGGCCATCTGGGCCAGATGCCTTCCCTTTCTTAGCATTCTGGATAGCTCTCCTCACTTCATCTTCTGAGATTTCGGTCTCTAGCTTCTCACTCTGGCTTGGAGATAGACATGGGAGGGAAATTTTACCAAGCCAATCCCTGATGGTAACAGGATCTAATGTTTTGTCCTCCCGGTATATGGCTTGGAAGTATTCTTTGAAGGCTGTTCTGATATCAACATCCACAGATAAGGGGAGGTCATTAACTTTGATCAGGTCAATGTTGTTACGGGCCTGATCCGTTTTGGCCTTCCATGCCAGTAATTTTCCAGGACCCTCCCCATACTGGAAATGTGCAAGCTTACTGGCCTCCCATCTTTCTTGTAATCTCTGGTTGAGAGTTGAGGCTAATTGACCCTTTAAGGAGAGTAATCTCTTGCGCAAAGGTATCAAAACATCATCCGAGAAACTAGCCTTGGAATCAATCTCAAGCTGGACCATGGCTATATTCGCCTCCACCGAGGCGACGGCCTCTCTATACTCCTTTCTTCTATAGGCTACTTTAGCTGTAATTAGGCCTCTCAGAAACGCCTTAAGAGAGTCCCAGACAACTCCAATATTAGCAGAGCCTACATTTGTATTCAAGAAATGCACTACCTCAGTTTTTATGAATAGTATATCCTCAGAGTGAGAGAGTAGTGAACGGTCAAAAGACCAGATCCTTACCGGCGCTGTCAAGGGGGTTGTAAATTCCAGTAGCACGGCCGAATGGTCTGATAGATGATGGGGAAGGTATTTAATGATCTTAACAGCGTCTACCAAAGTCTGGTTTATTAAAATGTAATCTATTCTCGATTGGTGGTGATACTTATAATTCCTAAATGAAATACCTTGCTGTTGGCCTGCCCTTAACCTCCAGATATCCACATATCCATATTGCTTCATTGCATTTATCAACAAGCATTGAAAATGCAATAGGTCTCGCAATAGAAGAGTTTAACATTTTCCGTTTTGCAAATGGATGAGTGGCGTTGCATGGATGAGTGGCGTTGCGTGGATGAGTGGCGTTGCGTGGGCGAGTGGCGTTGCGTGGGCGAGTGGCGTTGCGTGGGCGAGTGGCGTTGCGTGAGCGAGTGGCGTTGCGTGTGCGAGTGGCGTTGCGTGTGCGAGTGGCGTTGCGTGTGCGAGTGGCGTTGCGTGTGCGAGTGGCGTTGCGTGTGCGAGTGGTGTTGCGTGTGCGAGTGGCGTTGTGTGTGCGAGTGGCGTTGCGTGTGCGAGTGGCGTTGCGAGTGGTGTTGCGTGTGCGAGTGGTGTTGCGTGTGCGAGTGGCGTTGCGTGTGCGAGTGGCGTTGCGTGTGCGAGTAAATGAAGGGAAGCGAAAGAGAGAGAGAGAGTTAAGGGAGGGAGGGAGAGAGAGAGAGAGAGAGAGAAAGAGAGAGAAGGGAGAGAGAGAGAGAGAGAGTTATGGGAGGGAGAGAGAGAGAGAAAGAAAGAGAAGGGGGAGAGAGAGAGAGAGAGAAAGAGAAAGAGAGAGAAGGGAGAGAGAGAGAGAGAGAGAGAGTTATGGGAGAGAGAGAGAGAGAGAGAGAGTTATGGGAGGGAGAGAGAGAGAGAGAGAGAGAGAACAAGTGATACCAAAAAAAGTAAGCCATGCACGAGTGATTAACGAATGCTGATATTTTTAAGCCCACAGCAAATGTTACTTTGCCCAGTGGGAGAATATAAAAAATTGTTTGTAAAAAATTGACAGAGTGCGCAAACCACAGAGTTAATGGCCAATAAAAATAAATCCAAGAGCGACCATGTGAGTTTTAGGCAAAGGAGACGCTGAAGAGCCCCCGCTGCCTTGGTTTAAAACAAGCATTGAGAGCCTGGTGGGTGTTATTTATTATATTGCACACATTCTAAACGTAGTGTCCACAAGAGGTCTCGGATTCGACTCTCGAGTAAACCGATGCACGGTGAAGCAAAGTCATTTGACAACGATCACACATTTTGTCAAGCTGGGACCCTACGATGATTTGAGTGCAGTTTTCTTGATTAAATGTTGTTTTGTTGAGTCACTGGATAAATGTTGAGTCGGACACGCTGAAGAGCCCCCGCTGCCTTGGTTTAAAACAAGCATTGAGAGCCTGGTGGGGGGGGGGGGAGGGGGAGCCAGCGAGTGGGAGCGAAGGAGCATATGGGGATGGGGTGTGAGACGGTGGTCGTCCCTGGAAGGAGGGGGGGAGGAGGGGAGGAAGGGCTGGTGGCGCCAAGCAGAAAGCGGGAGAGTGTCAGCGTCTCAGCAGCAGCTGGCCTGCAGAAGTTACAGGGACTGCTCATGCAGTACACGGAAGCGGCCCAAAGTAATGGTTTTTAAACATTAACTTGACCCCACCTGCAATGTCCTGACAACATCGGCATGAGTGCGCCAAGGAAAGTCAGTGTGTCATGTTCACTGTATGTACAAGCAATATTGTGTATCTGGAGCAACTGTCTAGTCAGTCACTCACAATTGTTATTTATTATATTGCACACATTCTAAACGTAGTGTCCACAAGAGGTCGCGAAAAGCACAGGCTGGGTATTTATTTATTGATTGTTATGAAATGCTGTATTGATGGGGTGACCAGACGTCCCAGATTTCCCCAGACAGTTCCGGTCTCGGGAAAAGACGGGAAATTGAGTGTGAATGAGTGAAGAAGGGGTGAAATGGCGGGAGTGTCGTGGAGATGGGAGGTGAAAGATGAAAAGATAAGCAGAAGCGTGTAAAAGAGAGATACGAAGAAAAGAAGGGGTGAAGAAAGAAGGTGAGGCTGCCAGCGACGAGGAGAGACTCTGGGGGCAGCGTGTAAGACATGGGCAGGAAAACCGAGTGCGTGTGAAGAAAAGTTTGTAGGGCTAACGTGATCGAGAAGGAAGGGTGAAGAAAGAAGGTGAGGCTGCCAGCGACGAGAAGAGACTCTGGGGGAGCGTGTAAGACATGGGCAGGAAAACCGAGTGCGAAGGAAGAAAAGTTTGTAGGGGCAACGTGAGCAAGAAGATGGAGAAGAGTAGGGCTGGAGATGGGTAAATATAGATAGGACGAAGTGTGAGGAAAAAAAGAAATGAGAGGAAAGGGGAAAAGACGGGAAATTGAGTGTGAATGAGTAAAGAAGGGGTGAAATGGCGGGAGTGTCGTAGTGAAGGGTAGAATTGTTTGAGGTGAGAGCACATAGAGGCTATAATAAGACGGAAAAGAAGGCGGGAGATCGGGTGTGAGTCAGAGGGGCAAAAAAAATGGAAAAAGCTGAAGTAAAATGGAAAGAGTGGGCGAGGAAAGAAGGAAAAAATATAAAAAGCAGATTGCGAGTGGAAGAAGCAGAAGAGAAAGAGCGAAGCGTGTGTTTAATAAATAAAGAACAAGCGGGATCCTTGCGCTGAAAGTTAAAATAAAAAAAACAAGACGGAGGGCATTGCTGTGGGGAGGGGGTGGAGGAGAAATGCACATGGCGGGCAGGGGAGGGGGCGGAGCGGGGAGAGCGGCATGTGGGTGTGAAGAAGCCGGGGCCTTTGAAGTGAAGCTAAGCTTCACTTCAAAAGGTGTCGGAGGAATGCGGCTGAGGGAACAGACGGCGATTGCGGCTGAGGGAACTGATGTGCACGCGCTTTTAAGCTCAATGCACATGCGCATTGAGCTTAAAAGTCACGGGCACTGCAAGGAATCGCCACGATTCCTTGCTTGTTAGTTAAAGCGTGGTTAAGCCGCAATAGGCTCGCAAGCTCGATGCGCATGCGCATCGACAGGCGAGACCTAACAAAAAGGATCTTGACTTCGACGGGACTTTGGGTCGATTATTGGGAGTTTTATCTAATATGGGGTCTAAAACAATGTTAAAGTCCCCTGCAAATATTATTGGCTCTGGGTAGGACAAAAGATGGAAAAAGATAGTTCTCAAGACAGATGGATTATCTTGGTTAGGCCCATAATACCCCACTATTGTTAGTTGGAAGCCCAAAATAGATAGAAAAGCAATAACCCATCTACCATCTGGATCCACTTTTGAGTCTAGGAGCTTGATTTTAAGATGTTTCTTAAAAATAATCGATATACCTCTAGAGGTCAACGACTGAGAAGTAGAGATCGCAAAATCAATCCATTTATTAACCTTAACCAATTCATCGATTTCAACCTGAACCAGATGTGTCTCTTGGAGGATGATAACCTGGGAGTCTGCGTCACGAAGATAATGCAGAAGTGTTCTAGCTCTAGGTTTGGTACGCAAGCCATTAACGTTCCATGAAATTATCTTTAATTTAGTCATCATACCCGTTCCGAGGTCCACCCCATCTCAGTAATATGCAGAACCCCCCCTTCAAAAGTTAGCAGCACGTCACAAAAAAATATATAACTGATTAAGTACAATACACCATGATATTGGCAAATGAGGAATTTTCTAATGATTTTTGACCCCCCCTTAACCCTGTGCCCCCACCACCCTCCTCCCCCCTCCCATGGAGAACCTGTGCTGTATCTAACCGGATCAAGTCCAGTAGATGGCACCCCTCCCTCAGGTTGCCGCTACCCCCCATCCACCCTGGAAAAGAAACAGTGAAGTCAATAAAAGAAGTCCCTATCTTAAAGTGATTGGTGCATGAAAAACAGAGATAATAAAGAGGAATGGTATTCAAGACTTAACAGTAATTTATCTTCTTTCCTCCTTCTTTTATCCCTCCCATTTCCCACTCCTGTGTGTTTTTTTTAAAATTAATATTATATATATATATATATATATATATATATATATATATATATATATATATATATATATATATATATATTCCCCTTTTACATTTTTAGTGTTTTTAGTGTTTAGTGTTTAGTATTTTAATTTGAAAAGGTTTTTTTCCCCACCTTTTTTCCACCTTTAATTTTAAGATCATGCGTTTGCTTATTGAATCTAGATATAAACACCAAATACTCATGCCACAGGATTAGTCTATATCACTAGGAGATCTGGGTCCTATTTAGAAGGTCTAGAAGAAGCTCCTCAGCGGCTTGGACAGACCTGATGTTCATCATCTTGTTGTTATACATAACCCTTAATGAGGCCGGGAATATAAGCTGAGCTGTTGCACCTAGTTTCTTAAAGGCGTCTAAGCGCTTACCAAACTCCCATTGCTTTTCCAGCGTGACCCTACATAAATCTGACCTTATAAGAAAAGTAAAGCCCTTACCAGGTAATGACTTCTGCTTTAAAGCCAAATTTAGAATCTGCTCCTTAAGGGCGTAAGTGTGAAAATTGACCAAAATTTTACGAGGTTTCGACCTTTGTGGATTTAGTCTAAAGGGATCCCTATGGACTCTCTGAATGTCAGTAGCCAAAACCTCTAGAGATTGATCCAAGGAGAGAGATTCTTTTAGTAGATGAACAACGAACTTCTTGATATCTGGTCCTTCTGTTCCTTCTGGAATGTTAAGAATGCGGATGTTACCCCTTCTAGCATTGTTCTCCAACACCTCCATTCTGTCTAGTAGGGCCTGATCCTCTTTCTTTAGTTTGCCAATATCTTCCACTGCCTTATCCAGGTGTAACGACATCGCCCCAACAGTCTCTTCTAACACACCAGTTCTGGAAGTTAGCGCGTCTATTTTGTTGTCGAGGGACTCGCAATAGTTCCGAATCTCCCTCTGTATAGATGCAGACTCCTCCAACCCCCTTTTAATGTCACGAGATAGGGTTGAAAACATTAGCAATAAAGAGGCAGCCATGATGCCTCCATCCTCCAGGGATAGAACATTATCAGGGTCCAGATCTGGAAGCTGCCGCTGATCTAAGTCTAAGTCAGAACATCTGATTGGCGGGTCTGGCCCCCCTGCTGCCTCTATACCCGCATTTGCTACGCATGCAGTTTCCACCAAAAGAGGGGGAAGGGGGTCACTTGATCTATCTCCTACCCCCATATGCCCTCAGGAGGCGTTATCTAACCCATCGGCCCCCAAGGCGTTAACAGTGATATCTATAGTGGTCAAAGCTGCATCAATCAAAAAGTCGGTGGGTGAGATGTGATCTGACTGAGGCATAGCTGTATAGGCAGGGGACTCATCTACACTGACTACAGTAGTTATAGTAGAGGCTTGACCATCTGCCAGAGGGGTCTGGTCAGAAGGGTTTGTGACACATGCTAGATTATCAGTAGAGGACATAGCTAATACTGAAAGTGCTGCTTTACCCTGAGACTCAGTGAGGCTCAATACTTGTGGTATTGCTTTAAAGTATGAGCGCAGCGAAGGGGTGATTTTAGAATTTAACTCAGACAAAGCAGTGGGATTATGTTTAGTCTGTGCTTTTCCTCTCACTTTCCCTCTGTTGCCCTTAGTTTTAACTTAAGTTGAAAGGTAGGAAGAGGTTCTCTTACCTACTGATGGCGATGCAGCAGCGTTGATGCTTATGCTAGCACTAGCGCTGGAAGGAGGCTCCCTTGATTGTGTTTTGGCCGACAGCTTGCCCCTTCTATGATCATTTCTCCCCTTACCTTTAGGCTGTAGCTGCTGATACTGATAGCGCTGCAGGTAGCGCTGTGTACGTAAAGACGAACCTTCGTCGGAGTTATGTTATGTTATGTTATGTTATGTTAAATGAATCTTTTATAGCGCACGGCTACTCCATGGAGTGTCCCGGCGCTTTTATTGTA